>NC_090405.1:41439475-42639475 GCF_036365525.1 Heterodontus francisci | reverse complement strand
TGTGTTACTAACAGCTGTGTTTAGCTTCAGCTTCACTACTTTAGAGCAAATTAAAGGAGAAATCTCACCATTGAACCTCTAAGAAACCTGACAGTATCTAATAACCTCTTGGGTTTCCATCATTTTGAACCCGGGGGGGAAAGATGATGTTAAACATGAAATCTACCAGCCAAATTTCCTCCTTTCTTTACTCCCACCCACCCACCCAAGACACCTCCGTAGGACATGCCCAAATCGGCCTAGATTTCAGGCTATTGGCCTCGGTTGGATGCTCCTCCAACTCAAGCCTACATCCTGGCAAAGGCTCATATTCGTAATTGCGGGTGGAAATCCAATTGCTCTCACAGGTCGAAGAGGCATGAAGCAAGAATAATGCCTGCATTTGGTGGGGCCTACTGGCTGCTGTAAAGAGAAAACAATAGCTGGAAGACTTTTATGTTCAGAGATAGCATCCAGCATGTGTAAATTTACGAACCTTTTTTATGGGCTGCATCCTGTTGCCCGTCCGTCTCTGATCCTCCAATCTGAGTGAGGCTGGGGATAAGTTTTAACTTCTTGTGGGACTTCAGAAGTGTCAGTAAAACACACTGGGACATGCTGAAGTTGTCAAAGGCGCTATATCAATCTGCAACTCTGCAGCTTTTACTGCTTGTCAGAGTGTTAAGTTCAGATTGCTCTGCCTGGGCTCTGATTCCATGATTTGGGGGCACATTCACATACCAGCAATTAAACTTTGAGCATATCAATCCCATGCGTACTTCAGGTTTTGCGTGACTGATACATAGATTCTTCAACACCCAAGCTGAGCATGTGGGGATTCCTTTTATGATGAAGGATAACCCATTGAAGAATTATTTCAGGAGTGTTTAAAATATTTCTCTCCCTAACCCTGCTGAACCTTGCTGCTTGGGACCTGAGCTGCAGAAGGCCAATGTATACATGTATTACTAAGATCTGAACTTTCGATCTGCAACTACCTGGGTGCTAGAGTTAAATACTCTGATCTGGAGATCAAATTAATGTCCACATCCCCTGTTCATTCACATATTTGCTGTTGCTGAGAACGTAGTCACAATGGATAAGATGGTTGCTGACCGTACCTCAAAGTTCCCAAGAAATGAGTGTCACACGATTTCCTGTGCAATTACCTAAGAAATAGGAGCAGGAGTAGGCCATTCAGCCCCTCAAGCCAGTTCTGCCATTCGTTAAGAGCATGGCTGATTTTTCTAACATAACTCTACCTTCCCACATCCCCATATCCTTTAATTACATTCATATCCAAAATTCTATCCATCTTTGTCTTGAATATACTCAATGACTGAGCATCCACAGTCCTCTGAGGCACTGAGTTCCAAAGATTCGCAACCTTTTGTGTGAAAACAATTCTCCTCATCTCAGTCCTAAATGGCTGACCCTTATTCTGAGTCTATGACCCCTAGTTCTAGACTCCTCAGTCTTAGGAAACATCCTCCCAGCATTTATCCTGTCAAACCCCTTAAGAATTTTGTCTGCTTCAATAAGACCACCTCTTGTTCTACTAAACTCAAGGGAATATAGGGCTAGCCTACCTAATCTATCCTCATAGGACATTCTCTTGATCCCAAGAATTAGTCTAATGAACCTTCATTGCACTCCCACTAGGGCAAATATATCCTTCCTTGGATAAGGAGACCAAAACTGTACACAGGACTGCAAATGTGGTGTCACAAAGGCCATATATAACTGCAGTATGACTTCTTTACTCTTCTACTCCTAAACCTTTTGTAATAAAGGCTAACATACCATTTGTTTTTCTAATTGATTGCTTTACTTGCATGTTAAATTTCTGTGATTTGTCCCTCCAAATGTCAACATTCCCAGTCTCTCAACTTATCTATTTTTTCTATCAAAGTGGATAACTTCACATTTCTCCGCATTATATTCCATCTGCTATGTTCTTGTGCACTCACTTAACTTCTCTATATATATTTGTAGGCTCTTTGCATACTCCTCATAGCTTAATTTCCCATTTAGTTTTGTATTGTCACCAAACTTGAGTATATTGCACTAAATACCCTCATCTAATTCATTGATACAGATTGTAAATAACTGAGTCCTAAGCACTGATCCTTGTGGCAGCCAACTAGTTACAACCTGCAAAATCTTGAAAATTACCCATTTATTCCTACTCTCATTTATAAATTGAACAGTTATTTACACAGCAAACACTTTGTATAAAGCCTTACTCTATTACAGGATCTAACAAGTGCCACTTTAGCTCAGTTGGTAGTGCTCTCAACTTTTTCAGTTCAAAGGTTGTTGGTTCAAGTTCCAATCCAGAGACTTGAGTGCCATTTCATACTGACCCTCCAGTGTGGTACTGAGGGAGAGTGGCACTGTCAGAGGTGTCATTTTCCAGATCAGATGTTGAACTGAAGTCACTTTTGCCCTCTCAGGTAGATGTAAAAGATTCCATGACACTATTTCAAAGAAGAGCAGAGGAGTTCTCCCCAATGTCTTGGCCTCTATTTATCCCTCAACCAACATTGCAAAAACAAATTTTAGAGCTTGCTGTGTGCAAACTGGCTGTCATGTTCCTATATTACAACAGTGACTACACTTCAAAACTAAGTACTTCATTTGCTGTAAAGTGCTTGGGGTGTCCTGGGGTTGTGGATGGTGCGATATGATTCCAAGTATATCTTTTCTTCCCCTTCTTTCTCTCTTTCCTTTCTTCCTCTCTCTCACTCTTCCTCTCTTTTTATTTTGATTTCTTTCACACTCTTCTCAAACAGTTTGACTGTCCTATTGTTAGTAATAGTTATGAGATCAAACGCTGCAGATACAATGATTAAGAGAACTGAATTGATATATTTCATGTTGTGGCTTTTTTTTTTGAACTCATCTTATCTTCAATTGTACAAGAAGAAAACGGTTTGCTTTTTAAATGAAAGAAGCCCTGTATGTCTGAATGAAATGCTGCCAGAAGAATATGCAACAGTCTTTCAAATGAGTTCAGTAATTGACTGAAGTAGTTTTAAACTAATAATGGGTGATACCATCTACTTGATGATATTTTGAAAGAAGTCTTTGCTCTCTACATATTTTTCTCAGTTAAATCGTGACATACATGCTTTATTCCTTCTTGTCTAATCAGAAACAGTTTTGCTTGGAATTGTGAAGAGACCTTCAAGTATTGTCAGATAACTGAAAAGTCTTTCCTTTTACATAGCTGCTCACTTTAATTTTGGAAATAATTAGCTGTTGCTTTCTGTGAATTCCATAATGTAAAATCCATTGACAGATCTTACACAGTTTGTGCAGATTGTGTCTGCTGGTTGAATAGTCAGTAACATATTATGATTTGTTTGATTAGATTTTACTTATATGCTGAAATATTTTGCCTGAATAGAAATGATGACAAATTAATATGTAATAGGAGGAACAGGTGACTTTGGATCTGTGTCTCCTAAAGCTCTCCAGCACTGGGGATTTGCTTTGTTTCTTGTCTGGGTCTGTTGTGCACTAATTAATGGAGATTGATTGTTATGATTAGGTAACAATGCTAATATCATTGTGTCATACAACTACTGGAATTACAGAAGGCAAACTAGATGAACCTTGATATTTTTCGTCTATTAATCTATTCCTATGATCCTGATGGATCATTGTTGTGCATGTGAGTGAGGAGGGCCCTGATTGGATTAGGTCACATGTGCAGACCCCAAACCCACTCTAGATTTGTACACCATTTCCATAAACCATATTCCATTTAGTCTTGTTGCTAAAAGAGTGAAGGGAGAGGTTCAGAGAAATGCCCAGCCGGAAACAAGGGTGGAAGCAGAATCTATAATAGCATTTGAAAAAGAAGGGGACTATCATTTGTAAAAGGTAACATCTAAAATGGGGATAGGAACATAAGAACAGGAGTCAGCCATTTTGCTCCTCGGGCCAGTTCTGCCATTGACGAGCTCATGGCTGATCTGTGACCTAACTTCAGATATCCACCTTTGCCCCATATCCCTCAACACTTTTGGTTAACAAAAAAACGATCAATTGCAGATTTAAAATTAACTACTGATCTAGCATCAATTGCCCTTTGCAAAAGAGAATTCCAAACTTCTACTGCCCTTTGCGTGAAGAAGGGGGATAATGAGCAAAGTCAATCTTTGTATCGGAGAACTGGCACAAGCTGAAGGTTTCCTACTGTAATCTAAAGTTCCATGGTTTGATTCTAGCCTGTGCCAGGGAGGGATGTCATTCTGGGTAGGGGAAGTGCAGCTTGGAGACCCTGTGCTGAGGTGAACAGAATTGACTTGTTAATGTTCAAAGGGAGCTCACCATATCTTCACCATTATTAAAATTGCTTCCAAGAAGCTCACTTTCGTCATTTGTGCCATGTTCACAGTCCATTAAAGATATAAATACTGTACCCACTTGAAGGAAGCTCTACTCCTGCATGCCAGGCTAGGATACTTTATGGTGTCTGAAAGACAATCCGCATCTTTCCTTAATTCTCCAATCCTTTGCTCTCTATTTTATTGATTAAAGAACTACCTCTGGTCATCCCAAAGTGCTTCACAGCCAATGAATTACTTTTGAAGCGTAGTCACTGTTGTAATGTATGAAATGTGGCAACCAATTTGCGCACAGCAAGATCCCACAAACATCCGTGCGATAAATGACCAGAGACTGCATTTTTGTGATGTTGGTTGAGGGATAAACATTCACCAGGAGACTATGAGAACAGCCCTGTTCTTCTTAAAATAGTGTTATGGGACCTTTTACATCCACTTGACAGCAGGCAGGTAATTAGAGTCTCATAGCAGCTTCCAGCAGATTATGGACCTCTATTCTATGATATATTTCCAAGTTTGTAATTAGGTTGTTTCCATATCAAAATGCCTGTTTCCATGCAGAGGTTGTTAGCCTGATTCACAGCCCCTCCTAGGAATCCTATCTTTCAGCCAGTCTGGCTTGGGTACCCTGACAACAATTATACTTCCATCTGCAAGGTTCCAGGAGTAGGCAAGCCTACCCACCACATCTAGGTGAAGTTCTGAGGGAAGTAAGGCAAGCAGGGCCTCAGCTTAATCTCTGATCTGACAAGATGGCATCTCCCAACATTGCAGCACTCCCTCCATATTACACTGAAGTGTCAGCCAAAAAGGTGTGCTCAAGTCCTGAGTTGGGGCTTGAACCCATGATCTTCTGGCTCAAATGTGAGAATGCTACCACTGAGCTAAGGCTGACCCATTTCCTACTAAAGCCAGGCTTCTTATGAACTTTTTTTTCTGAACTTGGTTCTCCTACATTTCAAATTTGATATTCTACACACCGTTCTGCCTCATCATGAGTTTGTACTCATGATTGTAACTTTGAATTCTGCACCTAACCTGGAACACTTAATTTTGACAGAGAAACCAGGGAGAAGAGCAGATCAGAACGATAAAAATACATTTAAGATAGAAAGGAGAGAAAACTGATAAACTAAAAAAAAACTTAGAGAGGATACAATCCTGGTCCAGACGGATTTCATCCACGGGTATTAAAATGTCAGGGAAGAGATGCTCCCTATATACAAAACAGGTTATTGGATAAAGGAATGGTTCTAAAGGACTGATGGACAGCTAATCCTTTATTCCTTTATTAAAAAGGGAGATAGAACAAGTCCAGGGAACTATAGAGCAGTTACCTTAACATCAATGACAGGAAAGTTAATGAAATCTTTACTGAAAGGTGCAGTAGAAAGGTCGTGGGTTCCAGTCACACTGCAAAGATTGAATACATAATCTCGGCTGACACTTCAATACAGTACTGAGGGAATGCTGCATTGCTGGAGATGGCATCTTTTGAATGAGACACATGGCACTATTCAAAGAGCTGGAGCAGTGCTCCCTGGTGTCCTGGCTAATATTTATCCCTCAACCAATATCACTAAAACTGGTCATTATCTCATTGCTGATTGTAGGACCTTGTGGTGCACAAATTGGCAACCATGCTTCCTTCATTACAGCAGTGACTATACTCGAAAAATACTTCATTGGTTGTAAAGCATTTTTGGACATCCCGAGGTCATGAAATGTGCAACGAAATGCAAGCCTTTCTTATTTCTTTTTGTCTAAGCTCATACATGAGGAATGGACACTTGGATAAGGTACTGGAATGCCGCTGCCTTCTATCAAACTGTATTCTGGCATGAACTAGACTTTCAGGAGAGGAGAAAAGCAAAGAAGGTTGGACAAGTGGATAAACTTGGCATCGAGTGCAAAATCAACATACATTTGGGCTGCTAATTACACTGAAGCTCTTTTAATTTCTCATCTGGCACTGGGTGAACGGAAAATGCAGCAACTGATCCTGGAGCGTTGACGTATTGTGACGTTAGTATCTAAATGCCATATAGGCAGACAGCAAGTGGACAATCTGTAACAATCTCCAGCTACTGCCAAGATTTAAATGAAGGTTTTATTAGGAACAGTCGGCTGTGGTTCAAATCTGACTAGCGCTGCACTGTTTAGCAGCGTCACACAGCAGTATGATAAACACGTTCATTCAGTCAGAAATTGAATGCATGTTTATAAATATCTGGAGATTGCTCATGTTCTCATAATGACATGCCATCCATTGATATTAGCTGTGCAAGTCAGCAGGGGAAGGGAAAGCCAATCGATTTTGACAGTGGCTTTCAACTTGGCACATTATCATCATAAGTAGGCAGGCATTTAAAAAAACATGGACATTTGTCTTCTTGACATTTATTAATTTTGCGTCATGATTTGGCTATGGTCTAATCATATAAACACTGGACTTTACAACAATCTCTGCCCTAGCCTCCCACTGGTATTTTAAGTAATTTGTATGATTTGTCTATGCCAATGGAATTAGTTGCATTACTGCCTGGTCACTCCTCAGCTGTTAGCTCAATTTAGTTGTTAGCTAAATCTGGGCTCCAGCGAACACTATTACAGGTGAAATAAGTCTTGCGGGGCTGGTTTGTCATTGCACTATACATGTTTTACAGCAGCATTCAACAAGGTATCCTGTCACATTATGAGATGCACACACTGTTAAGAGACTGTTGTACCAGGGAGGATTTAGGAAATGGACAGTGACTAAATAGTCACGGGAAAACCAACAATGAGAGCAATCTCTGGAGCAGGGACCTCGATGGGAAGTGATACTCATCGTAATGGCTTTGGGCAATGGGGACATTTGCAGCCTGTCTCTCTTCCATTGGAGAATCCCGGAAGTATTGCTGCTCCATCAGAGCTGTTAGTAGTGGAAACATTCTAGCTGTGAGACTTTCTGTTGCCAGTTGTAATACCACTTGCATTGAAAACACAAACATGGCCCAAAGTGGCAGTGTGTCTTTGGCACATAGGTGGCTAGACATGACCGGGTTTACATTCATGTACCTTACCTTCCTTTCACTTTCTTACTTATTTTCAGTATGTCTCTCTTTAGTCTTTCTATCTCTTTTTCATAAATACCTTTCTCTCTTCATGATGCCACCATGGGATTTGTAAGTGTTTAATTTCTTGCTTTCGCTCAACCTATAGTTTTAATAGAGAATATTCACTGTTGCTAAGAATGCTGGGATAGTGCTGCCTCCATGATGATCTCTTGCTTTCTCTCAATCTCCTGCGTACTTGATCGGACTGATGGGCACTTTATTGCAGGAGTAGGGCGAAGGAACATGTATAAATGTTCATGCTACATCATTACGATACAGTAGGCATATCAGTATCAGTAGCCTTTCCATCCCAGCTGGAATGATTACAGGGATGAGGGAATTACAGTTAAGTAGATAGACTGAAGAAGCTGGGGTTGTTCCCCTTAAAGCAAAGAAGGTTTGTTAGAGGCGCTTAAAATTATGAAGGATTTCAATAGAGTAAATAAAAATAAACTGCTTCCAATGGCTGAAGGGTCGATAACTAGAGGACGCAGATTTAAAGTAATTGGCAAAAGAACCTGACACAATATGAGGAAAAACTTTTAATGCATGATAAGGTGGGGGATAGAGATTCAATTGTAGCCTTCAAAAGGGAATTGGATAAATACTTAATGGTGAAAAAATTAGTGGGATATGCAGAAACGGTGAGGAAACTAGTTAGATTGATCTTTGAAAGAGCCAGTGCAAACTTGATGGGCCTAATGGCCACCTTATATGCTCTGTGATGTGGGAGTGGAGGGATAGTCTCCTGGGATATTAAGGTGTTGTTGAAACAAAATTGGTCAGAGAACGGTAATGTGAAAGGCATTCCCTGATCTAAAAAAATGATTCTCCACTATCTAAACTGCAGTGGCTATCAGCAAGCTATTTTTCCATTGGGAATCATCGCAGTTCATCCCGAATCTGTGTTTTTTATTATTTCATGGGGTGTGGGTGTCACAAGGCCAGCATTTGTTGCCCTTGACCACTGAGTGGCTTGGCTAGGCCATTTCAGAGGGCAGTTAAGAGTCAACCACATTTACATATAGGCCAGACTAGGTACAGATGGCAGATTTCCTTCCCTAAAGGGCATTAGTGAACCAGATGGGTTTTTTACAACAATCAATGATAGTTTCATGGTATCATTACTGAGATTAGTTTCTTTTCAATTCCAGATTTATTATTAATTAATTGAGTTTAAATTCCACAAGCTGCCATAGTAGGATTTGAACTCCTGTCCCCAGGGCATTAGGCTTAGCCTTTAGATTACTAGTTCAGTGACATTACCACTATGCTACTGTCTCCCCATTCTTATTCACTATTCACACAAATCATAGAGTGCCTCTCCTTGGCCTAGGTTGTTGACGCCAACTGTCAAGCAAGGTATATCAGTGGAGGAAGAAAATCATAGAATGGTTACAGCACAAAAGGAAGACATTCATCCAATTGAGCTCGTGCTGGCTCTCCACAACAGCAATTTAGCTAGCCCACTCACCCGCCTTTTCCCGAAGCCCTGCAAATTTCTTTCCCTCCAGCTGCTATTCCAATTCCCTTTTGAAAGCCATGATTGAATCTGCCTCCACCACACTCTCAGGCAGTGTATTCCAGATCCTAACCACTCACTGCATTTAAAAAAAGTTTTTCTTCATGTCGCCTTTAGTTGTTTTGCCAATCCCCTTAAATCGGTGTCCTCTGGTTCTCGACCCGTCAGCCCATGGGAACTGTCTCTCTCTATCTACTCTGTGTAGACCCTTCATGATTTTGACCAGCTCTATCAAATCTCCTCTCAACCTTGTCTTTTCCAGGGAGAACAGCCCCAGCTTCTCCAATCTATCTACGCGACTGAAGTCGCTCATCCTTGGAACAATTCTCATAAATCTTTTCTACACCCTCTCTAAAGCCTTCACATCCTTCCTAAAATGAGGTCCCCGAATTGGATACACCAGTGTAGTTGAGGCTAAACCAGTGTTTTATAAAGGTTCCTCATTACTTCCTTGCTTTTTTTATTCTGGCACTATTTATACGGGGAAGAAAATGGCGGAGAGCATGCCCTCGTTAAAGGGTAGGGACACTTAAAAGACAAACAAAAAATAAGTCTGAAAATGAACAAGTCATCAACACAAGTAGACAGCTGTGATGGATGCTACAAATTGGTAAATATACGAATCGTCCGTTTTGGCTCCCATGCAGTTCACTGTCCTGCATTCATTTTCCAGAAGAAATTGCTGCTCTTTCATATTCCAGTTTATGCTGATTACAAGACAGGATTATACTTCTTTTCCAAAACTTATACTATAGAAGTGTCTCAATCAATTAGTAGTCAGCTGATTGGGTGTCGCAGACTGGCCATTTGATTAATAAGAACAGCAGCAAGTTGTTATGGTAAACACATAATTTGACTGGATATTACGAAGGCTTTTGACACTGATTCAAAGACTTCGTCATTCGAAGAAAATTGGATTGGGATCTTGGCCCGAAACTGAGTGTAACATTCCTACATAGTCTTCTGGACTCAATATTGAGGTTAACAATTTCAGAGTATAACCACTGCTCCCAAATTTCTCAGACAGCAAGTGCTGGAAATGTTTCTGCTGTTGCCATTTGCACCTCCCCTGGGCCCAACTTTAGTTTCTTTACTTGCCCCATTACCATTTCCTTTTGCCTTGTACCATCATCCTTTTAACTCCTGCCTTCCACCCTATCACAGAACATCCCTTTAGTCCTTTCCTCCTAAACCTATTTTTTTTCAGTCTGACGAAAGGTCATTGACCTGAAACGTTAATTCTCCCTCCACAGATGCTGCCAGACCGGCCGAGGGCTTCCATGATTTTCTGTTTCTCTTTCCGACAGCTGAACTAGAAAGAACACTTGTTACAAAGCACATCTAATAGAATCAGTCAGGGTATACACAGAGTCTAAATGCATCCAGCTGTTGCTTATGGAGAACCAAATCTTCAGATTTTTAGCTGGCAGTCTTGCTAAACCAGTAAGTGTAAGTTCATAGTCGAACGTTTCAAAGATTTAACTTTTCACTATGAATAGAGTATACCCTATCAGTATGCCAACAATCAAAGAAAATAAGTTCCCAAATCAGTAAAATGAAATATATGATGGTTATAGCCCTCTGTTCTCCAATTCTACCTTCTCATATGTCCCCGATTTTAATTGCTCCACCATTGGCACTCAGACCTTCACCTGCCTGGGTCCAAGGCTCTGGAATTCCTCTCCACCACTCCACCTCTCTCTCCTCGCTTTAAGATGCTCTTTCGAACCTAACTCTTGGACAAAGCTTTTAGTCACCTGACCTAATATCTTCTTATGTGATTTGGTTTGATAACACTCCTGTGAAATGCCTTGAGACATTTTACAAGTTAAACATGGTATTTTTTTTTAATTCATTCATGGGATGTGGGCATTGCTGGCTAGGCCAGCATTTATTGCCCATGAATGCGAGTTGTTGGTAACATCCACAAATTGTCCTTCACACCTGGCGCCCCTGGAACATCACTTCATCCTGAAGTCAGTGTTTTCAGGAAAAGATGAAGGCAGGGGATATAGCTAGATGGGGCAAAAAATAAATCAGCTGAAGAAATTCCCTTGTCTTCTACAAGAAAGAGTGAACAATGGTTAGATTTCTGTTGGATGAAGGCAGCTGTCAATGGATAGCTCAGAATATGAGGAGCTACTTTGTCGAACATTGAGGTGAAGTGGAAATTTGAGGCAAGTGAGAGCAAGTAATGTAAGACCATGGGTGCAATTTTCTTCATTGAACAAGCTATATAGATGTTAAATGTCTGTTGTACTGGACACCACCAAAATTGAAAAGAGTTAGAGAGATGACGAGAAAAGTTTTAAAAAGAAGTCATTAGGCTACACCAAGTTGGGCTTTAAAAGCTTTCACATGATAGGAGGAAGGACAGACCAATGGAATTAAGGAATTGCAAAATTGTAAGGTCATTGGAAAAAGTGAATGATGGAGTGATATGTCTTGACTTCAACACTGTGAGGATTCAGGGAAAATGGAATTACATAGGATGGTGCATTTGGAAATGTGGAACAAAAAAAGAGGAAAGTTCATAGAAGTATTGATAAAGTAAAGAAGGAAAAGAAAAAGTTCAATGGAAGCATAATTGGTTGACCACCAGAGGGTGGTGGTCAATATTTTTTCCAAGCTGCGTGGGTGCACGGCCATGTAGCAAGCAGGAATGTGCTGCGCAGGGAAAAAACAGTCCACGTACAAGCAACACTATCTTCAAGATGCGCACATGTGCGGGCATGCACCATTCTTAAAGGAACTGCGCAGTGCAACGAGTCGGTTGCACACAGAAAACCGAAATTGGGGGGGACATTGGTGGTGGTACAGGGATTCTCATCAGCCTGGAAGAATGTTACCATTCAGTGTCCCTCAGGGGTCTGTTTTGTTTTCTACCTTAATAAATGATCTGGAGCTAGGAGCCACACGCAGAATGGCTAAATTTGTAGATGATCCAAAGCTAGTGAAGCTGGCTGGCTCCAAAGCTGAACAGGCAAAGCTCCAAAATAGTTTGAATATAGAACATAGAACATAGAACAGTACAGCACAGTACAGGCCCTTCGGCCCACGATGTTGTGCCGAACCTTTAACGTACTCTAAGATCAAACTAACTATCTACCCTTCATTCTACTATCATCCATGTACCTATCCAAGAGTCGCTTAAATGCCCCTAATGTATCTGCTTCTACTACCACCGCTGGCAGCGCATTCCACGTACCCACCACTCTCTGTGTAAAGAACCTACCTCTGACATCTCCCCGAAACCTTCCTCCAATCACCTTAAAATTATGCCCCCTGGTGATAGCCCTTTCCACCCTGGGAAAAAGTCTCTGACTATCCACTCTATCTATGCCTCTCATCATCTTGTACCCCTCTATCAAGTCACCTCTCATCCTTCTTCGCTCCAATGAGAAAAGCCCTAGCTCCCTCAATCTTTCTTCGTAGGACATGCGCTCCAGTCCAGGCAGCATCCTGGTAAATCTCCTCTGCATCCTCTCTAAAGCTTCCACATCCTTCCTATAATGAGGCGACCAGAACTGAACACAATATTCCAAGTGTGGTCGAACCAGGGCCTTATAGAGCTGCAGCATAACCTCGCGGCTCTTAAACTCAATCCCCCTGTTAATGAAAACCAACACACCATACGCTTTCTTAACAACCCTATCAACTTGGGTGGCAACTTTGAGCGATCTATGGACATGGACCCCAAGATCCCTCTGTTCCTCCACACTACCAAGAATCCTGTCTTTAAGCCTGTATTCCGCATTCAAATTCGACCTTCCAAAATGAATCACTTCACACTTTTCCAGGTTGAACTCCATCTGCCACTTCTCAGCCCAGCTCTGCATCCTGTCAATGTCCCGTTGCAACCTACAACAGCCTTCCACACTATCCACAACTCCAGCAACCTTCGTGTCATCGGCAAACTTGCTAACCCAGCCTTCCACTTCCTCATCCAAGTCATTTATAAAAATCACAAAGAGCAGAGGTCCCAGAACAGATCCTTGTGGAACACCACTGGTCACCGAGCTCCATGCTGAATACTTTCCATCTACTACCACCCTCTGACTTCTATGGGCCAGCCAATTTTGTATCCAGACAGCCAACTTTCCCTGAATCCCATGCCTCCTTACTTTCTGAATGAGCCTACCATGGGGAACCTTATCAAACGCCTTGCTAAAATCCACATACACCACATCCACTGCTCTTCCTTCATCAATGTGTTTTGTCACATCTTCAAAGAATTCAATAAGGCTTGTGAGACATGACCTGCCCCTCACAAAGCCATGCTGACTGTCTCTAATCAAACCATGCTTTTCCAAATAGTCATAAATCCTGTCTCTCAGAATCCTCTCCAATAATTTGCTCACCACCGACGTAAGACTGACTGGTCTATAATTCCCAGGGTTATCCCTATTCCCTTTCTTGAACAAGGGAACAACATTTGCCACCCTCCAATCATCCGGTACTACTCCAGTGGACAGTGAAGACGCAAAGATCATCGCCAAAGGCGTGGCAATCTCTTCCCTTGCTTCCCTTAATATCCTTGGGTATATCCCGTCTGGCCCCGAGGACTTATCTGTCCTCATATCATTCAAAATTTCCAGCACATCCTCCCTCTTAACCTCAACCTGTTCGAGCATATCAGCCTGTTCCATGCTGTCCTCACAAACGACCAGGTTCCTCTCACTAGTGAATACTGAAGCAAAGTATTCATTTAGGACCTCCCCTACCTCCTCCGACTCCAGGCACAAGTTGCCTCCACTATCCCTGATCGGCCCTACCCTCACTCTGGCCATCCTCTTGTTCCTCACATAAGTGTAGAATGCCTTGGGATTTTCCTTAATCCTAGCCGCCAAGACTTTTTCATGTCCCCTTCTAGCTCTCCTAAGTCCATTCTTCAGTTCCTTCCTGGCTACCTTGCAACATATGCTTTTGAATTGGGCAGATTGGTGGCAGATAAAATTCAATGTAGAGAAATGAAAAGTCCTTCATCAAATCCAGGAAGGGACAATTAATAAAATGAACAGAATAAAAAAAATGGATGTGGAAATTGAAAGAGATCTGATCGAAACGGAAGCTGGTGCTTGAGGGGAGCTAAATTCAAAAGGAACCCTATGGAAACAATGAGCAAGTGATCAATCTATGGAACAGGCTCTCTAGGAAGACAGTGGAAGCAGATAGTATTGATTCATTCAAATACAAATTAGATTGATTTCTTGCAGAAAATATGTTTGGATTTAGTATGTGAATATTTTCAGCCATGATATGGGCTAAGTGTGGCACGTTTGGGCAAAACTAGTGATTTTGAACTTATGGATCGCAAAGCTCTTCACCACTGGCAATTCCTCACCTTATGTCAAAGTGTATTGCAGCTTAATTGATGGAGATTGACTACCCTGGTTAGTCAGCAACTCCATTATCATACTACCTTGTGATTTCATAGTCAGTGGATGAAGAGATGGACCTTAACCTTTTCTCGTCTAGTATTTCCTATGTTTCTATGCAATAGGAAGTGAGATTAGAGGTGAAGGATGAAATAAGGATCATCTACTCAACAACAAACTTTTCCTCATATCCTAGGCGGAAATTTTGAGGCAGCTGCGCAATACCAGCCACCACTTCTGGCAGCAATAAACATTCAATATTTTGAGCATTTGTGAATGACACAGCTTCTTTTGAATCTTTCTTGGCAGTTTACCAGAGCTGGTTAGATTGAATTTGGCACATAATCCTTGTCTAATGTTTGTAGCAACAGATGAGAGACTTCTATCAGACCCGTCTGATCATCACAAACTTTGATGGTGATACTCTGAATGTCACACTCCTGCTTCGAACAAGAAATTAGCTTGTTTTCATGTCTGTGCCTGCTGCTGTTGCAATGAGTGTTGAAATTTCTCTTTGTGCTATTTCTGGTGATACCTTTGCATCAAATGTTAGTTTATGCTGCTTTAATGAAGGTGTTTGCCATTTAAAATACACAGGTTAATAGACGCAGGGGCATGATGTGAATGAAACATCATAATGATATGTCCGTGGAAATAACCTCTTGAAAGTCCAGATGCATGCAGATGTTTTAAGGAGCTCTTCTCACACCATTTCTTTTGTGTGTTATTTTTAGTTCCTTGCTTTACTTTTAGTAGCGTGAAATTGCTCTGTGAATTTAAAAGGAATAAACGGGCTTCATTCATGCAAGGTACAAAGCCAAGGTGGAGATATGGAATTATAAGGGATCTCCTTTTCACTGGTCTTGACTGTGAGTACTCTGCGTGAAAGGATAATAATGTGGATACCGCTACCATAAATGGCCTTCATCATACCCATCCAGAAAAAACACAATTTTAAAGTACTGTAGGTGCTCAGGTTAGCATTAACATGCTTTGCAAGAGTAATCAAGCACAAAGCAGTAAGAAATATTAGCGGATTAGCAGCCTCAACTTCATTGGCTCCTAGTTAAACAGCACCTTGATTTTTAAAGCTGGCATCCTTGTTGTCAAATCCCTCCAAGGCCTCAGCCCTCCCTATCTCTATAATGTCCCCCAACCCCACAAGCTCCTCCAAGATATCTAGCTGTGGCCTCTTGAGCATCCCTGATTTTAATCGCTCCAGCATTTCTGGCCATGCCTTTAGCCTGGACCCTAAGCTCTGGAATTCCCTCCCTAAACCTCTCCACATCTTTATCTATCCCTCCTCCTTTAAGACCCTCCCTAAAACCTACCCCTTTGACCAAGCTTTTGGTCACCTTTTCTACTATCTCCTTATGTAGCTTGGTGTTGAATTTTCCTTCAAAACGCTCCTGTGAAACATCTTGGGACACTTTATTATGTTAAAGGTGCTGCATAAATTCAAGTTGCTATGGTTGATGACTAAATTAGAATTTGATACAAGGAACAAAACATTTATTAGGCACTTTTCATGACCCCAGGACATCCCAAATACACTTTACAGCCAATGAAATACTTTGGAAGCACAGTCACTGTTATAAAAGGAGGAACTCAGTAGTTTGGAATGACCATTCACATTGTAATGGAGTTAATGTTACTTCATTCTTCTGAGTGTGAGTGAACTGCTGTCTATAGGTTAGAGGGCTTTAGTCTCTCTGGGTAGCTATTCCTCCATTGATATCAAACTGCAGTGGTGTGGCAAAGGGGTAATGTCACAGAACTAGTAATCTAGAGGCCCAGGGTAATATTCTCGGGACCAGGGTTCAAATCCCACCATGGCAGCTGGTGGAATTTAAATTCAATGAATTAGTAAAAAGTCTGGAATTGAAAGCTAGTCTCAGTAATGGTGCCATGAAGTTATCATCAATTGTTATAAAAACTCATCCGGTTCACCAATGTCCTCTAGGGAAGGAAATCTGCTGTCCTTACCTGGTCTGGCCTACATGTGACTTCAGACCCACAGCAATGCGGTTGACTCTTAACTGCCCTCTGAAATGGTTTAGCTAGCCGCTCCATTGTCAAGGGCAATTAGGGATGGGCAACAAATGCTGGCCTTGCCAGCGATGCCCACATCCCATGAAAGAAGAAAAGAAAGACTCTGTCCAGACTTTTAACAACTTTCCTTCCTGAGCATACATTATTATCTGACTCTCTCGCCTGGTTGGGACGACACGAGAGACTGACAATGGTAATGTTGCTGAGAGAGCCAGACCCTCAGCAGAACCTGCTGCTCCATTTTAACCATGTCTAAACTTCTGGTGTGCTACAACAAATTGATACTGGGAGAGATCTGCCTCCTTTTCAGTCAAGGTTCAGTGCATTGAATTGCAGGAAGAGCCATAAAAAGAAAAAAAATCCTCTTTGAAGAATTGAACTCATTAACCTGACTCAAATAACTAAGTTTTCAATCAATGATAACAGGATACAACATTGATCTTTAGGCTTATATCCCCACTGAGTTCCATTTAACTGGATATATTCCACAGGCATAGCGAGAGATTATTCAAACTCATTTGCTGTAGCTGTGCATTCTATGTTTATTAACCATTAATCCACACAGAACTCAAAGGTTTGCAATATAGGTTAAGCCTTCCTGAAAAACAACACAATTGTTGTAGAAACAAAGGAAGAGCTTGCATTTAAGTACCTCCTTTCATCTCTTCAGGATGTGCTAAAGTGCTTCGACAGCCAAAAACAAAATATGCATTTTGTTTGTGGGTGAATTTCAAGCCTGTTAATGTTTCAAAGCTCTAACTTCCCTCTCAGATGAATGTGTCAAAAATAAATAAGTATTTTTTTTTAGAGCCACGTTTCTGATTCTTTTTCTGGCAGCATTCAAGGAGTTCCACTAACACCACCAACCCAGGATCCTAGGTCTAATCTCGAGAAACCGCTTTGAGGTACTAAGCCATTCAGGCCAGGAATGATCCCAGGCTTGATAGCTGCCCAGTTAGCTGATCTCCACTCATATGGCAGTATCTGTTCTCAACATCTCTGGATTAAGATTTGGGAAAATCTCGTGCGTGCTCCTGATTGTCACTCAGTGACACCCACTGGATAGCGCCTCGTTAATATGAACGCCAAATCAGGAATTGGCTATGATGTGCCGCCCATGGTTGAATAGTCCATCGACACTCGCTGTCTAAACTTGCGCATGAAGGCTGGTCACTTGGGATGAGCTCCTGTGGGGCTGCCATTACAATAGGAAATATACAGAACCCCGGCCCGAGCATTGCCTGTATACATTTCCTGTTACAACGTGGCGTTGCAGTCTGCAGGAGTCAACACCTTTGGGAGCTGAAAGGAGAGAACGTGAAAGCAGGACTGAGTCATTTATATTAGGGAGTCGTGATGTCGAACTGATCTAATCCCTGGTCCCAAGGAGAGAGGGAGAATAAATCACTCTTTAGCCATTTGCTTTTTATTGAAGAAAGCTGCCAAATATAGCCCAAGGATGTCAAAGTTGCAGGCATTCTGAAAATGAATTAAACTTTATTAGCAAACTGACAATTGAGCACCACTTTGGGATAATCTTGAAGCCATAACAATATGTACTGTTGAAGTAAAATGCACTGCCGTATTTTCACCTCTTTATGACCAGGCTGTTAGCAGAATCTGTCAAAGTTGCTTCTGCTTTGTGGCTGTGATCTGTTAATGGCTGATTAATAGGCACAAGCAAAGGATAGAGGACTGCAAAGTCACCTTATCCATTGCCTGTGCTTCAGATTGAAAGTCGGAGTGTAGCTGACACCTTGGGCAATGCAACCTCCAGCTCCCTGTGTATATGACGCCCTTTATTCTGTTCTCTAGCTATCTTAAATTAGACCCCGCTCACTGGGGTAGCTTTCATGCCCTAGACGAAAAGCTGATAGGTATCTTGCTTGCAAATTACCAGAAGAAGCTCAGATATAACACCTTACAGGATGTCACAAGATTTTTTACAGCCACTGTTGTAATGTAGGAAACGCGGCAGCCAACTTGCATGAAGCAAGCTCCCACAAGGAGCAATGCGAGGTATAATTAAATAACGGCTGGGATTTTATTCAGGCGATGGCCATCTCGACATCTGTTAAAAGTAATGGTGAGAACCCCATGGCACCCCTTCTGTGGGACGCCTGCTGAATCAAGCACCAATTAGGCACTTAACTGGACACTGGTGGGCCTTGCATGGGATCAAGGACCCCGGCGACAGAAGTCCCCTCCACTGAGAGCCGCCAACCAATCGGAGGCCGGCAGCTGTTTAACTGAGCAGTGCCACCGCGGAGATGGTGGCTGCTGTCGATGGAGCACCTACCTGAGGCCCAGGAATGGCGCTGGACCCAGGCCACAGGTAGGTCAGTAGGTGGGGTGGGGGTGGGTGGGGGGGTGTCTTGCATGTTGGGGGTCACGGGGGGAGGTAGGTGTGGGGGGGTCAGCAGCAAGGACAGGGTTGGCTCTCAGCAGGCCCGTTTCCTGACGCAGGTCCCTCGTTCAGGCTCTAAGTGCCCGCACGGTTTTTCCTTCCCATGTGGCGACAGGCCCACCCACCTTTCAGGTAATTGTGGTGGCAGTGGGATGAGGCATTAATTGCCCAATTAAGGGTCTCAATTGACATTGCAGCACAAAGGCTGTTCAGAAGCCTTCCTGTCCCGGATTTAATTTCAGTGGAGGTTGTAATGAGAAGTTCTTTATGTTGTCTGGTGCAACATTAATGATATATGTGGATTTCAGTTGATTGAAGATCTCAAACAGGTTTGTTAAACATCTAACAAGCATATATAGTGCGGAGTTAACTATTCACAGACCTTATTCTAGGGTGTTCCAGTAACAGAGTGAGATAGGCACATAGTCACATACTTAGCTCATTAACATACTAAGATCTTTTTTTAATTAATTAATTTATTTATTTAGAGATACAGCATTGAAACAGGCCCTTCGGCCCACCGAGTCTGTGCCAACCAACAACCACCCATTTATACTAACCCTGCAGTAATCCCATATTCCCTACCACCTACCTACACGAGGGACAATTTATAATGGCCAGTTTACCTTTCACCTGCAAGTCTTTGGCTGTGGGAGGAAACCGGAGCACCCGACGAAAACCCACGCGGTCACAGGGAGAACTTGCAAACTCCGCACAGGCAGTACCCAGAATCGAACCCGGGTCCCTGGAGCTGTGAGGCTGTGGTGCTAACCACTGCGCCACTGTGTATGCTGACAACATTCAGCACCATCTCACCACCACCTCGCTTGACCCCGCCACTGTTTCTGATTTGTCACACTGCTTGTCTGACATCAACTACAGGATCTGCAGAAGTTTCCTCCAACTAAATATTTGAAAGACCAAAGTCATTGTCTTTGGTCACTGCCACAAGCTCCATTCCCTAGCCACTGATTCCATCTCTCTCCCTCGCAACTGTCAGAAGCGGAACCTGAATGTTCCCAACCTTGGAGTTGTGCTTTACCCCGAGTTGAGTTTTTGACCACATATCCACTCCATCACCACCAAGACTGCCCACTTCCACCTCCACAACATCGCGAGACTCTGCCGTGCCTCAGCTCATCTGCTGCGACCCTTATCCACGCCTTTGTTAGCTCTAGACTTCACTATTGCAATGCTCCCCTGGCTGGCCTTCCATCTTCCACCCTACAAAAATGTGTGTTCTTCAAAAACTCTGCTGCCCACAGCTCAACTCGCACCATGTCCCGTTTACCCATCACTCCTGTGGCTGCTGATCTGCATTAGCTCTCAGCTAAGCAACCCCTCAATTTTAGAAATTCTCAACCTTGTTTCAAATCCCACCATGGCCTCACCCATCCCTACCTCTATCTCCTCCACTCCGACAAGTCTTCAAGATCTCGTCTAATTCTGGCATTTTACAGAACGCTGATTACAACTGCACCACCAATGCAGCCAGGCTTTCAGTTCCCTAGGCCCTAAGCTCTGGAATTCCCTCCCTAAACCTCTCTGCCTCTCTACTTGACGACGTTCCTTAAAACCTACCTTTTCGACCTCGATTTTGGTCTTCTGTCCTGATATCGCTTTCTTTAGCTCTGTATCAAATTTTGATTCATAATACATATGAAGTGCCTTCGGACACTTTGCTATGTTGAAGGTGCAATATGAATGCAAGTTGTTGTTGTAGTGTTCGTTAAATGATTGCATAACAGAGAATGCTTGCTCAGTATATTGTCTGATGAAATATTACACGTCCTTGCACCCAAATTCCCCTCTCTCTATGGAAGGTGAACTGAAAAGCATTCTTCAAAACAAAACCTGAACTAGTATTTTGATCATTACCGGGTTTGTTTACATAAAATACATGAATGAGCGCATAGTTTTTACAGTGAAATAAATGTATTTCCCTGTGCTCCTTGATTATGAAAATAATAAAGGTGCAAAATACTCTTTCCAAACATGGGCTCACCACTATTTTCACCTTTCATAGCAAGGCTGGTTCAGATTTTAAAAATACAGCTTTCTGCTGCTACTGCAAAATTATAAACCACCCTGTATCTGAGAAAGTGGAAGACTGACACTGTCTCCATTTAAATCTGTCTGTAGATTATAAACATTTCATGATTTAATTAATCTAGAATGGATATTTCATGATATCAAATGACGATCAAGGAGACCACCTTTACTGATGACCTAAGACCTTTATCTATGCACAAACTTATTTCAAATAACTGACCCATGGAATCTTTGCATGTTTCACTGTCACCAAATGTTGCACAAGTAATCAGTGCTGTTGCTTGTCTACTATCTAAGAAGGCTGAATCTCACCCCCCCACCCCCAAAGAAACCTTGGGCAATATAGATTTAACTCACCATATCCTTGTTCAAGTCATAAAGAATTGTATAATAAAGATAATTTAACTAAGGCAACATCAGCAAAATCTAAATTTCCATAATTCCATAAAAACAAAGGATCATCAAGAAGCCATTCAGTCCTTCAAGCTTTGATCTGAACCACAACTGCATTTATCCATGTTGTTCCACATCTCTTGATACCATTACCTAACAAAAATATATCTCAGTGTTGAAAGTTTTAATTTACCCAACATCCATAGGAAGCAAGAAGCATGAAGTCTAGCTCAATGGAGTACTGCTTCTACAGAGTACTTAACTCAAGGAATTTGGTGAGTGAGGGAATTTGGTGCTGTTCTGGTATCTTACAAAACGAGAACAGTCCAAGAGAGGGAGTGGGAGACAGCAAGATCTGAGAGCTGAAGTCTAGAGGCATTAGTTAGGTGAGCAGGTAGGTGATTGGTCAGTGAGTTTTAAGGTTTTCTTTCCCTCTAAATTAGGGCAGTACTTTAAACTAGGATCTGGAAAATATTGGTACTGTATTAAATTTATAACATAACTAGTTAAAATACTTAATATATCCACAAATAATCATTGAATAAAAACGTGAATTAATTAAATAAATAAGGCCAGTCTAAGATATGGCAGAGCAGGTTGCGTGTTTGGACTGAATATGGGAGTTTGTGGCAGGCAAGACTGTACCAAGCAAACACATCTGCAGGAGATGTCTTCATCTCAAATCTCTCTAGCTCAGAGTCATTGAGCTGGAGTGCAAGTTAGAGACTCTGACACGTAAGGGAGGGGGAGGAATTGCTGGACAATTATATCCGGAATACAGTCACAGCCCAGAGGAAAACACGGGTTCAGAAAAGGGAAGGTGTGACTGTTAAGGAGTCGAGTGGCAGGAACTTAAGAGAGGTTGAGAAGGAGGTCCTGCAGACATTGGTGATGTCCAACAGGTACGATGTACTCGCTATCTGTGAGGACAAGAGGAAAGACTGCAGGGAGGTAGAGAAATGCTGATCAAGGCACCTTGACTCAGAAGACTGTCCAAAGGTTGGGGTTGTGGGGTGGGGGGGGGGGGGGGGGGTGGGGTGGTGGTGAAGAGCAGAATAGAAATGTGGTATAATTAGGATGACAGATAATGTCCTCCGCAGCCAAGAATGAGAATGGAAAAGGGTGCTTTGCCTGTGCCAGGGTAAGGGATATCTCATGGCGGCTGGAGAGGAACGTGGAAAGGGTGGAAGTAAGTCTATTTGTTGTGGTCCATATTGGAACCAACAACATAGGTGGGAAAAGGGAGGAGGTCCTACTGGAAGAATATCAGGAGTTAGGCTCTAAATTAAAAAGCAGGACCTCAAAGTTAATAATCTCTGAATTATTGCTCAAGCCACATGCAAATTGGCATAGGAGCAAACAAATCAGAAGAATTAACACGCACCTAAAGAGCTGGTGTGGAAAAGAGGGAAATAGATAAGGTGAAACAAAAAAAAAGAGGGTGTATAATGCATATCAGATGAACTCATCAAATGAGAACCAGGCCATATACAATAAGATGAGAGGGGAGGTGAAGAAAAAATAAGACTGGCAAAGAGAGAATATGAAAATAGAATGAAATCAACATAAAAGGGAACCCAAATATCGGCATGTAAATATAGGACGCAAGTAATAAAAGGAGGACTAGGGCCTATAAAGGGACAGAAAGAGAATTAAATGCTTAAAGGTGCAAGGCAAGGTTAATATTCTTAATGCACACATTGTATCAGTGTTCACTAAAGAAATGGAGGTTGACAAAATATCAGTAGAAGCAGAGAGATTGGAGACAATGGAAAGGATAAAAATTGAGAGGGAGGAGGTACTAAAAAGGCTGGCTATGCTTAGGGTAGATAAGTCACCTTGTCCATATGGCTTGCATCCCAGATTGCTAAAGGAAGTGCAGATGAGTCATAGAGACATAGAGTTAAGGGACATCCTCCTAAAGGCAATCACACAACATCCCCCTTCTTTCCAAAGAAACATCTCATATCCCAGAAGCAAAAACATATAAAATTAGATAACATCAAAATTATTTACACATGGATAGAGGTTATGAACTTTACAAATATAAAGGTAAGTCCATATATTGTCTCGGTGGTTTGACAACTCTTGCTCGGGGAGTTTGCGTCTCTGAACAGCCTTTGTGCTGCAATGCCAATTGAGACCCTTAATTGGGCAATTAATGCCCAATTAATGCCTCATCCCACTGCCGCCACAATTATCTTCTGTTGCTGTTCTTTCTGAAGTTTCTCCCTCTCTGCATTCAGTTCCTGTTGCTCTACTTTCAGTCTGCTAACATACTCTGTTTCTCAAAATGATCACCTTTGAGGCCTTGTCATTCTTAGAAAGCTCCGGCACCTCATCTCGAAGAGCCAATAGACTACAATGCTTCAACTCATTCCTTCTCTGCCTCTTCACGACATTGTGTGTCCTTCGCCTCTCCTCATCCTCTGTGTCTGAAGGCTCAAGGTCAAGGACTTGTTGGGAGAGGAGTACTTGGCCCCACGGAGGTACCTGTCCATTCTGACTTGTTGTGGTGCTTGCGGTTCTCTAGAGAGCAGAAGTGAAGGCGTGGCATAGTTGTGCTGTTGCTGGGTTCCCAGACTGCACGTTTGATGCTGGTCGGAGTCTGTGAGTGGGTTCCGGTCCTCAGAGTTTTCCCCTTGGCAATGCTCTCGTGGATAGTTATGATGTTGATGTCCTTACACACTGGTAGTCCTGCCACTGCTGATCCACTCGTGTACACTAGGTAGAATATTTGTGGTTTCCACGCCGACTTGCCATAGCTGCATTGCATTTTTAATGTGCCACTGCAAGGGATGGGTGACCCATTGTATGCAGATAACTTGGCAGTTGTTGGTTGTATCATAGACTTCCAATGACTCCGGTACATATCTTTGAAGATTCGGACTGGTATGATATTTGCAGTAGTGCCAGTGTCAATTTTGACCTTGAGTGTATTCTTGCCAGCTTACTTTTGGCACATGATATTAATAGTGGTGAAAGTTTCCACTTGTTGGACTTCGTCAAAGTGATGTGTCAGGTTCACAATGTGGAATATCTGGTCGTCTTCTGTCTACTTCTCTCTGAGTCTTGTCTTAGGTATGCTTTGCTGGTGACTCCGTGTATCAGCTTGCTTTTATACAGGTTTCTGGTGCTTTCCTTGCTATGTTGCCCTGTTGCTTGCTCATTTGCATCCGGCTGGGACTTCTGCCTGCATCTTTGGAACCAGAATCCCTTCATAGGGGGGCCCAGTGTCCTTTTGCACCACATGCCTTGCGCAGGTCATGAAATGCAGGGCAATTTCACCGTGGGTAGGACAGACCTCACTTACCACACAGCTTGCTTGCTCTTTTCAACCTGGTTATGATGCCAATACTGTTGGCTGCACCTAGTGCTTGCAGGTGTTGTTGTCCAGCTACACTGGGTTCGTATTTCCTACCACCTTCCAGCAAAGCATCAATGCAGTGACCTTTCTTTTTCCTAAGAGGTCTTTTTGAAATGCTTCAATGGGTGTTGATTCATCAGCTCCATTATTCGGTCTGACAGCTCAGCTTCTGAGAAATCACATTCATTGTCCTTGCTACAGCATCAACTAATGAACTGGTCTATTGATTCCTGTGGTTGTTGTCCGTAGGACATCAATTCTAAGCGGTGAATTCTGAATTTCACTTGTAACCGGAGCTGATCTTCCAGCATTTTCCATATCTTTGTGGGATCTTTCTGGTCCTCTTTAGATAAGGCTGGGGTATTGATTATGTGTAATCCCTCATTTCCAATTGCTATCATTATTTTTACATTTTGCTTTTCTAGTTCTGTAATTACTTGGTCTGTGAAGCATAACTTCATTCTTTGAACAATTGGAACTCAGGTAGGATATCAATGGCCTTCCAGTTTATGCTGGGAAGCTTGGTATCAATTTTTATGCTGCTCTTTTACTATAAAACATGCTTTAAGAACTTGTTTTGTGTTTCTTTACTGCTTTCCCTTTAAAAGAACTCTTTTGGTTGCTTTGCTTGACAGCAGCAGGTGTTTAGCAGTGCTTGTCTGTTTGTCTAGCTTCCAGCCTCCAGTATGCCTGTTTATACAGCTCAGCAATAGGCATTTCAAGTGGTTTTTTTAAACTAGAGTTTGTTTATACAGCCATTTAAGAGGCAAATCTTCATGCTTGTGTGGATTTTATTTTTTTTAAAGTTTCGGCTAAGTGAAAGAAAGCTCTTCATGTTGGAGTGTTTAATGGGCTTCTTTTTATAGCTCTAGCTGTGAGCTGCATGGAGGATTCGTGCACTTTTTGCCGTTGGGCGCCTCCTGATCAGCCTGGGGGAGCCTTTGCAAACAATCGATCCGCCTGAGATAGGGATTGGGTTTTCCCTGTTATTTTATTTTGCTGAGGCTTTAAGATAAATCAATTTTGCAAGCACGTCAAGACTTGTTTTTTTTTTAACTGGGGTTCCTGTACCAATGGCATACTGACTCACCGACTCACAGTGATTGATTTGCAGCCTGTCGTTCAGCTTTGTCTTCTATAGCTGGAGGTGAGGTTTCTTCTTTATACTGTTTGGGCCAGTATTTCTTTTAACTTTTTCTCTTTTAGCTGTGGGTAGTTTTTAAAGCTGTTTTCCTGTGGTCTTCAATCTTGGATTTTGTCTTCTCACCACTGCTGCCACCATGTAATGAGAAGCTTTTTATGTTATCTGGAACAACATAAATGAGATGCGTGGGGTTCAGTTGATTGAAGATCTCAAACTTTTTTATTATCTCTTTGGTATCTCTTTAATCGATTTTCCTATGACTTGTTTAACTATGGTGGCTATTGTAGTGGCAATAATGAAAAGTAAAAACTTCAGCATAATTACAACCTCGACAGATTGCTAACATAGAATGTTGATGGTGTACGGAATGCAAAATTTAGAACTTTGGCTATCACCTCATGCTTTTGACTAGTTTGGGCCCAGATTCTAGTTCAGACTAGTTACCCTCCCATCCTGTAACTTCTACAATAGCCACCATAGTTAAACAAGTCATGGGAAAATCTATTAAAGAGATACCAAGTCTGTCATTAAGATGATACTCAGAATTCCAAAAAAATTACAGCTAACAAGTATATACAGCACAGAGCTAACTATTTACAGACCTTACTCTAGGGTGTTACGGTAACAAAGTGAGACTGGCACGTAGTCACATGGGCATATCCTGGTATTTCACTCAATAGCATACTAAGATCTTAAAGGGACATCACTCTTAAATGCAATCACACAACAGAGGTGGGAAGGTGGCTTCCCACTCCCACCCATACCCCCCCACCCCCACCACTGCCCACCTGATTATATGCGCTCCCCACCTCCAAACCCAACATGGGAGAGAACATAAAATTCCCGCCAATATGTTTTATTGATGTTGGCATATTGGCCAGGATGCCAGGGATATCTCCCCACCTCCTCTTCAAAATATTGCTGTGGAAACTTTCATGTCCACCCAAAAGGACAAACAGGACCTTGGTTTAACATCATATCCAAAATTAAGACAGCACAGCACTCCCTCAGTGCTGCACTGGAGTGCCAGCCTGGATTTTGTGCTTAGGTCTCAGAAGTGGGATTTGAACCCATGACCTTCTGATTCAGCTGCAAGCGTGCTCCTGACATCACCACTGTCATCCTTGCAAAGTTCTGATGTCTCCCACCTTGCTGTCTTCAACTCCCATGTGGTGTCACTATACTGCATGCTCTATGTATGGGTTCCACCTGCATATCCAGCACATTGACTTGAAGACTGGATTATAACGAAGGCACCAGAACACTGACTCCGATCGAGGCTCCAAGACATAGGGCTGGAATTTCCCTCTGGAGGCAGAAAATAGAAGTTGGGACTGTTTCCAGGGACTGAACCTGCCCCCCGGGGAAAGCAGTCAGTGGGATTTTATTGGAGGCACCCTCTTTATTGGCACGGAGACGGATTCTCCAAGCTGGAGGACCAATCAGAGACCTTCCAGCTTGAGAAGAGCCTGCAATGGATGGTAAGTAATTGGGAAGGTGCTTCAACATGGAGGCGCCCTCTCACCAACCTTCTTCAATCTTAAATTTAAAGCAGATATAGCAGCCTGAGGAGCCGCCTACAGGGCTGCCTGTGGCTGCACCTGAAGCCAGGCAGGAAGGGAGGGCCTCTAGGCCTGCCTGGAGTGCTGGTCCCCCGGCCTTCCGCAGGGTGCTCATCTCCAGGCAACTAAACTGGCAACATCCCCGGGCCGGTGTGGGAAGCTGGAGGCCAACTGGAAAATCTCAGCCGGCCTCCTTCAAATGGGCTTAACAAATGAGCCTAAACAGCTACCCACAACTTGGGATTGGGCAGCCCTTCCGGGTCCGATCCCGGCTCGGCGAAAAAAGGCCGGCACCAAAAACAGGGGTTGCGAAACCAGCACGCCACCGGTGCCGGTAGTTTTGCTTCTGTACCCGCCGTCGGCGGGGCTCAAACTTTCGATGTACAAGGTCACCAGAAATGGCCTAGAGCTGAAAATAGATTTTGTCAGGAGTTTAGTATTATTATAATGAATGATTGGAATAAATTGCTCCATAAATGATATTTTCTGAACTGAAGTTGAGCTTAATGTTATTTAAGTTTAAACATGCGTCGCAACTAGGCAAGAGAGTTTGGCAACACAAAACAGCGGCAGGCTGAAAGGAACCATCTTACAGCATTGGGGAAAGCAGATGAAAAGGTCTGAGGATAAGAGCAAGAGGATTATCGGGCTCGTAATTCTTCTTTTAACACAAAAGGAGGTGCATGCCTGCGTCTCTCTGCAATTAACAATCTGTGAAGGGATTTGTATTTGCAGCTATTGCATATTTCACAGTCACACATTCCTGTGAGGACTATTTTAGGAGCTTGTTAACTGCAATAGAAACTGGCATTCTCCAGAGTTCATTAACAGAGGCATTTTTTTTGGCCTATTAAATGTCATTAATGGGCTTGAGCGCCTGGAGATTTAGAACTTTTGGGTTTGACTCTCAGAATCTGATCCTTAGTTTGAGAATTCTTCCCAAACTACAGTTCCAGCCTGTGATATCCTCCAGGCTACCCTGCAATTAATTTGCTCCCTGTTAAAGCCACCATTGCCCTAAGTCTCACTTTGCCTCTTTCCAGCAGTTTTAAATTTGTCTGCCCGTATTTGGGCGAACACTTCCAGAGCCCACTGCCACTGCAGTGAGTGCGGTTCCAATGACTTCAACTGTCAGTTTGATCCAATAGTGACCCCTTTCCAAACCCTTGGCATGGGGGTCATCAACATAAAGAGGACGGTGGATGGAAAACAGCCCGTGTCCGCAGGGGCACCAACGTGCAACTCTCGAGATAAAGTGGGATAAACGTATCCAATGTCATCCGTATCCGGATGGCACCTTTGTGTGCGGCTGCATCAAAGAAAAAGATGCCCCGGTATGTAAACGTTAAGTGCCACTACATGCTGAGGTTCTATCTGTCCCCGGTTTTGCAGCAGAATGCTCCATTCATTTGTACCCAGCTGTACTACCTTTCCCTCATGGAAAAGTTAGTACAGAAAAACACCTGTGACAATAAGTCCATCAAGCAGTGGTCTGCACGTAACGTCCTTGAAGCCCTGTGGGAAAAGGAGATGATGGATCTTGCCAGATGGTTCCCTGAGCAGACTGTCAAATTCATGTGGTAGAATGCCTCATTGCCAGAACGTTCAAACAATCACCAAGACACAGCTTGGCAGATGACCCCCCCCCCCCCCCCCCCCCCGTCAGATCCATCCTACCCTCCGGGCCAGCATATTATGTTGGACGGGAGGCCTGGCTGAACCCGCCTCTGCCGCGTCTGGGAAGCTAGGCTGGGATTTGTCTCTCCCCAGGTCCTTAATTGGCCTTGGGCGGGGCTTCCACCTCCTGGAGGCAGGAAGTCGCGCCTAATGGAGCTGCTGGCCAATCAGCAGCGCGGCAGCTCTTAGTCCCAGCAGTGCCACCAGAAGCGGTGGCCACTGCTGGGACTATACCCAGCTAACCGGCAGCAAGAAGGGAAGATGGCCCCTGAAAGATGGTAGGTTTTTGGGGTTTTGTTGTGAACAATCGGCTGGGCCCCGGCAAGGCGAGGGGAGTCAGTTGCGTTGGGGGTGGGGGAATTGCTGTGCAGTGGGGGCAGTTGGGGCTTTGTGGGCAGCCCTCTTTGGGACACATGGTGCCTGATCTGGAGGCCACAACCCCCTCCCCCCACCCCCAGCCTGCATCCTTCTGAAATGTGCCTTTGTAAAGAAGGTTTGGAAAGAGATGCAGTGTTTTTTGTCGAGGTTCATCCCATGCTGCTCCGTAATGCAGGACTCTGCTCTACAGGCTGTTCCCAGGGATGCACGCCGAGACAAACATCAACTGGAGGACCATCAACTCAGTGCAAGACACTCTTTAGTCAGCCTGAAACTTGCTGATCTTGCAGTTCAAAGAGCTGTCCATGA
Organism: Heterodontus francisci; assembly: GCF_036365525.1. Lineage (NCBI taxonomy): Eukaryota > Metazoa > Chordata > Chondrichthyes > Heterodontiformes > Heterodontidae > Heterodontus > Heterodontus francisci. The sequence continues at coordinate 42,609,799 of NC_090405.1, read as the reverse complement.
GCAAATGTTGCAGACTGGCACATTCTAAGGTCCAGGACTACGTGCTGTGGGATGTACTAAAGCTTAGTGCAGACGCCACAATGGCTCAACGGGGAAAGTCCCTCCCGCCACAGTCTGGCACCCGTGTAAAACCCCTCGGGTTGTATGCACCAGAGAATGTTTGATATAAAATGTATATTGTAAATATAACCTGTAATGATAAGTGCAGTGAGGCCCCTCACAGTGCCATGTACTGTGAAAGAAATTGAACTGTACTGCACCTTATTTTACAGTTCAAATTTGACATTACATGATGTACTTCTGCAAACTTTTAAGGAGTATGAAGAGGATGGAGGGCTGGCACCATTGTTGGTGCTCCCTAAATATCCAGGGTTGGGAGATGGGAATACCGGAGCAGCATTTTATCATTCCGTCAGGAATCCAAGAAGAGGCTTCAGCTGAAGCCTCTTCTATTGGTTGTTGATCACTCTGTGGTTGATTTCCCCGGCAAACCTATATGAATCCCCTATTGCCACATTACTTAAGGAAATATGCTGACTTAGAAAGCAGAGTGATTCTGTTAATCTTGTATCAAGCCTTTGTCAGGTCACATTTACAGTCCTGTGCATAGTTCTGGTCTACATATTATAGAAAGGCTAGGAAGGTACCAGAGAAGGTGCAAAAATGATTTACTAGGATGATACCAGAAATCAGTATACTGACTAGGGAAAGCTGAACAGGCTGTGGTTCTTTTCTTTAGATAAAGAGAAGGCTGGGGTGTGACCTATTGAGGGTCTTTCAAATTATGAAAGGGAGCGATAGGGTAGACATAGGGAATATGTTTCTACTTGCGGTGAGACCAGAACACAGGGCCATAAATATAAGCCAGTGACTGATAAATCCAATAGGGAATTCAGCACAAACGTATTTTCCCAAAGAGTGGTTAGAAATGGAACTCGCTGCCACAATGAGTAGTTGAGGTGAATAGGATAGATGCATTTAACAGGAAGCTAGATAAGACAAGAGGGAGAAAGCAATAGACCATTTGGGCCAAATGGTCTGTTTTTATGCTGTACATTCTATGTAATACTTCATGAAGGTGAACTCTCACTTTGTGTGAGTACATAAGAAAGGAAGAAATAGGAGCAGGAATGGGTCATATGACCCCCTTGAGCCTGCTCCACCATTCAAGATGATCATGGCTGATCTTCTGCCTCAATGCTACTTTTCCTCCCAATTCTCATACCCTTTGATTCTCTGAGAGATCAAAAATGTATTGATCTTAGTCTTAAATATACTTAATGATGAAACATCCACAACCCTCTGGGGTGGTGAATTCCAAAGATTCAAAACTCTCTGAGTGAAGAAATTTCTCCTCATCTCAGTCCTAAATGATCGATCCCTTACCCTGAGACTGCGCCCCCATGTTCTAGATACCCCAGCCAGGGGAAAGAACCTCACAATGTCTACCCTGTCAGGCCCCCTCAGAATCTTCAAAAGTGGAACTGGTGGGATTTCCGTCAGGAGGAAATCACTCTGCCTCTTTAATGGCATGGTGGCAGCGATAGAGGCCGACCAACATCGTGTCAGAAATGTCTAAAATCAAATGAAAAAACAATTGGGGATCCAGCAGGAGTCATCCCAAATTTCAGCTCTCCTGCAAAAATTATGTCTTCCTTTTGTCCTCCCTGGAGCACAAATTTCAGCTAATGTCTTCGCCAGGCTTCCTGCTCATGGTAGCCATTTTTAAAAAATTCGTTCATGGGATGTAGGCGTCGCTGGCCAGGCCAGCATTTATTGCCTATCCCTAATTGCCCTTGAGAAGGTGGTGGTGAGCTGCCTTCTTGAACTGCTGCAGTCCATGTGGGGTAGGTACACCCACAGTGCTGTTAGGAAGGGAGTTCCAGGATTTTGACCCAGCGACAGTGAAGGAATGGCGATATAGTTCCAAGTCAGGATGGCGTGTGACTTGGAGGGGAACTTGCAGGTGGTAGTGTTCCCACGCATTTGCTGCCCTTGTCCTTCTAGTTGGTAGAGGTCGCGGGTTTGGAAGGTGCTGTCTAAGGAGCCTTGGTGCGTTGCTGCAGTGCATCTTGTAGATGGTACACACTGCTGCCACTGTGCGTCTGTGGTGGAGGGAGCGAATGTTTGTAGATAGGGTGCCAATCAAGCTGGCTGCTTTGTCCTGGATGGTGTCGAGCTTTTTGAGTGTTGTTGGAGCTGCACCAATCCAGGCAAGTGGAGAGTATTCCATCACACTCCTGACTTGTGCCTTGTAGATGGTGGATTGGGTGTCAGGAGGTGAGTTACTTGCCACAGGATTCCCAGCCTCTGACCTGCTCTTGTAGCCACGGTATTTATATGGCTACTCCAGTTCAGTTTCTGGTCAATGGTAGCCCCTAGGATATTGATAGTGGGAGATTCAGCGATGGTAATTCCATTGAATGTCAAGGGGAGATGGTTAGATTCTCACTTGTTTGAGATGGTTATTGCCTGGCACTTGTGTGGGGTGAATGATACTTGCCACTTATCAGCCCAAGCCTGGATATTGTCCAGGTCTTGCTGCATTTCTACAGGGACTGCTTCAGTATCTGAAGCTCATAAACACTGTATCCACCTACTCCTGCTGTCGGAATTAAATATGCACAAGCACAATTCCAATGCACTAAAAGAAAAAAGAAGTACTTGCATTTATATAGAACCTTTCATGACTAGCAGGCATCCCAAAGTGCTTTACAGCCAACTAATTACTTTGAAGTATAGTCACCATTGTAATGTAAGAAATGTAATAGCTAATTTGTGTACAGCAAGGTCCCACAAACAGCAACATGATAATGGCCACATAATCTGTTTCAAGGATATTGGTTGAGGGATAAATATTGGCCAGAACACCTGGTCTTCTCCAAGGTCGTTCCACGGGATCTTTTACGCCAATCTGAGAGGACAAACAGAGTCTCAGTTTAATGTCTCATCTGAAGGACAGCACCTCTGACAATTCAGCACTCACTCAGCACTGCAATAGATGTTGTGTTTAGATCTCTGGGCTCGGTCTACGACCAGGTGAGAAAAAGGTCCAGGGTTCCCTTTCAGCCTTCACCTGGTCTTACTGTAACAGGGTTTAATTTTAAACACATCGCGTTTTGAGCTCCTCCTTTGGTGGATCCTTGTTCACCGCCTTCCAATTATAAGACAAAGAAATCAGCACAAATGGGCTTTCTTAGGTTTAAAGAAGAAAAGTTGAAATTTATTAAACTGAAACTTAAACTCTAATTTGGTTAATGCCTATGGATACACGATGCGCCCCATGCTAACAAGCATACGTGATACACACATACAAAAAGAGACAGAAAAGAGCAGAAGAAAATAAAGTAGAAAGGTTTGAGGCAATATCTGAAGAGTTGTTGTTCCCGTTCTTCGAGCTCACTGCAGAGCCCTTGATTGTAGATAGATCTTGCTTTTCATTGGGGCCCAGTATTCCTCTTAAACCTTGATCATTGTAGGAGAGTTTTCTCTCTTGGGGTTCATATGTTTTCAGTGGATTCAGAGGCTTGTGCGAAAGAGATGGGAGCAGACTGGAGAGAGATCTTCTTAGTCCAGGAGCAAACAGCTTTCTGCCCAAACTGTTTGTACAAATTCAAAAAACTCAGTTTCCTCAGCAGGTTAGTCATGTGACTAGCTGGTTTGACCATGTCCATTTGTGTATTCGGCCATCTTAGCAGTCAACCTGGAATGCAAGCTCCCCCACCTTCAACGTCTGGTGATCAAAAGTCCGTTGTGAATTGAATGTCAAGGAAGGACTGCTTCGTCCTTCCAAACACTGCCTGTTAATATGCAAATATCTTTTCCAGCCACACTGATCTGTTCAACAAGTCCTCCCCTCACTCCAGTAACAGTTTAAAATCAATGTTCATGACAAAATCAATGTGCCTCATTCTTGGCAGGTGGAGGCCTAGCATGACATCACGCAAACCTTCTGACTGGGACTTAAACGCAACCTTCTGACTCACAGGTGAGAGTGCTAGCTCTGAGCCATGGCTGACACAATGTAATCTGCATATAGGTGCAATAGTTGACAATAATCAGCTTGACTCAGTTGATAGCATTTCCTTCTCTGAGTCAGAAGGTAGTGGGCTCAAATCCCATTACAGAACTTGAACATTTAATATGGAGCTGATGCTTCACTGATGTACGGAGCTGGTCCAGCATTGTCTTTCAAATGATCTGTTAAACAAAGCTTTGTTTGCCTATTTAGATTTATGTAAAGGATGCCATGCTACAATTTGAAGAAGAACAGGGAAATCTCTTGGTAGAAAAACAGAAAATGCTGGAAACACTCAGCAGCTCAGGCAGCATTTTTGGAGTGAGAAACGAAGTTAAGGTTTCCGTTCCATGACCTTTCGTCAGAACTGAAAGAAGTTACAGATTTAATAGTTTTTACTTAATACTGATGGTTTATAAGGCCTGTGTTCTCAGCATCTTGCTATATGGCTGTGAAATATGGACGACTTACAGCTACCAGGAAAAGAAGCTCAATAATTTCCATCTTAGCTGTCTGCGGCACATTATGGGTATATCCTGGCAGGACAAAATCACAAATATGACAGTCCTCTCAAAGGCACATCTCCCAAGTGTGTTGGCACTAATCAAACAGAGGCGGCTTCAGTGGATCAGACACGTCCACAAGATGAAAGATGGTTGCATGCCCAACGACCTTCTGCACGGTGAGGTAGCCGGGACCCGACGACCAGTGGAGTGTACAAAGCTCCATGTCAAGGATGCTTGCAAGCGTGACATGAAGGCCCTTAAATGTAAACAATTGCACCTGGGAGTCACTAGCTGGTGAAAGAGGGGAATTGTGACACATCCTGTGGACTGGTGTGCATTACCACGACGACCAGTTGCTACAGCAACTTGGCAACAGGCGTCAACATCAAAAACAACAACTCACAGCGTCACTTGGCAGCTTCACGTGCAGCACTTGTGGCAGAACCTGCCTCTCAAGGATTGGCCTTCACAGCCATCAGCAAAGGTGCACCAAGAGAAGACACCCCACCGAAATGGATTGTTTACTGCGTGTCCATAATCTTTCGTAGATGGAAGGATGCCAACCAACTTAATACAGAGGGGGGAAAGCAGGTAGGGGGAGGGGAGGAAAGAACCAAAGGGAAAGCCTGTGAAAAGGTGGAAGGCAGGACTGATTAAATAACAAGGCAAAAAGGGGGTGGTAATGGGACAAGTAAAAAAAAATGATATGGGTCTGGAGGAGTTGTAAATGGCAATAGTAGAAGCATTATTCGCACCAGCTGGCCAAAGATTTTATCTTAGAGTCCTGGCCAATGTTTCTCTCAACCAGAACCAATATAAAAAAGGATTAACTGGTTATTCAACTCATTTGCTGTTTGTGGGACTTAGCTGCTTCTTACACAACAGTGACTACGCTCCAAAATGTATTCATTGATTGGGAAATGCTTTGTGAAATGAGCAGGTATAATCTGCCAGTTGCAGAGATCTATTAAGCTAGGTATTTGCAAAGAAATATATAGAGATCGCAGCACAGTGTAAGAGGTTCCGTTCCTGTACCGAGTTACTATAGTTCTTGGCTTTAGGAATTGCAAGAACAAAATTGCACACATCATAGGGTTTGACATAACCATGAGTTGTTTTATTGAATCCAATAATATCCCTAATACAGACACCTCCTGTGGTTATTTGAAACAGAAATAAAACAAAACTGTCCTCAGTACAAAACCTCCTGCAGTAACTTAAAATTGACACCCCAATTCCCAGCTGAACCCTTCAGTGATTTAACCGCTGCTCCCGGTTACCCAAAACAAAGTCACTACGGCTTGGCTCAAACTTACAAATTACAGGCAAAAACACTACGCTTTTGTCCCAGACTCTCAGACCAACATCACTACAATTTGGCTGAAAACACTTACAATCACCCACAAGGCCGGTCAGTCCCAGTGTTGATTGTAGGTCCTGAGACAAGATGACCAATCTTGACCCTTCTTCCGACTGCAGTCCCCACAGTACAAACCCCTTCATGATTTGACTGTAAAAACTTACAATCACCCACACGGCTGGTCATTGCCAATGTTGATTGTAGGCCTGGACCTGAGATGACCTGTTCCTGTCCTTCTTCACATAACTGCAGTACAGTCACTCTGACGTGGCTGCTTTTTATAATAAAATAACTCAGGACTTCTAAGACATGTTCTGTTGTTCATGCTGTGCTGTGTGCCGCAGGTAAATATCCTTAGTTTCACGTCAAGCCCAGATGAATCTGATCAGCTCATACTGGGAGAAATAACGTGGAGGATATAACCCAAACAAATCTTCAGACCAGCTGATCAGTGCAACAATACAGTCCTTCCATGACAGAAATAACCCAGACAAAATCTTCAAACTCTCATGTTGTTTAAAACAAAACCTCCTGCTGTTTGAGGCAATACAATAACCACCTGGCTGTGAAGTTGCTGGAAGGTGTGAATGTCTCATTTCTCTCCTTGAGAGGGCTCAATCACAGTTACAATGGCCAGATTCCAGTACCATTGTCTATGATATAAAAACAAGAAATGCTGGAACCACTCAGCAGGTCTGGCAGCATCTGTGAAAAGAGAAGCAGACTTAACGTTTCGGGTCAGACCTGCTGAGTGGTTCCAGCATTTCTTGTTTATATTTCAGATTTCCAGCATCCGCAGTATTTTGCTTTTATTCCATTGTCTATGATGCTGGCATTAATTATCATATTGATGGCATGTCCCTTGTTCCATTGTGCAGGGTAATCAGTCTCTTAATTGCATTAGCTGATGATAGGTGATGGCTTTTCCTTTGGTACCATTGTTCCATTGAAAGCACTCAGTCAATGTTTGAATTCCTTTTGATGAGCCACTGTCTTTCCTGAATGTCCAAATTAACACTTCACTGCGCAGCCTGTGCTGCTGGCTGCAGCTTGGCTTTTTGTATTGTAAACCAAACATAGGATCAGAGCATATCTGTGTGTCTCAATTTTATAGTCCATAAATTTTCCCAGTTGGAGGGGATTCCGATCCTACACCAACAACAGGCGTAAACAGTCTAAATCAGCCTCTTCCACCCTGTTCCCTAACCCTAACCCTAATGCAGTGTCCCTTTATCCCTAACCCTGGACGTAAATTCCATAGCCTCACAACTCGATAATTTGCATAAACTTGTAAAAACAGAAAAGAATGTGAGCCTGAGTCGCATCATGATGTTGGTAAGCTTGTGTTTGGGTCAAGATGGTGGAGGAAGGACAGAAGATGATTTCTTATGTTCATAAGCAATAATTTACCAAACCGACGAATCAAGTTAAATGATTGGAGTTATTCAAAATACAATTGAAGCTACTACGGGTGATGCACTAGAAGAATGACTTACAACGGGCCAAATGGCCTTTCCCATGATTGCTTTTCTTATGTTTTTAATGCAGCTTGAGGAAAAAGAAACAAAGTGCTTTGGGGATATTTACAAACTAGCGTAGTCTCAAATCTTTCCCTTTAAATTGCTACCGTTACCATCCAGCACTAACTTCATGCTTCAGAAAGGAAGGTAAGATGCCTTCAACTAAATTAAGCACCAACCATGTCCCCCTACTACCCAAAAAGAAAGGTTTGGAATTATATAAGGTCTAAGTTGAGCTGGTCATTTCTTTCCAAAATGATTATTAAAATCATTTTCATCACGTGGCTCATGTGGCTGTGAGATTCGAAGGAGAATTGAGAGAGCCAAGACCAGCTTTGTCAGAATGAAGGACTTGTTAACATCAAAGAAACTGACCCTGAATCTTAGGAAACGAATGCTGAGATGCTACATTTTGTTCTCTATGTAATATGCCTCGGAGACATGGACAACAAATAAAGAGACTATTGATAAGCTGAATGCATTCGAGATGTGGACATATCGGAGGATGTTCCGCATATCCTACACAGACAGAAAGGCTAATAAGGAAGTGTTGGAAGTGGCTGGAGTAAAGAGAAAATTAGCGCACAACATCAAAGAGAGAAAGATACAATTCTTCGATCATATCGTTAGAGCAGCAGGTAGAGAGAGACAATTATTAGAAGGAAAGATCGATGGAAAACGTAGGAGAGGGAAGCAAAGAAGAAATGGATGGCAGATATCATGGACTGGATGCAGTTGACCTATGCAGAATGTGTAAGGACAACACAGGACAGACAAAGGTGGAGATCCATGACAGTCAACCTTCTGGGAAGAAGATGACTCCAATGAACAGATGCAGTTGAGCAGACCTGAGAATCTGGTTCTGATCATGTGTCTAAAATTGTCATTAGAATTCAGTGCTATAGATTACAGGTCAAGATTTGTCACTTGTGTTCAATACCTTCTTACAATTTGGCCCCTCTCATAACTGTTCCTATTTGTGGACTAAAGCAGTTACTGTAAGCAGAACTTTCTTATGAACTTTATGTTTCTAATGTGACAATTGCCCTGTTTACTGCAATATTTCACACTTGAGGGTTTCACCCCTACCCCTTGCACCATTGTTCTTTCAACAAGTGTCAGGCTAAAATCAAGTTAATTTACAATAATTATATTAACACAGAAATAATTATAATTACCCAGAAATAAAGGAATATAGCAAGAAACTTGCAGTATAAATATCCACGGAGTGGCAAAAGATCAGATCGGTCTATAAAAGTTGAAATACCTCCTTCAGTCTACATTTCTCACTTGGTCTGATAATCTTCAAGACATTTGTCGATGTGCTGTTTGTATGCAGGCTAAGCTAATGTTCCTTACTTAGCTGCACAGAATCCAAATGTCACATTAGACATCATTGAAAGCTGAATTAAAGATGACTTGTAATACAATGTACTTACGCCAGAGAAGCTTTTCATGTGACAGATACTAAGCCTAAGGCATTAACTATCTTCTGAGATGACCACTAATGAATCAGATTGAAGATAATTAATCCGCCCCTAAATTTGCATTCTGTTAACTGCCTGCTATCTGAATCAATCCTCTGTTCATCTGGAATCTATAGTATAATTACCTATTGTCCTTCAAAGGATCATTAATTTGATTTACTTGATTTCTTCCAACTACCCCATAATGTTCAAATAGGCATCTGCTAGTTCTGCACGTATTTAACCTTTCAGAGATTTGAGGTACCGACCCATTCAAACATATTCTGATTAAATACTGATTAGACAATCCCATTAACAAAGGTAGGCCTTCTTCTGTTTGAAACTAACTGGACTTGTCTTCTCTACTCATAAATGCCAAAAGAATTCTTTTCAAAAGTCCAATTAAGAGAAGGTTAAGGGGAGATTTAATAGCGGTGTTCAAAATGGTGAGGGGTGTAGTTAGAGGAAAAACTGTTTCCACTGTCAGGAGAGTTAGTAACCAGAGGATACAAGTTTGCAATAATTGGCAAAAAGTGGAGGAGATGAGGAGAAATCTTTTCACTCAGCAAGGTACGATCTAGAATGGACTTCCTGAAAGGGTGGTCGAAGCAGATTGAATCTGCAACTTTCAAAAGGGAAGTGAGAAATACTTAAAAAGGAAAAAAAAATTATAGGGCTCTGGGGAAAAATGCAGGAAAGTGGGACTAATTGGATAGCCCTACCAAAGAGCTGGCACAGACACAATGGGCCGAATGGCCTCTTCCCTTCCCCTCTCCTCTAGGTTAATTTTAAATTGGCAATATCTATTCCGAAAATTTCATTTGAAACAGAAATAATATGCTTTTTTGTATTAATAAGATGGAATATTGCTTTTTGTCACAAGCTCCAGCCATCTGGAATCAGTCAGTGGTGTTTGCTTTATCCTTACTTATCCTTACAAATGCTGTTCGGAGAGGGATTATTGCTTTTTCCCTGGCCCATATTGTTGCCTGTGGAGTATGAGTTAGGTCATTGGGAAGTTGTACAATAGCAACATGCTGGCAGGGAGGAAAGCAAGAGTATTTGTCAAGCTCTGGGGTATAGGGAACAAATTGAAGTTTGTACTTCTCTCCCATTAACTGTTGGACCATCTCCAATCTATCCATGCATTTATAGATTTTAAATGCAGAAACCAATATTGCAAATGTCACCAAAAGTGCACCACAAGCAATTCAAGGAGCAGGCCCACCAATAACTTCTTGGGGTATCTAAGGAGGAACAAATGTGACACTGTTGACATTGCTTACATCCTAAGAACAAATATTTTTAAAAGCTTTGTTTGAAAGATTAGCATAGCTTTGATGTGGACACACATTATTGCCAAATAATTTTATATTGTAAGATGGTTAAAGCAACAAATTGTTTTCGAAATTCCATTGAGTCAATACGGCAAGAGCTGTGGACAGTGTTTTCAGGATGACTTAAAATAACAACAACTTGAATTTATATATCAATTTTTAGCATAAGAAAACATTCCAAAGCACGGAAGGATCGATTAGCAGTGGTGGGGGAGGGGGGTGGGTGTGGAGGGGGAGTGGGGGTGGTGACGAAAGGCTTGCTCATAAACTTTAAAGAGGATGTTAAAGTAGAAGAGAGAATTGGAGAGGCGGAGAGGTTTTGGGAGGAAATACCAGAACTTGGGGCCTAGATGACTGAAGGCACAGCCATTATTGGCAGGGCAAGGGCAATGTGGGATGTATAAAAGGCCGGAATTGGAGTAATGCAGAGAGTTCTCTGGGTTATAGGGCTGGTGAAGGTTACAGAGATATGGAGAGGCCATACTGTAGACTTGTACACGAGGATGAAAACTTTAAATTTGAGTAGTTGGTGGACCGGGAATCAATGGAGGCCAGTGAGCAGAGGGGTGATGAGTGAGTGGGACCTGGTGCGGGATCGGTTATGACCAGAAAAGTTTTGGATCAGCTATGGAGTGTGGAGGATGAGAGACTGGCCGAGTGCAAGGGAATAGTTGAGTCTGGAGGTGATAAAACATGGACAAGGGTTTCAACAGCAGATGGACTGTGGCAGTGGGGAGGACAGGTAATAACAGAGGTGAAAATATGCGATGTTTGTGATGGAGAGGATATGGGGTTGGAATATCTGCTTCAGGTCAAGGTTCAGTCTGAGACAGTGACATGGTGGGGAATAAAGTTGTTAGCTAGGAAACGGAATTGGTGGCAGGAACTGAAATAATGGCTTCGGTCTTTCCAATGGAGGAATTTGGGACTCATCCAGAACTGGGTGTTGGACAAGCAGCCTGACCTCACAGAGGTAGTGGAAGGGTTGAGAGAGGTGGTGATGTGGTAGAGCTGGATGGCCTCAGCATATATTGGAACCTGCCATCATGGCCCAGATAGTTGCGGGTCTGTGCGTTCGGAGCTGGGGAGGGAGGAATGCTGGATGCCGTAAGTTGGCACTTCCTGAACAGGGTACATTTACATTTTTTTCCTCCAGGTTCCCACCTGACAGCCAGCCTGATTGGCAGGCATGCCTGTCATACAGGAAAGCCTGCAGCAGATAGAGATTGCTGTCGGGGGTTCTAGTGGGAGTGGGAGTGAGATCATGGGGTGTGGAGATAGTCAGGGGAGAGATCACTATCAGGAGGGTGGAGATGGTGGTTTGCAGGGGTGTTCCGATCGTGGGAGAGAAACAGACAAATTGCGGGGGTGCTGGGGGGAGACCTGGGGTCTGAGATCATGGAGGTAGAGCATGGCTACCAAACCCGAACCCGACTAGACCTGATGACATGTGTTGGGTTCGGGTGGGTTTGAGTCTTTCTTCCGGGTCTGGTATTAGGACTCGGGTTGTGTCAGCCCGGGTCAGACACAGTGCTGCCTTTTGGTCAGGGAGGGAAAAGCTTCCAGATTTGGGGCGGCGCAGTGGTTAGCACTGCAGCCTCACAGCTCCAGGGGCCCGGGTTCAATTCTGAGTACTGTCTGTGCGGAGTTTGCAAGTTCTCCCTGTGACTGCCGGGTGCTCCGGTTTCCTCCCACAGCCAAAGACTTGCAGGTTGATAGGTAAATTGGCCATTGTAAATTGCCCCTAGTATAGGTAGGTGGTAGGGAATATGGGATTACTGTAGGGTTAGTATAAATGGGTGGTTGTTGGTCGGCACAGACTCGGTGGGCCAAAGGGCCTGTTTCAGTGCTTGTATCTCTAAATTTAAAAAAAATTTGAACAGCCAGGACGTCAAGGCGGGAAACATGCATCCGGACTCTGCACGAGTCTGCAGTGAGCGATTCCATCCAAGGTAGAGCACAACCTCTTTAATATAATCAACTTCAGTCCGGTGGCTGAGTCGGGTCGCGTCGGGCCGGGCACGGGAAAAAAAGCAAAGGACTCGGGCCGGTTCAGGCTCAGAGTTGGATGTGGTTCTGTTGGGCTCGGATCGGGTTTCAGTTGTAGACCCGAGCAGACCTTTACATGGAGGTGGGTTTGCTGGAGGGTGGTGGGGTTAACAGGGAGGCCTGTTGGGCCTGAAGGAAACCCTACTGCTTCAGCTGGTCCACAAGTAGTGTAACAAAACCACTTGCCTTATGGATTCAGCCCTTCTCCCTTCCTTTTACCTGCCGGTTTCCTGAGGCAAGGAAAACCTGGCCGACATGAGGAAACAATAAAAAGTTTGTTAAAATGGTATCACACAACTTCCTTTGAATGATTTTACTGACTGACCCTGAAAGCGGATTAGTCATTAGTCCCCCACCCCAGCTCCGTTAAAACCGGAAATGGGAGGGTTCAAGGCTGTTTGGAGTCAGGTATGAAATGTTAAAAGTACCCCCCATGTCTTTGGATGATGTCGCAAGAGGGCAGCATGTTGATGAGGGCAAAGGGTAGATCAATGGGGGAATCCAGAGGTAATGGTGTGGGACAGGAAGAGAAAACATTGCAGGAGATTCTTCCTATGACTCGAAGGTACAAGTGGATGGGGGAAGGGCGGCACAGTGGCGCAGTGGTTAGCACCGCAGCCTCACAGCTCCAGCGACCCGGGTTCAATTCTGCGAACTGCCTGTGTGGAGTTTGCAAGTTCTCCCTGTGTCTGCGTGGGTTTTCTCCGGGTGCTCCGGTTTCCTCTCACAGCCAAAAGACTTGCAGGTTGATAGGTAAATTGGCCATTATAAATTGCCCCTAGTATAGGTAGGTGGTAGGGGAATATAGGGACAGGTGAGGATGTGGTAGGAATATGGGATTAGTGTAGGATTAGTATAAATGGGTGGTTAATGGTCGGCACAGACTCGGTGGGCCGAAGGGCCTGTTTCAGTGCTGTATTTCTAAATAATAACTGGACAATGGAGGAGAAGCTTGGAGGAGAATGGAGTGGCCAGTTGTGCTAAAGAGAAATTGAGAAGGATGCGGAGGGAAATTGAGCAATGATTACAGTCACAGAGAAATATTACAATATGCAAATTACTGTTGTAACGTTACTAGCTTTAAAACAGCAAACATTTCCTTGAGTTCTTTGTACATTGTCACTTGATTCTATTTTAAATGTTAATATGAACTTTATGCTGTTTTCATTTTTGTTATATGTAAAATCTTCCAAACCTTTGAAGTGTTGATGACCCTCATGCTCTGTAACTTAGTAAATTCTGAGTTTTGAGTTAATCCTTTAATCTCTTAGAGTTGTTAAGCAACCCTTGTATAACGCAGTCATCACACTTCATTTTAATTCATCACTCATTGCCATTTTGTTCCATATACGGACTGCCTTTCTCTTTTTTAACCTCTCTTTATCAGCCCACTGAATCGCAAAACCTCTTTTTTTTCCTATAGTTTCTTTATATGTGCAGAATTTGCTGCAAAACTTAGTAATGAGATTTTGCTTCCTCTGGGAAATCTATTGCCTTAACAACTTCTTCTTCTGGTTTTGCAACAATGCCCTCCTTTTCAGTGAGGTTCATCTCTATGTGGCATGAGGAGCTCATGTACGGGTTGATACGACCATTGATACCTAGGTACCATCCTGAGCTGGACATTTATCGGCATTCCTTCAGAGTCGCTGGGTCAAAATCCTGGAATTCCAACAGCAATTTGCATTTATATAGCGCCTTTAACATCCTAAATCATCCCAAGGCACTTCACATGAGCGTCATCAGACAGAATTTGACATTGAGCCACCTGAGGAGATATTAGGGAAGATGACCAAAAGGTTTCAAAGAGGATAGAGAGGTTTGGGAAGGGAATTCCAGAGCTTAGGGTCTTGGCAGCTGAAGGCACGGCTGCTAATGGTGCGGCGATTAAAACTGGACGTGTTCAAGATGGTAGAGTTGGAGGAGTGTAGATATCTCAGAGGGTTGTGGGGCTGGAGAAGGTTACAGAGACAGGGTGAGGTGAGGCCATGGAGAGATTTGAAGCAAGGATGAGAATTGTAAAATCCCGACCTAACAGCAATGTGGAAGTACCTTCACCACATGGACCACAGTGGTTCAAGAAGAAGGCTCACCAGCACCTTCTCAAGGGTAATTAGGGATGGGCAATAAAGGACAACCTTTCCAGTGATTGGTCTTGGGAGCCTTGTTCACTTGATTGTGCTCAAACACTAGGAAATCCACAACCAGACCCTTGAGTTCCGCATTGCTCTCTGTGTTCTTCAGTCTGTGCAGCAGAAACTATGCTCTTTTCACATCGACAACCTTCCAAATCAAGCTCACTGCTAGGATTGTAATACATTGCTGCAATGTTGATGGATCTCTGAATAAAACCCACCTTCAAAATATCAAATCTACATTGTATTCCTCATATCTCACATTCTTCTCATTGTCTGATGGCTTGGGTTCAATAATTAAGCCAAGTGTGGCCAACATCCTTCTACTGACACCTGATCGCTAGAATAGTTCATTCAGAACAAATGGTTGATATGAATGTAGAAGTAAAACTAAAGGTATTGATTCAAGAATTTAAACTTCCCAACACTATAATCTTCAGTGAGAATCAGTTGGTCATCTGGATTTAAATAATCTGACATTAGTAATTTAGACAGGAAAGAATTGAGTACTGGACTATCAACATCTGGGAAATGATAGGAATCTGAATAATGATGATTAAGGTTCCAAATTCTATTTGGAGTTGTGCTGATTTTTCAACAGAAGATGCATCATATTAGGTTACATTTTTAATCAAATTTTCACTCTGATAATTGAGATTTGACAGCCTGTGAATATTTGGTAGAAGTAGGGTGCGATTGAGGGCACCATTGTACCTAGTAACAACATAGCCGAGATCAGAATAACAGATTAAAACATTTTTGAGTTGAGTTTGACAAGATACAGAAAAAGATATGCCACTTTTATGGATCAAAACTACTTCCATAGTCATATAGAACTTATTTAAGTTTTTATAATAAATAACCTTTAAAGGAACCATAGAACCATAGAAAAGTTATGGCACAGAAAGAGGCCATTCAGCCCATCGTATCTGAGCCTGCTGAAAAAACTAGCCGCCCAATCTAATCCCACATTCCAATGCCTGGTCCATAGCCTTGCAGGTTACAGCTCTTCAGATGCAGGTCCAGGTATCTTTGAAATTAGTTGAGGGTTTCTGCCTCCACTGTTGATCTGGGCAGCGAATTCGAGGCAATATCTGGTAGTTATAGTCCTTTAAGTTCAACGTGGAGTCTTTGGTTGCCGGAAATTCTTGCAATTCAATGGGGCCCAGTTCATGTTTCAACTTGTAGGCGTATTTCTCTCTTGAGGTTTACGCATTTTCCTTGGGTGCGGCGGCTTGGGAGAAAGCGAGAGAGAGAGAGAGATAGAGGCTTTCTTGCTCCAGCTTCAGTTTCAACTGCCTCTGCCTTTCTCTGTGGCACAATTCAAAAAACCCCAGTTTGCCAAGCAGGTTAGTCACGTGACTAGCTGGTTTGATCACTCTGTTTGTGGATTCCGCCATCTAAGCAGTCATCCTGGAATGTGAGCTTCCTCACCTTCAATGTCTGGTGATTACAGTCCATGTTGGGTTAAGTGGACCAGGGAGTAGTCCTTTGCCTCTCTAAGCACTGTCTGTTAGTACGCAAATGTTTTTCCAGCCAAGTGTCTGGTGATTTTTTTAACAAGTTCTTTCTTCACTCTAGCAACAGTTTAAAATCCAAGTTCATATGACAAAATTAGTATGCCTCATTCTTGTCAGGTGGGAAACTGCATGACACTTCCACACCCAGTGGAATGAAATGCGACTTTTTTTAAAAACAGCATTTCATTACAAGGGACTAGAGAGAAGATAAGGACAGGAAAACACACATGCATCTCTCTCATTCATTCAGAACCCTAACAATTGTTACAGCCTGTCTTTTCTTAGTATCAGTGCTGCCTTACATGGCCCTTTTTGGCATCCCAACAAAAGTGGTTTTTGAGGAAGTTTTTTCAGTTTGCACATTTCCATGACTACCTAAGGGGTCTTTGTTCTTGTTGAGGTGTGTAGGGGGAGGGTTAGGTTGAATTAACCCTAGGTTAGAGTTCCACTCAGGGGCAACGGCAGTGGGCGGTTCCACTCTGAACTCTCTTTCAGTGCCTTGATGAGTCATGCAAGGGCTTTTCACCTCAGAGGATGGCTGGTTTCCTTTTTTCATGACTGTGGGGATGGATTCTTTGCTAATCTTCCCTTTGTCCTCCAGGACACTCCTGCTTGCAGGTATTTGTCCAGATTCTACTGCACTCCCCTGTGACACTTCGACTATGTGAAGCATCACCCTCACAGTTTCTCTGCCCTCTTAAGGACTTTCTTTGTCTCTGTAAATGCTGTAGCCACTCTGGTGGGGTGCTTCTAGTGTCTGCATTTACATAGGAGGATGTGAGGTCTAACTTTTCAAATATTTCAGGGTTGGCTGACCGGACAGTAGGGGTTTCCATTTGGGATTTCTCCTGCACTTCCTTGAACCTGCCCTCTTGGTCCCTTTTTACCTGTTGCCAGCCTTGTTCCTGCCTGTCCCCTTTTGTTCTCAGCTGGACTCCCTTACTGTTCACCAGCCCTCTGCTGGAGGGTCCTCCAAACACCGATACAGGACTTAGGGATGCAGATTTCACTGTAGGTTGGGGTTTCCCCTCAACCTGGCACATGTGGCAACTTCTACAGTACTCCACCACATCTTTGTGGAGTTTTGGCCAGTCAAACTGCTGTCTTATGCGGGCTTTGGTTTTTCACATACCGACATGTACAGCCACTGCAATCTCATGGGCCATTCTTACTATTTCTCTCCGGTACCTCTGCGTCACCACTAACTGGTGAACCACTGTCCACTCCTTGCTCTCAGGTCTTTGAGGAGAACTCCATTTCCTCATCAGTACCCCATTCTTTAAATAGTAGCAATCAGGGACTCCCTCTGCTTCAATTTCAAATTGGGCAGCCTATGCTAACTCTCTTAATACTGGGTCAGCTCACTGACCCTCAGCTGGGGAAGATCCATTTAACTCATTCCCTGGGTATTCTAACTTTCCAAAGAAAGTCTCAGATAGACAGACATCATGGCCAGCTGCCTGCAGTGCCAAGTCAGTCTCCTTCGGGGGAGCTGGTTTGATCGTGGCCTCACTCATTACACATTCAGGGAAACTGCAGGGAACCGTCTTCTGCCGCTGCCCTGTCTCTCTGACCTCCTGCAGTCTCTCTTTCACTTCTGGGCAAGCTACCAGCTTCATCCCCGCCAGATTATTACCTAGGATCAGGTCAACCCCATCCACAGGCAAACAAGGGATAATCCCTGCAGTCACCGGTCCTGAAACTAGGTTGTACTCCAAGTGCACCCGGTGTAAAGGTACAGGAATATACTGCCCTCCAATACCATTCATCACCATTGTAGAGTTTACTGCACTATCTGGGGGAAAGGTCAGGCCTTTTCCCAGTAAAAGTGATCTAGTGGCCCCTGTGTCCCTAAGGATTACTATGGGCTTGCTCACCTCACTCGAGGGGTATGGGGTTACTTTCCCTTCAGACACAAAACCCTGATAACCCTCAGGAATCCTGTTAAATTTTCCAGCCCTTGCAGCAGTAGACTTCCTCAGTCTCACTCTTGCTGCAGTTAAAGCCACAGCTTGTTCTGCTGTGCTTTCCATCAGGGTCTCGTCTTCACTGAGTGGGTGTACCCTGATTAACCCTACAGGTTTTCCCTTTAGCCAAAAAGACTTGCAGGTTGATAGGTAAATTGGCCATTATAAATTGTCACTAGTATAGGTAGGTGGTAGGGAAATATAGGGACAGGTGGGGATGTTTGGTAGGAATGTAGGATTAGTATAAATGGGTGGTTGATGTTCGGCACAGACTCGGTGGGCCGAAGGGCCTGTTTCAGTGCTGTATCTCTAATCTAAAAAATCTAATCATTCCAGCAGTCAGCGCTTAAGTGCCCTGCTTTATTACAATGGAAGCACACAGGTCTCCGGGTCTCACTAATACTCACAGCACCTTCCTTTTTGGCTGGAGGAGGACCCCCTGTGTCTCCTGCTTTTCCTTCTCTCCCAGGACTGCTTGGGCTTCTATCACCTTCCTACCCTCTGTCATTTTCGGATTTGCGCAGGTGATTAGGAAAGGTTTTCCCCTGGGTAACTGACTTACAAATGAAAGCAAATTCATCAACCAGGACTGATGCCTGCCAGGCTTTATGAGCCTTTTGATCCTCCACATGTGTCTTTATGGAGAGCAGGAGAGAGTTTTTAAATTCCTCTAACAAAATTACTTCTCTGAGATTTTCATAGCTGAGCTGTACTTTAAGAGCCCTCAGCCATTGGCCAAAAGCCAGCTGCTTATTTCTCTCAAACTCCAGGTAAGTTTGATCAGCTTGCTTCTTGAGGGTTCTAAACTTTTGGTGATAGGCTTCGGGTACTAATTCATTTGCCCTGAGGATAGCATTTTTTGTCAGTTCATAATCTGATGAACTCTCATCTGGCAACATAGAATAAATCTCACGGGCTTTTCCTACTAATTTGCTCTGTAACAACAGAGTCCAAGCCTCAACTGGCCACTTTAACTGCCTTGCCAGTTTTTCAAAAGACACAAAAAATGCCTCTACGTCTCCCTCTTAAATTGTGGGATTAGTTGGGTTTGTTATAACAATTCTGTACCCAGCCCTCCATTACGCTCCTCCATATTGACTGTGCTTTCACTGGGGTTACTCTGCCACCACCTAGTTAACTCAAGCCGCCTTAGCTTTCTTTCTTCACATTCTTTCTGGAAGGTTCTTTCCCTTTGTCTCACATGTCTTGCTTTCTCTCTTTCCTCTCTCTCTTTTTCATCACGTTCCTTCTGGCAGGCTCTTTCTTTCTCTCTCTCTTGTCTCTCTTTCTCTTTCTCCTGTCTCTCTCTTTCTTTCCCCTGTCTCTCTCTCTCTCTCTCTCTTTCTCTTTCCCTGTCTTCCAATTCAACTTTTCTTTGTTCCAATTGTATCGTTGCTAGCAATACCCTGTCGGGGTCTGCTTCTTCAGATTCAAGGGAAAAATAGTTGGTCACTAGTCTTAGGAGTTCAGACTTCCTGGCCTTGCTACATACAGCGATCCCATACTGCTCAGCCATTTTCCTCAACTCCTCCATAGACAGTGCTTTTAACTTATCCCAAGTTACTTCACCCTGGCTTGAGGAGTTACTGGCTTCAGTCGAAGACATGTTGGTATTCTAGCACACACAACCACAAGAAAACCTGTATTGAAATCTTTACCCTTTTTGTTTGGGATAAATTTGACTTCCCACTTCCAATTTCTCGTTTGTCTGTGTGTAAAATCCCGTTCGAGCCCCCAAATTTCTGTTATGACCAGGTGAGAGGTGTCTAGGGGTTCCCTCTCAGCCTTTGCCTGGTTTAACTATAACGGGGTTTAATTTTAAAAACACCGTGTTTTTAGTCCCCCTCAGTGAATCCTTGTTCACTGCTCCAATTGTAAGGCAAAGAAATCAAAAGGTTTCCTTAGATTTAAACAAAAAAGGTAGAAGTTTATTCATCTTAAACTCTAATCCGGTTAATGACGACAAATATGTGACGCGACCACGCTAGCATGCATACGTGATAAACACACGTGCAGATAGAGACAGAAAAAGTAGAATGAATAAAGTGGAAAAGTTTGAGGCAATATCTGGTAGTTACAGTCCTTTAAATTCAATGTGGAATCTATGGTTGTCGGTAAGTCTTGCAATTCTTTGGGGCCCAGTGCACACTTCAACTTGTTCCCATGTGGGAGTCTTTTCTCTCTTGAGGTTTACATGTCTTCCGTGGGTGCGTTGGCTTGAGTGAAAGCAAGAAAGAGAGAGAGAGAGAGAGAGAGGCTTCCTTGCTCCAGCTTCAGTTGCAACTGCCTTCTGCCTTTCTCTGTGGCACAATTCAAAAAAACCCAGGTTGCCCAGCAGGTGAGTCATGTGACTAGCTGGTATGACCACTTCTGTTTGTGGATTCTGCCATCTTAGCAGTCATCCTGGAATGTGAATTTCCTCACCTTCAATGTCTTGTGATCACAGTCCATTTTGAATTAAGTGGACCAGGGAATAGTCCTTTGCCTCTCCAAGCACTGTCTGTTAGTATGCAAATGTTTTTGCAGCCAAGTGTCTGGTGATTTTTTTAACGTCCCTTCTTCACTCCAGCAACAGTTTAAAATCAATGTTCATATGACAAAAATAACATGCCTCATTCTTGGCAGGTGGGGGTCTGCATGACACACATATCCCCTCTAATCCTTCTACCAATCACCTTAAATCTATGCCCCCTTGTAATTGACCTCCCCGCTAGGGAGAACAGATCCTTTCTGTCTACTCTATCTCGGCCCCTCTAGGAAAAGAAGAAATTTGCATTTATGTAGCATTTTTATGACCTAAGGAAGTCTCAAAGTGTTTTATACTCGATAAAGTACTTCTAAAGTATAATCACTGTAGTATTGCAGTAACCAATTTTTGCACAGCAAGGTCCCACAAACAACAATGAGATGATGACCAGATAATCTGTTTTTTGGTGATGTAGATTGAGGGATAAATAATGGCTAGGGTGAACTCCCTTGCCCTTCCTCAAATAGTGCTGTGGGATCCTTTGCATCCACCTGAGAGGGAAGACGGTTTAAAGTTTCATCCTAAACACAGCACCACTAACAGTGCAGCACTTCCTCAGTCCTGTACTGGAGGGTCAGCCTCGATTGTGTGCTCAAGTCTCTGGAGTGCAGCTTGAACACACAAGCTAATGACTCAGAGGCACTAGTGCAGCCAACCGAGCCACAGCTTCCCCTAAAGGAGCACTTGTCAGGCGACTCAGTGTCACCCCCTACTGGTCCTTTAAAAGAGGGCCAGTGGTGCCATCTGGTAATGTGGAATTACTGAATGGAAAACCAAATGGAATTGGGGAAGCGCTGATTGAATGTTAGGCAAAAATGTTTCAGGTCTTTTAAATAGTGGAAGAAAATTGACCTTTAAGAGGAAGCTTCTATTTTCCAGAATTACTTTTTATTGAAATAATTGATTTTCTACTGATGTAATCTTTGAATACAATATTCTCACTATTTTATTAAATAAATAATATATTAGTGAAAGATCTGGTACATAGCAAGATGAGGTTATTGCAATGTCACAATACTAAATTAATATGGCGCTGGCAGAAACCCATATTTTACATGTAAATTGAAATAAAACACCTATCCAAAAATGATTCTGCTGCTTTCTAATGCTTGATTTGATTACTTTCTGGCATCTCAAAATCCTTGTAGAGCTGACATTAAATGTACTCGTCAGCAACTGGGTCAAATAATGGAATGCGTATTCAAGGAAGGATTGTAGGAAAGGATGCTTTAATCAACTTCTTTTGCCAGAATGTTCTACAATCACACTTGCAAATGTCACCTTGCCTCAGCTGGTAGCATTGTTGCCTCTTAGTCGGAAGAATGTGGGTACAAGCTGTACTCCAGGATTTGAGCACATAACCTAGGTTGACAATTTGCATAGTTGGAGCTGCCATTCTCCAGTTTTGTCTCAAGGAATAGCCTTGTTACAGCAGGCTAGTGAGGTAGGTTTATTGCTGGCAATAGATATATAGACCAGCTTTCCAGTATCTGATGATGGCACCAATCAGCAAACTTCAAAGTTAGGTGGTGGTTGGTCTCTAAGCTCTTGTTGATTAACCCACTATTTCCCGAAGTTCGTTATTGCCATTCATCAGTGGTTAAGGATACAGTATAGAGGTGAACCTGTTACTTCATGGCTTTACTATTCTTGCCCCAAATCCCATTCACCTGAGCTCGATGACCTACACTGACTCCTGGTTTGGAAATTCTCATCTCTGTTTTCAAATCCCTCCAGGGCCTCACCCTTCCCTATTTCTGTAGCCTCCTCCAGCCCTCCAAGATCTCTGTTCTCCTCCAATTCTGGCCTCTTGTACATCCCCAATATTTATCACTCCACCATTGTCGACCATGTCTTCAGATACCTAGGCCTTAGGCTGTAGAATTCCCTCTATCCCTATATTCACTTTTAAAGTGTAGGATTAGTATAAATGGGTGGTTGATGGTTGATGGTCGGCACAGACTCGGTGGGCCGAAGGGCCTGTTTCAGTGCTGTATCTCTAAACTAAACTAAACTAAACTAAGATGCTCCTTAAAACCTACCTCTTTGACCAAGTTTTTGGCCACCTGTCCTAATCCACTTATTTAGCTTGCTGCAAAATTGTGTTTGATAATGCTCCTGTTAGAACCTTCTATTGTGATAAAGGTGCTATACAAATGCAAGTTGTGACTGTTACATCCCACATTCTGTTATCAATAGGCACCACCTCCAGTTCCTGCCTCAATGGATCTCTTTCTATGAATCTCTATTCTCTGTGATCCATTAGTTTCCCTATTTCTGTGATTGATGTGTTAGCCTTTCAATTAAAACCAGGGCTACCAAGGCCTACCATCTGGGACCTGTTTTTGGATCCTTGTTATGGAGTGTCAAGTGAGAAAAGGCTGATAATTTCTTCCAAATAGTTCATCTACTATCAGGTGAGTGTAAGTCCTCCGCTAAGAAATTGTTATTGTGGTGCTGAAATGCTATTCTGTCTGGCATTGGTTACTGGAGATATATTATGCTGGCTAAATATCTACTGTTAAGAGCTTGTCTGACATTTCCATCATTCCAGTTGTTTGCACTCACAATGGCAGGTTTACCTTTCTGTTCATATTCAAACTCGGCCCATGTGTCTGTGGTTCACCTTGATTTGCGCATTGCATTGGCATAAACTTTAATCGTGCAGGATTGGGAGTGTTTTTTTTTCAGTTCCTGTTGACTGGCAAGCAAAACTATTTGCTTACCTCAGTCTTATTGCTCTGAAATGAGCTGTTTTAATTTAGCTGCAGCCTCTTGCACCCATCAAGACATGAGTCCAGTGAGGAAGTGGATCTTGGAGCCTCTAGAATAACAGTTTCAGGTCTAAAATATAAATGAGAGATATTCCAATTTGTAAAGAAGGAGCTCCATGCATCTATTCCACACACAAATAGATCTTGCTAAAAATTGTGTTGCAATGGTCCCACATGCTAGTCACATGGTCATCGAGTCAATTCAATGGATACCAGTGCCTGAAATTTAAAACAAGGTATTACGAACATCCTCTTGGGCTAACCAAGTACAATAGCCCTGGAATTAGAGCCTTAAACATCTACTAGCAGGGACTCTTATCACCAAGAGTCACGGACCACGCAGACCCAGCCTTTGGTCACTGACCGTGCCCTCAATCACAGACCACAGTGATCCCTGCCCTCAGTCACTGACTAGACTGATTCTACCTCCACCATGTCTAGAGGTACAACGTCCTGCAAAAGTGGCTGATTTTTGTCCTTCCTAGCACAAGGGCTAATTATAACGCATCAATTATCAGTGGAGACCATCTTAACTGACCAGCAACTAAACCGTCCTGCTCCACTTTGCTCAGTTCTGCACTAGGCAATCGACCTTACCAACTAAACCTCCGAGGGAGCAGCGAATTGCAAAACCGTGCAAAAATCTGGAGATGTGTTACATTCACGAATGATAAGTTACATCTTTAAACCACAAATGAGTGATTGTGTACTAGCAATATGCTTATGGATGGTGTTTTGGAAAATGCTCATAACACTCAAGACATGCCTGTAATAGGCCTGGAATGCAATGTACGGGGAAAACAATTGATCCTCTCCTGTAATATAATATTTCCAGCTGCTGTAATCACTTTAGGGATCAAATGAAACTAGCAGTAGAAGTCTTTTGCAGCCTGAGCAAGTCGTTTTTTTGAGTCTGTCACTAAATTGTGATGGAGCAGGCATTTTTCTCTCGATGCTCTGAAGGGGGAAGAAAGTGTATATTAGCTCTTTATAAAATATAATAGAGTCAGTATATTAAAAAGTGTAGCTGACACCAGCTTAAAAATTTAAATCTGTCTACTTTATCTCTGATGCGCATTGGCACAATATTAAGGGAGCAATGAATGTTTGGAAAAATAAATTGTCAAGTATCTGCTCATTGTTCTATGGAAGATTACCAAGATTTTATTCCATGTGTGCACGCAAAAGAATTTGAATTTCCTTTTCTCAGCAATTTTTAAGGACTTACATGACTTTGCTTGACCTTGTAGATTTGTTCAGATTTTGTCCACGTGCTACCAGCAGCCTACAGTAGTATTTTGGAGTTGGTCGCCACAGCAATGCACATCTGCCGATGCTGGGTTCAGTCTGTAGCATATCATTGGGTGTAAGATGGGCAATCTCACAGTGGCTGCAAGTTCTACACCTCTCCTGATTTCTCATTTCCATTGAAGTCCATTGTTCTGAAAATGAACATTAGTCGCATTGAGTTTTACTTGTGTAGTTTAATGTTTGAACGGTTTTTGCAACTTGCAGCTCGCGCCCACCAAACTTTCAGTTGGTCAGTTCGACTGCCCAGCACAGAACTAAGCCAAGTAGGCTAGGAGGGTTCAGTCATTGGTCAGTTAAATGAATCATCAGTGAAGACCAATGAAGAGCAATAAGGGTGATTCTATGACTCTAAAGTATGAAGAGAAACTTTCATTGTTAATATCATCCATGATTTTAAAATGCTAAGACAAGTGAATGATGCAAATCCAAGTGGGCTATTTGACTTGGATGGTGAGCACTATGATGAAATAAATGAGCCTCGAGCAAGATTTCAGATTTGAGGAAAAACGTCTTTCCTCACAGAGGATGTTGATGTCTGAAATTGCCTCTCTCGAATGTGAAAGCCTTACTACCTTGCAGAGTTCTATGGGGAATTTTGAGCTATGTTGCTGCACAACGTTCAATTTACAGGAAAGCAAGTCGAATGGAGATGCCAGATTGTAGTTGATAGAGTGCTGGGGAACCAGCTCCATGGAAAGATGTGGGGGCTGTAACAAAGGTCTCCATCTTGCTACCTCTTCGGCTGAGCAATAATAATATATTGTTATGTGGATCAGTGTAAGATTTTGTCTGATAACTATCCTCTGAAGCACCTTGTTACGTCTTACTACATTAAGGCGCTACATAAATGCAAGCTGTTGACCACTTCATATGTTGTTTGTTCATATGTGAATCGGTGAGAAACTGGCCAAATTCCTCTACATTCTTGCTAGACCAACATCTTAAAAGGGTACTGACATGGCAGACAGGGCTAGGCATAGATTGATTCCGTGCCAGCAAACATATGAACATACGAATTAGGAGCAGATGTAGGCCATTCAGCCCCTCGAACCTGCTCTGCTATTCAATAATTTCATGGCTGATCTGTTTGTGTCTTGAACCACACTCCCATCTACCCCGATAACCTTTGATTCCCTTGCCTAACAAGAATCTATCTAACTCCGCCTTAAAAATATTCAATGACCCCGCCTCCACCACCTTCTGAGGCAGAGAGTTCCAAAGTTGCACAACGCTCAGAGAAAAAAAATTTCCTCATCTCTGTCCTAAAAGGGTGACTCCTAATTTTAAAACAGTGGCCCCTAGTTCTGGACTCACCTACAAGAGGAAATATCCTTTCCGCAGTCACATTGTCAAAACTATTCAAGTCTCCCCTCACACTTCTAAACTCCAGTGAAAACAAGCCCAGTCTGTCCAACTTTTCCTTATAAAACAACTCGCTCATACCAGGTATCAATCTAGTAAACCTCCTCTGAACCACCTCCAACACATTTACATCCTTCCTTAAATAAGGAGACCAAAACTAGATACAGTATTCGAAATGTGGTCTCACCAATGCCCTGTATAACTGAAGCATAACATCCTGACATTTATTTTCAATTCCTCTCGTAATAAAGGATAGCATTCCATTAGCCTTCATTATTACTTGCTGTACCTGCATACTAACTTCTTGTGACTCCTGCACCAGAACACCTAGATCCCTCTGCACCTCTGAATTCTGCAGACGTTCTCTGTTTTAAGTAATACTCTGATCTTTTATTCTTCCTGCCAAAGTGAACAACTTCACATTTTCCCACATTATACTCCATCTGCCAGATTTTTTCCCACTCACTCAACCTATCTATATCAGTCTGTAACCTCCTTATGTCCTCTTCCCAACATACTTTCCTACCTATCTTTGTGTCATCTGCAAATTTAGCTACCATGCCATTGCTCCACTCATCTCAGTCACCTTTTCACATTCTGCCAATTAGAAAAGGACCCATTTATGCATTCTTTCTGTTTTCAGCCAGCCAGCCAATTTCCAGTCCATGCTAATATGTTGTCCCCTACACCATGAGCTCCTACTTTGCGCAATAACCTTTTATGCGGCACCTTGTCGAATGCCTTCTGGAAATCCAAGTACAGTATGTCAACGGGCTCCCCTTTATCCACAGCACATGTTGGTCCTTCAACGAACGCCAATAAATTGGTTAAACATAATTTCCCTTTCACAAAACCATGCTGACTATTCCCGGTTACCTTGAGTTTTTCTAAGTGCCCAGCTATAGACTCCTTAATGATCAATTCTAACACCTTCCCCGTCAAGCTAACTGGCCTATAGTTACCTGTTTTCTGCACCCCCCCCCCACCTCTTCTTGAATAGAGGGATTATATTTGCTACTTTTCAGTCAATGTATCTACTACCGCATTAGCCACTCCCTTAAGACCTTAGGATGAAGTCCATCAGGACCTGAGGACCTGTCAGCCCGCAGCTCCATCAGTTTGCTCAGTACTGCTTCCCTGGTGAATTGTGTTGTGATCTGGTAACTAAAGGGGGAGTTAGGTAACTAACTAGATATCATGGAAAAGTTTAAAATATGTCCCTCAGTCTCAACTCAGTTGGCCATTGGCTGGTAAGTCGAGTGAAAGTGTTAACAATACTGGAAACATTCCAACTACACAGTTATGATAATTGGCCAGCGAATATATGGATGATGGTCAACCATTTCCAAACTCTCTCTCTCTTTTCAACTCTCTGTCTCTCTCTCTCTCCTATGATGCCAGTACACACAGTGGTAAACCATGACCTTGTGTGTTAGTGTAAAATGGGTGATAACAAGTTGACAGCCCCTTTTCACCTCTCTCCTGATATCCCTTATAGTGCTGTTCTTCCAGAGTTGGTCAGATGGGTAAAGGTGGCACTGCTGCATTTCTTACTGATTTCCTTTAGATGTGGGAGACCTTTTCTTTCCACTTTAGACTTTTTCTTCCTACTGTGTCCTGTTTTGTACCCTCTTTTGCACTTTAGCAAACTTTATACTGTGTTGCAGGCTTGAAACCTGTTGCTTGTACCTTGTAACAGTTTCCTTCTGTTTTCTGAGCACCTCAATCACAAATTCAAGATCTGAATCATTTAAAGTCGGCCTTTAGCCCACTGAAAGATTTCTCTCCCATTTGGAACTGTTCTGAGGTACTTTGATGCTATGCCAATATTCTTAGAACCTAAGGAGAATCTCTTTATTGTCCCACCCATGGGCATTATAGCATTCATTTCAATGTTATACGTTACCTTCTCATGCTTAGTGATTGTACACCTGTGCAAATACAGTATAATGACCAAACCAATAGTTAAATAAAAACCACTGTCTGGAATTAATCTCCTCAGCATCTGTTCACAACTTGCTTATACTGACTATACTGCAATTTGAACAGCTTTGTGGAGAAGTGTGCATCCATGCGTGTATGCATTTGAAGAATTACAAAAGAATGTCTCGGATCGAGTCTATAGGATTCTTAAGGGGGAGGGGGAGCAGCCAGAGGTCGTGGTACATATCGGTACCAATGACATAGCTAGGAAAAGGGATGAGGACCTGAAAAGCGAATATAGGGAGTTAAGTTGGAAGCTGAAAGGCAGGACGAGCAGAGTAGTAATCTCAGGATTGTTACCGATGCCATGTGCTAGTGAGGCTAGAAACAGGGAGCGAGTGCAGCTGAACACGTGGCTACAGAACTGGTGCAGGAGGGAGGGATTCAGATATGTGGAACATTGGGATACCTTCTGGGGAAGGTGGGACCTGCACAAGAAGGACGGGTTGCATCTGAACTGGAGGGGCACCAATATCCTGGGAGGGAGGTTTGCTAGAGCTCTTCGGGAGGGTTTAAACTAGTTTGGCAGGGGGATGGGAACCGGAGCTACGGATCAGTGGATGGCGTAGCTGTTGAACAGGCAGATACAGAGTGCAGAGAGTCTGCGAAGAAGGTTAGACAATTGACAGGGCAAAGTTGCAGCCAGTATGATGAGTTGAAGTGTGTCTATTTTAACGCAAGAAGTTTCAGGAATAAGGGTGATGAACTTAGAGCATGGATCAGTACTTGGAGCTACGATGTTGTGGCCATTACGGAGACGTGAATATCACAGGGGCAGGAATGGATGTTGGATGTTCCGTGGTTTAGATGTTTCAAAAGGAATAGGGAGGGAGGTAAAAGAGGTGGGGGAGTGGCATTGTTAATCAGGGATAGTATCACAGCTGCAGAAAGGGAGGTCGTCGAGGAGGGTTTGTCTACTGAGTCATTATGGGTGGAAGTCAGAAACAGGAAAGGAGCAGTCACTTTGTTGGGAGTTTTCTATAGACGCCCCAATAGCAGCAGAGACATGGAGGAACAGATTGGGAGGCAGATTTTGGTAGGTGCAGAAGTAACAGGGTTGTTGTGATGGGTGACTTCAACTTCCCTAATATTGATTGGAACCTCCTGAGTGCAAATAGTTTGGATGGAGCAGTTTTTGTCAGGTGTGTCCAGGAAGCTTTTCTGACTCAATATGTAGATAGGCCGACTAGAGGGGAGACTATGTTGGACTTGGTGCTTGGCAACGAACCAGGCCAGGTGGCAGATCTCTCGGTGGGAGAGCATTTCGGTGATAGTGATCACAACTCCCTGACCTTTACTATAGTCATGGAGAGGGACAGGAGCAGACTGGATGGGAAAATATTTAATTCGGGGAGGGGGAATTACAATGCTATTAGGCAGGAACTGGGGAGCATAAATTGGGAACAGATGTTCTCAGGGAATGCACGACGGAAATGTGGAGGTTGTTTAGGGAGCACTTGCTGCGACTGCTGGATAGGTTTGTCCCGATGAGGAAGGGATGGTAGGGTGAAGGAACCTTGGATGACAAGAGATGTGGAACAGCTAGTCAAGAGGAAGAAGGAAGCTTACTTAAGGTTGAGGAAGCAAGGATCAGACAGGGCTCTAGAGGGTTACAAGGTAGCCAGGAAGGAACTGAAGAATGGACTTGGGAGAGCTAGAAGGGGGCATGAAAAAGTCTTGGCGGGTAGGATTAAGGAAAACCCCAAGGCGTTCTACACTTATGTGAGGAACAAGAGGATGGCCAGAGTGAGGGTAGGGCCGATCAGGGATAATGGAGGCAACTTGTGCCTGGAGTCGGAGGAGGTAGGGGAGGTCCTAAATGAATATTTTGCTTCAGTATTCACTAGTGAGAGGAACCTGGTTGTTTGTGAGGACAGCGTGGAACAGGCTGATACGCTTGAACAGGTTGAGGTTAAGAGGGAGGATGTGCTGGAAATTTTGAATGATATGAGGACAGATAAGTCCTCGGGGCCAGACGGGATATACCCAAGGATATTACGGGAAGCGAGGGAAGAGATTGCCACGCCTTTGGCGATGATCTTTGCGTCTTCACTGTCCACTGGAGTAGTACCAGATGATTGGAGGGTGGCAAATGTTGTTCCCTTGTTCAAGAAAGGGAATAGGGATAACCCTGGGAATGATAGACCAGTCAGTCTTACGTCGGTGGTGGGCAAATTATTGGAGAGGATTCTGAGAGACAGGATTCATGATTACTTGGAAAAGCATAGTTTGATTAGAGACAGTCAGCATAGCTTTGTGAGGGGCAGGTCATGCCTCACAAGCCTTATTGAATTCTTTGAAGATGTGACAATACACATTGATGAAGGAAAAGCAGTGGATGTGGTGTATATGGATTTTAGCAAGGCGTTTGATAAGGTTCCCCATGGTAGGCTCATTCAGAAAGTAAGGAGGCATGGGATACAAGGGAAGTTGGCTGTCTGGATACAAAATTGACTGGCCCATAGAAGTCAGAGGGTGGTAGTAGATGGAAAGTATTCAGCATGGAGCTCGGTGACCAGTGGTGTTCCACAAGGATCTGTTCTGGGACCTCTGCTCTTTGTGATTTTTATAAATGACTTGGATGAGGAAGTGGAAGGCTGGGTTAGCAAGTTTGCTGATGACACGAAGGTTGCTGGAGTTGTGGATAGTGTGGAAGGCTGTTGTAGGTTGCAACGGGACATTGACAGGATGCAGAGCTGGGCTGAGAAGTGGCAGATGGAGTTCAACCTGGAAAAGTGTGAAGTGATTCATTTTGGAAGGTCGAATTTGAATGCGGAATACAGGCTTAAAGACAGGATTCTTGGTAGTGTGGAGGAACAGAGGGATCTTGGGGTCCATGTCCATAGATTGCTCAAAGTTGCCACCCAAGTTGAGAAGGTTGTTCAGAAGGTGTATGGTGTGTTGGCTTTCATTAACAGGGGGATTGAGTTTAAGAGCTGCGAGGTTATGCTGCAGCTCTACAAGGCCCTGGTTCGACCACACTTGGAATATTGTGTTCAGTTCTGGTCGCCTCATTATAGGAAGGATGTGGAAGCTTTAGAGAGGGTGCAGAGGAGATTTACCAGGCTGCTGCTTGGACTGGAGGGCATGTCCTACGAAGAAAGATTGAGGGAGCTAGGGCTTTTCTCATTGGAGCGAAGAAGGATGAGGGTGACTTGATAGAGGGGTACAAGATGATGAGAGCCATAGATAGAGTGGATAGTCAGAGACTTTTTCCCAGGGTGGAAAGGGCTATCACCAGGGGGCATAATTTTAGGGTGGTTGGAGGAAGGTTTCAGGGAGATGTCAGAGGTAGGTTCTTTACACAGAGAGTGGTGGGTGCGTGGAATGCGCTGCCAGCGGTGGTAGTAGAAGCAGATACATTAGGGGCATTTAAGCGACTCTAAGATAGGTACATGGATGATAGTAAAATGAAGGGTAGGTAGTTACTTAGATCTTAGAGTAGGTTAAAGGTTCGGCACAACATCGTGGGCCGAAGGGCCTGTACTGTGCTGTATTGTTCTATGTTCTATAATTTACAGGACTGAAAAAAACTTTTACAGTCCATTAGAGCAGTTCTGGTATTGTTCCGGGCTATTAGATTTGAGTGCCAGAAGGATCATCCCCTTCCCGATGCATTTGAAACATCTAGGTCACTTTAAATAGTGCAATGAAGGTCAATAGAATTGTGGCGAGCACTTTGCAAACCCACCAGCATAGCAAACTGGAGTTGGATTGTAATTTTGGCATGGGAACCAAACTTTAGAGTTACACAGTGGCGCAGTGGTTAGCACCGCAGCCTCACAGCTCCAGCGACCCGGTTTCGATTCTGGGTACTGCCTGTGCAGAGTTTGCAAGTTCTCCTTGTGTCTGCATGGGTTTCCTCCGGGTGCTCCAGTTTCCTCCCACAGCCAAAGACTTGCAGGTTGATAGGTAAATTGGCCATTATCAATTGCCCCTGGTATAGGTAGGTGGTAGGAGAATTGAGGGAAGGTGAGGATGTGAGAGGGTAATGAGATTAATGTAGGATTCGTATGAATGGGTGGTTGATGGTCGGCACAGACTTGGTGGGCCAAAGGGCCTGTTTCAGTGCTGTATCTCTAAATAAAAAAATAAATAGCAATTTTAGCTTTACTGCAAAGCGGAGGAATATTGCAGTATAATTTCGTCCTTTTTATTCCATAAACTGCTATTTTCATGCCTCCCTGGTTTCTGACTTTTAAATGTGAAGTCAATGTCAAAGGAACCATGTAAATGGGATTTGTTTTGCTGAAAGGTGTGTCAGAATAATAAATAAAAATGAAGCAATGAATACCTCTGGGGGAAGTACTTCCCTTACATTCACATATCATATTGATGCTTTTCATCATCTACATATCTCAAGTCAGGAATGTGATGGGAGACTGACCACTTACCTGGACAGTTGCAGTCGCAGCAACACTTAAGATGCTCAACACCATCCAGGACGATGATATGCCCATTTGTTTCCGACTCAAAATCCGGCCACTCCGCCACCGACACGATGTGTACTTGGTACAGAATGCACTGCGGCAATTCGCAGCACGTCCCAACCTCGCAGCCTCTACCATCAAGATGGGCAAGATAAGCAATAGTCTTGGAGCACCATCACTTCCACCTCAACTTCCCAAGTCACATGCTATCCTAATCCTGGAGATATATCCTTCATTACCACTGGGTCACAAATGTGGAGATCCACACGTAATGCCATCCCGAGGGTATCATCACCAGAAGGACAACAGTAATTCAAGAAGTAGACCCACTGCCACCTTCTCACATGCCAACTAGGGATGGATAGTAAATTCAATCTTGCCAGCATTGCTAATGTCCAGAGAACAAATTAAAAGAGAACATTTATAATACTGGATTGGTCCTTGAGTCAAAGTTCTGCAAAGGTGTTTCCTCTTTGATTATATTTATGTATCAATAAACAGGCTCCCTCTGATGGCTTAGTGGGTAAATATATGGCATTGTATGGTTCAGAGCCAGACAGATCAGGAGGGTTTGTGTGTTGGGGTGGGTGGGGGGTGGGGGTGGGTGGGTGGGTGGTTGGAGTTTCACATTGCTGATTGGTACCAATGGATCCTGCTGGAAAGTACAACCGTGTGGATGTTGGGATGAGGATAGAATCGGACCCTGCTGGGATCTGCCCAGCTATTTGGTCTAACTGTCTGCAGACACTTACGGCTGGATTTCGGCGAGCTTGTGGCGCCGCGTTTCCCTGTACTGGGCCTGTGAAGGAGCGGGAGTTTCGGCCGCCGCGCTAAAGATCGTGGTGGGCCCTTAAGATTGAAGGTAAGTGTATTTAAGTTTATTAATTTTATTGATTTGCATATTTAAATTGTGGTCATATTGCCCAGCAGCGGAGGGGGTGCGGAGGGGGGGGGGGGCGCCACTGAGCCTTGCCGCCACCGGGAGGTTTGGGCCGGGCCCTGCTGGCATCGAGGTCCAAGGTGGGCCTCATCTGGAGCCATCTTCAGACCCCCCACCCTGGCCACGGATCATGACGTCGAGGTCTTGTTAAAATGCAGCCCTTAGTGTCAAGGCTCATGTGGAAAATGTCCCCTGGTTAAATATTCTAAGAACAGGTTGGTATCTTCAGACTAAATGTGAGAAAACTGAGAATTTCCATAGCCATTAGCAGCAGCAACACACTCCTGTTATCTTCTATAATGACTATTTGGTTGTCAGGAGTTTTAAAATAATCATGGAATGCAGATTGGCATGTTTTTAATTTAATTGTTTTATAGCCTGGCTGTGTTTTAAAAAATGCCCATTTTCCTCTCGGGGTTTCACCTGAAAAGCAGGTTGATGGTTTTGCCTTGCTTGTGGCTGAGTTACATGTTTAGTTGGTTTCAAAGCAAGTTCCCAGTCAAGTTGCCTTGGGTGTAATGTTGTCTTGAATTCCAAGCTGAATCAATATTAATTCAGATTCATTGCTGAAAATGCTTAACAGCCACTTTATGGTTCAGACTCTTTCTAAAACTGGTTTCTTGTACAAAAAGGCTGGCGATAGCTTTTGTAAATGGATGGAGTCCCTTAAAGCCTAAAACTTGCTTCTTCAGTTTTTTGCCATACTGAGTTAGCATCGCCTGGGTTAAATAATTAGCCCTGATCACAATCAATATATTTAGTGAATCTTGCATAGGATTTCTACTGTGCTTCCTACTAAACTGCAAGGTGGAAAATATTAAATGCTAGAATCATTTCTTACAGGCTAAAAGTGATAATCAAATTTATTTGTAGTTAGATGATTTACAAGAGCAAAAATGTAGAAGCTACTGTTCAACACAAGTTCTTTTTTTTTCTTTGGCGTCCTTGTCTCGAGAGACAATGGCTCAGCACCTGGAGGTGGTCAGTGGTTTGTGCCGCAGCGCCTGGAGTGGCTATAAAGGCCAATTCTAGAGTGACAGACTCTTCCACTGGTGCTGCAGATAAAATTGGTTGTCGGGGATGTTACACAGTTGTCTCTCTTCTTGCGCTTCTGTCTTTTTTCCTGCCAACTGCTAAGTCTCTTTGACTCGCCACACTTTAGCCCCGCCTTTATGGCTGCCCGCCAGCTCTGGCGATCGCTGGCAACTGACTCCCACGACTTGTGATCAATGTTACAGGACTTCATGTCGCATTTTCAGACATCTTTAAAGCGGAGACAAGGATGGCCAATGGGTCTGATACCAGTGACGAGCTCGCTGTACAATGTGTCCTTGGGGATCCTACCATCTTCCATGCGGCTCACATGGCCAAGCCATCTCAGGCGCCGCTGGCTTAGTAGGGTGTATATGCTGGGGATGTTGGCCGCCTCGAGGACTTCTGTGTTGGAGATACGGTCCTGCCACCTGAAGCCAAGGATTCTCCGGAGGCAGCAAAGATGGAATGAATTGAGACGTCGCTCTTGGCTGACGGACCTTGTCCAGGCCTCGCTGCCATAGAGCAAGGTACTGAGGACACAGGCTTGATAGACTTGGACTTTTGTGTTCTGTGTCAGTGCGCCATTTTCCCACACTCTCTTGGCCAGTCTGGACATAGCAGAGGAAGCCTTTCCCATGTGCTTGTTGAATTCTGCATCGAGAGACAGGTTACTGGTGATAGTTGAGCCTAGGTAGGTGAACTCTTGAACCACTTCCAGAGTGTGGTCACCGATATTTATGGATGGGCATTTCTGACGTCCTGCCCCATGATGTTCGTTTTCTTGAGGCTGATGGTTAGGCCAAATTCGTTGCTGGCAGCTGCAAACCTGTCGATGAGTCTTTGCAGACACTCTTCAATGTGAGATGTTAATGCAGCATCGTCAGCAAAGAGGAGTTCCCTGATGAGGACTTTCCGTACTTTTGTCTTTGCTCTTAGACGGACAAGGTTGAACAATTTGCCACCTGATCTTGTGTGGAGAAAGATTCCTTCTTCTGAAGACTTGAACGCATGTGAGAACAGCAGGGAGAAGAAGATCCCGAACAGTGTAGATGCGAGAACACAGCCCTGTTTCACGCCACTCAGGATAGGAAAGGGGTCTGATGAGGCGCCGCTATGCTGAATTGTGCCTTTCATATTATCATGGAATGAGGTGATGATACTTAGTAGCTTTGGTGGGCATCCTATCTTTTCTAGTAGTCTGAAGAGACCATGTCTGCTGACGAGGTCAAAGGCTTTGGTGAGATCAATGAAAGCAACGTAGAGGGGCATCTGTTGTTCACGGCATTTCTCCTGTAGCTGGCGAAGGGAGAACAGCATGTCAATGGTGGATCTCTCTGCTCGAAAGCCGCACTGTGCCTCAGAGTAGACACGCTCGGCTTCTGGAATATTGTGTGCAGTTTTGGTCTCTATCTGAGGAAGGATATTCTTGCTCTCGAGGGAGTGCAGCGAAGGTTTACCAGACTGATTCCTGGGATGGCGGGACTGACGTATGAGGAGAGATTGAGTTGGTTAGGATTATATTCGCTGGAGAACAGAAGAGTGATGGGGGCGATCTCATAGAAACCTATAAAATTCTAACAGGACTTGACAGGGTAGATGCAGAAAGGATGTTCCCGATGGTGGGGGAGTCCAGAACCAGGGGTCATAGTCTAAGGAAACGGGGTAAACCTTTCAGGACTGAGATGAGGAGAAATTCCTTCACCCAGAGATTGGTGAGCCTGTGGAATTCGCTACCACAGAATGCAGTTGAGGCCAAAACATTGTATGTTTTCAAGAAGGAGTTAGATATAGCTCTTGGGTCTAAAGGGATCAAAGGGTGTGGGGCGAAAGCGGGAACAGGTTACTGAGTTGGATGATCAGCCATGATCATAATGAATGGCAGAGCAGGCTCGAAGGGCCGAATGGCCTACTCCTGCTCCTATTTTCTATGCGTCTCTGTTTCTAAATTCATGATCAAAAGGAATGTGTTTATCTTCATAGACCAACCATCTTCAGTAATCATTTTTAACTTATGAAAAGAAGAGTCTACCTTTTATAATGTGGCTCAATATCGCTTACAAAATAATCCTGAAGAACATCGCTGTCCTTGATCAGGATAATTCTGTTTAAGAGGACAGATCATAACGTTGTGTAACACATAGGGGGGTCATTTTAACTTTAGGTGACAGTGATAGCAAATTGTCAGCCCTGTTTAAATAAAAACAGAAAGTGCTGGAGATACTCAGCAAGTCAGGCAGCATCTGTGGAGTGAGAAGCAGAGTTAACGTTTCAATTCCGAACTGATGAAAGGTCACAGACCTGAAACGTTAACTCTGCTTCTCTCTCCACAGATGCTGCCTGACCTGCTGAGCATTTCCAGCACTTTCTGTTTTTATTTCAGATTTCCAGCATCTGCAGTGTTTTGCCTTTATGTCAGCCCATTTTACTTTTTTTTTCTCCATTTCCATTGAAGTCAATGGGAGAAATGTAAAAATGGCTGCCGATTCACTTCACCTGTTCTAAACCATTGACCAAAATCAAAATTACTCCAATGACAACTTATGTTTAAACAATGCCTTTTAATGTAATAAAACATCTCAGAGGAATGCAATAAGACAACATTTCATGCTGAGTCACAACAGATGATATTAGGGCAGATGACCAAAAGCTTGGTCAAAGAGATTGGCTTTGAGGAGGAAAGAGATGTACAGAAATTTAGGGAGGGAATTCCAGAGCTCGGGGCCCAGGCAGCTGAAGGCATAGCCACCAATGGTGGAATGATTAAAATCAGGGATCCTCGAAAGGCCAGAATTCGAGGAGCGGAGATATCTTGAAGGGATGTGCGGCTAGAAGTTGGTACATAGGTAGGGGGAGGTGAGGTCATGGAAGGATTTTAAAATAATTATGAGAGTTTTAAGATCAAGGCGTTGCTTAACAAAGAACCAACGTAGGTCAGCAAGCACAGGAGTGAGAGTGTGTTGCTTTTTTAAAGTGGACCTGCCTGTCTGTGTCCTGATCAAAGTCTAATTACTGCAAATAAGCGTACTTTGAGGTCAATTTGTGGTTTGTTATTGTTGATAGGGTGCTTCCAAGTTCCTTAGCTCGAAGTCAGAAAAGAACAAAATTACTACCTTTCTTTTCTTTAAGACTTTAAAGTCTGATGCACCTGACAGAAGATTTTTTACATGTGGCTCTGTTGCTCTTTCCTTCCTGCCAAGATACAAATTGTCTTTTTTCCCCTCATAGCCAACAGTAGGGATGCTCTTGTGAGGTTTAAAGCTATTGTTCATTCTCAGGTTAATACAGGTGAAGCTTTCATTGCACATGACCCATGCTCTGTACGCTGTGGGAATACTCGATACTGGCAGTGCATGCAAAGACAGAACAACCCTCCATTTCTCAGCATTTAAGACGATGAATGAATCACTCTCTATAAAAGGAAAGCAAATGTCCTTCTTATTTAAATTCTGTTCAAAAGAACAGAATTTTTGCTTCTTGAGCAAATGAAACTTGTCTCTATACAACCCTCCCAAACCCACAGCCTTCATCATCTAGAATAAGGGTAGCAAGTGCATGGGGACACCACCACCTCCAGTTCTACTCCAAATCAGGCACCATCTTCAATTAGATATATATTGGCTGTTCCCTCATCGTTGCTGGGTCAAAATCCTGGAACTCTCTTCCAAACAGCATTGCGGGAGTGCCTTCAAAGGGACTGCAGCCGTCCAAGAAGACGAGTCAGACAGTACCTTCTCAAGGGCAACTAGGGATGGGCAATAAATGCTGGCCTTGCCTGTGACATCTGCACCTTGAGAATGAATAAGTGAAAAGAAAAGCCCACCTGTACTGAACTTAGGCTGAATAAGTTGCTTCTCGTGTGCATCAGCAAGCAATCCAAACACTTTTCTTTTAAAAAGCAGCCACGTTTGTGATGAACAAATGCTGATATCCTAATTTAAATCTGTTCACAGCTTTCGTTCATATTGCCATGACTGCATTTTGTCAGCATGACAGGAAGAAGATTGCCTTGGAGTGCTAAAAGGGTCTCCTCCTATTTGGTCATCAAGCGACACAATGCAAGAAAAGAAAAATTGTGTCCAAAGCTGTTGGAAATCCATCCGAACCCCAACAGTAGTGGGACGGGGGTTCACGGCTGTTTCATGCTCCTGATCAGGAGTCCAATAAAATTAGCTCCCTGGTCCAGAGCCACAGTCTTCGCATTCGTCCCTCCTCCCTTATGCCTTCTTGCCTAATAAAGTCAAATCTTAGAAATCCAAATTCAAAAAATCTTGCAGATTCTGGAACATAAAAACAGGAAAAACTAAAACGCTGGAACAGATCAGTTAACATTTCAGGCCTTGAGCCTTCGCCAGAATTGCTTTGGCACATTCACACTTAAGACTTTGACTCACCTGTTCGCTCCACAGCTGAATATCGAATCTTGTCTTCCTATTATGAATGCTTACCACTATTTCCATCACAAGGTTACCAATTAAGATTTGAAGCTGCATTTTGTTCTATGATTGTCTTCAAGAGTGATGTCCCTTTAAGATCTTCGTATGGTAATGAGCTAAGTATCAGGACATAGTCATGTGACTCAAAGCCAGAGTCACTCTGCAACTATAACACCTAGAGGAAGGTTCTGTAAATAGTTTACTCTATATTGTATATAACATTTTAGCTTGTGTTTGAGATCTTCAACCAACTGGACTCCATGCACCTCATTTATGTTGCATCAGACAACATAAAGAACTCATTACACATTTAACCACTTGAAGTATCTTTGGAAGATGCTTGGGGACAGGTTTGTGCTGTACTCACCCTTTGATTATAGTTGAGGTCAGTTTTAAAATTGTATTGTAAGATGAAGGTCACTTTTAACATAGCCATTCAACCAGAACTGAGAATATTTTCAAGTGTAGTGTTGAATATATCAATATATGAATTTGTACCATTTGAGTGGACAGCAACCACTGGTTTTAATTAGCTGTTGCTTTATTGGGCAGTAAAATAAGTTGACAAATTGATTCACTGTGGACGCTGTATAAGAAGATAATCACGGATGATCTCCTTAACTCCACGTTTCCGCCCACCTGGGCGCTTCTGACCAGAAGTGACTCCTTTGGGGCTCATCTCCCTGCCTCACTGGGGAGTATCAGGGGAAACCGCCTTTCAGCATCTTCCCTGCCAATCCCTGTCATACTTTCCCTCCTTTTGTATGCTCTAATCTCATTGGAGAACTAAGGGGTTTGTCCTTTTTTATTTTGTTCCTTTTTAGTCATGGGCCATGTCATCAAGGCTGGAACAAATATTTTCACCTGAAAATATTGTATGCATGACTATTATAGGGCTGCTAATAAAAGAATTTACATTTATGGAATGTCTTCCATGGCTTACAGGGATCCCAAAGTGCTTTGCAGCCAATACAATACTTTTGAAGTTCAGATATAAACTAAGATATGCTTTACGCACAGAAATGAAAGCAATGTTGCATACTGTTCTCAGAATCTGTGATGACCTGGTTCTGGCTGGGATTCATAGGAATATAGGAATATAGGAGCAGGAGTAGGCCATTTGGCCTGTCGAGCCTGCTCCGCCATTGAAACAGATCATGGCTGATCTACCTCTATGCTATTTTTCCCTCTATCCCCATATCCCTTGATGTCATTAGTATCCAAATATCTACCAATTTCTGTCTTGAACATGCTCAATGATTGAGCGTCCACAGCCCTCTGGAGTAGAGAATTCCAAAGATTCACCACCCTCTGAGTAAAGAAATTCCTCCTCATCTCAGTCTTAAATGGCCCCTGCCCCTTATTCTGAAACTGTGTCCCCTGGTTCTAGACTCACCAGCCAGGGGAAACATCCTCTCCACATCTGTCACACCCTTTAAGAATTTTGTAAGTTTCAATGAGATCACCTCTCATTCTTGGAAACTCTCGAGCAGGGTTGTCCAACTTACGGTCTGCAGGCCAGGATCCGGCCCGTCAAACATTTCCATCCAGCCCGCGGATGTAAACTGTTCCCGGGGCCGTTCCTGATCCTCACCATGACTGGAGATTAGAAATGTCCCTTTGTCTTCTTCTTACAGAGCGGCCTTTTTAAAAACGTTGCACTGTCAGTTTCAAAGCTGACAGCTGCTAACATCGGGAACAGCCGTTTAACTACAGACTCGGGGTTTTCCGGCGGGTTCTGACTTTTTTTTTTAAAAAAGCCAGCTGGAAAATCCCAAGTTTGTTGTGAAACGGCTGTTCCGGATGTCAGCGGCTGTCAGCTTTGAAACTGACAGTGCAACGTTTTTAAAACCGAATTGACCAACCATCTGCTGAGCCTTCCACACTGCAACTATAAATTAGTCTTCTCATTTAAAGCTTCTTTACAAAAATGCACATTTGTTGCTGTTTTCATTAGTAAGATAATTTTTTAATGACTTTATCTTTCAAAATTTTCTCACCAGCCCCCTCAGCCGAGCAAAAATCATAATGCAGCCCCTTGCCTGAAAAGGTTGGGCAACCCTGGTTTAGAGAATACAGGCCCAGTTTCTTCAATCTCTCCTCATCAAACAATTCCGGCATCCCATGAATTAGTCTGGTGAACCTCCGTTGCACTTCCCAAGATAATCTCTACTTTTGTTGATCAAAGCTGGAGATCCTTGAAATAATTGTCCTGTACTAAAATTGGTGGGGAATTTGTGCAGGGACAGCATTGCAAACAATGACCAAGGAGAAAGCTTTGTCGATTGTTAATTGATCAAAAGGAGGAAGTGGGCCATCTTCCAAGGCAATTAAACTGGTGCAAAAGATCCCAAAATCTCAATTTACACTCAATGTAACTTGCGTTTAAGATTCACCGATACTTTACACTGGTCTGGCTGATTTCAGGCCAACCAGTACAAACTAGTGAAAACTCTAGGCCATGTAGCATAGATTGGAAATCTATCTAAATACATGGAGCTGTGTTCATGTTTCACAGCAACAAACATCAATATGGGAGATAATTTTTGATGGATATTTGTGCTCCTCAAAATGAAGAATGCTGGTGCTGGGAGACACTTTGTATTTCTTTCTACTTTTGTCAGCCAGTACTGTCACTCCAGGGTCAGATATAGGACACCCAAGTACAAAGGCTGGAATTGTATCGGCCCCCAAGGGACAGAAACAGAGGCGGGGCAGGGGGGGGTCCCCAAAGTAGCAACAGAATTTGGCGAGTGGTGTGTCTATTGCCTTCCCGTTGCCATGCCATTTTGTCAGGCACAGGAAAGGCCGAAGATAGCCTTCCCATCCAGAGACCAAATGAGGCTTTTAAATGGCAAATTAATAACCATTTAAGGACCTCTTCCTGCTGCCACTGGTATTCTACTAGTGACCCACAGAGGGCCCCTGACAACAAAAGATGCCCATCTGCAAACAGCCCCTCACACCCCCTCCCACCACACTTCCACACTTACCTGGATTCTGGCCACCAGCGACGGTCCTGGTCCTGGACGTCTTGTAGTACCAGCAGTGGCCATCGCTCTTGGTGGCGCTGCTGATACTACTGAGCTGCCAGCCTTCCGGCCAGCAGTTCTTGGAGGTGGGATCCCTGGACTTTAAAGGCACGGGGACCACAGCGCCGGGTAGCTAATTACCTGAGCGCCATTAAATAGAGCCAGGGGTGTCTCCAAAAGGCCGAGGCGAGGCTCGCCTCACCTTTTAGGCCTGGTGTTGGGACCTTCGCCAGCTCCACAAATTTCAGCCCAAAGTATCATTGCAAAATTTCTCATGCTGTACATCCCACTGGCCTTTGCTGAGTTTGGGACTGATTGTGGTCAACTTTGTGAAACGGAACTATGACAACTGGATACTGGGTTGAGACTGCCCAAACGCATTTATGATTTGGGCCATCTACAGCCAGGGACGTTGAATTTGAACCCTGCTGCCAGGTATAAAAGGACCATCTGGTAATTTACCACTGATTCATCCCTCCATTGGTTAAGGACAGCAGGCGAGCTCCTGAGGCTGCTGGGGACC
This sequence comes from Heterodontus francisci, assembly GCF_036365525.1. Classification (NCBI taxonomy): domain Eukaryota; kingdom Metazoa; phylum Chordata; class Chondrichthyes; order Heterodontiformes; family Heterodontidae; genus Heterodontus; species Heterodontus francisci. Next base: position 42,567,571 of record NC_090405.1, on the reverse strand, counting down.
GTGAGGATGCCTCCATCTGGAGGCCCCTCTGAAGGATTTGGACTTTCATAAAGAAACAGTGGCCACAGCTGCCAGGGCACCACTGTGGAAGGAAAACTTATTCACAGGATGGCCTCAGCTGTAACTTTGGCCCACTTTGCCTGTGGTTCTGATGGGGAGAGGTGGGTGGCTAATAGAGGCCTCACTGGCACCACCCGGCCAATCACTGGCAAGCTGCCTCCAACTACCGTCCGGGCTTCAGGGTCAGTGGGAAGATCCCAGCGGCAACCCCAATCTGCCCACAAATGAGCAACTAATTATTCAAATTGGTTTCACCCCACCTCTGGTACGATGGGCTGCAGCAGGAACGCGTCAGCGTGGCTGCCCCATTTTGAATAATAACTTGCCTGCCAGCCCGAAGGCCTTCTTTCCAACTTTCCTCCTGGTCTTTCCTTTAAACCTGCGTTGGCAGAACTGGGAAGATTTTGCCCCGAATGTGTAAGATTTCAAATGATGGAGAAACGCTCACTCGATGCCGCTACCTCATCCAAAAAACACACACAATTTAATAAAATGACTTTTTACACTTAAGCATCATTGAGCATAAGTACCTTTTCATCGGTTTTGCTTTGTCACATCATGAAATATAGGGGTAGAAATTATTATGCTTTTTAAAAATTCTTTCGTGGGATATGGGCACCGCTGGCTAGGTCTGCATTTATTGCCCATCCCTAATTGCTCTTGAGAAGGTGGTGGTGAGCTGCCTTCTTGAATCGCTGCAGTCCTTGGGATGTAGGTACACCCACAGTGCTGTTAGGAAGTAATCTCCATGATTTTGACCCAGCGACAGTGAAGGAACGGCGATATAGTTCCAAGTCAGGATGGTGTGTGGCTTGGAGGAGAACTTGCAGGTGGTGGTATTCCTATGCATCTGCTGCCCTTATTCTTCTAGGTGGTAGAGGTCGTGGGTTGGAAGGTTTGCATTGCACCCACTTAATGCCTGAAAAACAGGTGCAAATCACACCAATTTAGCAGTGGGACAGCCTGCTTCCAATTTGTGCAAGTGTTAATGCTACTTCTCAACGATTTTTGGGGGCTTTTCTTTAGGCATCCCAGGCGGATGCCTTAATCAGGCATTTGGGTCCTCAAATATGTAAATTAGGGGCCTAATGCCTGTTGAAGGACCACATCCGAAATTAGTTGCTGTTGGGCAGGGCAAGCTCAGGAATCTTCAGTGGCCTAGCAACTGGCCAACAACAGGTCACTTTTTTTTTAAAGCATCACAATTGTGCCCGCTCTCTCGTAGCCACCCCTTCCAAGACTTGAGGGGGTTGGTTAGCTCAGTTGGCTAGACGGCTAGCGCGAAATGCAGGAAGATGCCAACAGCGTGGGTTCAATACCCATACCGGCTGTGGCAGTTCATGGAGGCCTGCATGTACTTGCCCTTTAATCTTGAGGGCCCGCTGCGATCTTCGACCCAGCAGCCAACACTCCCGTGCCTTCGGATCCCCGTCCTGGGAAACGAGGTGCAACGCTGGTGGGGAGGGGGGAGGAGATAGGTTTATCAGTGCGCGGGTGGGGAGCAGGGTCAAATAAACATCATGGGTGTAGGGGATGGTGGGAAGGGTTGCACTTTAAACTTTATGTAGTTTGGGGGTAGGAGATCAGATGTTACAGGTAAGTGTTTTGGGGGGGAAGGGCAAATAGTTAATTTAATTGTTTTTGGGGGGGGGTGGGAGACGGGCAAAAGAAATGTATTTATTTAATTCAATATGTCTTTAAATATTTAAATAAGCCATTAGAACTGACAGCCCTTTAAAAATGGCGTCAGCGCCTGCGCACAGGCAGCTGACACCATTGCTATGGACGGACACCCCGCCCCCTCCACGTGATTGGGGGGTGGGCAGCCCGCACCTGCTATTTAAATGAGCCTCCGCTCTCGCGTTTGCCGCAGCTGTTTTGCATGCGGCACGCACAGATGGGCCGCCATTTGTGGAGCTCACCTCCGAGATCAGCAGCGAGCTCATAAAAGCCAGCCCAATGTGTTACTAAATTAGTGGAGAATGAAGGAAAGCTGTGATATGGTCCTGTCTTAGCGGAGGAATTCAGGAGGCCTAAAGTAAAAGAAAGATTTGCATTTACACAGCGCCTTTCATGACCTCAGGTCATCCCAAAGTGCTTTACAAGAGTGTGGTCAGTGTTGGAATGTAGGAAATGTGGCAGCCAATTTGCAAGCAGCAAGCTCCCACAAACAGCACTGTGATGATGACCAGATAAACTGCTTTTAGTGATGTTGGTTGAGGGATGAATATTGGTCAAGACCAATGTTCCCTTTAAAATGTAGTCGTTGTGCATGGTCCCTTTAAATTTTTTTGCACGGCCATACATGCATGTTATTTAGCAATGTGGAGAAGGTAAACTAACCCATTAATTTGAAGACCTGTATAATGTATTTTATGGTCTATTCTGTTTTATAAAGGTGCCGTACAGATGCACTGCCGACCTAAATATAACGACTTGCTAAGAAATCCATAATCTGAGTCAGTCACAAATATTCGCAAACCGATTCAATCTTTCTCTAGTAAATGACAAAACGTTAAGTGTAAATTATATTTGCTCCCAAGAGTCTCTACAGGTACATTCCCAATCTATACCACTGCTGGCTTGGGAACTAACAATTGCCAATACAGAATTCCTTTGAAGGGAAAGGAACCAAATTCATTTGATTGGGACTGAGGTTGTATCAGTGGTGTTTGCCAAACAGTTGTTGATGGCAAATCTGGCAACATATTCCAATTTTATATTTTGTAAGTATCTCACACTGAGTCCACAATTCACCCTGAAAGACATATTGTGGGTGAAAATCTCCCTGGGGAACCGTTCTTATTGCACTCCGTCCGATTTTCATTTGCAAGATGATTTTCGCCCACGTTATCTGTGGAGGAGAAAACCAGTCCTAAGAATATCATACCCCACCCCATTAAAGGGATTTTCCAGATGGTGTTCTGTGAAGGTGGAGAGGACAGTTCTGCCATCCACTAAACTTCTAATAATTAGTGTTAAAACTGGATTAATTTGAATAATATCTCAGCCATATTCCCCGTCTGTTTCAGAAACAGAGCTTGGAGCAGTGAATAACCTCACAACTCATCAGTTGTTGGCTCATCTCTATTTTTGGAATAATTCGGGTTATTTGCTTCCCTCCCCCACCCACCAGAACCACCCCGACCCCGTGCATCGTTTCTGCTTCTGACTATAATGTGAGCTTTGAGGAACTGACAGGTTAATTCCCTCGATAGTAACGTGAATCGTCAGTCGACTTCACGAGCATATTTTGAAATACCAAAGCAAATGCAAGGAGTGGTCTTCTTGGGTTCTTTGGGCCATCGCTCAAACTTCACGTAGCTGGCCGGTTAATATTCCATTGAGACAAGATGAACAGGTTAAACCTTGTAGATCACAACCTGCCCGAGGCAATGTGTGAACTTTGAAGTGGCCATTCTTTTGAACAGGACGGATTTTTGTTTTGAATGCTTACCATACATGGGGCTATACCTGACCTTTTGTTTTCCTCACCTCAATCAGGATTCCAGACAATGACTCATAAATGTTGCACCACACATTTAGCCTGAGAAATTACATTGGTGGGAATGCTAGTAATTATCCTGAATTTTAAAAGGCCACAGTACGAATATCTTTAGTTGATTCTATGAATTGATGTGCTGTCATACAGCAAAGAAGGAGGCCATTCAGCCCATCATTCCTGTGCCAGGTCTTTGAATTTGTGATTAAAGAAAGACTTGCATTTATATAGCACCCTTCACGACCTCAGTGAAGTATTTTTTGACGTGTAGTCACTGTTGTAACTGTAGGAAATTAGTCCCACTTACCTGTTCTTTCTCCATAACCCTTCCTCTTCAAATCTATATCCAATTTGCTTTTGAAAGTTACTACTGAATCTGCTTCCAGCACCCTTTCAGGCAGTGCATTCAATCTGACTGAAGCTTTTATGGTCTTAATGAATGCAAACATATCACAATGATAAATAATGTGATGGTCAAGGATGGGGATAGATGTGTAATCTATCTGCAGCTAATGGCATCCACTGTGTGATGAGGGATTTCCTCTGGTTTGTTGTCAATAGAAGCAAACCCTCTGCAATATGTGTGCAGAATTGAAACACACAGTATTTTTAATACCGTCAGATTCGAATGCAGATAGGATGTTTTGAACTAAGGGCCTGACTCTTGGTTCCATATTTATCCAAATATTTTTCCTCCAATGACAAGCGTGGCAGATTAAGAGGCTTCACGGGGCAGGAAAGAGAGACGAGAAAGCAAATTGGAAAATGAAGTGTTATGCAGAATTAGCAGCAGCCCCTCCCATTTGTTTTAAAACCAGGCCCCATCTGAGTAGCAGCAGAATTTTACAAGTTGCTAATTAACCTTTTCAAGCGCCAAGAAGGGGACACAGACATCAAATTAAATGTAAGAGGTTTATGACAGAGCAGGAGAAACTGTTTTACTCAGAGTGGAATGCACGATAAGACTTGATGATTGAAGTCGAGACCAGGTCAACATTTAAGAATCGGTTAGATAGTTGGTTGAAGGAAAGGGAATATGGAAACAGGGTGTTACGTAGGATTAGGACTACTACTCGTGTGCTGGATAAACAGCAACACAGACTGGATGGGCCAAGTGGTCTATTTCTGTGTTGCAATTCTATCTTGTTGGAACTTATCATTTGTCATTGTGGCTCTGTGGGTAGCATTCTTGCCTCAGAGTCAGAAAATTGTGGGCAGAAGTCCCACTGTAGGATTTTAGCATGAAAATCTAGGCTGACACTCCAGTGTAGTACTGATGGAGTGCTGCCCTGTCACAGGTGCTGTTTTTCAGATGAGATGTTAAACCGAACATAATGAACTGTTCATTATTCTGTCATTTAACACTCTCTCTGCACTAATGCTTTGTATTTCCCCCCACCATTGACACACTCTTTGCCTTTGCCCCATGACCTCCTTGTTAGTTAATCTCTGTGACCCTCTGTTCTATCAACACCTTCCCTTTTGTTCTCTTTTCCCCCACCCCCACTTTATTTGCTTAAAGCCTATTACATTTATAACCTTTGCCAGTTCTGATATAAGGTCACTGACCTGAAACGTTAGCTCTGCTTCTCTCTCCACAGATGCTGCCAGACCCGTTGAGTATTTCCAGCACTTTTTCTTTTTATTTCAGATTTCCAGCATCTGCAGTATTTTGCTTTTATGTGCAAATTGGCTGCCACATTTGTCTGCAAATCAACAGTGACTACACTTCAAAAGTACTTAACTGGCAGTAAGGCATGTTGGAATGTCCTGAGGTTCTGAAACGCGCGGCATAATTGCAAACCCTTTTCTTTATGTAGATTTATTTCTTTATAATGCACCTTAACCTTCAATGAGTTAATTTCTTGCAATTATTTGCAGACATCTGTCACTATTTACATAATGCATAGACAAGTATATTGTGCAGAAGACCATCCCAAGTTCCATTTTGCTTATATAAAAAAAAAACTGGATCGATATCAATGTCTACAATCATTTGCGAATTATCTTTCATTAGCCTATAATATAAAGTGACATGGCTTGATGTGTTGTTTGGCTTTTTATATTTTGTTTTCTCGATTTTACAAGGCACAATATCATAGATTCAGTAGCAATTTTGAAAAAGGAATTGGATACATACTTGCCAAAAAAATTTTTTGCAGGACTATGGGGAAAGAGTGGGTTAGTTGGAATAATAGGTTATCACTTTCAAAGAACTAGTGCAGGCAAATGGCCTCCTTCTGTGCTGTAAGATTCAACAATTGTTTTTTTGAAAAAAACAGTCTTGCATGAATGTCTAAGTATCCCATAAACATTATTCACAAGGCATAAAGTGTAAACTTCCTTCTCAAGCAACCTACCACACCACCCCCACCCCCTCCCCCCACCCCACCTCCACTGTGTGTCGTATTAGTCGTTCTAATGCCAAGTGGCAGCTTAATTGCTAGTGTTTGCCTCATTCTTCAGATGCATGTCACAGATTTTGTGACACTTGCCGGAGGTATAAGCTGGGTTACAACAGTGATCGTCTCAATGGCTTTATTATACACTGCAAGTAATTATTCAAATTCTAAAATTAGTATCTCATTTCGGTAACCCAGCTGAAACTGGATTATAACAGGCCTGTTGAGGTTACAGCCTTAAGCCTATGAATGATACTTTACAGCATGCGCTGCATAGTTCTCATTAATGCAGCAAGTCGGGGTGACGTGGTGATTGTCAGCTGAGAGATGGAAGCTGAGCTAAGTGTAGCATATCCTTGAACGTCCCGCCATGCATATGTGATATCTCTGGCAAACATTTTAGAATGCTGTCACAATATTTAACCACTGTGATTCCGGCAAGTTGGGGGAATTTGATGGGCTGGTAAAACATGTTTTGTTCTGCTATCAAACGCATTCCTCTCATCTATTAATTGAGTTGACTGCAGGCAAAGAAATTGTTGTGCCTTCCGTTTCTCTTCTCGATTCTTCTCTCCTGCCTCAGTTTCCCTGCTGTCTGGTCCCCGGAGAACTCGACATTGAAAGTTGCTGGGGCAAAGAGGAGAAGAGATATGAAGTTGATCCCTCGCGTCAGAGGTCTCGGGCATGAGAAGAGACTGAGTTCCCGACGGTTATCAGAGGGCATCTGAAAGTTGATCTTGCATAAGATAAGGGAAAGCAATATTACTTTAAATTAAATTGTGAGAGTAGAATAAGGGGATACAGATTCAAACTAGTAAAGTGAAAATTCAAGACTGATTTCAGTAAATTGTGTGCCTTGCACAAAAAATAATCGATATGGGGAATAGGTCTCTCGAGAGAGTAGTGGAGATGAAAACCCTGGATTCTTCCATCCAGGTCCTAAATCTCCCCACATTGTATCATCCAATTGTTTCTTGGAACGATTACGATGGGCTGAATGGCCTTCTGTAATTATATTGTGACTTCGCCACCTACATCTCCAAAGGAAGGAAGGAAGCCAAGTTGTCTTAATATCTTTGTTTGTGCTGTTTAATCAGTTAGTAGGCAGGTATTTTCCACATAACACTGCCACCATTTATGTAACCTTATAACAGCAATGCAGGGGCTGTACACTAAAGTGGTATCTGCACCTCTCCATGATGTCTTAATTATGCCAAGAAAATTCAAAGCACCTCAGGTGGCAAATTACACTTGAAGTGTGTGAACTGTTACACAGGCGAAACATGACAACAGGGGCTGTTCAGGTTAGGGCATTCTCTTGGGTTTACTGCAAACTAACTGATAACAATGCTGTACAAGTACACAAGATACAATTTACAGCTGTCAGGGTCTGTCTTGAAGGATGTGTGCCAAAACTGAGGCTGAAAATCGCCCTGAATTTAGTCCTGTGCCTTCCAAAAGACAACAGAAGAGCAGTGTGAATTTATTAATTCTCTGAGAATATTCCATTTTCAGAATGTGATAATACTGTTGGCTCTGATATTGTTATTTTTAGTTGCTATGTGCAGACTAATAAATGAGCAATAAATCTGCCAAAGACACTGGTACTGCGATTCATTTCATTTCTTCTGAGTGGTGGACGATGCTTCCAAACATCTGTTTTTTTTTAAAATTATAAGTTGTACTGAATAAAGGTATGGATCCATTCTGAAGTTGGTCATTTAAAAAGGTTCTCATGTCAGATTGTTCCTCGTGATCTGGACTGTTCTATGTTTACAGCTGATTGTAAACAGCTGATTGTAAACATCTGGCACAGGTATCCGCTGTAGCTCACCTCTGAGAGAAGCTTGTGGGTTTGAGTCCCACTCCAGAGGCTTGAGCACAGAATCTATGCTGACAGTCCAGTGCGGTACTGAAGGAGTGCTGTTCTGTCAGAGGTGGCGTCTTTTGGATGAAACCCTAAACCGAGGCGACTGCCCTCTCGGATGGACGTAAACAATTCCAAAATACTATTTTGAAGAAGAGCAAGGGAGTTCTCCCTGGTCGTCTGGCCAATATTTATCCCTCAACCAACATTACGAGAAACATATTATCTTGACATTATCGCAGTGCTGTTTGTGGGACCTTGCTGTGTGCAAATTGGAGGCTGCATATAGTGACATCACTAGGCTCAGCAAGAATGGAGATGATTGCATTACTCCCCTGTCAATCACGCCTGGAGACCACTGCTGTAAATAACTGGGATTGCCTTTATGTGCATAATTTGTAATGGTTAACTATCCGCCACTCACTGTATTTAGCTGGAGAAATAACCCTGCTTTTGTTGGGAGACTTTGCTGTAGTTTTGTTCATGAGTTCTCTTTGCTGTAGTTCTTCAAATAGACCCAGTTTGCTGAAGTACCCTGTTTAAGTAGACTCAGTTGTTTGCTGAGTATGTAGACTCTGTTTGCTGTATGTCATGCCAAATGTCCTACCTCCATCTCCAACTCAAAAGTTAACCCAGTGGTGTCAATATTTATCTCGTCCCTTTTAATATAATTCCAACAATAAGTGCGGCACTCATGGGAGTTAACCTGGTGAATCCAACTCAGCAAATAATTATCAACATCTAACTAGAATCTCTTGCCAGTACAGAAAGAATGATTAATTTTCTTTTGTCCCATTGATTCAGTAATAAAGTGAAATCCCAGTTTACAGACCAGAAGGATGGAAATTCTGAAGCCCTGTTTACACCAGAGCTATAAATTCAGATTTGCTGTGGATCAATATTTACTCGGAGCCCAGAATAGGGTGAATTAATTTACTTTACACAGTGATATGAAATGTCAAAGGTAGTGCTACCTTTGTTTGAGAACCTTGCAATCAATTCCATGTTTCTAATTGTTAGGGAATTGACTGCAAAGTTCAGGCTCATTTTTAATGGCAATTAGCAGCATAATATTTTGGTGAGGCACTGAAAGCAGCAGATGCCTGCTGCCAAATGTAATTTTTCCATAGTTTTGCACCCAGTGAGGAGCTGAAGTCAGTGGAGTATTGCCAGAGTTATTGGCATTACGTATGTCAGCTTGGTTCAGTTGGTAGCACTCTCACCCTGAATCAAAAGGCGGTGGGTCAAGTCCCACTCTAGAACCCGAGCACATAAACTGGCCTGATCTTGCAGTGCTGAGGAAGTATTGCAATGTCCTTTGCGTGAGACATTGAACCGAGAAGGTTTAAATGAAGTCCTGTCTGACTATTCGAGTGGCTTGTATGGGCACCTAAGAACATTGCATTATTTGAAGAAGTGTGTTTTTCCTACTAAACTAATGACATGCCTCTCTCAACCAATGCCACTAAAACAGATTAGAACAAAGAACAAAGAACAGTACAGCACAGCAACAGGCCATTCGGCCCTCCAAGCCTGCGCCGATCTTGATGCCTGCCTAAACTAAAACCTTCTGCACTTCCGGGGACCGTGTCCCTCTATTCCCATCCTGTTCATGTATTTGTCAAGTTGCCTCTTAAACGTCATTATCGTACCTGCTTCCACCACCTCCCCCGGCAGCAAGTTCCAGGCACTCACCACCCTCTGTGTAAAGAACTTGCCTCGCACATCCCCTCTAAACTTTGCCCCTCTCACCTTAAACCTATGTCCCCTAGTAACTGACTCTTCCACCCTGGAAAAAAGCTTCTGACTATCCACTCTGTCCATGCCGCTCATAACTTTGTTTAGCTTAGTTTAGAGATACAGCACTGAAACAGGCCCTTCGGCCCACCGAGTCTGTGCCGACCATTAACCACCCATTTATACTAATCCTACACTAATCCCATATTCCTACCACATCCCCACCTGTCCCTATATATTTCCCTACCACCTACCTATACTAGGGGCAATTTATAATGGCCAATTTACCTATCAACCTGCAAGTCTTTGGCATGTGGGAGGAAACCGGAGCACCCGGAGGACTTGCAAACTCCGCACAGGCAGTACCCAGAATCGAACCCGGGTCCCTGGAGCTGTGAGGCTGCAGTGCTAACCACTGCGCCACTGTGCCGCCCCTCTATCTGTCACCTCTATCTGTCACCTCTCCACCTCCGTCGTTCCAGTGAAAACAATCCGAGTTTATCCAAGCTCTCCCCATAATCATTCAGCTAATTTCTATTTTTGGGATCTTGCTGTGTACAGAATGGCTGGCACATTTATGTAAGTTCGCCCGGTAACCACAGTCAGTGCACGACCAAAGTGATTATTGATATCTGAAGCATTTTGAGACATTTCTAGGCTACATGACGAGGATCAATGTATCTCATTATTTGTTTTCTTCACCAATAGGCTTGTGGAACCACTTATGAGGGAAACTTATTGAAAGGGACTGTATGAATGGGTTCACGAGTATTTCTGAAAAGAGAAGTGATTATGATAAAAGGCAGGCACCATACTGATGTGCCATTATCCTATTTAGCCTTTGCCCCAAACTTGGCCATAGGAACGTACAAATATCATCACATCTTATATTTTATTTTGCCTTTGAAAATTGTGTAGCCTCTATGCTAGCTAATGTGTGGGGATTTATCAAAAAAGGACACTAATTGGGTCACATGGCTTCTTCCTGTTTTTATTCCCCACCACCACCACCCCCCCAGCCCTATAAAATTTTACACTGTAGTTCAGGCTGAATGGGGAATTTGCATAGTAGCTGGTACCAATGACAGAGCAAACACCCAATTCAGTTAAAAATTGAACTGTCAATGAGAAGGATCACAGGTTTGAACTTTTACTTCAACTGGTGACTTTTGTTTCGGCACCTTGGATTGTTTCTCTCCACAGATGCTGCCTGAGCTACTGAGTATTTCCAGCATTTTCTGTTTGTTTCAGATTTCCAGCATCTGCAATATTTTGCCTCTTGGATCATGTTTCATTGCTTGTCCAACAGACAACTGGATGCTCCATTTTGTGCTACCGCAATACTGTAGCTCAGTCCTGGAGGGATAGGGCAGCCTCAGTTTTGTCTTGTGGAGACTCACCCTCAGTGGGCTGGTCAAGAAATTTCAGTGGTTGCAATCCAGACTCAACTGGCTGATTAGGAAGGGAACAACAAGAGGGGAACCATAAAGAAAGGAACTAAAAGATTGAGTTAGCTTTGCATTATTGAGGGTGAGGCCAATTTAAAACATTTCAACTACTGGAATCTTTAATTGTTCCTTGTGTTTGCCACAATTTTACTATGACGAAATAACTTTGACGTGATCAGGCATGTTAAAATGTGTAGCCATTTTGCTATATGCTGATTATTATAGCCATATAGGTAGCACACCACAATGGCTACAATGGCAAATGTATGTCCCTATACCATTTCCTATTCACGCAGCAACAACTTGCATTTATACAGTGCCTTTAACAGAGTAAAACATTCTATGGCGCTTAACAGAAGTGTTATCCAACAAAATTTGACACCAAGCCACTTAAGGGGATATTAATGCAGGTGAAAGAGGTAGGTTTTAAGGAGTGTCTTAAAGGAGGAGGAGAGAGGTAGAGAGACAGAGAGGTTTAGGGAGGGAATTTCCGAACTTGGGGCCTTACCAGCTGAAAGCTCGAATACCAATAGTGGAGTGATTAAAATAGAGAATGCTTATGTCATGAAATTGTTTAAACTGAATGCCTGCTCCAAGATGGTAACGAGTTTCTGAGGGTGGGATAAGTGATATTAGTGAGGAATACTATATGATAGCTATTATGACCGACACTGAATCTTAAATTGTTCAAACCAGATTCCTTGCAGCATTATTTTAATACAAGTTCTACACATTTATTTGAAGCCTATGTTAAAATAACACACAGTGAGGAATTTGGTATGAGTTTGCGAGACGAAGGCAGACGTGCGAGGAAACAGGCACCAGCGAAAGGGAGTTCCAGCAGCTCTCATACTCTCACACAGTCTCACAGGGACAGCGGGAGAGTTCCGCAACTGAAGTCACAGTTCAGAAACTGACGTGTTGCAAGGGGAGGCAGCTGATTGGTAAGCAGGAACAGGTGGGTATTTCTATTCTTTCTCACTACTTTCAATCGCTGAAGTAAAAGTAAAGGTAGGGATTTTAGATTGCAGGAGGTAGTGTTTGGAGTAGAATAAGGTCCCTATTGTATTTAGTAATCTAAATTAAAGGAGTAACTCAGGAGCTTAATCTAAGGCGAAGTCATGGCAGGAGAGCTCAGCCCCGTGGCATGCTCCTCCTGCGCTATGTGGGAAATCAGGGACACTTCCAGAGTCCCTGACGACCATGTGTGCAGGAAGTGTGTCCAGCTGCAGCTACTAGCTGACCGCATTGCGCAGCTGGAGGTGCGGATGGACTCACTGTGGAGCATCCGCGATGCTGAGGACGTCGTGGATAGCACGTTTAGCGAGGTGGTCACACCGCGGGTAATGGCTGCAGAGGCAGAAAAGGGATGGGTGACCACCAGGAGGAGTAGTAGGCGCAGGCAGGGAGTGCAGGGGTCGCCTGTGGCCATCCCTCTCTCAAACAGCTATGCCGCTTTGGAGACTGTCGGGGGGGATGACCTCCCTGGGGAAAGCAGCAACAGCCAAGTTTGTGGCACCATGGATGGCTCTGCTGCACAGGAGGGAGTGAAAAAGAGTGGGCGAGCCATACTGATAGGAGATTCAATTGTAAGGGGAACAGACAGGTGTTTCTGTGGCCGCAAACGAGACTTCAGGATGGTATGTTGCCTCCCTGGTGCAAGGGTCAAGGATGTCTCGGAGCGGCTGCAGGACATTCTGAAGGGACAGGGTGAACAGTCAGAGGTCGTGGTACACATTGATACAAATGACATAGGTAGAAAGAGGGATGAGGTCCTGCAACAAGAATTTAGAGAGCTAGGTAGCAGATTAAAAAGCAGGACCTCAAAGGTTGTAATCTCTGGATTACTCCCGGTGCCACGTGCTAGTGAGTGTCGGAATAGGAGGATACAGCAGATGAATGCGTGGCTGAGGAGATGGTGCAGGAGGGAGGGCTTTAGTTTCCTGGATCATTGGGTCTGTTTCTGGCAAAGGTGGGACCAGTACAAGTTGGATGGGCTGCACCTGAACCAGAACGGGACCAATATCCTTGCTGGGAGGTTTGCGAGTGCTGTTTTGAGTGGGTGGTGGGGGGGGGTTAAACTAATTTGGCAGGAGGATGGGGTACAGAGTGGAAGTACAGTAAAGGATGATGCACAGTCAAATGTAAAAGAGAAACTGAGTCAGTCTGGAAGGCAGAGCAAATATCGACCTGTTAAGGCACAAGTGAAAAATGCAAGGCTGGATTGCATCTATTTCAATGCAAGGAGTCTTACTAGTAAGGCAGATGAATTGAGGGTGTTGATTAGCACATGGCATTATGATAGTATTACCATCACTGAGACATGGTTGAGGGAGGGGCAGGACTAGCAGCTCAATATTCCAGGGTATAGAATCTTCATACATGACAGGGGAGGGGTAAAAGAGGAGGTGGCATTGCACTGTTGATCAAGGAGTCAATTACTGCAGTAAGGAGGGATAATATCTTGGAAGGTTCCTCAAATGAGGTCATATGGGTAGAACTTAAAAACAAAAATGGGGCAATCAGTTGGCTGGGAGTGTACTACAGGACTCCAAATAGTCAGGGAGAGATAGAGGAGCAGATATGTAGGCAAATCTCAGAGAGGTGTAAAAGTGATAGGGTAATAATAGTAGGGGATTTCAACTTCCCAATATCAACTGGGATAGTCTTGGTGCAAAAGGCTTAAAGGGGGCGGAATTCTTAAAATGCATACAGCAGAGCTATTTGAGCCAGTACGTAGAAGGTCCGACAACAGAAGGGGCAGTACTGGACCTAATCCTAGGGAATGAAGCTGGACAAGTGGTAGAAGTGTCAGTGGGGGAGCATTTCGGGGACAGTGACCATAACTCTGTAAGATTTGAGGTAGTTATGGAAAAGGACAAAGATGGACAAGAAATGAAGGTACTGAATTGGGGGAAGGCTGATTTTAAGATGATAAAACAGGATCTGGCTAAAGTGGACTGGGAGCAGCTACTTGTAGGAAAGTTGACATCAGACCAGTGGGAGTCATTCAAAGAGGAAATAGTGAGATTTCAGAGCCAACATGTACCCATTAAGAAGAAGGATAGGACCAACAAGTCCACAGAACCCTGGATGTCAAGGGATATAGAGGATTGGATCAGGAAAAAAAAAGGTTTATGGCAGATTCAGAGGGCTGAAAACAGCAGAGGCACTAGAGGAGTATAGAAAGTGTAGGGGGGGTACTTAAAAAAGTAATTAGGAGAGCGAAGAGGGGACATGAAAAAACACTGGCAGGCAAGATAAAGGAAAATCCTAAGGCGTTTTATACGGCGTTTTATAAGTATATTAAGGGCAAAATGATAACCAGGGAAAGAGTATGGCCCATTAGGGACCAAAGTGGCAATCTGTGTGTGGAGCCCGAGGACATAGGTGAGGTTTTAAATGATTACTTTTCATCTGTGTTCACTATGGAGAAGGATGATGTAGGTATAGAGATCAGGGAGGGGGATTGTGATATACTTGAACATATTAGCATTGAAAGGGAGGAAGTATTAGCTATTTTAGCCAGTTTAAAAGTGGATAAATCCCCAAGGCCAGATGAGATGTATCCTAGGCTGTTATGTGAGGCAAGGGAAGAGATTGCAGGGGCTCTGACACAAATTTTCAAATCCTTCCTGGCCACAGGAGAGGTACCAGAGGATTGGAGGACAACGAATGTGGTACCATTATTTAAGAAGGGTAGCAGGGATAAACCAGGTAATTACAAGCTGGTAATTACAATCAGTGGTTGAGAAACTATTGGAAAAAATTCTGAGGGACAGGATTAATCTCCACTTGGAGAGGCAGGGATTAATCAGGGGTAGTCAGCATAGCTTTGTCAGGGGAGATTGTGTCTAACTAACGTGATTGAATTTTTCGAGGCAGTGATGAGATGTGTCAATGAGGGTAAAGCAGTTGATGTAGGCAGCAGCACAGGTAGATAAGGTGGTTAGGAAAGCATATGGGATATTTGCCTTTATTAGCCGAGGCATAGAATATAAGAACAGGGAGGTTATGCTGGAGCTGTATAAAACGCTAGTTAGGCCACAGCTGGAGTACTGTGTACAGTTCCGGGCACCACACTATAGGAAGGATGTGACTGCACTGGAGAGGGTGCAGAGGAGATTCACCAGGATGTTGCCTGGGCTGGAGCATTTCAGCTATGAAGAGAGACTGAAAAGGTTAGGGTTGTTTTCCTTAGAACAGAGAAGGCTGAGGGGGGACATGATTGAGGTATACAAAATTGAGGGGCATTGATAGGTTAGATAGGAAGAAACTTTTTCCCTTAGCGGAGGGGTCAATAACCAGGGGGCATAGATTTAAGGTAAGGGGCAGGAGGTTTAGAGGAGATTTGAGGAAGATTTTTTCACCCAGAGGGTGGTTGGAATCTGGAACGCACTGCCTGAAGTGGTGGTAGAGACAGTAACCCTCACAACTTTTAAGAAGTATTTAGATGAGCACTTGAAATGCCATAGCATACAAGGCTATGGGCCAAGTGCTGGAAAATGGGATTAGAATAGTTAGTTGCTTGATGGCTGGCACAGACACGATGGGCCGAAGGGCCTGTTTCTGTGCTGTATAACTCTATGTCTCTATGATTCTAACAGAATAGCACAATCATAATTCCAGCCTCATTCATTTTCCTCGATATAGGGTTAGATCTCATCCATGCCCATATTAATACATTTACCAATCCTATACTCAGTACCTTGCTCTATGGCAGCGAGGCCTGGACAATGTACATCAGCCAAGAGCGACGTCTCAATTCATTCCATCTTCGCTGCCTCCGGAGAATCCTTGGCATCAGGTGGCAGGACCGTATTTCCAACACAGAAGTCCTCAAGGCGGCCAACATCCCCAGCATATACACTCTACTAAGCCAGCGGCGTCTGAGATGTCTTGGCCATGTGAGCCACATGGAAGATGGCAGGATCCCCAAGGACACATTGTACAGCGAGCTCGTCACTGGTATCAGACCCACCGGCCGTCCTTGTCTCCGCTTTAAAGATGTCTGCAAACGCGACATGAAGTCCTGTGACATTGATCACAAGTGGTGGGAGTCAGTTGCCAGCGATCGCCAGAGCTGGCGGGCAACCATAAAGGCGGGGCTAAAGCGTGGCGAGTCGAAGATACATAGCTGTTGGCAGGAAAAAAGACAGAAGCGCAAGGGGAGAGCCAACTGTGTAACATCCCCGACAACCAATTTTATCTGCAGCACCTGTGGAAGAGTCTGTCACTCTAGAATTGGCCTTTATAGCCACTCCAGGTGCTGCTGCACAAACCACTGACCACCTCCAGGCGCTTACCCATTGTCTCTCGAGACAAGGAGGCCAAAGAAGAAGAAGAAGAATCCTATACTGTATGTCAACAGAATGCAGAAAGGCAAGAAACAGCTATTTCTCAAAGGCCATGAAATCTGATTCTTAGTTACCCTCTATTAGGGGCTGAAACTCACCAGAGTATTTTGCAGTTGGTAGACATCTCCACTTGTACCCCGCCATGTCAACCACTATCAATTCAGGGTCAAATATAGCAAGGGATAGACGCAGGGTATCTTGCCTCAAAAATGGGGCCAAATTTACTCCATTTTCTATATGTCTCCTTTATACTTGCATCTATCATTTTGTTACAAGTGAGAAGAAAATCTTCCTTCCATAAGAAAGGAAAGACTCTGACTTATAGGGTTCTAATTTTTGTTATGCCTCTCCCTGGAGATCATATGCCTTCCAGTTTGGGTGGGTGGGGAGTGTATATATTGTGATACCCAAGACATCACATTTGTGTGGGACAGGCTGAATGCACCAGAGCATCTTTTCTTGTCTGTCATCCGCGGTGGACATGAACCTGAATCGTGATGAGAAAGGTCAGCATGCTAACACATACACTTCTCAGTACCTGAAGTCTGCTTGAGCCTACCTAACTCTCAGCAGGCCTAATCTTCTGGGAAAGTATACAGGAGCTGAAGACAAATTTGGGAAGAACTATAATTGCTAATGCAGCTGATCTCAGTTGGAGATAGGAAGTTTGATGTGCAATTTAAGAACGGAAAAAAAAAAACACTTGCATTTATGTAGCACTACGTGCCTTCAGAAAATCCCAAAGCACTTCAAGGCCAATTAAGAACTTCTGAAGTGTAATCATTGTCATTAAATAGGCAGATGCAACAGGCAATTTTCCCACATGGTGCCACAAATGGCAAATTAGATAAATGCACTCTTTGTTTCATGTGGTGTTAGTTGAGGGAGAAACCTTTTCCAGCACGCCAGGACAACTCCACTGCCCACCTTCAGGTAATGTCATGGAAATTTTGCATCCACTTGAACAAGCATTCAGGGCCTCAGTTAACATTTCATCTATAAGACAGCTGTGCCAATGTAATGCTGCATTAGAACTGCACAGCGCTCAAGTGTCAGACCCAATTATGTGCTCAGGTCTTTGAGTGGGATTTGAACCTTCAGCCAGAGACTTGAGCACAAAAATCAAGGCTGACACTCCAGTGCAGTACTGAGGGAGTGCTGCACTGCTTAGGGATGCTGTCTTTGGGATGAAGTCAAATTGAGGCCTTGTCTTCCCTCACACAGGTGGATGTAAAAGATCCCATGGCCACTATTTTGAAGAAGAGCTGTGGAGTTATGCCCGGTGTCCTGCCTGCTATTGATTCCTCACTGAAACAGATTATCACATTGCTGTTTGTGGGAGCTTGCTGTGTGCAAATTAGCTGCTGTGTTTCCTACATTACAACAGTGATTACACGTCAAAATACTTCATCAGCTGTAAAGCGCTTTAGGACGTCCTGAGGTCATGAAATGTTCTATGTAAGTGCAAGTTCTTTCTGATTCAGAGTCAAGAATGCTATCCCAGGGTCAAGCTGACACTGAGAACAATGCACAGATATTGGAACGCTTCTTGACTCCTACCAATCCTACCCACCAACAAATCCGGGTGAACTATAGCATGAGATAAAAACAGGGAAAAGCCAGGTCTGATGAAAGGTCATCGACCTGAAGCGTTAACTCCGTTTCTCTTCCCATCGACGCTGCCACACCTACTGAGTATTTCCTGCATTTTCTGTTTTATTTCAGATTTCCAGCATCCGCAGTAGTTTGCCTTTGTACAGGGTAAAGCTCCCTCTACTCCGCTAGAGTGGAAGATAAAGGAGACAGCAAGGCTTATCATAAGGGCGGATTTGGTGCATGGCGAGGATGCCAGAGAGGCAGAAAGTGAGAGCATGTGTGTGAAGGAGGCAGACAAAGTTTTATGGAACAGTAAGGGTATGAAAAATTAGCAAATTTGTAAAGAATTGTTGGCGGTTGAAGCAAAGTATGATCTTCGTCCAAGAGTGAGACAGAAAATGGCAGTCTAATTGAATGTAAGCCAGCTAAAGTACTAAAAATTTTCAGTTAGTCAACGGAAGGCTCCAGTGGCATTGTGTCCCAAAATTAAAAGCGTGCAATTATTTTTAGAAGCTTATTTCAAATATATTTTGAATTGAGAGCTGCGGCAGTTCTGCAATTTGTCCGCAACTCTACTTCAAAACAAAAACAAAAGAACATACAGGTGATCTGCATAATCTCTGTGAAAATGAATTAACTTGAAAATATTGGCTCAGCAGCCTTAATAGGTTAAACAATGCTGGTGAACCACCGCACCCCCTACCACCCTCACCTCCCCCCATTCCCCCCCCCCCCCCAATCCCCCCACCCCCGTGGCATTGCTCATGGGCAAAGAAAGAACTTGTATTTTATGGCACCTTTTCATGTCCTTCTGACTTTCTAAAACAGTTTACAGCCAAGGGATTACTTTTGAAGTATATCAACTAATGGTGTGCAGGCAAAGCACCAGCCAGTCTGTGTATAACAAGGCCCCAAAATCAGTACATGAGATAAGTGGTCAGATAATCTATTTTGGTGGTGTTGTTTAATCTGGGGGCCTGGATATTGTTGCAACGTTTTCATACCCTGATCTGGTCTGTCTGTTCTGGCGACACATCCTGTGGACTGGTGTGCACTATCATGTCGAACAGTTGCTACAGCAGCTTGGCAACAACGTCAAAAACTACAACTTACAGTGTCACTTGGCAGCTTCACGTGCAGCACTTGTGGCAGAACCTGGCTCTCAAGGATTGGCCTTTACAGCCGTCAGCAGAGGTGCACCAAGACAAGACGCCCCAGTTAAATGGATTGTTTACTGCGTGTCCATCATCTTTCATAGATGGAAGGATGCCAACGAACCATGCATATACCCCTTGTGCAAACTGAGGCTAAGGTCAATTAGATGTCAGTAAATTGTTTGTAATTTCAGGCTGCAGGTCAGAACTCCCATTGAAATGCCTGACTTCCTTGCTCTTTATTGTTTTTGTATCTGTAATGAAGTGTGAAAAATGCACGCATGCCATTAGATCCTGGCTGATCTGTATTTCGCCTCCATTTACCCACCTTGGTTCTGTAACCCTGAATACCCTTACCTACAAAAAAAAAGCTATCAATCTCAGTTTGAAATTTTCAATTGACTCCCCAGCCTCGACAGTTTTCTTTTAGGGAGAGAGCTCCAGATATGCACAACTCTTTTGTGTGAAGAAGTGCTTCCTGGTATCACCCCTGAATGACCTAGGTTACTTATGTAGATATATGTGTGCATTTAAATGTGACCCATAGTTATTTGACACACAGAACGATTTATTTATTCTAAGGTAGGGGGTAAGCTTTTTGTTGACTGAGATTTCTGTGGTATTAATATTTCAACATTCTCTTTCTCCTCATATATAATTAGCTTTTGTGGTCTGCCATTTGAGATTCGGCTTTGTCCATCTATTCCAGATTACCACGAAGTTCTCTCTGTGCTGACAGCTCATAAATTCCAGGCACACAGACATTATATCTTCCCTGAACTATTCTGACTCTGCTGATGTTGGGACCGGGCTCGCTGCTGCTCGATTCCAATAGCTCACTAATAAAAAGCTGCTTGCTCCATCACACCAACGTGTTGCTTGATGATTTTTAATTTAGGTTTAGTGAGATCAGACCAAATGGCTGACTATGTTGTGTATGAACTCCATCAGCATTGCGGCTTCACACCGAGCAGTGGGGAGTGAGAAAATTAAGTATTAGCGTTAAAGACCAATTGCTGGACTTATTTCTGTCTTTTGGGTAAACAGTTTTATCAAACTGTAGTACACTCATTGGTTAATGTGGCCATAGTACAAATTGGTTTATTCATTTACAAATGCAATCTCCAGCTCTCAGACTATTTTCAATTTGCTTTAATAAGTTTCAGAATACAAAATCAATGTGTGCAACTTATTATAAATTCCTAGTGGCCTAATATGTTTGCCCCAGGTAATAAAGCTAATAATGTATGTTGCAATAAACAAGTTATAAATGATTGAACATTTCATTTTGCTAAACCAGAGGACAAATTCTCTGAATGCAGCTCTGCTTTATTTCCGATGCAGCAGAGGACATGATGTCACAGAACTCGGTGTGGCGCACTTCCGGTTGTGCGCACGCAAGCTGTTCCACTGGGACTGCCCGGGGAATTGTCCATGTCAACCTCGCTCAGTTGGTAGCAGTCTGAGTCAGAAGCTTGTGGGTTCAAACCCAGCCCAGAGCCTTGAGCACAAAAATCTAGGCTGACACTCCAGTGCAGTGCTGAGGGAGTGATGTACTGTCAGAGGTGTTCTCTTTCAGATGAGACATTAAAAGTGAAGCTCAGGTGGGTGCATAAGATCCCGTGGCGCTATCTCGAAGAAGAGCAGGGTAATTATCTCCAGGTCAATGATTCTCCTTCAACCAAAATTACTAAAATGGAACGATCTGGTCAATTATCACATTGCGGTTTGTGGGGGTTTGGCTGCCATGTTTCCTACATTACAACAGTGACAGTACTTCAAGTGTACTTCAGCGTCCGTAAAGTGCTTTGGGATGACCTGAAGTCCCAAAAGGAGCGGTCTAAATACCTCTTCCTTTCTTTTATTGGCCTCTGTCTTGAATAGATCAGTAGCCTGCTGCATGGAGAATTGTACGGAGAACAACCGTCCTTCTATTCCATTGAATGATGGCACTTTGGAAAAGCAGTATATTGAGGCAATATGCTGTCCCATAAATAATGATCTTTCTTCTTAGCAAGTATTTGTTGCGTATCAATAGATTATAGAGCAAAGGTGTGTAAATAGGTTTACTGTACAGATCAGTCATAATCTAACTGAATAGCAGAACAGGCTCAAGGGGCTGAATGGTCTATTCCTGTTCTTATGAAAATGTACTGAAATCTTGGACTACAGTTCCTCTGGAAAGGACACTCCCATGGGTGGTTAGTTCCATTGGATTAATGTAGAACAAAATATTTAACTGTTAATGTACATCATTCTAAACAGTACCTAATGAATGTCCCTCTTTATTGGTGTAAGAGGATATTTACTAATATCAGTTATTAATTAGCACTTGTAATAGTTCCCTTGATTCTACATATTCTACATTTCAGCATTGTTTGCTCTGTGGTTCAGGTCAGTCCCAACAAGCTGTCTGTTTCCTATACATAAAGGGTATGGTAGCATAGTGATTATGTTATTGGACTAGTAATCCAGAGATCTGGACTAATGATCTGGAATCATGAGTTCAAATCCCACCGCAGCAACTGGGAAAGTTAAATTTAAGTCATGTAATAAAATCTGGATTAAAAAGCTAGTCTCAGTAATGGTGACTGTGAAACTACTGAACTGACATAAAAACCCATCTGGTTCACTAATGTCCTTTAGGGAGGAAATCTGTCATCCTTATCTGGTCTGGCCTATATGGGGCTTCAAACCCACAGCAATGTGGTTGGCTTTTAACTGCTGTCTCTGAAATGGCCAAGCAAGCCATTTAGTTGTATTCACGAAGGCAGCTCACCACCACCTTCACAAGAGCAATGAGAAATGGGCATATATGCTGGCCTTGCCAGTGATGCCCATGTCATCAGCGTCATTGGCTGCCCCTTGATTTGAGGATGACATCTACTCAGGGTTGCGAGTTTCTGCCATGGGTCTTCAGGTGACCGAACAGGCCGATTCTCGCCCCGCAGATCATTGGGCACATGGGGCAGGACGTGCTACAAGGTAGTGGGATCCGGAGTAGGGGATTTGCTTCCTTTTCTTTCCTTCTCTGCTGCCCCTCTGCCTCATCATTAAGGCGTTTGGACTCAAAGCATGATGCAGCTTGATGGACAAGTTGTTGCCATTTTGAGCGATTGGTAGCAAGCTCCTCCCAGTCATCAATGTCAATGCTGCCACGCTTCAAAGAAAGTTTCAAAGTGTCTTTGAAGAATTTTCTTTGTCCTCCCCTGGAACGCTGGCCATTTGAGAGGCTGTGAGGACTTCAAGCAACCTCGGACTGTTCCATATGCGGCAGGAGTGTAAATCTGCAAGGACTCTAATTTTTTCTATTTTAAATGTTGTTTATATCTTAGTAGTGTTTAAGAATTTAGTTTTTCGAATTAAACAGTTAATTTGTTGATTTAAAGACACCTGGTTTGGTTAGCCTCATTCAGGGGTTAATATATGGTACAATTTGGCTGGGTCTTTCTTTAATTTGGAAATTTTAAAATGGTGTGTTAGGCAATCTGTAGAGGGGTGGGATTGAATTAACAGTGCGTTTCTCCCACTGCAATCAGAATCGTATATTTTGATAGGGGCTTTGACGCGTAACAACCCCAGTAATGTTACACTTCATGTATCAACATCCCGTATTGATGATATAAAGCATCCCAATAAAAGTAGCAAAAGAAAACCAAACAAAAGTCACTACATACAATTGAAACCCTAGATATTAGAAACTATGAGAAGGTCAAGGCAATAATGCGACCGTAGAGTCTGGGTTAACAATTGGAAATGCTTTGATCTTCATTCTCCTGTTTTACAACATGCTCTGAAACCATTGATTATTGTCATTACCACTCCCAGATATTTATTACCTTTTCTGGTAAGATTGTATCATTGCTCCATAACTTTATTGTGTAAAGTCCACTATAGAATAATAGATGATGAATCTTCCTGTATAACTGTCTCAGCTAGGGGTTTCAGAATGGATTCACTTCAGGCCAGCTTTTAATCACCTTATACAATGCCTCATAATAGGATGCTTAATGAATCTATAATAATCTGATCATTTTCATAGTAATGAGCTCAGAATGACCTTTAGTTCAACACAGTGGAGTTCGTGAGTAGTTCAAAATTTGAATCTTTGCGAGGAAATCTAATTGGAACACATTACTGCTGAAACATTTTTGAGTTTTATTAGACTACATTCAATGGCCAACAGGCTTATAAAATACGACTTGCGTCAAGATTTAGTGCCTTGGTTTTAGCACTGGAAATGATAACTATACAAAGGAACACTAAAATGGGACAGTGGTTAATGCCATGGATTAGCACATTCTCCTTTCAGTGACTTGAGTTTAAATCCAGTTCAAAATAATGGCATTATTTCTCCCTCACATCCAGGTGCTATGTAAAATGCATTGCGATGGGTTCGGATGCTAGAAAGCTGAAATAAAAACAAAAGGTGCTGGAAACACTCAGCAGACTCTGTGGAGAGCCAGACAGAGTTAAGGGGCTGGATTTTAAAGGGGGGGGCGCATTGGGACCCTGACGTCGGGGTGCCTGAGCCCACACTTGCCGCAAGTGGGACCGCCTCGGCAATTTTACCACAGGCGGGTGGTAGATTAAGGACTGCAGGCAGGCTGCTGATGCTGGAGCCTAACCAGAGGGCTGGCAGCTCTGAAGTCTCAGCGCCACTGAGAGACATCGGCAGCTAGACAGGTAATTGCAATAAAAATCATGAGGCCCACTGTTGGAGGGGAAACCCCTCCGGGAAATCTTTGGGGCTGCAGGGGCTGCCTTCCTTGCCCATGGCTCCCCTCTTTGGACCACGGGGACTGCATCCCCCCGTACCACCCCCCCAGGCTGCCACTGGGAGGCTGCCTCCATTTAGCAGGCCCTGCGCTGCCAGTACTGTAAAATGGACCCTAACTGGGCCTTTAATTATATAAATTGACTGCGCACCTCCTTGGAGTTTGCGGCCCCTCCGCCTCCGGTCCCACAATCGGTAAAGTGCCCTGATGGCAGGAAAGTGTCGGGCAGCCAATCCAATGCGGCTCCTCGCAATTTTAGTGGCACCTCCCCCCCCCCAACCCCCCACAACCTCCCAGCCTGTCTCCCAGGGGCCAGTAAAATGCGGGCCAATGTTTCGGTTTGGTGAACTTGTGCCAGGTGAAAGGTCACCAACCTGAAACGTTAACTCTGTTTCTCTCTCAACAGATGCTCCCTTTTGTTTTTATTTCATTATTGACACTCACATTTTGATGAGAGAAATAGAATTTTAGCGGTCATCATTCTTTCTAACTGAACTGTTTAAAAATGGAGGTTCTGAGATACACTAACATCACGTACTCCTGGGTATGGTTCAATAGCAGTTACATTACCAGAGTAATCCAGAGGCCTGTACTCATAATCCAGAAAACCTGAGCTCAAATCCCACCCTGGCCATTTGAGAATTTTAATTCAATTTGAAAAAAAAATTATAAATCTGAAAATAAATAGCTGTTATTAGTAAAAGTGACCCCGAATCTGTCAGATTGTTGTAGAAACCAACGTCTTTTGAGAAAGGAAACCTGCCGTCCTTACCAAAATGTGACTCCAGTCCCACCAGTGCAGTTGCTCCTTAAAATGGCCGAGCAAGTCACTCAGTCAGGGCAGCTAGGGATGGGCAATAAATTCATCACCTAAGACTGAATGAAGTGCTGCTCTTCCATCCCTTGGAGAAGGGTTACTCTTTTCATGTCAAAATGTAGAAGGGGTTATTGGTCATTTGGCCACAGGATGAAGGCATAACAGCTGACTTGGACCCCGAAGTCCATCCACCAGCACTTTCCAACAGGCCTCATTGAACAGCAGTCAGGAGAGAAAGCACTGACTGATTTTCCTGCCCCCTAACTGTTGGATGCAGAGGTCAATTGGAGAATTTGCCTGGGATCAACACAGAATTGGGGTGGAATTTTATGAGCCCTGCAAGATGGATTTGGTGGCACGCGGGGTGGTTTAATCAGGTGTGAGTTGCTTTTTCGGATTTACCGACAGCGGGATTTTTTGCAAAATTAAGTCTGCGGCGTGTTTGCGGTGGATCGGGGTTCCCCTCGCGTGGTTGCATATTGGAGCATTGCATGCATTTCTGTACCATGAGTACTCATTACCTTACATTTAGTTTAAATTAAGTCCTACCTGCCAGATTACATTAAAGGCGAGCGGTATTCCCGTGCGTGAACGTGGCGTGCAACAGTCGGCTTTGTGCAGTTGTGTCTGAGGTTCGTGTTTTTCTTTGTTGAACTCATGGGCACAAGAACTGCCTGAATTGGAATGGATGTTTGACTTCAGGCTCAGCAGCAGCAAGGATGGTGCGAAGGCACGGTGGGTGCACATGGAGGAGCAGGGCAGGGTACTCGGGGAGGACAGGGTGGGGTTACCAGGTGTATGGAGGAGGAGGGGAGGACAGGGTGTGTAGTGGTTGCTATTGCTGCTGAAGCTGGAAGTGGGCAGCTGAGGGGGTGGTGAGTTGATTTGAGTTTTACAGTCAACAGATTGTCATGAGAGGGTTGAGTGCTGTCAACGTCAGGGACCTGTGGGGCGAATTCAGGGTACTGGCCGACAGAGGAAATGGTCACAGTCAATGGAGACAAATGGATTCTGTAGGGGAGAAAGTCAAGATTTAGGGTATTCTACGGCATTATAGGAAGCGGAATTGGACTCAGCAATAATATTAAGGTGGATTTGATGAGGATCAAGGGTCGGAGTGGGCATTTCGATGGAGTAGGAACGGGGGGGAAGGATGGCATGAATAAATTGATTGTGACGCTGTCCAAGGTAATGGAGGGAGCTTCAATGGTAACAGAGGGAAGGTGTAAGGTTACATTGGATGGGTCAATGGTGATGGGTGCAGGCTGGAAGGTGGCAGGAGGAGGTTGGAAGGTGGGGACACTTGCCTTAAATTGTACACACACCATTTTCTCAAATGATAATGAAAACCACGTGGCTGCTCAAGGAATACGAGGCGAGTGGGAGGAGACAAATGATGGTCGGTGGGTGGGTACTCAACCTGGCTGCAATTTTAAGGCATAAAAAAGAGAGCAGCTCATGGCCTCGATGGTTCAGCTGACTGGCAACAGAAGGCTGAATTAGAAAGCTCTGTTCGTTTCATTATTTGCAAAGCCGCAGCGACGTGGGTCTCGTACACCAATTTGTCTGCTACCATGGGAAGAAGAGCAGAGGGAATGACTACGGAGGGCTCTTTTCCCTCAGTGCGTGATGCCTGAATGTCAGCAACAAGCAGAACAAGAAGGTGAGGATGCTGTGAATGATGACATCCAGGAACAGCATTATCGAAGATGGGCGCTGGCACATCAGCGCATCCTCAAGACAAGGACAAATTACCTACAACTGTCAGAGACAATGCCAGAGATGCCTAACGATGTCACGAGAAATGGTCAGAGAAATTTGTAGCATCCTTCAGCATGAACTGCAACCGCTTGAGAGACTACGACCCAGAGGTGCATCAAAGAGGTAAACGATTCCCATTTTTGGCGTGCCAATGATTTCATCTATTTACCTGTAGATGAGGACAGCTAGGCACCAAGGTCTGTGGCCTTTCGCTACCATCGCTGGCTTCCCTAGAGTGCAAGGGGTGATCGACTGTACTCATGTAGCCATTATTGTTCCCTGGGACCGGCCTGCTGCATTTGTGAATCGCAAAGGCTTCCAATCTTTAAATGAACAACTGGTTTCCGATCACAGGAGAAGTATAATGCAGGTTTGCGCGCGATTTCCAGGGAGCCATCGCGACTCATACATTTGGAGGAAATCACAGCTTCCAGGAGTTTTCGAGGAACCAGCCGAAGTAGACAGCTGGATCCTGGGTGACAAGGGGTGTACCCCCTTTTGTACATGGTTGATGACACCAGTACATCATCCCTAAAGCGTTGCTGAAGAGAGGTACAATGTCACTCACACATCCACCAGAGCCACCATTGAACACACCTGAAAATGCAATTCTGCTGACTTGACTAGTCTGCTCTTCAGTGTGTCATGACTAATCATTGTCTGCTGTGCATGACACAACCTTGCAATTAGATGCGGAAACTTTCTGCAGGCGGAGGAACAGGAGGAGCACCAGTCCTCCTCAGATGAGGATGACTATGAAGAGGGTGAGAAGGAGGACAACAATGCAATTATAAATACAAGGGCCATGGAGAAGCATTCAAGGGACATCATGGAAGACCTCATATTTACACGTTTCAGCCAACAATAAGCAACTTCAAAAAGGAACGTTGGGAGGAAAAAAACAAACATTCTCCAAATATGTTCACATAAACTTAAGTCTTAATCATTTTTATAATTAAAAAGGGCTCTTCGGACACAGCACATGAACCTGCAGTGGAGATGTGCCAAACAGCCTGTACGCTATCTACTTCATTAAAAGAGACCCTGTGTCTCTATTGAAAATATTGTCCTACATCAAAGCATTAACCCACACATATAGGAAGCTGCAATGGTGCACCATTGATGTGACTGACAGATCTAATGTTCCCTGGCCTATGATGGAACAAAGAACACAACAATGCAAAGAAATTCAGGGTGTGAGTGCAGAACCACAAATGGAAGGCATGTTGGTAGTGAAAAATATGCAAATGAGAAACTGCCATCATTGAGGACTGAAGGCTAACATCAAAATGAAAAATGGACACCGGACACATTCTGAAATGTGTTGTGATCATCAATGTGATCCTGCCATACGACTCCAATAAACATTTTCCTTTTCAAATGAAACCAACCAAATGATTTACGAGAGTGCCTCAAATAAATATGTACTGAAGATTCAGCAAAATGTGCACAATATTTACAGCACCTGTGCCAGCTTCATGCTCACAATTGTTTCTTCTTACAGTTCCTGTTACTACGTCTAGGACAACCCCGAGATTAGCAGCTGAGGTGGAGCAGACTGCTCATTGCGCTGCCCCTACAGTAGATGACCGTAGCAGCTTTCCTCTAGAGGGACAGGGCCTTGATGGCTCCATTCTACTCGGGGTCTGCAGCAAGGATGATTAACGCTCTTGTGCTCGCCTGCTTGGAGGTAAGGGGGGGATGGTGGTCAATGTCGGGTGGAAGGATGAGAAGTCATTTACCCTGGGGGTATCCTAAGGTGAAGGCCCCGGGGCAGCTGGCATGTGCTCCTCCTCCATCTGTGCGCACGATGGCACCTGCCTGTCTCCCCGAGGGGAAGCAGCACCTGGAGGGAGGTCCAGGTTCCTGCATGGACTCCTCCATGGCACGTGCAAAGCCACACATGACCTCAAGCATCTCCGACATATTTTCCACATGGCTTTGCTGCATATCCAGATTTCTTGTAGCAACAGACAGAGGATCATCACGAGTGTGGGGCTGAGAGGGGCCTGGTCCTCAGCAATCCTCCCATTGTCAGGAGACCCGACTGGCACATGGTTCCTCAGCTGCTGGGATGTGTCTATCTCGTGCACACCAGCTTGTGACCCAGATTCTAATCTTAAACCCTTGCAAACCCTGTGAATGTATCTGTGCTGGCAGAGGTGAAAGAAGAGGCAGGTGACGGTGTACCCTCTGGGGTATTGGCTTCATTTCCGTCCGCAGAGGCAGATTCTTGGGCCTCGAGTCACTTGAGTGCAGGCACTTGAAGTGGAGACACAAACAGAGGCACATTATGCATCTGATGCGCATGTGTTGGATCCCATTAGTTGCACAAAGAAAGACGAAGTCTGACTGTAGCTTTAAGAAACTTTATTGCAGTGCTTCTTGGTTACATCATCAGCAAAGAAAACAACAACACCTGGGCTCTTCTCTCCTCTCCTCCCCTGAGCAGGGAAATCAAGCCTTTCTTATAGTTCTTCATACAAATCAGTGACACCCCCTTTATGTTCCCAATTGGTTTACAAACTCTGCAGTTTCTTGGTGTCATGGCCTGATTGGGGTACTGCCTTGTCAATTTGTTGCACCTCCTTACTCTAGCAGTTTCTCATCCCCCTATCTCCTTGGACCGTTAGGCTGATTGCTATACAATGGGCTACTATTATACAGCCTGCAGCTGTCCTGTTAGTTTTTGCTTGTTAGTCTGCTCCTACTGATATGCTGTCTGTGCAGCCCTGAAGCTATGAAGTCATTTCTGATAAGCTGTCTCTACAGCTCCGAGGTTAGTTTATTAGCAGTACATGATTGATTAATTATTTCACCTGAAATGTCCCCATGTTTCCAAAAAATTCTGTTCCCACAGTCCCCCCTTTGATTCTTCTAAACACTTTTAAGAATCATTCCCTTGATCCCACCTAGGTGCCTTTAATGGTCTCTACTTGTCTAGAAACAGCCTTCAACACCCGGAGGGGTCACACTCAATACGTTGCCTGCTTGTGCCACAGGAGGGGCTCGCGGGTGCTCTGTAAAGGCATAAGTTTTGCAGGGGCTTCAGTTATTTGTTTACAACACTTAATAAGCAAAAACATCAAATACAGAATTACAATCATCACTAAAAAGAATTCGGCGTTCAATCACGGGCCGCTCGTTTTATGTGAGAGGCGTGTATCCAGGCTTTCTTTCCTTCAACTTTAACTGCTGACTGGGTGGTCAGTAGCACTTGGAAAGGTCCCTCCCACTTGGCGCCCAAAGGTTCTTTGTGTATTTTCTTCACGTAGACCCAGATTCCCGGGACGATGTTGTGCCCTCCTTCTGGTGGGTCACCCCAAGCTGCCGATACCTGTGAGGAAGCAGAACTGACAGCATTTGTTAAGTTCTGGCAATATTCTAGTAAAGCGTCACTCATCAAGTGACAATCAGCTTTACGCAGATCAATTGTTCCCGGTAAAGACATGGCTCTCCCTGTTATTACTTCAAATGGGCTCAAGCCTGTAGTTCTGTTCGGGGTCGCTCTGATACTACACAGAACTATCGGCAATGCCTGAGGCCACTTTATTCCTTCCTGGTGATACTTGGATAGTCGCTGCTTTAGCGTCTGATTCATTCGTTCCACTTGGCCTGATGACTGGGGATGATGAGGACAGTGTAAATCCCACGTAATGTTCAGTAGTCGACAGACTTCCTGACAGACCGCGCCTGTGAAATGAGTTCCTTGGTCAGAGTCAATGCTGACCGGTACTCCCCATCTGGGGATGTAATCTTTACACAGGACCTTAGCGGTGTGATTGGCCGTGGCTCTTCTAGCTGGGACGGCCTCTACCCATCTAGAAAATTTATCGACAATGGCTAAAATGCCGGTATATCCCTGACAAAGTGGGAGAGTGATATAGTTGTTGAAGAAAATCCAGATTGTGCCCAATTGTTGAACAAATTCTCCGGACTCAGACGTTGAGAATCAAACCCTTTATTGCATGATATCATGGGGGAGCACACCTTACCTAAATGCGGTCCAGCGCTACTCCCAAAGAGCTACAGATTGCCGTGGACTTATATAGTATAAAAAGGCAGAGCAGACAGTTTCACAATTAGATAAACACCCACAAGACTGCCTACGTAACGGTGCACCATGCAGGGTCCGAGGTCAGCAAAACATCAGTTTCAACAATAACAAGCTAGTTCCTTAATTTAATGCCCACTCCAGACACCATATCTGGCCGTAATGTCTGATTGTGGTTAGCTGCTCTGTCTACATTTTATGACCGTTGGTTGTGGTTAGATTAGCTACAAGCTGTGTCCTGCTTTTCTGCTTCTACAAAGTTATGTAATAATTAGCAAAGCTAAGAAAATTTCTCCAACAATCCCTCCTTTTATCATACCATGATAACACAATATCATCGTATGTGGAGGGGAGAGGTATTTAAAGTAGTCATTGCAGCATAATATCTTTCCTGCCATCGCTCTGTACCAGCCGCAAGGCCAAGCTAGCAATACATGATTGATTAATCTCAGCTTAAATGTCCCCATAAACTCCGTTCTTAAAATTCTAAAATTCTGTTCTCAGTCCCCTCTTGACTCTTCTACAACCCTTTTAAGAATCCTTCCCTTGATTCCACCTAGGTGCCTTTAATGGTCTCTATTTGTCTAGAAACAGCCTTCAACACCCAGAGGGGTCGCACTCAATACATTGCCTGCTTATATCACAAGGGGGCAGCGGGAACTATGTAAAGGCATAAGTTTTGCAGGGGCTTCAAATACTTGTTTACAACATAAAAGGTGGTACACTTGTACATTTACCATCTCATTTAAGCATCACTGTTACATAATCGATTGTATACAATTTCATAAAGTACATTGATCATTCATTTGCTCACTTTAAGTATATATGAAAAGGTTATACAATTACCCTTTTATGGCATAACTAATTGTCCCTCCTTTTACAGAGCAAGTTCAAACACTAATTGCTTTTCGGGTAGCTGTCCAACCTGTGTTCATACATCCTCTTGCATCGCCTAATTAATTTCTTAAGTTTCCAAATTAAGTAAGTCACATCTAACACCATGATACCCAAAACCACTATCAGGACATGGGAGATAATTCTAAACCAGGGGTTTATCTGCACGTCTGACCCCAGTTCCATAAGTCCTCCTGCCAGGTAGAATCATTTATCTTGTCAATCTCATCTTGTAGCATCTTCGACTGTTGTTCCAGCTTGCAATGGCTTCCAGCTGCTGTCTCTCTTTACCCAAGCGTGTGAGCAATGGCTGAATAGTATATTCATATTCTCGGAGGTAATTTGTCAAATCCTCCTTAATACTTTCTGTCACAGTTATCGTTTCTGTCTTTTGCTCATGTATCTGTACCAACTCCATCTTCCCTACTCGGGTTGGTATTTGTGGGTTGAACCAAAATGTACTGTTGCTCACCGGACAAGTCCGTTTATGTCCATACTGGTACTCCTTCGCTGTGGTGGTTAAGCGATATCTCCCCTTTCCCATATAGGCCACATGGGTTAGTCCTGACAATGCTTTCCTAGTTTCCATGGTGCAATTTACAGTGGTATTAAATCCACATTTTGATTCTGCCGTTTTATATATAGGACGAGGACATATGATCACCTGGTTTTCCAGACTACACTCAGACAATGGACAATGTTGTTCCAATTACCTCTTTTCCAATTTCCACAACATATGGTAAAATATCATTGTATTTTATGTAATCTTTTCCCCTTATCACTCCTATATTTTCTACTTCATGTAATTGTATCCCTAACTTATCTCTCAGAATTACAGGTATTCCCAACACTACTCCAATACTCATAGATCCTGTATTTACACATTCCTGACCTTTCCATACCTTAAGTTTTCTGAGTTGGCACCTGATCATTTTATCATTTGTGTGACTGGCTAAGTCCTCCAACTGGGTGTAATTGATCCAAACTGGTACCTGTCCTGCATCAATTTGCCTCCAATTTTCCTTCGTTTGTTCTAACATCCACGGACCATATGTACTACAAACACTTTCATTATTTGAAATGTCGTGGACCTCCTTTACCTTTTCTATGA
This sequence comes from Heterodontus francisci, assembly GCF_036365525.1. Taxonomy (NCBI): domain Eukaryota; kingdom Metazoa; phylum Chordata; class Chondrichthyes; order Heterodontiformes; family Heterodontidae; genus Heterodontus; species Heterodontus francisci. The sequence continues at coordinate 42,535,033 of NC_090405.1, read as the reverse complement.
TATCATTAATAGTATGAGCATGACCTTCCCGTACTCTCACCAGTCCTGTCACCGTTTTTGACAGATCCTGTCCTACTTTAGCTACACCACTTCTGTGCCTTTTGTTCCTTTTTTAAAAAAAATATCCTTTACTAGCTGACTGAGAGTTCTAACCTTCTGGTCCACATTTTCCAAATCTATAGTATTGACAATTGAAGTTCCTGTATTAAGGACTGTGGCTGTGTCATTCACTAAACTGCGTTTATGGCTCTTTCCCTTTATTATTTTCTCATTACCAAATTCCTGTCTCAACAATTGTTGCAGTAATACCTTGTACAACTCTCGGGTCTTCTCAGGGCACCAGCCAGGTAGCTGGATATCTGAGAAAATCAATATTACCGGTACCAACTCAAGCTTTATATTATCATATACAATTTTATTAGGTTTTATTATCACAAGTCTATTTTCTAGTCCTGTAGTCAAGACCGGGCAAGGGAGACCAGTCACTTGTGGCTGTTGGGTCGTAACCTTACTCGTCGGTAATTCGGATGTGGGGTTAACCGTGGGTGTTGGTACTTCTTGTCTGTTTAATCTCACAACCTGAAATAGGAACTGTCTTTTTTTTTTAATCTTACAGCTTTAATCTCTTGCGCTAGGGGAGTTCAAGGATTGTCTGCACTCACTTTTGCTCTGTCTCATGCTTTCCCTGTGTTATTATTATTCCCAAATAAGAAACCTTTTCCTTCATTATCGGTGCCATTTTCAGCTTAACTTTCACTCTAACCTTCTGAAGGAAGGTGGAATATCGATGGATTATTATAAAATCCCTGGGAGAGACACGTCCAGATGTACTGTTGTCCCTTGAACGTAAATGCAAATTTATTTTGACACTCTTGTGCCAACTGTATGGACCAGAACCCATTGCTAATGTCCAACACAGTAAACCACTGATTTGTTATTTTCTAAAACTTTGATTGTCCTCTTAAATATCAGATAAATTTCCTTTTTAGTGCTTTAAAATAACCGCTCATATCAGTTAAATTTTGTTTATTGATTCCAATTTCTTATGCCCAGACTTGGTTGTACTTTTTGTACGTTAAGGACAGAAATGCTTGCAACTATCTTTTCTTCTCAAGCATTTTGTCTCATTGATAAAGATGCTATGATATTTGATGTCTGCAATTAAGTTTTAAATTCTCTAAGCTGCTGGATCTCTTGTTATGGCATCAGTTCTCATGTGGCCTTGGAACCTGCCGTCACCTGCTTAAAAAGAATCCATTGTGGCTCTGCCCCTGAGCCCAATGGGTTAATTTGTCCAATTCTATCTGTCTATTAGAAATGTAAAATTTAACAATGTCCAATATGTATAAATTTGACTCTCAGCAATGCAAAAAGCTGCAGCGGGTTAAGTTCTTTGTTTGTCTCCGAGGGGGCGGAGCAAAACATTCTCAGCTTCGTCACTTTACGAAACTTTTTTTTTCTGATCGAAAATAACTATCCATTTTAAATTTTTTTCAATCCTTTTGGTATCCTTAGGGTTTAAAAACAACAAAATCATGTGTAACATTTTCAACTTCAAAGGAAAGCATCTCCATCAGGAAAGACAGCATTTTAGATTAAACTCCAATTGTTTCCAAATTTTTAGTATCTTTTGTAAGAGGTTCCTAATCCAAGGATTTTTATAACAAAGATGATTCCAATTCCAATTCATTGCAATAATATTTAAAAATCTAAACTGCCGAAGTTATATGAGTGAGTCCTCTGTCCGGAACTTAAGACTCCTCCAAAACTCGACATGCTAAACTTGAAAGTTCATTGTGGTTGCAAATGACATTTCCAGTTCTTCAACTTAAACAGGTCAATTAACCTTAACAGTATTAATTCAATACAGACTTATTAACTTATAATACTTATTAACTACACACAACAGAACAGAATAGCACGTGCTTATTTTAAAAGATAGGTAAATTACATCATTTTCTTGCTCTTTCTTCAGGCGCCTTTTCAAATGACTGTAATAAAACCAAAAACTAAAGAAAAAGTTATTTAACATTCTTACAACAAAAGACTTAACACTAGGTCCTTACACAAACTTTAATCTTTTTAAACAGACAGAATCTTTCCTATACCTCCTTTTCTATCCTTTCCTTCGCAGAATTACTCACTTCCCATGTGTGAGATTTAACTTACTCAATTTTAGAACTTTTCTGATCAGGTTTCAGCCAATTCTTCCTTGACCCCTTTGTTCCCTTCGCCCATTTAATTCCTGGCCTTCACGTGGGACCCAATTGTCCTCTTAATTCCGGCTCAGGCTGGGTGATTGGGATATCAGGGTCGCAGAAAAGTTGACTTACCCCTGATCCTGTCGATTAGTTTTTTTCACTAGGTTCTTTTGGATCCCGTGAACTCAGGGATCCTGCCGACTACGCCAAACTGTTGAAGAAAATCCAGATTGTGCCCAATTGTTGAACAAATTCTCCGGACTCAGATGTTGAGAATCAAACCCTTTATTGCATGATATCATGGGGGAGCACACCTTACCTAAATGCGGTCCAGCGCTACTCCTAAAGAGCTACAGATCGCCGTGGACTTGTATAGTATAAAAAGGCAGAGCAGACAGTTTCACAATTAGATAAACACCCACAAGACTGCCTACGTAACGATGCACCATGCAGGGTCCGAGGTCAGCAAAACATCAGTTTCAACAATAACAAGCTAGTTCCTTAATTTAATGCCCACTCCAGACACCATATCTGGCCGTAATGTCTGATTGTGGTTAGCTGTTCTGTCTACATTTTATGACCGTTGGTTGTGGTTAGATTAGCTACAAGCTGTGTCCTGCTTTTCTGCTTCTACAAAGTTATGTAATAATTAGCAAAGCTAAGAAAATTTCTCCAACAATAATCGACTTGTAAGCACTGGAATGGGCCGGCCGGAGCAGGGGCTTTCAGTTGAGGCATTATCGTAATGGGTCCTGGATTGTTTTTCTGACAGACCACACAGCAGTCAGCCACCAGCTGTGCGTGTTTTTTGAACCCTCGACCCCACCAGCTTTTCTGGAACCATGCGGTCATCTGTTGTGGGGCCAGGTGTCCCCAAGAGTGAATTTGTTGGGCTAAAAAGGGCATCAGCGCCTGTGGTGCGACGGGTTTCTCGGTGTCCCTTTGCCTCCATATGCCGTCGTCACATATCTTCATTCCTGCTTCTATCCAGGTCCCTTTTTCCTCTTTGGAACATTCACTCTGCATCAGGGCGGCACAGTGGTGCAGTGGTTAGCACTGCAGCCTCACAGCTCCAGCGACCCGGGTTCAATTCTGGGGACTGCCTGTGTGGAGTTTGCAAGTTCTCCCTGTGTCTGCGTGGGTTTCCTCCGGGTGCTCCGGTTTCCTCCCACATGCCAAAGACTTGCAGGTTGATAGGTAAATTGGCCATTATAAATTGCCCCTAGTATAGGTAGGTGGTAGGGAACATAGGGACAGGTGGGGATGTGGTAGGAATATGGAATTAGTGTAGGATTAGTATAAATGGGTGGTTGATGGTCGGCACAGACTCGGTGGGCCGAAGGGCCTGTTTCAGTGCTGTATCTCTAAATAAAATAAAAAAATAAATCACTTGTAGGTCTTGTGTCAGATGGGACGCATTCAGTTTACATATTTGCGTCTGTGCGTCCGGGGGATCACCTTGCGAGGCGGCTTCCTTGGCTGCCTGGTTGGCTAGGGCATTCCCCTTTGCCTCTATGGTGTTGTCTTTCGTATGGGCTTTACATTTCAAAATGGATACCTTTTGTGGCAATTGCATCGCCTCCAGCAAGTCTCGGACCTCTTTCCCATTTCGAATAGGTGTACCTGCAGCAGTGAGAAATTCTCTTTTGCGCCACAACTGACCAAAATCGTGAGCGGCTCCAAAAGCATACCGCAAGTCGGTGTAAATATTAGCTGTCTTCCCCTCTGCTATTCGACATGCTTCCGACAGGGCTCGCAGTTCGGCTTGTTGGGCCAATGTTCCTGAAGACAGGCATCCCACTTCCACAACTTCATGTAGGGTTGTAACTGCCCATCCTGCTTTCCGTGTACCGTTGTCAACAAAGGATGAGCCGTCTGTAAAAAGGATTAAATCTGGGTTGAGCAATGCTTCCTCTGCCACTAGCGTTACCTCCTCTGTTTCTTCCATAATCTCCACGCAATCACGTTCTTCTTCCTTCATCTCTTCAGGGCACGGGAGCATAGTCGCCGGATTTACCGGGCTGGCCCGGACGATGTGGAGATTGGGAGCCTCTAGGACTGTTGTCCATCGGGTCCATCTGGCTGCTGTCACTTGGGATACTCGGTTCATAGATAGCAATGTGTGGACTGTGTGCAGACACTTAACGGTTAACTTTTGATCTAACACCAGACCTGCAGTAGCCATTACTGCTTGGCATGTAGCTTCCATAGCTCTTAAACAACTGCCCCATCCTAGGGCGACGGTGTCCAGTCTTTTCGAATAGTATCCAATAGGTCTCTGTTTGTCCCCGTGCTCCTGTGTCAGTATGGCAGTCATATATCCCTCTTTTTCGTGTACAAACAGGGTAAACGGTTTCCCGTTGTCGGGGATTCCCAGGGCTGGCGCTGAGCACAGAGCCCTCTTTAAGTTTTCAAAAACTTCTTGTCGTTCTTTGGTTAGGGTAACTGATTCTTTAGAGGCCCGCTTTCCCTTCAAGAGATCGGTTAATGGTTGAGCCAGCTGTGTGTAGGAGTCGATCCAGTTTCTGTTGAAGTTACACAAACCCAAAAAGGACCTCAGCTCCTGGATAGTGGTGGGCAGTTTGGCAGCTCGAATGGCAGCGGTCCTGTCCTGAGTGAGTTCTCTCTTTCCTTTCGAAATCTTTTGTCCCAGGTACACGACCTCTCCTTCTGCTATTTGCGCTTTGTCGATACTGGCTTTGTGTCCTCTCTGGTGAAGATGGTCCAGCAGGGTACGCAGATCTTGTTCATGCTGTTCTTCTGTCTCAGAGGCTAACAGGATGTCATCCATGTACTGGATGACCGTGGAGTACATGGAAGGTAACTCCCTCAAATGGTTTTGTAGGGCCATATGAAATACCATGGGGCTGTTGTGGACACCCTGTGGCAGGCGAGTCCAGGTGTACTGTTGTTGTTGTACAGTAAAGGCAAAGCACGGTTGGACTTTGGGTGCCAGTGGCACCGACCAAAATCTGTTGACCATATCGATAACAGAGAACCATTCGTGTTCCGGCTTCAGGGCATTAAATACCATAGAGGAGTCAGTTACCAGAGGGACCTTTTGATCAATACACTGGTTAGCCTTTCGATAGTCGACAGTAAGCCGCCAGGTCCCGTTTGGCTTCTGTACTGGCCACACAGGGCTGTTTGAGGTACTGTGTGTTTTAACCAGCACGCCTCGCTCCTCTGGCTGTCTAATTATGGGTAAGATTCCTGCAATAGATGTTTGACTGATCGGGTATTGCTAAGTACAGGGCGGAGCAGATCCCGTAAACGTTGCCGGTTCCATCTGAAGTAGCCCACAATCGTTCTTATCCTGGCCCCATATTGGGTGCTCCCTCAGTTGCTCTTTCTTCAAACTTCTGATAGACCAAGTTACCTAGCCGCCTTCGAAATGCAACGAAGATTTCAGCTGAGTGTGAACGTCCATACCGAGAAGTGCTTGGTCCACCGGACCTACCCAGACCGGTGTTATCAATTCGTGCGGACCAGGACTGATGTGTACGGGCTGGGTCCTCTTAATTACCAACCCATTGCCCCCAGCTGCGTAAGCTCTTTTAGTCTTACCGTCCATCGGTAGGGAGTTTCCGTATTGTTGAGGTAGACACGTTAATTCGGCTCCGGTATCCAATAAGAAGTCAACGTCTTGATCGCCCACCCTCGCAGTTACATACAATCCATCTTTTCTATTTTCTACTAGCGCTAGGAGAGGCACCGAAAGGGCGAGGGAGGGCTCCTCTAGTTTTTTGTCACATCTATTAACGAGGACACCTCCTTATGTTGCTGGGACGTCAACCATTTGAACTTATCAAAGAGGTCGTTGGCATCAGGGGAGGGAGCTGGTTTGGGTGCTGGGTTGCACCCTTGGCGTCCTCTGCCTCGTCCTCTCGCTCTACACGCCTTAGCCCAATGGCCTTCCTTCCCACAGTACTAACAGGGGCCGGGTCGCCTAACTTGCTCTTTGTCAGGCTCTTTCGGTACTGGATCCGTCTGCACGGCTCAAAGCTTGACTCCCATATCCCTGTCCAGCTGAGCGCATCTGTCAATTAACTCTGAGTATTTCACCCTTACTGCGTTCCAATCCGGTAGGGTGGCCTTCAGTATTTTAGACAGTTCTGGCTTTAGTCCATCAACAAAAGTGGTTTTTAAGGGTCCAAAACTGGTGTCCAGCTCCTCTGGAGTAGGGTCTACTATCCCTGAGTATTCCACCCAGGTGGACCTAAACCCCTCTTCATACTCGCGCATGTCCTCGGAGTTCTTCTGCTGACAGGCTGCAACTTTTCCCCAGTCCGTTTTCACAAAACAAAACTCTCGCAACCACTTGTTAATCGCATTCTATCTGGCGTCAAGTAGTTGATCATCTTCACCCAAAGCAAGTTGGACCTCTCTCCTTAGCTTTTGGCTCGCTCGTCCGGGCACCATTACGGTCAGAAACTGTACCCCGTCCCATGGATGGAGATCGTAAATTCCTTTCAATCGTTCCAGCTGCTCCCACGTTTTCAGACCCCCTTTCTTTGGGTCAGGCAATCTTGTGGACCATTTGTCGATTTTCTCAGGGGAAGCCGGGACGTGTGTCCAGTACACGTTGTGCTCAGCCGTGGTGACCTCGCTACTGTTCACAGTCTTCTTTTCCATCTTGACCTTAACGAGTTTCTGTTTAAGGGGAGCTAGTTGCGGAAACGGTAACCCATCATCCTTGTCACTTTCTTCATTGGAAGACTCGGCTAGACCTGCTTCATGCAGTTGCATCTTCCGTTGTTCCGTTTGTAGCGACTTCAAACTGGATACAAGTTAGTTGGAAGTGGTTGGCGGGGTTCACAGAGCTGTCCCAGTTCCTTCGGTTGGGTCGTCTGCTGGTCTTGTAGTTGTTTTTAAAGCTCTTTAATTTCAATCTGTAGCCTTTCCTTTACAGATTGTTTTTCAGCCTCTAACTGTTCCGATTTAAGTTTTTCCTTTTTCAGTTGTTCGCAGACCACCTTCAATTGATCCTTCGCACTCGTTAGGTCACGATCACATTGGGCTTGTCGCATAATCTTATTGCGCTGCCAAATCTGGCCCATTACGGCTAGGGACCATTGGCTCCGTTCTTTATCCTTTAAATGGGTTGTTTTTCCCCAGACTCTCTTTATATCTTCCAGGGACCACTGTCCCGTGGAGGTGCCATATTTTTGCCCAATTTTGGTGTACGCTTTAGCCAGATTAAACTGTTGCTCTACATATTCTTTCAACTGCCGAAGTATTTCATCTTCGGGAACGTCAGGTGGGGCCCGCCCACCTTTGACGGTAGTTGGTAACTGTCGGTTGCCTTCGTCTGTCATCTTATCCATTCAGGTAGGGAAGTAGGTCTCGAGCCATCAGGCTTTTCGCCAAATAGGTATTTCGTCAAATACCGCCAAGTTAGACGTCTGGAAAAGGGGTCTCGAGCCGCAGAAGAAAGGGTATTTCTGTCAAATACTGCCAAGTTCGGGATCGTGTGGCAGGGAACCAAAATTTAGACAACGACCAAGGACTTTTAACATAAAGAGGAGTCCTTACCTCTGGGGGCGCCGATAGGTCCGATGTCTGTGGCTTCAGTCTTTATCCTCCAGCGATCCTGCCGACTACGCCAAGTTGTTGGATCCCATTAGTTGCACAAAGAGAGACGAAGTCTGACTGTAGCTTTAAGAAACTTTATTGCAGTGCTTCTTGGTTACATCATCAGCAAAGAAAACAACAACACCTGGGCTCTTCTCTTCTCTCCTCCCCTGAGCAGGGAAATCAAGCCTTTCTTATAGTTCTTCATACAAATCAGTGACACCCCCTTTATGTTCCCAATTGGTTTACAAACTCTGCAGTTTCTTGGTGTCATGGCCTGATTGGGGTACTGCCTTGTCAATTTGTTGCACCTCCTTACTCCAGCAGTTTCTCATCCCCCTATCTCCTTGGACCGTTAGGCTGATTGCTATACAATGGGCTACTATTATACAGCCTGCAGCTGTCCTGTTAGTTTTTGCTTGTTAGTCTACTCCTACTGATAAGCTGTCTGTGCAGCCCTGAAGCTATGAAGTTATTTCTGATAAGCTGTCTCTGCAGCTCCGAGGTTAGTTTATTAGTAGTACATGATTGATTAATTATTTCACCTTAAATGTCCTCATATTATTCTGTTTCCAAAAAATTCTGTTCCCACAGCATGAGTTCACACACCTTTCTTTGGTGTGCACATATGGCTTAAGACTGAAGATGACACTTGATCCTTACGCCTCGAGGATCCTTCCCTGCCATCTGCGATTGCCCTTCATCCCTCCTCACAATTTCTGATGCATCCTCCTCAGCTGGTGTCAGCACCCAGATGTCTGGGACACCTCCACCTGTTTTTGCATGCTCGCGTTGGTTGTGGGTAAGTTTATCCTGCAGGAGACAGTGCAAATTTAATGACATGTCAAAAGACACATCACAACCATTGTATAAGTGCATCAACATCACTCATTCCAGAGTGGCTTTCGCATGACACATCAAAGCACATAAACAATGGCAATCATCATCTTTGCACACAATCATTTAGTGCATGGCACCAAGGCTGCTCATGCATTCCACCGCATGCCTTGTCTACCCTCTGTCTTAAAGACATGGAGCCAAGAAGGAAAACAATGAAACAGCTTTGCCAAGACCACTTACCCTTGCCGAGCTGAGCAAGTCATTGAAATGTTTCCGACACTGAACCCAGGTTCTGTGTGTCACCCCGCAGTTCGCGATCTCCTCTGCTACCTCCATCCAGGCCACCTTGTTCAGGTGGGAGGGTCTTCTGGCTTCATCTGCAGGAAAGAGGGTCTTCCACCTCTTCCGGAAAGCCTGCAGGAGAACTTGCAAGCCTGCAGGAGAACTTGCAAGGAGGCATCACTGAACCGTGGAGCAAGACGCTGCCTGCTGACTGGCATTTGCTTTGCTTGATCTGCAGGGGAAAAGAATAATGGAGAGTTGGTGCTGAGTTTGTCAAATTAAGAAAGGGAAAAGCATTTATGAATAAGTTAAAGATTTAATTTTGGAAACATAACATGAAGGCTACTGCTCCTTGAGGCTGAAAACGCACAATGTTTTATAGCCATGGCGCTCATGGTGCTTGACCCAGTGATGGCGGGTTCCATCAATGAAAGGCCCTGTCCCCGCCGCATGATCGCATGTGTCTCCCGTGCCCGTCGCCGCACCATTCATTTAAATATAGAATTGCATGGGATACGGGAAAAAAGGCAGAAGCGGAAGTTACGCCAACTTCCAGTCCTGCCTTCGGGAATGCCACGGGACTCATAAAATCCCTGCCTGGGAGCCTGGTTTGTATGTCTCACTGTTTGGTACGTTCAACAAATGAGTCTTTGAGGAAGCTACAACTCTGTTAATAAAAGTCAACTTTGTCAAAAAATATACTTGATCCTTGTAAAGGTGAATTCAGATACAGCACCATCACTTGCCCGTCCTAAAATTCGTGTAACATTGGAAAATTTGCTTCCCAATTCTCTCACAGGTACTTTCCTACTCTCAATGATTGCCCAATATCTTCCAAAGGCAGCGACGAACACAGTGAAACTCTTTTTTTGTGAAAAATATATGTAGTGGTTCAGTGGCTCTTAGCGTGATACAAAATATATTTCAGCCTGACCACAGGAGCTAATGGACAGTAAAGCAGTGCATTAATTAAACTGCCCAGCTTTGTGAATCGTGTAAAATGGTACAACCCAAGGCAGCCATTGCTCCTCTATGCTTTATTATGATTCTTCTTCATGAGCCATGATATGTACAGTCAGTGTAGCATCTTGTTAATATTTCTGGATTGGAAATGTAGTATGTGCTGTTTAAATGAATGGTAGAGGTACAGCGATTACAAAATGTTAAATATAGTTAATTCAGATCCAAACAATTGGAACATTTCTAGCCATAAACTAGCTAGGAGTTAACTATGCATGGCTTAGCACATCTCAATGAACAAATTCTATGATGCAGTGACAGAAGTGTTGCTTGGGGCAAAATAATTTTGAGTACAAGAACAAGAGCATGTAATAACCTTACACTCTGCTTTTATGATCATTCCTTGACAAGATAGGAAGAGATTTTTAAGTATGTTAGCTCTTGGGTGATATATTGCTTTTCAATCCATAAAAGCCACTTTCTTTCCCAGATCATGTACGATATCTTCTGTCATGTTTTGTCACCAGAAAGAAGTCCACATAAGAGGTTTGGGAATATTCTGACCCTACTTTTCTGTGAGGCAAGATCTTGCCCTAGCACAGAATCTACTCAACTTGCTGAATTCATAAGGGAGGCAGTCAATCACAGTCAAAACATCAAGAAGGCAAAGCTCGAACTCACAAGGGTAAACAAGTCAAAATCTCGATGTTTCAATGTAACCTTATAACCCATGCTTACAACTTAACAAATTGCTTTCTTCGGATCACTCCTCAATGTCTCAGCAGCACATGAATCAGTTGCGTTTGATCATCTGGGTCTTTTCGTATCTTTACAGCCTTCCATCTAATTCCTGAATAGACAGTTATCCAGCTGTTTTCTCCCACCCAGTTTTTCCCCTTTCCTCCTATGATGGGATGCAATTCCACAGAAACTGGCAGCTGTCCGGTGCCTTGTCCAAGAGACTCTTCTGAATGTAAGAGTGGGCAGAAGCCTAACAAGAGGTGAATAAGAGTGTGATTCATACCTGTGTGACATTATTTGAGTTGCCCACTCTACCCCATTATAATTTCCAGGGTCAGCCTCATTATTATAATAATGAGTATGCTTCTGGCATAAGAAACACCTCTAACTGAGGGCTCGCTCATTACGGGGTGGGAAATAGGCCCCCTGCTGCAGCATTTAAAGGACTGCAGCATTTTAAAGAGGTAGGCACCCATCAGAAAGCTTCTCCAGCAGCATGGTCTGTGGGGTCTACAGGAGATTCTAGGTTTCCTGTTGGACAGTTAGAAATTCTTCTGGGTTAATTACGCACAGGAGGGGAGGCACTATTTGGATAGAGGGGTCCACTAACAACATGCACAAGTCATTAGAGGATGGGCTTACAAATCTGCAGTCTGCCACGTGGCAGCTTCACAGTCTTCTGAAACAGTGCCCGCTTTAAGGAGCCCTAAGGGCAGTCAGTGTTTCTTCTCTGAAAGCTCAAGCTGCTACTATAGAGGTTTGAGGTGCCCGATCGCAGTGCCCTAAGCTCTAAAAGATTGAGGCTGAATTGTAACATCACATGGAGCTTCATTAGGATGATTTAATTCTGCCTTCCTGCAGATGAGTAGCTATGCTGAGCCAAGTGTCCAGTGCCAGTGGCATGGCAGGAATGGGCACAGATAATGCTCTTAATGTAGCAGCACATATGACCATCCTGCCAGCTCCCTACAAAACCTGCACATGTAGCCAAAAAGAAACGCTGGCGTCTCCAGGCTTGACTGTTATGAGGTGACCACCACTTTAGTCCCAGGAGTATCCTCTTGCACACAGCTAGCAGACATCTCATGCATTATTCCTGGGGGGAGGTAGTGTGATGGAATCCATAGTTGCAAAACTTGTTTTTTTTTAGATCCTAACTGTGAGGGAAACTAGAATTGAAACAAAAACCAGAACTTATACAGAAATGGAAACCAAAATTGCAACAGAAGCTGGAGAAACAACTTCAGGTTTCCGGAGAAACTGACACTGGTTAGAACCAGATTAAAGGAGACAGAATCCTTCCCAGACCAGGCAGACGAGGCAGGAATAGAACGTTGGCAAGCAGAAGAAAGTGAACACTGAATTCAGGAGCTGTTTCTGTTACTTAAAGTAGCTGACTTACAATTCCAGCCATACAGTGCACAGGTTGTCGCTGAAGGACTCGGATAAAGGGAAGACTGGTAAATTCATGCCATAAAAAATGTCATGAGTAGAGCTGAGGAGGTTCTAGAGAAACTCACCTTGCGGTGAAGACAACACCTGTGGAGTTCAGATTGAGAAGGAACTGCTGTCGTAAGAAGAACAGCGGCTAAATCTTTTGGAGAAAGTAGCTGAAAATCTACCTGACAAACTTCAGAGTTGTGAAGAACTGTGTGATTGTAATTTGGTGCCATATATGCTGGGTGGACTGCCCAGTGAAACCGTGAGACCCATCTCTGTTGTATCTGATAGTTAAGGTGTAAATTGTAATATATGTATTTAGACCGTATTCTGTCTGTTGCTTCATATTTAATTTATGTTGCTTTTGGTTTGAACGTTAAAATAAAATTTATAAAAGTGAAATCTTGTCCCTTTAGTTCTGTTTCCCAAATTGAGGTCAATTGGTGGATTTGATTCTTTTCGTTTGTTGGTGGTCTACACTGGGATCGTAACAGTAGCAAGCAGGAGAGGTACAAGGCTAGAGTTAGCACATACTTCATATGCTGACATACATAATATGGTTTCTAAATAAAATAATAATTGTACTAAAATAATTGTTTGTACACATATTGGGCTACGTTGGCCTCAGTGGCGGGGGATGTCTGAAGATGGGCCCGTAAGCGGCCTGCCACGGACCTTAATGCCAAGAGGGCCTGGTCCAATCCTGCCGGCGGTGATGAGGCTTGTGGCCCCAGCCACCACCCCCCCACCCCTGCTGCTGGGTGACGGGACCTCAATTTAAATATTTAAATCAATAAAATTAATAAATTTAAATTCACAATCTTCAGAGCAGCGGCCACAATCCCACGCCTTCAATTCCCCGTTTGGGGAAAGCTGGCGTGACAATGGTGGGGAGGGGGAAGGAAGTAAGATTTTCAGTTTTGAGGGTGGGGAAATGGGGTCAAATATATGTAATGGGTGTAGGAGATGGTGAGAAGGGGCGAACTTTAAACTTTGTGCAGTCTTGGGGAGAAAGTCAAATGTAAAAGGTACTCGTTTTGTGGGGGCGAAGGGAAAATAGTTACTGTAATTGTTATTGGGGGGCGGGAAAGGGGCATTAGAAATTGATTTAATATATTTCGGGGGGGGGGTGTCTTTAAAAATTTAAATTGGGCGGCAGGGCTGGCTACCCTTTAAAAATGGCGCCACCTGCCTGCACACAGGCAGCTGACGCCATTGTAGGGGACAGACAGCCACCCCCATCCTCTCCACGTGATTGGAGGGGTGGTGGTGGTGCAGGCTGCCCCAGCTATTTAAATGAGCCACCACTTGTGAAATCATGGCAGCTCTTTGCAGGCCGCCATTTTTTTAGCTCGCCACCGATCTCGGCGGTGGGCTCTTAAAATCCAGTTCTTGGCAAGGTTAAGAATTTACTTGCTTCAGAATGTTCATCTATAATGACATAACTGCTGTCTTCAGCCATATGTTTCTGGAGATGATGTGCTACAGAGAAAAGCTTTCCCTATCAACCATATTGCTATCAACAAACCGGAGCTAATTAAAGTGGTCCTTGCACTCGCAGGCATAATTTAAAAAGACCCAAGTTTTCCTTGAAAAGCTGGCTTCTATAGAGTCTTAATATCACAAACTTCCCTAAAGTAAGTGCACTATTAATTACTAAAAGCAAAATTTCTAATCTATATTGTACAAATAGTGCCTAATTGTTTGTTTATGGTATCTAATAATATGAGAATTTAGCTGTGGTGCCTAATTACAATAAATGCCGGTGTTTTATGAGTATTTTGGAGACATTTATTGAATGATGTATAAATTGGACAATTGGTTTGTTCTAGACTGCTGTACAGGAGATTGAAGATGGAGTTTGTTAGTAGGGCTAATGAACTAAATACCAGGATGTAGCCATGTGACTAGAAGCCATAGTCACTCTCCACTGTAACACTATGGACAAAGGTTCTGTATATAGTTTGCTCTGTATTGTGTGTATTAGTTTAGCTGTTAATAAACCTTCTAGAGATCTTCAAGGAACTGGAATCCACATACCTCATTGTGTTGCTTAAGATAACATTGAAACTCATGACAGTATTTATCCAATTCCACTTGAAGTCTACTATTGAATCTGATTCCACCACCTTATCAGGCAGTGTGTTCCAAATCCTAACCACTTGTGTAAAAAAATGTTTTTCCTCAACTTGCTTCTGGTTCTTCGATCTCTGGCTTTTGATCCTTCAGCCTCTAGGAACAGTTTCTCTTTACTATCTAAGCTCATTATGATTTTAAATACCTCTATCAAATCTTCTCTTAGCCTTCTCTGCTCTATGGAAAACAATCCCAGCTTCACCAGTCTATCTGAATGACTTTATGTAAACCAATAACACAGACATAACAATCTTAAAAAAATAACTAGTTGACGGGATGTGCCGCTGCAAGCAGTTGTTAGAAGGAGTCATACAATGAGATTAATGTATTCATTTGAGGAGAGCATACCTATTAGTGGTCATATGTTTGAATTTAAGATCTTCTTATTATGGCTTATCATAGGTTTAAAAGCTCGTATCACCCGGGAAAAATATCTGGAGTCTATGTGAAATTGGAAGACGTCATTTGCTGGCAATGTCATCTACTTTTCGTATACTTGTGAGTATAACATCAAGGTGCAACCAGAGAGAAAAGTAAGGAGGTCTGATGCCTCTCAAAAGTCTATGAATGGATTTAATTAAGCATGAAAATTTCTGTTATCTTATGGACATTGGTATCCTGTAATTCTAGAGTTAGGTGAGGGATTGACATTAATAAGTGTTAGCATAAATTAGACGATAATGAGATAGGTTAAAGCAGAATTCTAATTAGTTGATGAGATATGGCTTCAAATTGACAAGTTTGGGCCATTAGTTTCCTCCTGTAACTAAGGTCTGTGTGGACTAGGCCCACCACATCTTGCGTGCAGCTTAGAGATATTGCCACGAGCATTATGAGATTCATAGACGATCAATCTGACATTTGCTGCTTTCCATGATTCGGAGCCTTTATATAATGGTCTTGGTGCCAATATTCTGTACTGCAATAGAAAGATCAGCCTCTATGCTAACAGACTAAATAAACAGCGCTCATAATGGATGCGTTCTGCCAGCCACACTCAGGTTCAATTAGATTTGTGTACATAGACATCCAAAGGAGTAATTAGATGGAAACATCCCAACAGTGTGCTGCATGGTTTAAGCTTTCTAATGGTGGCAATGTTTCCTGTTAAGCATCACGCGTACTCTTCAAGAAGACTCGTTGAGCAAATAAAACATCAGCAGCATAATTCTTTCATGATACTATATTAACAGTCATTAACCTGAAAGTATATTAACCAATATTCTAAAATAGCGCAGAGAGGAAATCAAAGGAAGTGGTGGTTTAATGTCTCTGGTATGTTTGCCTAAAACTATTTTGGAGCAGTTATTTAACCTGTTCACAATAGACCAATTAATTTATGTTAAACTGGTGAATGGTTAGTAATATGCACAAAGAAATATGGCAATAATACATTAGACATATAAAGTTAATCATTTAAATATTGTTTTGAATAAATGAGGTATCAGCCATGGCTCAGTGGGTTGCACTTTTGCCTGTGAGTCAAAAGGTTGTGGGTTCAAGCCCCCCCCCCACCCTACCAGAGACTGGAGCAGGATATTCGCGCTGACACTCTAGTGCAGTAATGAGTGTGTGCTGCGCTGTCAGAGGTACTGTCTTTTGAACGAGACATTAAACTGAGGCCTCTTCTGCCACTTTAGTTGGAAATAAAGGAGGTGAAGAATCCACAACAACTTGCAGTTATGTAGTACCTTTAATGTAGTAAATTGTTCAAAGCTTAGTCAAAGAGAAGGTTTTAAAGAGTACCTTAAAGGAGGCGAGAGAGTAAAGTAGAGGAGAGGTTTAGGGAGAGAATTTCAGAGCTTAGGGCCTAGACAGATGAAAGCACGGCCTCCAATGGTGGAGTGATTAAAATGGGGGTGCGCGAGGGATCAGAACTGGAGGAGCGAAGAGAGAAAATTCCCTCACTAAAGCTCTCTACGTCTCTTTCCTCCTTTAAAACACTCCTCAAAACCTACCTCTTTGACCAAGCAAATAGTCACTTGCCTTATGTGACTCAGAGTCAAATTTTGCTTTATAACATTCCTCTGAAGTGCCTTGGGACATTTTATTACATTAAAGGCACTATATAAATAAATGTTTTTTTTAAAGAGATACAGCACTGAAACAGGCCCTTCGGCCCACCAAGTCTGTGCTGACCACTCTCTGGGTAAACAACAACAACAATTTGGGGCAGTACAGTGGCGCAGTAGTTAGCACCGCAGCCTCACAGCTCCAGCGACCCGGGTTCAATTCTGGGTTCTGCCTGTGTGGAGTTTGCAAGTTCTCCCTGTGTCTGCGTGGGTTTCCTCTGGGTGCTCCGGTTTCCTCCCACAGCCAAAAGACTTGCAGGTTGATAGGTAAATTGGCCATTATAAATTGCCCCTAGTATAGGTAGGTGTTAGGGGAATATAGGGACAGGTGAGGATGTGGTAGGAATATGGGATTAGTGTAGGATTAGTATAAATGGGTGGTTAATGGTCGGCACAGACTCGGTGGGCCGAAGGGCCTGTTTCAGTGCTGTATCTCTAAATCTAAAAGATCTAAATCATAAATCACCCATTTATACTAATCCTACATTAATCCCATATTCCTATCACATCCCCACCTTCCCTCAATTCTCCTACCACCTACCTATACTAGGGGTAATTTATTATGGCCAATTTACCGATCAACCTGCAAGTCTTTGGCTGTGGGAGGAAACCGGAGAACCCGGCAAAAACTCACGCGGTCACAGGGAGAACTTGCAAACTCCGCACAGGCAGTACCCAGAATTGAACCCGGGTCGCTGGAGCTGTGAGGCTGCGGTGCTAACTACTGCGCCACTGTACTGCCCCAAATTGTTGTTGTTGTTTACCCAGAGAGTGGTTAGAATGTGGAACTCGCTACCACAAGGTGTAATTGAGGTGAATAGCATAGATCCATTTAAGGAGAAGCTGGATAAGTACATGAGGGGCGAAAGGAATGGAATATATGCTGAAAAGGTGAGATGAAGTAGGGTGGGAGGAGGCTCATGTGGAGCATAAGCACCAGCACAGACCTATTGGGCTGAATGGTTTGTTCCTGTGCTGTAAATACTTTACAATCCTCAGGAGATAATGCCCTCTTCACACCTGCCACCATGCAACAGCACTTCCTCTCTTCTAGTTATCAAAGAGGTGCTTCTCTCCACCTTCACAAGCCCATAGACTCTCTTTCCTGCCTCCACATTCATTGCGCCAGCTGCTAAACTTTGACATCCCATTAAGAAAGGCCACAAACTGCAATCACAAAATTACCACTTTTAAAAAAAAAAAGTTTGACCTGACAAAGGGCTACTTCCCTTTTACATTTTGTGAGCAAGTCAGATTGCTCACGACTCCTGACCAGCTCCTGGGATCAGACCCAAACCTGCCTGGATAAATAGCCACAATGTGCGCAGCATGAAAAATTCTGTACGGTCAGGACAAAGCAGTGGATGTAAAGGCTGCCAATTCCAATCATCGGGATCAGAAAGTCTGCCATAATATCACATGAGTTTAACTGCTTGTAAGTTTTAATTTGTCTAATCTTTTGGATAAATGTATTTCTCCCATTCTGTAGGTTCGAGATAAGCATTTCTGCTAAAGTAAGGTTAACTCTCCTTTCACCGTCATTGCATTGAACCAAATGTAGAAGTAGATATTTATTATGTGAACACAGTTGATATAGCACACACTATTTAATACTGACAACCCTCATGATAATGGTAACAAAACGGGAACAAAATTATATTGGCTCCCAGTGAACATAACATTTTAATTGCATCTAATTAACCAGTTCTTAGTTGGCTTCAAAACTGTACTGGTCCAACTGCTTGTAAAGCTCTTCCGCAATAAAAAGCAGATTTGTGAGAGTGGGCTGATGCCCTTGAAAGTAAATTGCGGGAATCGAATAATGGTCGGCTTGTGGCGCGCTTACTTCAGCTTTCCACATCTGTTGCAAGACGCTGAAAACCCTGCCACAGCATGCAGTAAAGTCTAGAGGTCAGGCACTCATCAGCAAAACAATAAATGAGAATCAGTGAGTGCATGGCTCCATCTGGTGCATTGTCCAGCTGGAAACAAATGGATCTTAGTTAAATAATTGTGACTGTGGCAGGATTGTGGCCATCAACTCGTGCGTGTGTGCATGCGCAAGTATATAGATGTGTATGGATGCATGTGTACCTGTATGCATGTGTATATGTGTGTGTGCGTGCACATGCATTTTTATGTATCTGTCATCTGCAGCTCAGCTGATAGCACTCTTGCCTCTGCATCAGAAGGTTGTGGGTTCAATTCCCATCCAAGGACTCGAGCGCAACAATCTGACACGTCAGTATAGTACTGAGAGAGTGCTGCATTGTCGGAGGCGTCGTCTTTTGGATGAGACATTAAACCAAGGCCCTGTCTATTCTCTCAGGTAGGCATAAAAGATCCCATGGCACTATTTCGAAGACAAGCAGGGGAGTCATCCCCAGCGTCCTAACCAACATTTATCCTTCAATCAACATTGCTAAAACAGATTAACTGGTCACTATCACATTGCTGTTTGTGGGTATCTCCTGTGTACAAATTGGCTGCCGTGTTCCCTACATTACAACAGTGACTGCACCTCAAAAAGTACTTCGTTGGCTGTAAAGCATTTGGAATATTTTGTGGTTGTGAAAGGCACTATATAAATGCAAGTCTTTTTTATATATATGTGTGTTGGGGAGATGTTATTGTATAACAGTAGGAGTGTATCGACAAGGTGCGATGGGGGTAAATGTTACAGGTAATGTACAGAAAATGCACATTATTGGCAAGACTTTTGAAGTATTATAGATAGTGTATGTTTGTGTCTAACTAACTCTCTATTTATCTATATATGTGCATATCCATGCCTGTTCTGTCTAGGTGTCGCTCTCAGACATGAATATATGTACGCACTAGTGTCTGACGAAAGCAAGAGCAAAAATAAAAGGCTTTTAAAAACTACAATGATGCAGAATTACTACTTTTTCTCCATAAAGTGATGAGATTTATTTTGCTCATATAAAGTTCATGCATCGATAAAATTCCTCATGTGAAGAATGAGAAACAAATGGGATCCCCGTCGCAAACTAATGTGAATTGTCAAATTGACATGATCTGACTCTGTACAGAAGGTCATGTCAACACTTGCTCAGATTTTCATCAATAAATTCTGCCTTTGATTTCATTGATTAACACTTTATTCCCGTGTGCTGGATATTTTGCTACTTTTATCGACTTCTTCCCTGATCATTTCTATCCTAGAAATGTTCATTTCTATCCTAGAAATGTTCACGCAGCAAAGCTCAATGGGGTGTTCATAGATTATTAGTGACCCCTATGAAAATAGATGGCCCTGTAGAACATGAATACATAGTTCAATTAACTTTACAAATCGACAAGCTGGTCAAGTATTGTGGCCTTTTCATGATGAGTACATATTAAGGCTTTCATAGACTACTGGAGTGTAGCAGGAAATGATTTGTACAGATTGGTCCAACATCCTCTTTTAGCCTTGCCACTGACCCAGTCTAACTGCTGTTTAAGATAGTTTGCTTTCGTGGTTGATTTGTTTTGTAGTTAGAAGTGGCTGATCCCGTCAAACACCAGAATCAATTAGAAGATGTTTTGAATTTATTTTTGGCTTGCGGCAGATGAGGAGCCATGTGTCACTGTTGTCCTGCTGAAATCTCATGAAACTGAGGCTACGATGTGGTTTGATGTACTTGCTTCTTTGTATTGTGTATCAACAAGCAAAGCCCAAGATTTTCTGGGCACCGTTACCTGAAGGCAGTAATGATTCAATGGTGGGGGTAGAGAACAGCAGTGTCTACATTGTGTCTTTTCCTCTGGGAAAGGGAGGGTGGACACTTCACTACTCATCATGTCCAGCTGACAGAAATGGTGTCTGTAATATTCCGGTAACTATCAAGACTTAATACAGAATATATAAGAGTTTAATGGTTAAAATAATGGGAGTTTATTCCACACATACTGCATCCAAGGTTTCATCTACATCTCTCCATGAGCTTCTGGACAGATTGCATTACATCTTTTCCTGTGATGATGCGCACAGACTATTTACATAATCTGCCCAGTAACAACTACTATAATATGTTATACTACGTCTCCCCCCAAGTCTCTGACTTCTCTTTTCAGATTGATCCTCACTGTGGCATTTTCCCAAGTCTGCTATAATGAGTTCTTCCTCCTCTCTAAGGGGTTTGAGGTTTTGAGTCTTCTTGTTCCTCCTTCTGACTCTGCAGTGTTGAGTAGAATTGTTGGGTGACTAAAGTTCTTCATTTGTGTTGTCCTCTGGGTTACTGGATGATTGCAGCATCACTGGTTCATCAAACTTTTGAGATGATTGGTTCTCCTGTATTAGCTGCTTCTTTGATATCACCACCAATGATCTTCTGTTTCTTCTTATCATCCATTGGTCGGTTTGGACAATGTATGATCATGGATGTGGTGATTTTTTGACTACTTCTCCATACTGATTTTGGTCTCGAACCCAAACTAATTCCCCTTGTTGGATGTCTGATAATTTTCTTGTTCTGTGACTTGTGTCATCATTTTCTGATTGATTTGATCAATCTCTATCCCCTTTCTCCCTCACTTTTCCCCAAGTCTTCTGCTTGTACTTGTGGCTTGAGTGAAGTTGTGAGTACAGGAAGTTGAGTCTTCAAACTTCTCCCCATTAACAATTCCTATGGGGCTAAGCCATTCTGAAGTGGTGTTCGTTGATAACTTAGAAGAGCTAATTGAAGATCTTCGTTCTTTTTCAACAATGCTTTCACAGTACGTGCTCCTCTCTGTGCTTCACCATTAGCCTGAGGGTACCTTTGCGACTAGTGATATGGGCAAATCCATACACTTCTGTAAACTCTCTGAAGCATTCATTTGCAAATTGCGGCTGATTGTCAGATATCACATTATCTGAATTCCACACGTTGCAAGGATGTGATTACAGCTTCTGAATTTTGACCTTGTTGTTGTTTAATTTCAATCCACCTTGAATAATAATCAACTATTAGGAATATTTTACCTCTATGCTCAATAAGATTCATGGTCTAGATGGAAAATAAAATTACATGAGCGGTTCTTTTGTCTCCTGACGATTGATAACACACGTGATGCATCTCAATCTCATCTCTTCAATTTCTTTCGATATACCAGGCCAGCATACTGAATGTCTTGCTCTGGCTTGACATTTCATAATACCCAGATGACCTTGGTGCAATTTCTCCAAGGTGTCTAATCTCAAGACTCTAGGGATAACTGATCTCTCATCGTAGATCAGTAAATCATTACTTAGATGACCCTTCTGTTCGTAATAGTCTTCGAACAGGGTTATGTGGCATATACTGTGGCCCTCCATTCAAGCAATATTTCCTGATATTTGCATATACTTTGTCTGTTTTCCGCACATTCCTGATCTCACTCAGCTTCTGAGCTGCTGCGCACAGAGTTGTCTTCCTCATGAAAATAAAAATTTCTACTTCAAGAAGCAAAATATCTCCTTTTTCTGGTCTTCCTGCTGAAATATGTAATAAGGCAACTACTGTAATCTGCTGTTTTCCTGGAACATACTCAGTTTTCACGTCAAATCTCATCATTCCATCTCGAGTCATCTCATGACTCCCCAATGCCTGCCCACCATCTACAAGGCACAAGTCAGGAGTGTGATGGAATACTCTCCACTTGCCTGGATGGGTGCAGCTCCAACAACACTCAAGAAGCTCGGTACCATCCAGGGCAAAGCAGCCCACTTCATTGGAACCCCATCCACAAACATTTACTCCCTCCACCACCGACGCACAGTGGCAGCAGTATGTACCATCTACAAGATGCACTACAGCAACACACCAAAGTTCCTTAAGCAGCACCTTCCAACCCGCAACCTCTACCACCTAGAAGGACAAGGGCAGCAGATGCATGGGACCACCTCCAAGTTCCCCTCCAAGCCACACACCATCCTGATTTGGAACTATAACGCCGTTCCTTTACTATCGCTGGGTCCAAATCCTGGAACTTGCTTCCTAACAGCACTGTGAGTGTACCTACACCACATGGACTGCAGCGGTTCAAGAAGGCAGCTCACCATTACCTTCTCAAGGGCAATCAGGGATGGACAATAAATGCTGGCCTGGCCAGCGACACACCCATCCCAGGACTGAATTTTTTTAAAAATCATTCTTAACCTAAACCTCTGTACTCTTGGCATTTTTGCTAGCTCCTTTGCATTTAATAGAGTAACCAACGGTTTATGGTCTGTTTCTATTTTGAAATGAAGCCCTAGAACATAATCTGACAATTTTTCACAAGCCCGCGAAGCTGCTAAAGGTTCTTTTTCTATTACTGCGTATCGCTGTTCTGTCTCAATTAGTGAACAAGGTGCGTAATATACTGGTCTGTGTCTTCCATCAGTCTGCACTTGAAATAGGACGTGCTCCCAATCCTGTAGATGAAGCATCTGCAGTGATGATGGTGAATATCTCCGGATCATAATGAGCTAACACATCCGGTGATGCTAACATTTCCTTGATTTTCTCAAATGATGCTGTTGGGCTTCTTTCCAACACCAAACATTATTGTGTTTCAACAACCGATGAAACAGTTCATTGATCATGGTTAAGTTGGGTAGACATTTTCCTACTTGGTTCACCATTCCCATAAATCTCTGCAGCTCTGTCACATTTTTAAGCTCTGGGAATTCCTTGATCACCTTTGCCTTTTGTGGATCTGCTCTAATACCTGACCCATATACTATATGTCCAAGGAACTTTACCTTTGGCTGCGAATAAAACACATTTTTCGTTCAGTGTGAGACCTGCTTTTTCCAGTCTTCCTGCTCTGACTCTAGCATCGCGTTCTTTTTGATTGGCTCCTTGGATTAGGACATCATCCATCTGGCAAATAATTCCGTCCAATCCTTCTAGAATCCCTCAACATCGTCCTTTGAAAGATTTCAGGTGCTGATGTTATTCCAAATGGTAATCTGTTAAAACAGAATCTTCCAAATGGTGTTAGAAATGTTGTTAGCAGCTTAGATTCCTCATTTAAGGGTAATTGCACTGTTTGCATCCAGTTTGATAAAGGTTGAGTTCCTCCCTCGTTTTGCCAAACTCTCATCTATTGATGACATTGGATGTACTTCTCTTTCCCCTGCCTTATTCAGTTTTGTGAGGTCAACACAAATTCTAATTAAACTGTTTGGCTTCTTCACTGGAACCAGACCTGAGCACCATCCTGGAGGTTTTGCAACAGGTGAAATGACTTCTTATTTTGTCATTAACTCAATCTCCTTTATTACTTTTTCTAGAAGTGGATGTGAGACTTTCCTGGCTGTGAACAAACACACTGCTTCCTTCGATAGAGTAATATGGTATGCCGTTTTAAACTTCCCCAGTCCTTTAAATAACTTTGGAAATTCAGCTCTAAATCTTCTGGGCTGGTCTTCCTTACATTCGAGCTCTTTCACTCGATATATAAGTTGTAAGTCTATGCAAGCCTTCCTACTTAGGAGGCAACAACTTTGATTTTTAGTTACGTATAAGGTCTCAGAAATTTCCTTTCCCTGGGAACTCAATGTTGCCTTTAACTCTCCCATCACCTTCAACTCGATGCCTCCAGGCCCATATATATTTTTAACTGTTGCTTTGAGAGTTTTCGTTTTCAGATAGTACCGAAACTGTAGCTGCTGTGTCCAGTTTAAAATTAGGCCTGTATCCTTCCACAAGAATTTTTGCCGTCCAGCGACTCTCACTTGTTTCATGGATTTCACCTAAAAAAGGCATTTCCACACTTTGGATATCATGTACCTCATTAACTTATTGCTTTCTCGGGATTTCCCTGCAATTGTATTCAGCGCTGATCTTTTTACTGTGACATACTGATTGTAAGGCTGAATTTTATTTGCCCTTCGGTGTCAGGTGTCCTGGCGGGGGTAGCCCGGAAAATTCTTCCAGGAGAGGTCCGCCACGAATTCTGACGCTGAGAAGGCCCTGCAGTATTTAACCGGCAGCAGCGAGGCCTCAGTGTGGCTGGGTCGGAGCCGTCATTTTAATATGCAAATAAGATTAAAATGATAGAATAATTACCTACCTGGGAATCCAAGTATAAATAAAAGTATTCAGCAGGGTTCTGGTGAAGCGGCACCTTTAATTATTGAAATGGGATTGAAGGGTCTGAAGCCCTTTAAAAATGGCACCTCTGCAGTGGTGACAAACGCCGTTGCTGGGGAAGGAGCGGCTGCCCCCTCTTTGTCATTGCGGGAACTCTGAAGTGGCGGCTCCGTGCGAGCAGAGCGCTGACATCAAAGCGCGCCACCCGCGATTTGCGGCTTGCTACTAAAATTCAACTCAAATTGTTTTTCATGCAGAAAGATGGGACAATCAATTTCTTTGGCAGGGCGGTTTTCCTACTTGTGCCTCTCTCGGCCACACCTACTGCAATTGGTTGCAGCTACCGCTAGATGCTCCTCCCGTATTTCTTGTCTTTTACTGCCATTTTTTTCTCTCATTTTCTTAACAAATTCAATTGAGTCTGCTACTCTCGAGATCGGACTCTCCCTGTTCCCTCGAACAACAGAGAGGTTAAAACTTCTAACCTCTGCTTGTCTGCTCAATTGAATTGTTTTCATTAATGTGAGATCATCCCTCGAGTGCAGATTATCCAAAAGGACATTGTCTACTACACTGACCACAATCCGAGCTCTAATCAACTCTTCCCTTAAGCTGCCGTATTCGCGATCTTCCGCAAATTTGTACAAGTCATTTGGTAAATGAATAAATGCTTTCTCCTTTCTCCGGGGTATGCTTATTAAATTTGGCGTGCTGACGATGACATTTTTTCTTACATTAAAGCAAGTCTTGAGCGTCTTTTAATAAACGTTAATCTGTTAATTGTGTATCATTTGTTTATATGCAGGTGGAGGGTCTTAATTGGGGTCTTACTTGAACACTTATAAGCAGACACTTACTGCGACTGGTGGAGGGTGTTGAGTGAGGAGCTACGTGTTTGTAATCCTTTTATTCTGTACAATAAATGTGAAACTGAGTAAAGATAGGCTCCAGCATCATCCTTCCACAACAAGCTTTCTGGAATCTAACAATAACTTCTTTGTAGCTTATTGACCTGCTCCTTGTCTGGCTTCTGCACGAGACCCAATGCCGTACGATACCTTGCAAATCTCCAAAACAATCTCGACTACGCCTTGGCTTGATTCAGTCCAGCGACTTTTTCATAGTTCTGTGAGAGGCAAAGATTTTTCCATCTTCTCTTCAGTTTACCGCTGCCACCATATAATGTTCTGGTAACTATCAAGGCTTAGTACAGAATATATAAGAGTCTGATCATTAAAATAATGGAAGTTTCTTCTACATGTCTTGTATCTAAGGTTTCGTCTACAACTCTCAACGAGGTTCTGCACAAATTACATTACAGCGTCAGCCATGGATCAGTGCCTTTCAGTCAAAAGGTTGTGGGTTCATTTTCCTCGACAGGGACTTGAGCACAAAATCCAGGCTGACACTCCAGTGCAATGTCCAGAGGGAGTGCTGCACTGATGGAGGTGCTGTTTTTCTGATCAGATAGACAGATTTTTGATGTCTCAGGGAATCGAGGGATATGGGGAGCAGGTGGGAAAGTGGATTCGAGGCTGAGGATCGGGCATGATTGTATTGAATGGTGGAGCAGGCTCAAGGGCTGGTATGGTCTACTCCTGTTCCTATTTCTTATGAAACATTAAACAAAGGCTCCATTAGTCTGCGCAATCCCAAGCCTACTATTTTTCCCACAACCAACATTTGCTGTTTGTTGGTCAGTACTGGGGAGCGGTCCCTTGCTCTGTTTGAAACTATGGGGGCTTTTACATCCACCTGAGAGTAGACTTGGTTTAACGGCTCATTTGAAAGACGGCACCTCCAATAATGCAGTATTGCCCTGGAGTGTCCGCCTGGATTTTGCGCTGAAGGCTCTGAATTGCACCTTAGAACCCATAAGCTTCTGACTCTGAGGCAAGAGTGCTACCCACAGAGCCACGGCTAACATTTAATTTCAAACTATAACAAATCAGCGGCGACAATGCTATCTCCTTGAATAAGACCAACCACCACACTGAGAAGGATTATTATAATTAATGTTTGGTTAATCCAATAGCTTGTCTCTCCTCATTTAAACAATGATGCTGCTTGGCCGAATTTCAAGCTGTCTCTAGTTGAATAAGATCTCAGATCAGTGGAGAAGGCAAGAGCTGGATCCCATTAAATACGGTTGGGGGCAAGACATTGTTTCTGAAAGAATGACACGACTGTGAAAGTTGTCTGCAACAACAGCCTTTGGGGCCAGTCTCAAATGATTCTTGGAGACAGGTGGTCTGTTCAGACAGGCTAAAGTCATAGTCATTAACTTAGTTTTGATACTGGCGTTGAGTTGCAGTTATTGAGCTCCAGAAATGAATTTTAGTGAAGATGGCTTAAAATATCATCAAAATACAGACTCCAGTCCCTTTTCATAGCTTCTTTTCCTTTGCAAAGATTTTCAGCTGCGTTATGAAATTGATTCTTTTTATGTGATGTATTAGGGAATCTTGGAATCAAAGCAGTTAATTTTATCAAAATATGCAATTTTGGAATAATTGCGGAAAGGAAATGTTGAGTTAGAAACAGTGCTAGTTACAGATTTATATCTTGGAGATTTGGGTTTTATTCCAGCAAGGTTACAACAACAACTTGTATTTATATAGCACCTTTAACATAGTAAAATGTCCCAAGGTGTTTCACAAGAATATAAAACCAAATTTGACGCTGTGTCACATCAAGAGATTTGAGGGCAGATGACCAAAAGCTTGGCCAAACAGGTAGGTTTTAAGGAAGTCTTAAAAGATGAAAGAGATGTAGAGAGACAGAGAGATTTCAGAGAAGGAATTCCAGAGCCTAGGGCCTAGGTAGCTGAAGGCCCGGCCAGCAATGGTGGAGTGAATAATATCGGGGATACTGAGGCGGCCAGAATTAGAAGAGCGCAGATATCTCAGAGGGCTGTAAGTTTTGAAGAAGATTGCGGAGATAGTGAGAGGCTATAAAGGGTTTTGCAAACAGGGATGAGAATTTTAAAATTGAGGTGTTGCTCAACTGGCTGAAGTAGGTCAGCGAGCACATGGGTGTTCAGTGAATGCAACTTGGTGCGAGTTAGGACAGGGGCACAGAGTTTTGGATGACCCCAATCTTATGGAGGGTAAAACGTGGGAGGCCAGCCAGGAGTTAAAGGAATAGTTCCATACAAGAAGATAGTGAGGGTCTGGGACGGAGCTACAACTTTGTTTCCTCAATTCTCAACCCCTTATCAATTTGAACAGAGCTTTTTATTGAGATTCCCTAATTACAGAATTAGCGAAAGAGAAACCAGCTCATTCAACATGCCTAAAAATAATTTGATATTTGGTAAACTTGGATAAAGTGGCTCCCAAAATTGGCAGGGTCTGCACTGTTCTCCCACCAGATTTCTGGTGAAATGCACCGAAAATTTGGCTCTCTGCTATTCGTGTGAGGAATGGAGCCTACGCTTGCCCCTTACAAGGCTAGTACCATCAGTGAATGGAGCCGGTGGGCATTCCCTATGTCGGGAGCACCCGCTTCCTTGACTCATTTGGGATCTAGTGTGGTAATGAAGGATTGTAGTTGGTGCGTTGAGTGAGATGAGGTGCCCAAGCCTTCAGAAGGGCAGAAATGGGCACCACCAGGAAAGGCGTCCAGGCCAGTAAAGAGGCCTGGGCCACTCAAGAAAAGTACGTTTTGTTTAAAAAATATATATTTTTGGTCAATTCTCTTATACCGGAGACCAAGGGAATATGGTTGAGGTAAGCGAGGTTGGGCAAACCTCTCTCCCCTTGGCAGACAGCTGTTGGATTTTCTAGCAAAGGACTTTGGGCATAGGAGATTGGTCCACATTGGCACTTTCCATACAAATTAATTCCCCCTCCAACTGATCAGACAAACTCTGATGAGATCAGTGCTAGAGGGCATGACCACCAGGATTGTGTCTCAAGGATTTACAAGAGTAGAGTATCTCCATTCCAATAATTTCTGACTGTTGTTATTGGTGTGCAAAGCTTTGGGCTAAGCTGTATATTTGTCAGGCTTTTTCTCATATTAATCTCTATCTCCTGCTTCGCAGTTCACTAAACAGTAGATGAGTCATGACTCCTCAAGAAAGGAGAATAACTTAAGCTATTTGCCACAGATCAAGATGTACTTGGGCTTTATAAGCACCATCAAGCAACAGAACATTGCACTTTAAAGGCCTTTATATTGCGTCTTACAAGAATCTTGGTCATTGGATTGGTTTAGTGCCTTGCTATCAATCAGTGTTTCTAGATTGAGGAGTGAGCTGACATGGTCCAGCATCACTTTTACTAGTTTAACCAGCCCAATAAATGCCAATGAGGCCACTCTCCTGTCTCCCCAAAGCCTGTCTACCATCTACAAGGCACAAGTCACACTGTGTTGGAATACTCTCCAGTTGTCTGGATGGGTGCAGCTCCAACAACACACAAGAAGCTCGACACCATCCAGGACAAAGCAGCCTGCTTCATTGGCACCCCATCCACCACCTTCAACATTCACTCCCTTTACCACCGATGCACAGTGGCAGCAGTGTGTACCATCTATGAGATGCACTCACCAAAGCACCTTTGACAGCACCTTCCAAACCAACAACCTCTACCACCTAGAAGGACAAGGGCAGCAGATGCATGGGAACACCACCATCTGCAAGTACCCCACCAAGCCACGCACCTGACTCGGAACTGTATCACTGTTCCTTCCCTGTCGCTGGGCCAAAATCCTGGAACTCCCTTCCTAACAGTACTGTGGGTGTACCTAAACCGCAAGGAGTGCAGCGGTTCAAGAAGGCAGCTCACCACCAGCTTCTCAAGGACAATTAGGGATGGGCAATAAATGCTGACCTGGCCAGCGACGCCCACATCCCCTGAACTAATAAAAAAAAAGTCGAGCTTTCCAGCAAGATGCTGAAGCTCAAAATTCGATATCCCTTCTGGATCATTTTTCTATTGCGGAGGATGAGGGAGGCAATGTTATAAGCAACGAGGAGCTCCTGATCTATCACAGAGGCTTAGAAAGAAACTAGCATTCATGACTTATTAACGATTCAATGTGTCTATTCTGACTACAGCCACAAAGCAGCTCAAGTTCAATGCAGAAAGATGAAAGGGAAATCAAACTTAAAGGAGCAGGCACACTTGGGGCAAGCCTTATGATGGGTGAGTACTGAATCTTATTGGTGGAAGCAGATTCAGTAGATGTTTCAAAAGGGAATTGTACTTGAAAAATAAATCTTTGCAAGGCTATGAGGAAAGAGCAGGAGAGTGGGACTAATTCGTTCAGAGTCAGAATAGAAACAATAGGCTGAATGGTCTCCTTTGGTGCTTTATGATAATGAATTCACTTTCGAGGTATTCAACTTAAAATACAGAATGGGGGAAAATGGCACTAAATAAATGAATTGAATAACGTTGACAATGTTGAGAGAAAAAGGACTTAATTAAACTCGGGAGAAAGTTGCAAGATCAGCTCAACAAAGGTGGGCTGAACAGGTGCCTTACAACATCAGAAACATGGATTGAAGACAGTTCCTGGCTCCAGGTAGCAGCATTAATTCGATATAGATCAGTGCTTCGCTGGGGGAAATGAATTAAGGTCTCATCTGCTGGGCCTGAAGGGCGAGAAGGGGAACTGGTGGAAAGGGACACCAGTGCCTAGAGTGGGTTGGCTGATTAGCTGTAAAGCGATGAGAGGTTGACTGAAGTTGTGCTTGATTGTTAAATGACTGCAGGCTGGAAATGCTATACGGAGAAACAATTTTGCTTTCAGGATGCTTTTCCCTTGGAGTCTGGAACTCAGTTGGTAACGGCGCACACTTAACTTGGGTGATGGAAGATTGCCTGATCTATTCATGGACAACAAAGGGCTTTTGTGTGGAAATTAGGATAAGCAGGAGTCAGAAAACACTGCTAGGACTAGTTTACAGGCCCCTAATCGTAATTATATTATTGGACAGAACATTAAATGGGAAATTATTGGAGCTTGTAATAAGGTAATGTATTAATTGTGGGGGACTTTAATCTGCATTTAGACTGGGTCAATCAAATTGGCAACAGTGATCTCGAAGATGAATTTGTAGAATGTTTTTGTGACAGTTTCTAGGAGCACTGACTAGGGATAAAGCTATCTTAGATCTCGTATTGTGTAATGAAACAGGTTTAATTAGCAAAGATCCACTGGGAAATAGTGATCATAATACCATTGAATTTCATGTTAAGTTTGAAAGTGACACATTTCAATCACAAACAAGGATCTTAAACTTAAACAAAGCCAATACCCAAAGGTATGGGGAGAACTGGCTAAGGTTAATTGGGTAAATAGACTAAAAGATGTGGCGGTAAATGAACAGTGTGAAATATTTAAAGAAACAATTCAAAGGGTTCAATAAAATTACATTCCATTCAAAAACAAAAACTCGTTAATAAAGACCCATCCGTGGCTCACTCGGGAAGTTAAGAAGAGTATCAGACTCAAAGAAGAGGCTTACAACATTTACAAAAAATAATAGCAAGTCTGAGGATTGGGAGTGTTTTAGAAACCAGCAAAGGGCCACCAAACAGTTGACAAAAAAGGGAAAAAATACAATATAAGAGTAAACTAGCCAGAAACACAGAAACAGATTGTAAGAGCTTTTATAAATACATAAAAAGGAAGAGAGTGGCTAAAGTAGATGTTGGTCCCTTAGAGGCAGAGACAGGAGAAATCATGAGAAATGAGGAAATGGCACAGGGATTGGACAAATATTTTGTGTCAGTCTTCACAGTAGAAGACACAAGTTCCATACCAGAAATAGGCAGTAACCCAGGGGCTAAAAAGAGTGAGGAAATTAAGGAAATTTATATCAGCTGAGAAAAAGTATTGGAGAAACTTGAGGGACTAAAATCTGACAAGTCCCCAGGACTAGATGTCCTAAAACCAAGGGTTCTATAGAGATAGTTGCAGAGATAGTGAATGCGCTCGCTATGATTTTCCAGAATTCCTTAGATTCAGGAATGGTCCTGTCAGATTGGAAGTTGGAAAATGTTACACCGCTTTTCATGAAAGGAGGTAGAGAGAAAACAGGGAACCACAGGCCAGTTCGCCTACCATCGGTTGTTGGGAAGATGTTGGAATCTATTCTTAAAGAAGTCTTAACAATGCACTTGAAAAAGCATAGTATGATTAGAACAAATTAACATGGTTTTACTAAAGGGAAATCCTGTTTGACAAATTTATTAGAATTTTTTGAGCATGTAGCTAGTATGGTAGATAAAGGGGAACCTGTAGATGTAGTATACCTGAATTTCCAAAACGACATTTGATAAGGTGCCACATGAAGATTAATAGGCAAGATAAGGGCTCATGGTGTTAGGGGTGATATATTAGCATGGATAGAGGATTGGTTAATAGACAGGAAGCAGAGCGTGGGCATAAAAGGACATTTTCAAGTTAGCAGGCAGTGAATAGTGGGGTCCTGCAAGGATCAGTGCTGGGGCCTCAGCAATTTAACACTCTATATTAATGACTTGGATGAAGAGACAGAGAGTAATGTATCTAAGTTGGCTGATGATACAAAATTCGGTGGAAAGGTAAGCTGCGAGGAGGACAGAGAAAGGCTGCAAAGAGATATAGACAGGTTAAGTGAGCCGGCGTATGATGGAGTATAATGTAGGGAAGTGTGAAATTGTTCACCTTCGTTGTAAAAATAGAAAAGCAGAATATTTTTTAAAAGGTGTGAAACTGCTAAGTGTTGATGTTCAGCAAGATTTGGGGGTACTCGTACAAGGAATGCATAAAGTTAACATGCAGGTGCAGCAGGCTATTAGGAAGACAAATGGCATGTTGGCCTTTATTGCAAGGGATTGGAGTACAGGAATAAATAAGTCTTACTAAAATTGTACAGGGCGTTGATGAGACCACACCTGGAATACTGGGTGCAGTTTTGGTCTTCACATTTAAGAAAGGATATACTTGCACTGGAGGTGGTGCAGCGAAGATTTACTAAATTGATCCCTGGGATGAGGGGGTTGTTCTATGATGAGAGGCTGAGTAAATTGGGCCTATATTCTCTGGAGTTTAGAAGAATGAGAGGTGATTTAATTGAGACATACAAGATTCTGAAAGGGTTTGATAGGGTAGAAGCTAAGAGATTGTTTCTGCTGGTCAGGGTATGTGGGAGCACAGTCTCAAGATAAGGGGCTGATCATTCAGGACTGAAATGAGGAGAAATTACTGCACTCCAAGGGTTGTGAATCTTTGTAATTCTCTACCCCAGAGGGTTGTGGATGCTCCATCATTGAATACATTTAAGGTTGGGATAGATAGATTTTTGGTCTCACAGGGAATTAAGGGATATGGGCAGGAAAGTGGAATTGAAGCCCAAGATTAGCCATGATTGTATTGAATGGTGGAGCAGGCTCGGTGGGCCATATGGTCTACTTCTGATCCTATTTCTTGTGTTTTGGGTGCATTCTGTGACTGCTGAGTATTTTGCTTCAATGACTTTACTTTTTGAGCTTAGCTTTATTGATTAGAGACAGAGTTTATAAATCTTCCAGTACAGTCATTTCTTCTGTGTGGGACGCCAGGCTGAGGCAGTGTATGACAGCCAAGGTGTAACACCCTTGATATTGCAGACTCCTACATACACTGCCACCTGCAGGTGTAACGTTTACTGCCGGAAGTACACGGAAAAGCAAGGTGAAATTCTGCACCGCAGCACAGGGCCCAATCTCCGAATGTAACATATAGTAGATATATTGCTTACTTTTATTCCAATCACTTATTGACTAGTCTGACTCCAATGACTCCTGCTGTGCAGCTACTGTTACACTTCAAATTTCATCATTAAAATTTTATCAAACATCCCCACCTTATTCCCGAAGAAAAGTTTTTGTTTAACCTCTCCCTTTATTAAAGAAATGACAACCTTCCACATTGGTCATAATTCATTTTCATAAATTCCCCTTGCCAAGACTGCCTGAGGCTTTCTGTGTCACTTGTCTGATATACTAAACTGACCTCTGCTCAACAACTCTTCCTTCCCCCTCTTGTATCTCTTGCTCTGACAATTCAGATAACAAATTCATGTACAGTATCCACCTTTCTTTGGCTGTCATGGACTTCCAATCAAACTATTTCTAATATGTTTCCTTCACTGCATGTTTCCATTTTCACTTAATAGTCAAGAGCTCTTTGACATAAATCATAACTTCACATCCATCCACCTCACTTTGGTTCAATTCATTCAGATTGAAATGCCGCATGATTCCCTAGTTTCAGACCAATCCACCATGTACCTGCTACATTCATTAACTTCTCTTGGCATAAATCAAATTCAAGGAATTGTATCGAAATGTTCTTACTCACATTTGACTATCTTTTCTCTTCCTTGTCATCTTTCTGGTAGTTTTATTATTATTCTATTGAAAAAAAAACTTGCATTTATGTGATGCCTGTCAGGGCTCCTGAACAACTCAAGTTGCTTCATGCATCTTGAAGTGCAGCACCTGTTGTGGTTAAACGTGTCTGTCATATTATGCTCTGTAAGATCCCACAAATGGCAATAAGATGAATGACCAGTTGATCTGCTCTTGGTTGAAGGAGAAATGTTTGTCCAGGGGACTAGAAGAACTCTCCGCTCTTGTTTGAGTAATGCCCTGCAATCTATCATGCTTAGCAGGACAGGCAGATTGAACTTTGGTTTACTATTACATTCAAAAAGACAGCATCTCTGACGACATTAAACCCCCTCAATATTAGCAATGACTCATTGATTCAGAGGCAAGAGTGCTAACAGAAGGTTGCGGATTCAAGTCTTACTTCAGAAACTTGAACACAAACCTGGTCTGACACTCCAGTGCAGTACTGAGGGAGTGCTATACTGTTGGAGGTATCATCTTTCAGATAAGACGTTAAACTGAGGCCCGGTCTTCCCTCTCAAATGGATGTAAAAGATGCCCATGGTGCTATTTTAGAGAAGAGTGCTCCCCGATGCCCTGGCCGATATTTATCCCTGAACTAACATCACTAAAACAGATTATTTGATGATTATCACATGGCTGTTTGTGGGAGCTTACGGTGTGTAAATTGGCTGCCATGTTTCCTACATTACAACAGTGACAACACTTCAAAAGTACTTCATTGGCTGTAAAGTGCTTTGGGACATCTTCAGGTCATGCAAGGTGCTATATAAATGCAAGTCTTACTTCCTTCACCAAATGGGACTACACAAGGAGCTTTTTAAATAGTCCTAAATTTGCTAAGAACTATAGGGTCAATTTTCTGCAGTGGTTTCTGATAAACATGGGTTCCGTGCCCTTCTAAGTGATGCAATGATGACCGTGAAATGTATATGCCAAGTGGGCTCCTGGACTCTAGTTTGCCGATTCATGGGTGGGATTTCTGACATTGCAGCACCAGTGAGTGAGCAAAGAAAATACTAAAATAATCTCCATGCAACTGAAATGTGACGAAGAATTGGCACAGAGACAAAGGGCATAGTAAAAGCAAAAATAAAAGCTAGCCAGAGAGACAAAGAACATGCAAGCAAAATAGAAAGAAATACATTAAGAAAAAGAATGGCACCTGAGAGTACAATGAAAGACACCTCAATAAAGGAAGGAGAACAGAGAAACAGAAATAAATAGAGAGCTTTAATGCAGATTTGTAGAATGCAGATCATTATAGTCATTCTGTGTTGCTGATCTTGGTTGTGAGGGGAGTCTTGATGCTTTCTCACATTGAGAAGAATGTGACTGGAGTCACCAAACTCAAAGGCATCGTGACTGACCTCCTCAGTCATAAAGACTGATCTATTCTGGTCCTTGAGGTTGAAGAAATTGAGCAACGGAATTGTAGTCAATTCAAACATGTTGGCTCAGGGAGTGCTATGAAGAAACAAGTCTTTGTTTGAACAAAAATGATTTAAACAACCTGGAATAAAAACAGAAAATGCTGGAAAGGAGTCAGCAGCTCACACAGCATCTGTGGAACATAAGAACATAAGAACTAGGAGCAGGAGTAGGCCATTCAGCCCCTCAGGCCTGCCCCGCCATTCAATAAGTTCATGGCTGATCTGCCCCAGACTGCAACAGAAACAGATTTAACTCTTAACTGGCAAACTGGCCAGATCTGACGAAGGGTCACTGACCTGAAACATTAACTCTGTTTTTCTCTTTCCACAGATGCTGCCAGATCTGCTGAGTATCTCCAGCACTTTTTGTTTTGAATTTCCGATCTGATTTTTTTGAACTTGATATTGAAGCTGAAAGGTTTTATTAAACAACCTGGTCTTGGTTTGCATGTGTAATCAGCTCGAGTGATAGATGTTGCTGTCACAGCATAAGCTTTCCCATTGGTCAAAAGTCAATTAGGTATTCGAGTTTTGAGGGAAAGCCGTTTGCAAACTCAGCCCGGGCTGAAATTTTGCGTGCACGATGGCGATATCCCTTTAAATGATGACTGATTAAGTTTGCATACAGTTATCTGTTCTGTTGGACAAATGCTACTGGAACGTATACAGCTCAGTTCCTTGCAAACACAGGAAGTAGGAGTACAGCAATTAAAATAAATATACAATATCAGCTAAACCTACAATTGAGTACAATATGCAGCATTAAAATGAGCTTTTCTCCTCAACACAATAGTCTTGCAGATATATTACTCACCCACTTATGCCTTGTCACTTCAGAATATAAACCATCACCATTGTTTTGTATATTCGTACAAGAAAATGATTGACAACCTAGAGATCGGGAAGAATAATGCTTTCTAGTTTTGTCATTGATATTCAAATTAGATGTCTTCAGTGCGATTATGTATCAACTGAGGAGGAGGGGGGAAAGGAAAAGCATGCCAGGAAATTTTCAAAATTATGTCCTGCTTTTTAAACCTATCTTTAAACAAGCTAAAATTATTTGGCAGTGGCCATTGTCTGCGTGCCTTCACTCATTGAATAGGACGAAGTAATGCTTAGATTGAACTGCATTGACAGCCCCTGAGCTTTGACACCCCCCTCCCCCCCACTCCTGCTCATCTACACGTCACTGTCACTGACATCATCAATAGGCACAGAGTCAGCTTCCATGTGAATGCAGACAGTAGCCAGCTCTACCTCTCCTCCACCACTCTTGGCCCCAGGTCCACCTCCATGCCTGACAGGATCCCCCACTATCAACATCCTGGGGGTTACCATTGACCAGAAACTGAACTGGACCAACCACATAAATACCATGCCTACAAGAGCAGGTCAGAGGCTAGGAATCCTGCGGTGCGTAACTCACTTCCTGACTCCCCAAAGCCTGTCTACCATCTACCAGACGCAAATCAGGAGTGTGATGGAATACTCTCCACTTACCTGGATGGGTGCAGCTCCAACAACACTCAAGAAGCTCAACACCATCCAGGACAAAGCAGCCTGCTTGATTGGAACCCCATCCACAAACATTCACTCCCTCCACCACAGATGCACAGTGGCAGCAGTGTGTACCATCTACAAGATACACTGCAGCAACGCACCAAGGCTCCTTAGACAGCACCTTCCAAACCCGCGACCTCTACCACCTAGAAGGACAAGGGCAGCAGACGCATGGGAACACCACCACCTGCAAGTTCCCCTCCAAGCCACACAACATCCTGACTTGGAACTATATCGCCGTTCTTTCACTGTCATTGGATCAAAATCCTGGAACTGCCTTCCTAATAGCACTGTGGGTGCACCATTACTTGCCTCCCTACTGAGCCTCCCTACACTGTGCATGGTAATAGGGGAAGGCTGAATGATAATGGAGGGAAGGGTAACAGTAACATTGGGTGGGTCAAGGGTAATGGGTTATGCTGGAAGGTTGTAGGAGGAGGTTGAAAGGTAGGGAGATTTCCCCTAAATTCCACGGGCACCATTTTCTCCAACGACAATGGAAACCATGTGGACATTCAAGGATTGCGAGGAGAGTGGGAGGAGGCAAACGACAGTAGGTGTGTCTTCTACCTGGCTGCAATTTGAAGCCAGATATAAGGGAGCTGTTCATTAACTCGATGTTTCATCTCAGTGTCAACAGAGGGCTGAATCACCAGGCTCTGGTTATTTATTGTTCAGAAAAGCCACAGCAACATGGGTCTCATACACCCAATTTATCTAGTACCATGGGAAGAAGAGCAAAGAGAGAGACTAAGGAGGGCTCTGTTCCCTCAACTCATGATGCCAGAGTGCCAGCAATAGGCAGAACGGGAAAGTAAGGATGCTCCGAATGATAACATCCAGGAACGTCCTTATTGAAGACGGGCACCGACAGATCATTGCATCC
Organism: Heterodontus francisci; assembly: GCF_036365525.1. NCBI lineage: Eukaryota > Metazoa > Chordata > Chondrichthyes > Heterodontiformes > Heterodontidae > Heterodontus > Heterodontus francisci. The sequence continues at coordinate 42,497,462 of NC_090405.1, read as the reverse complement.
TCCGGACAAGGACAAAATTACCTTCAAATGTCTGAGGGGCAATGCCAGAGACACCTAAGGATGTCACGTGAAATGGTCACAGAAATTTGTAGAATACTGCAGCATGACCTACAGCCGCTCAGCTGCAGTGGGCATCCCATGCCATTTTCCCTCAAGGTGACTGCTGTACTCAATCTTTTCTCCAGCGACTCCTTCCAGGATCCACTGGTAACCTATGTGGCATCTCACAGTCTGCGACCCACAGGTGCATCAAAGAGGTGACCAATGCCCTTGTTCAATCTGCCCTTTGATTTCATCTACTTACCTATAGACGAGGACAGCCAGGCAGCAAGGTCTGCAGCCTTCGGCGCCATTGCTGGCTTCCCTAGAGTGCAAGGGGTGATTAACTGTACTCATGTGGCCATTAGAGCTCCCTGGGACCAGCCTGCTGCCTTTGTGAATCACAAAGGCTTCCCCTCGTTAAATGTGCAATCACAGGAGAAGAATCATGCATGTTTGTGCACATTTCCCAGGGAGCTGTCATGACTCCTGCATTTTGAGGAACTCCCAGCTGCCAGCAGTTTTTGAGGAGCCAGCCGAAGTGGACAGATGGATCCTGGGTGACAAGGGTTACCCACTTTGTACATGGTTGATGACACCAGTACATCATCCCCAAAGCGATGCTGAAGAGAGGTACAATGCTGCACCTGCATCCATCAGAACCATCATTGAATACACCATTGACATGCTGAAAATGCGATTCCATTGCCTTGACCAGTCTGGAGGGGCTCTTCAGTACGCGCCAGTCTGCTGTGCCTTGCACAACCTTGCAATTAGACCCGTCAAAATTCTGCAGGCAGAGGAACTGGAGGAACATCAATCCTCCTCAGATGAGGATGACTATGAAGAGGGTAAGGAGGAAGAGGACAATGACAATGATGCCGCCATCAATATGTGGGCCATGGAAGGGACATCAGGGAGAACCTCATTTATGCATGTTTCAGCCAACAATAATCCATATCATGAAGGAATGTTGGAAGGACAAACATAACAATTCCTCACAGAAATTCGCTTTTGCTTGAGGTCTTATTCATCTCTGCAATCTTCGAAGCTTTGCTGCACTTTCATGTGATTGGCATTTGAAATCATCTATGGGCTATGATGAATGCGACTGCACACCACTGCAAGCTCTAAGTTATAACTGAGAAAACAAAAGTAAGACATAACAGTATTGGAAAAAATAATTAATCATCAATAGGAAAACAGCCATCATTGAAGAGTGAAGGCTCAAATTCCAATGAGATATGGACACTGAACATTTCCTGAGTGCTTTGCAAACATCATTGCGTTCCTGCCATAGGTCTCCAAAAACCATCTGTAACCAAGCAAAACATTCCCAAGAGTGGATCAAATTTTGCATGAAATAAAAATGTATGAATAAATCTTTACAATCGCCTCAATTTGTATATCACCCGTGCCACCTTTGTGGTTAAAACTGTTTCAGTTTCCTTTTACTCCCACTATGTCTAGGTGCTACCCTGACATTAGCAGCTGAGGTGGAGGCAGTCTGCTCAGTGCGCTGCCCCATTGCTGTGGATGACCATGGCGGGACGTCCTCTGGAGGAACGGGGCCTTGACGGCTCCATCCTACTTTGGGTCTGCAACAATGGTACTTGAGTGTCCCACGTCTGCTCACCTGCTGGAGGTGAGGGGGTCAATGCCCGGGGCGGGTAGTGGGGGGTGGAGGACGAGACGCTGCTTACCCTGGGCGTCTCCTGAGAGGAAGGCCCTGGGGCAGCTGGCATGTGCTCCTCCTCCCTCTGTGTGCACAATGGCACCTGCCTGTCTCCCTGAGGGAAAGGAGCACCTGGAGGGAGGTCCAGATTTCACTTCCCCATCTCGCTTAGACTCTGCTGCATAGAGCCCATGGCAACAGTGATGTAATGCAGGTCAGATCGCATATGGCTCGGGTGGTCAACCAGACTCGTCGTGGCACTCGCCAGACTCTCGACTGAGGAAACCGAATGCTCATATGCCTGGGACATGGCAAACATCATGTCTTTCATGGACTCCTCCATGGCATTTGCAAAGCCACACATGACCTCAGGCATCTCTAACATATTTTCCACTTGGCTTTGCTGCACATCCAGCAGACTTCTCACAGCAACAAACAGGCTCATCATGAGCATGGGACTCAGCAGGGGCAACAGTCGTCTGATTGTTAGGGGACCCAGATGGCACATAGTCCCTCACCTGCTGGAATGCATACCATCTTGTGACCCAGATTCTAATCTTAAGCACCCCCTCAGTCTTGTGGATGTATCTGCACTGGCGGAGATGGAAGAAGAGGCAGGAGATGGTGCGCCTCTGGGGCTTTAGCTTCATCTCCCTCCCCAGAAGTGGAGTCTTGGGCCTCGCGGCATTGTGCCACTCGAGTGCAGACACCTGCAGTGAAGACGCTTTTTTTTAATTCATTCATGGGATGTGGGCATCGCTGGCCAGGCCAGCGTTTATTGCCCATCCCTAATTGCCCTTGAGAAGGTGGTGGTGAACTACCTTCTTGAACCGCTGCAGTCCATGGGAGATAGGTACACCCACAGAGCTGTTAGGAAGAGAGTTCCAGGATTTTGACCCAGCAACAGTGAAGGAACGGCGATGTAGTTCCAAGTCAGGATGGTGTGTGACTTGGAGGGGAACTTGCAGGTGGTGGTGTTCCCATGCATTTGCTGCCCTTGTCCTTCTAGTTGGTAGAGGTTGCGGGTTTGGAAGGTGCTGCTTAAGGAGCCTTGGTGCGTTGCTGCAGTACATCTTGTAGATGGTACACACTGCTGCCACAGTCCGTCTGTGGTGGAGGGAGTGAATGTTTGTGGTTGGGAGTGCCAATCAAGCGGGCTGCTTTGTCCTGGATGGTGTTGAGCTTCTTGAGTGTTGTTGGAGCTGCACGCAGTCAGGCAAGTGGAGAATATTCCATCACATTCCTGACTTGTGCCTTGTAGATGGTGGACAGGATTTGGGGAGTCAGGAGGTGCGTTACACGCCGCAGGATTCCTAGCCTCTGACCTGCTCTTGTAGGCATGGTATTTATATGGCTACTCCAGTTCAGTTTCTGGTCAATGGTAGCCCCTAGGATGTTGATAGTGGGGGATTCAGCGACGGTAATGCCATTGAATGTCAAGGGGAGATGGTTAGATTCTCTTTTGTTTGAGATGGTCACTGCCTGGCTCTTGTGTGGCGTGAATGGTACTTGCCACTTATCAGCCCAAGCCTGGATATTGTCCAGGTCTTGCTACATTTCTACACGGACTGCTTCAGTATCTGAGGAGTCACAAATGGTGCTGAACATTGTGCAATCATCCGTGAACATCCCCACTTCTGACACTGCTACAACCACAGCCTCACAGCTCCAGTGACCCGGGTTTGATTCTGGGTACTGCCTGTGTGGAGTTTGCAAGTTCTCCCAGTGACCGTGTTTTCGCCGGGTGCTCTGCTTTCCTCCCACAGCCAAAGACTTGCAGGTTGGTAGGTAAAATTGGCCATTATAAATTGCCTCTAGTATAGATAGGTGGTAGGGAATTAAGGGAAGGTGAGGATGTGGTAGGAATATGGGATTAATGTAGGATTAGTATAAATGAGTGGTTGATGGTCGGCACAGACTTGGTGGGCCGAAGGGCCTGTTTCAGTTCTGTATCTCTAAATAAAAATAAAAAAATAACCTGAGGCAGAAGGAGTACACTGTCTTTTCTGGTTCCACTTCTCCACAGGTCACAACATTTATTTAATTGTTTTACCCAGTTACTGACACAGCCAAGTATATACTCTATTTTTATCTTAGAATAAAATCTACCAACCTGGTTTCTTTAATAAACAACACAATTATTAATTTATTATAAAACAGGACTTAGTCAATAAAGATGCATAGCTTTAACAGCTTGAAATATATTCCCTGCTTAATATCCAAAACACACACTTACAAACACGCACGCCGATAAAAGTTAATTCTTGAAGAAAAAGGATAAGATATGTTCTGTTCCAGATGGCATACAGTTTGGCATCTGAGTACATGTAGAAGGGTCACTGGGGTCTTTTCAGAAGCAGTTCATTCAGGCGATGTCGAGAGGAAGTCTTCCAGAAGCTTCTCAGGAGAAATGTGGCATCAGGGGTTTTATTTATCGCACACTGGATTTTTCAGGGTTTCTCAGAGAGGTGGAGAAAGATGAACTGGGTGCTTCTCTCTTAGCAGGCAGACTTCCAACTGACTCAAAACAATATTCAAAAAAACCCACTCTTGAGCACCTTGATCTTGACAAAGATCACCTCTCTTGTAAACAACTCCCATAGTCAGAAAGCACGCGTTGCTTACTTAGCTGAAGACATGTGACATCCAGTAAATGTTTTTAAACAGAGTCCTTCCAGTGACCCTTTCAAAAAAAAACACATCTATGGAATCCCTTCAGTCTCAAATGAATCCATCTCCACAATTCTAAAACACAAGCCCACAAAAAATATTTTTAAAAATGCTTTCATAACACCTCCATCCTTGGAGGAATGAAACACCATTTTTAAATGAGTTTCACTACCAAGTGTGGAAAGAAACAGAAGATGAAAAAATATTAAAACACATTTACACACTCATTCTCATTCACTCTTTACCCGTAACTAATACAGTTCTGCTTTGTACCATCTTTGTACTCAGATAACTCAAAGCAAAGTTAAATTCAAGACAAAGCATCAGCAATTAAATCTTTTTCCCTGCAATGTGTATAATCTTTAAGTGATAGGGCTGCAATAATAAATCGTCTGGCATTCTGGTTTTTGAATTTTTCCGCAAAGGCTAGGGGGTTATGATAAGTATATATCAGTGTCTCTCTGTAGTCATGACGGACATATCTTTCAAAATGCTTAAGAGCTAGTCGTAAGCCCATGGATTCTTTTTCCACTGTTGAGTATCTCTTGGTGTTGAGTTAGATTTTGGAAAAGTATCCTACTGGCCTTTCTATGCCCGATTCATCATCTTGTAACAGGACAGCACCGACCCCCCGGTCACTAGCATCAATTGTTACCTTGAAGGGCTTAGTGAAATTTGGGGCAACCAACACTAGTTCATTGATCAAAAAAGCTTTCAACCTCTCAGAAGATGCTTGGCACTCTCCTGGTCACACTATCTTGGCTTTCTTTTTTTGTAGCAAATCTGTCAGTGGAGTAGCTATAGTGCTAAAATTTGGTGAAAACTTGCAGTAGAAACCACACATCCCCAAAAACCTCATCATTTCTCATTTAGTCTTAGGGCAGGGAACTCCATCAATGCTTGTACTTTTGCTGTTCTTGTCAACACTTGTCCTTACCCTACTATATGCCCGAGGTAGTTTACCCACGCTTTTGCAAATTCACTTTTGGTCACATTTATTACCAAATTGGGCTGACTGTAATTTTGTAAACAGAGCTTTTAGTTGTTCCAAGTGGTCCTTCCAAGTGTCACTGTATACCAGCACATCCCCAAGGTAAACCACACAGTTAGGAACACTGGTTATCACTTGGTTCATTAGTCTCTGAAAAGTGGCTGCAGCATTTCTTAGGCCAAATGGCATCACTCAGCATTGGAAAAGATCATCTGGTCTAAGGCCAATATTTCTTTAGCTCGAAGTGTTAACAGTATCCCTTTAACAAATTTATTTTTGTAAGAAACTAGCATTGCCAAATACTGTCAATACAGTCTTCTAAGCGAGGAATTGGGTAGGAGTCTGCCTTTGTTACTGCATTAACCTTTCTGTAGTCGATGCAGAGTCTAGTTGAACTGTCAGGTTTAGGCACTAATATCGCTGGGGAACTCCAGTTGCTTTGACTGGGTTCAATTAGGTGGTTTTCCAACATGTATTGGATTTCTGCTTTCATCTGGGCCTGTTTTTCTGGACTTAAGCGATAAGGATGCTGTTTTTTCGGAGAGGATTCTCCTACACCCACATGTATGGCTAAGGTTGTATATTCTGGTTTGTCCCTACAGACTCCTTTAAATGCTGCAAGTAGCCTTGTTAGGTCTTGTTCTGCATGTAAATATGAAAGCATAGTGTTCAATCTCCCTAATACTTCAGTATTAGCTAACCAGATAGTAGGCGGTTCAATTTGAGAATTGTCTAGGGTCTCTTCTGCCTCAACCTGACTATCCCTTTCATCCTTCACTGTCCTACTACCTGACACACCTGTGCTTGTTTATCCTCCTCCTGACAGTGATATTTTTTCAACATATTGGTGTGACACAGCCAATTCTTTTTCCAGCGAATTGGGTGTCGATCAAATAATTAAATTTATCACTCTTTTTGATTATTCTATATTCCGGTTTACCCTCATCCCCTCGTTGAAATGTTTGGGTCTTGGCATGCTTGTCTGCCCATTTCTTCATTGCTGTTTGGGAAGCTTTTAGGTGTTCCTGAGCCACTTTGCAGGCTCTCATGAGCCACTTCCAGAACACAGATACATAATCTAACAAATAAGTTGTGTCCCTCTGTTCTAAAAACTCTCCTTTGATTATTTCCATTTCTCACCAAAAATTTTCACTGGGGTCAAGAGCACCCTTTGTCTTGGTTCTATCTTTTTAAATTTAAATTCCCTTTCTTCTCTTTCTTTTTCTTTTGCCCCTTCCTCTCTTTCAAGTTCAAGTTGCTTCATTGCTAATTCTCTTTCCTGTTCAAGCTTAGGGTTTTCCAATTCTTTTTCCTGCTCAAATTTTTTCATTTCCAATTGCAACTAAATCCTAGCTAATTCAACTGTACCACCATCTGGTTCGCCATTTTCTTCTTCCAATTTCAAATGGTGTGCTATTACCTCAATTATATCTGCTTTCATAGCTCCTGGTTTTAACTCTAACACAAACTTTTCTGTCAATTCCTTGGTGAAGTTTCTCAAAACACTTAGGGATACATCCTCCTTCCCCAGAAAGGTTGTAACAAGTGACAGAGACATTCTGGTAGTGTAAACTTTACTCTAATGCACAAGAAACTTGTTTTTTATTTTTTCTCTTTTCGATTATTATTTCCCCACTTACAGCTGCACATCGTTGGCTTTTGGGTTATCCCACACAAAGTCCCTAATTATGTGTTATGACCGAGGTGGGAGGAGTGTACTGTCTTTTCTAGTCCCATTTCTGTGCAGGTCACAACATAATATTTTAAAAATGTTTACCCAGTTACTGATTCAGTCAATCATATACTCCACTCTTTATCCCAGAACAAAATACACCAACCAGGTTTCTTTAATAAACAGCAAAATTATCAGTTTATTATAAAACAAGGCTTATCCAGTAATGAAGCAAATCATTAACACACAGATTGAAATATGAAAGTTCCCTTTTTAAATTCCCCACACACACACTCACACACACATTGGAAAAAATACAGAAATTCTCTCTGCAGAGGTCCATTACAAAAAAAGACAAAAAAATCTTTGGCCAAATACTTGCAAATTCTTGAAGAAAGAAGAGAAGATACAAAGGAAATCAGTTGTCCCTTTTGGTCTGGTGTCCAGGTATATGGAGATGGGTCACTGGGATTGTTTCTAAAGCAGTTCTTTTCAGGCGGCTCTGAGAATTAATCTGGCAGGTTTTTCCAGCTTCTCAGGAGAGATGCAGCACCAGGGATTTTAACTCTCCCACACTGGATCTTTGCAGGGTTTCTTCAAAGAGGTAGAGAAAGATGTGAACTAGGTTTGTTTTTCCTTGGCAGGCAAAACACCAGATGTCTTCAAAACAGTTCACAACCCAAGTGAACTGAAAACAATATCCAAACCCAAACAGAAAGTCAATCTTCTGACCTCGAGAGACCTTGACATGTGGCTTCTGTGTAAACATCTTCCCCAGGTCACCAAGGTTTCTGTTGTTTATTGAGCTTAAAGCACATGATTTCCAGCACAGGTTGTTTTCAAACAACGTCTCAAGTGTGCTTTCAGTGAACTTGGTAAAAATAAACCACATCCATGGAATCATTTCAGTTTCAACACAAGTCCTCAAACAAAATAAAATGGAAGCACATTCGTAACAATACTTAGAAAATGATGCTAAAACGTACCAAACTATAACAATAGCAATTCTTATCTGTATAGGACATGAAACATATTGAAGATACAAGTTTTCTAGCAATACTTTATGGCATCTGTCTGCTCATACTAAAGGCATGGAAACAAATTTACTCAATAAAAGCTTTATAGATCATTGCCAGTTTTGACAAGCAAGTTCCCCTTAGGGCAAGTTTGCCTCCTTTTTGAAAATGGGTTTTATCCATAAAAGTAGGTTTATGACAGAATAAATTCATCTTAAAAAGAGAGAACTCTGCTATTTTTAATTGTGATTTTTGTTTTGTTATTCGTGAGCCACCGTCTATGGTAAGTGATAGAAACTCAACTACAGCTTGTAAACCATTCACACAGTTGTCACTCTTTACTCAGTCAACATAGCAAGATGCAATAATGGTGCTTTGAAAAATGACCTGTTAGAATGTAAAGATCTCTGTATCACCATAGCATATAAGTCAAACCCTTAAACCCAATGTGCCAGTTCTTTTGAATGCCTCTATTAATTTCCCCTTGGAGATTAAATATTATTTTTTTATTTATTTATTCTTTCATGGGATGCGGGCATCGCTGACAAGGCCAGCATTTGTTGCCCATCCCTAATTGCTCTTGACAACTGAGTGGCTTGCTAGACCATTTCAGAGGGCAGTTAAGAGTTAACCGGGTAAGGACAGCAGATTTCCTTCTCTAAAAGACATTAGTGAACCAGATGGGTTTTTACAACAATCGATGGTAGTTTCACGGCACCGTTACTGGGACTCTTCCCCAAAAAGACTTGCATTTATATAGTGCCTTTCATGACCTCAGAATATCCCAAAGCATTTTACAGCAAATTAAGTCATTTTGCCATTTACTCATTGTTGTAATGTTGGAAAATGCAGCAGCCATTTTGCACACAGCAAGCTCCCACAAACAGTAACGTGTTCGTGACCAGATAATTTGTTTCTGGTGATGGTGGGGGATAAGTGATGGCAAGGACACCAGGGAGAACTCACTTGTTCTTCTCTGAAATAGTGGCATGGGTACTTTTGCATCCACTTGAGAGGACAGTTGGTTTAACGTCACATCTGAAAGACGGCTCCCTCAGTACTGCACTGGAGTGTCGGAGTGGATTAAATGCTTAAGTCTCTGGAGTGCCTTGTGGCCTTCAACCCACAAGCTTTTGATTCAGAGGCAAGAGGGCTGCCACTGAGCCAACACAGCCCACTTACGCTGAAGTCGGAGCCCCTCTATATAGCCTGTCAGAGAATAAGAAGCAGCCCAGTCTCCTCTCACACAGTCTTATTGTTCTACCTGTTTTGAATTGTTTTGTGCAGCCACTGGTAAAGGAGCTGTTCAAGTGTTTTCAGTGATTCATTGTATTGCTTAATTGAGTCCAGCTCTTATTTGTTGAGATGACTGCCATTAATGCATGGTTAAAATCTTCTATTTTCATAACGACCACAATCTACTATGGGCAGTAATAATAAATATTTCAGTGCTTTCTGCTGGAATTTGGGGCTGCAAGTTGATTTAATGTGCTTGGCTGCATCTCCTGTTTTAATCAGTTTCCAATTCTCTGTTCCAGCATTTTCACAAAAGATTATTACAATAATATTTTAAGCACAGGCCATTACAGTTTCATAGCAATATTTTTTAAATTAGTTCTCGATAATGGGAACACTTTCATAATATTGTGGCGAAAATGCCTGGTGCTATGGGAATCGGCCCTACAGACTGGCTAGGTTCCAGTTTCAGCCTCTCACCTATATTGAGTTTTGCTTAGCTAGGAGAAAGAATGGGGAGAAAAAAACAAACTTGCATTTATATACTGCCTTACATGACCTCAACTCATCCTAAAGAGCTTTAGAGCCAATGAAGTACTTTCGAAGAGTAGTCACTATTGTAAGGTAGGAAACGCAGCAACCAATTTTCACACAGGAAGGTTTTATGATAATCCGTTTTATGATGTTGATTGAGGTAAGAAGAAAAAGATAGATGTTGATTGAGGAATAAATATTGGCCAAAACACCAAGGATAACTGTCTTGTTCTTCTTTGAAATAGCACCATTGGATCTTTCCATGTTTACCTGAAAGATAGCACCTCCGACAGTGCAGCAGTCTCTCAGAGCCACACTGGAGTGTCAGGCAAGGTTTTTGTGATCAAATGTCTGGAGTGGGGTTTGAAGCGACAACCTTCCGATTCATAGAGTACATGTGCTACCAACTGTGCCTCATCTGGTAAGTGAGTTATTAAAGTAATAAGTTGCCTTAATGGGGAGTGAAATTGGACTCGGTGGGGGACACAGACACAAAACATGTGCATTTGCTTTGGCCACCAGTTTTACCAGACACTTGATATTTCCTTCTGTTGAAGTTGACAGAACTGAATATCGGGCGGGTAAGATAATGGGTAGACAAAGTGATGCTGCCCGAAAATATAGTATAGGAAGCAGTTACCATGGGACAAAGGACACTTGCTTGAATCCTTACTGCTTTTATATTTAAAGACAAAACATACTAGACGGGCACAAAGTTCAAACGGTGGCAAACCAGGAAGTTTAAAGACCCTATGGTTGAGTGACCAGAAACTGGAGTTACTGCCTGAAATAAAGGAGTCCAGGGCAACACAAGGAGTATCATGCAGAAGGGCATGACATGTAGGGAAGGACAACTTCGACCTATAAAATACTAATACACCTGAAACAAATGCACTGACGCCACAATACGAGTTCACTTCCCCAGTGTTGTGGTTTGTCATTCTTTTATTGTGCAGAAGAGAAAGCATTGGTTAAACCTGATAGACACCTCCCCGATATTTAGGCAGAGGCAGGGAGAGTGTGGGGACCGGTTTTGGTGGCCAGGAAATCTGGGGAATGCAGAGGTCATGCCGAATTTAGTTTAATTGGAGGATTTCTCCTCCGTTTTCCACCTGGCAGGTGGAGAGAGTGAGTCGGGGGAGAGCTTGTGATAGGAGGTCATAGCCAGGAAGAAATAAAGGAGGATAGCAAGTCAGATCGATCACCTTGAGAGGGGAAGAGATCACCTTGGGAGGGGGGAGGAAAATATCATGGCGTGGGGAAGAGGGGGAAAGAAATCACAATTCAGCATTGCATCATGGTGGGGAGTAGAGTGGGAGGAGCAGATTGTGGCAGGTTTACTTGGGGGGCCGTGGGGGAGAAGTACTCCTGCTCTTCCTCGCCCACAAGCAGTGCTGGAAAACCACTTACCTACCGGATGAGACCATTGTCACCTTGACTTCAGGTCCTGGGTTTCCAGAGCCCAAGGAAACCACTTGCACAGCTGTTAAATCTGAGACAGGCAGTCTCATCAACATATCATAATCACTGACCCACCTCCCAAGGACAGATTACTCGCCTGGCCCCCAACGCATCCTGGCGAAACTGGAAATAGGCTCATTCATAGCGAATTGGGGTCAGCTTTCTTGTTTTTAAGGATTTAACCCTCTCATCCTGCCCTCTCCCATCCATCCTAGGAGGGACTAAAGAGTGGATTAAAATAAGACCCTCACATGCCAGCCTCTCTGACTGCAGTGCCCACTCTGGGTTAGGTAGCTGCATTGCACCATGCTCCTCCTGGCCTTTCACGCCATCACAGTTGTTTCTCATCTAAGTCCCCAGTGAAGCCATTGTCTATGACAATATTTAGCAACTGAAGCAATGTGGCTAATCGTACTTTAATTTTCTTGTCTCGATTTCTAATAATTCAATTAGCAGGAGGGTGAGTAACTGCAGGACGCAGATTTAAGATAATTGCCTAAAACATGGAGTGGGGGGGTGGGGGGGCGGTGTGCAGGTAGATGAGGAGACATTTTTTAAACAATACAAGCTGTTATGATTGACTATGCGCTACCTGAAAGGGCGGTGGGAGCAGATTCAGTAGTAACTTTCGGAAGAGAATTGGATCGTTACTTAAAAAAGGAAACATTTGCAGGGCTATGGGGAAAGAGCAGGGGAGTGGGATTAATTAGGCAGCTCTTTCAAAGAGCCAGCACAGGCACAATAGGCCAAATGCCGTCCTTTTGTGCTGTGTGTTTCTATTCGAATGATTATGGTTCTATTTTATTGCCTCTTTTTCTGGACTTTCTAGGCCATTTGTAGCTGTAAAAATGGACAGGTCACTTCCCTGCTCCCAAACCATCCGTCAGCATTGCTCTTGAGGCAATCAGCACCAATTGTTTGAGAACAGTCCAGCACTGACCACCTCCAGGCGCGTATCCATTGTCTCTCGAGATAAGGAGGCCCAAAAGAAAGAAGTCCAGGACAAACATCCTCTAATCTTCCACCTTGGCTGTAGTGGAGTGGCAGGCTTCTACTTGATGCCACAGCAGACTGACTGGCATCAGCAAATCAAATCTACACCTTGCCAGTCTGTGGACAAAACTCAACAACTGGCCCTGTCGCACTGCAACTAATTGGTGCCTTACAGCACATCATTAAGGGAACAGGCAAAACTTACCTCAGCCTTTCCAAACTCAGGCCCCAACACTGCCTCATCAGGTGAGCGTTGACAACTTTGTTGTTTTTAAACCATCTGCTGAGCAAATACACTGTGACAGCAGCTGTGAAAAGGATTCTCGGCTGTGATCTTTTGTTCGGATTAGTTATTCCATTTATTTTAACAGCACCATTGATAAAAGACCGAGGCAAATCAATGTGTGGTTTTCTTTGTAAAAAAGGCACAAAGACACGGATTAAAGATGGCCTTTCCATCTAAAGATCAGGGCCTTGAAAGCAAAGTCTTTGATCCAGTTATTTTTAAACAAGTTAACACCTTCACTAAAATAGAGAACAGGATTTCAGACAAGTGGAACACGTTTCCCACAGAATCACAACAAGGCTCAGTTGTCGAAATTCTTTAATGTAAAATCAGGATGGGCTAAAATTCTAATCTTTTGCATGTGCTTTTTTTCTACCCCAAAAGAAACCTTTGTTGCAATGTTTTGAAGCACTTTCCAATTGGCCACAAGTCCATGCTCCCTGTGAAGTACCCAGGGAGTGCTGCACTGTCTTAGGTGCTGTCTTTTGGACAAGATGTTAAACCAAGGCTCTATCTGCCCTCTTGGGTGAATGTAAAAGCACTATTTCAGAAAAGAGCAGGGGTGTTCTACCCGTTGTCCTGGCCAATATTTACCTCTCAACCAACAACTAAAAACAAATTATCTGGTCATTACCCCATTGCTGTTTGTGGGAGCTTGCTGTGCACAAATTGGCTGCAGCATTTCCTACATTACAACACTGACTGCAGTTCAAAAGTACTTCATTGGTCATGAAATGCTTTAGGACCTCCTGAGGTCATTACTGACCCTCTCTAAACTCTCTTGACTGGTTGAATCATTTTGTACAATGTTTCTGTTTGGAGATGGACCAGGCAGCAAAAGCTGGCAAGCTCTGTAGAGGCCTCCTGGGATAGTCTAAATGCGCACTGAAGTTAGGTATCCTGGCAATTGCCCCAACACAGCAGAGCTGTGACCATCCTGAGATATATTAACGGAATTTCTTTCCTCCAGCCCGCCATTAAAACAAAATTCTTGGGATGTGGGCATTGCTGACAAGGCTGTCATTTTCTGTTCATCCTTTGTTGCCCTTGAAAAGGTGCCAATGAGCTGCCGCCTTCTGCAGTCCGTACGATGAAGGTGCTCCTTCAGTTCTGTTAGGTAGGGAATTCCAAGATTTTAAGCCCAGCCACAATGAAGGAATGGCAATATAGGTCCAAGCTGGGATGATGTGTGTCTTGGCAGGGATCTTGGAGGTGGTGGTGTTCCCATGCGCCTGCTGCCCTTGTCCTTCTAGGTGATGGAGGTCGTGGGCTTGGGAGGTGTTGGCGAACCTTGTATATTGAAACAGGAGTTGGGAAACTTCAGCTGAGTCTAGGAATCTCACTCCCAGATGCTGAGGGAAATAATGGACCGGTTTATCACCTTCGGATTCAGGTCAGATCTCTGCTCTGTTTCCATGTCAATTCTGGGTGCAATTAATAGCCGTCATATTAGCAATTTTGGTATCAGACTGAATTGCTGAACTAGTTTTATTCACCGATGGGTTTTCACAGTTGCAGTAAAATTCCCCCCAGTTGTTCAGGTCAGTTTAAATAACACTGTAATCACTCTAGTAGGAGCTATCTGAGTTCTACTGACTGATATTTTGATGAATTTCAGAAACCAACAATGATTCTGCCCATACACTGCTGCCATGCACAAAACTTGAATGTCAATGATCCAGAGACTGTTTTGTGAACTGCAGATATCCTTCACCTTAATGTGTGTGTGTGTGTTTTTTTTAATGATTTGATCAAAGCTTTTAAGTTATTAAGGGGAACTGATCTGGTAAATAGAAAGAGGCTATCCTCACTGATTAGGGAGTCTGGGACTCGGGGGACACGGTTTAAAAATCAGAGCCAAGCCCTTTAGGTGTGAAATTAGGAAAAACGTCTACCCACATAGTGTGGTAGAAGTTTGGAACGCTCTTGCGCAAATGGGAATTGATGCTAGATCAGTTGTTAATTTTAAATCTGAGATTGATAGATTTTTGTTAACCAAAGGCATTAAGGGATATGGGGCAAAGGCAGATATATCGATATATCATGCAGATCAGCCGTGACCTCATTGAATGGTGGAGCAGGCTCAAGGGGCTAAATAGCCTACTCATATTGGCCCAATCAAAACTAACAATGCATATTCATTAAGAAAATACATGGAAACTGTTTCCTATAGCTGGACTGCAAAGAACAACTTAAAAAAAAAAATACAATGAAATAAAGGAATATTGATATGCACACATTTAGGGGGAAATCCAAAGTTGAGTCTTCTCCCCAGTGACAATCAACCTTTCGGTCACAAGTGTCACGTAAAGCTGATTTATCTCATTCTTCAAAAAAAGGACAACCTAAAAGCTGATATCAAACCATTAAAAGATCAGTTGATCCTTGTGATTGAACAAGCTGCTTTGAAACATCTGCTTTAAGCTGTCCCTTGCATCCCTAGTGCAGAACATCTCTGTGCTCAAAGGCCAAGAATGTTACTCAATAGACAAAGGACTGTGCTTGAATGCAAGGGAGACAAGGCCATAAATATAAGATAGCCACTAATACATCCAATAGGGAATTCAGGAGCAACTTCTTTACCCAGAGAGTGGTTAGAATGTGGAACTTGCAACCACATGGAGTAGTTGAGGCAAGTAGCATAAACAAATTAAATAGGAAGCTACGTAACCATATGAGGGAGAAAGGAATAGAAGGAGATGCTGATATAATTAGAGGAAGAGGAATTGGAGGAGGCTCATATGGAGCATAAACACCAACATGGACCAGCTGGGCTGAATGGACTATTTCTGTGCAGTAAATTCTATATAATTAATCCATATTCAAGCATGTACATGCACAAAAGATGCAATAAAACATCTTTACAAAGATTTGTTAAAATAATATGTGCATCATACTGTGCTAAAGATAGACCTACATCTGCGTGGTTTTTGAACAGAATTACATTTATTCTCTTTCCTCACACGGTAATTAAATTGTTACCATCTCCATGTTAACATTTAGAACAGACTTTCAAAACTTCTCAGTGCTACTGTTGAGCAGTGCGCAGTTAGGATCGGGAATGCACTGCCTGAGAGGGTGCTGGAGGTTGGTTCAATTCTGGTTTTCAAAAGGGAATTGGATAAGCACCTGAAGAGAAAAAAATGTGCAGGGCTACAGGGAAAGGGCTGGGGAGTGGGACTAGCTGAGTTACTGTTGTAGAGAGCCAGCATGGATATGACGAGCCAAATGGCCCCCTTCTCTGCTGTAACCATTTTATAATTCTAGCTGATATTTTTAGTTCGGTGGGTGAATTGGCTGTCTGGTCTATACTTAAGAAGTGCAACGACGTTTGAAAAATATCCATCAAGCTGCCAGGTTTGATGCATTCCCCATTATCTGTTTGTGAAGGCATTGAGCAGTTGAGCTATTCAGACCAGGAAAGAGATAAGTTTGGTCTCAGTCTGTCCTGGGGCAGCTATCTCAGTTGTGGGGAATAGGGCACTGCAGTTAACTAAGGTGCTTCAGGGTAATAGTGAGGACATTGGCATGTATGTCCGCTCCCGATCTTAACCAAGCAATCCCACTGGAATTAGGGGTGGGTTGGGCAGCAGTGGGGGGTGGGACGGGGGCTGGGGGTGGGCGGAGATGTCAGACCTGGACAAGATTGGACTGAATTGTGAATAGCCTACCGGCATTCACAATCTAGGTGAATAATAGCCACTTGGGCAAGATAGTAGAGGCATCAGTCCAGCAAGGAGATACCATATCAGGGAGAAGAGATGGAGTGCATTATCCAACTGAGGGGCTGAATTTTATGAGCGCGCCGCGCTCTGAACTTGACGGCCTTCCGACGTGCCGCTGAACAGCCCCTGCGATATTATGCGTGGCGGCTCATTTAAATAGAGGGGGCGGAGTTGCTGCTCCCGATGACGTAGAGGGGGCGGCCGCCCGGCAATGGCGTCCAGCGCCACGGCACAGGCACCAGCGCCATTTTTAAAAGGCTGCAAGCCCTTCACTTACATTTCACTGTTTAAATTGGCAGGTTTTTAAATAGATTGTAATAAAACGTTACGCACCTTTCAAATCCCCTCTCCCACCTCCTCAATGAATAATCAGTGTATTATTTGTCCTAACCTCCCCCAAAAACATTAAAGCTTCCAACATAACCATCCCCCCTCACGAAGTTTCTTTCCTTTAACCTTCAACCTCTTCCCACCATCCCCTCACCCAATCGCATTCATCTTTGCGAAGGTGCATGAGCTGCGTTCGGCAGCTGTAAAATCGGCATGGGACGGCTGCTGCCTGCAGGTAAGTTAATTTAAATCTCATTATTGTTCATTTCAATGTATAGATGAAGGCCCGCACCAAGGTCCCCCTGCCGCCGCTAATATACAGTGGGCCCTTCTCGACGTCGGGTGTTGAAACGGGCCTTTCCCCGTAGAATTTGACTGGCCCTCCCCCCGCCACGACCCATGGCGTCGTGGGGTTGGTAAAATTCAGCCCAAGGTCCGCGGTGTATGGTTCTCTGGTGGGCTGAATTTTAAAGCCTCCCCCCCAACGTCGGGGGTTGTGGCAGGATGGGAGGGCCTAAAATGCCTCCGGGAGAGGCCCGCCATGGGCCTCAATGCTGGGAAGGCCGGGCCCGATATTACCTGCGGCGGTGAGGCCTCATGTTGGCCCCCATGCTTTCCACCCCCCACTGCTGCTCGGCAACAGAACCAATATTTAAGTGTGTTAATTGAGTTAAATTAATGAATTAAATACTTACCCACTCTTGCTATAGAGTTATACAGCACAGAAACAGGTCCTTCGGCCCATCGTGTCTGTGCCAGCCATCAAGCAACTAACTATTCTAGTCCCATTTTCCAGCACTTGGCTCGTAGCCTTGTATGCTATGGCGTTTCAAGTGCTCATCTAAATACTTCTTAGATGTTGTGAGGGTTCCTGCCTCTACCACCACTTCAGGTAGTGCGTTCCAGATTCCAACCACCCTCTGGGTGAAAACATTTTTCCTCAAATCCCCTCTAAACCTCCTGCCCCTTACCTTAAATCTATGCCCCCTGGTTATTGACCTCTCCGCTAAGGGAAAAAGTCTCTTCCTATCTAACCTCTCAAAGCCCCTCATAATTTTGTATACCTCAATCGGGTCCCTCCTCATCCATCTCTGTTCCAGGGAAAACAACCCTATCCTTTTCAGTCTCTCTTCATAGCTGAAATGCTCCAGCCCAGGCAACATCCTGGTGAATCTCCTCTGCACCCTCTCCAGAGTAATCACATCCTTCCTATAGTGTGGTGCCCAGAACTGTACACCGTACTCCAGCTGCGGCCTAACTAGCATTTTATACAGCTCCATCATAACCTCCCTGCTTTTATATTCTATGCCTCGGCTAATAAAGGCAAGTATACCATATGCCTTCCTAACCACCTTATCTACCTGTGCTGCTTCCTTCAGTGACCTATGGAAAAGTACACCAAGGTCCCTCTGAGCTTCTGTACTTCCTAGGGTCCTACCATCCATTGTATATTCCCTTGCCTTGTTAGTCCTCCCAGAATTCATCACCTCACACTTCTCAGGATTAAATTCCATTTGCCACTGCTCTGCCCATCTTACCAGCCCATCTATATCATCCTGTAATCTAAGGCTTTCCTCCTCACTATTTACGACACCACAAATTTTCGTGTCATCTGCGAACTTACTTATCATACCTCCTATATTCACATCTAAATCATTAATGTACACTACAAACATCAACGGTCCCAGCACCGATCCCTGTGGTACACCACTGGTCACAGGCTTCCAATCGCAAAAACAACCCTTGACCATCACCCTCTGCCTCCTTCCACTCAGCCAATTTTGGATCCAATTTGCCAAATTGCCCTGGATCCCATGGGCTCTTACCTTCTTAACCAATCTCCCATGCGGGACCTTATCAAAAGCCTTACTGAAGTCCATGTAGACTACATCTACTGCTTTACCCTCATCTACACATCTAGTCACCTCCTCGAAAAATTCAATCAAGTTAGTTAGACACGATCTCCCCCTGACAAAGCCGGGCTAACTATCCCTGATTATTCCCTGCCTGTCCAAGTGGAGATTAATCCTGTCCCTCAGAATTTTTTCCAATAGTTTCCCAACCACTAGACACTGTCCGTTCCAGTGCCATATTGGTGGCGGCTGGCACTCCCATGCCTTCGGGTTTCCGTTCGGTGATCCGATGCAGGACTCTGGTGGGGAGGGGGGAGCAGCTAAGTATTTCAGTTTGGTGGGGGGGGGAGCGGGGGAGCAGGATCAAACTAATCTGATTGGTGGATGGGATGGTGGGAAGGGATTGAAAATAAACATTTATGAAGTTTAGGGAGGGACGGTCAGGTACACAAGGTAAATATTTTGGAGGGGGAAAGGGCAAGGAATGAACTGTATGGTTATTGGGAGGTGGGGGTGGGAATGAAACATTTAGTTAATTTTTCTAAATAAATTTAAAATGCCTGTATCTTTAAAAATGTAAATTGTCATGTAGGGCTCGAAACCCTTTAAAAATGGCGTCGGTGCCTGTGCAATGGTGCCTGATGCCGTTGCCAGGGACGGACCTCCCGCCCTCTCCATGTCACGGGGGGAGGAGGGGGCACTCCACCCCGGCTATTTAAATGAGCTGCTACGCTGAATATCGCGGCGGCCCCTCAACGAGCGGTCCGCACTGGCAGACCGGGATCAGCAGCGAGCTTATAAAATGCACCTCGGTATCTGTATTACTATTAGTGAGTGTAGTTCTCTTTGCCTTGTTGCTGTTTGCAATAATAAAGGTACTTTGTGAATCTTTGAAAGAACTCAGGGACTTGTCATTACACTGGGGCCAGCAATTTAAAGCTTTTTTTAAAAGCATTTCCTTTCAAGTTATATAAACCATTTTTGTTTTTTCGGTTTTGCTCCCAGGAGCATGAACTAATGCATCAATCATCCTGTCTGTAATTTACTCCTTGTGCGCTCCTTGTGCGATTTTGCAAAGGTTAATGGACTCTAAAGAGGCTTCTACGTACAAAATGGAGATGATGAACTGATTGTATTCTGAGTCAGAAGGTTGTGGGTTCAAGTACCATTCTCGAACTTTAGCACAACAATCTGGGCTGACACTTCAGTGTGGTACTGAGGGAATGCTGCACTGTTCAAGGCGCCGTCTTTCAGATGAGACATTAAAACGAGGCCCCATCTGCACTCAGGCAAATGTAAAAGATCCCATGGCACTATTTCGAAGAACAGCAGAGGAATTCTCCATGGTGTCCTGGCCAATATCGGTCCCTCCATCAACATCATAAGAAACAGATTACCAGGTCATTATCACATGGCAGTTTGTAGGAGCTTGCTGTGTGCAAATTGGCTGCTGCTTTTCCTCCATAGCAACAGTGACTACACTTCAAAAGTACTTCATTGGCTGTATAGCCCTTTGGGATGCTCTGTGGTCATGAAAGGTGCTATATAAATGCAACTCTTACTTTTCTTTTGACATGTGGGAGACGCAACTAAAGATAAAGTGCTTGGATGTTCATCTGCAGGTGTCTGTCTACACTTCAACATTCTACCCAATGGGTGGCAGTAGATCACGAGTCTGAATAACGCATTTATTTGACTTTTAATATTTCTGAAATCTTGATGCCAGTTTATTCATAACTAGTCAAGAAATGCACAGGTTATTTTAACCCATCTTTAGATATGGTGTCTCGCACCAGTAGCTTATACATGAAGATAAGAGTACTTTTATCAATGCTTCAACTCATTGAGCCTTACGTTCCCATGATTCAAAACCAAGGCTGAGCAAAAGTCACCAAAAGAAATGAGTTTTGTTTTTGGCCTGCTATTCCCCAGGACTTTGGAGAACCTTTTGTTAGTTTGCTGTTGGACTCGATTAAACTGTGGTCTCTTCTGCTGGGTGTCACCTACCAGGAGACAGATTTAATTGAAAAGCACCTCAATCATGGTTTAAAAAAAGTAATTAAAAGTCTGGCAAATATCGATGAACAAACATTCGGAAAGTTTTTTTTTGAAATGCAAGTTTGAAGTGTTCAAAAAGTAGTAAGCAATGTATATATAACATATAAAATTAATCAGCCAGAGATTCTATTCTCGGAAGAGCTAGTAATCTACAGCTATTGTGCAGAAAGCTTGTAAATTACGACACTTGGTCAAAATCTCAGTCCCATGAGGTTTCCCTCTGTGACAGAACCTGTGTTGACTATATTCATGAGGAGTAGCATGAGAATGAAACTAATAGTTGTTTTTTTTCTATGTTATTACTGGCCGAATCGCATCAATAACTGACCATAAGTAATGGACAAATTTCTGGACTACATGGGCTTCTTTGTCGCTAAGGTTGAGTTCATTTATTCAGCAGCCTCTTCTGCTTCTCTCTTCCTCTTTCTCACCAAGCCTGTCTTCCCCGAACCTGTATCTCTCTCTCTCTTTTCTTTCAAATCACCCCACCTGCTCCATTTGAGCTTATCTTGCCCACTAAATCCACCTCCAGCTCCCTTGCCCCCATTTCCATTAAACTGCTGATGACCCACCTTCTCTTCCTAGTCTTTATGCATATTGACTGGCTGCATCTCCTCAGGTACAGTCCTCCTTCCTTGCAAAACCACCATCATCATCCCCCTCTTTATTGAAAAACCCACCTTTGAGCCTTCCGTCTTAGCAAACTACTGCCCTATCTTCCATGTCCCTTCTCTCTCTGATGTCCTTAAACGTATTGTCAACTTCCAAACGTGTCGATGTTACCCACAATTCTAAATTTGGAACACTCCAGATATCAAAGATCATCTAAGTGAACATTTATCAATATTCTTCATGATAAATGTATTCAAATATTTATATTCACAATGGTTGTTAATTCTTCAATAAACCAAATTCTATTGACGAGATTTCCATAAAAATGTAAGTAAACAACACCAGCTTGCATTTATTTAGCACCTTTAATGTAATGTTACGATCAGGTGAGAAAGGTGTTTCGGGGTCCCCCTCAGACTTCACCTGGTCTGACCATAACAGGGTTTAATTTTAAGCACACTGTGTTTTTAGCTCCCCCTTGATGAATCCTTGTTCACCACTTTCCAATTATAAGGCAAAGAAACCAGCACAAACAGGCTTCCTTAGGTTTAAAGAAGAAAGATTGAAAATTATTAAACTTGAATTTAAACTCTAATTCGGTTGACGCCTACGGATCCATGATGCGCCCACAGTAGCATGCATTCGCGATACACACATGAAAATAGAGACAGAAAAGAGCAGAAGAAATAAAGTGGAAAAGTTTGAGGCAATATCTGAAGAGTTTTTGTTACGGTTCTTCGAGCTCACTGTAGAGTCCTTGATTGTAGGTAGATCTTGCTTTTCTTTGGGACCCTGTATTATTCTTAAACCTTGTTCACTGTAGGAGACTTTTCTCTCTTAGGCTTCATGTGTCTTCAGTGAGTCAAAGGCTTGTGAGAAAGAGTTGGGAGCAGACAGAAAAACCCAGGTTACCAAGCAGGTTAGTCATGGGACTAACTGGTCTGACCATGTCTTGGATTGTATCACCTTAGCAGTCTCTGGAATGTTGCTCTTGCACACAATACCTGGTGATCAAGGTCCATTGTGGGTTGAATGTTTCAGGGAATAGTCCTTTGTCCTTCCAGGCACTGTCTGTTAATATGCGAATATCTTTGCCAGCCACGGGTGATCTGTTTAACAAGTCCTTTCTTCACTCCAGTTCTTTTTCTTTTGGGCCTCCTTATCTCGAGAGACAATGGATACGCGCCTGGAGGTGGTCAGTGGTTTGTGAAGCAGCGCCTGGAGTGGCTATAAAGGCCAATTCTGGAGTGACAGGCTCTTCCACAGGTGCTGCAGAGAAATTTGTTTGTTGGGGCTGTTGCACAGTTGGCTCTCCCCTTGCGCCTCTGTCTTTTTTCCTGCCAACTACTAAGTCTCTTCGACTCGCCACAATTTAGCCCTGTCTTTATGGCTGCCCGCCAGCTCTGGCGAATGCTGGCAACTGACTCCCACGACTTGTGATCAATGTCACACGATTTCATGTCGCGTTTGCAGACGTCTTTATAACGGAGACATGGACGGCCGGTGGGTCTGATACCAGTGGCGAGCTCGCTGTACAATGTGTCTTTGGGGATCCTGCCATCTTCCATGCGGCTCACATGGCCAAGCCATCTCAAGCGCCGCTGACTCAGTAGTGTGTATAAGCTGGGGATGTTGGCCGCTTCAAGGACTTCTGTGTTGGAGATATAGTCCTGCCACCTGATGCCAAGTATTCTCCGAAGGCAGCGAAGATGGAATGAATTGAGACGTCGCTCTTGGCTGGCATACGTTGTCCAGGCCTCGCTGCCGTAGAGCAAGGTACTGAGGACACAGGCCTGATACACTCGGACTTTTGTGTTCCGTGTCAGTGCGCCATTTTCCCACACTCTCTTGGCCAGTCTGAACATAGCAGTGGAAGCCTTACCCATGCGCTTGTTGATTTCTGCATCTAGAGACAGGTTACTGGTGATAGTTGAGCCTAGGTAGGTGAACTCTTGAACCACTTCCAGAGCGTGGTCGCCAATATTGATGGATGGAGCATTTCTGACATCCTGCCCCATGATGTTCGTTTTCTTGAGGCTGATGGTTAGGCCAAATTCATTGCAGGCAGACGCAAACCTGTCGATGAGACTCTGCAGGCATTCTTCAGTGTGAGATGTTAAAGCAGCATCGTCAGCAAAGAGGAGTTCTCTGATGAGGACTTTCCGTACTTTGGACTTCGCTCTTAGACGGGCAAGGTTGAACAACCTGCCCCCTGATCTTGTGTGGAGGAAAATTCCTTCTTCAGAGGATTTGAACGCATGTGAAAGCAGCAGGGAGAAGAAAATCCCAAAAAGTGTGGGTGCGAGAACACAGCCCTGTTTCACACCACTCAGGATAGGAAAGGGCTCTGATGAGGAGCCACCATGTTGAATTGTGCCTTTCATATTGTCATGGAATGAGGTGATGATACTTAGTAGCTTTGGTGGACATCCGATCTTTTCTAGTAGTCTGAAGAGACCACGTCTGCTGACGAGGTCAAAGGCTTTGGTGAGATCAATGAAAGCAATGTAGAGGGGCATCTGTTGTTCACGGCATTTCTCCTGTATCTGACGAAGGGAGAACAGCATGTCAATAGTCGATCTCTCTGCACGAAAGCCACACTGTGCCTCAGGGTAGACGCGCTCGGCCAGCTTCTGGAGCCTGTTCAGAGCGACTCGAGCAAAGACTTTCCCCACTATGCTGAGCAGGGAGATTCCACGGTAGTTGTTGCAGTCACCGCGGTCACCTTTGTTTTTATAGAGGGTGATGATGTTGGCATCGCGCATGTCCTGGGGTACTGCTCCCTCGTCCCAGCACAGGCATAGCAGTTCATGTAGTGCTGAGAGTATAGCAGGCTTGGCACTCTTGATTATTTCAGGGGTAATGCTGTCCTTCCCAGGGGCTTTTCCGCTGGCTAGGGAATCAATGGCATCACTGAGTTCCGATTTGGTTGGCTGTATGTCCAGCTCATCCATGACTGGTAACGGTTTAAAATCAATGTTCATGACACAATTAATGTGCCTCATTCTTGGCAGGTGGGGGCCCAGCATGACAGTAGTAAAATGTCCCAAGCCATTTCACAAGAGTTCTATGTAACAAAATTTGACACTGATCCATGTAAGAAGATATTCGGGGAAATGTCGAAAAGCTGGGTCAAATAGGTAGGTTTTCAGGACCGACTTAAAAGAGGAAAGCAAGTTAGAGAGGTGGAAAAGTTTAGGGAGGGGATTCCAGAGCTTACAGTCTTGGCAACTTGAAGGCACGTTCACCAATGGAGTGATTAAAATGTGGATGCTCAGGAACACATATCTCAGAGGGTTGTAGGGTTGGAGGAGATTACAGAGATAGGGAGGAGCAAGGCTGTAGAGGGATCTGAAAACAAGGATAAGAAATTTAAAATCAAGGCGTTGCTAAACTGGGAGCCAGTGTAGGTCAGTAAGCACAAGGGGATGGATGAATCGAACATGACATAAGTTAGGAGATGGTCAATAGAGTTTTGGATGATCTCAAGTTTATGGAGGGTAGAACATGGGAGGCCAGCCAGGAGTGTATTGGAATAGTCAAGGCTAGGAATAACAAAAACTGGGATGAAGGTTTCAGCAGCAGATGAGCTGAGGCAGGGGTAGAGTCGGGTAATGTTATGGGGGTGGAAACAGGCAGCCTTAGTGATGATGTGGTGGAAAACTCATCTTGGGGTCAAATGTGACAACAAGGTCACAAAAAGTCTGGTTCAGCCTCAGATAGTTTCTGGGATGGAGGGATGGAGTCAGTGGCTAATGAACAGAATTTGTGGCAGGGACCGAAGGTTTTGGTCTTGCCAATATTCAAAATTCTTCTCATCCACGACTGGATGTCAGACAAGCAGGAAGACAATTTAGATTTGGTGGAGGGGTCAAGAGGATGGGGGAGAGGTAGAGCTGGGTGGTGTCAGCATGCATGTGAAAACTGATAAACATAGGTCAGAATTTTACACCCCCCCCCAAAGAGTAGGATGGTGTAGGATGGTGGCGGGGGGGTGGGGGGGGAGGGTGGGCTGTAAAATGGAGGCTTGGGGGGCCCTTCCCGACCTGCTCCCTCCTCTGCTGTCATTTTACTCAGAGCGGCGGGAAAAGGCCTGCCCGCCCCAGGCCAATAAGGCTCTAAAGTGGCCAGTTAACGGCCACTTAAGAGCCTCCGCCTGCCGCCATGGGATTTTACCATTGGCAGGCAGGTGGCCCTTGCCTCGCCGGGGCCCGAACTATCGCCCCCAGCAAGGCCCCAAAGATTTACCTTTTCCTGGGGCTGTCCTGCCTCTTCTTCTTAAAGCTGAGTTGCAGTCCCAGCAGTGAACACTGCTCCTGGTGGCGCTGCTGGGGCTAAGAGCTGCCGGCCCACTGATTGGCCAGCAGCTCCATGAGGCAGGATTTCCTGCCTCAATAAGGTGGAAATCCAGCCTCAGACCAATTAAGGATCTGGGGACCATAAAATGCAGTCTGGATCTCTAGGCCTGGTGGTATCGCTACCAACTTTTTGGTCGGTCGACGGCTCCCGTCTGATGAGAGTAAAAGTCCGGCCAAAGAAGTACAAAGTTTGCACTGGAACAAAAATCTATCCTTTTATCGCTACAGGAAATTTCAGAAGAAGCTTTAGCATGTTGGATTGCCCAGGGATGACATTTCTAAGTGTAACTTAGTGATTTAATTTATTTTGTGGCCCAGTACAATGGACCTGGGGGACTGGATAGCTCAGTATGGTTTAGAACAATGTCAACACTGCGATGTTACAAGATTTCTTCTATTTCTTTTGTAAAGTGTGTTTTACAAACTTATAGTTGAATTATAGACACTGATTCATCTGGAATCTTGAAGGGATTGAAGAACTTTGCCTTTTTTAAAAAAGAAGTCACCAGGAGGTTCCTGGATTTGGCTGGTAAACAGGTCTTACTGGAAGGCACCTGTCTGTGGATAATCACCCAGCAGGAGTTGTTTTTGTCTTGGGGAGATGTTTACAAAGAAGTGACAGGCTAAGATTTATAGATGTCAGAAGGCTTGACTTCTGGAATGTTTTAGTTTTAGTTTGAACTGTTGTGACAGACAGTTGGATTTTGCCTGCCAGAAGAAGAACAGCTCAGCTCTCTCTCTCTGTCTTGGAAACAAACCCTGTATCCAGTGTGTCAGATTTCTATTTCCTCCTGTATTTTAAGAAACCCTGCATGTTTGAAGAAACCTTGTATGTCAAATATGTGGGAACTGAAACTATGATGCTGCATTCCTACTGTAAGACTGATTTGGAGCCCCTGCAGCTGCATCTTTTGGAAAGCCTACCTAAACTGATCTTCAACATTGCCTGAAAGGAACTGTTCTAGGAAGATCCTAGTGACAGCTGTCTATACGCACTTTGGATGCCTAATCAAAACAAAAGACATCTTTCGATACCTTCTTTTCAGACTAAGTGTTTTTTTTTCCCCTTTTGTTCTCTTTGTAACAGCTTGTAAACAAAAATCCCTTTTATTTTCCCAGTTAACCAATGTGTATGAATGCGTGTGTTGGTGTGTATGTATGCTTATGCGGGGCTAAGATAAATAGGGGCACTAATATTTCAGTTTGTGTGTACATTTTACTTCATTATTAGTTAAGACTTGGTTTAAATAAACTGATTTTTTTTGTTATTAAAGAAACCTGGTTGGTGTGTTTACTCTGGAAAAAAATAGATTATATGATTAACTGTATCAGTAAGTGGGAAAATTTAAATATATGTTGTGTCCTGTGGAGAAGTGGGACTAGAATAAACCATGCATTCGTCCCGCCTCAGTCGTAACAGCGGGTTCAATTCCTATTCCAGCCTGAAGAAAGCAACAGGAAAGTACCTCATATACCCTCTTTCCTAATCATGCTCATCTCTCCTGCATGGAGAAAAAGAGCAGATAACCTGCCCTTGGGCAGACCATCACTATGGCCTGGTACCTTAGAGCTATCAAAGTCAACAAAAGTATTCTCTGCCTTCTCTATATGATGACCCACTCACACAATTCTGGGTACTGCCTGTGCGGAGTTTGCAAGTTCTCTCTGTGACTGTGTGGGTTTTCGCCGGGTGCTCCAGTTTCCTCCCCCCGCCAAAGAATTGATAGGTAAATTGGCCATTGTAAATTGCCCCTAGTGTAGGTAGGTGGTAGGGAATATGGGATTACTGTAGGGTTAGTATAAATGGGTGGTTCTTGGTCGGCACAGACTCGGTGGGCCGAAGGGCCTGTTTTAGTGCTGTATCTCTAAATAAATAAAAATAAAATAAAATAAATATGTGGCTTTGAGCTGGGAAATTTGTGACTGTATAATTTCATTCGAGAGAAAAATAGGCATCACTTTTATAGTTTCTGTTCTAGTTGGGAAATGGTCAGATCTCTCACAACACTGCCTAAGTAAGTCCAGGGTTATTTTCCTTTCGATCATTAAGTACTGACAATTCGACATTCTTTTTTTTTTAATCCATTCCAATTCCTCTCGCTGTCTATCTGACTTTCACCCCTCGGCAAGACCTGACAAAGAGAACTCGGGAGATTGCGTTTTCCCTGACACTTGGTATTTTACGAAATGGAATTAATTTAATTTGAAACACTTAGCTAGCAGTGGAAGAAGTAAATTGGGTTTTGCTTTGGACTTTGGCTTTAAGTAGGCATTCAGACAAATATTTTAAAGCAATATTCAGGCTCTCGGTATGACTTGGCACCTTTGATTCCAAAACGAATGCTTCCAGGAATTGCTCACCGTGCTTTTCATAGAAGAATCAATTTCAATCCCAAATTTGATATGCTAAAAATCCATGAAAGCAATTCAATTTCAATAAAGTGACAGGACAACACAAACATCATTGAGAGTAATATCAATGGGAAGAAAGTAACAGTTTGTTCTGAATAGTTTAGCTACACAGCAATAGTAAATTGCAGTCAAAGTCTTGTCATTTTTCACAGAGAGCATGCTAAATCAAGTGATTTTTTACTGCTTCCTGCAGCTTTTACACAGTAGCATTGTTACTTATGTAAAGAATTTGATTATTAGCTTGGTGACGGATTGACTACATTTTGCCTAATGATTTCTACTGCGATTTATTTTTAACTGTTTGAAGATCAAACTTACCTGTTCTGCTGTCTCTAAGTGCTGCTTGTGCTATCAAGACTGACTGTCCGAGTGCAGTATGTGAGGGAGTGCTGCAATGTCAGAGGTGCTGCATTTTAGATGAGATATTAAACTGAGGCCCCATCTGCCCTCTCAGTGGATGTAAAAGATACCATGGCACTATTTCGAAGAAGAGGTGAGTTCTCCCCGGTGTCCTGGCCAATATTTATCCATCAGCCAATGTCACGAAAACCGATTATCTGGTCATTATCTGATTGTTAGTTGTGGGAGCTTGCTGTGTGCAATTTGACTGCTGTGTTTCCCACATTGTAATGGTGACTGGAATTAAAAAGTACTTCATTGGCTGTAAAGAGCTGTGGGACATCCTGAGGTCGTGAAAGGCGCTATATAAATGCAAGCTCTTTCTTTCTTTTCATAGCACTTACCACCTCCCCCACCCCCCCCCCCTCCACCGCCAGGTGTGCTGCTACTTTAATTTTTTTCCCCTTATGTTCCTTCGGGGTACTCGGGTTTCTTTGTGGCTATAGCCTCCAAGTAAATTTACCATTGCAAGCACATTCGCTTTGCCTGAAGAGACTAATTGAATCTTAAGTAAGACATTGATGCCAGTTTCATTCTAAGCCTTTGCTTACAGCAAGGCCTCATTTATCCTTCACAATAGAAAAATGATCCCAAATAGAAACATACGGACATTTCAGATTTTGCACAATATGTTCAACATATTGCTGGAAAGCTTGACTAGTCTAATCGCTAGTTACTGGGCTGGTTAATCTAGTAACAGTGACACCAGGCCATCGGCTGTCAGCTCGTTGACCAATCTGGAAAATAAAAGCAAAATACTGCGGATGCTGGAAATCTGAAATAAAAACAAAAAGTTCTGGAAATGCTCAGCATCTGTGGCGAGAGAAGCAGAGTTAACGTTTCAGTTCTGTGACCTTTCATCAGAACTGTTCTGATGAAAGGTCACAGACCTGAAACGTTAACTCTGTTACTTTCTCCACAGATGCTGGCAGACCTGATCAATCTCGAAAGACTGATTGATAGCAAGGCATTAAACGAAACCAATCAGTGGTCAAGATTTCTGTAAACTACAACGGGCTGGATTTTAGGAGCCCGTCGCCGAGCTCAAAAATGGTGGCCCTCTCGTGCAGGCTACATGCCGAAGAGCCACTATGATCTTAAGTGTGGCGACTCATTTAAATAGCTAGGGCGACCCGCTCTCCCCCAACCTCCCCCCCGCCCCATTCACATGGAGGGGACAGGCTGTCTGTCCCCAGCAATGGTGTCAGCTGCCTGTGCGCATTTGTAAAGGGCAGCCAGCCCTTCCTGTATATTTAAATTTTTAAAAAAGGATCCCCCAAAATTAAATAAATACATTTTTTATGCCCTTTCCCACCCCCCCCTCCAATAACAATTACAATAACTATTTGCCCTTCCCCCCCCAAAAAACACTTACCTTTTACATCTGACCTTTCACCCCTCCCCCAAACTGCACAAAATTTAAGGTTCAACCCTTCCCACCATCCCCTATACTTATTACGTTTATTTAACACCGTCTCCCCCCTTCCCCCGCCCCACACTGACAAATATTCCTCCTCCCCCTTCCCCACCAGCGTGGTGCCACGTTTCCCCGGACGGGGATCTGAAGGCAGGGGGGTGGTGCCAGCCGCTGTGCCAAAGATCATGGTGGGCCCTCAAGATTGGAGGGAAGTGTATTTAAATTTATTAATTTTATTGATTTGCATATTTAAATTGTGGTCCCGTTGTCCAGCAGCGGGAGGGGGGGGGAAAGGGGTGCCGCCACGGAGTCTTGCTGCCACCGGGAGGATTGGTCTGGGCCCTGCCAGCGTCGAGGCCCATGGCAGGCCTCATCCAGAGCCATCTTCTGCCCCCTCCCCACCCCTCCTCCAACAGGCCACAACGTCAAGGGCTTGTTAAAATCCAGCCCAATGTAAAGGCCTTTAAAGTGCAGCGTTCTGTTGCATCTGATGGCACTTGTTTTCTTCTGTTTGCAGCCACTCCCACTGTGAATATTTCTGTGGCAAAAGCAAAATACTGCAGATGCTGGAAATCCGAAACAAAAACAGAAAATGCTGGAAATACTCAGCAGGTCAGGTAGCATCTGTGGCGAGAGAAACAGAGTTAACACCCTTTCATTAGAACTGGAAGGAGTTAGTGATTTAACAATTTATAAGTAAATGCAGAGCCAGAATGAAAGGGAAGGTGGGGTGGGGTAGGGGAAGTCTCTCCTTGTTGAACCTCTAAATTCAGATGAAAGATCATTGACATGAAACCCTGACTTTTTTGCTCTCCATAGAGGCTGCCCTGGCCTGCTGTGTATCTTCTAGCATTGTCTGTGAATATATCTACCATTATTGCTTTATTATTCTGGGTGGACAGGGCTGGGGCCAGCACTGTGGAATGAAATACTTTCACAATTTTATCAACATTATGCACTTGAAATATAGAACAGGATAATGATCAGAAACTTATGAAGAGAGATTTGAAATCTGGGACTGTTTCTACTGCAGCAGAGTAGGTTAAGAGGAGATTCATGGAGCTTTTTTTTAAAGTTATGAAGGGTGGAAAAAAAGACTATGGGATAGAAATTCCTTCACATACTGCCAGTTTTTTAGTGCATGTATTCAGTGTTGGGACTTTCAGTCAGAATACCTCTGACGCGACCCATCTCCATAATCTCCATGACTTGCTCCTCGAGTGGAGAGAGGACCTTCTGCCTCCACCTCTCTGTCATTGTTGCTAGCTTTGCCTGCAAGAAAGAAGTCAGATAACTTTAGGATATGCACGTCAGGGTTGAATTGTGGTGCTGGAGTATGATGGGTGGCGGAAGTGTGAGGAGGTGAGGGCAGTGCGAGAGAGGAACACAGAGGGTGCAGTGTGTGGCATTATGGGCAGAAAGAAGTGGAGTGAAGTGTGGTGCAGCGAATGGAGGAGAAAGCTAGTAGTTAGTGGAGAGAAAGTTGGTGAGCACTGGGACTTCAGGTAATGCAGGGTTACACAGAGAGTGATGTGAGATCGGAGTTACCTTAGCAACTTTAGTCAGCTCATTAAACTTTTTCCTACATTGGTGCCTGATCACTAGGGTGTTGCTCCAGGCGCTGACACCCTCTGCCAGCTGTGCCCACTGCTGCAGAGTAGCTTGACGGGATAATGCTTGGTGGAATGAGGACATCCCTCCTCCGACTGACCTCTTCCATTACAGTGTCGGTAAAGGGAGAGGCCCGTTGAAGTAGCTGCTTCTCATGCCATCTCCTGAGCGGCCTTCAGGCTGTCTGCAGTCAAAGTACATCTCCCCTGTAATGCATGCAGGCTACCTTTTAATAGTGTCAGCAACACCGAAAATTGGAAGCCCTGATTAAAAGAGCACTGCCATCGTCATGACGATTCACGGCCTCAAAACCGGCCCACGTGAATTTCTTCTAATTGGCACAGGGGGTCATCCATTTTACATTGTCACTAAGTGAGTGAGGAGGGAGGTTAGGAAAACTTGATTCATGTAGAACGTTGCTGAAGCATGGGATGCTTTGCCATGGACAATGGTTGAGGCACAGAACATTGTATCTTTCAAGAGAAGAGTAGATAAACATTTGAAGCAGAGGAAAGTCGAAGGCAATAGAAAAAGAGCAATGTGGTGGGATTAGTTTATAGAATGCTCCAGCATAGATACGATGGGTGAATGGCCTCCTGTGCTTCAAACTTCAACAGTTGTGTGAAGCCTGTTACAGTAAATATTTACTTAAACTCTAGCCTGCACTAACAACAGAACTAACCCCAAGCTCAGAAAAGCAATCAGTACTGTAGCATTGTGATTTTATCTTGTTAAGACTGATAATCTCGTGTTCATTGTTTTGTTGTCCATCCATAGAACCAATGAACTTGAATTTATATAGCACCTTTCATGTCCTCGAGATGTCCCAAAGTGCGTTAGAGCAATTGAAGTACTTTTGAAATATAGTTGCTGTTGTAATGCAGGAAATATACGCCACAAGAACTGGATTGATAACTGTACAAGTTTCTTGCAACCAATAGCAAAGAGACGTTCATCCCACCAGTCAAAACTGGATTCACAAGTGGTCAGAAGACCATTGTGCTAACCTACTGCACATTCCAAACCCCTGAGACAAGCAAGGCATCTTTAGCAAATGACAATTGGAAGGGCTTTTGATCACCAGCTTAACTGATACTACATGATTGATACTGTAGTGATTGTTACAATGCTACTATTTTTCACAACTTTTGAAAGAGATGCTAAAAGTATGGAGGGAGTTAATGGTCCCAGGTGTCCCGTCCTCCTGCATGACCATGCCTCTCCGATGTTCAAAGGTAACTATGGCAATGGCAACAGAGAACGCAGCATTTAATTTGATGTTTAAATATTCAGATGTTTGTGTTGGTAGCCCATTTGCACATCGCAGTCTCAAATGCCATTCTTGCCCTGGGGCCAGGACTGCCCTTGCCGCATTAATGCTTTGTTTGCACTAATTTTGAGAGATGGCATTAAGGAAGCCCTCTGGCACCCTTTCCAATAGTTGAAGAATGGTGATGAATTGTGATTAACTTCTCAAGGCAGTGATGGAAGTCCAAAGAGTTTTGGGGGGGGGGGGGGGGGGTCCAGGTAATTAGATCATTAAAAATGTCAAAATCAGATACAGAAAATAACTAAAAAGGCTAATGGAATGCTGGCCAATATAATTAGAGGCGACTCGAATACAAGGGGGTAGAAGTTATTCTTTAGCCCTGGTTAGACCACACCCAGAGTTACTGTGAGCAGTTCGATGCAGTAACCTTAGGCCTTGGAGGGAGTACAGCATAGATATACTAGAATGATAGCTGGACTCCAAGGGTTTAGCTACAAGGATAGATTACACAAACTAGGGTTGTATTCCTCAGAATTTAGAAGGCTAAGGGGTGATATTGGGCTGAACTTTGTTGAGCTCCCAACATTGGGCTCCGTGACGGGGTTTTTGAGGGGGGGGCGGGGTGGTGGGGTGCGTAAGATCACAGCGGCAGCCATGGAGTCTGACACCGGGATTGCCAGGCCCGGTCTTCCCGACAACAGCAAGGCTCCGTGGTGGCCCCCCGCCACTCGGTAACGGGATCAAATTTAAATATTGAAATAAAAGACATGAATACATTAACATACCATTCCCCGCGATCTTATGGGCTGTCCGCGATCTTCTGTGCGATGGCCGGCACTCACGAGCCTTCACTTTCCCATCCCAGGGAAAGCTGGTGCCACAGAGTGGGGAAGGGGGAGCTTGGACTTAGAATTTTTAGTGTAGTGGAGGGGGGACGGGGTCAATTCTGCATTTCTAGTGTGGGGGGGGGGGGCAGGGGGGGTTGCAGGGGAAGGGTTGACCCCTGCAGGAGAGGTCAACTATTCAATTTAAGTGTTTTGTGGGGGTGAACGGGGCTACCATTTATTTTCTGTGTATTTTGGTGGAAGGACGGGTCACACATTTATGCACAGTGTAGTGTGGGTGGGGTGGGCGGTGGTTGGATCTGGGGTTGAACTTTTTTCTCTCTGTGCAGGTCTGGTAGTCCTTAAAAAATGGCAGAGCTCTTGCCCAGCACGTGATTGGGGGGAGGGAGAGTGGGCGGACCGCTCTGCATATGGAAATGAGCCGCTGCACGCTAGATTACGGCAGCATGGTGGCACACAGCGGGAAAATAAAATCCATCCCATTAAGGGGAACAGATTGGGTATATTGGAAGAAACTATTTCTGCTGGTTGGGGAGTCTGACCAATGGATCAGATCTAAGCTCTGCAGTCCTGCCACAACCAGTCATGAATGGTGTTGGAAAATTAACTAACAGGAGGAGGAAGATCCACAAATATCCCCATCCTCAACGATGGGGGAGCCCAGCACATCAGTGCATAAGACCAGGCTGAAGCATTTGCAACAATCTTCAGCCAGAAGTGCTGAGTGGATGATCCATCTCGGCCTCCTCCTGAGGTCCCCAGCATCACAGATGCCAGTCTTCAACCAATCTGATTTACTCCACGTGATACCAAGAAAGGGCTGAAGGCACTGGATACTGCAAAGGCTATGGGCCCTGACAACATTCTGGCAATAGTACTGAAGACTTATGCTCCAGAACTAGCCGTGCCCCGAGCCAAGCTGTTCCAGTACATCTACCTGGCAAAGTGGAAAATTGCCCAGGTATGTCCTGTCCACAAAAAGCAGGACAAATCCAACCTGGCCAATTACCGCCCTATCAGTCTACTCTCGATTATCAGCAAAGTGATGGAAAGGTGTCATCAACAGTGCTATCAAGTAGCACTTGCTTAGCAATAGTCTGCTCACTGATGCTCAGTTTGGGGTCCGCCAGGGCCACTCAGCTCCTGACCTCATTACAGCCTTGGTTCAAACATGGACAAAAGAGCTGAACTCAAGAGGTGAAGTGAGAGTGACTGCCCTTGATATCAAGGCAGCATTTGACCGAGTATGGCATCAAGGAGCCCTAGCAAAACTGGAGTCAATGGGAATCAGGGGGAAAACTGTCCACTGGTTGGAGTCATACCTCGTACAAAGGAAGATGGTTGTGGTTGTTGGAAGTCAATCATCTCAGTCCCAGAACATCATTACAGGAGTACCTCAGGGTAGTGTCCTAGGTCCAACCACCTTCAGCTGCTTTATCAATGACCTCCTCCCTATCATAAGGTCAGAAATGGGGATGTTCACAGATGATTGCACAATGTTCAGCACCATTTACGACTCCTCAGATACTGAAGCAGCCCATGTCCATATGCAGCAAGACTTGGACAACATCTAGTCTTGGGCTGATAGGTAGCAAGTAATATTTGCACCACTCATGTGCCAGGCAATGATCATCTCAAACAAGAGAGAATCTAACCATCTCCCCTTGATGTTCAATGGCATTACCATTGCTGAATCCCCCACTAGCAACATCCTGGAGGGTTACCATTGACCAGAAACTGAACTGGACCAGCCACATAAATATTGTGGCTACAAGAGCAGGTCAGAGGCTAGGAATTCTGCGGCAAGTAACTCCCTCCTGTCTCCCCAATGCCTGGCCACCATCTACAATGCACAAGTCAGGAGT
The DNA here is from genome assembly GCF_036365525.1 of Heterodontus francisci. NCBI lineage: Eukaryota > Metazoa > Chordata > Chondrichthyes > Heterodontiformes > Heterodontidae > Heterodontus > Heterodontus francisci. The sequence continues at coordinate 42,462,134 of NC_090405.1, read as the reverse complement.
GTAATGGAATATCTCCAGTTTCCTGGATGGATGCAGCTCCAATAACACTCAAGAAGCTCAACACCATCCAGGACAAAGCAGCCCACTTGATTGACACCCCATCCACCACCTTTGACATTCACTCCCTTCACCACTGATGCACAGTAGCAGCAGTGTGTACCATTTACAAGATGCACTGCAGCAACACACCAAGGCTCATTCGACAGCACCTTGCAAACCTGCAACCTCTGCCACCTAGAACTACAAGGGCAGCAGATGCATGGGGACATCACCACCTGCAAATTCCCCTCCAAGCCACACACCATCCTGACTTGGAACTATAATGCCATTCCGTCACTGTCGCTGGGTCAAAATCTGGGAACTCCCTTCCTAACAGCACTGTTGGTGTATCTACACTCCAAGGATTGCAGCGGTTTAAGAAGGTAGCTCACCACCACCTTCTGAATGGCAATTAGGGATGGGCAATAAATGTTGGCCTAGCCAGCGACACTCACAACCCATGAACAAATAAAAAAAAAAGTCTAGGTCTAGGAGGAAATAGCCTAAAAATTAGAGCCAGGCCTTTCAGGAGTGAAATTAGGGAACACTTCTACACACAAAGGATGGTAGAAGTTTGGAACTCTCGTCTGCAAACAGCAATTGATCACAGGGGTGCCCTCAGTGCAGGGACCCCCCTCCCCCTTCCCCCCTCCACACCCCCCCCCCCTCCCCCCACCTGAGCTGGTGTCTCTATGTGGTGCCAGGCCCTCCAACATTGGCTAAATGCCAAAATCATGTCTCCACGTGGAGGGAGGAGGCAGCCCTTAAGTGGCCTATAATGGCCTACTTAAGTGGCTTAATTGGCCTCCGAGCAGTCTTCCCGTCCACCATGGTTCCTGTTGCGGACAAAATCGTGTGGAGGCAGGACAAAATCCAGCTCGCTGCCCGGTGCCACCCCATGCCATTTTGTGTGCCCTCCCCCACCTCCCAGCCCACCACGCAGCCCGTCTCCAAAGGCCGTATAAAATCCTGCCTATTGTTTGCACAGATTAGTTTTGAATTGACTCCCTCCTCAAGCACAGGCTATGCTCTCGGGTTCCGGACAAGATGAAATAGCTTGTCATGGCCTAAATTATCTAGCCCATTTGGAATCCTAAAAGCAGCGATCATATCACCTCCCAGCCTTCTCGTTTCCACTGAGAACATGTCCAATTTGCATAATAGCTCCTCATAATCCAATTCCCTCAATCATTCTAGTTACTCTCTCCTGTATCATTTCAATAGCTGGAATATCCTTTTTGTACTGCAATATTCTAAATGCCATCACAGTGATGATTCATTAATTGGCATAATTATCTCACTATTTTGGCTCAATATTTCCCTTTTCATACATCCCAACTTCTAATTTGATATCCTCACTGCCACTGAGCTTTGTTGCGATGGCTTCAATTTATTGTCAATGAGGACCTCTAGATCTCTCTCATTTTTCACGCACAATATTTTCTTTCCATTTAAGTGATAACCCCTTCTTGGAGAATTTACCCCCATCTGAAGCACTTTGCACTTCCCTACCTTGATTTTCATCTATCACTTGTCTGCCCAGTTTCCGAATATATTCAAATTAAAAAAAATTTTTTTTTATTCATTCATGGGATGTGGGCGTCACAGGCTGTGCCAGCATTTATTGCCCATCCCTAATTGCCCTTGAGAAGGTGGTGGTGAGCTGCCTTCTTGAACCGCTGCAGTCCATGTGAGGTAGGTACACCCACAGGATTTTGACACAGCGACAGTGAAGGAACGGCGATATAGTTCCAAGTCAGGATGGTGTGTGACTTGGAGGGGAACTTACAGATGGTGATGTTCCCATGCATCTGCTGCTCTTGTCCTTCGAGGTGGTAGAGGTCGCGAGTTTGGAAGGTGCTGTCTAAAGAGCCTTGGTGCGTTACTGCAGTGCATCTTGTAGATGGTACACACTGCGGCCACTGTGCATCGGTGGGGGAGGGAGTGAATGTTTGTGCATGGTGTGCCAATCAAGCGGGCTACTTTGTTCTGGAGGGTGTCGAGCTTGTTGAGTGTTGTTGGAGCTGCACCCATCCAGGCAAGTGGAGAGTATTCCATCACACTCCTGACTTGTGCCTTGTAGATGGTGGACAGGCATTGGGGAGTCAGGAGATGAGTTACTCGCCGCAGAATTCCTAGCCTCTGACTTGCTCTTGTAGCCATGGTATTTATATGGCTACTCCAGTTCAGTTTTTGGTCAATGGTAGCCCCTAGGATGTTGATAGTGGGAGATTCAGTGATGGTAATGCTATTGAATGTCAAGGGAAGATGGTTAGATTCTCTCTTGTTGGAGATGGTCATTGCCTGGCTCTTGTGTGGCGCAAATGTTACTTGCCACTTATCAGCCCAAGCTTGGATGTAGTCCAGGTCTTGCTGCATTTATACACGGACTGCTTCAGTATTTGAGGAGTCGCGAATAGTGCTGAACATTGTGCAATCATTAGCGAACATCCCCACTTCTGACCTTATGATTGAAGGAGGGTCATTGATGAAGCAACTGAAGATGGTTGTGCCTAGGACAATACCCTGAGGAACAGTGGCACAGTGGTTAGCACTGCAGCCTCACAGCTCCAGGGATCCGGGTTGGATTCTGGGTACTGCCTGTGTGGAGTTTTCAAGTTCTCTCTGTGACCAGGTGGGTTTTCGCCGGGTGTTACTGTAGGGTTAGTATATATGGGTGGTTGTTGGTCAGCACAGACTCGGTGGGCCGAAGGGCCTGTTTCAGTGCTGTATCTCTGAATAAATAAACTGCTGCAGTGATGTCCTGGAGCTCACATTATTGACCTCCAACAACCACAGCCATCTTCCTTTGTGCTAGGTATGACTCCAACCAGCGGAGAGTTTCCCCCCTGATTCCCATTGACTCCAGTTTTGCTCGGGCTCCTTGATGCCATACTCGGTCAAATGCTGCCTTGACGTCAAGGGCAGTCACTCTCACCTCACCTCTTGAGTTCAGCTCTTTTGTCCATGTTTGAACCAAGGCTGTAATGAGGTCAGGAGCTGAGTGGCGGAACCCAAACTGAGCGTCATTGAGCAGGTTATTGCAAAGCAAGTGCTGCTTGATGGCACTGTTGATGACACCTTTCATCACTTTACTGATGTTTGAGAGTAGGCTGATGGGGTGGTAATTGGCCAGGTTGGACTTGGCCTGCTTTTTGTGTACAAGACATACCTGGGCAATTTTCCACATTGCTGGGGAGATGCCAGTGTTGTAGCTATACTGGAACAGTTTGGCTAGGGGTGCGGCAAGTTCTGGAGCACAGGTCTTCAGTACTATTGCCGGAATATTGTCAGGACCCATAGCCTTTGCAGTATCCAGTGCCTTCAGTCGTTTCTTGATATCACGCGGAGTGAATCGAATTGGCTGAAGTCTGGCATCTGTATTGCTGTGGACTTCAGGAGGGGGCCGAGATGGATCATCAACTCGGCACTTTTGGCAGAAGATTGTTGCAAATACTTCTGCCTTATCTTTTGCACTGATGTGCTAGGTTCCCCCCATCATTGAGGACAGGGATATTTGTGGAGCCACCTCCTCCAGTTTGTTGTTTAATTGTCTACCACCATTCACAGCTGGATGTGACAGGACTGCAGAGCTTAGATCTGATCCGTTGGTTATGGGAGTGCTTAGCTCTGTCTGTTGCATGCTGCATATGCAGTTTGGCATGCAAGTAGTCCTGGGTTGTTGCTTCATCAGGTTGACACCTCATTTTGAGGTATGCCTCCTGCACTCTTCATTGAACCAGGGTTGGTCTCCTGGCTTGATGGTAATGGTAGAGTGGGGGATATGCTGGGCCATGAGGTTACAGATCGTGGTTGAGTACAATTCTGCTGCTGCGGATGGCCCACAGCGCCTCATGGATGCCCAGTTTTGCATTGCTAGATCTGTTCGAAATCTATCTCATTTAGCACGGTGATCGTGTTGTGTGGCACTATGAACGGTATCCTCAATGTGAAGGCGGGACTTCGTCTCCACAAAGACTGTGCAGTGGTCACTCCTACCAATACAGTCATGGACAGAAGCATCTGCAGCAGGCAGATTGGTGAGGACGAGGTCAAGTATGTTTTTCCCTCTTGTTGATTCCCTCACCACCTGCCGCAGACCCATTCGAGCAGCTATGTCCTTTAGGATTCGGCCAGCTCGGTCAGTAGTGGTGCTACCGAGCCACTCCTGGTGATGGACATTGAAGTCCCCCACCCAGAGTACAGTTTGTGCCCTTGCCACCCTCAGTGCTTCCTCCAAGTGGTGTTCAACATGGAGGAGTATTGACTCACCATCTGAGGGAGGGCGGTAGGTGGTAATCAGTGGGAGGTTACCTTGTCCACGTTTGACCTGATGCCATGAGACTTCATGGGGTCCGGAGTCGATGTTGAGGACTCCCAGGGCTACTCTGTCCCTACTGTAGACCACTGACCCGCCCCCTCTGGTGGGTCTGTCCTGCCGGTGGGGCAGGACATACCCAGGGATAGTGATTGCAGTGTCTGGGAAATTGTCTGTAAGGTATGATTCCGTGAGTATGACTGTCAGACTGTTGCTTGACTAATCTGTGGAACAGCTCTCCCAACTTTAGCACAAGCTCCCAGATGTTAGAAAGGAGGACTTTGCAGGGTCGACAGGGCTGGGTTTGCCGTTGTTGTTTCCGGTGCCGAGGTCAATGCCGGGTGGTCCGTCCATTTTCATTCCTTTTTATTGACTTCGTAGCCGTTAGGTACAACTGAGTGGCTTGCTAGGCCATTTCAGAGGGCATGTAAGAGTTAACCACATTGCTGTGTATCTGGAGTCACATGTAGGCCAGACCAGGTAAGGACAGCAGATTTCCTTCCCTAAAGGGCATTAGTGAACCGGATCGGTTTTTACAACAATTGACAATGGTTTCATGGCCATCATTAGACTAGCTTTTTAATTCCAGATTTATTAATTAAATTCAAATTCTACCTTCTGCTGTGGTGGGATTCGAACCCATGTCTCCAGAGAAATACCCTGGGTCTCTGGGTTACTAGTCCAGTGATAATACCATACGCCACCGCCTCCCCACAACTTGTCTTCCTGTAGCTTATCCTGTCCATCTTTTGGAATCTGCTGTCTTCATTAGCTTTGTACCATTTGCGAATTTAGCCACTGCGCTTATAACCCGTAGCTCCAGATTTTTTATGAAGCTTTGAACAAAATAAATCTCAAAACAGACCCCTGTGGGATCATGAATGGTAACATTCTCCCTAAAAATTAGAGCCAGGCCTTTATGAAGTGAAATTGGGAAACACTTTAACATATGATGGGTGGCAGAAGTTTAGGGGAACTCACTTCTGCAATTGGGAATTGATGCTAGATCAGTTGTTAATTTTAATTCTGAGATTGATAGATCTTTATTAACCAAAGGCATTGAGGGATACGGGCCAAAGATCAAAGGCAGGATATAGGATACTGATTAGCCATGATCTCATTGAATGGTGGAGCAGACTCGAGGGGCTAAATGGCCTTATCTTAGCCCAACCCAAACTAACAATGCACATCCATTAAAATATACATTGCAGTTCAGTTGTGCAAAACATTTGCAATGAACAACTTTTAAAAAAGTGCAATGAAATAAAAGTAATTTGATATGCATGCATTTAGGGTGCGAGGGTGCAATCCAAAATCTTCTCCCCAGTGACAATCAAACCTATAGGTCACAGTCTCATTTTTAGCTGACTTATTTCATTCTTTAAAAAAAGGACAACCTACAAGCTGATACCGAACCATTAAAAGATCTGTTAATCCTTGTGATTGAACAAGCTGCTTTGAAATATCTCCTTTAAGGTCTCCCTAGTGCAGAACATCTCTGTGCTCAAAGGTCAAGAATATTACTCAATAGACAAAGGACTACAACTGAACACAAGATAGATAAGGCCATAAATGTAAGATAGTCACTAATAAATCCAATAGGGAATTCAGGAGCAACGTTTTCACCCTGAGAGTGGTAGGAATGTGGAACTCGCCGCCATATGGAGTAGTTGAGGCAAATATCATCAATAAATTTAATAGGAAGCTACGTAAACACATGTGGGAGAAAAGAATAGAAGGAGATGCTGATATGATTAGATGAAGAGGACTTGGAGGAGGCTTGTGTGGAGCATTAACACCAACATGGACCAGCTGGGCTGAATAGCCTGTTTCTGTGCAGTAAATTCTATATAATTAATCCATATTCAAGCATGTACATGCACAAAAGATGAGATAAAACTTCTTTACAAAGATTTGTTAAAATAATGTGTGCATCATACTGTGCTAAAGATAGACCTACATCTGCGTGGTTTTGAACAGAATTATATTTATTCTCTTTCCTCACACGGTAATTAAATTGTTACCATCTCCATGTTAACATTTACAACAGATAAAGGATTTTCAAATATTCTCAGTGCTACTATTGAGCAGTGAGTATTTAGGATCTGGAATGCTCTGAGAGGGTGCTGGAGGCAGATTCAATCGTAGCTTTCAAAAGGGAATTGGATAAGCACCTGAAGAGAAAAATATTTGCAGGGAATGGGCTGCGGAGTGGGACTAGCTGAGTTTTTTTTTATTTGTTCATGGGATGTGAGCATCGCTGGCTAGGACAGCATTTGTTGCCCATCCCTAATTGCCTTTGAGAAGGTGGTGGTGAGCCGCCTTCTTGAACCGCTGCAGTCCATGTGGGGTAGATACACCCACAGTGCTGTTAGAAAGGGAGTTCCAGGATTTTGACCCAATGACAGTGAAGGAACAGCGATATAGTTCCAAGTCAGGATGGTGTGTGGCTTGGAGGGGAACTTGCAGGTGGTGGTTCTCCCATGCGTCTTCCCCCCTTGTCCTTCTAGGTGGTAGAAGTCGCGGGTTTGGAGGGTGCTGTCTAAGGAGACTTGGTGCGTTACTGTAGTGCATCTTGATTTGGAGTTGCTCTTGAAGAGAGCCAGCACAGAGACATCGGACCAAATGGCCTCCTTCTATACTGTAACCATTCTATGATTCTATACCACCACCCTTGGCATTTTAATGGTCAACCAATTATGTATCTATTGTAAAATATTTCCACTGATTCCTCTTTCTTTATTTGAAGTACCAACCTTTGTACAGGAACTGTATCAAAGGCCTTACTGCAATCCATGTACAACACAACATAACCCCTATCAATCTCCTTTGTCACAGCTTTGAAAGAGTACTAGTAAGTTAAATCAGAAAGTTTGATTTACACTCTTAACTTAGATTGCCCATTAGGAGACTGGCAGGATAGGATGCAGCATTGGTTTGACATGCCACTTGATTTTACTCTGAATCAAAGTCAATGAAATACTGGGCGGTGTGTACAGCTGGCAGTCCACCCCATCACAAGGGCTGCCCGCCAGGTGAGCTAGGTTAAAATCCCTCCCCGCCTGTCAGAATGGATCAGCATAGTCCAAGCTCAATGCACTGTTCAACATTTGTAGTTTATATCTGCATGATTTCTAGTTCATAATCTTGTCCATATTCCCCCTGGATTCCCCAAGTCTTGAATATGGAAGTGACTTGCCTGCTCCTATACTTTAGTTCTGGATGATCAGTCACATCTGTGCCATCACAGCTGCAGCATGTTATTCACTTCGAGCACTGTAAGACATTTAAATTACCCGCCTGTTGTGGGTGCTGGGTGTCCTATTTTATCAGCAAGCAACACAAGGTTTGCATGAAGCCTTTTTATGCCAGTCTACTGCAAGTGTCATTGCTACACCCTTAAAGGTCATCTGGGATTTTGTTAGGGAGACCAAGAACCTTTGGATATGTGACCATCCTTTTGTTAGACAAGGGTATTGAGGATTATGGAAACAAGGTGGGTACTTGGAGTTAAGATACAGACCAGGCATGATCTAATGAATGGCGGAACAGGCTCGATGGGCTGTTCCCCTATTCCGAACAGAGTGAGGAAAATTTTCATATGCCAATGCACTACAGATCAGCCACTTGACTTTTTACAACTCCATGCATGCCTGCTGCCTTTAAGCAAATCGGAGCTATTCAGTGTTGGGCAGAGAGATTACATTTATCTACCCCTGTATCTTATGTTGTCCAACCATTAGTTGTTAATTTTCTATGGGTTTCAGTTATCATTAAACACTCGAGGACCAATTCTATAGTCCCAGTGCCCCAGTGCTCATCTGCATCAGCAGGGTGATCATTAAAGAAGATTAATTGCCTGAAATACACTCCCTTCAAGCTTGGAGTGGGGGAAAGTGAAACTGCCCCTCTGAACATAAGTTACACCGGCACAGTAGCGCAGTGGTTAGCACCGCAGCCTCACAGCTCCAGCGACCTAGGTTTAATTCTGGGTACTGCCTGTGCAGAGTTTGCAAGTTCTCCCTATGACCGTGTGGGTTTTCGCCGGGTGCTCTGGTTTCCTCCCTGAGCCAAAGACTTGCAGGTTGATAGGTAAATTGGACATTATAAATTGCCCCTTGTATTGGTAGGAGAATCTAGGGAAGGTGGGGATGTGGTAGGAATGTGGGATTAGTATAAATGGGTGGTTGATGGTCGGCACAGACTCGGTGGGCCGAAGGGCCTATTTCAATGCTGTATCTGTAAATAAATAAATAAAAAGTCAAAATCCCACTCCCTTTTCTCACCTGCTGGCTGGTTTTTGAAGTTGGCAAAATATTGCTATGTTAAAGTGAATCCTGGTGAATATTGCATGACTTTTAATCACGACATCGTGAGAAACATACAGGAATGTGTGATAACTGGAAGCTGCAATGAAGACATTCCTAGATGAGAACCTTACAGTCAACAAATAGGTGCAATAGTAGTTGGATAAGTCCAGTGATTTCAAGCGCTTAAACAGGGAAAGCCTGTTATTTGATAACAAATAGCTTATCGGAGTGAGGAAAAGCAAAACCTTCTTCTTTGAGGCGTTTAAACTGTGTAAGTTAAAGGGCTGAGATTTCATTACACAGGGACCATGCAGATCTACAAATAAAAGCCAGTGAGTTCTGTACCAAACAGACTTACTTTCACCCTGTTGAAAGCTGGTGAGCTTTCTGAAAGCAGAGAGAGCAACCAGTGACAATTCACAAAGATAAATCAATCCAAAAACAAAGCTGGAAAGCTAACAGTTCTCCAGACACAATTTATATCTATTATTTTAAGAGTTATGGTCTGTAAAATAATAAAAAAGAGGAAAGCTTTTGAATCTAAACCCCCATGTCGATTTTTCTTACCATTATTTCCCATGCAGTCTTGTCCTTGAAGCCGTTGACTCCTTGCTGCAGTACAGTCATCATCTCGTTCCCCACCCAAGTGCCCATTGTTCATGCGTGACCTTTGGTGGTCAGGGTTAGCGGCAGGGGACATCACCATGGAGTCTGATCTTGCCCACGTGTACACACCGAGCTTATACCTTTGTTTGGCATTAGTGGTCAGGTAAAATAAAGAATTTTGATGAGCCAATGAGTGAGGGAACATCTATGACTGATTGCCTTGACCATCTGAACAATGCCTCCTGCATAGAATTACATTGATTGTACAGCACAGAAACAAGCCATTTAACAGACTAGGTTTATGCTCCACATAAGACTCCTCTCAACTCTATTTCATTTAACCCTGTCAGCATAACCTTTTATTCCTTTCTCCCTCATGTGTTTATTTACTTCCCCTTTAATGCATCTATGCTTATTGCCTCAACTGCCCATTGGGAGAGTTCCTCAATCTCGCCAAGTTCTGGGTCCAGTGCAGTTGGGGGAAAACAATGCATAGTGATCAGTAAGTGAACTAGCAACCCAAGGGTTATGAGTTTAAATCCTGTCACGGCAAGTTGTGGAATCAGCTTTTATGCATCTGGTAAATTCTTTTTTGAGGGGAAAAATAGCATGAAAGCTGCCGAATTTTGTTGTTAAAAACTCAACTGGTTAATCAATACCCTTCGGGATTGATAGTTTTCCACCCCTACCTGGCCTGGCCTACATATGTGACTCTAATCCAGGCTGCACAGTTAACTCTTAATGGCCTCTGGAGTGGCCGAGTAAGCCTCTCAGTCGCAACAAACAATCTCTTGGGCAGTTAGGGGATGTGCATTGAATGCTGCCTTATCAGTGCCTGCAGTGTTCCAAGAACACATACAGCTTTCAAAGTGATGAAAAGAAATAAGGGACAGAGTTAAAAGGATTGCTGATAAAAGAGTACAGTCAATTTGTTTCTTCACCTCTTGATTTAAATCCAGCACACAGAGATACTAAATATCTCCTCTTGCTGATGGCTATTATAGACCATTTTAATGAGTTCTTAGTTTCTCTCATCCCCAGTGGTCACAGCACAGCACAAAACTGTGCCAATGCTTCATTAATCAGCCTTTAGCGGTTGCTGGTCGAAAAGTGAGAATGCGAGAGGGTAACTTGCGGAGAGCTCTGTATCACATATAACCTGATATCTGATCTTTATCCTGCAGTTATAATCTCCCGATTATATGGGGCCTAAACATTTATGACTCTTGCAAAAATCATGCTTCTATAATATGCGCTTACTATATTAACTGGTTAACTGATGTTTAGTATTGGCTTGGAGAAAAGTAGCTTCTGTCTCTCCATTTCCCCATGTGTAACTCCATACTCCCCAGATCTATTCAACTTCCACTGTACAAATGAGGTAATCCTGAGGATTATGGAACAGCTGTCCAGCTGATCCTCTTCTCTAGGCTGATGACAGAGATCCAATTTGGGATGAATTTAACTGCAGGCAGCTCAGTTACACTTATCCAGAGACAGCTAAGCAGGAAGGAATGATGGATTGCTGTTATCCCCAATAGCCTAGCAAGCAGTGTTACATTAATGGGGGACAAATATATCTTCCAACTCCTGTGGGACTAGCTCATTGTTCTTGCAGCGAGCCGGCATGGGCTCAATGGGCTGAATGGCCTCCTGCTGTAGCCATTCTGTGATGCTATGTTGCCTTTTGGTCTTGACGGGTGTCTTCAGGAATTTGTGAATTTTTGGACTGCAGTCTCAAATGACTTTGATGCTCTCTTTATCAGTATGAAAGAGGCAGTGCCAAGATTTAAAACTCTATTGCTATTGTTGATGAAATTCTTGTGCTTTCAAGTTTGTTAGGTGCTGAATACGCAATCATACTCATTTATAAGGGGACAACTAATGAAGATTCTTTGGAAAATTCTAATTATTGTCCAGGATCTGCTAAGCCATCTTTCCCGAAATAATTTTTAAAAATCATCCTTCCATGTCTTTCGCTTTGTAAATTATTTACAGTTATGCTGTAAACCATAATCATTAAGAAAAAAATGGTGCATTTGTTCACTTGATATAGAGCAATGATAACACTTCCATTAGTCAGTAACTGATTAGTGCAAACTTTGCAGTTCTGTGTTATACATTCATTAAATTTCTATAAAATTGCACTGGATTCCCATCTGTGCTGTTAAGCACAAAGTACATTTCCAATAGAACTGTCACCAGTTAGTGAACTGCCTGATTATCCTGACCCATGCTTTGCGTCGCTGATAAGGTCACCTCAATTGTGTCTATAGATTACTTAGGTGGTCTCATTACTGTGAGTTATTCAGTATCGCAAAATGTTGATTCAGCTTTTCTAACAGAATATAAACATGATGCTTCTCTGAAGCTCTCGATCCATTACCTTTCAATTCAAATTGAGATGACTTTAAACTGAGACAAAGAGAAATGTCTGTAATTGTAGGGAATTTTGGGAGGGTGCCAATTTTGTTTTGCCCTAATGGAACTGTAGCAGGCATTGGTCGGTGATGACTGATGTTTCATCAAGTTGTGGCTAGCATTGCCAAGGAGACCAAAATTTCAGGAAAACAACAAGGCACAGCCTTGGACTGAAATAAAAGCAAAATACTGCGGATGCTGGAAATCTGAAACAAAAACAAGAAATGCTGGAATCACTCAGCAGGTCTGGCAGCATCTGTGGAAAGAGAAGCAGAGTTAACGTTTCGGGTCAGTGACCCTTCTTCAGAACTGACAAATATTAGAAAAGTCACAGATTATAAACAAGTGAGGTGGGGGTCGGGCAAGAGATAACAAAGGAGAAGGTGCAGATTGAACCCTGAGCTTCCGGTTGCTTGCCATTTCAACACTCCCCCCTGCTCTCATGCTCACATCTCTGTCCTGGGATTGCTGCAGTGTTCCAGTGAACATCAACGCAAGCTCGAGGAACAGCATCTCATCTACCGATTAGGCACACTACAGCCTGCCGGACTGAACATTGAGTTCAATAATTTCAGAGCATGACAGCCCCCCATTTTACTTTCATTTTTAGTTATTTTTTCTTCCTTTTTTTTTTACATTCCTTTTTACATTTTTTACAATCTTTTTTTGCATTTATTTCATTTCATCTTAGTTTGTTCAGTTTGCTTACCCACTGTTTTTTTCAGGTTGTTTTTCTTCAGGTTTGCACTTGCTGCTGTTCAATATTCAGTGTATTCACACCTAATCTGTACTAATGCTTTGTCTTTCAACGCACCATTAACATATTGTTTGCCTTTTCTCCGTGACCTTTTGGTCAGCTATGTGGCCTGGTCCAATCTGCACCTTCTCCTTTGTTATCTCTTGCCCCACCCCCACCTCACTTGTTTATAATCTGTGACTTTTCTAATATTTGTCAGTTCTGAAGAAGGGTCACTGACCCGAAACGTTAACTCTGCTTCTCTTTCCACAGATGTTGCCAGACCTGCTGAGTGATTCCAGCATTTCTTGTTTTTGTTACAGCCTTGGACTGAACCTCTCTTGCTAGTTCAATATAACACTATCATCGCGAAGTAACTGTATCCATTGGAGTTGGCTCTTCCTTTCTTTGTTGGCAAATAAGGGTGGGGCTCTTGTCATTAGGAAAGAGAAGGCTGGAAAGTGACCTGATAGCGGTCTTTAAGATTATGGAGGTGGTTGATATGGTAGATGTAGAGAAGATGTTACCACTTATGAGGGAGATCAAAACTAGGGGTCATAAATATACAACAGTGACTAATAAATCCAATAAGGAATTCAGGAGAAACTTCTTTAGTCGGATAGTGGTGAGAATATGGAACTTACTACCATGAGGAATAATTGAGATGACTAGCATAGATCCCTTTAAGGGAAAGCTAGTTAAACACATGCGAGAGAAAGGAATGAAAGGATATGCTGATAGGGTGAAAGGAAGTAAAATGGGAGGAGGTTCGTGTGAGCGATGACGATATCGACCAGGGTAGGCAGTGGCGTAGTGGTATTATCACTGGACTAGTAACCCAGAGACCCAGGGTATTTCTCTGGGCACATGGGTTCGAATCCCACCACAGCAGAAGGTGGAATTTGAATTGAATTAATAAATCTGGAATTAAATCTAGTCTAATGATGGCCATGAAACCATTGTCGATTGTTGTAAAAACCCATCTGGTTCACTAATGTCCTTCAGGGAATGAAAACTGCTGTCCTTACCTGGTCTGGCCTACATGTGACTCCAGACCCACAGCAATGTGGTTAACTCTTACATGCCCTCTGAAATGGCCTAGCAAGCCACTCAGTTGTACCTAACTGCTACTAAGTCAATAAAAAGGAATGAAACCGGACGGACCACCCGGCATCGACCTCGGCACCGGAAACGACAACGGAAAACCCAGCCCTGTCGACCCTGCAAAGTCCTCTTTACTAACATCTGGGGGCTTGTGCCAAAGTTGGGAGAGCTGTCCCACAGACGAGTCAAGCAACAGCCTGACATAGTCATACACACGGAATCATACCTTACAGACAATGTCCCAGACACTGCCATCACCATCCCCGGGTATGTCCTGTCCCACCGGCAGGACAGACCCACCAGAGATGGTGGCACAGTGGTATACAGTAGGGAGGGAGTTGCCCTGAGAGTCCTCAACATCGACTCCGGACGCCATGAAGTCTCATGGTATCAGGTTAAACATGGGCAAGGTAACCTCATACTGATTACCACCTACCGCCCTCCCTCAGCTGATGACTCAGTACTCCTCCATGTTGAACAGCACTTGGAGGAAGCACTGAGAGTGGCAAGGGCACAAAATGTACTCTGGGTGGGGGACTTCAAAGTCTATCACCAAGAGTGGCTCGGTAGCATCACTACTGACCTAGCTGGCCGAGTCCTAAAGGACATAGCTGCTAGATTGGGTCTGCGGCAGTTGGTGAGGGAAACAACATGAGGGAAAAACATACTTGACCTCGTCCTCACCGATCTGCCTGCTGCAGATGCTTCTGTCCATGACAGTATTGGTAGTCGTTGTGGAGACGAAGTCCCACCTTCACATTGAGGATACCGTCCATAGTGTTGTGTGGCACTATCACCGTGCTAAATGGGATAGATTTCGAACAGATCTAGCAGTACAAAACTGGGCATCCATGAGGCGCTGTGGGCCATCCGCAGCAGCAGAAATGTACTCAACCACGATCTGTAACCTCATGGCCCTGCATATCCTCCACTCTACCATTACCATCAAGCCAGGAGACCAACGCTGGTTCAATGAAGAGTGCAGGAGGGCATGCCAGGAGCAGCACCAGGCATACCTCAAAATGAGGTGTCAACCTGGTGAAGCCACAACCCAGGACTACTTGCATGCCAAACTGCAAATGCAGCATGCAATTGACAGAGCTAAGCGCTCCCATAACCAACGGATCAGATCTAAGCTCTGCAGTCCTGCCACATCCAGCTGTGAATGGTGGTGGACAATCAAACAACTAACTGGAGGAGGTGGCTCCACAAATATCCCTGTCCTCAATGATGGGGGAGCCCAGCACATCAGTGCAAAAGACAAGGCAGAAGCATTTGCAACAATCTTCAGCCAAAAGTGCTCAGTTGATGATCCATCTCGGCCCCCTCCTGAAGTCCCCAGCAATACAAATGCCAGACTTCAGCCAATTCGATTCACTCCGCGTGATATCAAGAAACGACTGAAGGCACTGGATACTGCAAAGGCTATGCGTCCTGACAATATTCCGGCAATAGTACTGAAGACCTGTGCTCCAGAACTTGCCGCACCCGTAGCCAAGCTGTTCCAGTACAGCTACAAAACTGGCATCTACCCTGCAATGTGGAAAATTGCCCAGGTATGTCCTGTACACAAAAAGCAGGACAAGTCCAACCCGGCCAATTACCGCCCCATCGGCCTACTCTCAAACATCAGTAAAGTGATGGAAGGTGTCATCAACAGTGCCATCAAGCGGCACTTGCTTAGCAATAACCTGCTCAGTGACGCTCAGTTTGGGTTCCGCCAGGGCCACTCAGCTCCTGACCTCATTCCAGCCTTGGTTCAAACATGGACAAAAGAGCTGAACTCAAGAGGTGAGGTGAGAGTGACTGCCCTTGACATCAAGGCATCATTTGACCGAGTATGGCATCAAGGAAACCTAGCAAAACTGAGGTCAATGGGAATCAGGGGGAAAACCCTCCGCTGGTTGGAGTCATACCTAGCGCAAAGGAAGATGGTTGTGGTTGTTGGAGGTCAATCATCTGAGCTCCAGGACATCACTGCAGGAGTTCCTCAGGGTAGTGTCCTAGGCCCAACCATCTTCAGCTGCTTCATCAATGACCTACCTTCAATCATAAGGTCAGAAGTGGGGATGTTCGCTAATGATTGCACAATGTTCAGCACTATTCGTGACTCCTCAGATACTGAAGCAGTTTGTGTAGAAATGCAGCAAGACCTGGATAATATCCAGGCTTGGGTTGATAAGTGGCAAGTAACATTCGCACCACACAAGTGCCAGGCAATGACCATCTCCAACAAGATAGAATCTAACCATCTCCCCTTGACATTCAACGGCATTACCATCGTTGAATCCCCCACTATCAACATCCTAGGGGCTACCATTGACCAGAAACTGAACTGGAGTAGCCATATAAATACCGTGGCTACAAGAGCAGGTCAGAGGCTACGAATCCTGAGGCGAGTAACTCACCTCCTGACTCCCCAAAGCCTGTCCACCATCTACAAGGCACAAGTCAGGAGTGTGATGGAATACTCTCCACTTGCCTGGATGGGTGCAGCTCCAACAACACTCAAAAAGCTCAACACCATCCAGGACAAAGCAGCCCGCTTGATTGGCACCCCATCTACAAACATTCACTTCCTCCACCACAGTGGCAGCAGTGTGCACCATCTACAAGATGCACTGCAGCAGTGCACCAAGGCTCCTTAGAGAGCACCTTCCAAACCCGCAACCTCTACCAACTGGAAGGACACCACCAAGTTCCCCTCCAAGTCACACACCATCCTGACTTGGAACTATGTCGCCATTCCGTCACTGTCGCTGGGTCAAAATCCTGGAACTCCCTTCCTAACAGCACTGTGGGTGTACCTACCCCAAATGGACTGCTGCAGTTTAAGAAGGCAGCTCACCACCACCTTCTCAAAGGCAATTAGGGATGGTCAATAAATGCTGGCCTGGCCAGCGACGCCCACATCCCTAAATGAATTTTAAAAAAATTTGAGCCGAATAGCTTGTTTCTATTGTGCAAGTTCTTTGTGATTCTATATAATGGTTGCCCTTTGGATAGGGACTTTTGAGGTACATGATGTATTTGGTTGAGGTTTAAAGGTTGTCTTACAGTCAACATCCCCTCTAATGTTTAGTTGTTGTGCGCAGCCTGTTCATTTAAGTGCGCGGGCCCTTCAAATTCTTTTGCATAGCCATCCAGCTTTCCCTAAGACAGGATATTCTATTTACGGCAGCTCATTTACATTTCATATCGTTGGTAACTATAGCCAAACTGTGTAAAATAATGCATATTAATTCTGAATGAGGAATTAGACTGCCTAACAACACCATTTGGTATTAGTTTTGACTGAAGAATTTGAAGCCCAACGCTAATGTTTACCATTATCAAATTACAACGTAATTACAGAAAAAACTTGATGAATTATCTAGTCAGGTGTGTTTTCGCATGAATTCTTTTCAATGATTAAAATCACCATTCATGACAAAGGTACTGCTCTCTAAAATGCTCTGACTTCATTCATCTATACTTCAAACATTATTTATTGGTTCTGAAGGGTTTTGCTACATCCTTTCAATAAGATGTCCTTTCTTTCCAAATATCTCAGCATTTCCACTCTTGATCGGTATATGTTCAGCCCAATGAGGAAGGAAGCACTGTTGGAACTAGTTCTGGGGAATAAAATGTCATAATTTTCAGTGGGAGAGCATCTGGGTGACATGTTTCTTTAAAGAAAGATATGCAGATAGTGTGAGATGAAATAGGGTGGGAGGAGGCTTGCATGGATCATAAACACTGTCATAGACCTGTTGAGCTGAATGGCCTGCTTCTGTGTTGTAATATTAAAAAAAACTTGCATGTATATCGATGACCACCGGACGTCTCAAAGTGTTTTGCAGTCAATTAAGTACTTTTGAAGTGTATTCACTGTTGTAGTGTAGGAAATGCATCACACATCCAACTTGCCTTTTTTTAGTTAACTGCAGGTCAATTTGCTTTTAAGTCAGTTGCAGGTTCAAGGCCCACTCCAGGACTAGAGGGCATTATCTGGCCTGAAAGTACAGCATTGCTGGAGATGTTTCAGGTGAAATGTTAAACTAGGGCCTTGTCAATAAAAGTGATTATTATCGACCATACCCAGCTGAGTTGTGACTGAATGAGAGGCAGAAAAATGTCAGTGCACTTAGAGAAATGTTAATCAAATGCATTGGAGAAAAACAGAAGAGGGGGGAAATCCATTGAAACCAGTTTGGAGCAAAAAGTAGAAAGATTCATGTGCCATGAGCAGCAATAGGAACAACTGGGTTATTTGTACTTCTTCAAGGAAGCTTCAATGTGGCAACGCATCAAATTAAGAAAGGTTCAGCCTTGTATTGTGAATGTAACAATTCACAGAGTAATTGTTTGGTTCCTCGCCAAACACGATAATTTTACACTGATTAATGTCTTAATCTATGGTTATCCAATTTAGGCAACATTTGGGCCATAACTGCCCAACTGTATTTTTTTTGTACATGATTGGACACTACTGATCTAAACACATTGATTTTCTTGATACCATTTTATTAGTTTTGATTTTGTTCATGGCAGATTTTCAATATTGACAATTCTTACCCTTAATCAGGAAATTACAAGATTTTTTTTTGTCCTTTGTACCTGAGATACCCTAGCAACTCTCCATTTATTGCCCATTCCTAGTTGCCCTGACAACTGGGTGACCTGCTTGATCACCTCAAATAGCATTAAGAACCAACCTCATAGTATCAGGCTGCAGTCGCATGTCGGGCAGTTTGAGCAAAGGAAGTAGATTACCTTTCCTTGAAGAACTTTAGTGAACTGGTTGGGTTTTTGCAACAGATGTCATGGTCATTGTTGGAATACCGGCCCATAAGTCACCAGATTTATCAATTTCGTTATCAAAACTTGCCATAGTGGGATTTGCAATTATGACATCTGGGATGTTAGTCAAGTCCTAAACCTACTACACTATTGTCTTGACTTAAGGCAACATTAAAAACTTTATAATTGATGATAAGCATCACTTCTAACCCAAATAAAGTAACTTTAATATGTGAAAAATGCAAAAGCTGTTATCTTCACAAGATAACCCACCAAAGTTCATTTCCCCTCCCAACATACATTGCTACTCAGAATCACTGGATGGTCATCAGAAGTTGGAATCATGTCCACTTTCTGCCTCTTTTTCCAGGGGAAACTGAAGCCAATTTCACTATCACAATACCGCCCTGGTCTAGTTGACTAAACTAGCAACAACTAGTGATGAGACATTGAACCTTCCAAGCCAGTACATCACAGAGTGCACTCACTCACTCAACTACCAGGAAAGCTTCACTTCCAATAACCCAGGTCACAAGTCACATAAATCGACAGTAATCTCAACCTTGGAAAAATCACCCTACTCTGGGCTGACATTCCAGTGAAGTACTGAGGCAAGTGCTGCACTGTT
The DNA here is from genome assembly GCF_036365525.1 of Heterodontus francisci. Classification (NCBI taxonomy): domain Eukaryota; kingdom Metazoa; phylum Chordata; class Chondrichthyes; order Heterodontiformes; family Heterodontidae; genus Heterodontus; species Heterodontus francisci. The sequence goes on along the minus strand of NC_090405.1, from coordinate 42,443,187 downwards.
GGAGGTGCTGCTTTTAGCCCGAGATGATAAAGCAAAGCCCTGCCTGCCCCATCAAGTGAATGTAAAAGATCCCATATCACTATTCGAATAGTCATTCAATATTTGTCTCTCAACCAAAATTGCTAAAACAAGAAACAGATTTACTGATGGTTTACCTCATTGCTATTTGTGGGGCCGTTCCAATCTGTGCAGATTGGCTGCCATGTTTTCCTATATTACAACAGTGACTACATTTCAAAAGTAATTCATTGGCTGTGAAGTGGTTTGGGACCTCCTGAGGAGGTGAAAGGTGCTATATAAATGCAAGTTCATTTTTCTTTCTGTAACCAGTGTTATTGGAAATGGTTTAAATTTCTCCAGTCATGGAAATACTAGCTTAATTTCATCCAGATCCTGACAGTAAGTGATATTATTAGATAGAAACTATTGAATGTCAATATTCATAACATTTATAAATATCTCTCTACAGTTGTTTTCCAAATCTGATTATTAAGAAGAAATGAAACCCTCAATTTCAAATGAAACTTTGGTGGCGTCTTATTCTAAAGATCTCGGTGTTTTAAATTTACAAAATACACACACAGACATATAATTTAATGAGTACAGATGCTCCGACAGAAATTTCTTTTCTGAGGTCCATCTGTCAACTTTATCTGTAGTCATTAATGAATGGTTTTGACCCACTCTTGTAAATAAGTCTTTCGGGATTGTCTCATCTTTCTCACGTAGAATTTGCCAAACTATGGAAGTGTTAACTGAGTCAGTGGTCTCGGTAATCACTAAGTGATACAAATTTTATGTGTAGTACCTAAAATATACATAATATGTATCTGTAAGATCATATGACACAAGAGGAAGCCATTCGTACTATCCTACCTATGCAAGCTCTTTGAACAAACAATCCATTTAGTCCCACTCCCCTGCTCTTTTCTTGTAAACAGTGCATTCCAGACCATAACTCTCTGCATTAAAAGAAAGATCATCCCTCATTGTTTTGCCAATTATCTTAAATCTGTCTCCTCTGGTTAGCAAGCTATTTGCCAGTGGAAATATTTTCTCCTTCATTATTCCACCAAAGCACCTTATAATTTTGATTTTAAATTTCCTCTTAACCGTCTCTGCTCTGAAAACAATCCCAGCTGCTCTCGTTTTTCCACATAACTGAAAGCCCTCATGCTTGGTATCATTCTGATAAATCTTTTGAACACCCTCTCCAAGCATCCTTCCCAGAGTGCGGTGCCCAGAATTGGACACAATACTCTAACTGATGTCTAACTACTGTTTTGTAAAGGTTCAGTATAACTTCCTTGTTTTTGTACTCTATCCTTCTATTGATAAAGCCAAGGATTGGGTATGCTTTTTAATAGGTTTAACAACAACCTCGGAGTTGAGGTGCAGATCAGCCATGACTTAATTGAATGGGCTGATTGGCCCACTCCTGTTCCTAATAGAGTCATAGAAAGAAACAGGCCCTTTGGCCCACCGAGTCTGTGCCAACCAACAACCACCCATTTATACTAATCCTACGTTAATCCCCTATCACATCCCCACCATTCTCCTACCTACACTAGGGACAATTTACAATGGCTAATTTACCTATCAACCTGCAAGTCTTTGGCTGTGGGAGGAAACCGGAGCACCCAGCAGAAACCCACGCAATCACAGGGAGAACTTGCAAACTCCACACAGACAGTACCCAGAACCGAACCCAGGTCGCTGGAGCTGTGAGGCTGCGGTGCTAACCACTGCGCCACTGTGCCCGCTCCACTAACGTGCCTATGTTCTTAATAACTTTTGGGGGCGGGGTGGGGGGGAACAGATTTGGTTCGGATGGGAGGTTAAAAAGCTGAAACTTTGAAACAGGGACACTAAGTTTGTTCCACAGTGCCACCCAAATGGCCACATGCTGCAACTACATTGTGACTGTTGACAAAAGAAAATTTGAATGGGAACTATCAACATAAAAATTTCCAAATGCAAATGTTGACACAAAAGTTCAACCAAAAATAGCACGAGCTAAAGCTGATGGACAGAAATTTACAAATTATGCAAGATTTTTAATATGAGACTATGATATGATAAAAGAAAATCAACCTCCTTTTGTATGGTCAAAGAAAAGATAGCTTAGAAAATACTGTTGTTGATAGCAAAACATTCCAGCAAAGGAGAAAAACAGAAATCAATGTGGCAAAATTAATACAGAAAGCTAAAATTCAGCAAATAAAACTCACAATGAAAAACTCCAAAAGAACTTCGAAGAAATCAGTTTCTCAAAGGTGTCCTCTTGGCATTACCCATTCTGTATAAACTAGCAAAGCATGCGACCCATTATTGTGAGAAAACAGGAAAATCTTGCCATTTGCATTCTATTTATTTGCTTGGTTTTCAAAGCCTTACTGAAACTCTTGCACACTTTACAAGTCGGGTAAAGGATGTTGCGTGACCAATGGCTTGTGGTGTGCTCTCCAAGCTAGTTGGATCCAAACCACCCACCAAAGAAACAATCCTTTAATGTTTCATAAAGTGCTGGAATATTACACTAATATGATGCTAAAATGACATAATTCAATTGAATTGCTATCTCCCCTTCCATTCACAGTTGGAATTTCAGTTCAGTTGACTCTTGTGATGAAATATAAATATTCACAGTAGAAGACACAAGTTTTATACCAGAAATAGACAGTAACCTAGAGGCTTAAAAGAGTGAGGAAATTAAGGAAATGAATATCAGCAGAGAAAAAGTATTGGAGGAACTTAAGGGACTAAAATCTGACACATCCCCAGGATCTGATGGACTACACCCTAGGGTTCTAAAAGAGATGGCTGCAGTGATAGTGGATGCGCTAGCTATGATTTTCCAAAATTCCTTAGATTTGGGAATGGTGCCACCGGTTTGGAAGTTGGAAAATGTTACACTGCTTTTTAAGATAGGAGGGAGGGAGAATACAGGGAACTACAGGCCAGTTAGCCTAACATCAGTCGATGGGAAAAGGTTGGAATCCATTATTAAGGAAATCTTAACAATGCTGTTACGACCGGGTGAGGAAGGGGTCTCAGGCTTTCCTCTCGCCCCTTCCCCGGTTTGGCCATAACAGGGTTTAACTTTTAAAAACACAATGTTTTAGCTTCACCTCAGTGACTCCTTACACACTGTTCTCTAATTGTAATTGTAAAGGAACCAATCAGATAGGCTGTCTTCAGTTTAAACAAAGAGATATGTTTATTAACCTTAACATTCTAACTCAGTTAAAATTACTAAAAATAGAAAATGCAACCACGCTAGTATGTATACTCGATAAACACACACAAATATTACAGAGGAGGAGAAAGAATTGGGGGGCGGGGGTGTTGGAGGAGTAAATAGAATTCAGTTACTGTCTTTGGTTTGGATATAAAGACCTTGATTGGGGTTAAGTCTTGCACTTCTCATTGGGGCTCAGTGCACACTTCCAAACTTGTTTCACTGGTACCAGAAGGCTGAAAAAGTCCTTTTAAGGCACTTCTGTGGGTCCCTGGAACTTTGTTGCAGAGAGAGCGTGGGTTTTCTCCGGGTGCTCCGGTTTCCTCCCATAAGCCAAAAGACTTGCAGGTTGGTAGGTAAATTGGCCATTATAAATTGCCCCTAGTATAGGTAGGTGGTAGGGAAATATAGGGACAGGTGGGGATGTGGTAGGAATATGGGATTAGTGTAGGATTAGTATAAATGGGTGGTTGATGGTCGGCACAGACTCGGTGGGCCGAAGGGCCTGTTTCAGTGCTATATCTCTAAACTAAACTAAAGAGAGGGGTGCTTTCTTCTTGAAGTTCAATTGCAATCTGCCCCAAAACTTTCCTTGAGGCACAATTCAATCAATTCCCAGGTTGGCCAGCAGGTTAGTCATGTGACCAGCTGTTTGTTTGAAACAGCATCGCCTGCAAGGGTTGTTGATTTTTCAAAGCTTACTAGACACACTTGGTGGGGTTGGAATGCTGGCTCTTACACAGACAATGGTATGCAATGTCTTTTGATCATCACTATTTCCCAGCCCAATCTTATTAATTGGATCAAGGAGCAGTTCCATTGTCTCTCGATTCAACTGTCTCTTAGAATGCAAATATGCAGCCATGATTTGAGCCATTCAGCTCTGTGGTCTTTTTAAACAAGTTATGTTCGATGTCCAGTAAAAGTTCAAATAGTGTTCCATGTGACAAAATTAATATGTTTCCATTTGGCAGGTGTGATTTTGTCGCAATGCACTTAGCAAAGCATAATAAGATTAGAATGAGTCAGCATGGTCTTGCTGAAGGGAAATCCTGATTGACAAATTTATTAGTCTTTTTGAGAATGTAACTGGTAGGGTAGATAAAGGGAAATCTCTAGATATAGTATACCTGGATTTCCAAAAGGAATTCAATAAGGTGCCACACAAAAGGTTAAAACCACAAGATAAGGGCTCATGGAGTTGAAGGTAATATATCAGCATGGATAATCCTTCTTCATCTTTGGCCTCCTTGTCTTGAGAGACAATGGGTAAGTGCCTAGAGGTGGTCAGTGGTTTGTGAAGCAGCGCCTGGAGTGGCTATAAAGGCCAATTCTAGAGTGACAGACTCTTCCACAGGTGCTGCAGATAAAATTGGTTGTTGGGGCTGTTCACAGTCGGCTCTCCCCTTGCACTTCTGTCTTTTTTCCTGCCAACTGCTAGATCTCTTCGACTCACCACTCTTCAGCTCCGCCTTTATGGCTGTTCACCAGCTCTGGCGATCACTGGCAACTGACTCCCACGACTTGTGATCAATGTCACAGGACTTCATGTCGCATTTGCAGACGTCTTTAAAGTGGAGACATGGACGGCCGGTGAGTCTGATACCAGTGAAGAGCTCGCTGTACAATGTTTGATCCTTGAGGATCCTGCCATCTTCCATGCGGCTCACATGGCCAAGCCATCTCAAGCACTGCTGGCTTAGTAGGGTGTATATGCTGGGGATGTTGGCCGCCTTGAGGACTTCTGTGTTGGAGATACGGTCCTGGAACCTGATGCCAAGGATTCTCCGGAGGTAGCGAAGATGGAATGTATTGAGACGTCGCTCTTGGCTGACATACAAGGTACTGAGGACACAGGCTTGGTATACTCGGACTTTTGTGTTCCATGCCAGTGCCCCATTTTCCCACACTCTCTTGGCCAGTCTGGACATAGCAGTGGAAGCCTTTCCCATGCGCTTGTTGATTTCTGCATAGAGAGACAGGTTACTGGTGATAGTTGAGCCTAGGTAGGTGAACTCTTGAACCACTTCCAGAGCGTGGTCGCCGATATTGATGGATGGAGTATTTTTGACATCCTGTCCCATGATGTTCATTTTCTTGAGGCTGATGGTCAGGCCAAATTCGTTGCAGGCAGCCGCAATCCTGTCAATGAGTCTCTGCAGACACTCTTCAGTGTGGTATGTCAATGCAGCATCGTCAGCAAAGAGGAGTTCTCTGATGAGGACTTTCCATACTTTGGTCTTCGCTCTTAGGCAAGGTTGAACAACCTGCCATCTGATCTTGTGTGGAGGAAAATTCCTTCTTCTGAAGACTTGAACACATGTGAGAGCAGCAGGGAGAAGAAGATCCCAAACAGTGTAGGTGCAAGAACACAGCCCTGTTTCACGCCACTCAGGATAGGAAAGGGGTCTGATGAGGCGCCGCTATGCTGAATTGTGCCTTTCATATTGTCATGAAATGAGGTGATGATACTTAGTAGCTTTGGTGGACGTCCGATCTTTGCTAGTAGTCTGAAGAGACCACGCCTGCTGACGAGGTCAAAGGCTTTGGTAAGATCAACAAAAGCAATGTAGAGGGGCATCTGTTGTTTGCAGCATTTCTCCTGTAGCTGGCGAAGGGAGAACAGCATGTCAATGGTGGATCTCTCTGCTCGAAAGCCGCACTGTGCCTCAGGGTAGACATGCTCAGCCAACTTCTGGAGCCTGTTCAAAGCGACTCGAGCGAAGACTTTCCCTACTATGCTGAGCAGGGAGAGTCCACGGTAATTGTTGCAGTCACCGCGGTCACCCTTGTTCTTATAGAGGGTGATGATATTGGCATCGCGCATGTCCTGTGGTACTGCTCCCTCATCCCAGCACAGGCAAAGCAGTTCATAGAGTGCTGAAAGTATAGCAGACTTGGCACGCTTGATTATTCCAAGGGTAATGCCGTCCTTCCCAACGGCTTTTCCACTGGCTAGAGAATCAATGGCATCACTGAGTTCCGATTTTGTTGGCTGTTCGTCCAGCTCATCCATGACTGGCAGAGACTGGGCTGCATTGAGTGCAGTCTCAGTGACAACATTTTCTCTGGAGTATAGTGCTCCACCCAGCGTTCCATTTGCTTGTGTTGGTCAGTGATTGTGTCCCCTGATTTAGACTCGAGAGGGGCGATCTTCTTGATGGTTGGCCCAAAAGCTCCCTTAATGCCATCATACATTCCTCTGATGTTTCCGGTGTCAGAGGCCAGCTGAATATGACTGCATAGGTGTTGCCAGTAGTCATTTGCACAGTGCCTGGCTGTTCTTTGTGCAGCGCTTCTGGCTGCTTTAAGTGCTATGGATGTTAACTCGCTGGGGGCTTTCTTGTAGTTCAACAGTGCAATGCGCTTAGCAGCTCTTCAAAGTGAGATTGAAACCAGTCTGCATTCTGTTTCACACGTTTGCCGTAGGTGGTCATTGCTGAGTCACTGATGGCGTATCTGATGTGGGCCCACTTGGTCTCTGCATCCCCTGTAGGAGTGTTTTGAAGGGCTTTTTCAAGTGAATTTAGAAACTTACGTAACAGTTGTGGATAACAAATTCTGTTAGTGCTGATGCGCGGGCGGCCCTTTGGTTTGAGTCTAACCTTGCAGCACACCAGGGAGTGGTCGGTGTTGCAGTCCGCACTGTGGAAGCTGCATGTGATTTGAACGCTGTTTAAAGAGTCTCGCCTTGTGACGATGAGGTCCAGCTGGTGCCAAAGACGTGATCTTGGGTGCCTCCAAGACACCTGGTGACAGGGTTTAGTATGAAAGAATGAGTTGGTGATGCAGAGGTTGTGATAGGTACACAATTCAAGCAGGCTCTGTCCATTCTCATTCATTCTTCCAATGCCATTGCGCCCAAGGCAGGAGGGCCACGAGATAAAAACAAGAAATGCTGGAACCACTCAGCAGGTCTGGCAGCATCTGTGGAAAGAGAAGCAGAGTTAACATTTCGGGTCAGTGACCCTTCTTCGGAACTGACAAATATTAGAAATGTCATAGGTTAAAAGCAAGTGAGGTGGGGGTGGGGCAAGAGATAACAAAGGAGAAGGTGTAGATTGGACAAGGCCATATAGCTGACCAAAAGGTCATGGAGCAAAGGCAAACAATATGTTAATGGTGTGTTGAAAGACAAAGCATTAGTACAGATAGGGTGTTAACGGACTGAAGATTGAAGTAGGGCCATGAGTCATGGTCGGCCCCAACCCTGGCATTAAAGTCCCCCAGCCAGGAGATGTTCAGTGTTGGGGGTGCTACTAATGATATTATGGAGTTCCTCGTAGAACTGGTCTTAAACTTCAGGATAGAGGATTGGATAACAGACAGGAAGCAAGCAGTGGGCATAAATGGGGCATTTTCAAGATGGCAGGCAGTGAATAGTAGAGTGCCACAAGGATCAGTGCTGGGCCTCAGCTACTTATACTCTATATCAATAATTTAGATGAAGAGACAGTGAGTAATGTATTTAAGTTTGCTGATGATACAAAGGTAAGTGGAAAGGTAAGCTGTGGGGAGGACCGAGAGAGGCTGCAAAGAGATATAGACAGATTAAGTGAGTAGACAACAAGATGGCAGATGGATTATAACGTAGGGAAGTGTGAGGTTATTCACTTTGGTCGTAAGAATAGAAAAGCAGAATATTTTTTAAAAGATGTGAAACTTGTAAGTGTTGATGTTCAAAGAGGCTTGGGTATGCTTGTACAAGGAACACAGAAAGTTAGCATGCAGGTATAGCAAGCAATTAGGAAGGCAAATGGCATGTTGACCTTTATTGCAAGGGGATTGGAGTACAAGAATAGAGAAGAGTTGCTACAATTGTACAGGGTTTTGGTGAGGTCACATATAGAGCACTGTGTGCAGTTTTGGTCTCCACATTTAAGAAAGGATATACTCGCACTGGAGGCAGTACAGCAAAGGTCCCTGGGATGAGGCAGTTGTCCTATGATGAAAGGCTGAGGTAATTGGGCCTATATTCTCCGGAGTTTAGAAGAATGAGAGGCAATCTCATTGAAACATACAAGATTTTGAAGGGGCTGGATAGGGTAGATGCTGAGCGATTGTTTCTGCTGGTCGGGGAATCTAAAACATATGGACACAGTCTCAGGATAAGGGGCCAATCATTTAGGACTGAGATGAGGAGAAATTACTTCACCCAAAGGGTTGTGGATCTTTGGAATTCTCTATCCCAGAGGTTTGTGGATGCTCCATTGCTGAATACACTTAAGGTTGGGATAGACAGATTTTTGGTCTCTCAGGGAATCGAGGGGTATAGTGAGCGGACGGGAGAGTGGAATTGAAGCCTAAGATCAGCCATGATCTTATTGAATGGTGGAGCAGGCTTGATGGGTCATATAGTCTACTGCTCCTATTTCTTGTGTTCTTGTATATTATATATTAGTACAGAATTTCGTGCGAAGGTTCAAGAATATTTTACTCATGGCTTCAAGCCCCTCTTCAAAGGTGACTGGGTCCCTTTTGATCGAAAACCTGTTCATAACTTATTGTAAAGTACTTTTGAAGTGTAGTCACTCAATAAAGGAAACATCACAGCCAATTTGTGCACAGCAAACTCCCACAAACATTAATATGATAATGACCAGATCATCTGTTTCCTGTGATGTTGATTGAGGATAAACAGGGCCTAACTTTAACATCTCATCCAAACTCCCTCACTGGAGTATTAGCCTTAAGTCAGTCTTGAACCTACAACTTTCTGACTAAGCCACAGTCAACACTCTGTTAGAGTTGTCTGTAGATGTATCTGTGTTTAAATGTTCTTCAGCACAATGCTTTACGATTGTGACTGCCTTGCACATCAACAAACGCAAGGGCGGAGAAAGGTGATCCAAGTCAATGTGCCATAATTTTTCACGGCACATGCTGTTGATATTTAGTTGTTGCGTAGTCAGTGACTTCTGCAAAACTCTGATGAGGGCAAAGTATTCCATTTCCACAGCGTCAACATTTAAATTAATATTTTGGGTTGGAGCCTGGTGAGTATTGAATCAATTGAGTTTGGAGGAGGTAGGTCTTGCTTTTCATTGGGGCCCAGTATTCTTGTTAAACCTTGTTCGCTGTAGGAGACTTTTCTCTCTTGAGGTTCATGCATCTTCAGTGGATTCAGAGGCTTGTGAGAAAGAGATGGGAGCAGACAGGAGAGATCTTCTCAGTTCAGGAGCAAACAGACTTTCTGAGTTCAAACTGTTTGTACAATTCAGAAAACCCCAGGTTGCCAAGCAGGTAAGTTGTGTGACGAACTGGTCTGGCCACGTCTTGGATTATATCATTTTAGTAGTCTGTGGAATGCTCCTCTTACACACAAGGTCCATTGTGGGTTGAATGTGTCAGGGAATGGTCCTTTGTCCTTCCAAGCACCATCTGTTTATATGCAAATATCTTTTCCAGCCACGGCTGATCTGTTTAACAAGTCCCTTCTTCACTCCAGTAACAGTTTAAAATTAATGTTCATGACAAAATTAATGTGTCTCATTCTTGGCAGGTGGGAGCCTAGCACGACACAAGACTTAATCAGTACCAGAGCAAAGCATTAACAAACAGATTGAAATATGAAACTTCCCTTTTTAATTCCCCACACACAAACACTCACACGCACACTGGAAAAAAGTAAAGAAATTCTCTCTGCAGAGGTCTGTTACGAAAATAGACAAAATAAAAAAGAATACTTTGGCCAAATACTTGCTAATTCTTAAAGAAAAAAGAGAAGATATGCAAGGAAGTCAGTTGTCCCTTTTGGTCTTGTGTCCAGGTACACCGTGACGGGTCACTGGAATCTTTTCTAAAGCAATTCTTTTCAGGAGGCATTGAGAATTAATCTGACAGGTTTTTCCAGCTTCTCAAGAGAGACACAGAACCAAGAATTTTAGCTCGCCCACACTGAATCTTTGCAGGGTTTCTTCAAAAAGGTAGAGAAAGAGGTGAGCTGGGTGATTTTTCCTTGGCATGTTGATCTTTAACTGTCTTCAAAACAATTCACACCCCAACTGAACTGAAAACAATATCCAAACCCCAAGCAGAAAGACAATCTCTTGACCTCCATAAACCTTGACATGTGGCTTCTCTGTAAACATCTTCCCCAAGTCACCAAGGTTTCTGTTGTTTAATGAGTTTAAAGCACATGATTTCCAGCACAGGTTGTTTTCAAACAACATCTCAAGTATCCTTTCAGTGAACTTGGTAAAAAAGAATACATCCATGGAATCTTTTCAGTTTTAACATAAGTCCTCAAAAAATAAAATATTTTTAAAAAGCACTTTCGTAACAATATAGAGGGAGCCATTGCCAGCAGTACAGCAGCTGGTTAATGCAATAAATGGTTTGGTATTGTCAGCTAGAGGAATTTTTCCTGCAGTGAGACACCACTGAGGTGTAATAAGTATATTGGTTGTCGATTGCGTGGAACATATCATGTTCGGATCAGAAGGGTTTTTTAAAAATATTATTCATTTGATGTGATTCCTTTGCTGTCAAGGCCAACATTTGTTGCCCATCCCTAATTGCTGTTAGCTGAGTGGCTTGCTAGGCTACTTCAGAGGGCAGTTAAGAGTCAGTCACATTGCTGTGGCTCTGGAGTGTCATGTAGGCCAGACCAGGTAAGGATGGCAGATTTCCTTCCTTAAAGGACATTAGTGAATCAGAAGGATTTTTACAACAGTCTTGTGGTTTCATGGTCACCATCACTGAGATTAGATTATTTTGGAAAAAAAAATCCAGATGAATTAACTGAATTTAAAAGTGGGTGTTGTGATGAGTTTAATGCTTATCATCATTAGTAATGACTTTTGGTTATGCTTAGCAGAAATTTTGATTGCTTTAAGGAATATATTGTAAGATGTGTAAACTATTGCAGTACTACTAGTAATTTTGTATGATGGGCAAAGTTTATAATGGGAGCTGTAGGTTTGTTATCTATTCAATGGCCTCCTGTGATGCTGAGTGGAGAAATGAGGTGCTTCTCACAAAAGATCTTAGTGGGCAGGTTGATGTGATGTGTTCCATGGTCTTGGACTCAGGGTCACAATCGCACTTCGGGTCATCCCTCATCTCCAATTATGGAGCAGGTGGCTGCATTGTCCACGCCCTGTGTGAATTTGATTGACTTCTGTCCACTGCCTTTGAGTTTGAAGCCAGGGATCTCTGCCCTTAGACCATTGATGAGGTGTTGGTTCTTTATGCTGCATGCGTCCCACGATTCTATCCATCTGGATAGTGGGTTGATAAAAGCTGCATGAATATTAGCTGCTGTTTACCAGAATGACCAGTGCAATTTTAAGCACTTTCGTGGTGGGGTTTTCAAGTCTTAGTGAATGGGAAGGTCGGTGTTGCTCATGACTTCTTTCCATCCCACTAAAGACATAGAGTCATAAAGTCATTTACGCCACTCGGCCCATCGAGTCCATGCTGGCTCTCCACGGAGCTGTACAGTCAGTCCCACTCCCTGGCTCGACCCCTGTAGCCCCGCAAGTCTATTTCTCTCAGGTGACCACCCAACTTCCCCTTGCAGACATTGATTGTCTCCGCTTCCACCACCCTTGTGGTCAGCGAGTTCCAGGTCATTGCCACCTGCTGCGTAAAAAAGTTCTGACTCATATTGTCCCTGCCTCTTGCCCAAAACGTTCAATCTGTGTCCCCTAGTCCGAGTACTATGGTTTCCTGGGATGGCAGGACGGATGTATGAGGAGAGATTGAGTCGGTTAAGATTATATTCTCTGGAGTTCAGAAGAGTGAGGGGGGATCTCATAGAAACCTATAAAATTCTAACAGGACTTGACAGGGTAGATACAGGAAGGATGTTCCCGATGGTGGGGGAGTCCAGAACCAGGGGTCATAGTCTAAGGATACGGGGTAAACCTTTCAGGACTGAGATGAGGAGAAATAACTTCACCCAGAGAGTGGTGAGCCTGTGGAATTCGCTACCACAGAAAGCAGTTGAGGCCAACACATTGTATGTTTTCTAGAAGGAGTTAGATATAGCTCTCGGGGCAAAAGGGATCAAAGGATATGGGGAGAAGGCGGGAACAGGCTACTGAGTTGGATGATCAACCATGATCATAATGAATGGTGGGGGAGGCACGGAGGGCCGAATGGCCTACTCCTGCTCCTATTTTCTATGTTTCCATTTTCTATGTTTGCTATTAGTTGATGGGAATAGTTTTTCCTTGTCTAACTTATCTAAGCCTGTCATAATCTTGTACACTTCCATTAAATCTCCCCTCAATCTTCTTTGTTCTAAGGAGAACAAACCCAGCTTTTCCAACCTAATCTTGTAACTAAAATCCTCCATGCCTGGAACCATTCTGGTAAATCTCCTCTGCACCCCCTCAAAGACCCTCACATCCTTCCTGAAGTGTGGTGAGCAGAATTGGACACAATATTCCAGTTGGGGCCTAAGGTTCAGCATAACTTCTCTGCTTGTGTACTCAATGCCTGTATTTATGAAGCCCAAGATCCCATATGCTTTACTAACTATTCTCTCAATATGTCCTGCCATCTTCAAAGATCAATCCACATGTATCTCCTCTGCTCCTGCACACTCTTTAGAACGGTGCTGTTTTGTCGCTATTGCCTCTCCCAATTCCTTCTGCCAAAATGCATCATCTCACATTTAACAGTATTAAATTCCATCTGCTGCCTCTCTGCCCATTCTGCTAGCCTGTCTGTGTCCTGTTGCAGGCAGCGCATATCATCTTCCCTGTTTGCCACACCTCCAAGTTTGGTGTTGTCAGCAAATTTTGAGATTCTACTCTGTATTCCAAGATCCAAGTCATTTATATAAAAGCAGTGGTCCCAGCACTGACTCTTGGGGAACACCACTGTCTACCACCCTCCAGTCTGAAAAGCAAACATTTACTACGACTCGCTGTTTTCTGCCCTTAAACCAATTGTGGGCTCTGCTATGACATTTCCAGCGAGTTTCCAGACAAGATCAACCTTAGCTTTTAATTTTTGTCTGGTGTCGATGAAATTCCATAGAAGGAAATGTTAAGTTCTTTCCTAGCAGTGATATTGTTCAGATGAAATGCTGACCGAACTGACTTCTCCAGATTGGGCTGGAGCTGCCAGGGGCAGATGTAACATTCCAGTAGAGAGTTGATGACAACAACAACAACTTATATTTATATACCGCCTTTAAGATAACCAAACATCCCAAGGCACTTCTCAGGAGTATTATACAACAAAATATGACATCGAGGGACATAAGGAGATATTAGGTTAAATGACCAAAAAATCTTGGCCAAAGCGGTAGGTTTTAAGCAGTATCTCAAAGGAGGAAAGTGAGGTGGAGAGGTGTCAGGAGGGTATTCCAGAGCTTAGGGCCTAAGCAACTGAAGGCGCGGCTATCAATGATGGAGCAGTTAAAATCGGGGATGCTCGAGGGACCAGAATTAGAGGAGTGCAGATATCCCAGCGGGTTGTAGGGCTGGACAAGATTACAGAGAGAGGGAGGGGTGAGGCCAGGGAGGGATTTGAAAACAAGGATGAGAATTTTAAAATAAATACATTGCTTGACCAGGTGCCAATGCAGGCCAGCGAGCACAGGGGTGATTGGTGAACAGGACTTGGTGCGTGTTAAGACACGAGCAGCAGAATTTTGGATGGTCTCAAGTTTACGAAGGCTAGAGTGTTGGAGACCAGACAGGAGTTCATTGGAATAGTCAAGTTTAGAAGTAACAAAGACAAGAATGGGGGTTTCAGTAGCAGATGAGCTGAGACAGGAGCGAAGTCGGGAAACGTTACGGAGGTGGAATAGACGGTCTTAGTGATGGCGCAAATAAGAGGTCAGAAGGTCATCTCAGGGTGAAATGTGACACTAAGGTTGAGAACAGACTGGTTTAATCTCAAACTGGTTGCCAGGGGGAGGGCTGGAGTCGGTAGCTAGAGAATGGAGTTTGGGGTGGGGACTGAAAACAATGGCTTCAGTCTTCACAATACTTAATTATAGGAAATGTTCCCTCATACAGTATTGGATGTTGAATAAGTAGTCTGATAATTTAACAAAAACCTACATGTCGTCTTCCTATGTGTGCTAGTTCACCAACAAGAACTTGCCAGCTAATGTTATCAAGGAGAGGATTGAATACCCAATAGCGGCCTCCTGGTCTGAAAAGCATGTAAACATCAAACATTAAAGCATTAAGCACAAAAGATGGGTGGTACAATGCTATATGAAAACTGTAAGAGAAATACAATGCAGTACTAAACTGAAAGCAAATTTAAGGCAGTAATCTCAGAGAATGTGCCGCTGGTTTATATACTCTCACTGGCTTCTTTTCCTTCACTAACAAACATTACCTTAAACCACTCTCCCCTCCGCCCTCACCTTCAACAAGAACATGGACTTTGCTGTCACCAAGATTGAGATCATCTGTTCAACTACCTCTGCTGCTTCTCACCAAATCTCTCCAAAGTCCCTTCATGATTTCTTCACGCTCATCTGTTCCATTAAGCCCACCTCCTGATCATTATTCCCAATCCTATTCCCATTAAGCTGCTGACCACCAAGCTTCCCTTCACTGCCACCATGCTAGTTGATATTGTAAACTATCTGTAACTGCCCCCCCCTTCCCTTTCAAAATTGCGCTCATCATTCCCCTCCTCGAAAAAACCCTCAAACCCTCTCTGTCCTTGCAAACTACCACCCTTTCTCTAACTTTCTTTCCCCTTCCAAAGTGCTTGAAAGTGTGGTCACCTTCCAAGTACGTGGAATCTTTCCCACAACTCCATGTAAAAATCTCTCTAATCAGTTTTTCACCCCTGCCACAGCACCAAAATGGTCCTAACCAAAATAACAAATGGCCTCCTCTGTGCATTGTCTCTTCTCATCCTTCTTGATCTCTTTGCAACCTTTAACATGATAAGCACATCATCAATAGTTTCTCTTCCCTTCCAATGAAGTCCCCCGAGGATCTATCCTTGGCCCCCTTTCCTTCCTGATCCACACGCTGTCTTTGGCAGCATCATCTGCTTCTACATGTATGCTGACGACACCCAGCTCTAACTCTCTACGACCTCTTTTGACTCCTCCATTGCCTCTGTGTTGTTATGTTGCTCTACATCCAGTCTTGATGACCCACATTCCTATGCAATTAAGCACTGGGAAGACAAAATCATTGTCCTCGGCCCCACCAAAACTCTCTCCCCTTGCCATCACTTCAAACCCCCTCCTGGCTAATGTCTCAGGCTGACCCCAGACTGTTCACAATCAAAGAACTTACTGCTATGTCCGGGGCTGGGCTGAAATTTAGCATAGGATCAATAGTTTTATTTCAATAAGGCTCTTTCACTTGTCATACTTGAAAAGACCTTACTCCCTTTTGCTGCATGGCAAATGATTGTATTGAATTTCTGCTTGGCCATCCTTCCTCAGGCCAGCAGTCCATGAATCAAGGTCCAGTTAGGGTCACTTGGAACCACACGTCTATCAGATGCTTGGGTGTGGGTGGGATGAGTTGTGAGAGCTTCCATGACATTTTATGAGCACCAATGATTTAATTGATCAAAAACCTTAAATAATATTAAATACACCCAATGCCACCAAACAATGAAACCGCTTCCAAAATGAAACACAGGGGAGCTTGTCTATCAGTATATTATTCTGTAAACTGCTTTTTATAGAATATTAAACCATCAACCTGCTTGTGATTTATTTATGTATAATTAACCTCACTTTTAAATCATGATGCACTTATACTACAGCACTTAAGCCTCTGAGTACTGGTGGTTCATGTAACTGTGCAAGAATAGCCAGTTTGACCATTTAGGTAGTGCTGTTAATCTTTTCTTCATTACAAAGGGAATAACAGACACTGAGGGCTGCATTTTAAGACCCGTCGCCAATTTCGGCAGCGAACTCAAAAAATGGCGGCCAACATGCCAAAGAGGTACTGAAATCTCCCACGCGGCGGCTCATTTAAATAGTGGGGGCAGCCCGTGCCTCCCCAATCACCTGGGGGGAGGGGGGGTTGTCCGTCCCCAGCAATGACGTCAGCTGCCTGTGCCAAATTTCTATAGCTACACCACCGCCCAAAAGTTCTCAAATAAATTTCTAACCTTTCCCACCCCAATAACAATTACATTAACTATTTGCTCTTCCTCCCCCCAGCAAAACACTTACCTTTTAAATCTGACCTTCCCCCACAGACTGCACAAAGTTTAAAATTCACCCCTTCCCACCATCCCTACACCCATTACATTTATTTGACGTTGTCCCCTGCACCGCACTGAAAATCTTACGTCCTCCCCCCTCCCCACTGTCACAGTGACTGTGAGGCATATCACTCAATACTCCACATCTATCTTCTGTTCGCTGTTGATATCAGCAATGACCAGAATCTGGTCGAGCTCCCTGTTGATTGCTTGCAGTGAAACTGCACTCGTTGCACAAGCTGGCAACTTGTACGAAAGTGACACCTCCAACTTAGTTCTTATACACATGTCCCCTGGTTCTCCCTGATCTATCTGATTTAAATAGTCTACTCATATGGACACAGTATGTGTCCCGTCAGTGTATAGTTTACCGAAGCCCTAAAACTAATACCCCATTGGCCGTGAAATCTATCCAGCATTAACAGCACCCCTCATGTACCTGAGATGTTTCAGTTCTGAACTTCAGCATAATTCACTCTTCAGCTATTCCTAGCTTGGGGGAAAGGAGGGTAAACGTCATCTCTAATCAGTCACCGAAAAAAGTGAGAGGAGAATAATACCTTGCAGAAGAACCAAAATATTGTTACAACATCTCCATGACTGAGGTTCTAGAAAGAACGGATTATGATTATCTTTGGATGCTCAGTCGTTGAGTATATGCAAGACGAAGATCGATAGATATTTGGATACTAAGGGGATTAAGGGACATGGGAATAATGTGGGAAGGTGGAGTTGACGTTGAAGATTAGCCATGATCGTATTGAGTGGCAGAGCAAGCTCGAAGGGCCTATTGGCCTACTCCTGCTCCTGTCTCTTATGTTCTTAATATCATTGAATTTATGTGGAAAGATGATTCTTATTTGAATTCCAGTGGTTGACCTTTTTAATCCCTGAATGACTTCATATTATTCTCTTGAAATCTCAAATCTCAAAGTACATGGAACTTACTTGTTGTAGTAATCTGATTCAGGAAGTAAGACGAAACCCAATAAAGATGAGCCTCGGAAGACCAGAGCCTTCCTCCTCTAAACCCAGCACTGGCATGGGCACTGCCAACGGACTTTGCCCAATGCAGCAAGTAAAAAGATTACTGACTAATTGGCATTGAGCATAATTGGTGCTGTTCCTATCATTGCTCATTTATAGGAACAGGAGGAGGCCATTCAGCCCCTTGGGCTTGTTCTGCCATTCAGTGAGATCATGGCTGATCTGTATCTTAACTTAATAAAAGCTCATGGTGTAGGGGGTAGAATATTGGCATGGATAGAAGATTGGCTAGCTAACAGGAAACAGAGAGTAGACATAAATGGGTCATTTTCTGAATGTCAAGTTGTAACAAGTGGTGTACCACAGGGATCAGTGCTGGGCCCTCAACTTTTTACAATTTATATAAATGACTTAGATGAAGGGACCGAAGATATGGTTGCTAAATTTGCTGGACATAAGGAGGCTACAAAGGGATATAGATAGGTTAAGTGAGTGGGCAAAGATCTGGCAAATGGAATATAATGTGGGAAAATGTGAAATTGTCCATTTTGGCAGGAAGAATAAAAAAGAAGCCTATTATCTAAATGGTGAGAGATTGCAAAGCTCTGAAGGATCTGTGTGTCCTAGTGCATGAATCACACAAGGTTACTATGCAGCTTCAGCAAGTAATTAGGAAAGCTAATAGAATGCTATTGTTTATTGCGAGGGGAATTGAATACAAAAGACGGGAGGTTATGCTCCAGTTATAAAGGACATTGGTGAGACCACATCTGGAGTACTCTGCATTGGTCTCCTTATTTAAGGAAGAATTTAAATCTGTTGGAAGCAGTTCAGAGAAGGTTTACTAGACTAATACCTGGAATGGGTGGGTTGTCTTATGAGGAAAGGTTGGACAGGCTAGGCTTGTATCCGCTGGAGTTTAGGAGAGTAAGAGGTGACTTGATGGAAACATATAAGATCCTGAGGGGTCTTGACAGGGTGGATGTAGAAAGGATGTTTCCCCTTGTGGGAAAATCTAGAACTAGGGGTCACTATTTAAAAATAAAGGGTCGCCCAATTAAGACAGAGATGAGGAGAAATTTGTTCTCTGAGGGTTGAGAGTCTTTGGAACAAAAGACAGTGGAAGCAGAGTCTTTAAATATTTTTAAGGCAGAGGTAGATAGATTCTTGATAAGCAAGGGGGTGAAAGGTTATCGGGGGGTATTTGGGAATATGGAGTTGAGGTGACAATCAGATCAGCCATGACCTTATTGAATGGCGGAGCAGGCTCAAGGGGCCGAGTGGCCTACTCCTGCTCCTAATTCGTATGTTCGTATGTTCATCCACCTGCCTTGACTCCATATCCTTTTATACCCTTGTACAGTGGAACCTTATCGCAAACCTTCTGGAAATCCCTATAAGTTATATCCATAGGCATTCTCGTGTCTACTACTTTTGTTACTTCCTCAAAAGGTTCAATTAATTTGTTAGACATGGCCTACCTGTTAGTAATCCATGTTGGCTCTCAGTTATCTGCTCAGTCACTCTGTCCAATAACTTTACCACAACAGATGTTAGACTAACAGATCTATAGTTTCCTTTATTTCTCTCACTCACTATTCATTCTACTGTGCTGAAAGTAAACTCTTAGTAAACCCATGAAAGCTTTGATAAGTAAAGAGAAACTGTTTCCAGTTAGTAAATGACGCAAATGGATTCAGCGCAAGGCATTCAGAGCCTGTGTAGGTAAAGTGCTTCCTTCTTCATAGTTTGTAAAGTTCCTGTATTGTATATTCTGTTCACTACCTTTATATAAACTAAACCTCTTAAAAATGCTACCAAAGCCTCCAATGCTTTTGATTAAAAAGCAAGAGTCTACATAAGGAAACATTTTTACACGGCAAGTTATTGTGATCTAGAACACAGTGTCTAAAAGGCAATGGTAACATTCAAGAGAGAATGGGATAAATATTTGAAGGAGAAATAAATTACAAGCAATGGGAAAGAGCAGCGGAGTGGAATTAATTTGATCGTTCTACCACAGGCACGATAGGGCTGAATGGCCTCCTTCTGTGCTATATTATTTTAAGATTCTATAAAGTCCTTTTGACATTTGGAGGACTTTAAGAGAAGTTTGACTATGATCTAAAGGTTAAAATTCTTAATGGTATACTTTTTAAAATGATGCTGATGGGATGATCCCTTTAACTGAGGGAAGTTTGAAGAAATTCAGGTGCTGGAATATAATGAATTCTTATAGACAGCGCTTGTCCCATTATCGAAAGGCTTTTAGTCTCTGCAAAAAAATGCATTACTTATAAGTGTTTTCAGTTAACGGATGAGGAGAACATTTTATGGTGGTTTTGCAATAAAATGTTTGACTTATATGGCTTGGCTTTTCAATATATTGGAGACATGACTCAAGTGAGGCAAATCGCTGGATCATCTCAACCTGCAATTGGAAAATAATGGGACAAGAATAATTTAGTTGTTGGTCAAAAAAGCCAACGTTCACAATGCAGCAACAATTATCATCTTAGCAAATTGTTACTACTATGGAGAGGGACAGCCCAATTTCAGCAAGCTCAGGCACGAATAACACTGCAGCTATTTCAGGACACAGAATCAGATATCTTCAAAATAGAGTTTTATTTATTTATTGATCTTTATTGAAATTTGAAACTGAGGGTAATTGCAGATTTAATGGCAAAGCAAATATAGGTTTTGCTGCTTTGTTCAAACTCTCTTCAATGCCAGTTACAGCATTTCGGAACACATCCCACATTATTTGATGGACTGGTGCCGATTAAAGCCATAGCAAACATATTTGCAAATTTAGAGAGCTCTGGTGTGATTTGTTCAAATGTGACAGTTGCACATCTTATGCTTGTAGAAACAAAAATAACTTGTATTTAAATAGCACCTTAAAGGTGGTAAAACGTCCCAAGGCACTTCACAGGAGAGTTGCCAGACAAAATTTGACATGTCAGGTGACGTTAGGACAGGTGCTTAGTCAAAGAAGTAGGTTTCAAGGAGCATCTTAAAAGGGGAGGGCGAGATTTGGGGAGGGAATTCTTGAGTTAAGGGCAATTGATGGTGGATCAATTGGAAATTGATCATGCACGAGAGGCCAGAATTGGAAACACGCAGAGATCTCAGAGGGCTGTAGTGCTGGAGGAAGTTACAGGGATAGGGCGAGGGCTGCAGCCATGGAGGGACATGAAAACAAGGATGAGAATTTTTAAATCATAGCTGCAACAGAGTGGGGTTGGCTGCCATCTGGGTGATTGAAAAGGAGATTTATTTTAGAATTTGCCGAGTTTAAGCGTGCAATCGATCATCATGCGTAAGCTATCCCATTCTCGTAGCAAAAACAGTTGTAAATCCCTTCCAGGTTGCCATAACGATATTCATTTTGAAGGCTAGTATTGAATATGTTTCCACAGCCCTATCAGACAGTGCATTCCACATCTTAACCACTCGCTGCATTAAAACATTTTTCCTCATGTCACCTCTGGTTCTTTTACCAATCACCTCACATCTGTGCCCTCTGATTATTGACCCTCAATCCATCGGAAACAGTTTCTCTTTACTTAACTAAAGCTTTCATGAGTTTAAACATCGCCTTCAAATCTCCTCATAGGCTTCCCTGCTCTAAGCAGAACAATCCCAGCTTCTTCAGTATATCCATGTAATTGGAATCCCTCATCCCTGGATGAGGGTGGAGAAAGCATTTGATCTCTCCTCCCTGTCTTTAATAATGACAACTTTATGTAAGAAGCTAATATATCTATTCTGCCAGAAATCGTTTTGTTGTTGAAAGGGCTGCTTCTGCATTTGGATATAAAGTAGGCCTTTGTGTCGACAGGGCTGATGTTGACTTGTTTTTAATCTGAACAAACTATTTGAATAGAACAGGGCCCTTTCTTTCTTTCTTTCTTTGGCCTCCTTGTCTCGAGAGACAATGGGTAAGCACCTAGAGGTGGTGAGTGGTTTGTGGAGCAGCGCCTGGAGTGGCTATAATGGCCAATTCTAGAGTGACAGACTCTTCCACTGGCGCTGCAGATAAAATTAGTTGTCGGGGCTGTTACACAGTTGGCTCTCTCCTTGCACTTCTGTCTTTTTTCCTCCCAACTGCTAAGTCTTTTCGACTCGCCACTCTTTAGCCCTGCCTTTATGGCTGCCCGCCAGCTCTGGCGATCACTGGCAACTAACTCCTATGACTTGTGGTCAATGTCACAGGACTTCATTTCGCATTTGCAGATGTATTTAAAACGGAGACATGGACGGCCTGTGGGCCTGATAGCAGTGAAGAGCTCGCTGTACAATGCGTACTTGGGGATCCTGCCATCTTCCATATGGCTCACATGGCCAAGCCATCTCAAGCGCCGCTGACTCAGTAGGGTGGATATGCTGGGGATGTTGGCCACCTCGAGGACTTCTGCGTTGGAGATACGGTCCTGCCACCTGATGCCAAGGATGCTCTGGAGGCAGCGAAGATGGAATGAGTTGAGACATCGCTCTTGGCCGACATACGTTGTCCAGGCCTCACTGCCATAGAGCAAGGTACTGAAGACACAGGCTTGAAATGCGCGGACTTTTGTGTTCCGTGTCAGTGCGCCATTTTTCCACACTCTCTTGGCCAGTCTGGACATAGCAGAGGATGCCTTTCCCATGCGCTTGTTGATTTCTGCATCGAGAGACAGGTTACTGGTGATAGTTGAGCCTAGGTAGGTGAACTCTTGAACCACTTCCAGAGCGTGGTCGCTGATATTGATGGATGGAGCATTTCTGACGTCCTGTACCATGATGTTCATTTTCTTGAGGCTGATGGTTCGGCCAAATTTGTTGCAGGCAGCCGCAATCCTGTCGATGAGTCTCTGCAGACACTCTTCTGAATGGGATGTTAATGCAGCATTGTCAGCAAAGAGGAGTTCTCTGATGAGGACCTTCTGTACTTTGGTCTTCGCTCTAAGACGGGCAAGGTTGATCAACCTGCCATCTGATCTTGTGTGGAGGAAAATTCCTTCTTCTGAAGATTTGAACGTATGTGAGAGCAGCAGTGAGAAGAAGATCCCAAACAGTGTAGGTGTGAGAACACAGCCCTGTTTCACGCCACTCAGGATAGGAAAGGGGTCTGATGAGACACCGCTATGCTGAATTGTGCCTTTCATATTGCCATGGAATGAGGTGATGATACTAAGTAGCTTTGGTGGACATCCGATCTTTGCTAGTAGTCTGAAGAGACCACGTCTGCTGACAAGGTCAAAGATTTTGGTGAGATCTATGAAAGCAACGTAGATGGGCATCTGTTGTTTGTGGCATTTCTCCTGCAGCTGGCGAAGGGGGAACAGCATGTCAATGGTGGATCTCTCTGTTCGAGAGCTGCACTTTGCCTCAGGGTAGACACGCTCAGCCAGCTTCTGGAGTCTGTTTAAAATGACTCGAGCGAAGACTTTCCCCACTATGCTGAGCAGGGAGATTCCACGGTAGTTGTTGCAGTCACCGCAGTCAGCCTTGTTTTTATAGAGGGTGATGATATTGGCATCACGCATGTCCTGTGGTACTGCTCCCTCATCCCAGCACAGGCAAAGCAGTTCATGGAGTGCTGAGAGTATAGCAGACTTGGCACTCTTGATTATTTTAGGGGTAATGCCATCCTTTCCAGGGGCTTTTCCACTGGCTAGAGAATCAATGGCATCACTGAGTTCCGATTTTGTTGGCTGTTCGTCCAGCTCATCCATGACTGGCAGAGACTGGGCTGCATTGAGGGCGGTCTCAGTGACAATATTTTCCCTGGGGTACAGTTCTAGGTAGTGTTCCACCCAGCGGTCCATTTGCTTGCGTTGGTCAGTGATTATGTCCCCTGATTTAGACTTGAGCGGGGGGCGATCTTCTTGATGGTTGGCCCAAAAGCTCTCTTAATGCCATCATACATTCCTCTGATGTTTCCGGTGTCAGAGGCCAGCTGAATACGACTGCATAGGTGTTGCCAGTAGTCATTTGCACAGCGCCTGGCTGTTCTTCGTACAGCGCTTCTGGCTACTTTAAGTGTTACGGATGTTAACTTGCTGGGGTCTTTCTTGTAGTTCAACGGTGCAGTGTGCTTAGCGGCTATGACAGGTTCCAGCTCTCCAAAGTGACATTGAAACCAGTCTGCATTCTGCTTCTCACGTTTGCCAAAGGTGGTCGTTGCTGAGTCATAGATGGCATCTCTGATGTGGGCCCACTTCGTCTCTGCATCCCCTGCAGGAGTGTTTTGAAGGGCTTTTTCAAGTGAATTTAGAAACTTATGTAACAGCTGTGGATAAGAAATTCTGTTAGCGTTGATGCACGGGCGAGTGATGTAACTTCTTTAGTTTGATTTGGTTTGATAACAGGGCCCTACTATCAACATAATCACTAAAAGCATCTGGTTGATCCAGAGGATTAAACATGTTTTTCCAGTCAGTACACTATCAGTTTGAAAGCAGATGCAACTGATGTTATCAGTAGTGAAGGTAAGAAACTGTTAATATTTCCACAAACTCTCCACTCAGATTTATTCAATGTAGCCTCTCGTACAATAATCAGACTTTGTTCTTCAAATCAATTTAAGTCATTATTCAAACCTTTATCGAAGACTTTAGTTTAGCTGACACGTTTTTAATGCTCAAAATGGGGCTCATGATTTATCAGTTGGTTGTCTCAATTCTACTCACTCATGTGACACTCTGCAGGTCATCAGCACAGGATCGCATTCTGAAAGAAAATGAGTAAATACCACAAAATGAATAGCTCAGTGTTGTGCAAACTAATAGGCTGGTCTTTTGTCCAACCTTTACCCTCTCCAGTGTGTTCAAAATGATTGGTAATAAATGAATTCCAGTTACGCACAACAGCTGCTGTGTGTAGACAAAGTCTCCTTGCCCAGTAAAACGTATAGAAGATTTGCAGCAGCACCTCCTGTACATCTTTTAATCCTTGCTGGTTTTAGTTTCAGTTTAGTTATGATTAGATTAGAGATACAGCACTGAAACAGGCCCTTCGGCCCACCGAGTCTGTGCCGACCATCAACCACCCATTTATACTAATCCTACATTCCTACCAAACATCCCCATCTGTCCCTATATTTCCCTACCACCTACCTACACTAGTGACAATTTATAATGGCCAATTTACCTACCAACCTGCAAGTCTTTTGGCTTGTGGGAGGAAACCGGAGCACCCGGAGAAAACCCACGCAGACACAGGGAGAACTTGCAAACTCCACACAGGCAGTGCCCAGAATCGAACCCGGGTCCCTGGAGCTGTGAGGCTGCAGTGCTAACCACTGCGCCACTGTGCCGCCCCATATATACTAATCCTACACTAATCCCATATTCCCTACCATATCCCCACCATTCTCCTACCACCTACCTACACTAGGGGCAACTTATAATGGTCAAATTACCTAACAACCTGCAAGTCTTTGGCTGTCATTGCTACACTGAGTCCCAATCTATTTGGACCATCATTTCATTCTCCATTAAATCTAAATTTACCCATCATCGCAGGCTTCCTTTTCTGCTGCACAATCATTAATTCACTGGTCTGAACTTCTGAACATGGGTATGGTTTTCTTTTTTTTAAATTCTTTTTATTCATTCATGGGATGTGGGCGTCGCTGGCATTTATTGCCCATCCCTAATTGCCCTTGAGAAGGTAGTGGTGAGCCGCCTTCTTGAACTGCTGCAGTCCATGTGGGGTAGATACACCCACAGTGCTGTTAGGAAGGGAGATTCAGGATTTTGACCCAGCGACAGTGAAGGAACGGTGATATAGTTCCAAGTCAGGATGGTGTGTGACTTGGAGGGGAACTTGCAGGTGGTGGTGTTCCTATGCATTTGCTGCCCTTGTCCTTCGAGTTGGTAGAGGTCGTGGGTTTGGAAGGTGCTGTCGAAGGAGCCTTGGTGCGTTGCTGCAGTGCATCTTGTAGATGGTACACACTGCTGCCACTGTGTGTCGGTGGTGGAGGGAGTGAATGTTTGTAGATGGGGTGCCAATCAAGCGGGCTGCTTTGTACTGGATGGTGTTGAGCTTCTTGAGTGTTGTTAGCTTCCTGCTCTTTTGTACTTTTTTTCAATAAATCTTTTTTTCTAAATCAGCTTACCTAAATGATGCTGTGTGGTGATAGGCAGAATCACATTTTCTCCCCATCATACCACACGCCCAGTGTTCAGTTGTGTTGAAATCAATGCAACTGAATATTGTGTGGAATGTGTAACAGGTATCCAAGCCATACCGCTCATATTGTGTCACTGTTCAGGTCAAATTTTATCCCACTCATGTAGATCTAAGCAGGGTTTTCCATCTACTCATGACATGCTCTGCACCTGGAGGGTCATAAATATAAGATAGTCACAAATAAATCCAATAAGGAATTCAGGAGAAACTTCTTTGCCCAGAGTGTGGTTGGAATGCGGAACTTTCAACCACATGGAGTAGTTGAAGCTAATTGCATAGATGTCTTTAAGGGGAAGGTAGATAAGTACATGAAGGAGAAAGCAATAGAAGGATATGCTGACAGGCTGAGATGAGAGGAGGCTTACGGGGAGCATAGGTTTAGACCACTTAGGCTGAATGGCCTGTTTTTGTGCTGTAAATTCTATGTCTCAGCACTTATGTAGAAAGGCCATCAATCCATTGAAAGCAAACAGTTAATGTCTTCACTGAATTAGTGGATAGGGGAGCCTCAGATCTACATATTGGATATCTGTACACTATTATCCTACAATTGAATATCAAAGCCATTATTTTTTTCATCTTTGAAACAAGAACCAATTAACATTTGTCTCTTGCTGGGCTGAACCGATTGGACACTATAGTGGGTATTTTTAAACCCATGCACAGTCAATCAGATAAGGCAGATCATATTTGTTTTTTTTTGCCTGGGTACTGTAATATTGTGCTTTTACGACTTAACCAGATGATTTCAGTAGAAAAAAAGAACTGATATCTTCTTAGTCTGTTTATTTTAATACAGAGAAAATTGTGTTTTCTCCCCAATGCCTACTGATAAACTGAATAGACCCACTATCTGAAGAAGTGCAGTACAGCACTGGCTCCTGCCATGAAGGCTCATATACATTTGTTCTAGCTTGTGAACCCAAATAGAAGCTATTTAAAAAAGGATGTAAAGCATGAGACCAGATGCCTGAAGTTGCTTTCTATTTATGACAGATTTGTTCCCATTGAGTCATGTGTTTGATCACTTCCTCACCCACACAGTCACTTTGTTTCCCAGCTGCGTTCTTGCCTATTCACTAAATCACCCATGCCCCATTGCTCACCCGATTGGTGGTCATCCAATTTCAGACACCTTTGAACTCACTTGCCCTATCCGTGCAGCGAATCACGCTCACTTGCTGGCAGCTGCTATTCTTAGCCTCTCTCCTGTTTGCAGGCAGCTTTTCAGAAACCAGATCATTTTTTAAAAATGAGATCAGAGTAGGGATTCTAAAAAGCTTTTCTACTCTAATCATACATCTATAATCCTAGTCTCTCACCACTTTGCAAACAAGCATATCCATTTCAATTATTTAAACCAGCTGTTATGCTTTCTCGCCAAGTTATAACACAGCCCATATGAGATACATACATTTGCAGACTTTCTATAACAGTGGCGCAGTGGTTAGCACCGCAGCCTCACAGCTCCAGCGACCCGGGTTCAATTCTAGGTACTGCCTGTGCGGAGTTTGTAAGTTCTCCCTGTGTCTGCGTGGGTTTCCTCCGGGTGCTCCGGTTTCCTCCCACATGCCAAAAAAAGACTTGCAGGTTGATAGGTTGATTGGCTATTATAAATTGCCCCTAGTATAGATAGGTGGTAGGGAAACATAGGGACAGGTGGGGATGTGGTAGGAATATGGAATTAGTGTAGGATTAGTATAAATTGGTGGTTGATGGTCGGCACAGACTCGGTGGGCCGAAGGGCCTGTTTCAGTGCTGTATCTCTAAACTAAACTAAACTTAATGATTTAATGTATATGTCAGATGTAAAGTATAGAATATCAGAATCGTTTTTGGATCGAGACTGGACTGTTCAGCAGTTACCAAGGCTGGAATTTTACAGTAGCCGGACGGCTACCATTCACTGACCGAAAAGGCGGTGGCGATCCCGCCTCCACCTGGCATGGGGATCCAGACCATATTTTACAGTCCCCAGGCCATAATTGGTCTTAGGCGGGACTTCCACCTCATTGAGGCAGGAGGTCCCAACTAATGGAGCTGCCGGCCAATCAGCGGGCCAGCAGCTCTTAGTCCAGCAGTGCCACTGGGCGTGGTGGCCTCTGCTGGGACTGCAACCCAGCTGAAGACTGAAGATGTTGGAAGATATTGGCCACTTAAAGGGCCATTTCTCGCCGCTGCCCCGTGTAAAATGGCGATGGAGGCGGGAGCAGGTGGGAAGCGCCCCCCCCACCTCCCCCCCCCCCCCCCCCCGAGCCTCCTACTCCATTTTGCACTCCCCCCTCTCCCCCACCACCAGCCTGCTCTTTGAGGGGGGGCATAAAATTCCGGCCCAAAAGACGATTCAAGATTGATCGTCTGGATACCTTGCAGCTATTAGTAGGTTGTATCTCTCTTATTTTAATATGCCATAGGTATAGCATTTGTATTTTAACTCTATTTCTTGTATTAACTTTCTTTGCAACTGTAATGAACATATAGGGGTAGATACTGGTCTGGGGTGGTATCGCATTGGCTGCCCATTATTCACAGAGCCTGAATTCAGTACGATACTGTGCATTTTTCGATATCGTGTGAGAGGAATTTCAATCCCACGTACTTTGACAAAGCTCCCTCCAGGTTCTGAGTTCAAATACCACAACTAAATTACTCACAGTCCATTACTTACTCTCGTCTTTGTGGGAAGACTGATAATTCTAGGGAGAAAAATATACTGCATAGATTCATAGGAATGGGTCCCTCGAATGATTGGTTCAGTCATAATTCGGATAATACACGCCGATTGGCTGCTCAGTGGCTTCAATTATCATTTGCATAACAGTTCAAGTGAACTCAATCTCTCACAAGAAAGCCCTTCTTGGGAATGATAATGTTGCTGCTCTTTTATACTTTTCAATTTAGAAAGTTTAAATTCATTTCTCTAAAGTGACTGAGTTTTTTTAATCATTCAAAGAGGTTTCCCTTATTGATCAGTCACAATACTGACATTATATTACCTTTACTGAAAGAAATCGTCTGTGACCACTTCAAAGGAGGAAATGTTAACCCAGTCTAGGATCATCGGAGCAGGAGTAGGCCATTCAGCCCATAGAGCCTACCCCGCCATTCAATATGATCATGCCTGATCATCCACTTCAATGCCTTTTCCCCACACTGTCCTCATATCCCCTTATGCCATTTGTATTTAGAAATCTGTCAATCTCTGCTTTAAACGTACTCAATGACTGAGCTTCGACAGCCCTCTGGGGTAGAAAATTCCAAAGATTCACAACCCTCTGAGTAAAGAAATGTCTCCTCATCTCGGTCCTAAGTGGCTTCCCCCTTATTTTGAAATTGTGTCCCCTGGTTCTAGACTTCCCAACCAGGGGAAACATCTTACCTGCATCTACCCTGTCTATTCTTTTAATTATTTTGCAGGTTTCAATGAAAGTATAATTGACTAGTGATGATTTACTTATGTTACTAGGCCAGTAATCCAGAGACCTGGATTATTAAGAGAATGTGTAGTTTAAATCTCACCATGACAGTTTGA
This sequence comes from Heterodontus francisci, assembly GCF_036365525.1. Taxonomy (NCBI): domain Eukaryota; kingdom Metazoa; phylum Chordata; class Chondrichthyes; order Heterodontiformes; family Heterodontidae; genus Heterodontus; species Heterodontus francisci. The sequence goes on along the minus strand of NC_090405.1, from coordinate 42,414,076 downwards.
GAGTTTTAATTTCCCAATTAAAAATCTGGAAGTTAAAAGCTGGTATTGGTCAAGGGGACCATGAAGCTGTTGAGTTGTTGTAAAGACCCAACTGGTTCACTAATCTCCTTAAGGGAAGGAAACCTGCTATCTCTGCTCTATATGTGACTCCAATGTAGTTGACTCTTAACTATCCTCTGAAATGGCCTTAGCAAGCCAGGAAATTGAGAATAGGCAATAAATTCCAGCCTTGTCAGTGATGCCCGCATTCTGAAAATGAATTTAATTTCTACCAGGGACAGCAGGCAAAGGGTCAGGGTAGGGCTTCAAGGTGTGGTCCTGATTGTCTAACCGTGTGCTTCAACCGAATGTGGTTGTCATGAGTTTCTTTGTATTACCTTAAGCAACACAATGAGGTACATGGATTCCAGTTCCTTGAAGATCTCGAGACGGTATATTAACCATTAAACTAGAATATAAAATACAGAGCAAACTATATACAGAACCTTTTCGTTTAGGGTGTTCCAGTGCAGAGAGACTATGGTACTAAGCTCATTGGCATACTGAGTTCATAAAGGGACATCACTCTTAAAGTAATCATACAACAGTAGCTCCTCCCTGGGAGTGCAGAATCTGTGAGTTAACCCTCATGTGAAAAATGGATATAATCTGATTAAGCAGGGCATTCGCAAAGCCATGAAGATGGATACAGGTCTCATAAATTAGTCTTTCAATAATCCAAAAAGGATTTGGAAGAAGAGCTCAGAGTCAATTTGGATGCAAATCTCTGACACAATAGAAAGGGGTGTCCTATCAATGATCTGGACTCAGGTGTAGGATTGATTAGGCAGATAGATGTTGGATGTGAGGAGATGCCTTTTTGGGGAAGAATATGGTAAAACTTGAAAAAGAGCAGAGACACCTAGATTCATAAGCATTTAAACAGGGCAGCACAAGTTGACAATGCCATTTTTAAAAAAACAGTATATGGGATTCCAGGTATTATACACAGGGCAATATGGTGAAAAGCAAAAGCAAGGAGATCTATATATTAATGGTTAGACCAGGGTGAGACTATCGTGTCCACTTATGGATGCCCTACTTTAGGAACCATTGAATGACTACAGCACAGAAGGAGGCCATTTGGCCCATCATGTCTGTGCTACATCTCTGCAAGAGCAGCTCAGCTAGTCCCACTCCCCCACCTTTTTGCTGAAGCCCTGTATTTTTTTTTTCTTCAGATAATTATCCAGTTCTCTTTTGAAAGCCCTGATTGACTCTGCCTCCACCATACTCTCAGGCAGTGCATTTCAGATCCTAAGCACTTGTGGCGTAAAAATGTTTTTGCTCATGGCGCCTTTGGTTCGTTTGCCAAATCACCTTAAATCCGTGTCCTCTGGTTCTTGACGCTGCCAATGGGAACACTTTCTTCCTATCTACTCTGTCCAAACCCCTCAGGAATGAAGTCAAGGTCACGGAGAGGGCACAAAAAGAGGTTTGTTTTGATGGTACCAGGGCTGAGAGGCTTGAGTTATGAGGAGAGATTCCAGAAACGGGGGGCCTTTTCACCAGGTTAAGCAGAGATCTGATCGAGGTGTTCATGATTATGAGGAGTTTTCACGAGGTAAATTGTGAATAACAACTGTTTCCACTGGCTGGTGAGGCAATAGCTAAAAGGTAACAATCTAAGATCTTCACGAAAGGAGAGGTCAGTGGAATTGTTTTCATTTTTATCTTTTAAAAGGTTTATTTTAAAAGGTCATGGAATACTCGGCCAGAAGCTGTGCAGGAAGCAAATCCATAATGGCTTTTAAGAGCCTGGTGGACAAATATTTGAAAAAGAATGATGTAAAAGGATGCAAAGGAATGGAACTAAGTGGGTAGCTTTCTCAAGGATCCAGCACAGGCACAATGGGACAAAACACATCCTTCTGTGCTGTAACAGCCAGTGATCCTTTAAGTCACCTTTACTTACTCAGAGGTACAAGCATAACATTTTAAAAGCTGTATTAGTTTAGAATAAAGTCCCTTTGACCATCACAGCATTCCTCCCCCACCCCCGCCAGTTTGTAGCCGAAAGTTTGATAAAAGACCGTTGTCAAGGCTTGAGTTCTTGCTGCAAAGCCCAGTTGCCGTGACTTGAAGAAATAAAAGCAACTTACTTTCTTTGATTAAATTCTGCAATCATGCAGAAGCTAAAATACTCTTAGTTCCCCTATTGAAAAGTCATAACTTCTTGTTAGAGTTTAATACAGCAATAAAAAATGACATGCTCGTACAGGACACACCAACATGCTCTGCAATGGACTGGCAACATGCCAGCTGGCACTCATAATCAGTTCACTCAAGAGTCCTTGATCTATGTCTTGTGAGGGTACCCAAGCGGAGATCACGGCAGATCCTATCCACAGATTACAATCGCCAGGCAGAGGCCTTGGAATATGTCACCTCTAGGCCTCTTCTGGTGCTGGCAAGCTGCCCTGTGTTGAAGGGAACTGGAGAAAACAGAGAATGTTGGGCGAGAGGAAAAGAGAACAATGCACCAATAGTTCAGTACATCATCGGAGGGTAAGGCTAAGGCACATATTGTTAGGTCAGGGAAAAGGAAGACTTGAAAGACCTCAAGATGTCCCAAAGTGCTTTACAGCCAATGAAATACCTCTTATGAGATGTAGTCACTCTTGTAATGTAGGAAATGCGGCTGCCAATTTGATCGCAGCAAGCTCTCACAAGCTGCAATGTGACAATGGCCAGATAATCTGTTTTAGTGATGTTGGTTGAGGGATAAATATTGACCAGGGCACTGGGGAGAACTTTGGCGGCACAGTGGCGCAGTGGTTAGCACCGCAGCCTCACAGCTCCAGTGACCCGGGTTCAATTCTGGGTACTGCCTGTGTGGAGTTTGCAAGTTCTCCCTGTGTCTGCGTGGGTTTCCTCCGGGTGCTCCGGTTTCCTCCCACATGCCAAAGACTTGCAGGTTGATAGGTAAATTGGCCATTATAAATTCCCACTAGTATAGGTAGGTGGTAGGGAAATATAGGGACAGGTGGGGGTGTGGTAGGAATATGGAATTAGTGTAGGATTAGTATAAATGGGTGGTTGATGGTCGGCACAGCCTCGGTGGGCCGAAGGGCCTGTTTCAGTGCTGTATCTCTAAACTAAACTAAACTAAACTCTCCTGCTCTTCTTCAAAATAGTGCCATGGGATGCGTCAACTAAGAGAGCAGATGAAAGACGGCGCTGCTGACAGTGCAGCATTCCCTCAGTACCACGCTGGAACTGTCACCTTTGGTGATTAGTGCTCACATACACCCAGGTCTCTCTGCTCCTGCACCCCCTTTAGAATTGTACCCTTTATTTTATGTTGTCTCTCCACATTCATTTCTGAAATAATGAATCACTTCACACGTCTCTGCATTAAATTAAATCGGCCACTTGTCCTCCCATTCCACCAACCTGCCTATGTCCCTTTGAAGTTCTGCACTATCCTCCTCACAGTTCACAATACTTCCAAGTTTTGTATCATCCACAAACTTTGAAATTGTGCCCTGTCCACCAAGGCCTAGGTCATTAATATATATCAGAAAGAGCAGGGGTCCCAACACTGACCCCTGGGGAACTCCACTACAAACCTTCCTCCAGCCTGAAAAACATCCATTAACTACTACTCTCTGTTTCCTGTCACTCAGCCAATTTTGTATCCATGTGATTACTGTCCCTTTTATTCAGCTTGATGCTGACCCCTGTAAGGCACTTTAGTATCTGTTGCATTTTCTGTTTATAAGTAAAATGTAACCAGTTGTTGTGTGGACCAGCATATGGAGGTAGGAACATAGAGTCCAGAGGACATTTGGATGAAGGGAGAAGAATTCTGACTGAAGGCATCATCGCTGAGGTTATATTGAACTTTTTAAAAATAAAGACAGTTTTATCTGAACAAGGACACACACAGACAAGTCAGGACATGTTTGTTAATCTGTTAATTGTGTATCAATTGTTTGATTATAAGTAGGTGCAGGTGGAGGGTGTTAATTGAGGTCTTACTTGAGCACTTACAAGCAGTCACTTACTGCAAATGGTGGAGGGTGTTGAGTGAGGAGCTACCTGCTTGTAATCCTTTTAGTTTGTACAATAAATGTGAAACTAAGTAAAGATAGGCTCCAGCATTATCCTTCCATAACAAGCTTTCTGGAGTTTAACAATGTTATTAAGATGGTGGCCCAGACTATTACAACATCAGACACTCTGGGCTGAATTTTACAGACCCCCAACATCTGGGGTTGTGGCGGGGGTCTGCCAGAAAATGCCACCGGGAGAGGGTCTCACGCACCCCGGTGACAGGAGGGCCCAACCCAATATTGCCGGTGGCGACGAGGCCTCATGCTGCCCCCCCGCCGCTCGGCGACAGGACCGCCATTAACATAATTAAATAAATTTAAATTAATGAATTAAGTACATTTACATTCCGCCATCTGTCCCAGTGCAATCTTCGTGCCGCTGGCCAGCACTCCCGTCCCTTCGGATCCCCGTCTGAGGAACCAAGGTGGAACACTGGTGGGGAGGAGGGAGGAGGTACATTTCTCAGTGCGGTGGAGGGAGAGTGGGGTCAAAGTAATATCATTGGTATGGGGGATGGTGGGAAGGGTTATAGTGTAAAGTTTATGCACTTTGGATTAGGAAGGTCAGGTGGACAAGGTACGTGTTTTGTGGAGGGAGAGGGCAAGTAATTAATTCTATGGTTATTGGGTGGGGGGTGGGAGAGGGGCAAGAGAAATTTATTTAATTTTTTAACATCGATGTATCTTTAAATATTTAAATTGAATGGCAGGGCTCGAAGCCCTTTAAAAATTGTGTCAGCGCCTGTGCACAGGCATTGCCGGAGAGAGACGACTCGCCCCTTCCACGTCATCGGGGGGCGAGTTCCTCCCCGGCTATTTAAATGAGCTGCTGCGCTTAATATAGCGGCGGCTCCACTTTTGCCCACCGCCGACTATGACGGCGGGAGTATAAATTTCAGCCATCTGTCTACATCAACTCTCGTAACCTCTCAGAATATTTATGAATGGCTTTCTTCCTGCCTTATCAAGATTCAGATATCACATCCATTGCTGCTATGCACCTAAGACCATCCCCACCTCCTGAGAGCATGATACGACGACATGAAGGTGGTCTTGCATGGCCAGGGTGGGGTTGATAAGGCACTGAAACTCAATTGCCTTATATGTCAAGGGACCAGGGTCAGAAGGCATATAAAGCCACAGCCCACAAGGACATTGTTGCTGCAGCTAAGGAAGTGTGACTTGGTCAGTTTCAGGAAGTTGCGTGGAAGAATTCGCTCAGTGGACCTGACCACCCTGTAACGAGCCCTCATATGGTGATCTAACTAAGCAACTGGTGTTGTAAGTATATATTATTACTTACTGGGTTAATAAAGGTTTTCTACATAAAGTGGAAATTGTATCCAAAGTTTGCTTCGTGCCACTGATACTTAGCACATGTTCTGGACTTTAGAGGGAAGTGAGACTCCCTGTTTAAGACCCCTGGGTGCTCGAAATAGGAAATGCTCCATTCCTCAACACTAACATCCCTCCCTCTTGTGAATATAAAACTCACCTACAACAAACTAAAATGGGGCCAAAAGTAAAATTAGAGAGGCTACATTTCAATGGTCATTGAATTTAACAAATACAGATTCTTACAGAATAGTTAAATTCTGAGAGGGTATCTGAATCTAATGAGATAATGAAATTGCAACAATTTATGAGCATATGTACATACAAAATCTATGGGTTGGAAAAGACCATGATGGCCTATCAAGACAGTCTCTCAATACCTGATTGAGGAGGCATTATGACTAGCCACTTCTTAATCCCCTCCCCCCAGTGCCACCCCCTTCCGCACCCTTATAATCTCCTGGGAGAGGCAAACAAAGAGTAAAAACCTGGGATCAATAAGGGAGAAAAAAAAATCTGGAAAATTCCTCATCAACCCCTTTAGGTGATTGAAAGCAGAGCTGGAAATCAGATGGACCAAATGTTATTTATAAAGACACTGACCTTCCATCGGAGGTGATCTCTGGTCCCATCAGGAACCAGTCTAGCTGCCTCTCAACACCCACCTCAGTAGCTGATAGTGCTTTCACTAGTCACCGCGAAGAAAAGAACCACCTATATCCAGGATGTATAATGCATTGAACTTCTCAACTTCTGACAGTGATCAACAAGGAATGAAAGGTTAAATTGCAGACTCCCAGTGTGGACCCTTGCTAACCACAAGCACATATTGGGAAATATGGGTGGAAAATGGTGGACTGCGCATTCACGATTTTTGCTGGCTGCTATTTCTATTGCCTTTTATAAATTCTGGATTAGTTAGCACTTCAGGCAATTCCAATATTTGTTGTTCACTCATGAATCTTGTCCTTTTTTGTTCCCCAACTATGTCCTGACATACTCAGGTTTGCTGCTTTAGTCTCTGTGTTATTTTTAATATTCTGGATAGTGCTATTGTACAAATTCCAGTTTATTTTACGCAAAAGTAAAAATTCTATTAAAATGGTGCAAACAGGAATTTGCGTGAATGCATTAACAAGTGGGCTAAAAATAAGGACACAAAATGAAGTAAAATCTATTTTCACAACACTATACATGAGTGAACTGAATCACGATGAGGGGAATAAGGAAACAACTTGAGCTTTTACTGATACTTTCTTTGTAAAATTGCAGGTGGTTAAACCCTCTAAGGGGTTTTGATTTCGAGACTCTGAACATCATTTTTGCAATTGTTTCAATGCTTTTACATAAGTCCTGCCTTGTGTCTTTAAATCCAAGGAGATCGCTGGCATCCACTTGACAATCAATAAGGACTTGCTTGATCTTGCCATTTAAAAACAACTCTTCAGGTTGAAGTGCTCACATTACCAATATTCACGAGCCTTGTGATTTTAGCTAATGCTCACAATCATGCAATGCATTCAGGTATATTTAGAAGCCTTCAAAGTTGCTGTGCTTCCTAATTTCTTGTGAATGATGAGCACTGTGAAAATATTGATGAAAGATTACAGGACTCATAAAGGAATAATGAAGATTGCCAATGCCTGGCAATTGCCTATCGAATTACATAGGGATTACAGCACAGCATCAGGCCACTCAGCCTATCTAGTCTATTACATTTATAAGCTAATATTTATGCTCCACTTGAGCCGCCTCCTACCCCTCTTCTTCTAACCCTATCAGCATATCCTTCTGTCCCTTGTCACGCCAACATGCTACGTTGAATGATATATTTTTTTTTAATTCACTGACTGGAGACCTGAATTTATTATTTTTTAAGAAATTTAAAAGGAACAGGTAAAAGGTGACGTTCCTAGCAGCTTACGATGGCCGCCTAATTTGCAACCCTGTATCCTGTGAAGAGGAGATGAAGCATCCGGCCCATCCCAGCAAGAACCAAGACCTGGGAAATTTAAGGGAACTGCCTGTTCCCATTAGCAAGGCATCAAGACTATTACTTGAACAATGATTAATTGAACAGCATGGCTGTTTTAGTCGCAAGAAGAAATGCACACCGCTAATTACTATGCTTGAATCACTGGGTGACTGTCATGTGACAAGCACCCCCATCTGTGATTTAAGCTGGTGTTTCTCTGCAGCAGGCTGACGAGCATCTGGACTCTGAGAAGTGCAGACCCAAGTGGGAGTCCTTCCATTCTCTCTCTCTCCATTTCAGCTTGCAAGCTTTGAACCCTGCCTGCTGACTGACAACCTCTGCATAGTCTGGCTGCAACCAGAGACACCTTGGAGGAAATCATCCGCATCGCGGTCTCTACGCGACCCACTATCTCTTCAAACCAGGAGCCTCTGGACCATCGAATTTAGCTAGAAGCCAGCCAAATCACCAAGCACCACAGACTGTATACCCTTTTTTGTCTATGGACTTTAACTCGACCAATGTACCCTTCCCTCCTCTGTAACCTATTTGTGTGTGTGTGAACCTCAAGTTTGTGTGAGTGAAAGTTGGAACGTAGTTTATTATTTTACTTAGATAGGTTTAAGTACAATAAAGCTAACCTCTTTCTTTGTTAAACTCAAGACAACCTGTCTGGTTCTTTTTATGATCATAGCATGTAAATAATCAACACTCACTTAATTGGCAAGTACATCCACTTTAAAAAAGTATTAAACCTGTTGTGGTCAAACAAGGAGAAGGAAAAGAGGGAAGCCCTTCGAGCATGCCCCACCTCCTCACCTGACCATAACACCCTTATGTGCTTATCTAGCTTCCCATTAAAAGAATCTATGCTATTCACCTCAACTACTCCATGTGGTACTGCATTCTACATTCCAAAATTCTCTTTTGGATTTATTGGTTACTATCTTGTATTCATGATCCCGAGTTTTGGTTTCCATTAATGGCTGTACATATGTAAATATTTGAGACCGGCTGCACCAACAAATATGTGAAATTGGTAAGTAAGCTCCTGACAAATTATGCCTCATTCCAAAAATTCACAAAAATAGAATTTTCAGAAGTTGTATCAAGGTTTGCAATCTGTAATAGTTTGCTCTATGTCAAATTACCAGCCTGGTTTTCACTGTTTCTTTGAAGTACTATGTCAGTTTTCATGTACCTTCTAACTTCAAATGATTAAAAGAAGGTTCCAAAATCGGGAGGTCTTCCAGTTGAGCAGTTAGAGAATCATATCATGCAGTAGGAGGCCATTCATCCCATCATGTCAATGCTGGCTGTTTGAAAGAGCTGTCCAATTAGTCTCATACCTGTGAAGAATTCAGTCAGTGCAGGATTTTGGGAGAGATATGAATAGCTCTTCTGGAATGATGGCAAGAAAGAAACTTTGACAGAAGTTTGTCCAACAGTAAAGCTGTTATGGAGGTGTTTTTTTGAGATTCTTGAAAGCCATGAGAAGCATGGAAGAAAATAAAACGCTGATGAGTGATGATGCAAGGCTGCTTCGTTACTTGACAGCATTTGTGACAGGGAAGGAAATGGAACTGTTCCCATTAAATTATATTTAAAAAGGTTGGCAGAACAGATGCAAATAGAATTGCGAGTTGTGATGCCTTTATTGAGTTTTACATTTAAATGAGCTCACTTTGATACATACCCTGGCAGAGCTAACTGTCTGATATTTTGAACAGTTGCTCTGAAGATATGGTATTGTAAGTTATGTTGGATTATTTATTCTCCGGATACAGTGGTAATGTACTTTTATATATTCAGAAATCTGCTTTTGCTACTTTATCAATTTCTTGCACATTATTAACTTGCATAGAGCAAGATTTACCCACGGATTTGCAACTAGAATTCAATAACAACTTGCATTTAGATAGTCCCTTTAATACAGAAAATTTCTCAAGATGTTTCACAAGAGCATTATCAAACACAATTTGACACCGAATCCTATAAGAAGATATGGTTAAAGATGTAGGTTTTAAGGAGTGCCAAGGAAGGAGAGAGAGGTGATTTTGGGACCGTAGACCTTTTAGAAATGATTTTCTATTCAACACCACTGGGGTCTGGGGTGCTAATCTTTACTGGGCCCTGGAAGTAAGTCAATCACCATGCAACATTGGCAATCACCATAGGCAATCACCATGCAACATTGTTGGAAAACTATTGACTTAACATGAGTGTGTTAGCTTTCATGGTGGCCCAATGGGCAGGTGAGCTGCCTGATACCAGTTTCAATCCTTGGTCTGTATGGAGTCATCTAAACAGAACAATTCAGTTCAGAGTCCTGGAAGGAGAGAAGAGTAGCTCGCTCCTGACCGCTATTCAGTGACTCCCATTGAAAAGTGTGTGGATATCGGGATGAGGACAAGAATACCTCCCATAGCTCAATGGCTTGCTACTACTCACTTACAGAGCAAGATTAGTGATATGTGTAAGATAACAGTGATGGACTTGTGCCTGTGGAACCATACTTTTTAGTTTAGTTTAGTTATACAGCACTGAAACAGGCCCTTCGGCCCCCGAGTCTGTGCCGACCATCAACCACCCATTTATACTGATCCTACACTAATCCCATATTCCTATCACATCCCCACCTGTCCTTACATTTCCCTACCACCTACCTATACTAGTGGCAATTTATAATGGCCAATTTACCTACCAATCTGCAAGTCTTTTGGCTTGTGGGAGGAAACCGGAGCACTCGGAGAAAAGCCACGCAGACACAGGGAAAACTTGCAGGCAGTACCCAGAATTGAACCCGGGTCACTGGAGCTGTGAGGCTGCGGTGCTAACCACTGCGCCACTGTGCCACCCTTCAAAGAAATGCGAGTAATACTGACAGGGGTTAAAATAATATAGAAATGGGTGAATATAGTTTCGATATAATGCCTCTTGCATTCTTCACATTTTAACATGGCAAATAGGGTCTCTCAAAACTGCTTTTGTGTCAGCAAATGGAAAAAAGGAGTCAGATTTTCTACATCTCCAGTGCAATTTGAATGTGCTGCAGGAAAATGATTTAGTAATGAGGAATTGCTGTATTGTTATACTGTCTGTATCTGAAGCGCAATCGAATCCAGCTTCACGTTTCCTTTCGCTAATGTAGTGCTTCTGGAATAAGGAACTTCGCACATCAAAGTGATTTATAAGGGGAGGCGTTCTGCTATTTAGGTTCAAAAAAAACCTTTTCAGCAGTAATTGCTTTGCATCTTGGCAAATGCAAGTCTGGATTTTGTGTTTCAGTCTTGATCAGGCGTGCCCACATTTGAAATGGCTATGCAAAGGATATTTTATCTTGTGATTTTCAATGAATTTTGTGAAATGCTTTTGCCACAAATTAGTGCAGCTCCCTTCTTAGGGCTGATCTTGACAAGAGTATATTTAATAGAGTTTACCTAAATCATGTGTTCATTGAATTTACGCCTTCCTGTCTCTGTGACTCTTTTGCGCCATATCGTAGGATCACAGAAGCATACAGCACAGAAGGAGGCCATTTGACCCATTGTGCCTGTGCTAGCTCTTTGAAAGAGTGGTTGTGCTTAGTCCCACACCTCTGCTTTTTGTTCATAATACTTTAACTGCCTCATCCTCAAGTACCTGCTGAAGTGCCTTTGAAAATTATTTATGGAATCAGCTTCCACTACCTATTCTTGGAAAACTGTCCCAGATCCAGACAACACTCTGAGTGAAAAACATTTTCCTAATTTCCCCTCTAGATCCTTTACTGATGATTTTAAATCTATGGCCTTTGGTTGTTGACCCACTCACCAGATATAATTTTTTTTCTCCATCTACTCTGTCAAATCCTCTCACCCGCTTGAAAACCACAATTAGGTCACTTCATAATCTAGTCTGTTCCAAAGAGAACAGTCTGAACTTTTCCAACCTCCCCTCATAACTGAAGTCCCCCATCCATGGTAACATTCCGGGAAACCTCCTCTTCCTCCTTTCTAAGGCCTTTGCATCTTTCCTGAAGTGTGGTGCCTAGAATTGTCCACAATGCTCCAGCTGAGACCTAACCAGTGATTTATAAAGTTCTAACACAATCTCTTTCCAGAAAGCACCGAATTTCACAGATTGACGAATTTATAAAGTATATTAAAGTAAATAAATATGATATAGCCATTACAGAGACATGGCTGCAGGATGACAAGGATTGGGTCCTCAATATTGAGGGGTATATGACATTCAAGAAGAATAGGAAGCTAGGTAAAGGTGGAGGGGTAGCACTGTTTTTCAAGGATGGCATTGGTACAATAGTTAGAGATGACCTTGATTCAGTGGATCAGGATGCAGAATTAGTTTGGGTGGAGATGAGGAATAGTAGGGGAAAGAAGTCACTAGTGGGAGTGGTCTACAGGCCCCCGAACAGTCATCACAATGTAGGACGAAGTATCCAAGACGAATTATTGGGTGCTTGTGATAAAGGGACGGCAATAATCATGGGTGATTTTAATCTCCATATAAATTGGAAAAATTAAAATGTCAATAGTAACCTGGAAGAGGAGTTCATAGAATGCTTTCGAGATAGTTTCTTAGAGCAGCACATTCTGGAACCAACCAGAGAGCAGGTTATATTAGATTTGGTATTGTGTAATGTGATAGGATTAATTAATGACCTCAGAGTAAAGGCACCTCTAGGTAGCAGTGACCACAATATGATTGAATTTTACATCCAATTTGAAAGAGAGGAGTGGGTCTAAGACTAGTATTTTAAACTTAAATAAGGGCAACTATGAGGGCATGAAAGCTGAGCTAGCTGAAGTGAACTGGGTTACTAGGCTAGGAGATAGATCAATAGAGAAGCAGTGGTTGACATTTAAAGGGATATTTCAGAATACTCAGAATAAGCATATTCCTACTATAAGGAAAATCTGGAAGGGGGGGGCACAATCCCTGATTAACTAAAGAAGGAAGGCATCAAGTTTAAGGAAAAAGCATATAATTGTGCATATAAAGGTGGTAGGTCAGATGATTGATCAGAATATAAAGAACGACAGCGAATGACTAAAAGGTTAATCAGGAGAAAAAAATTAGACTATGAGAGAAAGCTAGCTAGAAATGTAAAAACAGATAGCAAGAGTTTCTACAGATATTTAAAAAGGAAAAGAGTAAGTAAAGTGAGTGTTGGTCCAATAGAAAGTGATATTGAGAGTTAATAGTAGATAATAAGGAAATGGCAGATGAAATGGATAAATATTTTGCTTCTGTCTTCACTATAGAGGATATAAAAAAAACATTCCAGTATTAGCTATAAATCAGGAGGTGGAAGGAAAAGAGGAACTTGGTGAAATTACCAGGGAAGCAGTACTGACCAAACTGATGGAGCTGCAGGCTGACAAATCCCCAGGTCCTGATGGGCTTCATCCTAGGGTCTTAAAAAAAGGTGACTAATGAGATAGTAGATGCACTGGTGTTAATTTTTCAAAATTCGCTAAATTCTGGAAAGATTCCACCAGACTGTCAAGTAGCAAATGTGACCCCTCTATTCACGAAGGGTGGGGTGGGGGAGGCAGGAAACAGGTAACTATGGGCCAGTTAGCTTGACATCTGTCTTGGGGAAGGTGTTAGAGTTGATCATTAAGAAGGCTATAGCTGGGCACCTAGAAAAACTCAAGGTAATCAGGAATAGTCAGCATTGATTTGTGAAAGGGAAATCATGTTTAACCAATTTATTGGAGTTCTTTGAAGGAGTAACATGTGCTGTGGATAAAGGGGAGCCAGTTGACCTACTGTACTTGGATTTCCAGAATGGATTTGACAAGGTGCCACATAAAAGGATATTGAGCAAAGTAGGAGCTCATGTTGCAGGGGGTAACATATTAGCATGGATAGAAGATTGGTTGGCTAGCAGAAAACAGACAGAATGCATAAATAGGTTCTTTTCTGATTGGCAGGATGTGAGGAGTGGAATCCTGCAGGGGTCTGTGCTGGGGCCTCAATTTTTACAATTTATTTTATCATGCTAGGCGCTCACCTTCCAAGAATGAGGCACATTAATTTTGTCATGAACATTGATTTTAAACTGTTACTGGAGTGAAGAAAAGACTTGTTAAACAGATCAGCTGTGGCCGGAAAAGACATTTGCATATTAACAGACGGTGCTTGGAAGGACAAAGGACCTCCCTGACATATTCATCCTACAATGAACCTTGATCAACAGGTATTGTGTGTAAAAGGAGCACTCCAGAGACTGCTAAGGTGATACAATCCAAGACGTGGTCAGACCAGTTAGTCACATGACTAACCTGCTTGGCAACCTGGGTTTTCTGAATTGTACAGTTTGAACTCAGAATGTCTGTTTGCTCCTGGACTGAGGAGATCTCTCCTGTCTGCTCCCACCTTTCTCTCACAAGCCTCTGAATCTACTGAAGACACATGAACCCCAAGAGAGAAAAGTGTCCTACAGCGAACAAGGTTTAAGAAGAATACTGAGCTCCAACGAAAAGTAATAACTATCTACAATCAAGGACTCCACAGTGAGCTCGAAGAACCATAATAAAAACTCTTCAGATATTGCCTCAAACTTTTCCACTTTATTTTTCTTCTGCTCTTTCTGTCTCTATTGCATGTGTGTATTGCATATGCAGCTAGCATGGATGCGTCGTTTATCCGTAGGCGTCAACCAAATTAGAGTTTAAGTTGAATAAATTTCAACTTTTCTTCTTCAAGCCTAAGAAAACCTGTTTGTACTGGTTTCTTTGTCTCATAGTTGGAAAGCGGTGAACAAGGATTCACCAAGGGGGAGCTAAAAACACGGTGTGTTTAAAATTAAACCCTGTTATGGTAAGACCAGGTGAAGGCTGAAAGGGACCCTGGACCTCTTTCTCACCTGGTCGTAACAATATCAATGACTTAGATGAGGGGAACGAAGGCATGATAGCTAAATTTGCCGATGACACAAAAATAGGTAGGAAAAAGTGTTGTGAAGAGGACATAAGGAGTTTGCAGATCGATATCGATAGGTTGAGTGAGTGGGCACAAATCTGGCGGAGTAAAATGTGGGAAAATGCAAAGTTGTTCACTTTGACAGGAAAAATAAAAAAGCAGAGTATTACTTTAGTGGAGAACAACTGCAGAATCTGAGGTGCAGAGGGATCTAGGTGTTCTAGTGCATGAGTCACAAAATGTTAGTGTGTAAGTATAGCAAGTAATAAAGAAGGCTAATGGAATGCTATCCTTTGTCATGAGAGGAATTGAAAATAAAAGTAAGGATGTTATGTTTCAGTTATACAGGGCATTGGTGGGACCACATCTCGAAAACTGTGTGCAGTTTTGGTCTCTTTATTTAAGGAAGGATATAAATGTATTGGAGGCAGTTCAGAGGAGGTTTACTAGATTGATAACTGGAATGAGCGGGTTGTCTTATGAGGAAAATTTGAACAGATTGGGTTTGTTTTCACTGGAGGTTAGAAGAATGAGGGGAGACTTGATTGAAGTATATAAGATCCTGAATGGTCTGGACAAGGTGGATGTGGAAAGGATGTTTCCACTTGTGGGTGAGTCCAGAACCATGGGACACTGTTTTAAAATTAGGGGTCGCCCTTTTACGACAGAGATGAGGAGAAATTTTTTCTCTCAGAGGTTGTGCAACTTTGGAACTCCCTGCCTCAGAAGGTGGTGGAGGCGGAGTCATTGAATATCTTTAAGGCAGAGGTAGATAAATTCTTGATAGGCAAGGGAATCAAAGTTTATTGGGGGTAGATGGGAATGTGGAATTCGAGACACAATGAGATCGGCCATGATCTTAATGAAAGGCGGAGCAGGCTCGAGAGCCCGAATGGCCTACTTCTACCCCTAATTCTTATAGCCATATGGTAAATTTTTGGATTGTAAAAGTACTGATCAAGGATTCTTGTTTTGTTCTGGCGAGGAATCCTGAGCCCTTTTTGTTCAGTTTTTACCTCCCGAGAAAAACTAACATTGCCCAGGTTGAGGAAGCGTATTTGAGATGTGGAATCATTGTGTATCTGTGACGCTGAAGAATTTGATTCCAATATCTTTTAAAAATTAATTTTCAAAGTGTGGGCATCACTGGCAAGGCCAGCATTAATTACCCATCCCTTGTTGCCTTGATACCACTGAATAGCTTGCTAGGCTACTTCAGAGGTTCGTTAAGAGTCAACCATTTTGGAGTGGCATTGCAGTTTAAAATAGGCCAGACCAGTTCAGGACAGCTGAACTGTTGGCTCTGTTTCTCTGTCCACAGATGCTGCTAGACCTGCTGATTATTTCCAGCACTTTCTGTTTTTATTCCTTTTGTTAAAGGACTTGAATGAATCAGGCAAGTTTTCACGACAATCTGACAGCGTCACCGTCACTTTATACTGCTTTTACACTGAATTCAAATCATAGTGGGATTTGAACTCAGGGGGCTTGATTTTACCAAGCCCTTGACTTCGGTCTCCATGACAGGGGGGGTGGGGAGGGCGGGGGCTGAAAGATTGGGCTGACAGCGGTCTGCCACGGAGCCCGATGCCGAGAGAGCCCGGCCCGATCCTCCCTGCGGTGGCCAGGCTCCGTGGTGGCCCCGCCAACCACCTCCCCATCCCATCGCTGGGCGACGGGACCTGGATTTCAATAATTATATTAATTACATGCATAAATTTAAATGGACTTACCTTCAGTCTTCCGGGCCCACTGCAATCTTCAGTGTGCTGGCCAGCACTCCCGCGCCTTCAATTCCCCATACAGGGAAAGCTGTCATGACACTGGTGGAGAGGGGGAAGGAGTTAAGATTATCAGCGCGGGGTGGGGGGGGGGGGGCGGGCATAGCAGGGTTGAGGGGAAGGAGTGAACTTCAAACTTTGTGCAGTCTTGGGGGGAATTTTAAGATTTGAAAGGTAAGTGTTTGTTGCGGGGATGGTGAAGGGCAAATAGTTAATTTAATTGTTATTGGGGGGTGGGAAAGGGGCCTTTGAAATTTATTTAATAGATTTTGGGGGGTATATCTTTAAAAATTCAAATTGACTGGCAGGGCTGTCTGCCCTTTCAAAAGGCAGCTGACACCATTGCTGGCGATGGACAGCCTGCCCCCTCCACATGATTGGGGGGTGGTGGGCCACCCTGGCGATTTAAGTGAGCTGCCGCGCATGAGACCGCGGCAGCTTCTCAGCATGCGGGCCGCCATTTTTTGAGCTCGCCGCCAAGATCAACGGCCAGCTCTTAAAATCCAACCTGGGGTCTCTGGATTTTTATTCCAGCCCTTTCGATTATTAGTCCAGCATTATAATCACTACACAACCTCACCCAGTTTGAAAATACATCCTCCATCCTCACCAGGTTGTTCGAGGACACATACCAATCAGTGTTGCCTATTAAATACGCCCTTGAGTATGACTCATGTGACTCAGATGCAACAAACATAAAGCGTGATTGGATGATCCGTAAGAAGAGTGCTCCTGTGAAGTGTTGTACTGCGTTAAAGGTGCTATATAAATACAAGTTGTTGTTGAATGGATGCTTCGCTGCATGTAGAGAGGTACACACTGAATTGGGGCTACGCGTTGGGTACAAAATGTATTCAGTGATGAACCTGACTGAATAACACGAGCGAGAAATGCATTGACTTTATTGTGTCCATTGAATAAATTACCTAAACAAAAATGTATATGAACGTTGTAGCTTAGAAGAGATGAGAAAATAGAAATAAATTACGCAATTGTGTTTTAATGGTTGGCATTTGTGAAACACTTTGAGATGATTCTGAGGGGTGCAATAAGGTGCCATGGAGATGTCACGCATTTCTTACTACGCTCACTGTGGATCATGGCGCATGTTGTGATCCAGGCTTCTATTTTCCAAGAGTTACGCTGGTGACAACTGGTTCATTTTAAATATTCATTATGCCTAGGAAATACAGGCCATGCTGACATAGCCAATGTGGCACTATCTCAGATTGGAAGGCAGGAATTATGCAGCAGCTATGGCGATGAGTGCAGGGGCTGCTTTATTGTTGCGTTTAAGTCTGCTGTCTATTGAGAGCAGTGTGGTTGCTATGGCAATGATTGTTTAACTGTCAGATTTTCACCCTGAAAGAAAGAGCATATCGTTGATTGCATGAAAGGCATTGAAATATATATTTTTTTAAATCTTTTTTTCTTTGTAATGTCCCCGTTTTTCATCCTGAATAAAGAGACTGATGCTGGACTAATGCTACTAATCGACGGGCTGCTTGACCATGAGGAGACAATGCATTCAGGACTACTTCTGTCCTCATCCGCGTCCAGTTCCAGTTAGTGAGCAGAAGTCAAGAATTGGGACCCCTGGCTGACCATTCCCAGAATATTCCAGCGTCACCATGGTCGGTTGACACACCAGTATTGATCACTGGACAGAAATCAGGACTAGCAATCCTGGATGATGTTTCCTTGCCTCCCCTATCCCAATACTCACCTACATGTTGCCCCAGGTGGGATCAGCTGACACAGCCCAGAACAGATAACAACACCTGGAATGGAATGGGAACAGTTCTGTAAAAATCACTTAGGGTTGGTATTGTTTCTTGGACTGACCAATACAATCCAGCATTCAATTTAAGAAAATAGCCAAACAGTGATTGCACTTTACAAACAATTAAAAAAAAATGTTTTCTCTTATGATTTAAAATTCAAGGACAAACCAAGGTCATTTAGTGATTAACCTCAGAGACTGGTAATCCATAATTATTGGCTTCCTGTCTTGTATATTACAAATTTACCTGCTTTGAAATAGTAGATGGAGCCGATTTTTAGTTTGCACTGGCTTATTGTCTAAGAAAATGTCATTTGCTTGATAAGTTATTCCCAATATTTCAACAAGCAAAGTAAGATTAAATTACAATTAATTCAATCTATGATGCTTGACCTATCCGCTGTATACCTTTGTACAATCACCTCTGGGATCTGAGTTTGAACAAAGTCCAGAACAACAAGATCAAATTGTCCATGACCTGACCTGAAACGTTAACTCTGTTTCTCTCTCCACAGATGCTGCCAGACCTGCTGAGTATTTCCAGCATTTCTTGTTTTTATTTCAGATTTCCAGCATCCGCAGTATTTTGCTTTTATCAAATTCTCCATACTCTGCTACCTGTCTTAAGTGAAATACATTGGCGATGATGTGCTAACAAGAACAGGAAAGGGCTGCCCCAATATCAGATGGCACTGTTCTATGATATAGTTGGGTTTTCCATCCAAAAAGAGTTCATGAAAATTGATTATGCAATTTATGCATTTGCATTTAAATAAGGTCACCTCTAATTGCGTACTAAGAGCAACTTTGAGAACTCTTTAATACAAAGAACTTTAGAAGCCCCTCTTTGTTTTGGGATGACCTTAAGTGCAGACCACCTTAAGTGAGGATAACCAGAGGAAGTGATGTCATGTCACACATGACCAGCCAGTTGTGGGTGGCACAAGTTGTAATAAAACCCATGTTTTCTTTGGGTATTACTTGTAATGTTGTAAGGCATTTGGATATCTCTTGCATTTTTGTTATGCAGTGAGGCATTTGTTAATATCTCTTGCATTTCTGTTCAGAAGTAAAATGTAACTAGTTGTAGTGTGGACCCAGCGTGTGGAGCTCACTGGGTGGTAAAACATGGAGGCGAAGGACATCGGGACAAAGGGAGAAGAATTCTGACAGGAGACATCATCGCTGGGGCTCATATTGGACTTTTTTTTTAAAATAAAAGAGAGTGTAACTGAACAAGGACCCCCACACACAGACACACACACATACACACACACAGAGACAAGTCAGGATATGCCACTGAAGTGGTAGCCTGGGCTGTTGCAACCTCAGACAGCCTGTCTACAACCTCTTTCGTGGACAATGGCCTTTTGAAATATGTGGTTTCCTTCTTACCCTATCAAGATGCAGATATCAGCCATGGGTATGCAACTAAGAACTCCCCCTGCTGAGAGCAGGATATGACCACATGCAGGTGGTCTTGCATAGCCAGGGTAGGATTGATAAGGCACTGAAACCCAATCGGATGAGCCAATTCAAAACATTACCTTGTACGTCAAGGGGCCGGTGTCAGAAAGGGGAATAAAGCCACAGCTCACAAGGACATTGTTGATGCCGTCAGGTCAGTCACAGGAAGCCTTGCGGAAAAAGTCACTCAGTGGATCTGACCACCCGGGAACGAGCTTCTGTACATGGGCCGACTAAGCAACTGATGTTGTAAGTATATACTATTGCTTGGTGAGTTAATAAAGGTGTTTTCAGATAAAGTGGAGATTGTATCCAAAGTCTGTTACGTGCGATTGATACTCAGTACGGGGTCAGGACCTTAGAGTGAAGTGAGACACCCTTTTTAAAGAGTCTTACAGTCCTGTGAGTCTTACAATAGATCACACACCAAGGGATCAAGTAATATTACACTCTTACCCTCTCACGCCATTGGCTGTCTTCCTCAGCTCTCTCACCTGTGAACCTTGTCAAAAAGTAGCCCTTTCCCCATCTTTGTAATGAAACATTATTAGTTAGTTGATTGCCACACATAGCTGGGTTAATTCTGCATTGGCTGAACCGTTTGGTCTGTTAAAGGTGGCATGATGGAAATATTAGCACTGCGTATGGTGTTCATTTAAGATCTCTGCGCTTGATCTGTGTTATGAGAAAAACATTTAGCAAAAACAAAATCATCAAAATAGAGGGCAAAGGGGCTTTCTCATCAACATAGTGAAATTACCACAGAGTATAATCGGGAATGTTTCAAATGTTGGGATTTGCATTTTAGAAGCATATGTTCATGAAGCTTAAAAAAAATCATAATAGCCTCAATTCATAGCTTTCAGCAGTTTTGTGAGGCTTCATTGAGTGCAAGTGTTTTTGGCATCTGAAATCAGCTAAAGGTCATTAATGTAAAGAAAGGATAATAATGACCCAAGAAAGACCCCCAAGGGACTTCCCTTTCTACTGGGGATAAATCAGAATTCAATTCATTGGTGCCTTTTATCTAGCTAGCAGCAAAACCCACCAGGTGGTCCCGTTAGATAACCCAAATGGTTCACTTACTGAACAGAAGATTATGGTTTACTGTATCACAAGCCATCATAAGGTGTCAATTAAAGCTACTCCATTAGTTGGCACATTGCTCTGTGCAATTTCTAATAGATGGAGAGAGGAGGACTACTGGGCTGCCCTGTCTTTGAATACAGTGGGTAACTCTGGCAGCCCTTCAAGCCAAAGGAAATGAAGCTATATTTAGATTGAGGCTTTATGATGTAGTTAAATTGATTGCAAATGAATGGAGCTGAAAAATGTAGTCATTTGCTGTCAATTTGACACAGGCTAATCATTCATTTGTTGAAAGATTCAAGGTGTTTTTGATGGGGAAAGCCAAATGTGTATCTGGGGATTCACATCATTTTTTAAAGCTAGATTTTTTGATTATGAAACTTCAAACTTCTGCAGATGAGTGAGAATTCAGAAAGCCCTCAAATGTTGGCATGCAAATCAACCTTTCAGGAAGATTATACTTGCTGTTTACATGCAGGTGAGCACTTTCGAGTGGTGCCCTTTAAACCATCTAACTGGAACAATGATCAAACTATCTGTGCACGGTTGACCTTGCTTGATGGCCTGCACTCTCCCTTGATGTTTCCAGATGTATTCATTATGTGCATTCAATGGTCTGAGGACAACAAAGCCACTCTGAAACATGCCACTGCATTAAAAAAAAAATTCAATTGCTTGCATGCAATACCACTGTGGACAAAGCAGCCCGTTTGATTGGCACCCCTTCCACCACCTTAAACATTCTCTCCCTCCACCACCGGTGCACAGTGGCAGCAGTGTGTACCATCTACAAGATGCAACGCACCAAAGCTTCTTCAACAGCACCTTCGAAACCCACTACCTCTGCGGCCTAGAAGAAAAAGGGCAGCAGGCGCAGTGGAACACCACCACCTGCAAGTTCCTGTCCACACACCATCCTGACTTGGAAATATATCGCCATTCCTTCACTGTCGCTGGGTCAATCCTGGAGCACCCTCCTTAACAGCACCAACACCACATGCACTGCAGCGGTTCAAGAAGGCAGCTCATGGCCACTTCTTAAGGTCAATTAGGGATGGGCAACAAATGCTGGCCTTGACAGAGACACACACATCCCACGAACGAATAAAGAAGAGTTTGCACACAGCAAGGTCTCACAGGAAATAAAAGAGCAAAATCAGTTTGTCTGTTTGGTGGTGTTGGTTGAGAGATGAATGCATACCAAGAGAATTCTGCTCTCTTCAAATAGTACCGTGGGATCTTCAAAAAATAAATGAACTTTCTCATGAAAACAATCCTCTTAGAAGCACTTCATGTGATAAAATATCATTTGAGTTGGAGCATTTAGAGATGTTCTCTTATGTAACATTGTCTCAATTAAGCAACTAATTTGTTTCAAAGTTGTTTTAAATTATCATAAACATTAATTGTTATTCCTTTGCCATTCACCCTGTCTTGTTGATCTCTCTCCTTTTTGCCCACCTATAAATTCCTCCATGCCCTTTACTCACTGTATGTCTGCAATGCCCTCTGACGGTACATCCCGGGCCTACATTCCTTTCAATTTGGCCTATGGTACATCCCGTCTTCCAATGTTTTTCACTCAGCAGAGCTTTCAGCTTTCTCTAACTCCTTCACCAAACGTCTTCACTCTGTCACTTTCCTCTTTGTGCTCCTAAGCCTTCTCAAACCGTCTCAACCACGCTTGCAGCTTTCAACTCTCTTACATCTCCGACTGTCATTCAGCCTCTTTACTCATATGCAAAGCAGCTTGGCATAAATTAAAGGCACTCTACGAATCTAAGCACTTGTTATTGTTTGTCACTTGATGCTGAATGAGTGGGTTTCACTAAAAGGTACAAGAAATGATTAGAAAGGCTAATGAAATGCTAGTCTTCATCTCAGAAGTTATGTTACAGTTATATAAAGCTCCGCTTAGACCTCATCCAAAATATTGCATTCAGGTCTGGGAATGCACCTCAGGTTGGTTATCTTGGCCTTAGAGAGAATGTAGCAGAAATGAACCCAGGGTTAAAAGGGCTTAAATCATGAGGACAGGTTGCATAGACTAGGCTTGTGTTTCCTTGTGTATTGGAAGATTGAAACGGTAGCAGGGTCACAGAGCAGCAGGATCATTTGAGACCTCAGGGAATGGTCGTTCCTGCCCTTTTGCGAGTCACCCCAGGCCCAGGTAAGGGTCCCATGCTCAGGGTTATGAGTCGTGGCCAATGGCGGAACCAGTGAATTTTTGGGGGTGGTGGTGGAACAGCAAGAACCTTGAGGGACTATGGCTACTTAGAGGCGGAGGATCCTTTGGGAAGGGGACTTGTGTTTCCTTTAAAGCACACGAGGCAATGGGAAACCACCTCATGTACTTGTTACCTCATCATGTTGCTTATTTCTCCTGTAAGTTAAAAAATGGGAGGGTCCTTATGAGCAACTGAATAGGAAAGCACAGGACCGTGAGGCGGGGAGAAATGAGCAGAGGACCTGCCCTTGGACAGATCACCAGCACTATAGAAGGTTAGGGTGAAACTAATTAAGGTGTTTGAGATGATTAAAGGAATTGATAGGATATATAGAGAGGGCTGGGCCCAGCTAGCTGACAGTTCTGTTACTGAGTGAGAAACGGTTGGGGAGGTTCAAAACAAGTAGACATAACCTTAAAATTAGAGCTAGGTCATTCAGGGGATCTCAGGAATCACTTTTTCACAAAAGCAGTAGTGGAGAGAAATAGACTCGCAAGGCTACAGGGATGGAGCCAGGGAGTGGGACTGACTGCATAGCTTCGTGGAGAGCTGGCATTGGACTCAATGGGCCGAATGGCCTTCTTCTGTGCCGTAAGTGACTCTGTGACTCTTAAGAAACCTGGAACTCTCTCTCCCAATAAGCTGTTGAGGCTGGGAATCAATTGAAAATTTCAAAACTGAGATTGATATATTTTTATACGGGTTACAGAACCAAGATGGGTCAATGGAGTTAGGATGCTGATCAGAAATGTTCATCAGATTTAAGAAAAGATACATGATCTATTTGAATGGCGAAACAGGCTTGAGGGGCTGAATAGTCCACTGCTGTTCCTAAATTCCTAATAGGAACACTAAGTCCAATGTAACATGAGAACACATCCCACACCAGAATTATTCCAACTTACACCATGGTCCAGTGTTTCTTAAGGAAGTTTCTATTTGCCCGTTGAAAGGCAGTTGACAGATCACAGTTCTGATTGGAAGAACGGACTAACCATTGGATTAGTGCATCGAGCTGTATGATGATGGATCAATAAAGTTTCTCTCTGAGCTTTCTTTCACCAGCTTGACACTTCTCACTTCACTTACAGTAAGAATTCATGGCATTTGAAGATGCGCAGAGTTGTGTATTCAGTGCTTCGTTCTGACAACTCCCCTCAAGTGTAATGAGATTTGTCGTTTTCTATCCAGTCCATTGGAACAAAAATGACTCTGTGAGAGGAAAAAAAAAAGGAAGCGGTCCGCCTCAGTGATAATTATCTTTTGGAAATTACACTTCATGACAGCCTCTACATGGGTGCCATTTTTCAATGTGACCTCTACTGAAATGATTTATAGACCAGAATTGGCAAGAGTTCCATGGGGCCATTTGCATTCCTTTCAGCTATCTTTGTGTTATGTTTGTAATGGTCAGATGGAGGTCTCACTCAATCTGAGTTGGGGCAGGGTATAAACTCCATTTACCATGTGAACTGAGCTGATCTATGGATTCGGTGTAGATGTTCGGATAACAATATTAAAATGGCAGCATACATTAACATAAAATGGCTGACGTAATAGCGAAGTTAGCCCAAGTTGGCAACTCAAACATTGTTGCCGAGACAACAATGAGACATTCCTCATGGTCAACTAGCTAGAAACTTAAAGACATGAGGAGCATGAACAGGAGTTTGTCTGTAAATAACCACATTATAAGCTTAAACAAGAATGAGTAAGAGAATAGATTAGATTATAACATTCCACCTGGATTATACCTATGATCGTGAAATGATAAGAA
This sequence comes from Heterodontus francisci, assembly GCF_036365525.1. Classification (NCBI taxonomy): domain Eukaryota; kingdom Metazoa; phylum Chordata; class Chondrichthyes; order Heterodontiformes; family Heterodontidae; genus Heterodontus; species Heterodontus francisci. The sequence goes on along the minus strand of NC_090405.1, from coordinate 42,389,611 downwards.
ATAATATAATTAACAGCGAACAAGTTAGTTTAGGGATAATTATAAAATTAGTGAAGAAAAGCAACTGCATCTTGCTAGATACTACGGAATGTGTCCTTATAAACCATAGATTACATAAGTCCAGATACTGTTGGTTGGTTTTGTGGCAAAAGCAGATGAGAAGACAAAGAAGGATCAAGAGGGATGACTGGAACTCTATAGGGTGCAAGAGGTATACTGGTGTAAGCTTGTACATCTCACCAGAGATCAACCTCAGAGTACCTTAACTTCCATTCAATGGGTTGGTCCATGTATGTAATACGGATGCATATTACTTGTATACTTACTGTGATTGATATGCTAATGTAAGACAAGGCAGAAGCTAAACTTAGTCCATCTTAAATAAGTATTAAAGTTCCTGAGGACTCTCGGACCTGTTAATAAGTAAAATTGGCCAGTGGATCTGTAACCCTACATCGTTCCTGGTTGATTCCAACAGAAATAAAAATTGAGAGAGATGTAAAACAGGCTGCCGATGTATTATCACCCATTTTACATTATCACAAAAAGTCAAGATCTACCTCCACTCTGTTTGAAACAGTCCCAATATTGCTGTAGGCAGCTTCAGGTTTTGCATTTGAAGCTTTGCTCATTTTTTTCTTTTTTTTCCCCCTGTAATTCTTCCTGTAGCTGTTTTTTTGTCACTGTGCCAACTTTCTTAATTTGGCTTGCTTCAATACTTCATTCTACTTCCAATGTCCCTTCTCTTCTGTTCCCTCGATTAGCAGGCCATTTAACTTTGTAAATGTTTATCCAGCCTTGTCCTTGCTGCTGTGTCTAATTGAACATCTTTGCTGCTTTTTATTCAGTTCAATCAAGCAGATCCTGCTACTGTGTCATCTTATGAAGCAGGACAAGCTTCTCCTTCCAAAGTGCTCTACTCTAGTTGAATAAATGATACCCATTGTAATACGTTCTTTAATTGATTAAAAGGCTCCTGCTATTTTCAAGAAACAGTCCTGCGTGCTGTGTGTGCAAATGCAAGTATTGTTTAATTCCTCTCTTGCTTCCACATATGATCAAAAAGAAAGACTTGCATTTATATAGCGCCTTTCTTTTACAGCCAATGAGCTGCTTTTAAAATATGGTCACTGTTGTGATACGGAAAACGGGGCAACCAATTTGCACATAGCAAGCTCCCACATAAACCAAAGTGATAATGATCAGTTTCATGTGTTGATTGAGGGATAAATATTGGCCTGGACTCCTGGGTGAACTTCCCCTGATCTTCTTGGAATAGTGCCAGAGCAGATGGTGCCCCATCCAAAAGAAGGCACCTTCGACAGTGCAGCACTCCCTCAGTACTGCACTGGAGTTACAGCCTAGATTTTGTGCTTAACGCTCTGGAGTGGGACTTAATATAAAAAAATGAATCACACCTCCCTCACAATAGTTTTATGATCTTATCTGAGGCCACTACTTTATTGAGTCCTCCTAGGTTAGGGAGAGCAGTTATGCAGTGTTTTGGCCTCCCATACAATCGATCCACTAACCCCTGTGGGGATATGTCCAGACTTCTGAATGCTAATTGAGAACATGCTTGTCTCAGATGCGATGACATTGATGGTCCAATGGCTGACTGGCTCTCCCCACCAGGGCTCACATTAGAAGCATGGCCTTTGTTGCCTCAAAAGCTATCCCTCCATTCTGAAGTAATTCTCTGTCCATAAAGTGCATAGTAAATTTTCCCAGGGCTCTTCACAGGAGTGTTTTCAGACAACATTTGACATTCCCAGAAGAAAATGAGCACAAGCTTAAACATAAAGGGGCAGAATTTCTACTCTGTCGTGCCATATTCTTTGGCATAACTCTGGCTAGAAATTAGCATCACCGTCGCAAAAGATTGCAGTATTTTAAGTGTAAATTACACCCAGCGCAAAATCGAGTTTCCACAGTCTACCTTTCGAGTTTAAAAATCCTTTGCACTAGAAGCTGGTCCCGCCCACCAAAATGGCAATGCCCCAGAGCAAATTAACTACCCAGCACCTTTAACATAGGGGAGACGGTGGTGTAGTGGCAATGGCACTGGACAAGTAATCCAGAGGCCCAGGCTAATGCCCTGGGGATATGGGTTCCATCACGACAACTGGCGGAATTTAAATTCAACTAAATAATAAAAAAAAAATTGAAAGCTAGTCTCAGTAATGGTGCCATGAAGCAATCATCGATCGTCAGAAAAACCCATCTGGTTCACTAATGTTCTTTAGGGAAGGAAATCTGCCGCCCTTGCCTGGTCTGGCCTACACGTGACTCCAGACCCGCAGCAATGTGGTTGACTCTTAACTGCCCTCTGAAATGGCCTAGCAAGTCACTCTGTTGTCAAGGGCAATTAGGGATGGGCAACAAATTCTGGCCTTGCCAGCGACACCCAAATCCCACAAAAGAATAAAAATTAACGTCCCAAGGTGCATTATTAAGCAAAATTAGACACTGAGCCACATATGACAATATTAGGGCAAATGGTCAGAGAGGTAGGTTTTAAGGAGCATCTTAAGTGAAGAAAGAAAGGTGGAGAGTTTTAGGGAGGGAATTCCAGAGTTTAGGGCCCAGGCAGTTGAAGGTACAGCTGCCAGTGGTGGAGCGATTAAAATCAGGAATGCTGAACAGGCCAGAATAGGATGAGTGCAGATACTCACCAATGGAAGATTCCCCTAATTCTGCTCGTTTACGGACCATCAAGGAGGCTCTTAAAATTATGTTGGTTCTTTGTGGCGGAAGAAGGTATGTTTTAAAAGCTTTAGAATTTAATTTGATAAAATCTTTTCTAAGAAACTGACCGCTGTACGCCAATCTAACCAACAAATAGTTCCGTATATTTTTTTTTCAAAGTTGTTTGCAGTAATTTAGAATCAGGTCTGTCACAGGTACTGGATTGGTCCTCATTAAAAATTCTGTTTTTTTGCGATAAGCTAATTTTCAGCTGTATTAATCAACTTGCACCTCTCTTAAATAATTCACAGATTATTTTTAAAGCAATTTTTAAAAAAACATGACATTCTAAAATGCTGCCCAATTGAGCTGATTCTTGACAAAATTTGAATTCACCAATATGCAAAATGGTTTGAGTGGAAACTCAAGGGAAAAAACAATTCTCAAAACTAGAGCAATTTTGGGCGCAATTTGTGTCTGGATCATAGCGCAATTTCCGTCCATAGTGGAAAGTCTTGACCAAGAAGCAAAAGCAAGGAGTACAAAGAAATGCTTGGCCCATCCCTTCCACAATCTGCTTTGTCATAGAAAAGAAAGAATTAACTTGCATTTATCTAATGCCTTTTATATCTGCGGGATGTCCCAAAGTGTTTTATATCCAATGAATTATTTTTGAAATAGAGTCACAATTGCCTTGTAGGCAAACACAGCAATCAACTATTTTTTATTCATTCATGGAATATGAGCGTCGCTGGCAAGGCCAGCATTTGTTGTTATCCCTAATTGCCCTTGAGAAGGTGGTGGTGAGCTGCCTTCTTGAGCCGCTGCAGTCCATGTCCTGTGTGCATGTTTGGGAGGGAGTTTCAGGTTTTTGACTAAGTTATGATAGTGTGTCGCTTTGAAGGGAACTTGCAGGTTGTGATGTTCCCATGTGTCTGCTGCCCTTGTCCTTCTACGGAGTAGAGGTCGTGGGTATAGAAAGTGCTGTCGATGGAGCCTTGGCTAGTTGCTGCAGTAGATGGTATTCACTGCTGCCACGATGAGCTGGTGGTGAAGGGAGCGAATGTTTGAGGTTGTGGATGAGGTGCCAAGCAAGTGGACTGCTTTGTCCTGGATGGGGTCGAGCTTCCTGAGTGTTGTTGGAGTTGCACTCATCTGGGCAAGTGGAGATTATTCCATCAAACTTCTGACTTTTAGATGGTGGACAGGCATTGGGGAGACAGGAGATGAGTTACTCACCATAGAATTCCCATCCTCTGACCTGCTCTTATAGCCACAGTGTTTATGTGGCTGGTTCAGTTAAGTTTCTGGTCGCTGGTAATCCCCAGGATGTTGATGGTGGGGAATTCAGCGATGGTAATGCTGTTGAATGTCAAGGGGAGATAGTTAGATTCGCTCTTGTTGGAGATGGTCATTGCCTGGCACTTATGTGTCGCAAATGTTACTTGCCACTTATCACCCAAACCTGAATATTATTTGGGTCTTGCTGCATGTGGATATGAACTGCTTTAGTATCAGCGAACATCCCCACTCTGACCTTATGATGGAGGGAAGGTCATTGATGAAGCAGCTAAAGATGGTTGGCCCTAGGACACGATCCTGAGGAACACGTGTAGTAATGTCCTGGAACTGAGATGATTGGCCTCCAACAACCACAACCATCTTCGTTTGTGCTAGGTCTGATTCCAACCAGTGGAGAGTTTTCCCCCTGATTCCCATTGACTTCAATTTTGCAAGTGCTCCTTGACGCCACAATTGATCAAATGTTGCCTTGATGTCACGGGCAGTCACTCTCACCTCACCTCTTAAATTCAGCTCTTGTGCACAGGAAGGTTCCATGAACAGCAGGGGTCAGATGAATCATTAGTTAATCTGTTCTTGGTGTTGGTTGACGATGAATGTTGGCCGGGACATAGAGGGAAAAACCACCACTATTCTTTAAATAGCAACATAGCATCTTTTACATCAACCTGAGAGGCAAAATAGGTTTAGCCTCTTATCCAAAAGACAGCACCTCCAGAAATGCAGGGCTCCCTCAGTACTGCACTGAAGTGCCAGCCTAGATGACATACTCAAAACCCGGAATTAGGGCTTAAACCTTCTGAATCAGAGGCGAAACAGTATTGACACTGTAGCACCCAACCTCTTTAACCTCCAGAGAAAGTTTTATCTCTCTAGACAAGTTGGAGGGAATTTTATCCTGGCGGCGGGGGTCTCGACGTCCGGAAGAAGCAACGCCGAGATCCCTGCATCGCCTCTTCTCCGGATGGCCCACCGAATCTAGTGCCAATCAGGCACTTAAGTGGACAATGGTGGGCCTTCCACTGGATCAAGGTCCCATTCTCCGGAAGTCACGCCCTCAGAGGGCTCATGGCCAATCAGAGGCCGGCACCTGCAGCGCCACTGCAGAGGTGGTGGCTGCTGCTGGAGGTGCACCTAGAGTGGCCAAGGAGCGTTGTTCGACCCAGGTCAGGACGGGAGGGGACTCGCGGGGTGGGGGTCATGGCGGGGGGGGGGTGAGGGGAGTCAGCAGCAACAGCAGAGGCACGGCTCTCAGCGAGACCCCCCCCTGCCCGATGCTGGGTCCTGCGTTCAGGCACTAAGTGCTTTTTAACAAGGGACCCCTTCCCCTTGGAGCTGGGAAGCAGCCCGCATGGCTTTTCATGCCATGCTTCCCGTGCTTGGCTAATTGCGACTGTGGTGAGAAGGGGCCCTTATTTGGGTGTTAATTCCCCAGTTAAAGGCCTCAAAAGGCGGCAGGGTGGGAAGGCCGTTCACAGGTCTTCCCACCCCAGACTAAACTGGCAGAGACGGGATGACGGCCGGAATCCACTTCTTAATGAATTGGTCATCCAGCCCCTTTTTTTTGTTAAAGTAAAGGTATTAATTAATGGAGCATTAGCTGTTTTATCTGGGAGTTTATTAAGCAAAACATTTATCTTCACTGTCGTTTCTGGCTTCAGGCTTATTAATTCTACACTCTTGTCCTGTAAATCTACACTTATAGTTCCAGCCTACATTATCCATTCATCTCAGCATTTTAAATACACATCTCCAATGGAATGCTTGCTGTTTCCACTCTGCCCTAGTAATCAGGCATGGATTCTAAAACAGGCTTCAATTAGGCACAATTCCCCTTCGGCTACGAAGATATTCACGGAAGAATTTTATTCCATGAAGAATCATAGAATGGTTACAGCACAGAAGGAGGCCATTCAGCCATCATGTCCATGTCGGTTCTCTGCACGAGCAACTCTGCTAGTTCCGTTCACCCACCCTTTCTCTGAGGCCCTGCAAATGTTTTCCCTCCAGGTGCTTATCCAATTCCCTTTTGAAAACCCCAATTGAATCTGCCTCCAACACACTCTCAGGCAGTGTAATCCAGATCCTAATCACTCGCTGATAAAAAAGCTTTTCCTCATGTTTTCTTTTGCCATTTGCCTTATATCGGCGTCCTCTAGTTTTCAACCCTTCCACCAGTGGGAACAGTTTCTCTCTATCTACTCTGTCTAGACCCTTCATGATTTTGAACACCTCAGTCAAATCTTCTCTCAACCTTCTCTAATCTAAGGAGAGCAATTCCAGCTTCTCCAATAAAGCCATGCAACTGGAACCATTCTCAAAAATCTTTTCTGTACCCTCTCTAAAGCCTTCACATCCTTGGGTGTGCTGCCCAAAATTGGACACGATACTCGAGTTGAGCTTGATGCAGTGTTTTATAAAGGTTCACATAATTTCCTTGTTTTTGTACTCTATACCTCTACTTATAAAGCCCAGGATCCATATACCTTTTTAATCCCTTTCTCAACCTGTCTTGTCACATACACATGCACCCCCTTTAGAATTGCACTCTCTATTTTATATTGCCTTTCCTCATTCTGCCCAACAAAATGTATCACTTCACCCTTTTCTGCATTAAATTTCATCCGCCACGTGTTCCCCCACCCCCCTCCGTTCCACCAGCCTATGTCCACTTCATGTTTATCACTGTCCTCCTCACCATTCACAATACATACAGGTTTTGCGTCATCTGCAAATTTTGAACTTGTGCCCTATACTCCTAAGTCTAGGTCATTAATATAGATCAAGAAAAGCAGTGGTCCCAGTATTGACTCCTGGGAACACTACTGGGTATACCTTTCTCCAATCCAAAAAAACAACCGTTCACCACTACTTGTTTCCTGTCACTGGGCCTACTTTGTATCCATGCTGCCACTCAAACTTTTATTCCATGGGCTTCAACTTTGCTGACTAACCAATTAGATGTGGATCGGAGGATTGGAAGATTATAGCTAGCAGCTCCACAATTTCCACCCTCACTTCCCTAGCATCCTCAGATGCATCCCATCCGGTCCTGGTGACTTATTAACTTAAAGTACAGCTAGCCTTTCTGATACCTCCTCTCTGTCAATTTTCAGCCGGTTCAGTGTCTAAACTGCCTCCTCTTTTGCTATGACTTTAGCAGCATCTTCTTTCTTGTTAAAGACAGATGCAAAGTACTCGTTTAGTACCTCAACCATGCCTCTGTCTCCATCCATAGATCCCCTTTTTGGTCCCTAATTGACCCTACCCCTCCTCTTGCTACCCTTTTACTATTTGTATACCTACAGAAGAGTTTTGGATTCCCTTTTATGTTAGCTGCCAGTTTCTTCTCATACTCTCTCTTTGCCTGCCTTATTTCCTTTTTTACTTCCCCTCTGAACTCTCTATATTCAGCCTAGGGTTCTCACTTGTATCATCAACCTCACAACTGTCATACACAGCTTTTTTCTGCTTCATCTTACTCTCTATCACTGTCATCATGCAGGCAGCTCCGGTTTTGCTTATCCTACCTTCCCCCCCATTGTGAGAATGTACCTTGACTGTACCTGAACCATCTCCTCATTAAAGGCAGGCCATTGTTCCATTACAGTTTTGCCTGCCAATCTTTGATTACAATTTACCCAGGCCAAATCTGTTTTTAGCCCACTGAAATTGGCCCTCCTTCAATTAAGTATTTTTACTCTGGATTGCTCCTTGTCCTTTTCCACAGCTAACTTACACCTTATGATACTGTGATCACTATTCCCGAAATGTTCTCCTACTTGATCCACTGGACCCACCTAATTTCACAGAGCCAGATGCAGGATCAACATGAATAAGCTGCATGCAAACTACAAAAGAATGCTCCTTTGGTGATCTAGAATGCACTGCTTGAAAGGGTGGTGAAAGCAGATTCGATAATAACTTTCAAAAGGCAATTGAATAAAGATTCAAAGGGGATACATTCGCAGGGCTATGGGGAAACAGCAGAGAAATGGGACTAATCAGATAGCTCTTTCTAAGAGCTGGCACAGGCACGGTGGGCCGTATGTTGCTATGATCATTAACAAGCTGAAAACATTGAATTATGGAATGCAGCTCTCCATACTGTTGCCACATTAAGCTTCATTTCATTTCATGCTCACTTTGTTCAATTTGTTCATTAAATGCTATCTATGTTCAACAGTCTATTAGCCTTCATCTCTTGAGAATCACTTGGAATATTTTGCAGTCGTTTGATCCCCTATCTCTCTCTCTCTCTGTCCCTCCAGTATGTGTAACGTCCTTGCTTATATTGTTCCAAGAACAACCAGTCTTCACTTTCTGACCAACTTTGTCTGTGCTGTTAACAGTCTTAATTTCTGCTGGTTCAGGCCTGATTTCTGATCCATTTGAGAGATCAACGGTGCCTGTGATCATAATATGGTGGTAGCTTGGGTGGCAGATGTTTTGATGTCACAGTGATCCATTTCCAAACTGCCTCGCTTAAAAAGGTCAGACCACACAAGAGCTTATGAGAAGCTGAGCGATACGTTTGCAAATACAGCTGACACAATGGGTTGGGCAGCACTTACAGCACAGTGGATGAACAATGCTATCAATTTGCTCGCTATTTGTAAGGCAAATAGAATGAATTTAGGAACTCGAATGAACCGTTCCTTCACTATCTCACTTAATGTCAGAGTCTGGAAAGTGAAGATGTCATGTAAACATCATGAGGTCAGCACCGTAATGTTCAGGTCTTATGTAGATGATATACGTCGAAGGCAGTATTCGTTGATGCATGAGGCACCTCTTATGTAAAGTGACCCATACTCCGAGGTGCTGAGGGACTGTGTATCAGGCATGCATCAGACACGTTAAGGCCCCACAAAATAAGGTACTGAGCTGACAGCTGTATTGGTACCTTCTGGTGTCAGCTGCTTGTTACATTTAATAGGTTGAAGGTCAAATGTGTTGACATAGCGGCAATCTAGAATGCTCTCATAAAACACAAGAACTTGGGAAAGTATTGGACCAGTTGCCAGAGTGTGGTGCATTTTTCCTCAATGGGGCTCTACCAATCTTTGACTGAAATGAAGGGCAGCAGGTGCATAGGAACACCATCACCGCAAGGTTCCACTAAATATCATACACCATTTTGACTTGGAAATATATTGTTAATGATTCGCTGGGTCTAAATCCTGGAAGTCCCTCCCTAACAGCAGGACCTTCAACACAGCAGTTCCAAAGGCGGCTCACCATCACTTTCTCAAGGGAATTAAGGATAGGCAATAAATGCTGGTGACGCCCATATCCCAAGAATGATTTTTAGAAAATGATGCATTGTAGGGTGAGTTTGTAAAATTAAGCAAAGTTTAAATGCACTCAAGTCGGCATTCTTTCGGAGGCCAGGACATCTTTTTTCTCACTTCTCGCCAGAACCAGGCCTCAAATCTCGACGAATACCATTACCTGTGTTCAACTTCGGTGACGTACATAAGCATGACATTTTCACGTTCTAGACTTGGTAAATGAGACTTTGAAGGAACATTACATTCAGGTGCCTAAGTGAGCTACGAATTCCTGGGCTGTTTTTGGTGCTGTCCCTCTGCTTCATACTTTTCTGCAGGACCTCCTCCACCAGAACGTTTAAACAATGCACCCCAAAATGCAGCACTTCTGCTGCAATAACTTGCTCCACCCATTTCTCACCTTTGCAGCTGGATTTTGCATAAAATAGATAGTCCTGCCACTAGGACCTGAACGCGGGTCCTGAGCACATGCGGGCGGATGGTAGGATCCCAGGTCGATTTCACTGAAGGCGGCCAATTAGGAGATGCTGCCACTGCCATTCCTACTTCTGGGAATATGCCATGGTGGTGAGAAGATATCGGAGCTTCCCTCCTGACGTCTTACGCCACCATTTTACCAGCGCTCCTGCCTCCAAAATTCTGACCTTACTGTCTGCACAATAACGGTGAGCAACAGTCCTTTAAGATCTGCTGACTGACCCCTTAACCAACCCCAATGTGCTTTATATATAAATGAGCTAGCCTTGCATCATAGAGTAAAGTCAGGTAGTGGCATTTCAGGAACGGCTGGTTCCCAGAGAACAGTGGTCTCACAGACACTGGTCCAGCGATCTCAATCTCAGCTCTAATTTTAGGGTAAAGGTTCTTGTCAGAAGTATTATCCAACAAGGCAATTTGCTCCCACCAAGTTTCTCTATCTGCTGTTTGAACAGACACACATATTCATTTAAAATAAAACTCCCATTAAAATAGCAGTGGTGCATCGAGCAATAATGCAGTAACTTTACCAAAAATCACTTCCACCCCTCTAAGTTCCTGTTGGGGACTGATACCCACCAGATATGTGTAACATGAAATTGCAGGTGACATGCCAGTGAAAGTACTTCATTGGCTGTAAAGCGCTTTGAGACATCCTGTGGTCACGAAAGGTGATATCTAAATGCGAGTTCATCCTTCCTTCCCTCTCTCCATCCATCTCTGCTTTCCTACCTTCCTTTTCTCATTTTCTTTCTTTCTATGCTAGTGTGAACTCAGAATACTGATCCTTGTCTTCACACATTCCTACTGAATGGAAACCCAATGCCCCCATATTCAGACCATGACAATCTCAATGTATTTATGTGTGCTAATTGTGAAATGGGTGTTATTTTTCTACCCCATGATAATAGAATTTGAAGATAATAGGAGAGAATAAAGATTTTTATATTTGCAGCTGCTGCTGCCCATGAACCACAAATTAGTTCAGATGATGGATGATAGATGATAAATTGTATTTAGGGAAACATTACATAGCAGGTTTTGATAGGTTTGCAGTAGCTGAAGATTATACAGAGGAATAGGATACAGGCACTCATTTTACATTAGAATTTTAAATTGCATTATTTCAGATTAAGAAGTGTCCTCAATTCATAGAATCATAGAATGATGCCACACAGAAGGAGGCCATTCAGCCCATTGTGCCTGTGCTAGCTCTTTGAAAGAGCTGTCCAATCAACCCCACTCCCCTGCTCTTTCCTCATAGCCCTGCAATTTTTTTCCCTTCTGTTTTTATCCAATTCCCTTTTGAAAGTTACTATTGAAACTGCTTCCACCATCCTTTCAGGCAGTGCATTCCCAATCACAATAACTCACTGTGTAAAAGAAAGTTTCCTCATGTTGCCCCTGGTTCTTTTGCCAATCAACTTAAGTCTGTGTAACAGACTGTTCTGCCCCAGGAAACAGTTTCTCCTTATTTACTCTATCAAAACCATACATGATTTTGAACACCTCTACCTAATCTCCTTTTAACCTGCTCTTCTCAAAGGAGAACAACTACAGCATCTCCAGTCTCTCCACATAACGGAATTCCCTCACCCCTGCTACCATTCCAGTAAATCTCTACTGCATGCTTCCCAAAGCCTTGACATCCTTCCTAAAGTGTGGTACTCAGAATTGGACACAATACTCCAGCTGAGGCCTAACCAGTTTAAAGGTTTAGCATAACTTTGTCTTTGTTCTCTATTCCTCTAATAATAAAGCCAAGGGTCATATATACCTTTTTTTAACAGTCCTGCCACCTTCCAAGATTTGTGTACATACATCCTGGATCTCTCTGTTCCTACACCCCTTTGCAATTGTCAAGTTTAGTTTATATTGTCTCTCCTCATTCTCCCTACCAAAATGTGTCACTTCACACTTCTCTGCATTAAATTTCATCTGCCATGTGTCTGTTCATTTTAGCAGGGTGTCCTCCTGAATTCTGTTATTATCCTCCTTATTGTTTACTACATTTTTGAATTGAGTAAAACTGTGGCTTTTTCATATGGTTTGGGCATTGGCAGTCATTTATGTGAGTCAATCAAATGCCATCTGTTGTTGGATGAGAAATGCAAACTAACAGAGTACAAAGAACTTTGAAATAAAAAATATTGGAAACCTGCGTTAAAATTGGAAAGTGCTGGAAACACACAGGGGCTCAGAGAGCTTGTGTAAAGAGAAAAGACAGTTTATTGATGCATTATATGTTCAGCCTTCATTAGAACTGCTGTCAGTGGTGAGGTTTCCTGTAGAAAACAAACTCAATGAAGAATAAAGTCAAAGAAACTATGATTAAAAACATTGTGCAGGGTGTGTTTGTGAAGAGAATAAGACAGGTTATGACGAGATATCAGCTATTTAATTCTTCATTATAACACTTCTGTATCTATTCAAATACGTCACTCTGCCTGTCCTGGTAGAGACAACGATACAAGTTAATACACTGTATGAAAAGTCTCTTAATGATCATGAGTTGGATATGATCTAAAAAATGCGTCTATACGTTAAACGTCTTCCAGTATCACTCCTTCTTTGTGGGGAACACGGGAGTGGAGAGTAATAGAATGGTTACAGCGCAGAAGGAGGCCACTTGGCCCATCAAGTCTATCCCGGCTCTCTGCAAGAGCAATTGAGCTAGTCCCACTCCCCTGCCCTTTTCTCATAGCCCTGCAAATGTTTTCCCTTCAGGTAATTATCCAATTCTCCTTTGAAAGCCACAATTGAATCAACCTTTGCTACCCTTTCAGGCAGTGCATTCCAGATCATAACACTTGCCGAGTCAAAACACCTTTCCTCATGTCACCTTTGGTTCTCTTGCCAATCATTTAGAAGCTTGTGGAATAAAAAGAGATTAATATCCAGAACTATTGAACACATAAAGCAATTTGATGGTGCTCTCAGCCAAGTCAAGCTAGTTAGCCACGATTCAATGGTACATGAAAATCAGTGGAGAGCAACTTAGACACTAAGCGAGACTTGGTAAGAGACATTGGGACAATTTTGGGCTGGCAGCTGCCCGTTTCTCTCCTGAAAAATGAGTGGTCAGTAATTGAAACATGAAAAATGCTTTGACCATGCCATTGGCACCGAAGATCTACCTGATGTGATTTCTTAGGAGCCCCCGGATATAGTCTCACTTGCTAATCGGTTTTCCGTTTTGGATACTGGTGAGGGTGATAGTTCTTCAGAGGAGTGCAGTCAGAGCCAAGTTTGTGGCACCACAGGTGGCTCAGCTGCACAGGAGGGGGGAAGAGGAGTGGAAGAATAGTAGTGATAGGGGATTCATTAGTTAGGGGAACAGACAGACCTTTCTGCTGCAGTAAACATGACTCCAGGATGGTGTGTTACATCCCTGGTGCCAGGGTCAAGGATGTCATGGAGACGCTGCAGGGCATTCTTCTGGGGGAGGGTGAACAGTCAGAGTGCGTGGTCCACATCAGTACCAATGACATAAGTAAGAAGGGGGATGAGGTCCTGAAAACAGATTGTAGGGAGCTAGGAAGGAGATTAAAAAGCAGGACCTCAAAAGCAGTAATCTCAGGATTACTCCCAGTCCCACGTGCAAGTGAGCATAGGAATAGAAGAATTGAGCGATTGAACACGTGGCTAGAGAATTGGTGTAGGAGAGAGGGCATCAGATTTCTGAGACATTGGGTATGGTTCTGGGGCATGTGGGACTTATACAAGGTGGACGAGTTGCATCTTAGCAGGACTGGGATGAATATCCTCGTGGGGAGATTTGCTAGTGCTGTTGGGGAGGGTTTAAACTAAATTGTCAGGGGGATGGGAACCTGAGAGAGAGCTCAGATTGGGAAGCAAAACTGGGAACTTGACTGGGATGTGGGAATCAGGAGCAAGTATTAGAGAGGAATACCAAGATGCACAGAATACTGGGGGAAATATATAGCGCAAGAGTAGGGAATAGTACATTATTAGGTGGGGTCAGAGAAAGGGAGAAAGTAATAAAGTTTGAATCAGCTGTAATGTGCATGTATAGGAATGCATGGAGTGTTGTTAATAAGACTGGTGAGGTACAGGTGCAGATTGCCATGTGGAAATATGATGTTGTGGCTGTAACAGAGACCTGGCTCAAAGAAGGGCAGGACTAGATGTTAAATATTCCTGGATACAAGGTGTTCATGAAAGATAGGAAAGGGGAAAAAAGGGAGAGGAGTGGTAGTATTGATTAAGAAGAGCATTGCAGTGCTGGAGAAAAAGGATGTCCGAGCGGGGTCGAGGACAGAATCAATTTGGCTAGAGCTAAGTAACAAAAAAGGTGCAATTACATTGCTCAATGTTGCCTATATGCCACCAGCTAGTGGGAAGGACATGGAGGAACAAATTTGCAAGGAAATTACAGAGAGGTGCAAAAATGATAGGGTAATTATAATGGGGGACTTTAATGCAGACTGGTTTCAATCTCATAATGAAGAGCTGGAACCTGTCATAGCCACTAAGCGCATTGCACTGTTGAACTACAAGAAAGCCCCCAGTGAGTTAACATCCGTAGCACTTAAAGCAGCCAGAAGCACGGCACAAAGAACAGCCAGGCGCTGCGCAAACGACTACTGGCAACACCTATGCAGTCATATTCAGCTGGCCTCAGACACCGGAAACATTAGAGGAATGTATGATGGCATTAAGAGAGCTCTTGGGCCAACCATCAAGAAGATCGCCCCCCCTCATATCTAAATCAGGGGACATAATCACTGACCAATGCAAACAAATGGACCACTGGGTTGAGCACCATCTAGAACTGTACTCCAGGGAGAATGTTGTCACTGAGACTGCCCTCAATGCAGCCCAGCCTCTACCAGTCATGGATGAGCTGGACATACAGCCAACAAAATCGGAACTCAGTGATGCCATTGATTCTCTAGCCAGCGGAAAAGCCCCTGGGAAGGACAGCATTACCCCTGAAATAATCAAGAGTGCCAAGTCTGCTATACTCTCAGCACTACATGAACTGCTATGCCTGTGCTGGGACGAGAGAGCAGTACCAAAGGACATGCGCGATGCCAATATCATCACCCTCTATAAAAGCAAAGGTGACCACGGTGACTGCAACAACTACCGTGGAATCTCCCTGCTCAGCATAGTGGAGAAAGTCTTTGCTCGAGTCGCTCTAAACAGGCTCCAGAAGCTGGCCGATCGCGTCTATCCTGAGGCACAGTGTGGCTTTCGTGCAGAGAGATCGACCGCTGATATGCTGTTCTCCCTTCATCAGATACAGGAGAAATGCCGTGAACAACAGATGCCTCTCTACATTGCTTTCATTGATCTCACCAAATCCTTTGACCTCGTCAGCAGATGTGGTCTCTTCAGACTACTAGAAAAGATTGGATGTCCACCAAAGCTACTAAGTATCATCACCTCATTCCATGACAATATGAAAGGCACAATTCAACATGGTGGCTCCTCATCAGACCCCTTTCCTATCCTGAGTGGCGTGAAACAGGGCTGTGTTCTCGCACCCACCCTTTTTGGGATTTTCTTCTCCCTGCTGCTTTCACATGCGTTCAAGTCTTCTGAAGAAGGAATTTTCCTCCACACAAGATCAGGGGGCAGGTTGTTCAACCTTGCCCGTCTAAGAGCGAAGTCCAAAGTACGGAAAGTCCTCATCAGGGAACTCCGCTTTGCTAACGATGCTGCTTTAACATCTCACACTGAAGAGTGCCTGCAGAGTCTCATCGACAGGTTTGCGGCTGCCTGCAATGAATTTGGCCTAACCATCAGCCTCAAGAAAACGAACATCATGGGGCAGGACGTCAGAAATGCTCCATCCATCAATATTGGTGACCACGCTCTGGAAGTGGTTCAAGAGTTCACCTACCTAGGCTCAACTGTCACCAGTAACCTGTCTCTAGATGCAGAAATCAACAAGCGCATGGGAAAGGCTTCCACTGCTATGTCCAGACTGGCCAAGAGAGTGTGGGAAAATGGCGCACTGACACGGAACACAAAAGTCCGAATGTATCAAGCCTGTTTCCTCAGTACCTTGCTCTATGGCAGCGAGGCCTGGACAACGTATGTCAGCCAAGAGCGACGTCTCAATTCATTCCATCCTCGCTGCCTCTGGAGAATACTTGGCATCAGGTGGCAGGACCGTATCTCCAACACAGAAGTCCTTGAGGCGGCCAACATCCCCAGCTTATACACACTACTGAGTCAGCGGTGCTTGAGATGGCTTGGCCATGTGAGCCACATGGAAGATGGCAGGATCCCCAAAGACACATTGTACAGCGAGCTCGCCACTGGTATCAGACCCACCGGCCGTCCATGTCTCCGCTTTAAAGACGTCTGCAAACGCGACATGAAGTCCTGTGACATTGATCACAAGTTGTGGGAGTCAGTTGCCAGCGTTCGCCAGAGCTGGCGGGCAGCCATAAAGGCGGGGCTAAAGTGTGACAAGTCGAAGAGACTTAGCAGTTGGCAGGAAAAAAGACAAAAGCGCAAGGGGAGAGCCAACTGTGTAACAGCCCCGACAAACAAATTTTTCTGCAGCACCTGTGGAAGAGCCTGTCACTCTAGAATTGGCCTTTATAGCCACTCCAGGCGCTGCTCCATACACCATTGACCACCTCCAGGCGCTTACCCATTGTCTCTCGAGATACGAAGGCCAAAGAAGACTTTAATTATCCAAGCATAGACTGGGATAGCAGTAGAGTAAAGGGCAGTGAGGGGCGAGAGTTCCTCGAGTGTGTTCAGGAAAATTTTCTGCAACAGTATGTTGCTAGTCCAATGAGAAAAGAGGCACTGCTAGACCTGGTTTTTGGGAATAAGGTGGGCCAAGTGTATCAAGTATCAGTAGGAGACCATTTAGGGGATAGCCTTAATGGATAGCGATCATTGAATCATAAAGTTTAGGCTGACTATAGAAAAGGAGAAAGAGCAATCCAGGGTAAGAATAATTAACTGGGGGAAGGCCAACTTTAATGGGGCAAGACTGGAGCTGGGGCAAATAAATTGAAGTCAAAAGCTGACAGGAAATCAGGTAGATGAGCAATGGGCTACCTTCAAAGAAGAGATAGTTTGGGCACAGTCAAGGTATGTTCCCTTGAAGGGGAAAAGTAGGGCAAACAAATCCAGAGCTCCCTGGATGACAAAAGAGGTAGAGATTAAGATTTAAAAAAAGTGTGATTATGACAGATGCCAGGTAGAAAATACTATTGAGAACCAGGCTGATTATAGAAGGTCCAGAGGGGAAGTGAAAAAGCAAATAAGAGAAGCAAAGAGAGAGCATGAAAAGAGACTGGCAGCTAGCATTAAAGGAAATCCCAAAGTTTTCTATCGGCCTATAAATAGTAATAGCATGCTAAAAGGAGGAGTGGAGCCAATTAGGGACCAGAAAGGGGATTTACACATGGAGGCAGAGGGCATAGCTGAGATATTAAATGAATACTTTGCATCTGTCTTTGCCAAGGAAGAAGATGCAACCCAGGCAATGTTGAAAGAGGAGGTAAGTCAGACACTAGAGGGGTTGAAAACTAATAAAGAAGAAGTATTAGATAGGTTGTCTATACTTAAAGTGGATAAAGCACCAGGGCCTGATGAGATGCATCCAAGGATACTGAGGGAAGTGAGGGTGGAAATCGGAGAGGCACTGACCATAATTTTTCAGTCTTCCTTAGACTCGGGGTTGGTGCCAGAGGGCTGGAGAATTGCAAATGTTACACCCTTGTTCAAAAAAGGATGTAAAGATAAGCCAAGCAACTACAGGCCAGTCAGTTTAA
Source organism: Heterodontus francisci (assembly GCF_036365525.1). Lineage (NCBI taxonomy): Eukaryota > Metazoa > Chordata > Chondrichthyes > Heterodontiformes > Heterodontidae > Heterodontus > Heterodontus francisci. The sequence continues at coordinate 42,372,078 of NC_090405.1, read as the reverse complement.
CTTCGGTGGTGGGAAAACTTCTCGAAAAAATAATTTGGGACAAAATCAATAGTCACATGAACAATGTGCAGTAATTAAGGAAAGCCAGCATGAATTTCTTAAGGGAAAATCATGTTTAGCTAACTTGCAGGAGTTTTTTGTGGGGGTAACAAAGAGAATTGATGAGGGAATTGATGAGGGCAATGCTGTTGATGTGGTGTACATGGGCTTTCAAAAGGCATTTGATACAGTGTCACACAACAGACTTGTGAGCAAACTTACAGCTCATGGAATAAAAGGGACGGTAGCAACATGGATATGAAATTGGCTGAGTGACAGGAAATAAAGTGTAATGGTTAATGGATGTTTTTCGGGCTGAAGGAAGGTTTATAGTGGAGTTCCCCAGGGATCAGTGTTGGGACCCTTGCTTTTCCTGATATATATTAATGGCCTAGACCTTGGTGTACAGGGCACAATTTCAAAGTTTGCAGATTATACGAAACTTGGAAGCATTGTGAACTATGAGGAGGATAGTGTAGAACTTCAAAAGGACATAGACAAGTTGGTGGAATGGGCGGACAGGTGGCAGATGAAGTTCAATGCAGAGAAATGTGAAGTGATTCATTTTGGTAGGAAGAACACAGACAGACAATATAGAATAAAGGGTACAATTCTAAAAAGGGTGCAGGAGCAGAGGGATCTAGGTGTATATGCGCATAAGTCATTAAGATGGCAGGACAGGTTGAGAGAGCAGTTAATAAAGCATACAGTATCCTGGGCATATTAATAGGGGCATAGAGTACAAGAGCAAGGAAGTTATGTTGAACTTACATAAGACACTAGTTCGGCCTCAGCTGGAGTATTGCGTCCAATTCTGAGCGCCGCACTTGAGGAAAGACGTGAGGGCATTGGAGAGAGTACAGAAAAGATTCACAGGAATGGTTCCAGGGATGAAGAATTTTAGTTATGAAGTTAGTTTGGAGAAGTTGGGACTGCTTTCCTTGGAGAAGAGAAGGCTGAGAGGTGATTTGATCAAAGTATTCAAAATTATGAGTGGTCTGGACAGAGTAGATAGGGAGAAACTGTTTCCACTCATGAAAGGATTGAGAAGGAGAGGGCACAGATTTAAAGTATTTGGTAAGAGAAGCAAAAATGACATGAGGAAAAACTTTTTCACCCAGCGAGTGGTTAAGGTCTGGAATGCGCTGCCTGAGAATGTGGTGGAGGCAGGTTCCATTGAAGCAATCAAAAGGGAATTAGACAGTTATATGAAAAGGAAGGATGTGCAGGGTTATGGGGAGAAGGCAGGGGAATTGAACTGAGGGAGCTGCCCTTTCAGAGAGCCGGTGTGGACACGATGGGCTGAATGGCCTCCTTCTGCACTGTAACAATTCTGTGATTCTGTGAACCTATAAAATCCCCTCTATAAACCCCTCCATCTCTCCACCTCACTGTCCTCCTTTAAGACAATCCTTAAACGAGGATCTCTTTGATCAAACTTTTGTTCACCTGCCCTAATATCTCTTTATGTGGCTCAGAGTTTTTTTTGTTAATGCTCCTGTAAAATGAATTGGTACATTGTACTGTGTTGAAGGTGTTATATAAATGCAAGTTGTTTCTCAAACAGTTGCAGGTAGGGTGCACTTTCCCATTGTGTTCCTTTTCTGAGACAGAAGGACTGCGGTTATGTTGAAAAGAGTCAAGCGAAATTTTGTCTAATTTGTCCTCAAAAAGAATCCATTATCCTGTGACATTCTGCATCAGGCAAACCGTGTGCAATGAATTGGCTAATGTCAAAGCTGTCACCGCTCAAAAACAACTAAAATAAATGGTGTTGCCATTCAGAAGCTGCTGGCAAAATATAAGCCAATAATCCATAGAACTCAGCTGGTAAGCAGGCCAATCAAGACTGGCGCTGAGGGTTTTACAATGTCATCTGACCCCTTCAATTGGATTACTGCCTTGTAATCTGCTGAAACTCATCCAGTCTCTCAGTTCGGTTTGGTAGTTTTAACTGCTGGCCCTGTCCTGTAACACAGTGACTAAGCTTACCCTGTATTAAAAAGAAATCATCCTCTTATGTATCTGTCCAGTTGACAAGGGGTGACTTATTGCTAAACTGGCTTATGGCTATCAGCATTCTCTTGCCTCTGAGTCAGAGGGTCATGGGTTCAAATTTGACTACAAGGACTTGTGCACTCGATCCAGGCTGACACTCCCAATGATGTTCTGAGGAAGTGCTGCACCGTCGGAGGTGGTGTTAAATATTACTTCACCCACAAGTCTGTTCTTGATGAATGTCATTCCAATGCTGTAATTCCAGCTGTTTCCTTCCTTTCAGCAATTCCTCTCAACTCGTTCTCATCACTAATGAAGTTGACAGTCACTGCACTGATACAGTCCGTACTGCTGTTTGGTCAAAGTGTTAGAAAGTGCATTGCACGAGTGCAAAAGAACCTCTCTCCTCCCATCCCATATGTGCTTGAATGAAGCCCCAGTCTGTATGAGAGAAACATCACCTTCAATAATAAAAGTAATTTACATGAAACTACTCTTCTGTTCCGTCAGAGCAATAAACCCAGAGATAAAAAAGTACATCCTTATCAATGTGACATAATCTCATCTAGAGAAGTATATTTTAATATAGTCATTGTACTTTTCAGGGGAAAGCGATAGGATATATGGATGCACTGTAAAGGGTGAATCACACAAAGATTATCCCTGGATAAAGCTCTAATTTGCAGCAGCCTGCATTGTCTGAGAGAAATTGGAGGGAAAAGAACAAGGCAGTAATTTGAGCAGAGTGGTTGGCTGAGAGTTAGGTGTAGATGAAATTTCCGCAAACACACACTGTGCCCCAATCCAGTTCTGCCTTTGGATAATAAGAGCAGAGGGTGCAACAGAAGTTAATTATGGGGAAGGAGGCACGAGGGACTGTTTCAAGGGCATCTTTGGTAGTCTCTTTGTGTAATGTCGTACTTAGTATTCTGAATGTAAGGCACGGTTTGATACTTTTTATGCTTAATTAAGTGTATAATTTTTTTTGCTGTTATCTAGACAAAAACTGCAGTTGCAAGCAATGAATCCATCTCATTTCCAATTAGCATATAAAACCACAATGCTAGAACCGATCATTTTAATCACGAGGTGTCTACCAAGATTTTTGATTTAAATGTGTTACAATATTATATTTCACGTAAAATATGCAGACTGTGAATACACAAACAAGCCTAAACACTGATTGCTAGCCATGTGGAATTATTATTAAATCACATTTGTTTTCAAACTAATCTTCTCGCCTTGCCATTCTCTCCTCCCTCACCCTTTCCTCCAACCTAAAGACCCTGTCTGGATTATGTTCCATAGATACTGGCGGCTCGCCAACATCCTGACCCAGCAGCTGTTCTTATATCCTGGAATTCCTTCCCTTAGGGCAGGATTTTACCATGGTCTTCGGGACCCCAACTTTGGGACAAAATGGGGATCCTGTGCCTACACTTGCTGTCCGTGCATCTTGCTCAGCAATCTTCTCGGAGGAGGCTGGACTCATCGTCCAAATAAAGACAGCAGGCATGATGTAGAAGCTGCCGGCCCAATCAGAGGGCCAGCAGCTCAGAAGCCTCAGCAACCCCACCGAGAGAGGAGGGCACTGCTGAGGCGGTCGGGGACAGGTAAATCAAAAATGAAAAACCAGACCCGCCAGGCGGGCAGGGCCCTCCGGATGGCCAACAGGGGCCGCGGGGATGGTGTTCTCTGCCCGTGGCCCCCTCTCAGTGCCATTGAGCCTCCAGGTCACAGAGAGATTGCCTCCAGGAACTGGTGGTCACCATGGCATGAGGAGGGAGGGGTGCTGCTCTGATGCTGGCAAAACGTTGATGTCCTGGGAAAACTACCCTTAATAGGGCCTTGAATTTTTTTTTTCTAATTTGCTGCCTGCCCCTGCCACTTCCCCAGCAGTGGGACTGCATTGAGGAGCTGATGCAACTCCCTCCAATTTTTTGGACCCCCACCCCCCCACCCCCTCCCTCATCGCCTTCCCAGGGCCAGGAAAATCCTACCCATGATTTCTTCATCTCCCTCTCCCCATTGAATCTCACTTCCATTGGACAAGCTTGTGGTCACACCCCCAATCGCCCCACATGGAGAGGCACCAACATGTTGCACCACGGACATTTGACAAAATTATTGACAGCCACGGACATGGGGGCAATTAATCTGTATATAAAGTGTCTAGCCAATCTAATGCCATCAAAACACAGTCCCATTTTAAACACATTTCTCCCTTTTTGGTGATTACTTCTTGCACAAGTAGTCAATGTCTGCCTGTACACTTGATGTAGTGATGCAGAGAATCCAGATAGATGTCCATCTGTCAGGTGTGATCTTGATCTCTTTCTTTCCCCTCTCACTCTCTTTCTCCCCCTCTCTGTAAATCCCTATCTCCTCTCTGTGTCCATCTCCCTCCCCCCTCTCTCCCTTCTGTGTCCATCTCTCACCCCTCTCTTCCCTCTGTGTCCATCTCTCTTCCCCCCTCTCTCTCTCTACTCCTCTGTGTTCATCTCTCTTCCTCCTCTCTTTTTCCCCCCTCTCTCCTCCCTCTGTGTTCATCCATCTCCCCCACTCTCTCTCTCTCTCTCTCCCCCTCTCCCTCTCTGTCTCTTCCCCCTCTCCTCTCCCTCTCTCCTCCCTCCCTCTCTCTCCCCCTCTCTCCCTCTCCCTTTCCCTGTCTCTCTTTTTGACAGTTGCAGAAAGCTTTGAACTTTCCCCAGAGCTGCTTTGTGATTGGTTAGTTTTTTAAAAAAATTCACAGTTGTCAGCTAACAGGTGCCGGGAGCGGGAACAGCAGCTTCCGAACTCCGGACAAGTTTATTGTTTTCAGCAGGCTTTTTCAAAAAAATTGGAAACGCCAGAAAACCACGAACTTGTCCTGAGTTCGGAAGCCACTGTTCCCGCTCTAAGAACCTGTCAACTGTGAAACTAAAACTGACGGCTGTGAATTTTTAAAAAGTCGGGCTTGTCTGGAAAGAAGAAGCCAATCGTAAATTTCACATCCCTGAAATTACCAGTCACGGACCCCAAAATTTTTTACCACAGACACTGGTGTCTGTGTACAGACACGTTGCCGACCCCTGTCTCCCCATCTACAAGGCACAAGTCAGGAGTGTGATGGACTAATCACCAGTTTCCTGGATGGGTGCAGCTCCAACAACACTCAAGATGGGCGTGATTAATGATGAGACAGAATATCTCATTGTCCTAGTTTATCATCTTTTCCATTTGTAAAACCCTGTGAAGAACAAGCCTGCAAGAAGCCGATCTTTCCTTCAGGAGTGTTCTGCCTAAAACTGTATGCAGGACATAGGTAAATGAAAGACATAAAGGAACTTCTTAAACATGGAATAATAAATCCTCCTTCTAATATCAGAAATTGTCTCTGCCAATTTCCAATATGGTCAAAGCTAATAGCAAGTACTAGTTGGATTTTTTTTCTTTTATTATGGAGTTAGATTAAAAAGCTCATTCTTTGACTCTGTCCTGAACTATTAGACAAAGACAGATTTCTCCTTATTGGTTTTGGATAATGTACGTAGCTTTGAAAGTATATCGTGTGATGATTAGCATGCAAGGACTGAACACGTCTCTAGGGCAAACCCTTTGATATTTTAACAAAGGCTTTAGTGAATCTAAAGTGTTAAGGTAGCAGATGAAGGAATTACGCACAGACGCTTTAAGCATTTTATAGCTAATCTTTGCATAAGATCATTTCGGGGCCTGTGTATCGTAGTTTGGATATTTGAACATTAATGGTGCAATCCTATACTCCCAGTGAGGAAACAAGCTCGGATCACAGATAGGGCTCCAATCTGTAATTCTCTGACGTCTGATGTCTCTGAGCATAGCTTCCCACAGGGAGCTCCCATCACAGAATTAGCCCTGTCGTTTATTCTTTCACTGTTATAATTCTATATGAGGATAATTCAACAGCAAATTTAGTTTAAATATTTAGATAGACGTGCATCATTAACTGTGAGGCTTGCAAATCAGAGGCAGCAGTTCATCCATACTTGACTATGATTGAAAGACTCTTACTCACATAAAACAATACATTGACCTTGATCATTGCTAAAGTTATTTCACTATCTGCCACACATGTGCAGGCACATCTCTCCCCTGTCATCCAGCTAGGTGAGACTGCTCTCACCTGGTTCCATTCTTATCTATCTAATCAGAACTTGAGTACTGTGTACACTTCTGGTCACCTCATTACAGAAAGGATGTAATTGCACTAGAGAGGGTACAGAGGAGATTTACGAGGATGTTGCTGCGACTGGGAAAATGCAGCTCTGAGGAAAGATTGGCGAGGCTGGGGTTGTTCTCCTTGGAACAGAGAAGGCTGAGGGGAGATCTGATTGAAATGTACAAAATTTTCAGGGGTCTGGATAGAGAGAAGGTGAAGGGCCTATTTAACCTTAGTAGAGAGATCAATGATTAGGGGGCATAGATTTAATGGTAGAAAGATTAGAGGGTTTGATAAGGAAACATTTTTGCCCCCAGAGGTTGGTGGGGATCTGGAACTTACTGCCTGAAAGGGTAGTTGAGGCAGAAACCCTCAACTCATTCAAACGGAGTCTGCATATGCACCTCAAGTGCTGTAATCTGCAGGGCTATGGACCAAATGCTGGAAGGTGGGATTAGACTGGGTGGATCGTTTTTTGGCTGGCACAGACGCAATGGGCCAAGTGGCCTCTTTCTGTTTCGTAAACTTTCTATGATTCTAGTCATAGACAGAGTATCATTTCCAATGGTTTCTCTTCGCGCTTCTGCACCATTACCACTGGTGTCCCCCATGAATCTATCCTTGGCCCCCTCCTATTTCTCATCTATATTCCGCCCCTTGGCAGCATCACCAGAAAGCACAGTGTTAGTTTTCACATGTATGCTGACAACACCCAACTGTACCTTACCACCACCTGTCTTGACTCCTCCACTGTTGCTAAATTATCAGACTGCCTATCTGACATTCAGTACTGGCTAAGCAGAAATTGACTCCAATTAAATATTAGGAAAACTAAAGCCATTGCTTTTGGGCCCTACTCTGTTCCCGAGCTACTGATTCCATCTCTCTCCCTGACAACAGTCTGAGATTAAGCCAGACTGTTTGCAACCTTGATGTCAAATTTGACCGTGAGATGAGCTTCCGACCTCATATTCGTGCCATCATCCTATTTCCACATCTGTAACATGTCCGGAGTTTTCCCTTCTCTCAGCTCATCTGTTGAAACCCTCCTTCGCGCCTTTGTTACCCTAGGTTTGACTATTCCAACACACGCCTGGTTAGTCTCCCACATTCTCCGTAAACTTGAGATCATTCAAAACTCTTCTGCTCACGTCTTAACTTGTACCTGTCACCCCAAGCTCGCTGACCTACATTGGCTCCCGGTCAAGCAACATTTTGATTTTAAAATTCTCATTCTTGCTTTCAAATTCCTCCATGGCCTAGTCCCTCCCTATCTCTGTGAGCTCCTCCAGCTCCACACAGTCTGAGATATCTGTGCTCCTCTAAATCTGGCTTTGAGCATCCCCGATTTTAATTGCTCCACCATCTGTGGCAGTGCCTTCAGCTACAGAGGCCCTAAGCTCTGGAATACCTTCCCTAAACCTCTTCGCCCCTCTCAGTCATTTTCCTTCTTTAAGACACTCCTTAAAACCTACCTTTTTGACAAAGCTTTTGGCCATTTGATTGAATATCTCCTTATGTAGCATGGTGTCATATTTTGTTTTATAATGCCCCTGTGAAGTGCCTTGGAATCTATGATCATGTTAAATTTGTTATTGAAGAATTCTCCATTTGTTATACCATTCTGCAATGGCATCAAGTCAAAATCTCTTGCTCATCTGATTTTGTTCAAACTTCATAAACCAAGGAATAAATTGCCTCTTTTGATTCCTACTGTGCTACACTGAAACAGTTGTGCCTGAATTATTAAAGCGCTGCATTGTGGTTTTCCTTTGATACTTGATTTTCTAATTTAAAAGCTTGAAAGAAAATTCCACAATTCCTCCTTATTCTTCTTGTACACTTCTGAGCGTCTGTCTTCTGACTGGTGAAGGTGACACTAAAGAGTGTGGAAATATTGTAGCGTTTGCTGCTGATGTTCCTCCTTGCAGCCGGAGGAATTACTTTGTGAAAATAAATTAAATTAAGGGATGTGAGGAAAATAAAACAACTTAAGATGGGAGGTTGGGAGATTCCATTTTAGATAATGGAACTTATATCGGCCCACAACTGTGCAACCTTAATGATACTCTCAGCCATCTGATAAATGTCGTCTTTTATATTTTTTCTTTAATATCAGCTAGTTATTATCATTCGTCATGGGCGCAGTGTAGATGTTAATTGACCTAAGTATCCTAATTCTTGATCACAAAAGCCTTAGCTGTTCCAATATGTCATCAAATGCACAAGTTTGACCGAACAATTATTCAGTCTTTTAGCCTGATGTGAATGAGTTCTTTTTGTTGCTAATTAGAAATAAAACACAAACTTTTGTTTCACACCTTGGTTTCTTCTTGTGTTTTTTTCCCCCCCTCCCCATTAAAAGCTCTCAGCTCCATAACTACTCCTGTAGTTTATGATCATCATGTTCTGAGATATATTGGTCGTCTTTTGTAATCCCTGCGGGAAACAATGAGAGCTGCGGAAAACAAATGTGTTTTTGTCTCACTGAATCTGCCAGATATTGCGGGAGCAATTTTGGGGACACAGTATGCTGATTGGGCCCATGATAATCGTGTTGAAAATAAATGGGAACACGTGTGGTTTCCTGCTGTTGGATTGTTTTCTTTTTAAAAAAAGACCCTAACCCTGTGTCACTGCACCAATTCTTTTGATCTGAAACTAAAGTGGAACTAACTTACCATTTAGCATTAATCCCAAACCCTCCCCTGGAAAAATACTATACATTTGTAGAGTCTGTAGGAATGGAAGGGTAGAATTGCAGTATATGGAGAATGAATTTTTTTTAATTCATTTCATGGGATGTGGGCATCACTGGCCAGGCCAGCATTTATTGCCCATCCCTAATTGCCCTTGAGGAGGTGGTGGTGAGCTGCCTTCTTGAACCGCTGCATTTAATGTGGAGTAGGTACACCCACAGTGCTATCAGGAAGGGAGTTCCAGGATTTTGACCCAGCAACAGTGAAGGAACAGCGATATAGTTCCAAATCAGGATGGTGTCTGGCTTGGAGGAGAACTTGCTGGTGATGGTGTTCCCATGCATCTGCTGCCCTTGTCCATTTAGGTGGTAGTGGTCGCGGGTTTGTAAGGTGCTGTCTAAGGAGCCTTGGTGCATTGCTGCAGTGCATCTTGTAGATGGTACACACTGCTGCCACTGTGCGTCAGTGGTAGAGGGAGTGAATGTTTGTGGATGGGGTGCCAATCAAGCAGCTTGCTTTGTCCTGGATGGTGTCGAGCTTCTTGAGTGTTGTTGGAGCTGCATTCATCCAGGCAAGTGGAGAGTATTCTATAACATTCCTGACTTGTGCCTTGCAGATGGTGGACAGGCTTTGGGGTGTCAGGAGGCGAGTTATTCACTGCAGGATTCCTAGTCTCTGACCTGCTTTTGTAGCCATAGTATCTATATGGGTACTCCAGTTCAGTTTCTGGTCAATGGTAACTCCCTAGGATGTTGATAGTGGGGGATTCAGCAATGGTAATACCATTGAATGTCAAGGGGAGATGGTTAGATTTTTTCTTGTTTGAGATGGCCATTGCCTGGCACTTGTGTGGCATGAATATTACTTGCCACTTCTCAGCCCAAGCCTGGATATTGTCCAGAGCTTGCTGCATTTCTACATGGACTGCTTCTGACCTTATGATGAAGAGGAGGTCATTGATGAAGCAGCTGAAGATGGTTGGGCCTAGGACACCACCCTAAGGAACTCTTGCAGTGATGTCCTGGAGCTGAGATGATTGACCTCCAACAATCACAATCAACCATCTTCCTTTGTGCTAGGTACGATTCCAACCAGCGGAGAGTTTTCCCCCGATTCCCATTGACTCCAGTTTTGTTTGGGCTCCTTGATGCCACACTCGGTCAAATGCTGCCTTGATGTCAAGAATAGTCACTCTCACCTCACCTCTTGAGTTCAACTCTTTTGTCCATGTTTGAACCAAGGCTGTAATGAGGTCAGGAGCTGAGTGGCCCTGATGGAACCCAAACTGTGCGTCACTGAGCAGGTTATTGCTAAGCAAGTGCTGCTTAATAGCACTGTCACTTTATTGATGATCGGGAGTAGACTGATGGCGTAGTAATTGGCCGGGTTGGATTTGTCCTGCTTTTTGTGTACAGGACGTACCTGGGCAATTTCCCACATTGCAGGGTTAATGTCAGTGTTGTAGCTATACTGGAACAGTGTCCATAGCCTTTGCAGTATCCAGTGCCTTCAGTCGTGTCTTGATATCACGTAGAGTGAATTGAATTGGCTGAAAACTGGCTTCTGTGATGCTGAGGACTTCAGGAGGAGGCCTGAATAAGACCCTTCCAGGAAGGTTACCTGCCTTTCTTCTTCATTTCACATTCCCCCGCACATTATAGAAGCATACCAACATGGTACAAATTTCAGAGTAAGAGCAATAACAACAGCTATCAGAATCAATTTGATAAAGGCATTATCTTATATTGCAGATAAATCTGGACATCAATATTTAGTAATTGTGTTAGGTACTCTCATCATCTATGCAGTAACCCGATATAAGCCATCAATTATAGGGAAGCTGATAGAGAGATACAGTGAAAGAATTCATTCACCGAGGGTTCAAATGACCCTCAGCCTAAGATGATGGTTGTGTAGGTTACACTCAACAATCAGTTCAAGTGTCCACTCAACCATAAACTCAAACATCCAACTGTACACTCAACCGTTCATTTTACTACCTAATGGAAGAGTATAGCTAAGCTATATAGTTACAGCACCAAAACCAGTTACCAAGCATGCAAATAAAGACAGAATTGCATATAACCATGTGACATGAGGATCAGATTCACACATTGGGCTGGATTTTATAGGGGCCCCAACATCGGGAATGGCAGGAGGGGAGCATGAAGCTTCCTCCAGATGAGGTCTGCCACTGACCCAGGCCCGATCTCAAAGGAGGCGGAGAGGCCTTGTGGCAGCCCCTCCCCCCGCCGCTCGGCGACAGGACCCCGATTTCCATATTTAAATAAATTAACTTACCTGCATTCATGAAGTTCCCGTCGCCTCCTGATTTGCCGCCACAATCTTCATCCTGGCGGTCGGCACTGCCAAGCCTTTGAATCCCTGTGCGGGGAAACGAGGCACAGCAACTGTGGGGAGGGGGCAGGAGGTAATTTTCTCAGTGCGGGAGGGGGGGATCTTACCTGATTGGTCGAGGGGATGATAGGAAGGGGTAAAGGAGCCAAAGTTAACCACGGCAAGAGCGAGGCCATGTTCTTTGGGAACTGGGCTGACTGATCCTTTGTCCCCTTCACCGTCAGGTCAGATTACCTGAAGGTGCTGGGGATATGGTTCGGAAGGGCCGGGGCGTGCGCCAAAACCTGGGAGGAGCGAGTAGCCAACGTACAACAAAAGTTGAGCATGTGGGGGCAGCGATCTCTCTCCATTGTGGGTAAGAACCTGCTCATCAAGTGCGAGGCGCTCACGTTGTTGCTGTACGTGGCGCAGGTCTGGCCCATACCCCACTCCTCCGCTGTGGCAGTCACCCGAGCCATTTTCCGCTTCATCTGGGGATCTAAAATGGACCGGGTCCGGAGGGACACGATGTTCAAATCTCTGGACAAGGTCGGGAAAAATGTACCCAACGTGGCCCTCATCCTGATGACCACCTTCGTGTGCGGCTGCATCAAGCTGTGTGTAGACCTCCAGTACGCAAACTCCAAGTGTCACTACGTGCTGAGGTTCTATCTGTCCCCGGTGTTGCGAAGGATGGGCCTGGTCACATTGCCGCGGAACGTTCCATGCAGTTGGGCCGTGCCATACCACCTATCCTTTGTGGAGCAGTTTCTGCAGGAAAACACCTTTGACCACCGGTCCATCAGGCAGTGGTCTGCACGGAATGTCCTCAAGGCCCTACGGGAAAAGGAGACGGTGGATCCTGTCGGATGGTTCCCCGAGCAGACCGTCAAAGTCATTTGACGGAATGCCTCATCACCAGAACTCTCAAACAAGCACCAAGACGTAGCTTGGCTGGTGGTGAGAAGGGCCCTTCCCGTCACATACTTCATGCACACCCGAAGTCTCGCTACCTCCACACAATGCCCCTGCGGTGGCTGTGGTGGGGAAGAGACGGTTGCCCACCTCCTTCTGGAATGTTTCTTTGCAAAGCAGGTGTGGAAAGAGATGCAGTGGTTTTTGTCGAGGTTCATCCCAAGCAGCTCTGTAACACAGGAGTCTGTGCTCTACGGGCTGTTCCCAGGGACGCACACCGAGACAAACATCAACTGCTGCTGGAGGACTATCAATTCGATGAAAGACGCCCTTTGGTCTGCCCGAAACTTGCTGGTCTTCCAGCGCAAAGAGTTGTCCACCACCGAATGTTGCAGACTGGCACATTCCAAGGTCCAGGACTACGTGCTGAGGGACGCACTAAAGCTTGGGGCAGCCGCAGCAAAGGTTCAATGGGGAAAGACCACAGTGTAAGGTCCCCCTGCCAAGCTGAACTGAGGGGCTGGATCCATGGGAAACCCCTCGAACTGTATCGGGAAAATTTCTGTCTCCTGTATAATGTAAAAATGTATCTGGCAGGACAAATGTGAAATGGAAGGGTTGTGAGGCAACTCGTAATTGTATAGAAGGAAACTGATCACCTCTGCACTGTTTGTATTTTTTGACTTGATGCTGTTTTAAACTGTTTGGGAATGTAATTTTTACAGATTTTTATGAATAAAGTATATTTTGGAGAAAAAAAAACAAAGGTTCTGAACTTTGTAGTGGCAGGGGAAAGGTCAGGTACTGAAGGTAAGTATTTTTTGGGGGGACGGTGAGAGGGAAGCAATGACATGTAAGGCTATTGGGAGATGGGCTGGAAAGATTTAAAACATTTTTAAAATACTTTTTAATGCGCTGAAATTTCAAACGGTCATTTAGGGACTAAGCCCTTTAAAAATGGCGCCGGCGCCTGGGCAGTGGCGCCAGACGTCGTTGCCGGGGATGCCAAGTGCAGCGGCGGCCACGTAAAATCCAGCCCATTGTATCAAGCCAATGATCCTGTGCCAATTCACCATTTCCTTTCCAACTAAAGTCCAAATTGGGGGCAATTTGGACGCTGTGTGATAGTGTAAAATGGCTGATAATGGGCAGGTAGCCTGTTTAACATCTCTCCGCATTGACTTCAATGGAAGTAAAAATGAGGGGAGATGTAAAACTGGCTGCTGACTCACTATCTCTCATTTTACATTATCGCACAGAGTCAAAATTTCCCTCCCATGTGGTAGACCTTTCAAGACCAGAGTTTGGGACAGAGATTTCAACTTTTTACTGTTGCAGATTACATTAGACGGATTTTACAGTATCCAATATTCTGTTATTGACATAGAACATCTGGAAATTTTGTTCTCTCTCCCTGGTTTGCCAAGAGCTTAGGATATTGGGTAGAAGCTCCAGAGAGTATCATGCTACACTGGCCTTTTCAAAAGAAGCACACCAAAGACTTAAAAACCTATCGGGCTGGATTTTACCAGCCATCCGGCAGTAGGTTGGGAGGTGGGAGGATTTGTAATACCGTTCCGAAAGGCATCAGGAGGGAAGCCAGACGTCTTTATGTCGCGACGGGGCATTACGAAGGGCGGAGAGAGGACCTCGCGCTGGAAGACGGCAGCTATGCAATTAAGCCTATTAAACTGGCAATTAACTTCTACTTTATTGGGTTTTCTAGTTTTACAATGGGCGCAATGGAACATTGGGGCTTCAGAGCCTTGTCAGGTATAAGGAGGCAGTGGATTAGCGGGAGGTTAGTGTTTGCTGCAGAGAGCAGCCATTTGGAATGCTAGCATGGTTTGGCAGGGGTAGAACAGTGTGGTCAATGGCAGTCAGGAGCAGGGACAATTTTGCCAGTGCAGTGGGGTCATACCACTTGAGTGCCAGCTCATGCATGGCACTTGTATGTACAGAGTAAGGGTTGAGGGGAGTGGTTGCTCGGGAGGCCCTGGAAACGGAGTGCAGCTATCTGCCATGGACCTCATTCATTCAGGCTTTGAAACCTTCAGTGAGGAAGAGCATCAGAAAGGGAGGGAGCTGCAGCCACAGACAGTTGGGCAGCAGCAACCTGAGGGCCACTGGGAGCCTCAGCCTTGGAGGGGGTATGGAGGAGGAGAGCATAGAGGGGCACGCAACTTGTGTGAAGGAGAGGGTCCACCAGAGCGACTCTACCATCAAAGATTCAGCTTCCTGCAAATGTGGGAGCAGCAGTGTCGCTGAAGGCTCCGCCTCTCCAGGGAGGCGGTCACAGAGCTGTCCGCCACTATGGAGCACAAACTGATCCCTATGGGGAGGGGTGGGCACACAATGCCTGTGGTGCTGAAGTTCACCTCAGGATCATTCCAGGGGTCTTCTGGAGATAGGTGTGGGATCACCCAGTCTGCGGCTTATCGCTACATCAAAATGGTCACCAATGCCATCTTCAAGAGGGGCAGCCAATACTTGTGGTTTCGGACCGATCCGGTAAGTCAAGCTGAGAGGGCCATTGCTGGATCCCCCAGGTGCAGGGTGTCATCGACTGCACTATCAAGGCTCTCATGGACCAGGCTGCAGCCTTCATCAACAGAAAGGGCTTCCATTCATTCAATATCTAACTGGTCTGTGACCACCAAAAGCGGATCCTTCAAGGCTGTGCACGGTTCCCAAGAATCAGCCAAGAATCCTATAAATAAGGCAGTCCCAGGTGCCAGACCTATTCAGGTCCCCCTTGTGCTTTCAAGGATAGATACTGGATGATAAGGGCTATGCACTGAATACATGGCTACTGACACCCAAGCATAAAGATAGTGGAGAGATACTACACCTACCACGGGATAACTTGAGCAACCGAGCAGGCCATAGGGTTTCTGAAGATGCAGCTTGGATGCCTGGATAGATCTGGTGGAGCCCGACAGCACCCCAGCAAGGATCTTGCGTATCGTTGTGGTGTGCTGTGCTCTTCACAACCTGACAACAGAGGGGAGAAACTTTGAACAATGAGGCCATCCTGGAGCGCGATGTAATACTGGCACGTTTCAGATGATCCTCACTAACAGATCCATTCAATCTAATAAAGCTACAGCCTTCTGCAGCCTTGCTGGCATTTCCTTGATTGCCTTTATCATTTATCCATTAATATGTTAGACTGCGGCATAGGGAATGCTTTGACCTCACTCGGTGTGGTCCTTTCCATCACACCCTTTGAGGGACCCAGGGTATTCTTCAAGGATCAACGGTCTGCAAAAAATGTAAGGATTCTTCTTACCTTGCACCATTCCACATTTATTGGAAACCACAAACATTGCAAGGTTGCATGCATTGACAAAAAATAAATCTGTGAACCCCAGCTAAGGGTGGTCTTCTTAAATCACTTATGCGTGCTTCTACATGATGCTCCCCCTCACACTGTCAGCTGAGGTGGAGGTAGGCTGCTGATCTTGGTGCTCCATGGCTTTTGATGTCCTTGGCTGTCGCCCTGTAGCTGCCTGAGGTCTGGAGGACCCTGGCATATTGAAGGCCTCCTGCATGTGGCTACATGAAGTGCTGGTGCCACTTACATAGGGGACAAGGACCTGCTGCCCATGCCATGATCACCCTGAGAGGAGTCCCTAGATGCTGCAGGCAGTCCCACTGCTACCCTTTCAGGGCACACTCGTTCCCTCCCTGCTCACATGATCAATTTGAGGACCTGGTGGTGACTCCAGCTGTCTCCCCCCCCCCTCTCCCTCCACCTTACCCCACTCGCCCAGCCATTGCTGCACAGAGCTCATGGAGGTAGCGATGGAGGTCCCCTCCTCCTCCCCCGGTCACTGCAGCTGGCTGCTCTTGTCTTTGATCTGCACGAGGGAGGAGAGTGACGAGAGGGTAATGTGCATTCCACCACTTCCTTCATAGCACTCCACGATGGAGCTCCATGTGACCAGTGGTGGACATATGACCTCCATGCCTTGTGTTTGCCAAAGGCCCATCCATGAGACCACTCACTCTCCTGGGATCCACTCCTGTCTCACCATCAGCTATGGGCCAGCCCGCAAGTAGGCCTCTGAGCTCCAAAGCCTCTTCCTCCATTGGCATCAGGATGACGAGGTAAGGGATGCTGCTGCCCCCATGACCCTCCCCCACCCTGCCTAGCCTTTCTCCTTTGCGTTATGCACTGTCTTCTCCTGCAAGCACATCAATGTCCATTGCTCATCACCTGCCAATGACATGCCCAACACCTATGCTGGTGGTAACCTGACTGTCCATGATGGTGCCACAGGAATACCTCCTGCTTGCGGCCTCTCAGAAGCGGCCATGCAGGAGCCAACTCTGATGGACCGGGACCCTTCACAGAGAGGCTGACATGCCTCTGACAGGTAATGACTGGGTGGGCATGTCCTTTCTACCAGTCTCACATTCATGCCTAGTTACATGTAAGGCTTTAAAGTAAGCAATGCATGGTGCACTCACCTTGGCCGATCGCATGAAGTCATTAGCACTCCTGCAACACCGAAAGCGGGGTTGCGGGATGACCTCCCCCCGCCACCCCGGTTACTGACCTTCTCTGTGATCTCCATCCAGGCTCGCTTAATCTGCCGGGCCAGTATCCTCCTCCCGTCCCGGGGAAAAGAGGATCTCCCTCCTGGCCCAAGCAGCCTGGAGGAGACCTGCAGGGAGGAATCTGTAAACCTTGGGACCACCCTGGATCATCTACTTAATGCCTTGTTCCTCAGGTCTCCCTCTGTGCTGCCTTTGTGGATGATTCTATTTGACAGAGTGCTGGCAGCCCTTTAAATAAGGTAGCAACACTTTCAGCAGCGTGATTTCAGGAAACCCACGTCACCTGGGTGGATGGCTCCTCTGCCTACTGGCAATTAATACGCTGGTCGCAATGTAATTGCTAACTTTAGCCTCCCCTGCCCGTGTGGCAACGGCTCCTGATTCTGATCCTGACAGTGGGACCTCGAGCCTTATCATAAAAGCCAGCCCACAGTATTTAGTTTAAATGACAATCCAGCTTTATACTCCAAATAAAGATACAAATAAAGCAAACTTAACAAGCAGGCATTTCCACGTGTTGTGGAGTCCAAAACAAGGGGTCATAAATATGAGATAGTCATTAATAAATCCAATAGGAAATTCAGGAGAAAGTTCTTTCCACAGAGTGTGGTTAGAATGTGGAACTCACTATCACATAAGAACATAAGAAATAGCAGCAGGAGTAGGCCATTCAGCCCTTCGAGTCCACTCCGCCATTCAAACAGATCATGGCTGATCTTCTATTTCAACACCATTTTCCTGTACTATCCCTGTATCCCTTGATGTTTTTAATATCTAGAAATTTATCGATCTCAGTCTTGAATATACTCAATGACTGAGCCTCCACAGCCCTCTGGGGTAGAGAATTCCAAAGACTACCACCCTCTGAGTGAAGAAATTCCTCCTCATCTCAGCCCTAAATGACCTACCCCTTATTCTGAGACTGTGTCCCCTGGTTCTAGACCCCCAGCCAGGGGAAACATCCCTCCTGCATCTACCCTGTTGAGCCCTCTAAGAATTTTGTACATTCGAATGAGATCACCTCTCATTGTTCTAAACTACAGAGAATACAGGCCCAGCCTATTTAATTTTTCCTCTTAGGACAATCCCTCCATCCCAGGAAATAGTTTGGTGAACCTTCATTACACTTCCTCTATGGCCTATACTCCTTTACTCCTATACTCAAATCCTCTTGTAATAAAGGCCAACATACCATTTACCTTCTTAATTGCTTGCTGTACCTGCATGTTAGCTTTCAGTAATTCATGAACAAGGACACCCAAGTCCTTTTGAAGTTCAACACTTCCCAGCCTCTCACTATTTAAGAAATACTCTATTTCTGTTTTTCCTACCAAAGTGGATAACTTCACATTTCTCCACATTGTACTCCATCTGTCAAATTTTTGCCCACTCGCTCAGCCTCTCTAAATACCCTTGAAGTGCCATTGCATCCTCACACTGCACAACTCACGCTTCATTGTGTCATCTGCAAACTTGGAAATATTACATTACATGAAGTTGTTGAGATGAACAGGATAGATTCCTATTAAGGGGAAGCAAGATAAGTACATGAAGGACAAAGGAATAGAAGGGAATAGAAGGTTATGTTGTTAGAGTTGGATGAAGTGGGATCGAAGGATGCAAGAGTGGAGCATTAACATTGGCACAGACCTATAGGGCCAAATTTTTCTGGCTGTAAATTCTCTGTAATTCTATGTAACAAATAACCAAAAACGTCAGCATACAAGAGACCCAGATACAAATTAGAATTTTACATTTATTGCAGAGTTTGCACCCCAGCTGCCCCGTGGTTATACGATTTGCTCCATTGGCAGTTACTCATTCAACACATTGCCTGTAACATGAACAAACTTCATTGTTGGCTGAACATACCTGCACCCCAAACTGACACAGGCTTTTAATACTGTGTAGTATCCCCACATGTGTATTGTTCCTGGGCAATGCTTGAAGGTGAATCTTGCTGGCACTGCTACGTAGCTTAGTGTAGTCCAAAATATGGTTCTATAGTCAATTAGGGGAAATAGTAGCTTCAACCTAAGCTGGGGATAATAGTCCTAGTGGTATTATTTCAGACTATGCAGCATAAGGTTCCTCTATACTCAGGGATATGATATTCCATTTACAGAATGCATAATGTATCCCAAAGGCTATTTATTCACCAAGTTAAGGCCTAATGGCAGCAGTTGTTAAGTTATAATGCCACCACTTCAGTGTAAACCTACCCAGATAGTGCCTTCCCTGCCACCGAACCGCCCCACCCACACCTCCGCTAACTCCCGTTGCTTCTATTCCAATCAGTTAAGATCAATCAGTCATTGTTCATTTGATAGTCACAGGAGGACAATGTATAAAGAGGTTACAGTCTTCCTCACAGTTTCCAGCAGTACCAGACATATAGCTGATAGCATGGAGCGCTCTCTTTAAACCAAGTGGGCACTGGAACCTGACACATCAATGATTGGACCTGAGATCAGTGAAGTTAACTCTGGAACGCTTCCAAACTATCGCACAGAGCAAACAGGTAGGTGTGTGGTCAGATGACCCAGTGCCAGTCTGCTAACGGAGGTAGTCATTTTCAACCCCTTTGTCACAATGTGATCTTACTACTGCAATTGTGTTTGTGGCAGATGATTACTCTCTAGGCTCAGCATTTGGTCGAGGTTAGACATTGTTCTGGTAGGTGCACATGGTCATCTCACGCTTCATCCTCACAAGTGGAAAATCCAACGTAGAGGTAGTTGAGGATACTTCAGGAGTTGGAGCAAGCAGAGGTGGTCTTGTTTCACTCCTGTGAATGACAGTCAGCTTGGAGGCTGGATAGTCACTCCTTTGCTTGGACATAAATGTTTCTGTAAGTGTTTTTTCTTAACCACTTCCATGACCCTGCCTGTAGTTCACAAAACAGAGAGACTGAAGTTTTCTGCAGCCTTTTAAATTTATTCAGAAAATATGCTTCCTTAATATGCCAACAGCAGAGGCAGGGTCTGGGTATCTCATGGGAGGGATATCCTTTCACAGTATAAGGTCATTAAAGATTGCATCTGAACTCAGACATGTCTGGTTAACAGTTTGGCAATTGCAAGATGATTGTAGTTCAAACAGGGCCTACCATCCGTGTTAGGAGTAGCCTTGGCTGGTTTCCATAATTTATAACACAAAATGGAAAAATAAATTGTGTTATAGTATTCTACTGAATTGCTCAGATTAATATCAAGTGATATCGCACCTATTATTGGGGTATCTCCGGCACCTGTTTGACATTGATTTAAATTCCGGCTCCATTCACATTCATATTGTTCCTATTTTAATTGTCTTTGATTCATTTGCACTGGCATTGTTAGTTGATCCCTCTTTGGTGTACCATTTTATGAAAGCTAGTTGGAAATTATGTCCAGTCACTGGTTCTCAATTGGGACCTTAATTTAGATTTCCACACATGAATGAGCTCGCCATTCAAGCCTTTTCAAGTGTGGGACTAGAAGGTTCTTTCATGGAAGGCTGCACTGTGGCTAGCATTAGTTTTGTCATGTGGAATTAGTGAACTTCAAGACCTGCTTGTGCAGATCTGCCAGAAATGATTCTTTTCATTATGTAGCTGCTCACAGAACCCTTGCACGTAGCAATTAAGACAAGCCTTGACAGTCATTCATATCCTATGGCGCAAAGACTCAAGGCAAACTGATGGCTAAGCAACTGCAGCCAAATCGATGGCTGAGTGCTACCATCTTGCAGAGAGGAAAGCTCAGGCAACAGGGTTGGCTTTATTCTATCTGCTTCATGACTGATTCCTGGGCCTCAGTCCATCTGATTCCAAACGATAAGAGGTTCAAGGCTCCCACCTAGACAGCAATCCCCACACATATACTAAACATTACTGTTTAGATTTAACTGCATGGCACAATGCCTTCAGCAGATGAATCCTGACTGCTGGTGTTCCAGTTCCTAATCAGGAGCTTGCTGCTTCTTAATTTTCGATTATTCTGCATGTTGCTACAGTGTGTGGATATGTGGGAAGAGGCCTACCCAAGGGGTCTTTTTCATTCTTCAAAAGATATACATTTTCCACACAAAACAATCCTACCATCAATTTATATAGGCCCAAGGATTAATATAAATGGGTGGTTGATGGTCGGCACAGACTCGGTGGGCCGAAGGGCCTGTTTCAGTGCTGTATCGCTAAATAAATAAATAAAGGTTCTGGGGTCTTCCTGTGATGTAGTTGCTCACTTTCAATTCCATCCTAGATCAAAATTAACTAGTGCAATGGTGCAGTATGATAACTATTTTTCTACCTGACTTGTCATGTTCAATATTGATTTGGCAAATGCATGTGACAAAACGGTCTCCATTTAAAACCAAACCCTATAATAGGATCATAGATTCATAGAAGGTTTAAAACACGGAAGGAGGCCATTTGGCCCATCGTGTCTGTGCTGGCCAAAAAACGATCCACCTATTCTAATTCCAGCATTTTGTCCCTAGCCCTGCAGGTTACAGCACAAAAGGTGCATATCCAGACTTCTTTTTGGATGAATTGAGGGTTTCTGCCTCAACTACCCTTTCAGGTACTGAGTTCCTGACCCTCACCACCCTCTGGGTGAAAAAGTTTTTCCTCCCCTCTAATTTCCCTACCAATCACCTTAAATCCATGCCCCCTCATCACTGACCTCTCTGCTAAGGTGAATAGGCCCTACACCTCCACTCTATCCACGCCCCTCAAAATTTTGTACATTTCAATCGGATCTCCCTTCAGCCTTCTCTGTTCCAAGGAGAAGAACCCCAGCCTATCCAATCTTTCCTCATAGCTGCATTTTTTCAGTCCTGTCAACATCCTCGTAAATCTCCTCTGTACCCTCTCTAGTGCAATTACATCCTTTCTGTAATGAGGTGACCAGAACTGCCCACAGTACTCAAATTGTGGCCTAACTAATGAGTTATACAGTTCCAGCATAACCTCCCTGCTCTCATATTCTATACCTCGGCTAATAAAGGAAAGGATTCCGTATGCCTTCTTAACCACCTTATCGACCTGTCCTGTTACCTTCAGGGATCTGTGGATATTCACTCCAAGGTCCCTCACTTCATCTACACTTCTCAGTATTTTCCCATTAATCGTGTATTCCTTTGCCTTGTTTGACCTCCCCAAATGCATCACCTCACACTTCTCCGGGTTGAATTCCATTTGCCACTTTTCTGCCCATCTGACCAGTCCATCAATATCTTACTACAGCCTACTGCTATCCTTCTTGCCATCTACCAAATGGTCAATCTTTATGATGTCTACAAACTTCTTGATCATGCCCCCCTACATTTACATCCAAATTGTTAATATATACCACAAAAAGCAGGGGAACCAGTACTGAGCCCTGTGGAACGCCACTGGAAACAGCTCTCCAGTCACAAAAGCACCCGTCTACAATAACCCTGCTTTTCCTGCTACTGAGCCAATTTTGTATCCACCTTGTTGCATTTCCATGGATCCCATGGGATTTTGTTTTTTAACCAGTCTGCCATGTGGGTCTTTGTCAAAAGCCTTGCTAAAATCCAGGTAGACTGCATCAACTGCACTACCCTCATCTTTCTTCCTCAAAAAATTCAATCAAGTTGGTCAAAGATCTTCCCTTAACAAATCCATGCTGACTACCCTGATTAACCTGTGCCTTTCTAAGTGACAGTTTATCCTGTCTCTCAGAATTGATTCCAATAATTTGCCCACTACTGTGGTTAGACTGACTGGCCTGTAATTATTCAGTCTATCCCTTGGTCCCTTTTTAAACAGAGGTACAATGTTAGCAGTTCTCCAATCCTCTGTCACCACACCTGTATCCAGTGCGGACTGGAAAATGATGGTCAGACCTTCTGCTATTTCCTCTCTTGCTTCTTTTAACAGCCTGGGGTACATTTCATCTGGCCCTGGTGATGCTAATCCCATTACTATTTCCTCTCTCCCTTTGTTTATCACATCCAATACTTCACACCCCTCTTCCTTAACAACAATATCTGCATTGTCCCCGTCTTTTGTGAAGACAGGCGCAAAGTATTCAGGAAGAATAATACCAACATCTTCCGTCCATACACATAGGTTACCTTTTTGGTCTCTATAGGCCCTACTGTCTCCTTAGTTATCCTCTTACTCTTAATGTACTGATAAAGTATCTTTGGGTTCACTTTGATTTTGTTTGCCAATATTTTTTCATGCCATCTCTTAGCTTTCCTAATTTCCTTTTTGATTTCACACCTCCACTTTGTATACTCCTCTCGGCTTTCTGTAGTATTGAATTCTCGGTCTTGGATATAAGCTTTCCTTTTCTGCCTTATCTTACCCTGTAATTTCCTTGATATCCATGGGGCTCTAGATTTGGCCGTCTTGCCTTTTTTCTTTGTGGGAACATGTTTACTCTGAACCCCTTGAATCTCCTCTTTGAATGCCTCCCACTGTTCTGACACTGATTTACCTATAACTAGCTGTTTCCAGTCCACTTTCACTAAATCACTCCTCAGTTTAGTACAATTGGCCTTGCCCCAGTTGAGAACTCTAACTCCTGTTCCATCTCTGTCCCTTTCCATAATTAAGTTAAAACTGACTGAATTATGATCACTACCATCAAAATGCTCTCCCACTGGAACTCCTTCCACCTGCCCAGCTTAATTTCCTAAACCCTAGTTGAAAACTGCACCCTCTCTTGTTGGACTTGCTACATACTGACCAAAAAGGTTCTCCTGAATGCACCTCAAGAATTCTGCTCACTCAATTCCTTTCACACTAAAACTATCCCAGTTAATGATGGGGTAGTTAAAATCCCCTACTATGACTGCCCTGTTGTTCTTGCACTTCTCAGAGATTTGCCTACATATCTGCTCTTCTATCTCCCTCTGTCTGTTTGGGAGGCTACAGTACACTCCCAGCAGTGTGATTGCCTCTTTTTTGTTCCTTAGCTCAGTCCATATGGCCTTATTTGATGATCCTTCCAACATATCATCCCTCCTCACAGCTGTAATAGTTTCTTATCCCCCTCCATATCGCGTCTGAAAACTCTGTAACCAGGATCGTTGTCCCTCCTAAAGCCATGTTTCTGTAATGGCTACAATGCCATACTGCAACATGTCTATCTGTGCCCTCAGCTCATCTGCTTTATTTGCTGTACTCCTTGCTTTGAAATAGATATTCTTGAGCACTGCCAAACTCTTTTTTTATTTTCTAACCTTTGTTTCCTCTGTCTTCCAGACTCATCCATTAATTTTCTGCCTTCCATTTTCATTTCTGATTTTGCCCCAACTGAGTTTACCCTCAGGTGCCCATCCCCCTGCCAAACTAGTTTAAACCCTCCCTAACAGCACTAGCAAAACATCCCGCAAGAAACTCAGTCCCGGCTCTGTTGAGGTGCAGCTCGTCTGGCCTGTACAGGCCCCATCTCCGCCAGAGCCAGTCCCAATGTCCCAGGAATCTAAAGACCTCCCTCCAGCACCATCTTTCCAGCCATGCATTCATCTATCTTATCCTTCTGTTACGACCAGGTGAGAAAGAGGTCTAGGGTTCCCTTTCAGCCTTCACCTGGTCTTACTGTAACAGGATTTAATTTTAAACACACTGTATTTTTAGCTCCCCCTTGGTGAATTCTTGTTCACCGCTTTCCAATAATAAAGCAAAGAAACCAACACAAACAGGCTTTCTCAGGTTTAAAGAAGAAAAGTTGAAATTTATTAAACTTAAACTTTAACTCAGTTAACGCTTACGGATACATGACATGTCCACACTAGCCTGCATATGCAATATACACATGCAGACAGAGGCAGAAAAGAGCAGAAGAAAAATAAAGTGGAAAAGTTTGAGGCAATATCTGAAGAGTTGTTGTTATGGTTCTTCGAGCTCATTGTAGAGTCCTTGATTGTAGGTAGATCTTTCTTTTCATTGGGGCCCAGTATTCTTCTTAAACCTTGTTCAGTGTAGGAGACTTTTCTCTCTTGGTGTTAATATGTCTTCAGTGGGTTTTGGAGTTCCGTGAGAAAGAGATGGGAGCAGACAGGAGAGGCTGTGACGAGCCAGCCAGGAGAGGGCTTTTCAATTCAGGAGCAAACAGCTTTCTGCAGACTCTGAGTTCAAACTGTACAATTCAGAAAAAAAACCCAGACTGCCAAGCAGGCTACTCATGTGACTAACTGGTTTGACCACGTCTGTTTGTGGATTGTATTGGAGCAGGGGATAGCTCCTTTGTTCCAAACACTGTCTGTTAAAATGCAAAAATGTCTTTCCAGCCAGGGGCCTGGCAACCCCTTCTCACAGGCCTTCTCTTCTCCCCAGCAACAATTTGAAATTTAATGTCCATGTAGCAAAATTAATATGCCTCATTCTTGGGAGGTGGGGGCCTGCATGACACTTCTATTTCTATACTCACTTGTGCGTGGCACTGGGAGTAATCCAAGGATGACTAATTTTGAGGTCCTGCTGGCTAATTTCTTACCTAGCTCCCGAAGTTCTGACTGCAGGACCACATCCCTCTTTCTACCTATGTCATTTGTTCCAATGTGGATCACAACTGCTGGCTGTTCACCTTCCCCCTTCAGGATGCTCTGCAACCACTCAATGACATCCTTGACCCTGGCACCAGGGAGGCAACACACCATCCTGGATTCACGTCTGTGGCCACAGAAACTGCAAGGTCAATCATTGTATGTGAACACTTTGGGAAATTTCTCAGCCGTCTGATGAAGACCTATGTCAATGCAGGTTTACTTCACGGCAAACATATTTATTTTATGTTTTTTCTGCTGAAATAGAAACTTTTCTTAACTTGGATACGCTTTAAAAATTAAAAATTCTTCTCAGGGCTTGAAGCCCTTTATAAATGGCGCCGGCAACAGACACTGTTGCTGGGGATGGAAAGACCACCCCCTCTACGTCATCGGGGCTGGCTGTTCCGCCCCCTCCATTTAAATGAGCCCCGCGCAAAATATCGCGGGGGCTCCGCAGTGGCCGTTCTGCGTGGGCGGACCGCTGACTTCAAAGCGTGCCGCCACAATTTGTGGCGCGCTACTAAAATTCAGTTGAGTTGGGGAGTCCTTCCACGAAGGTCCCCATCCCCCTGCCAAATTAATTTAAACCCTCCCCAACAGCACTAGCAAAACATCCCGCAAGGAACTCACTCCCGGCTCTGTTTTTGAAAAAGCCTTTCTTTATCTTCCAAGAAAGCTTTGAGTAATTCAGAGTTTGGAGGCTCTAAAGGCAGAATGTATTTCTTTGTTAAGTTTGATATAGAGGATATAATTAATTGAAGTGGGGATTTAATATAGATAACTGAACATTGTACAATCAGATTTGCAATGAAAGTGCAAACCAAATAGATCAGATTTGGACTAATTCAAGTACCTGCTTGCTTAATGCTTTAAATAATTGACAACAGGCATCTTAGACCCATGCACAAAGTGGAAAAAAAAAGAATCCTTTTGCATATGGAGTTATCATTTTGTGTGTTGTGATGTAAATGTTCACATCCTCGTGAAATTCCCAATGTGCTTTACATTCGATGAATTATTTTTGGAAGTGCAGTCACTTGTCCTGTCGTAAACTGAGCAGCCAGTTGGTACACAGAAGGGCTTCACAAATCACAAGTGAGATGAGTGACCAGTTAGTTTGGTAATTTTGGTTAAGGGGTGGAACGTTGGCTGGAACAGTTGGAAGAAACCCCCCTGCTTTTCTTTCAATTGTGTCATGAGAACTTTTACACCCACCTGATCAGGCAGACAAGTCTTCAGTTTAACATTTCATCTGAAAGTGAACACCTGTTGAGATTGTAGTAGTCCCTCCTTACTGTACTGTACTGAACTCCTTCTTCAAAATGATGCCATGGGCTCTTTTATATCCACCCAAGAGGGCAGACAGGGCCTTGGTTTAACATCTCATCCAAACAATGGCACTGCAGCACTCCTTCAGTGCTACACTGGAGTGTCAGCCTTGATTTTTGTGTTGAAGTCCTGGAGTGGGACTTGAACCTGGAATCTTGTGATACATTTATATAGCATCTTTAATGTTGAAAAATGCTCTAAAGCACTTTACAAATTAGAAAATATAGATGCCAAGCCAAGCCAAAGAAGGAAATTGGTAGGAGAAGAGATGGTTTTTTAGGCGGCAGAGCAGGTTAGGGAGGAAATGCCAGAGTGAGGGGCCTAGGCATCTGAAGGCATGATTGGAGTATCAGATTTCAATATACAAATTCTCCTTCGAGCAGAGAAGGTTAAGAGGATATCTGATAGAGTAAATAAAGAGAAACTGCTTCAAATGGCAGAAGGGTCAGTAGCTAGAGGGTTCAGAATTCTGTGATTGGTAAAAGAACTAGAGGCGATATGAGGAAACATTTTTTTACGCAGCGAGTTGTGACCTGGAATGCGCTGCCTGAATGGAAGATGGAAGTAGATTCAATAGTAACTTTCAAAAGGGAATTGGATAAATACTTGGAATCAATTACAGTGCTATGGGGAAAGTGCAGTGGAGTGGGATCAGTTGGACAGCTCTACCCAAGAGCTAGTACAGGCACAACAGGCCAAATGGCCTCCTTCAGTGCTGTATCATTTTATGATTCCTAGATATACCATCTCCTTTTCAGCTGGTAGCACTCTTGTAATCTTTATTGTAATCTCCAATTTTTAAAAACAGGACAAATTTGGGTTTCGATATTAAGACCTCAGGTTGACTAAGCAAGCAAAAGTAATATCTATAGTCCAAATTAATCCAATATTGGCGAATGTGGAAAAGCAGGAAAAACTACATAACAGTCAAAGTAATACATTGTATATAAATCATTTTGAGGTGTTTCTGAGGGATGTGATAAAGTGCCAAATCAATGCAGGTTTTTTACATCCTTAAACATTATGTATCACAATTTGGACCAAATCAGATTCAAAACTAATTTCCATTAACTTTAACATAAATTCATTCATGGTGTTATATGTCAAACACCCTGTATTGGCAATTACATTATCATCAGATTAGAAGATAGTTTTCGATGAAGATGGCTCATCAGCTTTCATCCTTCCAGAATCCTTTTCATCCTTGGGCATTCTGGATCAAAATCCTGGAACTCCCTTGCTAACAGCACTGCGGGTGTGCCCGCACCAGACGGACTGCAGGGATTCAAGAAGGCAGCTCACCACCACCTTCTTCTCAAGGGTAATTAGGGATGGGCAACAAATGCTGGCTTTTCCAGTGCAGCCCACATCCCATGAAAGAATTTTTTTTAAATGTTGTGTGGCTACCATTTATTACCCATCCGTGGCTGCCAGACCTTCTCCTTGAACTGTTGCTTTGAAGCCATTTGATTTAACTGATTGTCTTATTAGGCCACTTCAGATGACAGTTCAAATGTGCTACTGCAGGACTGGAGTCACATATAGGCCAGACTGGGTAAGGATGGCAGATTTCCTTCTCGAAAGGACAATAGTGAGCCTGTTGGGTTTTTATAACAATCCAATCATTATCACTTTTACTGGTACCAGCTTCTTAATTCCAGATTTTTCTTTTAACCTGAATTCTCAAACTGCTCTGATGAGATTTGAACTCACATTCTCTGGACTAACTAGGCATGCTGCTACAGTACACAACACCAGTGCTGAACCTAACAAATTCCCAGCACCACTCTGGAAGAACCAGAGCATGGTTAATAATGGATCAAGCCATGTAGCCCCCATTAATCTTTAAGATACAAGTACAACAGGAACAAAAATAGTTGTGAATATCTTCCCATCTACAACAATTATCACGGTTATTCTACCAGAGAGAAAGAAACATAATTCACCAGCACGGTTTTATGATAGACGTTGTAATAACCAAGGCTGGAGGAGTGCGCTGTCTTTCTCTAGTTCCACTTCTCCACAGGTCACAACATATATCTAAATGTTTACCCAGTTACCGATACGACCAATTATATACTCTATTTTTATTTCAGAATAAAATCCACCAACCAGGTTTCTTTAATAAACAACAAAATTATTAATTTATTATAAAACAAGACTTATCCAGTAAAGGTGCAAAGCATTAACACACAAATTGAAATATGCAAGTTCCCATCTACCTTAGCCCAACACACACACACGCGCGCGCGCGCGCGCACACACACACACACACACACACACACACACACACACACACACACACACACACACACACACACACACACACACTGGTTAAAGAAAAAATAAAGAAGTTTTCTCTTCAGATATCTTTTTGCAAAAAAAGACAACATAGAATACTTTGGCCAAATACTTACTACTTTAAGGAAAAGGAGAAGATATGGAATGATATCAGTTGTCCCTTTACTCTGGCGTCCCAAATACGCGTAGACAACTGTCACAGGAATCTTTCTGGAGCAGTTCTTGTCAGACGGCAGCAAGGATTAATCTGGCAGGCTTTCCAGAAGAAATGTGGCATCAGGTGTTTCAACTATCACACACTGCATTCTGAAAGTTTCTCAGAGAGGTGGAGAAAAGATGAGCTGGGTGTTTCTCTCAGCAGGCTACAACCCCAACTGACTCAAAAACAATTTCCAAAACAAATTCTTGACCGCCATAAATCTTGACATGTCACTTCTCTGTAAACAACTCCCCCTAGTCACCAAGGCTTTTGCTCTTTACTTAGCTGAAGACAGGCGACTTTTATTAAGTGTTGTTTTGAAAGAGAAAACTCAAGTCCCAAAGTCCTTCCGGTGACCTTTATTAAAAAAAAACAAAGTTCAGCATCTATGGAATCATTTCAGTCCTCCAAAGGAATCCATCTCTACAATCTTCAACTATGAGTCCTTTAAAAAAAAATTAAAAATAGAAGTACTTTCAGAACAACGTGCTTTGGTTACATCACAGGGCAACTAAAGGCAACAGTATAGTACAGACTTCAATTAATATTTATGACTATATATACAAACCATGCAGTGAAGTAAGTAAATCACGACAGAGGTTCCAGTTTCTCAGCGGATATACTTCTGCATGCTTGTATGCCAACACAAATTTCCACGATGTGTCAATTTGACTTAGCACATGCACTCTTGCCTCTGAGTAGTGGTTGACCCCCGCCCTGTCCAAGATTTCAGCCCTTAATGTAGGTGACCTTTCAGTGCAGCAATGAGTGCTGCCCTGTCAGAGGTGCCATCCTTCAGATGAGACGTTGAACCGAGGTCCTGTCTATCTGCTCAGGCCAGTGTAAAAGACTCCATGGCACTTTTTTCAAAGGCGAGCAGTGAGTTTTCCCAGTGCTCTGGCTAAGATTGATCCCTCAATCAATGCCTTGAACAGATTAACTGGTCATTTATCTCATCTCTCTGAGGGACTATGCTTTGTTCAAATTAGCTGCCACGCTTACCTACAAAACAAATTGACTGCACTTCACAAGTAATTGATTGTGAAGTGCTTTGGGATCTCCTGAGGGTGTGAAAGGCACAATAGATCATTCTTTCTACATTCAGAATTTCCTTTTGCATGCCTTGGAAGTTCAGTCCCATAGTTAGCTGTAAAACAACATGTCACCCACTTTCATGTAGCTCATTTCTTGAGCTGGGAATGTCCCAAGAAATGAGTTAGAATGGTGAGGCTTATCAAAGAAAGACTTGCATTTAGATAGCACCTTTCACAACCTCAGACCATCACAAAAGACTTTACAGCCAATGCAGTATGTTTGAAGTGTATTTGCTATTGTAATGTAGGACACTTTGGCAGCCAATTTGCCCACAGCAAGATCTCACAAACAGCAATGTGATTATAACCAGCTAATCTATTTTGGTAATGTTGGTTGACGGCTAAATATTGACCAGGACACCAGGGAGAACTCCCCTGCTCTTAATACTGTGGGATCTTTTACATCTACCTGAGAGGGCAGATGGAGCCACAAGTTAATGTCTTGGCTGAAATCTCTCAACAGTGCAGCACTCCCACAGTGTCAACCTAGATTTTATGCTCAAATCTGCAGAGTGTGACTTGAAGCAATGACTTCCTAATGAAGAGACAAGGCTACTCATCGTGAACCGCTGTTAACACCTCTCTATGCGTGGAAGATGCTTCTTCAAAGAACAGTGGTTATTGTGATGTATCATTTTTCATTGTTCACCAACCAAGGTTTCCACAAATGTACTAATGGTACTGAATCTTATCTGTGGATAATTCTGCATTAACTGCTCCCAGACGTCATTTCAGACTCATTTGAGGGTCCACTTGTCTGCCAGACTGTACCCGAAATGCACTATTCACAGCCAAAGGGAAAAGAAGGCTCATTTTATAACTCACAGAACTGGTGAACATCTGATGAAAGGTTATCTGTTTCTCTTTCCACAGGTGCTGCTCGACCTGCTGAGCATTTCCAGCATTTTCTGTTTTTATTAAAGGAACTCTATAATTGCTGGTGCAATGCCGTAACAACCTTAACAAACCATTGTCAATCTCATGGTCCAGAAACCTTCAGAATTCTGGTGATTCCACTTTCATTTTCTCCTGCTGCTTCTCTGGAAAGATTCATTGCTGCACTTTCTTCAATACATTAAAACATCAAAGATCTATAATGACCCAGAAATGGCTTTTTAAGTGTAAATCTACGGCAATAAGAGACTGTTAAGAGATAACCTGAGATCCAGTAAGTGGTGAAGCATTGTTGAAGCGCTGCAGGAGGTCATTAATTTTCCTCCCTCATTGTTCTGGGAGGGGATGGTTGCCATGGAAATGTAGTCATAGAGTAAGGAATTGTGTGGATGACTTCCGTTGCTTAATGTTTCTCTATTGTTAAGGCAATTAGAGAAGTCATGGGGATGTAAAGTATAAATCTTTAAAATATCCTAGCAAGTGAAATAGTCTCTCTGGCATCTCCTTTTAATTTGTTTATGGAATACTAAGCGATATTAGAAAGCCGCATTCATTGCCCACTCCTAGTAATCCGGAGAAGGTGGTGGGCTGCCTTCTTGAACCCACTTCAGTCCTTCTGTGGATGGTGCTTCCATATTTGAGTTAGGTAAAAATTCCAGGATTTTAACCCAGTGACAAGTTGGCACATGTCCAAGTCAGGATGATACATGACGTGGAGGGTGTAGTATTAGGGTCTGAGAGGGTTAATGGTGAGAAAGTGTAAAGAATACCTCCTACTCTAATGATGTAAGTGATAACAAATGAGAGAGACTTGAAGAGAGATGCAGCGTGGCTTCAGAGGAGTCACACAGACTGGTGTGAAGATGTACACAGTTATAAAGGTTAATATTCTAAGTACTCAAGACCAAGGAATCTCTATAAGCTAACTTAAGTATATTAAGGTGGGGGCAAACATACAACAGAGGGGATAATAATGATGGAGGTGGGGATATTACAACTTTGCTGCTCTTATCCTTCGTGATCGTAGCATTTTCAGTGGAGCAAGTTAGCAAAGAGTTGTGGGATGTGGATGTCAGCTCGACCAATCGGAATGACCATTGAGTCAGGCCAGCAGAAGACAGCAACCCCTACCAATGACGAGCAGCTCCAGAAGACACGTTATGGCAAAGGGTAAGCAACACCCAACCACGTTTTGAATGGAAAGCAAGGGCGCTTCTGACATGGCTCATAGTGACTCTTGGCTAGCGTTCTGATGAGTTCAAACTGCTACTCACAAACGCTGGACGAAAACCTAGATGCTGCACTAAGATGTGTTGGATCTGATAAATTCATGCCAGAATTCCACACTTACAGTGATGAAGAAAGATTGGACCGTTTCCAACTCAAAGATGTTAAGTAGGTATACTCCTGGAGTGCCTTTACCTGCTTCGTCTGTAAGGAGTTTTCTGCTTATCTTAATGCATAAAGTTAGAAAGTGTCACTGTAGCTTTAACTGTGGCTAGCCAGTGACTTTTATTGAACAGCACTGCTTTAAGGCCTGTTTTGTACTTCAGTGGTTTCAGGGAACTAATCGAACCACAAAGCCTCATGCTTTAGCTGGCTGAGCCCACTATTCTAGCAATAAACACATAACAAGCTTTTGACTTGTCTTTACATCATGGACAGTATTTTAAACCTGCGTTATTTCCCATCAAAGCCTTGTAATTTTTTCGTCTCTTAAAATGCCGCAGCAAAATGAATATTGATTTGCTATAGTATTTTGAGTGTAACTTCCTGCTGGGAGCATGGAATTTACCCTAGTGAGAGAGTTGGATAATAATGGTCGATTCAGAAATCAGTCCAAGGTAGTTCAGAGGACTTGTCGTTTTATCGAACTTGGTTAATTCTGCTTCTAAACAGTTCTAGGTTCAATATCATCCTCTATCTCCCCTCGTCAGCCTGTTCCTCTGTTCTCTTACCCCAAAGGATAATCTCAGGTTCCTGCCATTTCTCTTTCGTAGTCTTTAACTGGCTGCAACTCACATTAACTTGCCCTATGATTCTCTCTCCACTCCTGCGGAGAAAGTTTTATGTCCTGCCCACACCTGAGGAAATGGTTGAGATTGGGAAGTGGCTGTCTAACTGAGTAGCTCCTGGTGTAAGCCTGCATTCTGCCAAAGCAAGTTTTTTTTATATATTCTTTCATGGGATATGAGCATCATTGGCAAAGCCAGCATTTATTGACCATCCTTAATTGCCCTTGAGAAGGTGGTGGTAAGCTGCCTTCTTGAATTGCTGCAGTCCTTATTGTGCAGGTACACCCACAGTGCTGCTAGGAAAGGAATTCCAGCATTTTGACCCAGCGACAGTGAAGGAATGGTGATATATTTCGAAGTCAGGATGATGTGTGGCTTGGAGGGGAACTTGCAGGTGGTGGTGTTGCCATGCATCTGCTGCCCCTTTCCTTTTAGGTGTAGAGGTCACGGGTTTGGAAGTTGCAGGTGCAGGAGGCTTGGTGAGTTGCTTTAAAGAACTGCACCATTACACAGCCATTACACTGCTTGTAATGGACAACTCTATCATCAGTAACACCTTGCATTTCTATGAACTTTTTAATAAACAAAGGTAGAAGCAGCCACTGAGTTCATGTGACAAGGTTGTTAGGGATGGTCAAAAACATGACTAAGAAGTTAGGCTTTCAAGGAGGGGAGAGAAATTGTGACGTGAAAGCATTTAGGGAGTCTCCAGATAATGGAACCCTACACTGTTTCTGTGAGGAGAAATGTCTTGCAGAGGAATTTTCGAGAGTACTTTTTTCCCTTATTGGCTGTTGATTGTTTGTCTTTTTTTGCCCCTCCCAGGAGATTACATGGCTGTGGGAATGGGAGAAGGTAGGCGAGGTGGTGTGGGCCAGGGGGGAAGGAAATGCTTAGTCATAATGTTATGGCCATCATGGTGTGTGGAGTAGGCTTGATGAACCAGCTGGTATTTTCCTGCCCGCCAATTTTGTGCGTTGTGTTGTACAAGAAAGAAGAAAGGCACAAGGGTAAGATTGTGGCGCAGGGGGTGGGAGAAAGTAAAAGGTGTATACTTATACCATCTGCAGCTTGTAAATCAGAAGATATTATGGGAGAAGGTGGAAGTGGGTTGTGAGCCAGAAGACTAGACGCTGAGGATCTGTCATCTTCTATCGTTTCAGCCCTGCTGCTGGCTACAGCCTCAACAATGACTGCTGTAATGGTAGCAAGCACTGTCTCCTCCATGTGGGCAAGGACATGCCTGTCCCCCACATATTAGCACCTGCTGCCTCTGGTTCTGTGCCAGCTTATCCTGCAAGAGAGAGGGATTAGTCTGTGAGTGCCGTGCAATCTGCTTGAATGATGTGGCGGTCATGGTTGAACAGCTGGCAATGTGTTCAAGCTGGGAGATGTGGGTCAGAGGCTTTCAGCAGTGTTAACTGTTTGAGGGTGAGGTGAAGCTATGAATGTGAGGTATGAGTCATGATTGATAGAGATTGTTAGTAGGTGATGTTCTATTCCAGAAAGTCAGTTGGGGAAGGATGGACCTGGAGCCAACCTTCACATACATTTGTAGAGTTGCACATTACAAACATGCACCTCCTAACCCAATAACCACAGTTTTAATCCCCAGTTAATGTCCACCACCTGAATACAATTAAGCACAATTAATATACAATTAATAGGTGAGTGAGGGGTGTGTGGCCATTAAGCAATGGTTGAGGCTGGTGGTGCAATTGGTGGGATATGGCATTTGAAATTACATTCACTGACCTTGACCACTCATGTGAGGTCCTTGACCTTTTTGCAGCACTGTATCCACGTCCTCTGGGCTTGACTCCTGGCATTGCCCACCATGGCTTTCTGCTCCCACTGTCTTCTGAACGTTGTCTGGAAAGCTTCCTGTTCTCCTGTGGATAGCGAACATCTCTCCCACTCAGCATCTCCTCGACCGAGGCCGTCAGTGCAGCGTCAGAAAATCTTAGCACCTGCTCCCTGCTCTCTTTCCCATGTTGTGCCAGTATTAAGTCTTTTTCCATGTCAGAATAAGTTTCACAAAGCCACAATGCACCTCCCCTTTAAGAGACGCAGGCTGGCTTTGAGTAGTGCAATCTAGCTTTAACTGGTGTTAGCCGCTCAAGTTCTTGGGCCCCCTGCTGAGGCACACAGTCATCCGACAGCGCGGTTGCCGTTGGCTGCGTGCTGCAATCATGCTAATTAGCAGCAGTATGAAGTCAGCCTGCTTCCTGCATCAGAAGCAACGGGCGCGGGTTAATCCTGCATCGCGATCCGCACTCCTGTTTTCAGGTCTCTATCGAATTTAGCCCTGCCTTTTTAGAGTTAGCAGTCTGTGTCTGGTTGATGTTCCTAGAGTCATTGAAAATGTTATCTTCACTCAATCCAGACAAATAAGGTCAATTGCTAATGGGTTTCAGAACAACTGGTAGGGCAGACTTGTGGGATTCTTAGACTGTTGTTTTATTTCATTTAATATTTATAAAAGCATCTTGTGATCTTATGAAACAGCCGATGATGATTTATGTCTAGACTGTGCCATAAAGTACAGGAATAATTGTTGTTCCACATAACGATGATAAAACTTTGTTTTAATGATTATTGCATTTTTTAGAACTTGCACAAGTGTAAGGAAAAAGCAAGGAGTAAGAATCACAGTTAAAATCCATTATAAATCAGTACATTCCACCCCCAACCCTTATCACTAGAGACTCTGCTATCTACTATAAAATGCATTTGGTAACTATAGCAATAGCTGGAACCATTTAATCAGAATATGAGACTGGGAGTGGCTGTCAGTGAGGTTAAAAGATGAACCCTGAAAGAATTAGTATGGCATTCCCTAGTCCACTATTTTAGTGTTAGCCCATCTAATATAAGCCAAATTAATGACTTATTAAAATAAGAGACCAAGAAATCCAATTGGGAAATATTAGGCATTTTTCTCTGTCATCGCTGACAGTAATTTCTATCATTTCCCCTCAAGCACTTATCCAATTCCCTTTTCAGAGTTACTATTGAACCTGCTTCCCTCACATCATAACAGCTTGCTGCGTTAAAAAAACTCATTCTCTCCTCTCTTGTTCTTCTGCCAATATAGTGAAACAGCTTAAGCAAATTGTTTGATGGGGGTGTGATTTTTTTTCCAAAAATACTTGAGTAGAAAGCAAGTAAAGGCATTAGGCTGAGCATATAGGATGGACAATACAAAATTAACATCCTCAAACCATCCCAAAGGGCTTCGTGACCAAGGACTTACTTTTGGACATAGTCCTTCTGTTTTGGTGATGTTGGTTGAAAGATCATTGTTGGCTACAATACCTGACATGTGCCCTTTTCCTCCTTCAAACAGTGCCATGATATCATCTTGTTCATCTATCTAGGTGCAGCAAGGGTGGTGCTAACTCGGATCCTGTCGCAGAGCGGTGGAGGGGCCGCCACGGAGCTTCCCCACCGCCAGGAAGATTGGGCCCGACAGTCCCGGAGTCGGGTTCTGTGGCGGCTGCTGCCACTCCAATTTTCCGGTTCCCACCCCGCCATGGAACCCGACGTCGGGTTGGGACCAAAATCCAGCCTAACATGTCCAAGCACTCTGAAATAACCATTTAGAAGGCAAATACAGTACTGAAATATAACAGTAAATTAAGAGCCAGAAAAAAATCATACAGAAATTGTACCGTGGAAATGTGGAATTATCTCCCCCTCACAAAGGGCTGTGGACGTGTGTTCAATTAAAGTTTTCAAGATAGATTTTTATTAGGTAAGGGTATTGAGGGATACGGATAAGAGATGCATAAATGGAACTGAGGTGAAGATCAACCATAATCAAGTTGAACGCTCAAGTGGCTGAATGGCTGAGTCTTGTTCCTATATTCCTGTGCTCTGGTTAGACTGCACCGTAAGTGCACAAGTGAAAAATTGGGCGCCATAGAGGCAGGTCAGAGAAGGCCGTTGACTGCTGTTTTTCTAATAGTACTATAGGATCTTCTATGTCCACCCAAACAGGCAGATGGGGGCCTCAGTTTAATGCTTCATTGGCATCTCCATTAATCCAACACTCCTTCAGTACTGCACTGACTATCAATCTACATTACCTGCTCAGGTGCTGGATTAAGTCTTGAGTTTCCTGCATACAAAAGGTCAGACATAATACACACTTATCATTTTAAATGACTCTTTCTCTCTAAATCAAATTGCTTTAGCTATTGCCTGCCCATTAGTTTACGCAGTGAATTTATTGCAAGGCATTTGAGGTGAAAGAGAAATTATGAATTGAATTTACCTGATTAAGTTAAATATTACCTGAGCCTACATAATACGGCCTTCCTTTTAATAATTTAAAGTGTGCAATCACTATTTGGCACAGGGGAATTTCTAAGTAAAGATTGCTTTTTGATGATCCTGCTTTGAAGAAAATTAGATTGGAAGCATGTCACATGCCATTCTGAAAAGGCATTACACAAAATTAACACTGCGATTGAAAACATCACTGAACGATTCAGATGCTGATGTGCATCACACAAAGTGAGAAAGACAGTATAAAAGACTACAGCATTGTTTATTCATTCTGTGTTAATTGAATGGCATAGTTATCATGTCTATCAAGATGGCTATGCTTTTCACAGATTCCGTTCGAATATGTGTGGCACAGAAACTGCAAGTACAAGGCAGAAAATAATCTGAGGCACAATGCTTTCTAAAGCACTCCTTGGGATTTGTTTTACTGAACGTGCTTGATGAGATAAAAAAAAAGTGAATCAGCTTTTAATTACTCATTTGTTGCCCAAAAAAAAGCCCGACTGAGTGCATTGAGGCTGGAAGATTGTCTGTTGCGTCAGCAGATTAATGATGCATTCAAATTGAACCCACCTTCTCGCACTGGCTCCCTCCCCTCAGTGCCTTTGTGAGCACTGAGGCAAGATAATTCTAAGACCTCCCAATTCTTGTCTGAAAAGAAAAGTGTACTAGACCATAGCAACTTTGAATTTCAAAGCTACCCAAGCACAATATTTCTCCATTGCTGGGGACCTCCAGAGAATCATCTGCTAGTTGATTGTTCTTCATTCCACTCCTCATTGTTTCATGCAGTTGTAGGTACCTTCCTTTTGTCATCTCAGCAATCAATAGATTATGCCTGTGACAGTCCAGAGATTAGAAACCGTGAATAGAATACGTTCAACAGACGACATGAGATAGGACTCAGGGACATTGTTGAGTTAGAAATTTGGACTTAACAGCGGGGAAATGTTCAATGTGCTTTTATAAGATAACAGCCCTCATCTATGATTAAAGAGAGGCATGTTTAGGCCTGCTTAAATTAATTCACAGTTTTGCCCTGCAATATTCTTTGATAGGATAATAGAAGGATGAAGGTCTATTTACAGAATGGCTGTAAATTTGCATCTTTCTACAGATTTTCACATTTGATTTCAATTTAAATGTATTGTACAATGCGGCAAATTGATTTCTGCTTTTAAACTTGGGAACATATATTTGCATATACATATTACATAGAATTTACAGCACAGAAAACAGAGCATTCAGCCCAACTGCTCTACGCGAGGCTCATCTCACCCTATCTGCATTTTCTTTATTCCTTTCTCCCTCATGTACTCGTCTAGCTTCCCCTTAAATCCGTCTATGATATTCACCTCAACTACTCCTTGTACTTTCACATTCTCATCACTCTCAGGCTAAAGACGTGTCTCCTGAATTCCTTATTGGATTTATTAGTGTCTATCTTTTGTACATGGCCCCTAATTTTGGTCTCACCCACAAGTGGAAACATCTCAATATCTACCCTATCAAACCTTTCATATTCTTAAAGATGTATATCAGGTCAGCCCTCAGCCTTCTCTCTTCTAGAGAAAAGATCCCCACTCGGTTCAATCTTTCCTGATAGGTATAATCCCTCGGTTCTGATATAATTCTAGTAAGCCTGACGTGAAACAGTTTCAGCAGGTTGGTAAAGATATTAGCTCCCAAACATTCTTTTTGAAGATTTGATCACAGGATGCAAGTGAAGCTGGTAAGGCACTGAGAAGGTGATGATGCTTCTTTAACAACTGGATGGTTTAATAAGCTACCTCGGGAGGCATTAATCAGCCACATAGCGCGGAACTGGAATCATGGAGTTAGGTCACAGATCAGCCATGATCTCATTGAATGGTGGAATGGGCTCGATAGCCGACTCATGTTTCTATATTTCTATGTATAGGTCAGATTGGGTAACCATATTTTTTAGAGGGCATTCGTGAACCAGTTGGTCTTTTTGCAATAATCCAGCAGTTTTCATCGATATTGGGCTGACATTAGAAAAAAAATGAGCTACAATTTCTGAGAACAGGACTTGGACTCAAGACTAGTCCAGTATCAGTACCATAAACATTACATAAATATTACATTACCATGACCTCCAGGCATCCCATAATGCTGTTTGCGGTGAATTACTTTGAAGTGGAGCAACTGTTACTGTAAAGGCAGATGCAGCAGACAATCTGCGCACAGTGCAATCCCACAAACAGCGTTTGGATGATTGGCCAATTTATTTGTTCCAGGATTGTTGGTTCCGAGAGGTTGGGTGCCCAGGATAACTACTGGCTCTTGGGAGAGAACTAATTTAGGCCTGAATAATGGTTGATAATAATAAGAAAAAGAGGGATGAGGGGCGATCTGATGAAAATTATGAAGGGCTTTGATAGGGTAGACATTGAGAAGATGTTTCCACTTGTTTGGGAGTCCAAAACTAGGAGTCATAAATATAAGATAGTCACTAATCAATCCAATAAGGAATTCAGGGGTATCTTCTTTACTCAGAGAGTGGTTAAAATGTGATGAACCTTGCTACCATATGAGTAATTGAGGGGAATAGCATAGATGCATTTAACAGGAAGCTTGTCCCCATGAGGGACAAAGGAATAAAAGAATATGCTGATAGGGTTAGATGTAGTCAGATAGGAGGAGGCTTGCGTGGAGTAAAGACACTGACATAGACTAGTTGGGCTGAATGGCCTGTTTCAGTGCTCTAAATTCTATGGCATCCGATGTAGTGAGATTCACAACTATAATGATTTCTGAGCATAACTAGGAATAATTTCTCATAGAAGCGGGTAGGATTGCCCCACATGTTTCTCATCTTTCATTCTTAGGCCGGGAATTTAACCGGCCGATGGGGGTCTAGACGTCTGGAAAAAATGATGCTGAGAAGCCCACTTCGTCTCTTGGGTGGAAGGCCTGCTGAATCAAGTGACAATTAGGCACTTAGGTGGACAGCGGCGGGCCTTCCACAGGATCAAGGACCCTGGCGACGGAAGTCCTGCCCTCTGAGAGCTGCCAGCCAATCAGAGGCCAGCAATTCTTTAACTGAGCAGCACCACTGCAGAGGCGGTGACTGCCGTTAGTGGAGCACCCACACGAGGCCCAGGAGCGGTGCAGGACCAAGGCCCCAGGTAGGTCAGGGGAGGGATCATGCGGGCGGGGGTTGGAGGGAGGTCGTGGGGAAGGGGAGTGTGGGGGGGTATCGGTAGAAAGGGCAGGGGTGGCTCTCAGGGGGCTTTCCCCCCCCCCCCCCACCACCCTTCCCGATGCCGGGTCCTTCATTCAGGCACTAAGCTTTTTAACGAGGGACCCACCCACCCCATCCCCCTCCCCGCAGCTCGCAAGCTGCTGCCAAGTCTTCCTGTCATGCTTCCCATGCAGCAACAGGGCCACCCACTGGTCGGCAGGATGAGGCCCTTAATTCAGCATTAATTGCCGAGTTGAGGGCCTCAATTGGCGGCAGGGCGAAAAGCCCTCCAAATCCACCGTGGGCAGAGCATAAAATTCCCCCCTTAAGATTTATTCAAAACAGTGGTACAAGGTGTAACATTTCAGTCAGTTCATAACTGCCTAATGGACTATCTCAATACTCACTGGAAAATCATTCCAAAACACTCTGTACAGGGCTGTTGAAATATTCTGTGATATCAGTGCAATGAGGTAACAAAGGCAACAATTGTTGGGTTCAAGTAGCTATCTGTCGTGATAGCAATACATGTAAGGCAGCAGAATTATGTAGCTTTGAAAGGTGTGAATTTAGAGAATGTAATTTCACTAGTGAATTGTTAATTATGAAGAAAAACAAGCATTTGTGCGAAAGGGAATTGGACTCCTTTAAAAAGGTACATTAATGAATGATTAATGTAGGTAAACTAGAGATCCAACGGCCATCTTCTTAGCTTATATGGTTCGATGTAAGATCACACTGGGCCATTTACAGACCCTATCCTAACTTGTACCAAATCCAATTCACCCATCACCCCTGTGCTCACTGACTTACACTGGCTCGCAGTTAAGCAGAACACCAATTTTAAAATTCTCATTTTAAAATCCCTCCCTAACCCCCTCCATATCTCTATAATCTCCTCTAGCTCCTCAACCCTCCAAGATCTCTGGCCTCTTGAGCATCCCAATTTTAATCGCTCCACCATTGGCGGCAACTGTGCCTTCAGCTGTTTCAGCCCTAAGCTCTGGAATTCCCTCCCTAAACCTTTCCACCTCCCTACCTCTCTTTCCTCCTTTAGCAATAGCTTTTGGCCATCTGACCCAACATCCCCTAACGTGGCTCGGTGTCAAATTTTGTTTTATAATTCCCCAGTGTAGCACCTTGGACGATTTATTACATTAAAGGCACTATACAAGAAGTTGCTGCTGAACATACAGATTTTGAAGCAATACTGGAGAAGCAATGTCTACAAAGTGTGCTAAGAGTGTCGGAAAATATCCTGAGAGTCAGAAGTGTTAATTTTAAACGTTAGAGTTCTATTGCCCAGATTTCAACTTCATTGTCATTGGATCTGTGGAATGCTCAACCATAAGCATGATGTCCTTTCATCCATCAGGTTGGTCTTCATGTCACTGACGGATGGTGTTTCGGACACGTGGTAAATAGTGTGGGTGGCTTCCACTTTTTACCTCCTAACTGACCACAATCGTGTTTCATTAAAAAGGAGTGTTTTTAGGATCAAATAAAAAGACAAATGAGAGGTTTTCTCATAGGATAAAAAAAAGGAAGATAACTATTTTTAAACAATTCCATAAATGGTCACAACCTTCACCCACTCACACATTCACACACACATGCATACACAAGAATAGATAGATAGAGAGAAAAGGGTAGGAAGCAAGTAAAGTCCAGGTTATATAAGAGTTTGTGGTTTGCAGAATACTGTTGAATCTTCTTGAGTCTTTTTTTTTTAAGGTGCAAGTCTGGATATTTGCAATCTTAAAAATACAATGAAACCGATGGTGTGTTAATTAAGTTAGCATCCGTGAAAATGCTTTCAGCTTTCCGCCAAAGATAACTTTGTCACGTAAGTCAGGTGTCAAACTGACTCCAAAACAAAGCATGGTAAGCTTGCTACTCCCAAAGACATTGGAATGACTTTTATTAGCGCACCGCAAATCAGGGCGACACACTTTGAAGTTGGTGGCCTTCAGGCGCGGATGCGCCTCCGCTGAGTCCCCGCAATATTTCATGTTGGGGCTCATTTAAATGGAGGGGGCGGAATGGCTGCCCCCAATGACATGGGGTGGGGGGGCCCGCTCTGTCCTCGGCAGTGGCGTCCAGCTCCACTGTCCAGGTGCAGGCACCATTTTCAAAGGGCTTTAAGCCCTTAGGAACAAAGTGAATTTTTAAAGGTACATTTCTGTGAATCATCTTTAAAAATGTAATGAAAAGCTGGAGGCCCTTTCCCAACCAATGTTTTTTTTATTAGCCTTTATGTCGATAACTTATTTTATTCTCAACCCGAACTTCCACCACCCCCCCCACAACCTCGTCACATTTGCCCTTCAACCCCTTCCACCATCCCCATAGCCAATAAAAAGTGTTTTCCCGCTCGCCTCCCATCACCCTGATAATTTCACTCCTACCCCCTCTCCACCAGTGTCTCACCTTGAATCCCCAAACGGGGTTTGGAAGGCGCCGGACTTCCGGGCACCGGTCGCAATATTGGCGTGGGGCAGCTGCCCGGTCCAGGTAAGTAAATTAGAATTTTTTTGAATAAGTTTGAGTAGGAAAATGAAGGCCCCATCGCTTGGTGGCAGGGGGCCGCACCGAGGCCTTGTCACTGCCGATAAAATGAGGCGGGGCCTTCTCGGCGTCGGAGGTCGTGGCGGGCCTCTCTCGCAAGTATTTTATGGGCACCCCACCACGACACCCGATGTCAAGGGGCTGGTAAAATTCAGCCCATTTATTCTGCCTCGGATTGACAGCAGGTCAGGGTCATAGTCTGAATTGCAGCTGTATTTTACACAACTCCCTCATCATTGGGAAATGAAACCTTTTCAAGCCCCCCAACAGTTGCATTGTGAAGGCAGGCTAAAACGCAAAGTCTAGGGGAAGAAACTAAAACTAAAATAGAAATTATTTCTCGGGCTAACTTAAGATTGGACAGTGTAGCGGGACATGTCACAACGCAATGGGATCAGGTTATTTTCAGCTTTGTCACAGCCAGCAACATATAGCGTTAATGAATAAATGTTCCCTCGATTTGTGTCATGTATTAAGTTTATGCTCGTGGCTGCTTCCCCCCACAAAAAAATTGGAAAGTAAATAATTCAGGAACGGCTCCACTTCAGGTGCTTGCTATGTGTTTCTGTGTATCTATCCAATTATATTGGTTGATCAACAAACAATGTTAAAGACTTGGTTCCTTGATTTGTGAGGCTTTTGGCATGAACGTTGCAATTAGTTCTTGTTTTATGAAGGACAGCGTCTAACAAAATGTACTGTTATCAAACTATTTATATCCCTTTCATGGCATTTTGTTTGATAGATAATGATATAAGTTTATGATGCTTTTATAATGGCCAATTATTCTTTTGAAATATTGTGTTCCTGCAACAAGATGTAGTCTTTAGGAGGCCAACCTGCCGTCAGTCTCTTTTATAACCAGCAAAGACTAGCTTTTTAATTTTTGCTTGGTTCTATATTGCTGACTCTCCAGGCCATCCTCACTACTCCATAAGCTTGAACTCCTCCAAACCCTGCCATTTGTATTTTGACTTCTTGCTTACAAGTGTCTCCGTTGTCTTGCTCCTCCCTACCTCTGCAACTTCCTCTAGACCTACCACCCTCCAAGACTTCCGCGCTCCTCCACTCCTGGCTTCTTGCTCATCCCTGATTTTCTTTGTTGCACCATTGGCGATTGTGCCTTGTGCCTTCAGCAACCCACACCTGAACTCTGAGATTCCCTCCCTAAAACTCTCCACCTCTCTATCTCTCTTTAGTCCCTTTCAGACACTCCTTAAACCCTACCTCTTTGACCAAGGTTTCGGCCACCTGTCCTAATATCTCCCTATGTGACTCAGTGTCAAATTTTGTTTGATAATGCTCCTGTGAAGCACCTTGGGATGTTTTACCACTATAAAGATGCTATATAAATACAAGTAGTTGCTATATTACTCTGCTTCTGATTTCATTTTCAATTTGCAGTATCTGGAACTCCTGTATAAATAAATACAGATGCCAATTAAAAGCCAGACTGTTTGTTAGGGCTCTTTTCTTTAATGTATAGACATCTTTTAAAAACCTGGAAGGCGTACTCATGTAATAAATTATTTTCTATATTGAAGAATATCACTA
The DNA here is from genome assembly GCF_036365525.1 of Heterodontus francisci. Lineage (NCBI taxonomy): Eukaryota > Metazoa > Chordata > Chondrichthyes > Heterodontiformes > Heterodontidae > Heterodontus > Heterodontus francisci. Next base: position 42,327,378 of record NC_090405.1, on the reverse strand, counting down.
TTTTGTCCTGAAATGAGGCAGTTACAACAAAAGTGCACCTCAGTTATTTCCCTTTCCAGTGAGGGCCAGCATTTTCACCGGACAAAGTCTTGTCTGGGATTCTTGCTGGTGTCCCTAGTCTTATCTTCACTGGACTCATTTTCAGCCACACACCAAGCGTATTGCTGTATCTAGCATGAGAGACCAAAGTTCAGAGTCAGCCAATTTCCACCACAAGGGAAGTTCACGTGCTACAGCAAATTTAACTTAAAGAAAGGAAACAGACAGAATGCTACATTGCTGCAAAAACAATGCTTAAATAAGTGAAACCTTGGCTGGAATTTTATGTCGGGGTGTAGGCCCCACCCACCTGCCAAAAAGTCGGTGGGGAGCCCACCTCCACCAGACCTGGAAGCCATGCAGTAATTTTATATGGCCCAGGTCCTTAATTGGCTTCAGGCGGGGTTTCCACTCCTCTGAGGTAGGAAGTCCTGCCTCCAGGAGTTGCTGGCCAATCAGCTGGCTGACAGCTTTCAGTCTCAGCAGTGCCACTTGGAGTGGTGGCCACTCCTGGGACTGCACCCAATGAGAGGAGCAGCAATGAAAAAGGCCCTGGAATTCAGGTAAGTGTGTGATGCCTTGCTGGGGTCAATCGATTGGGCCCCAGCAAGGTGGGGGGGTGGTGTCGGTTGAGCAGGAGGGGAGCAGTGTGTGCCCAATCAGGAGGGCCCACTCCCTCCGCAGCCAGCAAGGAGGCTGCCAGGTTTTACTGAGGTCCCGAGCCACCCGCCTGCTGCTGGTAATATCCCAGCAGCAGCCTGAGGAGGCCCTTAAGTGGCAGTTAAGTGGCCACTTAAGGGCTTTAATTGGCCTGGGGTGGGTGGGCCATTTCTCACCTCCCCCACTGCTCGTAAAATTGCAGTGGGGGCGTGAAGGCAACAGGAAATCCCCTCCCCCCTGTCTCCCACACAATTTTACGCCCTCCCCCCTCACCCTCGTCCCTTGGGTGGGAGGGGGCGGGGAGGGGATTTCCAGCCCTTAGGTCAACATAAACATTCAAGTGAATTTGATGAATTCAAATGTATGCCTTCATGGAAAGGGTCATATACATAAATGGAAACTGCACACTGACATTTAGAAGGGTTTTCAAACTTCTGAAATCTTCAAAAATACCAGGATATAGAACATAGAACATAGAACAGTACAGCACAGTACAGGCCCTTCGGCCCACGATGTTGTGCCGACCCTTTAACCTACTCTAAGATCAAACTACCTACATACCCTTCCTTCTACTATCATCCATGTACCTATCCAAGCGTCACTTAAATGTCCCTAATGTATCTGCTTCTACTACCACCGCTGGCAGCGCATTCCACGCACCCACCACTCTCTGTGTAAAGAACCTACTTCTGACATCTCCCCTAAACCTTCCTCCAATCACCTTAAAATTATGCCCCCTGGTGATAGCCCTTTCCGCCCTGGGAAAAAGTCTCTGGCTATCCATGCTATCTATGCCTCTCATCATCTTGTACACCTCTATCAAGTCACCTCTCATCCTTCTTCGCTCCAATGAGAAAATCCCTAGCTCCCTCAACCTTTCTTCATAAGACATGTCCTCCAGTCCAGGCAGCATTCTGGTAAATCTCCTCTGCACCCTCTCTAAAGCTTCCACATCCTTCCTATAATGAGGCGACCAGAACTGAACACAATATTCCAAGTGTGGTCTAACCAGGGCTTTATAGGGCTGCAGCATAACCTCGCAGCTCTTAAACTCAATCCCCCTGTTAATGAAAGCCAACACCCCATACGCCTTCTTAACAACCCTATCAACTTGGGTGGCAACTTTGAGGGATCTATGGATGTGGACCCCAAAATCCCTCTGTTCCTCCACACTGCCAAGAATCCTGTCTTTAAGCCTGTATTCTGTATTCAAATTCAACCTTCCAAAATGAATCACTTCACACTTTTCCAGGTTGAACTCCATCTGCCACTTCTCAGCCCAGCTCTGCATCCTGTCAATGTCCCGTTGCAACCTACAACAGCCTTCCACACTATCCACAACTCCAGCAACCTTCGTGTCATCGGCAAACTTACTAACCCAGCCTTCCACTTCCTCATCCAAGTCATTTATAAAAATCACAAAGAGCAGAGGTCCCAGAACAGATCCCTGTGGAACACCACTGGTCACCGAGCTCCAGGCTGAATACGTTCCATCTACTACCACCCTCTGTCTTCTATGGGCCAGCCAATTCTGTATCCAGACAGCTAAATTTCCCTGTATCCCATGCCTCCTTACTTTCTGAATGAGCCTACCAAGGGGAATCTTATCAAACGCCTTGCTAAAATCCATACACACCACATCCACTGCTCTTCCTTCATCAATGTGTTTTGTCACATCCTCAAAGAATTCAATAAGGCTTGTGAGGCATGACCTACCCCTCACAAAGCCATGCTGACTATCTCTAATCAAACTATGCTTTTCCAAATAATCATAAATCCTGTCTCTCCGAATCCTCTCCAATAATTTGCCCACCACCGACGTAAGACTGACTGGTCTGTAATTCCCAGGGTATCCCTATTCCCTTTCTTGAACAAGGGAATAACATTTGCCACCCTCCAATCACCTGGTACTACTCCAGTGGACAGTGAGGACACAAAGATCATCGCCAGAGGCGCAGCAATCTCTTCCCTCGCTTCCTGTAATATCCTTGGGTATATCCCGTCTGGCCCCGGGGACTTATCTATCCTCATGTCTTTCAAAATTTCCAGCACATCCTCCTTCTTAACATCAACCTGTTCGAGCATATCAGCCTGTTTCACGCTGTCCTCACAAACGACCAGGTCCCTCTCACTAGTGAATACTGAAGCAAAGTATTCATTAAGGACCTCCCCTACCTCCTCCGACTCCAGGCACAAGTTCCCTCCACTATCCCTGATTGGCCCTACCTGCACTCTGGCCATCCTCTTGTTCCTCACATAAGTGTAGAACGCCTTGGGATTTTCCTTAATCCTACCCGCCAAGACATTTTCATGTCCCCTTCTAGCTCTCCTAAGTCCATTCTTCAGTTCCTTCCTGGCTACGTTGTAACCCTCTAGAGCCCTGCCTGATCCTTGCTTCCTCAACCTTAAGTAAGCTTCCTTCTTCCTCTTGACTAGCTGTTCCACATCTCTTATCATCCAAGGTTCCTTCACCCTACCATCCCTTCCTTGCCTCATCGGGACAAACCTATCCAGCAGTCGCAGCAACTGCTCCCTAAACAACCTCCAGTTTTCTGTTGTGCATTTCCCTGAGAACATCTGTTCCCAATTTAAGCTCCCCAGTTCCTGCCTAATAGCATTGTAATTCCCCCTCCCCCAATTAAATATTTTCCTATTCCGTCTGCTCCTATCCCTCTCCATGACTATAGTAAAGGTCAGGGAGTTGTGATCACTATATTTGAATATTATGAATATCTTTCAGCTCCTGCTTTCTCCACTCCATGTCTGTTGGGTTTGTTGCATTTTAATATTAAATAAGTATAATATTAAGGAGTAGGTGAGGAGAATAGCTAGTTGCATTTAAGGGGAAGCTGGATAAGAGGGAGAAAGGAATTGAAGGATATGTTAATAAGTTTAGATGAAGAGGGGTGGAGTTGGCTCATGTGGAGCTTAGCTGGTCTGTTTCTATGCTGTTCGTTCAATGTAATGTAATTCTATGTAATACTTCACATGAGCAAAGGATTGCATCTGCCGCCTTTTCTACCTTCTGAAAGACTTTTCTTTTACCTCTCTTTAAGAAAGTCCGACACATGTTCTGAGAAACAGCTCTAACAGGAAGAGTTTCAGGCAGGAAGCTCTACATTTCCGATACGGTCTTATCATAAACATGATGTAGACTTATCATAGACTCATCACAGACGTCTTCATTCTTATCATGGGTGGTGTAGTGGGTAAAACACTGAACTTATACCCGTGAGACCAGAGTTCAAATTTACTCTGGACAAATATGAGGAAATATCCTTTGGCCTAGACTGAAACAGTTCTACATTCTATAGTCTGGGATAGACAGATTTTTGGTCTCTCGGGGAATCAAGGGATACGGCGAGCAGGAAGGAAAGTGGAGTTGAATCCTGAGATCAGCCATGATCGTTTTGAAAGGCGCAGCAGGCTCGATGGGCTGTGTGGTCTGCTCCTGCCCCTATTTCTTGTGTTCTTATGTCCAATCCATTTCCTATTAAACACAGCCCCAAAGCACAAAAATGATATCAACTTAGCACTCACTGCCTCCAGATTGTGACAATTTCATTCAGGGAGGTCCTTTTCCCTTCTTCCCGCCACCCCCCAACCCCATGAATGATGTTTGCTCCCCACCAGCTACCTATACAGTGGTCTGTGTTTCTTTGCACAGAATGAGCGTTGTGCTGACTGTGTTACTGTTAGGCTGATAGAGTCAGATAAGGAAGGATGGAAAGAGACTTTATAGAGCATGAAAGCCAGCATGGACTGGTTGGGCTGAATGTCCTATTTTTGTGTTCCTTAAAGAAAGAAAGAATTCTATGTAATTCTGTATACTCTTAATTCTTACAATAAATGCAAATTGTAATTTTGGACTGAACATATACTCTGTTCGTGTGGCACTTTTCTACCCATTTGAATGCTGAGCAATTCATGCAACCTCTGATGAAAAATAATCCAGGAAAGAAGAATTTTTAGTCCTTCCTGTCATTATACACTTAAGAAATATTCAGCCAGGATTAGTGGCAGGTCAGAAGATTGGACAGAATATAAAAAACAGCAAAGAATAATAAGGAGAGAGAAATTAGAGTATGACAGAAAGCTATATAGAAATATAAAATGGATAGTAAGAGTCTCTACAGGTATTTAAAAAGGAAAACAGTATGTAAAATGAGTGTTGGTTCCCCTCGAGGGTGAGACTGGGGAGTTAATAATGGAAAATAAGGAAATGGCAGAGGAATTGAACAAATTTTTGCATCTGTATTCATTGTAGAGGATACAAATAACATCCCAGAAATAATTGTGAATCAAGAGCTAAAAGGGAGGGAGGAACTTAAAGCAATTACCATCACCAGGGTAAAGGTACTGAGAAAATTATTAGAACTAAAATCTGACAAGTTCCCAGGTCCTGATGGATTTCATCCTAGGGTCTAAAAAGAAGTGGCTTCTGAGATAGTGGATGCTTTGGTTTTAATTTTCCAAAATTCCCGAGATTCTGGAAATGTCCCATCAGATTGGAAAATCGTGAATGTAACTCCACTATTCAAGAAAGGAGGAAGACAGAAAGCAGGAAACTACAGGCCAGTTAGCTTAACATCTAGGGAAAATGCTGGAATCTATTGTTAAGGAGGTTATAGCAGGTCATTTAGAAAATCTCAATGCAATTAGGAAAAGTCAACATGTTTTTATGAAAGGGAAATTGTGTTTGACTAATTTATTAGAGTTCTTTGAGGAAGTAACAAACAACATGGATAAATGAGAACCTGTGGATGTGGTGTACTTGAATTTCCAGAAGGCATTTGACCAGGTACCACAGCAAAGATGACCAAAAAAATAACAGCCCATAGTATAGCGGGTAACATATTAGCATGGATGGAGGACTGGTTAGCTAATAGGAAACAGAAAGTAGGCATAAATGGGTTATTTTCAGGTTGGCAAGCTGTAACCAGTGGAGTGCCACAGGGATCAATGCAGGGGCTTTAACTATTTACAATCTATATCAATGACTTGGATGAAGGGACAGAATCTATGGTTGCTAAATTTGTTGATAACACAAAGATAGGTAGGAGAGTAAGTTGTGAAGAGGATATAAGGACTCTGCAAAGGGATATAGATAGGTTAAGTGAGTGGGCAAAGATTTGGCAGATGGAATATAATGTGGGAAAGCGTGAGCTTGTCCACTTTGGCCGGAAAAATAGAAACACAACATATTATTTCAATGGAGAGAAATAGCAGAACTCTGAGATCACCGAATCACAGAATTTGTTACAGGGCAGAAGGAGGCCATTCAGCTCATCATGTCTGTACCGGCTCTCCTAATGAGCATTTCACCTAGTGCCACTCCCCTGCCTTTGAGGGATCTGGGTGTCCTTCTACACAAAACATAAAATGTCAGTATGTGATTAAGAAGGCAAATGCAATGCTGTCATTTATTGCGGGGGAATGGAATATAGAGGTAGAGATGTTTTGCTACAGTTGTACAGGGCATTGGTGTGACCATATCTAGAATGTTCCATACAGTTTTGGTCATGCTACTTAAGAAAGGATATAATTGCATTGGAAGCAGTTCAGAGAATGTTCACTCAACTGATTCCTGGGATGAGAGGGTTATCCTATGAGAAAAGGTTGGACAGGTTGGGTCTGTATTCATTGGAGTTTAGAAGGATGGGAGGTGATCTGATTGATACATATAAGATTCTGAGGGGACTTGACAGGGTGGATGTTGAAAGGTTGTTTCCCCTTGTGGGAGAGACTAAAACTAGGGGGCACAGTTTAAAAATAAGGGGTCTCCCATTTAAGACAGAGATGAGGGGAATTTTTTTCTCTTCGATGGTCATGAGTCTGTGAGACTCTCTTCCCTAGAGAGTGGTGGAGGCAGGGTCATTGAATGTTTTTAAGGCAGAGATAGACAGATTCTTAACAAACAAGGGAGTTAAAGGCTATCGGTGGTAGGCAGGAAAGTGGAGTTGAGTCCACAAACAGATCAGCCATGATCTTATAGAATGATGGAGCAGGCTCAAGGGGCCGAATGGCCTAGTCCTATTTCGTATGTTCATATGCTGTGAATCATATAATCAGTAATACTTATGGAAAAAGCATTTCACTGCAAGTAAGAAAGAAAAGAATTGTGAAAAAGCCCAAATCGTAATACCAATAGTACACTAATAGCCATCACCTCTTGAGGCGAATAGTGATCTTTAAGGTTATACAAACTGGTTACTTTAGTGATTGAATATTCTGTTGATTATTTTTAGCTTCAACATCTTCATTTCAACATTACACTGTGCTATGCAAGGTGATGAACTCCAAGTTAGCTTAGTAAATGGTATGATTAACATCCACTTTCTTCCAATTATGTTTCCTGTCAGTTCCCTGGCAATTTAACTAAATGTTTTTTTTTTAAAAAGACCTTTGATGACTAGTGTTGCAATCTTGTAGGTCTCTGCAGAAAACTGCAGTTGCTGTTTCAGAATATCTTTATAGTAGTGTATCACACCAGTTGACGGGACAGTTTGTCTCAGCTCAATAACTTTATGAATTATAATGCCACTCTTTATCAATCAAATGAGATGATTGTCAGTGAAAGATATAGGTCTCAAAGCGCTAAGACCTGTATTTAAATCTAATCTTCCAGCAGAGCGAATGCACACATCTGAACATAATTGGCTGCATATTTTGTTGCTTAGCAACCCACAGACGCATTCTCAATGGCTACATCTTCAATTTTTTTTTTAATTAACTGGGAACTCACAAGTGTCAGGGATGCATTGTGAATGTTTTAATAACTTCCTTGAAGGAGAAATTTTTGCATTAAAAAATGAGAAGTTTTTTTGTGTGACTATTAGGATGCTGAGGATTGGATACAATAGGCTAGATATCTTCTTTCATCTTTGCAGCTTGGGTTTGAAGTCCCCTCAGGGTGGTGGGCGAAAATTTCCTCTCTCTGCTGATTGTTATACCCATAGTCTGGGGTGGTCTTAAACCAGAATGCTGTGAATCCGCACTCGAATACAATCTTGTTCTATGTTGATTTGCACGAGAAGGAAGAATCTCCTTTTTTGCATGCCTTTTGTAAATTGCAACGTGAGGGATTTCTGTCCCAAATTAATGTGTGAGTCTGCACCTGATTTGACTCTAACTCACCCTCCTTTTCTATCATTCCTCTGTTTCTTGCTCAATTCTCAAGTCTCATCGGTTAAGGAGATACGCTGCTGGTCCCATTGTTGACTAAGGTTCCAGATACCCTCGCTGTGCCGCTAATAGCTCACACTTCCAACAAGTTATGGTGCAAATAACAGTTGCATTGAAGGATGTAGAAAATAAATCTAATGGAGTGCACCACGAGATGTCTTGCTCCAGCAAGATCTGGCCCATTAAGTTGGAGTAGAATGAGTGTGCAATGAATGGTATGTCAACTAAGAATCCAACCTTACATATTATTGTATACAAAAGAGATGCCAATTTTGAAAAATCATGACGTCCTGGAGTTTCTTCTTTGGGCGCTACCCAAAGTTAATTTGAATACGCTGAAACTTAAGTTGTGCGTATATCAGTGTACACAAGCAATGGAACACAAAACCAAGTCTCCACCCTCCTAATGCCCCCCAAACCCAAACAGCCTGCTTCTAACTCCTTCCCAAAATCCAAAAACAGGAATGCCCTGGTAGACCAATCGTTTCAACCTGTTCCTACTCCACTGAACTGATTTCTTCCTATCTGTATTTTTTCTCCCCTTGTCCAAGGAAATTATGCTAAACCTTTATAAATCACTGATTAGGCCTCAGCTGGAGTATTGGGCCCAATTCTGGGCACCACACTTTAGGGAGGATATCAAGGCCTTAGCGAGGGTGCAGAAGAGATTTCTCAGAATAGTACCAGGGATGCGGGACATCAGTTAAGTGGATAGACTGCAGAAGCTGGGGTTGCTCTCCTTGGAGTAGAGAAGGCTAAGGGGAGATTTAATAGAGGTGTTATAGAGGTATTCAAGGCTTTTGATAGAGAAATAAGTATCCAGGTTCAGAAGGATCAATAACCAGAGGATACAGATCTAAGATAAATTGGCAAAAGAATCAGAGGTGAGATGAGGAGAATATTTTTTACACAGCGAGTTGTTATGATCTGGAATGCACTGGCTGAAAGGGCAGTGGAAGCAGATTCAATGGTAAGTTTCAAATGGGAATTGGATAAATACTTTAAGTAGAAACATTTACAGGAGGAAAGAGCAGGAGAGTGGGACGATTGGATAGCTCTATCAAAGGGCTAGCACAGAAGTGATGAGCTGAATGGCCTCTTTCTCTGCTGTATCACTGCATGATTCTATGACCATATTACTATGCATTATATTCAGCCTGTGGTTAATTTTTTTAGGAAAACAATGTGTACAAGATCGCTGCCTGCCTTTTACCCTTGTAATCCCTGTTTGCAGGTTCTGCCATTGCTGAAGGGGTTTAATTAATTTCTTTGTGTTGAGAAGCTGATGTTGTTTTAATAAAACACATACCTCTCAGGAAATTGAACGCTGCATTAACATTACAATGAGCACACTTCAATATTGAGAGTGAATAGAGCAATCCCTAACAGCTCAGCTGTGTGTGGTAATCCATACTAAATGTCTGACTTACTCTCCGAATGTGTACTAAATTCATTTTTTTCAGAGCCTTTATTCATGCTTTATCTGGGAAAGTAGCAACTAAAAAAATACCTGTATTAAAAAAATAAGGTTCTTCTTTCAATATACTTAATCAAAAGTGCATTATGGAATATGTATTAGTATTTAAATATGTGCCTACATGTGCGTTCTTATTTGTGTGAGATCTCTGTGCTCCTCCAGTTCTGGCCTCTTGTGCATTCCTGATTTTCATCACTCCATCATTAGCCTCCAGCTGTCTAGCCTCTAAACTCTGGAATTCCCTCCCTAAACCTCTCCGACTCTCTGCCTCTCTCCCCTCCTTTAAGACTGTCCTGGAAACCTACCTCCCTCACCGGTTCTAATATCTCCTTATGAGGCTCGTGTCAAATTAATCGTGTATTCCTTTGCCTTGTTTGACTTCCCTAAATGCATCACCTCACACTTCTCTGGGTTGAATTCCATTTGCCACTTTTCTGCCCATCTGACTAGTCCATGGATATCTTCCTGCAGCCTACAGCTTTCCTCCTCGCTATCAACCACCCATCCAATTTTTGTGTCGTCTGCAGGCGTCTTGATCATGCCCCCTACATTTACATTCAAATTGTTAACATACACCACAAAAAGCAGGGGGGCCAGTACTGAGCCCTGTGGAATGCCACTGGAAACAGCCTCCAGTCGCAAAAGCACCCATCAACAATTACCCTTTGTTTGCCACTGAGCCAATTTTGTATTCACTTTGCTGCATTTTCCTGGATCCCATGGGATTTTATTTTTTTAATCAGTCTGCCACCTGGGACCTTGTCAAAAGCCTTGCTAAAATCCATGGACACCACATCAACTGCACGACCCTCATCTATTTTCCTTGTTACTTCTTCAAAAAATTCAATCAAATTGGTCAGACAAGATCTTCCCTTAACAAATCCATTCTGACAATCCTTGATTAATCAGTGCCCTTCTATGTGACAGTTTATCCTGTCTCTCAGAATTGATTCCAATAATTTGCCCACTGCTGAGGTTAGACTGACTGGCCTGTAATTATTCGATCTATCCCTCGCTCCCTTTTTAAATAGAGGTACAATGTTAGCAGTCCTCCGGCACCACACTTGTGTCCAGTGAGGAGTGGAAAATGATGGTCAGACCTTCCACTATTTCCTCTCTTGCTTCTTTTAACAACCTGGGGTACATTTCATCTGGCCCTGGTGATTTATCCATTTTCAAGGAGGTTAATCCCATTACTACTTCCTCGCTCCAAATGTTTATCACATCCAATACTTCACACCCCTCTTCCTTACCTACAATATCTCCATCGTCCCCCTCTTTTTTAAAGACAGACACAAAGTATTCATTAAGAACAATATCAACACCTTCCGCCGCTGCGCATAGGTTACCTTTTTGGTCTTTTATGGGCCCTACTCTTCTCTTAGTTATCCTCTTACTCTTAATGTATTCAGCCAGTCTCTGCCAGTCATGGATGAGCTGGACGAACAGCCAACAAAATCGGAATTCAGTGATGCCATTGATTCTCTAGCCAGTGGAAAAGCCCCTGGGAAGGATGGCATTACCCCTGAAATAATCAAGAGTGCCAAGCCTGCTATACTCTCAGCACTCTACGAACTGCTTTGCCAGTGCTGGGACGAGGGAGCAGTACCAAAGGACATGCGCGATGCCAATATCATCACCCTCTATAAGAACAAGGGTGACCATGGTGACTGCAACAACAACCGTGGAATCTCTCTGCTCAGCATAGTGGGGAAGGTCTTCGCTCGAGTTGTTTTAAACAGGCTCCAGAAGCTGGCTGAGCGTGTCTACCCTGAGGCACAGTGTGGCTTTCAAGTAGAGAGATCCACCATTGACATGCTGTTCTCGCTTCGCCAGCTACAGGAGAAATGCCGCGAACAACAGATGCCCATCTACGTTGCTTTCATAGATCTCATCAAAGCCTTTGACCTCATTAGCAGACGTGGTCGCTTCAGACTACTAGAAAAGATCGGATGTCCACCAAAGCTACTAAGTATCATCACCTCATTCCATGACAATATGAAAGGCACAATTCAGCATAGCGGTGACTCATCAGACCCCTTTCCTATCCTATGCGGCGTGAAACAGGGCTGTGTTCGCACACCTACACTGTTTGGGATCTTCTTCTCACTGCTTCTCTCACATGTGTTCAAGTCTTCAGAAGAAGGAATTTTCCTTCACATAAGAACAGATGGCAGGTTGTTCAACCTTGCTCATCTAAGAGCGAAGACCAAAGTAAGGAAGGTCCTCTTCAGGTAACTCCTCTTTGCTGACGATGCTGCATTAACATCCCACACTGAAGAGTGTCTGCAGAGTCTCATCGACAGGATTGCAGCTGCCTGCAACGAATTTGGCCGAACCATCAGCCTCAAGAAAACGAACATCATGGGACAGGACATCAGAAATGCTCCATCCATCAATATCGGCGACCATGCTCTGGAAGTGGTTCAAGAGTTCACCTACCTAGGCTCAACTATCACCAGAAACCTGTCTCTCGATGCAGAAATCAACAAGCACGTGGGAAAGGTGTCCGCTGCTATGTCCAGACTGGCCAAGAGAATGTGGGAAAATGGCGCACTGACACGTAACACAAAAGTCCGAGTATACCAAGCCTGTGTCTTCAGTACCTTGCTCTATGGCAGCAAGACCTGGCCAACGTATGTCAGCCAAGAGCGACGTCTCAATTCATTCCATCTTCGCTGCCTCCGGAGAATCCTTGGCATCAGGTGGCAGGACCGTATCTCCAACGCAGAAGTCCTCGAGGCGGCCTACATCCCCAGCATATACACCCTACTGAACCAGCGGCGCTTGAGATGGCTCGGCCATGTGAGCCGCATGGAAGATGGCAGGATCCCCAAGGACCCAATGTACAGCGAGCTCGTCACTGGTATCAAACCCATTGGCCGTCCATGTCTCTGTTTTAAAGACGTCTGCAAACACGACATGAAGTCCTGTGACATTGACCACGAGTCATGGGAGTCAGTTGCCAGTGATCGCCAGAGCTGGCGGACAGCCATAAAGGTGGGGATAAAGAGTGACGAGTCGAAGAGACTTAGCTGTTGGCAGGAAAAAAGACAGAAGCGCAAGGAGAGAGCAAACTGTGCAACAGCCCCGACAACCAATTTTATCTGCAGCGCCTGTGGAAGAGTCTGTCACTCTAGAATTGGCCTTTATAGCCACTCCAGGCGCTGCTTCACAAACCACTGACCACCTTCAAGTGCTTACCCATTGTCTCTCGAGACAAGGAGGCCAATGAAAGAAAGACTGTTCCCTTAGTTATCCTCTTACTCTTAATGTATTGATAAAAATCTTTGGGTTTACCTTGATTTTGTTTGCCAATATTCTTTCCTGCTCTCTCTTAGCTTTCCTAATTTTCTTTTTGATTTCACCACTCCACTTTGTATACTCCTTTCGGCTTTCTGTAACATTGAGTTTTCGGTGTCGGACATAAGCTTTCCTTTTCTGCCTTATCTTACCCTATAGGCTCCTTCACATCCGTGAGGCTCTAGATTTGGCCATCTCGCCATTTTTCTTTGTGGGAACAAGTTTACTCTGAACCCCTTGAATCTCCCTTTTGAATGCCTCCCACTGCTCTGACACTGATTTACCTTCAAGTAGTTGTTTCTAGTCCACTTTCGCTAAATCACTGCTCAGCTTAGTAAAATTGGCCTTGCCCCAATTGAGAACTCCAACTCCTGTTCTATCTCTGTCCTTTTCCATAATTATGTTAAAACTGACTGAATTATGATTGCTGCCACTAAAATGCTCCTTCCAACTGCCTATCTTCACTTCCTAAAGCTAAGTCTAAAACTCTGCCCTCTCTTCTTGGACTTGCTACATACTGACCAAAAAAGTTCTCCTGAATGCACCTCAAGAATTCTGCTCGCTCAATTCCTTTCACACCGAAACTATCCCAGTTAATATTGGGGTAGTTAAAATCCCCTGCTATTACTGCCCTATCGTTCTTACACTTCTCAGAGATTTGCCCGCATATCTGCTCTTCTATCTCCCTCTGACTGTTTGGGGGTCTATTGTACAGTCCCAGCAGTGTGATCGCCCCTTTTTTGTTCCTTAGCTCAGTCCATATGGCCTCATTTGATGAATCTTCCAACATATCATCCCTTCTCGCAGCTGTAATAATTTCTTTGACCATAATTGCCACTCCCCCTCCTTTCTTATCCGCCTCCCTATTGCATCTGAAAACCCTGTAACCAGGCATGTCGAGCTGCCATTCCTGTCCCTCCTTAAGCCATGTTTCTGTAATAGCTATGATATCATACTGCCATGTTTCTATCTGTGCCCTCAGCTCATCTGCTTTAGTTGCTATACTCCTCACATTGAAGTTGATACCCTTGAGCACTGCCAAACACTTTTTTAAATTTTCTAACCTTTGTTGCCTCTGCCTTCAAGACTCATCAATTAATTTTCTGCCTTCCATTTTCATTTCCAATTTTGTCCCAACTGAGTCTGCCCTCAGGTCCCCATCCCCCTACCACATCTAGTTAATACCTCCCCAACAGCACTAGCAAAACGTCCCGCAAGGAACTCAGTCCCGGCTCTGTTTAGGTTCCATCCGTCCGACCTATACAGGTCCCATCTCCACCAGAGCCGGTCCCAAAGTCACAAGAATCTGAAGCCCTCCCTCCTGCACCAACTTTCCAGCCACGCATTCATCTGATCCTTTTACTCCTGTACTCACTTGCGCATGGTACTGGGAGTAATCCGGAGATTACTACTTTTGAGGTCCTGCTTGCTCATTTCTTACCAAGCTCAGTCAACACTTTCTGCAGGACCACATCTTTCTTGCTACCTATGTTGTTGGTACCAATGTGGACAACGATTGCTGACTGTTCACCTTCCCCACTTTGGATGCTCTGCAGCCGCTCTGTGACATCCTTGACCCTGGCACCGGGGAGGCAACACACCATCCTGGATTCACATCTGGGCCACAGAAATGCCTGTCTGTTCCCCTGCCTATTGAATCTCCTATCACTATTGCTCTTCCAGTCTTCCTTGTGCCCCCCTGTGCAGCTGTGCCACCATGTTGCCATGGTCTTGGTTCTGGCTGCACTCTCCAGATGAACCATCACCTTCCTCAGTATTCAGAACTGAATACTTGTTGGAGAATGAAATGCAGCCAGGGGTCTCCTGCCTGTTTCTTCTTGACTGTCTGGCAGAACTATTACTATTACTAAAATGAAACACTTAAAGGTAAACACTTCATTCTATACATGGGGCTGTTCTGGTTTGGTACTGGTTGATGCAATTTGCACATAAATGACAATGCCGGCTTGTATTAAATTAAACACCTTAATTAAGAAATTCACAATTCTATGTAGCTCACCCTAAATAAATCTGGGGACCTAAAACATTAACTCTGTTTCTCTCTCCACAGATGCTGCCAGACCTGCTAAGCATTTCTGTCATTTTCTGTTTTTATTTCAGATTTCCAGCAGCTGCAGTATTTTGCTTTTATCTAAATAAAATTGCATCTGATAACCTGATTCAGGTACTGTATTTGATGACAATGACAAAATCATTTGCTATTCCTTGAATTGTATAAATTTAGGTTCTATTTATTGTTATTATGTAAAATAACATATGTCATATAACATCCTATTTGGTGCATTCTATAGAATTATGAGCATCAAACAGTTCCCCATTGTCATTTTATAACATTACATTGGATCAGATTAATTCCTAGTCACTGTCAGTATGTAGAATTGTGATGCTTAATGTCACTTCTAATTTGCTGCATTTATATGGATTTATAACATACAATTTATATTACTTTACCTTTCAGTGCCATTGACAACATTAGGAAGTACTAAATCACTTAATCATTCATGTCCCTTGTGCTGAATTGCAATGAAGAAAATCATGTCCAATTCACTGAGACTATATAGTGTTGCTACATGTAACTCATCTGTTTCCTAGTATGTACCAAATGATCCATTGTTCACTCTATTTACAGAAATTGGGATCTACCAGAAAAGCCCAGTTCCCCATCATTAGAGATTCATGCCGAAATTTTATTCTCCCCAAAAGTGGGGGCTGGTGATGGTGTGGAGGGGTGGGGCGGTGGGTGAGGTGGCCTCCGCTGCCAATCTATGCAGGGTGGTGGTGGCAAGAAATGGCCTGCCCACCCCAGGCCAATCAAGGCCCTTAAGTGGCCAATTATCTGCCACTTAGGAGTCTTCGCCCGCCGCCACAGGTATTTTACGTTTGGCTGGTGGGTGGCTGAGGCCTCAGAAAACCCGTCTAATAAAACTAGGCCATCTTCTGGTGGGCTGGGTGGGGCAGCCCACCTGATTGGGCACCCTGTGCCAAACAGAAGGCCGTCCCCGAAGCCCCAAAGCACAACATGCCCCCCGCCACCCCCCCCTCCCCACCCCAACCAACCCCGCTTGTCTCGCTGGGGACCCAACTGATTGTCCCCAACAAGGCTCTGAAAACTTGCCTCTGTTACGGGGCCATCCGTCATCTTCCTCCTGCAGCTCCCGGTGGTGCTGCTGGGACCAGGAGCTGCTGTCCCACTGATAGGCCAGCAGCTCCAATCGGCGGGACTTCCTGCCTCAATGAGGTGGAAGTCCCGCCCAAGACCAATTAAAGGCCTGGGGAGCGTAAAGTCTGGTCTGGATCCCTAGGCCCAGCCAAGGTGGGCTCGCCACTGACTTTTTGGCCAGTGGACGGGTGCCCCCCGCCAGCCCACTGTAAAATTACGGCCGCAGTGTCCCAAGACTATTTCTGTTCATTGCTGTTGAGTAGAGTCACAACCCTTCCTCATTAACTGCTATTTTGCCAAGTAAGAAAATTTTAAATCCTACATCTCTTGCATTCTTTGACATGACACTTGTGTATGAACTAAATCCTTGCCAATTGCTGCCTTATATAGAAATGAAATTTGAAATCACATTTTTTCAAAAGCACCTGGCAAACATGTTTTTTTTTGTGTAATTTAAGTTATTTGGTCACTCTTCCATACAGAGTCACTTTTAATGTGGCTGAAGTGGAGGCCTAGATTGAACCCCTGACTTTCTGACACAGAGTTGAGAGAGCTAGCACTGAGCCACAATGGGCACGTGGAAGTTAGCTCTACAAGGTTAACAGAGTTTTGTGAGGTTCCTAGAAAATTCATTCACATTGATTGTATGCACCAGCTTCCTCTATTTATCAATTGTCTGATGCCATTATCTGTCAGTGTTAGATTCGGCTCTATTGCCTGTTTACATTGATAACTATTAGAGAATCTGATATAATTATGAAATCTAATGCATGTACTGTTTAGACGCAGCTTTAGTTTTGACAGGATCAGGTTATATTATCAGGTTTGCACTGCTCTGAAACTGAGGAGAAGGTATAATGCAGAATGGTTTGACAGATTATCAGCTGCATTGTGGCATCTTATGTACATTCCCTGCTACCACCAGCAAATGTTACACCAGTGGCCATGGCTCAGTGGTAGTATTCTCACTTCTAAGTGCCACTCCAGAGACTCAAGTACAAAATCCTGGCTGACACTCCAGTGCAGTACTGACTGAGTGCTATACTGTTGGAGCTGTGTTTTTTGGGATGAGATGCTAAACGGAGGCCCCATCTGCCCTCACAGGTGGATGCCAAAGATCCCAATAGCACTGTTTGACCAGGAGCATAGTTCTCCCTGGTATCCAGGCCAATAGTTCTCCCTCAATCGATACCACAAATTACGTGGCCATCTATCTCATTGCTGTTTGTGGGAGCTTGCTGTGCACAAATGAGCTGTGGGGTTTCCTGCAATACCACAGTGACCAAACACTGAACATGATTCATTGGCTGTAGAGTGCTTTGGGATACCTTTTATTAAAATGTCACTAAAATTGTTCAGTAAAGATACAATTTTTTTGCACATTGCATTGGGAATCGAGGTTCGAATTGGTGTTATAGAGAACGAAGTACAAAACAGCAGTCAGCAGCTGTGTGGGAAGGCGTTGTTCTCAATTTGAGCAGCTACATTTTGAACAGTTGTTGGTGTTTCTCAGCAAGCAGTCAGTCGCAATCAAATGTGTCTTTGCTGCATTCATCCTGTTCGACATAATGACTGATTGCAAATGCTCTGTGTCGCTTTGTACACTCGTGCTAGAGTTCAGTTTATTCACTCAGCACCCATTCTATTATTTCACAGCAAATCTCAAGCTTCAAAATAATGATTTGGGAAGGCATAATCCCTCCTTGTTTTATTGATTCTACTCTTTCTGGTTACATTGCCCTCACATTAGTAAAGTTTGGATTGTACTTGCTCACAGAACCAGCAAACGTGGGAACCATTTACTGGACAATACACACAAATCTATTTGTATATAGTAACTAGATTCATTGAACTGATGAAAGGTCACAGACCTGAAATGTTAACTCTGATTCTCTTTCCACAGATGCTGCCTGACCTGCTGAGTTATTCCAACACTTTCTGTTTTTATTTCAGATTTCCAACATCTGCAGTATTTCGCTTTTATTGTAAAATGATTGAACTGTGCAACACAATTTATTTTCATTCATTTAGCGAAACAGCACTGAAACAGGCCCTTCAGCCCACCGAGTCAGTGCCAACCATCAACCACCCATTTTATACTAATGCTACATTAATCCCATATTTTCTACCACATCCCCCCATTTCTCCTACCACCTACCTACACTAGGGGCAATTTACAATAGCCAATTTACCTATCAACCTGCAAGTCTTTGGCTGTGGGAGGAAACCAGAGCGCCCGGCAGAAACCCACACAGTCACAGGGAGAACTTGCAAACTCCACACAGGCAGTACCCAGAATCGAACCTGGTTCGCTGGAGTTGCAAGGCTGCGATGCTAGCCACTACACCACCCCATTAGTGGTACCACTATAAGGTCTGCTCTGTGTGACATCCCCATCAGCAATGCAAACTCACTATTGTTCACACTCAATAGTGGGAACGTTTGGTATTGGTCACACTCGATAGTGGTAATGCTTGCTATTTGTAACACTCGATAGTAGAAACATTTCCGAGTGGTATTGCTCGATAGTGATAACACTTGCTATTCATTACACTCGATACCGGAAACACTTGGTATTGGTAGCACTCGATAGTGATAACACTTGCTATTGGTCATGCTCAGTTGAGGTAACGCTTGCTATTGGTCACCCTCGATAGTGGTAACAGTTGCTATTGGTCACATCTGATAGTGGTAACACCTGCTATTGGTCATGCTCGATAATGGTAACCCTATTGGTAATGCTCGATAGTGGAAACACTGGCTATTGGTCATGCCCGATAGTGATAACACTTGCTGTTGAACACATTCGATAGAGGTAACACTTACTGTTGGTCACAGCAAGACCTGGACAACATTCAGACTTGGGCTGATAAGTGGCAAATTACATTCACGCCACACAAGTGCCAGGCAATGACCATCTCCAACAAGAGAGAATCCAATCATCTCCCTTGACATTCAATGGCAGTACCATCACTGAATCCCCCACTATCAATATCCTAGGAGTTATCATTGACTAGAAACTGAACTGGACCAGCCATATAAGTACTGTAGCTACAAGAGCAGGTCAGAGGCTGGGAATCCTGTGGTGAGTAACTCACCTCCTGACACCCCAAAGCCTGTCCACCATCTACAAGGCACAAGTCAGGAGTGTGATGGAATACTGTCCACTTGCCTGGATGGGTGAAGCTCTAAGAACACGCAAGAAGCTCAACACTATCCAGGACAAGGCAGCTCATTTGATCGGCACCCCATCCACCACATTCAACATTCACTCCCTCCACTACTGACGCACAGTGGCAGCAGTGTGTACCATATACGAGATACACCGCAGCAACTCACCAAGGCTCCTTAGACAGCACCTTCCAAACCCGCGACCTCCACCACCTAGAAGGACAAGGGCAGCAGATGCATGGAAACACCACCACCTGCAAGTTCCCCTCCAAGCCATACACCATCTTGACTTGGAACTATATCACCGTTCCTTCACTGTCGCTGGGTCAAAATCATGGAACTCCCTTCCTGACAGCACTGTTGGTGTACTTACACCCCAAGGACTGTAGTGGTTCAAGAAGGCAGCTCACCATCACCTTCTCAAAGGAAGTTGGGGATGGGCAATAAATGCTGGCCTAGCCAACGATGCCCACATCCCATGGAAGAATAAAAAAAGTGGCAACTCTTGCTATTAGTTACACTCGATAGTGGAAACGCTTGCTGTTGGTAAAGCTCGATAGTGATAACACTCGCTATTGGTCACACTTGAAAGTGGTAATACTTGCTATTGCTCAAGCTCGATAGTGGTAACACTTGCTATTGATCACACAAGTTGTCACGCTTGTTGGTGTTAGCTCTTGGTAATGGTAATGCTTTCTATTGGTCATACTCACTTATGGTCACGCTTGATAGTGGTCATGCTCACTAGTGGTCATTCTCGATAGTGGAAGCACTTGGTAGTGACAACAATTGCGCGGGCTGAAAATTTAAGCCCAAGTAGTTTTGCCATCTAAAATGTGTAAAAGCAAATTTATGTTGCTGTGGCAACCTTTAATTATGATTGTGATTTAAAATTTTGCAGCTAGATTCACAGAAGTTCAGTAATTGACTCTAGTCATGATCTTTCATTAACTGCGACTGTTGGATGTTAGGACAGAGGTTGCATGAAGTCTCTTCACCTTTCTGTTGTGATATTTTCATGTCTGCTCATCACAGTTTGATTTGCATTCTCAACACATTACACATCATCTAAACTCACAGCAAATTTCCCCCGGGCCAATCTCTTAAAGAGGGAGTGTCTCTGCTTCCCATTTCCTAACTCTCCTCAAGTCCCATTCACCCATCACCCCTGTGCTCCCATATTGGCTCCCATCCGGCAGCACCTCCTGTTTAAAATTCTCATCCATGTTTTCAAATTCCTCCATAGCCTCGCCCCTCACTATCTGGAAACTCCTCCATCCTACAACCCTCTATGAATTCGGCATTTCTGAAATTCCGGCTTCTTGTGTACCCTCCACTTCTCCTGTCCAGTCATTGGCAGTTCTGCCTTCAGCTGCCTAGGCCCCAAGCTCTGGAATTCCCTGCCTAAACCTCTCCACCTCTCTCTCCTTTAAGATGCTCCTTAAAATCTAACTCTTTGATCAAGCTTTTGATCACTTCTCCTAATATGTCCTTCTCTAGCTCGATATCACTCTTTTGATTGATTATACTCCTGTCAACCTTGAGATGTTTCACTCCATTAAAGGTGCCATATTAATGCAATTAGCTGTATAACTCCTGTTGAGAGTATTTTCTTTTCTGAAATGATTCTTTGAATGACTTGAAATGTGTTTCAAAACTACAAGTACAGTACTCGTTCTTAATTACAGAGATGGTGATGGGTGAGTACCTCAATTTACAATTAGATCTGAGTGTTTTACAGTTTCCTCAATCGTAGCCTGCCTCACTCCCCCTTCCATCATTGTAGAATTACGGGCCTGGGTTTACAGCCTCTGTAATTGGCAGCCTGTGATTTTTCTCCCATTCATTACAGCTGGTGGAAAAGTCTGGGAGGTGAAAGTAAAAGCAAAAATCCGCAGCCATCGTGTCCATGCTAACTCTTGGAAAGAGCAATCTGTATACCATTCCTCTGTACCCGATATTTTTTTTTTACTTTTCCAAATATTTATCTGTGATGTTCTTGGGACTGGAGTGAGGTCTGGCTAGGTTTAGGAACACAGGAAATAGGAGAAGGGGTAGGCCATTTGGTCCCTCAAGCCTGGTCCACCATTCAACTAGATCATGGCTGATCTTCTACCTCAATGCCATTTTCCTGCACTATCCTTTTTTTGAATTAGTTTTCATGGGATGTGGGCATCATTGGCAATGTCAGCATTTGTTGCCCATCCCTAATTCCTCTTGAGAAGGTGCTGGTGAGCTGCCTTCTTCGATCACTACAGTCCTTTGTGTAGTGGTTTTGTACAGCTGAGTGGCTTGCAAGGTCATTTCAGAGGGCATGTAAGAGTCAATCACATTGCTGTAGGTCTGGAATCACATGTAAGCCAGATCAGGCAAGGACAGCAGATTTCCTTCCCTAAAGGACATTAGTGAACCAGATGGGTTTCTATGACAATCAATAATAGTTTCATGATCACCATTACTGAGGCTAGCTTTCAATTCTAGATTTTTATTCACTAATTGAATTTAAATTCCACCAACTGGCGTGGTGGGATTTGAACCCGTGTCCACAGGGTATTAGCCTGGGTCTCTGGATTATTAGCCCAGTGGCATTACCACAATGCCACTGTCTCTCTATCCCTTGGTGCAAGATATGTGAGACGAGTCTTCAGACTGTTGAACACAATGAAGTCTTCTTTATTCTGTCTTACTTTTACTTTCTCTGTGCTGGCATGTGTGCTCTACAGCAGCCTCTAGAGTACACAATGCACAATGCAATTTCAAAACACGACAACACGACATTATCCCCTTCCCTTTTAAATGCTATTTTGCTTCCAGCATGTTTCTGGGAGGATATTCCATGTCCTAACACCCCTCTGCAAATACATAAAACAATTCCTAATCTTTTCCTTCATTGCTTTCGTAATGGGCTTACATCTCTGCCTTCAGTTACCAATTCATTGGCACATATGCGAGCTAATAAACTACTATTTACTATTCCTACTTTTTAATTAAAAATGTACAAAAGGTAAAATTAGTCATTTCAAATGAATCCTAAAGTATTAATTTTTAATGTAAGAATTAGAATTTCTTTTCAGGGAGCACAGTCCCAGATGCAGCCTCCCCCATCGAGAAAGGTCCACAACAAAGTGAGGGGAAAGGGGGACCAGCATGTAAAAGAGATACAAACTGCTCTGACTTTACTGCCCACACTCCATAACTATAGCTCTACAAATAAATCAAGAAGGGTTGATTGGATTCCAAGTCTAGTCTCTCACCAAACTTGGCCATTCAGTGGAAAGCACACAGGTTTGCACCAACAAAAAAAAAACAATTTACATTGCATGTAGCAAAACATCCCAAGGCCCTTCACAGGAGCATAGTCAAACCAAATTTGACACCTACCCAAATGAGGTATTCGGACAGATGACTGAAAAAGAGGGACTTCCAGACCTTGGGGCCGAGCCAACTGTCAGTACGGCTGCCAATAGTAGAGGCAATCTCAACACCATGAAGTAAATGTTACTTAACACATAATTAATGCATTTTAAAAAAAATATATAAATCAGCAAAAATACCATCCTTAAGAGGGTTACTCACCAAACAATCAAGAAAACCCCAGTTTAAGATGTGTCCAGTAGACTGGTTAGAAATGTGATGTATTTAATTGGAGGTAGCTCACCTTTGGTGAGACTAATTCCGACTGAGACTTGAGCCAATCAACAACCAGGCAGGACAGGCAGCTGCCACCTGCTAGATCCAGGGAAGTCTCAATAATCCCGGTTGCAATTGACAACAGAGGTCCATAATTACTATATACAACACTATCTCTGGTTTAAATGGCTCAGACATATCATCCTTGATCTATGTGCTAGTTAGAAACCCCGTCTAGAGCCTAGAGCATAGCTACCCGACCAGAACCCAATGGGACCCGACGACATGTGTCGGTTCCGGTCGAGTCGCTCTTCTGAGTCTGGCATTCAGGCTCGGGTCAGGTTGGATCGGGCCGGGTCGGACACAGTGACAGCCAGGAAAGGTGGGAAACACTCCGCACTAGTCTGTAGTGAGCAATTCCATCCAAGGTAGAGCACAACCTCTTCAAAGAAGTTGATTATATTCTGGTGGTCGGGTCGGGCGTGGGAAAAAGTGCAAGGACTTGGGCTGGGTCGGGCTCAGGTCGGATGTGGTTCTGTCGGGCTCGGGTTAGGTTTCATTTGCAGACCCGAGCAGGCCTTTACTAGAGCCCTGCTCCTCTATGATTCAAACCAGGTTATAGCCACAATCATCTTCCTCCATTGACTGATAGCACCAAAAATTTAGGCTGGAGGTTTCTTTGGAGCAGCTCCCGCTCCAGTGTGAAGGAATTCCCATTTGGCAAATTTATGGTGGCAAAGTGGGAGCAATTCTGAGGAAATTCTCAAGCCTTAGATTCCCCAATGCCAGAGAGAAAGTTTTATTAATAATATTTTTTGCTACCAAGGTAGATGGAGTTAGGATACAGATCAGTCATGATCTGATTGAATGGCCGAACAGGCTTGACGGGCTGAACGGCCTACTCTTATTGGAGTTGAAGCCTTACCTGTTGCAGTCCAGGAAAGTCCAAGGCGCAACCCTATCTGTGCTGCGTTAGCTGAGCCCACCCCAGATAGTATCAGAGATGGTATAATTGAGATCACTATCCCTGGACAATTGTAAGGGAAAAAAACAGCTGTTTCCCAGTACTGACTACTGAGCCCATTGACTCTTGTTGGAACATGCACACATTGGCATTAGATATGGGCAGGATCAGGCTTAGAGGTGATAGCTTCCACAGTCAGATAGCCTACTAGTATCATAGAAACCAACTGTCTGAATTTGATATGGATAGTCCACAGTTGTCGGGAGCAAAATCAGGATGGCCCCGACCATTCCCTAAGTGCTGGTCCCGAGTTCCTACCTGTTAGCACTCCTGTTGTGATTGATGGCTGCGGCGGGTATTGCTGCTCATGGTGGATGGTGATAACAGCAGAAACTTTGGCAGGTCGGAGATGCGGAGGAGTTATTTGAGGAAGTTGGGGGGAAGGTGAGAACAGGGCCCCTGGGCAGTGGATTGGAGAGGCAGGAGAAGCAGGAGCTATTCTGGGGGTGAAGAGAGAGAGAAAGAGAGAAGCCAAAAACAGCAGTTGCGCAGGAGGTAGAGAGAGAAGCCAATAAAAGAGCCTTTTTTCCAGGGCTGCCTGAATTCCTGTGCTTTTATGGGATTATGTTGGCTTAGTGAAACTGTTGGTCAACTTTACTCTCTATGTTGGTGCAAATGCAACACATCAAGAATGGTGGATAGTGGAGGATGGCCAGTACTTCAGACCCAGTCAGCACCTTCAGGAGAAAAGGGAAAGAACCTGGAAAGAAAAGTTACTAACCCTTCCTTGACTTTATGGCACATACAGTTTCTGTACTGGCATTTTTGCAATCTGTTGAATTATTTCAGTGCTGCTGATTACTGATCCTGTGGAGCGCGAACTCTCACCTCTCTACATCCGAGTTTCGGCTCAGATTCTGAGCATATAATAAAGGGAGAATTTGCATTTATATAGCGCCTTTCACAACTTTTGAGCTGTAGCCACTGTTGCAATGGAGGAAAAACGGCAGCCAATTTGCAGGTGAAGTAGCCCAGGCAGTTCAGACTCCAATTACCATAGAAGAGAATCCTAAAATAGTTACTGCACAGAAGGAGGCTATTCAACATTTCGTGTCCATGCCAGCTCTCTGGAAGATCAACTCGTCTAGTCCCGCTTCCCCCCCTTTTCCCAGTAGCCCTGCAATTTTTTTCACTTCAAATAATTATCCAATTCTCTTTGAAGGCCTCCATTGAATCTGCCTCCACCACACTTTCAGGCAGTGTAATCCAGATCCTAACCACTCACGTCCTAACCGCATGTCGTCATTGTTTTTTTGTCAATCACCTTACATCGGTGTCCTCCGGTTCTTGACACTTCTAGAATGGGAACAGTTTCTCTCTGTCCACTCTGTCCAGACCCCTCATGATTTTGAACACCTTTATAAATCTCCTCTGTATCTTCTCTTCTCCAAGGAGAACAGACCCAGCTTCGCCAGCCTATCCACGTAACTGAAGTTCCTCATCCCTGGAACCATTTTCATAGTTTTCATTTCGTGTCTCAGTTGGTAGAACACTCTCTCACCTTTGTCACAAGGTTCTGGGTTCAAGTCCAACTCCAGGGCTTGAGCACAAAAATCAAGGCTGATACTCCAGTGCAGTACTGAGGGAGTGCTTCACTGTCAGAGGTGTCATCTTTCAGATGAGAGGTTAAACCAAGATCTGATCTGCCTGGTCGGGTGGGTGTAAAAGATCCCATGGCACTATTTCGAAGAAGAGCAGGGGATGTTCTCCCTGGTGTCCTGGCTAATATTTATCCCTCAATCAACATCCCAGAAACAGATTATCTGGTCATTATCACATTTCTGCTATTTCTTAAATGGTAAGAGATTAGAAAGTGTAGATGTACAAAGGGACCTGGGTATACTCATCAATAAGTCACTGAAAGCTAATCTGCAGGTGCAGCAAGCAATTAGGAAAGCTAATGGTATGTTAGCCTTTATCGCAAGAAGATTTGCGTACAGGTGTATCGAAGTCTTGCTTCAATTGTATCGAACCTTGGTTAGACTGTTCCTGGAGTACTATGTCCAGTTTTAGTTCCCTTACCTTAGGAAGGATATTATTGTCATAATGCCGCCCTGGTGCCAGGGTCAAGGATGTCTCGGAGCGGCTGCAGGACATTCTGAAAGGGGAGGGTGAGCAGCCAGCGGTCGTGGTTCATATTGGTATGAACGACATAGGCAGGAAGAGAGATGAGGTCCTGCAAAGTGAATATAGGGAGTTCGGCAGAAGGTTAAAAATCAGGACCTCTAGGGTTGTAATCTCAGGATTACTCCCTGTGCCACGTGCTAGTGAGGGTAGGAATGGGAAGATAAGGCAAATGAATGCGTAGCTGAAGAGCTGATGTAGGCGGGAGGGCTTCAGCTACTTGGATCATTGGGATCTCTTCTGGTGCAGAGGTGACCTGTACAAGAGGGACGGGTTGCATCTGAACTGAAAGGGGACCAATATCCTTGTGGGGAGGTTTGCTAGTACTACTTGGGAGGGTTTAAACTCGACTGGCATGGGGGTGGGACACAAAGTAATAGTCTCTCCGATGAGATAGTTGAGGCAAATGTAGAAGTTAAAGCAAGCAAGTCCAGTAGGCAGGCTGGACAGGGGCAGGACAGGGAGCGTGAAAGGTCTGGTAGGCTAAACTGCATTTACTTTAATGCAAGAAGCCTTATAGGTAAGGCAGATGAATTTAGAGCATGGATCGGTACATGGGATTGTGTTATTATAGCTATTACGGAAACGTGGTTGAGGGATGGGCAGAACTAGCAGCTCAATGTTCCGGGGTACTGATGTGTCCGGCATGACAAAGGTGGAGGTAAGAGAGGAGGGAGAGTTGCACTATTGATTAGGGAGGACATCACGGCAGTACTTAGAGAGGATATCTCGGGGGGAACGTGCAGCAAGGCCATATGGGTAGAACTTAGAAATAAAAAAGGGGTGATCACTTTGATGGGATTATACTATAGGCCCCCCAATAGTCAGAGGGAATTGGAGGAGCATATATGTAGGGAAATCACAGATAGGTGTAGGAATTATAGGGTTGTAATAGTAGGTGATTTTAACTTCCCTAATATTGACTGGGACTGCCTTAGTGCTGAGGGATCAGATGGGGAAGAATTTGTTAAGTGTGTCCAGGATAGTTTTCTGAAGCAGTATGTGGATGGCCCTACTAGAGAAGGGGCTACACTCGACCTCCTCTTAGGAAATGAGGCTGGGCAGGTGGTTATGTGTCAGAGGGGGAGCACTTTGGGACCAGTGACCATAACTCTATTAGCTTCAAGATAATTATGGAAAAGGATAGGACTGGTCCTCAGGTTGAAGTCCTAAATTGGGGGAAGGCTAATTTTGATGGCATCAGGCAGGAACTCTCAAAAGTTGAACGGGAGAGGCTGTTTACTGGTAAAGGGACGTCTGGCAAGTGGGAGGCTTTTAAAAGTGAGATAGGAAGAGTTCAGGGCCGGCATGTTCCTGTTAGATGGAAGGGCAAGGCTGGCAAGTTTAGGGAACCTTGGTTGACGAGGGATATTGAGGGTCTGGTCAGAACAAAGAAGGAGGCATATGTCAGGTATAGGCAGCTGGGATCAAGCGAGTCCCTCGAGGAGTATAGGGGATGTAGGAGTGCACTTAAGAAGGAAATTAGGAGGGCGAAAAGGGGCCATGAGATTTCCCTGGCAGATAAGATGCAGGAGAATCCTAAAAGTTTCTGTAAGTATATTAAGAGTAAAAGGGTTGCTAGGGAGAGAGCAGGTCCCCTTAAGGATCAATGTAGTAATCTACGTGTGGAGCCACAGGAAATGGACGAGGTCTTAAATGAATACTTCTCGTCTGTATTTACAGTGGAGAAGGTCATGGAAGCTAGTGAGTTCAAGGGAGGGAACAGCGATATCCTGGGGCATATCAACATTACAAAGGAGGAGATGTTGGACGTTTTGAAGCGCATTAAGGTGAATAAATCCCCAGGGCCTGACCAGGCGTATCCTAGGATGCTATGGGAAGCAAAGGAGGAGATTGCTGGGGCCCTGGCAGAGATTTTTGTATCATCGTTCGCCATGGAAGACTGGAGGATAGCTAATGTTGTGCCTTTATTTAAGAAGCGTAGCAGGGATAAGCCAGGGAGCTACAGGCTGGTGAGCCTTACATCAGTGGTGGGAAAGTTATTGGAAGGGATTCTGAGAGACAGGATTTATATGCATTTGGAAAGGCAAGGTCTGATTAGGGATAGTCAGCATGGCTTTGTGCGTGGGAAATCAGGTCTCACGAATTTGATTGAGTTTTTTGAGGAGGTGACCAAGAGGATTGACGAGGGCAGGGCGATAGACATTGTCTACATGAACCTTAGCAAAGCCTTTGACAAGGTCCCGCATGGTAGGCTGGTCCAGAAGTTTCGAACACATGGGATCCAGGGTGAGCTAGCCAATTGGATACAAAATTAGTTGGTGATAGGAGGCAGAGGGTGGTAGTGGAGGATTGTTTTTCAGATTGGAGGCCAGTGACCAGTGGTGTGCCACAGGGATCAGTGCTGGGCCCTCTGTTGTTTGTCATAT
Source organism: Heterodontus francisci (assembly GCF_036365525.1). NCBI lineage: Eukaryota > Metazoa > Chordata > Chondrichthyes > Heterodontiformes > Heterodontidae > Heterodontus > Heterodontus francisci. The sequence continues at coordinate 42,299,194 of NC_090405.1, read as the reverse complement.
ATATTAATGACTTGGATGTGAATGTAGGGGGCATGATTAGTAAGTTTGCAGATAACACCAAAATTGGTGGTATAGTGGACAGTGAAGAAGGCTGTCTAAGGTTACAACAGGATGTTGATGAACTGGAAAGTAGGCAAGGGATTGGCAAATGGAATTTAATGTAGACAAGTGCGAAGTGATGCATTTTGGGAAGTTAAACCAGGGCAGGACATATACAGTGAATGGCAGGGCCCTGTGGAGTGTTGTTAAGCAGAGAGATCTTGGGGTGCAAGTACATAGTTCCCTGAAAGTGGCAACACAGGTAGACAGGGTGGTGAAGAAGGTATATGGCATGCTTGCCTTCATCAGCCGAGGCACTGAGTACAAGAGTTGGGACGTCATGTTACAGTTGTACATAACATTGGTTAGACCGCATTTGGAGTACTGTGTGCAGTTCTGATTGCCACACTACAGGAAAGATGTGATTAAGCTGGAGAGGGTGCAGAAAAGATTCACAAGGATGTTGCCTGGTTTGGAGGGCTTGAGTTATAAAGAGAGATTGGATAGGCTGGGTCTGTTTTCTTTGCAGCAAAGGAGGCTGAGAGGGGACATGATAGAGGTATATAAAATTATGGGAGGCATAGATAGGGTAGATAGCCAGAGTCTGTTTCCCATGGTAGGGGTGACTAAAACTAGAGGGCATAGATTTAAGGTGAGAGGGAGGAGGTCTAAAGGGGATCAAAGGAGTAAATTTTTCACACAAAGAATAGTGGGTATCTGGAATGAGCTGCTAGAGGAGGTGGTGGAGGCAGGAACAGTAGGAACATTTAAGAGGTATCTGGACCGGTACTTGAATAAGCAAGGCATAGAGGGATAAGAAATTAATGCAGGCAGGTGGGATTAGTATAGTTAGGCATTATGGTCGGCACGGACGCGGTGGGCCAAAGGGCCTGTTTCTATGCTGTACAACTCTATGACTGTATGAGGGAGTGCAACGAAGGTTCACCAGACTTGTTCCCTGGATGCCAGGACTGTCCTATGAAGAGAGATTGGGAAAATGGGCCTATATTCTCTAGAGTTTTGAAGAATGAGAGGTGATCTCATTGAAACCTACAAAATACTTAAAGGGATAGACAGGGTAGATGCAGGTAAGATGTTTCCCCTGGTTGGGGAGTCTCGAACGCTTAGGACCGAGATGAGGAGAAATTTCTTTACTCAGAGGGTTGTGAATCTTTGGAATGCTCTACCCCAGAGGGCTATGGAAGCTCAGTCATTGAGTATGGTTAAAGCAGAGATTGACAGATTTCTAAATACCAATGACATGAATGGATATGGTGAGTGTGGGAAAAAGGTATTGAAGTGAATGATCAGCCATGATGGTATTGAATGTCGTAGCAGGATCGATGGGCTGAATGGCCTACTCCTGCTTCTGTGTTCCTATGTTTCTATTCTCGTTAATCTTTTCTGCACTCTCTCTAATGCCTTCACATCCTTTCTAAAATGCAGTGCCCAGAACTGGACACAATACTCCAGTTGAGGCCAAACCAGTGTTTTATACAGGTTCATCAGAACTTCCTTGTACTCTATGTCTCTATTCATACAGCCCAGGATCTTGTATGCTTTATTAACTGCTTTCTCAACCTGCCCTGAAATCTTCAATGACTTATGCAGCTCCCTCTGCTCCTGCACCCCCTTTAGAATTCTACCCTTTATATTAAATTGCCTCACCTCATTCTTCCTATCAAAATGAATCACTTCACACTTCTCTGCATTAAATTTCATCTGCCACTTGTCCGTTTATTCCACCAACCTAAGTCCTTTTGAAGTTTATCACTATCCTTCTCACAGTTCACAATACTTCCAAGTTACGTGTCATCCACAATCTTTGAAATTGTGCCCTGTACATGCAAGTCTAGGTCATTAATATAGATCAAGAAAAGCAGGGGTCCCAGCACCAACCCCTGGGGAACTCCACTATATATCTTCCTCCAGTCCAAAAAAACACTATTCACCATTACTCTCGGTTTCCTGTCACTCAGTGAACTTCATATCCATGCTGCTACTGTCTCTTTTATTCCGTGGGCTTTAACTTGCTGGCAAGCCTGTTGTGTGATGTTTTATCAAATGTGTTTTGGAAGTCCATGTACACCAAGTCAACCTCATTACCCTCATCAACCCTCTCTGTTCCTGCATCAAAAAACTCAAGCAAGTTAATTAAACATGAATACAAAAGCAAAATACTGCAGATGCTGGAAATCTGAAACAAAAACAGAAAATGCTGGAAATACTCAGCAGGTCAGGCAGCATCAGTGGAGAGAAAAACAGAGTTAACGTTTATGTTTTAGTTAGACACGATTTGCTCTTGACAAATCCATGCTGGCTTTCCTTTATTAATCCACATTTGTCCAAGTGACTGTTAATTTGTCCCAAATTATTATTTCTAAAAGCTTTCCCACCACCAAGATTAAACTAACTGGCCTGTAGTTGTTGGGCTTATCCTTATACCCTTTTTTAAACAAAGGTGTAACATTTGCAATTCTCCAGTCCTCTGGCACCAACCCTGCAGCCATGGAGGATTGGATGATTATCGCCAGTGCCTCCACAATTTACACCCTTACTTCCTTCAGTATCCTTGGATGCATCTCATTCAGTCCTGGTGACTTATCATCTTTAAGTACAGCCAGCCTTTCTAATACCTCCTCTTTATCAATTTTTAGCTCATCCAGTGTCTCAACTGCCTCCTCTTTCACTATGACTTGGGCAGCATCTTTTCCTTGGTAAAGACAGATGCAAAGTACTCATTTAGTACCTCAGCCATGCCCTCTACCTCCATACATAAATCCCTTTTCTGGTCCTTAATCAGCCCCACTCCTCTTATTACCAACCCTTTACTATTTATAAGACGTTTGGTTTCCCTTTATGTTAGCTGCCAGTCTTTTCTCATACTCTCACTTTGTTTCTCTTTTTTATATTTTCACTTCCCTCTGAACATTCTGTATTCAGCCAGGTTCTCCATTACATTATCCATTCCTAGGTGATGCAACCTTTCCTTTTCAATAACAAAAAAGCAGTTGGAAATCGTCTAAAAAAGTTAAAGACATCACTAATTTAGAATTTACCTCATCAGATTTTGTAACATTGAATGAACTATTTCAAGGAAAGGGTTATTTATGGATTCAATTTTAGGAAGGTCCAATTTACTGATGGGGTGGTCCTGCTTCCTGATGCTGGTGCAGCCTCTCACTTCACTCGATCAACCCTCAGTTAGTATTCTGGTGATGCAAGGGAACTCTGTTACCTCATCGCCTCACCTGCATTTCCTAAAGCGTCCATTGCAATGGAGTGCTAACAACTTACCTCAGCGCCCTAGGTTGGAAATGCTCTGGAGGGCCTCCTAGATTTCAACGCAGGTTGCCAGTCTTGATGGCTGTCTAGTGACCCCAGCTGGAGAATGTGGACGTCTGAATTGCATCTATCCGTGATACCATCTATTATCAAACTGTCTAGATGCACAGCCACTTGAACAAGGAACCTGTGAGGCTATCAACACTCCATAGAACTGCACCCCAACAAGAGTCACTGGAAATGATAGAATAAGGAGGATAAAATAGGAATATCATTCTTGCTGTTTGTGGCAGTTTCTTCCAATGTAATAACTCCAGAGTATAATTAGAGTCAGGCTTCAAACATAGGATTCCATCAGCTATTTAATGGGGAGTACCACAGTCTGTCCTCTTCCCCAACACCAGCAGGAGTCAATAGATAGCAATCAGGAGCAGGAATCCTGGCTATGTTACTCTATTCCTTGGCCCAGGCAAAATAATTCCCTTATTATGCCTTCCTATGAATCATGTAACAGGATTATTGTGTTATGGTGGTATCAGAATAGTTTCATGGTCTTTAATCAATGTCATCTCAACTCTATTTTTAACTGTTCAATTTCATTGATTCATTTTACTCCGACTGTAGTATATCTTATTAAATATAATGGATGATGGGGAGTGAGTAATAAGACTGTAATTTAATCTCAGGGTTCACGTGGTGTTCGTTTACATTTTTGCTCCGGTGATTTTCAGCATGAGTTGAACCCCATTCAATTGAATGAAACTCGCTGCCAACCTTCAGTAATTCTGCATAGGATTCCAATGTTAATTCATTGAAAGCAGGGATTCATTCCTCAGTGGAAAACATGGGCACTTTTGGGAAGATCCAGTTCCTTGATGAGTTCAGAAACCAGGGTAAGTGCCAAAATATCTCAGCATGGAAAAGGAGTTGGGTCTATTTAGATTTTAATTTGTTCATTCAATTCCACTGACGAGGTGTTTTGCTCCCGATTAAAGTGTTTCATAAAAATAGATATGTTCACGAATAGAACAACACAGTCAACCCCAATGATTTATCCAAATTCTTATTAATGCTTTGATTTGCAAAGAGGTTCTGATGGTGAGACGCCCCAGAATCACCATAATCCTTGTTTGAACTGTTATCTTTCATATTATCGGAGGCATTGGCTTTGAGAAGACATATTTCGCTCCTTCAGGCGAGAGAGAGCAGAACAAGTATCGGCATCATTTATCCAATGGACAGTTTACTCCACCAATCCTGGTGGGGTTCCATGAATGAATTTGCTTAAGTGTTGATAACCTTTCCTTTTTTAACGTCATTTAGATATTAAAGATTGATGGAGCTGTGTTTATAACCTTGACGGTGTCAGTCTTCACACTACTTTTGCTGAGACGCTAGCCAGTTTAAAATAAATAGATTACCACCTGCATTAAAATAGCAAACATGGGAACGGCGTAATGATGTTTGTCGGCACACATCAGCAATAGTAAATTCTAGGCTACAGTCTCCTCCTGGATAAATATCTAATATCTGAATCTCCACCGTTTCCAGATGTTTCCTCTTTGCCTTGTTAGTGGCGGAGTCTCTGTCCACCATTTGCAAATCAAAGGATGATGAGGGATGGAGCCAGGAGAAGGGACCCCCACCCCTCTATACTAGGAATTCCTATTTATTTGACTCAGTTGGGCCTGGCTTAACAGTGCAGAATGTTGCACCTAGTGAGGAGAGGCAATTGCACAAGCCTTAGCTGTACAAAAAATTTATTATGGCCCTTCCACACATTTACAGCACTGTAGGTGCGGGCCGAAAGGCTTGCGTCCGGTGATCAAATGGCGCAAACCACAGATCACATTACATCAGGGGCCATCGCCTTTACTGGGAAAATGGGAGGGAGCATGCCCTGAGCAGTCCTCTGTAACCTCAAACTATCAGTGGGTGAGAAGGGGGCGGGGGATCAGAAATTTTTGGCCAACATTTGCAGAGCAAGGCTCAGTGAGTGCCATACTGTTGAAAAATACTCCTATAGAAAATTGTAGGCAAACATGATTTTATACCATCAATCCAGACATGAGAACTTCATGTTTAAGGGTCAACCACATTGCTGTGGTCCTGGAGTCACATGTAGGCCAGACCAAATAAGGATGACAGATTTCCTTCCCTCAGGGACATTAGTGAATCTATGTAACCTCCTTCAGCTCAGAACCCTCTGAGAACATAGCCTTTCTCCAACTCTGGCCTCTTATTAACTTCCTTTGCCCTACCACTTATGAATTTGACTTCAGTTGCCAAGGCCCTAAGCTCCCCTCTTAAACTTCTTTGCTTCTCTATCTCTCTTTCCTCCTTTTAATACACTCCTTAAAACCTACCTTTATGACCAAGCTTTTGGTCACCTGCCTTATTGTCTCCTTCTTTGACTCAGTGTCAATTTTAATCTGATTTTCCTCTTGTCAAGTGCCTTTGGACCTTTGATTATGTTATAGGTGCTATATAGATGTAAGTTGTTGTAAAGTAGCAAGGGATAAGTCACACCATAATGATAATATTATAATAAAGAGTCATGTATTCTAAACGATGGCTACATCATGTTGAATTTTAAGGAATAAAGCAGATCACAATGAGTTTAATCAATAAAGCTTTACTTTCCCAATTTATGCTATCTTCTGAATCAGTCAATTGGATTGCCTTGCAATCCATGGAGAGGTGTCCATTTGACTTCATTTAAGATCTGGGTATTAGTGATAATCCTACAGCCAAGAAACATGATAATTAAGCACAGTAAACAGTAAGGCGAGAGCTAACTGCAGTTAGTTAGAATTTAATGATCCGTGCAGTACAACTCATTCCAAAAATATGCTCGCCAAGTGGCTCTGTGGAGTCACAAATGTTTTGCTGACTGGAGCTGTGTTCTTTGAATCCATTGATCTTCTTAGACTCTGGAATTCATCCCTCCTGCTCAGGATGTTGGCACAGACTGAGGATTTTCTGATTCCAACAGGACCATCAGAAACAGGCAGTTCCTCAAGGGAGGATTAGACAGAAAAGTGAGACAGTGATTCACCTCCTGCATTCACTTTGTAGTGATAATATTATGATCCCTGTGGAGACCACCAACAAACAAAAAGAATTGAATCTACTGACTGACCCCTATTTAGGAAACCAAAAACCAAACAGACAAGATTTCACTTTTATAAATTTTACTGTAACACTCAAACCAAAACCAACATAACTTAAACACCAACTAACAGTTAAGTAAATTAAAAGCAAAATACTGCGGATGCTGGAAATCTGAAACAGAAACAAGAAATGCTGGAATCACTCAGCAGGTCTGGCAGCATCTGTGGAAAGAGAAGCAGAGTTAACGTTTCGGGTCAGTGACCCTTCTTCGGAACTCAGTTTCTATTTCCCTCCTGGTGTTTGATAAGGTATCTACCAAAACTCGTTTTCACAGCCACATCTCCTTCCTCAGTGACTGTCTCCGGCTCCGACTTATTCCACGTGGATTCCAACTGCAGTTTCACCCATCATGCTTTGAAACCACCCAGGATCACAGGTATCTCCGAGAAATACAACATTCCTCGGACTGCTACTCTCGCCACATCCTGAGATCCACACTCAGTGCTATGCGCCGCCACATGCACACACTGGACCTCTCTCTCCAGCAGCACCGTTTCACCTTATCTCAAAGCTGTTCTACTCCGCAGTTTCACCTCATCTTACGTCTCATCCGACGCATTAACAAAAAACTTTTTTTCTTCCTTTTAGGTGTTAAGGGACGCAAGCTCCAGCAGCTGATGGGGACTAATGCCCCTCCAGATCCTCCTTCCGCTTCACTTCCCTCTGACCCCACCCCTTCTGATCTGACCCCTTGCCGTGTATTCACTATACCCTCTGATCTCCCCCTCTCTGATGCTGAGCGTTCTGTACTCAGCAAAGGTCTCAGTTTTATCCCCTTATGCCCCCACCTCAATGAATTTCGCGCTCAGCATGACGTTGAGCTCTTCTTCCGTTGCCTCCGCCTCCGGGCTCACTTCTTCGACCAGGAGTCCTCCCCCCAACCAGCAGACCCATTCACCCGCCTCCAGCATTCTTCCTCTACCTGGACCCCTCCCCCTGGCCTCTTACCCGCTCTTGATCTCTTCATTGAAAACTGTCGGCGAGACATTGGTCGTCTCAATTTCTCTGCCCCCCTCACTCACTCTAACCTGTCCCCCTCTGAACTTGAGGCACTCCGTTCTCTCAGGTCTAACCCCGACATGGTCATCAAACCTGCAGACAAGGGTGGTGCTGTTGTTGTATGGCGTACCGACCTCTACCTTGCAGAAGCTCAATGCCAACTCACAGACACCTCTTCCTACCTCCCTCTGGACCATGACCCCACCACCGAACATCAAGCCACCGTCCAAAGGACTGTCACTGACCTCATCTCCTCTGGAGATCTTCCCTCTACGGCTTCCAACCTCATAGTCCCACAACCCCGGACAGCCCGCTTCTACCTCCTTCCCAAAATCCACAAACGGGACTGTCCCGGCAGACCCATTGTGTCAGCCTGCTCCTGCCCCACTGAACTTATTTCTTCCTATCTAGACTCTATCTTTTCTCCGCTGGTCCAGTCTCTTCCCACCTACATTCGTGACTCTTCTGACGCCCTACGTCATTTTGACAATTTCCAGTTTCCTGGTCCCAACCACCTCCTCTTCACTATGGACGTCCAATCGCTCTACACCTCCATCCCCCACCAGGATGGTTTGAGGGCTCTCCGCTTCTTCCTGGAACAGAGGCCCAACCAGTCCCCATCCACCACCACCCTCCTCCGCCTGGCTGAACTTGTTCTCACATTGAACTAACAGTTAAGTCCCGGTTGAGATTAAAGGTTTCACATTAATTAACAGAAGCATCAAAGATAGTCCTTATGGATCTTCAGAATAGACTTATCAGCAAGGTAGCACTGAACAGTCCCACAGTACAACAAAATCAAGATCTTCCTCAGGTAGTTCTTCAATTTCTGTCCACAGGGATGCAAATGCGGAAGAAATGAGGTCCTGTCGATAGCGAGTGATGCAATCTTCACTTTAACGGTTCAGTCTTGTCACCTGTCAAGCCATCTCGGCCTTGCCCACTACCGCCCTGATGGTGGGGTATCACTGATAACTTTTGAGTCACAGAAGACAACTGATATAAGTCATTCACCAATGGTTAGCTGTCAGTCCAGGCTTATTTGCGGCAGACAAACTGTTTCAACCAGCTGTTTTGTAGTCTAATTCTCTAGAAGCCCAGAAGCTTGCAGCTCTGAGCCTGTCTTCTTAAAACAATCTGGCTGATTTTCCATCCACTGCAGAGTCCTTCCCAACTCTCCAAAAGTCTTCATTTTACAAAACATAAAGCAGCCTTGCAGCTGGCTTTGTTTGACCTTTCTCAAAAACTTCTGGTCAAGCAACACACCCAGCTTTTAGCTATCTTAACACTCTGTAGCATTTTCATGACAAAACTGAAACTAAAACCTCCAGTCACATGTCCTTGGTTAAAAAAAAACTGCTTGTTTGCTCTCAATCACAGGACTGCGTTTGTCTAACCAGGGTTTGATTTCCAGAACCTGGAAAACCCCAGGCCAAATCAGGGACCATCTCAAAAAACACAAACACAATCTGTTTGGAACTGAGTTTACACACAAAGACTCCAGAACAACAAGCAGCACTTTGTTGGTAGACAGAATATTCTGTGGCACTGATTAGAGAAAAGAGAAGGGTTCACACATAAAGTAACATTGCAAAGTGCAGGTAGTCAGAAAATCGAAGAGCAATCTCAACTTTCGGAAGAGGGGTGAACAAATCCAGAAATTCCCGATGGCTAAGTGGATGAAACTATCATCTGAGATGATGTTAAGACATAAAGACAATGAAGTTTGATAACATTTTTCTATGTTAAATGCATTTTGTTGATGATGATGCTATCAATATTCGTGATGATGATACCTTATCTGTACTAAGTTAGCCAGAATAAAGGATGAACATAATGGCTGTATCAGAGAGGGGGAAATTCATCTGTAGTTCCTGGTCACTATCCAATCATCCCATGCAAGAATGTGCATCAAGTGTGGATGGGATTGGCATCAACTGTGATGCCCTCACAGTTGCATAGTACAAAAACACTCAAAGCTGAAGAATGGCCACTTGGGCAAGGTGCAGGAGGGTCGCTGATACCAGCAGACTTCTGCGATACAATGCCTCAGTAGGGAACGATGTTTGCAGGGAGTGTGCCTTAGAAAACAACGAGGGCTTCACCGGAAGCGGCAGACAGTGGATTCAACCCCGAGTCAGTGCTTTCAGGCGAGAAGACGGGCAGAAGAAGATTAAACCAGAATTACAACCTCCGTAGCAGATGGGTGTTTCATAAGAATAAATGAGAGTGCAAGCATCCACTGCGGATGGTAGAAAGATGAGATGTTTATTGATGATACTATAGGAGTAAGAGCATGTTTTAGAGGAGATGATTTTGGGCCTAATGTGATTAGGCCTGTATTTGAGGAAGACTAACTTAATTCATTGGAACATCTAATAGGATAATCTTGTTTCAGCAGGTTAGCAACAACCCAAGTTGGAAGAGATAAGTTATGGTATTTGTCTGTTAATTCAATCTCAATGCAAAATAGCAAAATACAAAAAAATGAATGTCGAGCTTCTCTAAACCTTCAACAATACAAAACATAATTTCTGATTAATTTTAATGACTGGAAGTAATGCAATACTGAGTTGACAGCAACTTAAGACGGTTTGCAAATATTTTGACAATATGTTGTTGTAATGCAGATATAAACGTGCACTTATCGAATGCATGAGAGATTTTTTTTCATAAGTGAAATTTTGATAAAAGATTGAAAAGCTTCACGTTGGCAGTGATTAGTTACTAGAATACATTTGACTGCTGTTGCTGTTTTAATATTTAACTTTGCTTTCGGGCATGGCAAGTGAGCGAACAGCTGGCACTGACTCAGAGCTTGGCACTCAAATGCAACTGTATCTTTATTACGACAATACTCATTACATAGACAGGAGGTAGGGAGATGATACCATGAAATCAGGAAGAGTAATTAATTATGTATGTTATCAATATGTTCTTTTTTAATGGGCTAGCCACAGTTGCTATGGCAGCAAATGTTACTGTGGTTATTGTGGCTATTTAGTCCAAGCATGAATTGCCTCCCCATACACCCGAGATACCACCAGAGTTTCCTATGTTACAACAGTGACTATGTTTCAAAAGTACTTCATTGGCTGGAAAACATCCTGAGGACTTAAAAAGTGCCATTTAAATACAAACTCCATCTTTCTCTCTCTCATTTCTGGTATCATCTCAATGAATCCAGTTACGATTATAATATATATATATATATATATATATATATATATATATAGAGTATTGTGCAGATTGACCACACAACAAGGCTGATTTCAACTTGACCCATCCAGCAGAAATGTGATGGTAGCAGAATTGAAATGGCTCTGATGAACTTACTGCCCTGTCCCCATTCTGCCCCCATCTCCACTGGTAGCAGAGGTACCTACCTGCATCAGGTAGAACCCTCATTACTTTGTGCACACTGGGGTCACATGATGCACTTAGGCCCCCAATGCAATTCCAAAGGTAAATGGTGCCATGCCCACTTTGCCCAGTACAACCAGGTGGTGGAAAGATGCTCTGAAAAACGCAAGTAAATAATCGTTTCTTCTGGGGCCAGGAATAATATGGGACTACATCATCCCAGCTGAATTCTGTTAATTAAATAATTCTGGAATAAAAAGTAATGATGGCCAGGATGGTATCTTATTGTTGTAAAATTCCAGCAGATTCACTTATGTCCTTCAGGGAAGGAAATCTGCCATCCTTACTTGGTCTGGCCTATATGTGAGTCCAGGTACATATCAATGAGGTTGACTCTAAACTGCCTTCTGAAATGGTATTGCAAGCCACTCAGGTAGTTCACCACCACCTTCTCAAGGGTAATTAGGGATGGACAATAAATGCTGGCCTTGCCAGTAATGCCTATATCCTTGAATGAATAAACGAAAAAAAAAGTTCCCCCACTCTGTGACCACCTCACCTTCCCCTCTACCCCAGGCCTACCTACCGTCCCATCCCCCACCCCATGGGGCCTAACTTCTATCAGTAGAGTTGTCCTCTGGTCTACCTGATATTGTGTTCACCCAGAGGCAGTGAGCTGCAGTAGGATGCCCATTCCCTATGTCCATAGCATTGAGGCCAGGCCTTCGGACAACTTCTCTGAATCCATGGGCGGCCTGCAGGAAGGCTCCAAACTGAAAGTGGTAGAACAGCATTAACCTCCATGTGAAGACCGAACACATGTGTGAGACATCTGAAAGCTTCTGAAGAGCTTGGACCCACCTGATTCCTACAATGATACAGCACAGAAGGAGGGCCTCCCACTGCAGGAACAGGTGGGTGTTCTGCTTGCTACCTGCCTGGTCTATGCTTGGAATTGTCTGATGTTGTCCGAATTATTTCCAATCCATGTTTATAGGTTCAATTGCATGCAAGATGATAAAGGGGTGAAAAATCAAATGGGTCCCTTATTTGAATTCCAGATGCAGATATTTTGTAAAATGACCTCTTGCATAACATCACCAGCCTTTGTGGCCAGTCCATGTTAATGCTTATCTTGAATGTCTTTAGGATTCTAAAGGGACTAGGTTATAGAAGCATTGAAGGAGGCCATTCAGCCCATCGAGTCTGTGTCAGCTCTTTCGAAGAGTTATCTAATTAGTCTCACTCTCCCGCTCTGTCTCTATATCCCTGCAATGTTTTTCTTTTTCAAGTATTTATCCAATTCCCTTTTGATCAAAACAACTACTGAATCTGCATCCACAATCCCATCAGGCAGTGCATTCCAAATCCAAACGACTTCTTGCCTCATGTTGCCTCTGGTCCTTCTGTTAATCACTTTAAATCTGTGCCCTCTGGTTATTGGCCCTTCAGCCGTTGGAAACAGTTTCTCTCTATTTACTCTATCTAAACCTTTCATGATTTTAAACACCTCTATCAAATCTCCTCTTAGCCTTCCCTGCTCTAAGGAGGGGAATACCAGCTTCTCCAGTCTATCCACATAAATGTAATCCCTCATCCCTGGTACCATTCTGGTAAATCTCTTCTGTACCCTCTCCAAAGTAGACCATGATGGGATATTTCACCTTGGCATGTTACTGCTTTTTGTAGCTTATCAACTTGCTGGGTAAACTGTCCGAGCCACTGTGGGAAGTTTGGCTCTGTGTCAGTGTATCCGTTAATGTGCCCTTAAGACTTGATAATGAAGTTAATCCAATTTCTTTTTTGGTTCACCTGTTTAAAATTGCATTTCAGTAAGTAACTTCTTGTACCAATAATTGCAGTGTTGTGCCAGTCATTTCCATTTATGTAGCGGAATGGATTTGAACAATCTTGAGTAGATTCCCACTGGATTTGAATCAATGCCACAGAATTGCCTAGAAATGTGGTTCTGAATAAAATGGAAATGGGAGGCTTCTGGTGACCTAGCAGTCAGGTTGAAGAAATAGCTTTGGAGCCAAAGACAAGTCCTGAAACAAAGCTTTCCATAGAAACCAAAGATAGATGGCAAGACTTGCATTCATTTAGCACATTGCTCAACCTCAGGAAGTCTCAAAGCAATTTACAGCCAATGAAGTACTTTTGAAGTGTATTCACTATTGTAATGTAGGAAGTGCAGCAGCCAATTTGTACACAGCAAGCTCCCACAAACAGCAATGTGATAATGACCAAATTATCTGCCTTTTTGATGTTGGTATTGGCGAGGACACCAGTGAAAATTCCCTTAATCTTCTTAGAAATAGTGCCATGGGATCTTTTACTTCTTCCTCACTTTAGCATCTCATCTGAAAGACCTACAACAGTGCAGCACTCCCTCAGTACTGAACTGGAGTGTCAGCTGAAATTTTGTGTTCTATTCTCTGGAGATGGCTTGAACCCACAAACCTCTGTCTCAGAGCTGTGAGTGTTAGTTACTGAGCCACACATGACACTTATACTGCCTGGCAATGTGCTACACAGCCACACATAACAGACAAGCATAAAAGAAACCAGGCACCACACTCCCGAAACTAAAATAGTGACCCAGAGAATGATTCACTCTTGTTTTGCCTTCACTGTGCTCAGTTGTAATTCTTTGCATTTGTCTGTCATTTTTTGATGCATTCATTGTGATTCAGTCTCCATGGAGTAAATGTTTGTGTCTGTTTCCACCGAGGATATAAAGAGCTGTTTTTTCGACAAAAAAAAAATTGGCAGCAGCCAGTAATGGTCCATTAAGGACCAGTGGTGCGACTACTGTGCATCAAGTGCCAATCGATGTACGACCCCAAATTGCATCGGTGTACACCCGAAACAGGCAGGCACTCTGGCCGATCATTTCCAGAACCGGATCAGAAAGGCTGATTGCCAGTTGGAATGGAGTGGTAGCTTGGGCATGAGCATTTTCCCTGAATCACCATCCTACTGCCACCCAAAAATGGATATAAAAATCAGCCCCTATTTTTCCAAACTCTTTCACTTCGTCTCTTTTACATCTATACCTCTCCTCATTCCCCCAGCTCTCTCTTACTCTGACTTTGAAGGATGTATTCCTTGCCAGATCACAATTGATGTCAATCCTTTTTCTTGGGGAGAAAAGAAGACACTGGTCCTTCTCTATATCTCCTGTTGTTACAATCACAGTGCTGTGCCTGCAGAAACTGAAGGAGTGCAAATAAGTTCACAGTTCGCTCTGGTCATATCGCTGTAGTGAGCAACATGCAATGTAAAGTCATGAGGAAAGACAAAGTTGCATTCAAAGCACAAATCTCAGAAATGTGCACTGAATTGAATTGAATACAATGATAAACGTTATGGAGGTAACAGTGCAGGCATTTTACTGACTATTCTGTAGACCTGAAAGGGATCAGGCCGCATTACAATGTGTGAAAGCATTTTGACACCTGTCCACTACGAGATGGACAGAAGGGTTTGGGAAAAGAACTGACAAGTGGAAACCAACTTGTGAAATCAGATAGAACTGCCCAGTGTGCATTTTTTGAGAGAATAGGAAGCAAGGATGCAAAGAAATATGCAGGAGCCAGCTTGTTATGCAACCTGGGAGGAACATGCAGCGGCACATGAGGTCCCTGAATGGGGAAATGGTACAAAGCGAAGGCTGAAAGAGAGGGAAAGAAAAAGGCAGGACAGGAAACATCAGCAAAGGAAAGAAATCTGTAATAGGAAGAATCAAGGGCAGAGAAAGAGGGATTAGGGAACAGGACAACACCAGGGAAGTGTATAAATCAGAGAAGTACAGGAGGGAAGAATTTAAATATAGCAGAGTAGGAGAGAGAGAGAGAGAGAGAGAGAGTCTCCTCTGTTTCTGAATCCTTCGGCCAATGGGAACAGTTTCTCCCTATTTATCCTGTCCAGACCCCACATGATTTTGAGCACCTCTATCAAATCTCCTCTTCTCCAAGGAGAACAGACCCAGCTTCTCCAACCTATCCACGTAAGTAAAGTTTCTCATCCCTGGAACCATTCTCATGAATCTTTTCTGCACCCTCGCTAATGCCCTAACATCCCTCTAACTGTGTGGTGCCCAGAATGGGACACAATACTCCAATTGAGGTCAGCCAGTGTTTTGTACAGGTTTATCCTTGTTTGATTTAGATATTTTTACATTTAGAGATACAGCACTGAAACAGGCCCTTCAGCCCATCGAGTCTGTGCCGACCATTAACCACCCATTTATACTAATCCCATATTCCTACCACATCCTCACCTGTCCCTATATTCCCCTACCTATACTAGGGGCAATTTACAATGGCCAATTTACCTATCAACCTGCAAGTCTTTTGACTGTGGGAGGACACCGGAGCACCCGGAGGAAACCCACGCAGACACAGGGAGAACTTGCAAACTCCACACAGGCAGTACCAGAATTGAACCCGGGTTGCTGGAGCTGTGAGGCTGTGGTGCTAACCACTGCGCCACTGTGCCGCCCGTGTGTTCTTGTACTCTATGCCACTATTTATAAATCCCAGTATCCTCTCTGCTTTATTAACTGCTTTCTCAATCTGCCCTGCAATCTTCAATGATTTGTGCACATATACCCCCAGGTCCCTCTGCTCCTGCACCCCCTTTAGAATTGTACCATTTAAAGTCCTCTCCTCGTTCTTCCTACCAAAATGAATCACTTCTCACTTCTCTGCATTAAATTTCATTTGCCACTTGTCTGCCCATTCTACCAGCCTGTCTATGTCCTCTTGAAGTTTATCACTATCCTCCTCACAGTTCACAATACTTCCAAGTTTTGTGTCATCCACAAATTTTGAAATTGTGCCTGTACAGCGAAGTCTAGGTCATTAATATTTATCAAGAAAAGCAGGTGTCCCAACACTGACGCTGAGGAACCCCACCCCTTTCTCTGAAAAACAAATGTTCACAACTACTCTCTGTTCCTGTCACTCAGCCAGTCTTGTACCTGTGCAGCTACTAGCCCATTTAAAATTAAAAAAAAAAAAGTCTTCATTTTATTTTCTTTGAACACTTTTGTCAAATAGCAAATAGATGGATAAAAGCTTACTTGACTGTACAAAACTTTTGGAGGCTGAATGATGTGATGAAACCTCTAGGAAGATATCCAACCAGAGTTGGTAACCGTAGTTGTCATAGAAGACCTGCTTGGAGTCTTGCTGTGCAACAAAGAAGCTCAGATCTACATCAGAGCACCTCTGAATGAGGCAAAAAGTGCAATCAGGACAGCAGAGTGTGACACTATCAAAAATGTCCCTTTACAGTCTAATTGATGGCTCTAGACAGAAATGGCTAATCTCCTGTTCCATTTCTCATGAGTCAGAGGATGCATTGAAGTGTAACATCTGAGACGTGACAGCTAAAGAGTGACAGGAAGTAAATGTGACACTTTACGGAAACTGTGCATTTTGTGCAGAAAATGTAATATATTTACAGAGGTATGGGTGAAATTTCACTGTGTATGAAAATTCTTGTCTGCCTTTTCACCAAACACATCATCAAATTTCCTGTTTACTTGGCAGGTTAAGAGAGAAAATATTATTTCTGCAGACAGACCATAATGCGACCTTGATCAACTCCATCCTACTTTCACATTTAATAACCTTTATCATTGGATATGCCACAAAATCTTCATTTTGAACTATCAAGGATGGTTATCTTCGAAAATAACTGGAATCGTGGGGAGGTTGAAGTTGAGCTTTCTTTCTCAGCAAGTAATATTACAGCCTGTGCTTCATGCATTTGCTTCAAAGAATTATTCTGGAATTAATTCTGATCTGTCCATGTGATCCCATCAGGAACTTGCCAAATTTCTGACTAGAATCTCTAATGTACTAGCTTCGGAGGAAAGGAGCTAAGCATTCCAAAACAATAAGTTCCTTCATTTAGCTTTTGGATGATTATCCTGGAAGGAAGGTTGCAGGGTTAAGTACAGGAGTAGAAGATGATGTTCAGAATACTATGATTCCTATCTTCCTATATGGCAATCAGTGAGGAGCCCTGTGTAGCTAGTCTAATGTTAGATTGATCATGGAGTTTTCTCTGAATTTGAATTCAGTGGGGCGTTTCAGTTTTCTCTCCTTGCAGATTTTAAAAATTCTTTCACAGGATGTGAACATTGCTGGCTAGGCCATCCCTAATTGCCCTTGAGAAGGTGGTGGTGAGCCGCCTTCTTGAATGGCTGCAGTCTGTGGGTGTAGGTACACCAACAGTGCTGTTAGGGAGGGAGTTCCAGGATTTTGACCCAGCGACAGTGAAGGAACGGCGATATAGTTCCAAGTCAGGATGGTGTGTGGCTTGGAGGGGAACTTGGAGGTGGTGGTGTTCCCATGCATCTGCTGCCCTTGTCCTTCTAGGTGATAGAGGTCACAGATCTGGAAGGTGCTGTCGAAGGAGGCTTAGTGAGTTGCTGCAGTGGATCTTGTAGATGGTACACACTGCTGCCACTGTGCGTCAGTTTTGGAGGGAGTGAATGTTTAAGGTGGTGGATGGGGTGCCGATCAAGCAGGCTGCTTCTTGAGTGTTGTTGGGGCTGCACCCATCCAGGCAAGTGAACAGTATTCTATCACACTCCTGACTTGTGCCTTGTAGATGGTGGACAGGCTTTGGTGAGACAGGAGGTCTTGGGCTGGAATTTTAAAGTGCATAGGGGGCGGGAGCGGGTGCATCTGCAATTTAAAGATCATGTTCTTGGAGGTCGACATTGGATCGTGCCACCTCCGGATGTGAAACTATTTTTAAAGGGATGCTGTGAGTGAGGTAATGGCAACCCCACATGCCTCCAAGTAAGTGCCTGTTGGGCTCATTGTAGAGTTCATTAACTGGCTTGTCAGCAGCAATTTGGGATTTTCAAAGGAAGGGCACGGGGAGAACTCTATTTCTGGACCACAGCAGGGTTTAGATGGAAGCAATGTGAGGCGCCATGAGGACTATGGGAAGGGCTGATTAACATGATGCAGAGGTCCAAAATAAAGCTCAGCTGCTCCAAAAGTGCCACAGAGTAGCCATTGCTGTAGGGGTAAGATTTGCTTTTCTCAGTGGTGAGTGGTAGGAATCTGGATAGGGACATGAGACCGCTGGCATCACTGGGGCAGCTGGGGTTGGCAGGGCAAGGCCTGGTGTACACATACAGCCCAGCTGAGGGAGTTCAGATGGGAACAGGGTATTTTGACATTAGACAGAGCAGCCAGGATGAGCTTCAGCAGATGCAACTTCCTGGACAGCAGGAGGCCAGAGGAAAGCAGTGGGGGGCTGCAAGGTAAAGAAAGCATTACCCTGGACATTGGATCTACCATCCAAAAGTCAGCTCCCTGGAAATAATAGAGCGCAGTGCCTTATGAGGTTGCGCCTATCCAGCTAGATGGTCCTGTGTGCTCTGATCTACAATGATCTGATGCCTCGCAGCCCCATGCCAGTCCCTTCCTTGTAGCCATCAAGGTCTCCATGGCCTTGAATTTCTGTGCAACTGAGTTCTTCCAGGGTTCAGCTGTGGACCTAGGTGGTATCTCGTAGTTGGCATCACACCATCAGGCAGGTCATCATGGATGCCATTTCCAGGAGGGCAGGGGGATTACATCCACTTTGACTCAAATGGGCCTAAGGAGACACATCATCGATTTCCCCCACATGGCCATCAAGGCAGCCAGTGACCAGCCAGTGAGATGCAACAGGAAGGGCTTCCACTCCAACAATGTCCAACTGCTCTGCGACACAACAAGATCTTCCCCCATGTGTGCAATCACTTTTCTGGCAGCTGCCATGATTCCTTCATCCTCTGTCAGTCCAGGCTGCCTCAGATCTTCACTCCAACCCCTAACGTGCATGGATGCATCCAAGGGATAAGGGTTGAAGAGATGATCACTGACCCCTCTATGGGAGCCCCAGACAGAGGTGATACAGCCAATGCCACCTGCTCAGTAGGCCAACCATTGAGCAGGCCATCTGGCTTCTGAAGACCGATTCCAATGCCTGGACTAGCTGGGTGATGCCATCCAATACCCTCCTGCAAGGGCCTTGGTCATTATGGTGATCTGCTGTGCTCTCCATAACATGGCCCTCCAGAGAGGTGTGGACATAAAGGATAGTGAGGCCCTGGAAGGAGATAGCTTATCAGGAGAGGAGCAGTAGTTAAGAAAGGAGGAGGAAGAGGAGGCAAAGGGGGATAACACTGAAGAGAGCTGCCCTTGCTGCATGACGAGGTGGCCTCCTCCTGCCGCCCTCCAGGAAGAGGACGTCCCTCCTCTCTCTCATGGTCTCCAGCATTAGATCCAAGTGTGTATCGACAAAATGAGGGTCTGCCCTGTCCCCAGTGCCAGGCCTCCAGCTCCCCTGTGACATCTCACTTAATTCCCTCTGGTGCAGTGGAAGGCAGATCTCTTCCCCAGGACAAGCAGCAGCGTCAGTGATGGCTGCCGTTGAAGTCTACATGAGCCCCACACTTGATCTGACTCACCTCCATTCCCAACCCCACTGCCTCTAAATGGACAGGAAACCCATCTCCATGAAGGGCTTACCCATTTGAAAATCTGAACCTGAATCAGTTTCGCAGTGGAGGCCTCCCTCCATAACGAAAATCCAGTCTCTTGAATCTACCAATTGCAGAACATGTCCCTGCATATCCCTGTCTGGCGCAAAAGTAAAACGGGAAAGGTAGCCAAACCATGGCTTACAAGGGAAGATAGAGATAGCATTAGATCCAAGGAAGATGGATATAAATTTGCCAGGAAAAACAACAGACCTGAAGATTGGGAGCAGTTTAGAATTCAGCAAAGGAGAACCAAGGGATTGATTAAGAAGGGGAAAATATAGAGTACAAGGGCAAGCTTGCAGGGAACATAAAAACTGACTGTAAAAGTTTCTATAGGTATGTGAAGAGAAAAAGATTGGTGAAGACAAATGTAGGTCCCTTACAGTCAGAAACAGGGGAATTTATTATGGGGAATAAAGAAATGGCTGACCAACTAAATACATACTTTGGTTCTGTTTTCACAAAGGAGGACACAAATATCATACCAGAAATGTTGGGGAACACAGGGCTTAGTGAGAGAGAGGAACTGAAGGAAATCAGTATTAGTAGAGAAATGGTGTTGGGGAAATTGATGGGATTGAAGACCAATAAATCCCCAGGGCCTGATGGTCTGCATCCCAGAGTACTTAAGGAAGTGGCCCTTGAAATAGTGGATGCATTGGTGGTCATCTTCCAAGATTCTATAGCCTCTGGAACAGTTCCTACAGATTGGAGGGTAGCTAATGTAACCCCACTATTTAAAAAGGGAGGTAGAGAGAAAGCAGGGAATTATAGACCAAACAGCCTGACCTTGGTAGTGGGGAAAATTCTAGAGTCCATTATCAAAGATTTTATAGCAGAGCACTTAGAGAACAGTGGTAGAATCGGGCAGAGTCAGCATGGATTTACGAAAGGGAAATCATGTCTGAAAAATCTACTCGAATTCTTCGAGGATGTAACTAGTAGAGTTGATGAGGGGGAGCCAGTGGATGTGGTTTATTTGGACTTTGAGAAGGCTTTACACAAAGTCCCACATAAGAGATTAGCATGTAAAATTAAAGCGCATGGGATTGTGGGTAGTGTATTGCGATGGATAGAAAATTGGTGGGCAGACAGGAAACACAGAGTAGGGATAAATGGATCTTTTTCCGAATGGCAGGCAGTGAATAGTGGGGTACCGCAGGGATCGGTGCTAGGACCCCAGCTATTCACAATATACATTAATGATTTAGATGAGGGAACTAAATGTAATATCTCCAAATTTGCAGATGACACAAAACTTCGGGGTGGGAGGGTGAGTTGTGAGGAGGATGCAGAGAGGCTTCAGGGTGATTTGGACAATTTGAGTGAGTGGGCTAATGCATGGCAGATGCAGTATAATGTGGATAAATGTGAGGTTATCCACTTTGGTAGCAAAAACAGGAAGGCAGATTATTATCTGAACGGCTATTAAACTGAGAGGGGAATATGCAGCGAGACCTGGGTGTTCTCTTACATCAGTCGCTGAAGGTAAGCATGCAGGTGCAACAGACGGTAAAAAAGGCAAATGGTATGTTGGCCTTCATAGCGAGAGGTTTCGAGTACAGGAGCAGGAATGTCTTGCTGCAATTATATAGGGCCTTGGTGAGGCCACACCTGGAATATTGTGTGCAGTTTTGGTCTCCTTATCTGAGGAAGGGTGTTCTTGCTTTAGAGGGAGTGCAGCGAAGATTTACTAGACTGATTCCTGGGATGGTGGGACTGATGTATGAGGAGAGATTGAGTCGATTAGGATTATATTCGCTGGAGTTCCGAAGAGTGATGGGGGATCTCATAGAAACCTATAAAATTCTAACAGGACTTGACAGGGTAGATGCAGGAAGGATGTTCCCGATGGTGCGGGAGTCCAGAACCAGGGGTCATAGTCTAAGGATACGGGGTAAACCTTTCAGGACTGAGATGAGGAGAAATTTCTTCACCCAGAGAGTGGTGAGCCTGTGGAATTCGCTACCACAGAAAGCAGTTGAGGCCAAAACATTGTTTGTTTTCAAGAAGGAGTTAGATATAGCTCTTGGGTCCAAAGGGATCAAAGGGTATGGGGTGAAAGCGGGAACAGGCTACTGAGTTGGCTGATCAGCCATGATCATAATGAATGGCGGAGCAGGCTCGAAGGGCTGAATGGCCTACTGCTGCTCCTATTTTCCATGTTTAAATGTTAATATCTAGCTTATGATTTACCCATCTGTGGGCTGCAGAAATAAATGACTTTTAACTTCTTCTTTTCCAACTTCCATGTTCCATCCAGATGAGGAATGCCATTTCAAAGGAGTAAAAGACTTAGTGGGTTATTGTGGCTAAAGGGTCAAAAGAGGCACTAAATGGGTGCCGTGCAGATAAGAACCTTCTGCTTGGAAGTCTGGATTTAGCACACAATTTCTGGGCTAATTCTTGAAAATCCGGACTTGAAGGTGTCTGCAGGTGTAACCAGAAACCTGCAGGTTTCGTACTCAAGTGCTATAGATGCAATTTTCATGGAGCAGTATATGTGGGTTCCTCGCACCCATTTCCAATGAATGTGTGGAGTGCGCTGGCTGACATAAAGCTCCATGTTGCAGGATGCCTCAGGGACCAAGCAAGAGGTTGCACGGGTTTTTGAATGTTGCGCTGAAGATCCTGGTGGAGGAGGTCCAGAGGAAGGAAGTCCTGTACCTGCAGTGGGTAAGGACGTCACCTCACACTCCTCACCCTCCTGTCCCTCTCTCCTGCAGCAGCTGGTGCTACTCTGACTGGTCTCATGTCCTCCTCCCATTCGTCGTCCAGACCAAAGGGGGACCCCTAGGAGGATGTTCGTTACGAAACACTCCCTTTCTCCTGATTAGTCCTATAAGGTGTCTAATAAGGTGGAGTAGCACAACACTTACCCATTTTAGGTGAAGTCCTCAGCGAATTTCCATAATTAATGTTGCTCGAGTGTTGGTGATGTCTTGAAAAAGTGACCCAGAAAGTCTCCAATTGTGTTTCAAAGATCCTTTATACAGCTCCAGCAGCAATGACTATTAAATGGTGAGTACCCCTCAAAGTAGCTCTTGAAATTAACATCAGCAACTTGTTTACTCTCGAGCAGCTGGTCGCTGTTTGAGAGGGTGTTCGTTGAAACACTAGCCACTAAAACGCCCTGCAGCATTAACTGACATTTTACGTGGCAATCAGCTGCTTGATGCGCCTCCAGGTGGACCTTCCTAGCCCTGGCTTCAACTCCTTTTGCAAGATGGTGTTCTAAACATGGACTGGACTTTTATGCGGGCTGGTGGCGGGGGGAGGGCATAAATTGGAGTGGGAGGATGGGGGGGCCCTTTCTGATGCACTCCCGCCTCTGCCACTATTTTACATGGGGTGGGGGGGGGGGGGGTTAACGGGAAATGGCCTGCCTGCCCCAGGGCAATCAAGGCCCTTAAGTGATCAATTGACAGCCACTTAAGGGCCTCTGCCTGCCGCGACGGGGCTTTTACCATTGGCAGGCGGGTGGCCAGGCCTGCGAAAAGCTGCCTGAGGCAGGAAGCTCCGCCTAAGACCAATTAAGGGCTTGGGGACTGTAAAATCCAGTCTGGATCCTCTGGCCTGGCAGAGGCAGGATCGCCACTAACTTTTCGGTCGGTGGACTGCTCCTGTCCGACAAGTGAAAAATTCCGGCCATGGGCTAAATCGGCATCTCAGTTCAGGATCCCATTTTGGCCACCTCTTTAGCACCTAAAGTATTCAGTGAAAATTGCCCCCTTGGTTCTCCTGTGTCAGGATTAAGAGATCTCAGGTAATGCAATGCCTTGGTGGGACAAAAGTTAAGGGTTCATCCAGAAAGCAAAGAACCTTGACCCTCAACCTCTACACTGTTGGTCTGTATGCACTTGTTTTGTCGTTTTTACATGCAAAAATAAGATTGAAATTGAATAAATCCCCCAGAGTCTGCTGATTAAATTTGCTCAATATTTACTATTGGGCTCTCCATTACACAGAATTCCAATTGTTTTCTGGGGCAGCACAGTGGCGCAGTGGTTAGCACCGCAGCCTCACAGCTCCAGCAACTTGGGTTCGGTTCTGGGTACTGCCTGAGTGGAGTTGGTAAGTTCTCCCTGTGACTGCCGGGTGCTCCGGTTTCTTCCCATAGCCAAAGACTTGCAGATTGATAGGTAAATTGGCCATTGTAAATTGCCCCTCGTTTAGGTAGATGGTGGGGATGTGGTAAGGAATATGGGATTAATGTAGGATTAGTATAAATGGGCGGTTGTTGGTCAGCACAGACCCAGTGGGCCGAAGCGCTTGTTTCAGTGCTGTATGACTCTATGAATGTTTGCAGTACAAAGCCTTGCATAAGAACGTATATGACCAATTAATGCTCCTTTAGTTGTGCCTCTCTTCTTTCATGTACCTGTGGCACAAGACTAACATTTGGGGGTCACTTGATCAACCACCAATTCACAATGTCTCATATGTGGGTCACTCCTTTGTCAATGATGGACCTTCCATTGCTTTGTATGTATAAATGGTTAATTTGGGACAAAGTATCTTAAAAGCATATTAAATAGAATAATACAAAAGAAAGATATTAAAAAATGTACAGGTTCATCTAAAATAAGATATTGCTGCTCTTATTATCTGCGCAAGTAATTATTGCACTTATTTTTATCATATACACCATAATGGTGCCTTAAGTCCTTTGCTTTTCCACAATGATTGGGACTACACATTCACATCAGAGAAGAAAAGAATTGTTTTAAGATAACAATCAGAATTACACTTGCAATAGAGATCAGTACAGAGTAATGTTGCCTTTTTTTAGTTAACTAGCCATATAAGTGACAGTAAATGAAAGGGCAACAATAGCAAGGTTTGACTCCATTACAAGAACTATAAAAAGCTCTTGAGATGAAGCACTTTGCAATGTAATCCCTCTGAAATGAGCCACTTATCATACTCTGACTGTTGTGAAAATTGAAAATACAATTGCAATGGGGGAGCACTGCACACCTCAATGATCAGGCTGCTGGATTGCTAAATCACAGGAGCTATTATTCCGCAGGAGGCTGTCTCAAAGGGGGCAATTTTATGCTGGCAGCAGGGGTCTCGCACTGGGAGGAAACCAAGGCCGAGATTCCCGCGCCGCCTCTTTTCCAGAAGACCCGCCGAATTTTGTGCCAATCGGGTACTGAACTAAACAGCGGCAGGCCTTCCATAGGACCCTGTTGCCAGAGGTCCCGCCCTTGGAGAGCTGCCGGCCAATCAGAGGCCGGCAGCTGCAGTGCCACTGCGGAGGTGGTGGCTGCTGCTGGAAATGACCATGCCGACGGCCGAGGATCGTCACTGGACCCAGGGCTCAGGGAGGTCAGCGCAGGAGGGGTCTTATGGAGTGGGGGTGACCACAGGGGAGGGTGAAAGAGGGGTCGGCAGCAAGGGCAGGGGGGTGGCCCTCAGTGGCCCCCCCCCCATTCCCGATGCTGGATCACTTGTGCAGGCACTAAATGCCTTTGAACAAGAGACCGCACCCCACCCCCTCACCGGAGCCAGGAAACAGCCAGCACGATTTTTCGTGCTGTGCTTCCTGTGCGGCGACAGGGTCACCTGCCGCATGGGTAGTTGCCGCGATGGCGGGAAGAGGCCCTTAATTAGGGGTTAATTACCCAGTAAGGGCCTCAATTGGCAGTGGGGTTGGAAGGCCGTTCACAGGCCTTTCCGTCCCGGACTAAATTTCGGTGGAGACGCAATGGTGGCAGGAGCCCCCTCTCCCCCACCATCCCACCCAATTTTATGCACTTCCCGCCTCCAAACCGGCTGAGGGGGAAGAGCATAAAATGCCCCCCAAAATCCTTGGAAACCCCTAACTGGGTTCACCGCCCACTTTGCGTCTTGCATGCACGGTACCTGCTGTTTCCCCTGACTTTAAAATCGGGTCTCGAGTTGCCTGCTTGACACCAATAAATTACCAGACTGCCTTCCCCATTGGGTTCTGCATTATGTTTCAGCACAGAATGCAACTTGAGATTGGGGAGGTTTAGAGATTGCATCAAATCGAAGGTAAGCGTCTTCACGAACGATGCTTGGTCCATGTGATCCCCTCGACTGCTTTCGATCGCCTGAGGGGATTGAAGAGAAATTTTCCAGAGTGTTTTCACCCTTATTGGCGCAGTTTTTGTTTTCTCAGCTTTTCTACCTCTCCCAGGAGATGACATGGCTGAGGAGGTTGGTGGGAGAGAGTGGGGAAATGTTAATGATGTTCCAGCTATCATGGTGTGAGACAGCCTCAATGGACCAGTTGGTCTTTGCCTGCCCATCAGTTTCATAGATAGCTGAACTGTTGTTAAAGTGCAGATCATTATTATTGTGAGTAACATTTTTTTGCTGCATGTGATAATTTTGCTTTTGTACAGGTGAGGTACGCTGCACGTGATTATATTCACCACAAGTACGTTTTAAAGCCTCCGATTTCTTTTCAAGTTCCTGATTATAGATTAAGAGGATTCTAATAGCAGTGTTCAAAATTACAAGGGGTTTTTGATAAGGTAACTCGGGAAAGCTATTTCCACTGGTTAGTAGGTTGATAATTGAAGGGAATAAATTCAAGATTATCATCAAAAGGATGAGGGAAAGATTAGAAGGTTTATTTTTATGTACAGGGGCTGTTAGCACATGGAATGTCCCACCACGAATAGCAATGGAAGCAGAATCCCAAACCCACAACCTCTATCATCTAGAAGAACAAGGGAAGCAGACGCATGGGAACACCAACACTATGGTCTTGCCGGCAATGCCCATGTCCAGAGAATGATTTATTTTAAAAAAATCTATGGAAGCTTTTTAACAGGCAAAGGAATAATTATTGGAGAAGAGAAAATTGGGTGAGAGCAGGAAAATGAGATTAAATGGAAAAACGATTTGAGAGATCTGGCACATGTGTGATTAGTAGAATGTCTGCCTTCTGCACAATTAAATTCTATTTTGCATCTGATTATCTCACTAAAAATGTCTCAAAGTGGTTCACACATCAAATTGCTTTTGAATTAGAGTGAGTGACAGCGTACAATATGAAATGACTGTTATTGTCATTGTCTTGTCAATTATAAAATGCACATGGCTATTGATGGCAAAGTACATATATTGTCTCTCGAGATAAGGAGGCCCAAAAGAAAGAAAAGAACATAGTTTCCAAAAAGAGACTCTTTATGTAGTTACTTCATTTTGTTTTTCAAAGTTCTAGATTTAGTAAGTAAGTATCTGTGAGACAGGTTCAATGTTTTTTTTTTACTTTACACTCGCTTCCCTCCACCAGACAGGTGACCTTTTAGTATGAACATTCACCAGAGCAATTATTGACATCAATGAGTCAACCATCTCCAAAATAGTTTCTATGGTTCGTGATGCTATGTTTCGAAAATCTTCGTGCATTCTGCAGCCAAATTCTCCTCTTCGCAGTTGTATCACAGCAGAACGGGACTTTCCGTCACTGCCCTGACACCACCAGTTTAGCCTGGGTCAGGGGTCATCTGTTATGCAGGGCAGGAGCCCTGACAACAAGAGGGGGCTTACCAATCCTGCTGTTGCTGCAGCTTGACCAGAAAAAGGTAGCCAAGAATTTAAAGGCACCTACAGACCAAGGCCTAATGTGTGAATTGGGGCAATAAGGCAGAAAAGGAGGCTTATTCTAGGCCCCTTTGCCTCCATTAAATTAATTTTGGGGTGTTAGCGCCACTATTCCATTTTTCAAATGGTTCCTGGAAGCTGTTGTAAGAGTAGCCTTGAGCGGGAACGTCTGCCTGGAATCTGGGATCCATTCTATCACCACTCTCCCCCATTCATTCCAAACCAGCATTGGGTAGGAAAGAGGCAGCAGCCAGCATTCCCAGTGCGGGAAGAGCAAGGGAAATTGAGCTCGCAGCAGGAATGCAGTGGTCGGCATCATGATCCAATTTTGCCCTCTTTTCCATGTGGGACAGGGAGGAAGATACAGCCTTTAATGTTTCCATAGTGACACCTAAAAAGGTATTCTTAGCTATTGCTACCTTTCCTAATATCTTGCGTTCCATTGACATCTATTATAAGAGAGGCTACATTCATCCTGCAAAAATGTGGAGGGAATGGGCAACCACCAATATTACCTTGTATATGTGCTAACCTTCCTCATGTCACCCACATTTCTTACATTGTTGTTAATTCTGGAGCAGGCAAGAGGACTACAGGGAAAGAATGGACTGGGGATTGCTTGTCAGGTAAAACATGAAGCTACAGATCCCAGTAATTAATGATCTTTACCAGTTGACTGAACTTTGTCTCATGATTTTGATACCAAATCCTCAAAAAGTGAGCACAAGAGAGTTAATGGGGCTCAGACTTTCAAAGTGCCTTCTGATGGAAACGATGAAAATCTATTTAATGTCATAGAGGTACCAGAGCACAACATGTACAAATAGTTGGGAAGGGGAGATTAATTCCTGAAGTAACTGGAAAATTATGAGTAAGCTTTACTGTCTCTTTCCATGTGATTGTACCTTTGTTGCCTGGCATTAGATTATCCATCTCCACCTTTTCTGTGACCGTGCACTGAAACATGGATGCAATTACATTTTTTGGACATGGAAGGTCAGAATTAAAAGCGAAGGGTGCAAACCAACATCCTATCAAAAATATTGGCCAAGAAACAAGCACAGGTTCCAACTTGTAGAGGAAAGGCAAGACTTTGACTTTACATGATGAAACTTCCAGGCTTTGGAGTTTACTTTTAGCTATAGATAAATATTTTATGATGTGTGGACTGTTTGATATGACAGTGACAATGGATGTGTTGACAAGTAATTGAGTAAATCTCTTTGATTTCTAATGGTGGCTTATTACATTGACTTTTGAAGAACACCAAAGAACATAACATCAGGAGGGGACGTGACTTCAATTAACCCTTATTGATGCAAACTCTAGGGTACTGGTTTGTCGTGTTGTACTCTTTCTGTGTATTTTTAACCTCAATAATATCTGAGATGATGGATCATCCACAATTTTTTCATGATAGTTTTCATATTATACAGAATATGATGGATGGATGCAGTGAGTTTTGTAGTAAGTTGGATAAAGACATTTCACACAGCAAAATGTCATTTCAGCTACAGTTAGTTTGTGGATATTATATAGGTATGTCTAGACTGCATACACAGAATATAGTTTATTTCTACCTCTCTCAGTACAGACTATGTATAACTTTATTTATCCTGCTCTTTCAGTCCAGCCTCTATGGAGGCCCTTTTTGACTCATCGCTGGAGTGTAAAACTTGTGTTGTGGGTTGAAATTAATGGAAAGGAAGATTGGGCAATTCTCACAGTCACACAACCCACTGCACTAGTTGTCCTCTCCAGCACTAAATTGAGAATAACAGTTTTTGCCTTCACGACCTCCTCCTCTCAGTAGGTCCTTCACATTTTGCATAATTACATTTCTACTATTTGGTGGTTTATGCTCCCAATATTGTAACTGATTTCTTCTCATTTCTTTACTCAACTCATACAAACTTCATTGAGCATCGCCATCAATTAAGAACGTTGCTTTTTATAGCTGTCATCGTGCCCTTGATTAATGAGCCCAATCTACCCCCTTTTTTTCTTTCTCTGTCACTCCTGAAAATGATACAATAGGTACTGTTTAGCTCCCAGTCCCACCTCGGCTGAAACCAAAGAGGGAATTTTAACTCTTCCCCAATAGGGTGTGAGAGAGTTAAAACGGAACAGCTTCATTTCACACTCCATTCCTACTGATCTGGGGTTTGAGCATAGATGAGTTTGGCGGCAGATGAGCCTCCTGTTAAACTCTGATGGGAGCTTCATGAACAAACGCAAATTGGGGTCCCTTGACGTATGTCGTTTAACCCACTCCAGAGTGGGGGCTCCTACTGTGGGCACCTCACCAGGTGAAGCTGTCGGGGAGTCAGTAAGGCCTATTAAGGTACGTTAGTGCAAATCAGAGGCACAGGATCACTTTTCCAAGTCTCACAAGGAACATCCAGGCCTCTACTGCCCTGACTCCCACGCTAGTGGCAGTACCCTACCCACCCTGCAAACATGCCACCGCGCAATTACCTTGCCACTGGTGACCTTCTGTTGTGAGTGAGTGGCCTCCCTTAACTTCAGTTCTTCTCCACCAGCCTGCTGTTTACACCAGAAATGGCTCAGCAACTGACCACTAACAGTTAAAATCTCCCCAGCCTCTAACTTCCACTCCCATGCAGGATTGCCATCTCCTCTGACCAAGAGTTAGAATCTACCCTCAAGTTTTCAACATGTACCTCCAATCTAATTAGTGCCTTTTTTTTCACATGACTTTATGTCTAATGTATTGCACATTTATATATAAACATCACAACCCTCTTCTACTCTTTCTTCACTGTTTTTCACTCATCCCTGCCCTAAGATCCAAATGTCAATATCCTTCCTCTTCAAGTTTATATATTTTTTTACTCACTTTGTGCTTTCTGTATATTTTATTTGACATTATCCCCTGCCTCACTCTTTTAAATCCACCCCCAATACTCTTGTTACCCTTTTGCCTTGGTTTAGCTGAAGACCATTCCATTTGTCGATCTTCGCTTTGCTCCAGAACTCAGTGACCAGAGATCTGAAACCGTCCCTGCTATGCTATCACGCACGCACCTTTTAGAGTGTCTAATCTGTTTCTCCCTGCATGCCTGAACATAAACCTTACACACATTTACCAAATCCTCCAACTCACCGGGAGTAACACCACTGAAGGTCCATTAGTCTCAGCCTGTCACTCTGCAGGACCCTCCTTTCACCACTGAACACTGAGGAATGTTAAAACACAATTGGTACAAACTTACTATTGAATTTTAATTATTCATAATCATGAGGTCAAGTAATTAAATTTGAAGAATTGCCTTGAAGATTTAGTTTAATGGGAGAAAATGACCATGAAATTTGTACTACACCACAAAAGGACATTTCCTCTCACAGGGGCTTCACTAGGATTCCTGCTGAATGAGCTGAAAGTAAAGCATAAATCCATTTAAGTCAGGTGCTTAATCCACTTTTAGTGATGCTTTGTGGCTCCATTGAAAACAGTGCCTCAAGACTCGAAGGACCGTCATCCCAGCATCAATGCTTGCACAACCTTAGGAAACAAAATTCATGTGTAAATTTCTAACTTATTGGCATGAACATTTCTGTGTCTCTGTTCCATTCTGAGGCTCTCTAAAGTTGACCCCCCCCCCTTTATCATTTTGCATTTATTTAATTAGGGGATGAAATAGTTTTTTTGCCATAGTGCAAAATGGGCAATAGAACGCAGCAGCCCCTTTTATTGTAGAATTATAGAAATGTCTGGGCTGGCTGAAAAAGAGTGATCCAGCCTAATCTCACTTTCCAGTTTTTGATCCATAGTCCTCTAGGTTATGACACTTCAAGTGCATATCCAAGTACTTTCTAAATGTTATTTCCAGCAGTGATTTCCAGACCCATCCAGGTGAAAAAAATTCTCCTCAACTCCCCTCTAATCCTTCTACCAATTACTTTAAATCTACACCTCCTGATTCTTGACATCTCTGCTAAGGGAAATAGGTCCTTTCTATCCATGCTACCTAGGCCCCTCAAAATTTTACGCACCTCAGTTAAATCACCTCCCAGCCTCCTCTGTTCCAAAGAAAACAACCTCAGCCTACCCAGTCTTTCCTCATTGCTAAAATTCTCCATTTCTGACGACATTCTCGTTAATCTCCTTTGTACCCTCCCTAATGCGATCACGTCTTTCCTGTAATGTGGTGAGCAGAACTGTAGGCAATAGCCTACCTGTGGCCTAACTAGGCTCGATACAGTTCGAGCATAACCTTTGTGCCCTTATATTCTATACCTCGGCTAATAAAGCAGAGTATCCCGCATGCCTTATCGAATTGTTCTATGAAAGTGCTTCCATTTTTTTATATTTTTTGAGAACTCATGTTTAAAAATTGTGGAAATTGATTCATTTGAAAGACTGAAGAGATCCAGAGATACTGGACTTCGTTGTTTTTTTAAAGTCACTGGAAGGACATTGGGGACATTGTTTAAAAACACACTTACTGGAAGTCAGAAATAAAACCAATAAGTGCTGGAAATACTCAGCAGGTCTGGCAGCATCTGTGGAGAGAGAAGCAAAGTTAATGTTTCAGGTCTGTGACCTTTCATCAGAACACATGTCTTAAGTTAAGTAAACAGCAGGAGCCTTCTGTCCAGGGGAGTTGTTCACAGAGAAGTGACATGTCAAGATTTACGGTGGTCAAGAATTGGTTTTGTTTTGGATATTGTTTTGAGTCAGTTGGGGTAAGCCTGCTGAGAGAGAAACCACCAGTTCATCCTTTTTCCACCTCTTTGAGAAACCCTGAGAATCCAGTGTGATAGCTGAAACCCCTGATGCAGCATTCCTCCTGGAAAACCTACCAGACTAATCCTCGACATTGCCTGAAATAAAAGGGGAGGCAGTGTCGGAGTGGTATTGTCACTGGACTAGTAACTCAGAGCCCCAGGGTATTGGTCTGGGGACATGGGTTTAAAAGGGCAGCACAGTGGCGCAGTGGTTAGCACCGCAGCCTCACAGCTCCAGTGACCCGGGTTCGATTCTGGGTACTGCCTGTGCGGAGTTTGCAAGTTCTCCCTGTGACCGCGTGGGTTTTCGCCGGGTGCTCAGGTTTCCTCCCACAGCCAAAGACTTGCAGGTTGATAGGTAAATTGGCCCTTGTAAATTGCCCCTAGTGGAGGTAGATGGTAGGACAATAGTGGGGATGTGGTAGGGAATATGGGATTAATGTAGGATTAGTATAAATGGGTGGTTGTTGGTCGGCACAGACTCGGTGGGCCGAAGGGCCTGTTTCAGTGCTGTATCTCTAAATAAATGAAAAAAATAAATAAACTGCTCCAAAAAGATCCCAGTGACAGCTGTCTACGCATATTTGAATGCCAGAATAAAGGACCAGTTGGAACATTCCACATCTTATCTTTCTTCTGATCCTAGCGTTATCACACTACTAACAGCCTGCCATCCTGAGAATGACCTGTTTATTCCTACTTTCTGTTTCCATCTGTTAACCAATTCTCAATCCATCACAGTCTATTACCCCCAATCCCATGTGCTCTAATTTTGTTTACAAACCTCCTGTGTGGGACCTTATCAGAAGCCTTCTGAAAATCCAAATATACCACATCCACTAGTTCAAGTAACATCTTCAGGTTTGTCAAACATGATTTCCCTTTCATAAATCCATGTTGACTCTGCCCAATCATATCATTATTTTCTAAGTGTCTAGTTATTACATCCTTTATAAAGATTCCAATATTTTTTCCTATTACTGACATCAGAGTAATTCCCCATTTTCTCTCTCCCTCCTATCTTAAATAGTGGGGTTACATTTTCTACTTTCCAGTCTGCAGGAACCTTTCCAGAATCTATAGAATTTTGAAACATCAATGCATCCACTATCTCTATAGCCACCTCCTTCATCACTCTGGGATGTAGCTCATCTGGTCCAGGGTCAACCTTCAATCCAGTTAATTTTTTGAGCACTACCGCTTTATTAAAACAAATTTTTTTCAGTTCCTCATTTTCACAAGTCCCTTGTTTCTCTGGTATTTCTGAGAGATTTTCTGTATCTTCCTCTGTGTGGACAGACACAATGGCCGGAATATTACGCCCCCCAAAGAGTGGGTTGGTGGCGGTAGGGGGTGTAAAATTGAGTGGGAGGCTCGAGGGGCCCTTCCTGACCCACTGCCGCCTCCGCTGACATTTTACGCGGGGCAGCGGCAGGGGCGAAAACTGGCCCGCCCACCCCAGGCCAATCAAGGCCCTTAAGTGGCCGTTAACTGGCCTGTTGGGCCATCCAAGCCTGAGAAAAGCTGCCTGACAAAAGCAGGCGGCTTTCTGGAGATCTGGGGCGGGGGCCCTCATGATCAGGCACTCTGTGCCCGACAGAGGGCCACACCCTGTACCCCTACCACCCCCAACACCCAACACTCCCCCTGTTCCCCCAATTGACCCCCCTTGCCTCACCGGGGCACTACCGAACACCCCCTGTGAGGCCCCAAAATCTTACCATTTCCCCGGGGCCATCCTTCCTCTTCTTCTTGAAGCACGTTTGTAGTCCCAGCAGTGGCCACTGCTCTCGGTGGCGATGGTGGAACTAAGAGCTGATTGGCTAGCAGCTCCATTAGGCAGGACTTCCTGCCTCAATGAGGTGGAAGTCCTGCCTCAGACCAATTAAGGGACTGGGGACTGTAAAATGTGGTCCGGATCCCAAGGTCACGCAGAGACGGGATCGCCACCAACTTTTCGGTCGGTAGACGGCTCGTGTTTGACGAAAGTAAAATTCTGGCCAAAGTAGTTGTTTAGTTTCTCCGCCATTTCCCTATTCTCCATCACAAATTCTCCTGTCTCTGCCTGTAATGGACTCACATTTGTCCTAGCCAATCTTTTCCTTTTCACATACCTAAAGAAGCTTTTACAGTCCACCTTTATGTTTCTCGCGAGCTTGCACTCATATTCTCTTTTACCCTTATCAGTTTCATAGAGACTCATATATATTGAAGACACTGTTGTAAAGATGTTGTAAATATCCATTTATCTTTCCCACTCTCAAAGTTCATTGTGGAAACCAGTGAAAACAGCTGTTCAGATGTTATATGTTTCATCTGGCTGCTCTTCAACAGTCGAAGACCATCAAAGACTTTCTCAAACTTTATAGTTTCCATTCATTTGATCATGGTGAGGGATGTTAGTGCTAGGGAATGGAACTCTTTCCATATCAGGCATTAAGTATGCTTAGTTCAGCTCTAGCACTGCCAGATTCAGAGTAAAGTTCTCTACCCTGCCCCAATCTCTAAAAAGCACCCACTGCCGGGCAGGATTTACCCTACAGGCTTCTGAACACTGTCATCAGGCTGAAATGTGGGTCAGAGGCCCGCAATGTGTGGGAGACAGTCACTCATTGTGATTTTCCCTAGGTCGGCCAATTAATGGCCAGAGGGCGGGCTCCCTGTCCAATTAAGGATGGTGGGTGCTCTCTTGAAGCTGAAGGACCAATTAGGGGCCTTCCAGCTTGACAAGGGCAGCAGGTTGTGATGGCAGGTAAGTAAGCTAGCGGCACACCCCTCTCCAATTTTTTTTAAATTTCAATAAAGAAATGGATTTTGCAGTTAGGACATCCCTGAGAGAGGTGGCGGGAGGAGAGGGGACCCCTTCTACAAGGTGGCCTGTGGCTGCTGCTATTCCAGGAAGTTAGAGAAGGCATCTTGGCCTGTCGGGAGCACTGTGTCCACCCTCCAGCCCCCACCCACCTCAGTCTACCGCCCGGAGGCTGCCTCCATGCACCTAAACTGGCCCCTGCTGCCTGCAGGAACTTGGATTCCAACTGGAAATCCCAGTTAGCCCCCTTTAATTGGCCTAAAGTGGCCATGTGGGCTTCCCGCTGCTACTCTACTGGAAAAAGGATGAACAATTTGGAGTGGGAAACAGCACAAAGAAATTTTAAGGTGGATTTTGAAGGGGGGAGGGGTGATAGGTGGTTTTGAGAGGAAATTTCACTTGGCAAGGGCCCGTGAAAGAAAGAACTGACTCCTGAACAGAGGGAATAAACAGTAACCCTGTGATGGAGAAGGGAAGAGTTCATCACTCTCAGATAGGACAGTGAGGCCAGGAAAGGATTTTATGGCAAAGGCTTTAAATATAGACTTTCTAAAGGCTTATCTATAACCGGAATTCAAAGCCACGAAGTAACATCTTGCACCAAATCACAACAAGGTGTTCAGGCTTTGTGTCCTTGTAGACCTCATAGTGTTAATATGGAGCCTCAGAGGTTCCACATTGTGTCCCATTCCCATAACTGTGCACACATCTCAACTATTGATACTAACAGAATTGCTGTTCTGATTTAATTTTACCCACCAGTTGGATATCACTGCTAATAATGACAGTCCTTTGCAAACTTCAGAGACCATTAAATTCAAACAGGACAAACCAATGCCTTAGAAAAATGGGGTAGACTTTTCAAGTTTGCACCCTTGAGGCAGAATTTTGTCAGATACTTGTAAATTGAGGGAAGGGCCTGCAGGAAGTGCAGATAGAAAATCCTGGGAAGCCCCTGATTTCCATACCCACATTCCCAATTTGTGCTCCCAGTAGAAGCTCTTGGTCCTGAGCGTGAATTTGTAAAATTTACACTTCTAAGCACAAACATGACCGAGTTGTCTAGGTATCAAGGGTGAGGATTAGGGCTTGATGTAGCTTGTGGGCTGTAGTTTTGGGCTCTGCTGAATTCTAGTCACTCTTAGGAATGTAGAAAAAGGAGTAGGCCATTCAGTCCCTCCAGCATGTTCAGCCATTCAATGAGATTATGGCTGATCTGTACCCTAACTCCATTCCTAACTCAAACCATCAGAGAATATATTGAAGTGGAAGATAAGTGCTTGGAACAAGCATTAACTACAAAATGATGGCAAATTATAGCAGTCCTTTCCTGAGTGTAAATGAGTTCTCATGATCTTTCCTGTGAAGGATGGGATATGTGTAACTGAGCCACTCATGAGATAATTTCTTCATTCCATGGGTTTGCAGTTTCTGATAGAAGCACATGCACAGCTTCAAATGAATTCCCACTCACTGAGGGCTATTAAGTATTAATTCACGTGTGAATTTTTGATTTTCACTCATGTATGCTGTCCTGCAGCTAGCCTTTGCATTTTCCAGGCATAACCATGAAATGGGATAGCAATAAATTAAACTAAAACTGCAGCACAGTAATGCTCCATTTCAGTTACAATTTTTGTAACGTTTCACGCCTTTTCGTTAGACAGTAAGAAGCTTCTAATTTTCTCACAGTCTTCATCACTCCGTTTAAAGATGTACACATTGATACATAACCTTCATCTACAAGGAGAACACTTATAAATGCTGTGACGAATTTTAATCGTTATTGTTTTCGAGGATGGTTCAAGTTTCCGTACAAAATGTATCCTTCAAGGACATTCCCTGGTACTACCAGAATCGTGTCCCCTCCTATCCGGGGGGTGGGGGGGGGGGGTTAAACATAGCAAAATAAAATAAGGTGCATCTGGTCAGGGTGGAAAGGAGAATGTGTGCCAGGAAATAGTTTGGCAGCTGTGTGGATGCAGTCATAAAGGTAACAGGACAGGTAGATTGACACTTGGTTTGGTCAGTTAAAGGTGCACTACATTTATGAAAAATGTTTGTCAACCTTTTTTTTCAATGGAGGAAGAGGAAAGTTTGCATTTCCACTGTACAACAGTTGGCATTTGAATTGGCATTCATCCTACATTGCTTTCTTCGTTACATTAGTGGTTGAAGTGGCTGATGGCCCCATTAAAGGCAAACATCACATGTTAATCTTCATAGGTAATTATGTCAAAGCTAGTGATCACCCTAGCGACAATAACTTGCACTTGCTTGGCACTCTTCACAGCGGAGAGGGATAAGAGTGCCATATATGGTGGAGAACAAAGGACAGACATCAATTAGGGAGGGGCAAAGAGTTGGGTTAGGGTGGGAAAGCATGATTGCGAAGAACTGCCTTAAGGAGACTTTTGAAGGCAGGTAGGGAAATATCTTACAGGCCTTAGAAAAGGTGCAGAGGAGATTTACTAGAATGGTAACAGAGATGTGGGACTTATGGGAAGAGACTGGAGAAGCAGGAGGTTCTCCTTCAGACTAGAGAAGGTGAAGGGGAGATGTAATGGAGGTGTTCACTATCATAAAGGGTTTTGATAGAATAAATAAGGAGAAACTATTTCCAATAGCAGATGGGTCATAATCAGAGGAAACTGAGTTGAAGTCATTGGCAAAAGAACCAGAAATGAGGTGAAGTTTTTTTTTATACAGCGAGTTGTTGTGACCTGGAATGCATTTCCTGAAAGGGTGATGGAAGCAAATTCAATAATAACTTTCAAATAAGAATTGGATATATACTTGAAGGGGAAAAATTTGCAGGGCTACGAGGAAAGGGCAGGGGAGTGCGCATAATTGGATAGCTCCGATAGCCTCCTTTTGTGGTGGTATATGAATCTGTGATTGTAAGTACACTGGGAAAAGGTTTCAAAGAGCAGATCGGTAGCCAAACCAATCACTGCCCATATTGGAGTAAGCATTTTCCCTCTTCCACATCTAACAATTAAGCATAAAGATTGGGATTTATTTTTAATTATGCAACAACAAAATTAAAATGCCCCATAAATGTCCACACTCAAACTTCAAGCAACTACATTATTTTTGAGCCCATGTGTTTGTATCTGAAACCATCTGGCCAGATAGAAGGGTCCCTCTTAATATTTGAGCGACATTTTCTACCATATTCTGAAATGATTTCATATTTCACTCTACGATAAGCCTTGAGTTTCAGTTTCAAATGAAAATTCTTCCTCCTGCTCTCTTGCCAACTCAATGATCGTTCTGCAGTTTCCTAGATACTGGATATTACAGCCTATTATCGTTCAGTTTTTATTCTCTCACTCTCTGTTTCATCGGTGTGTGAGCTTCAGATTGCACGAGGTACAGTGATTCAAGGATCTGCTTTCACTTGGGCGGAATTGACAGTCTGCTTTAATCATAGAATCATAGAATTGTTACAGCACAGAAGGAGGCCATTCAGCCCATTGTGTCTGCACTGGCTCTCCGAATGTGCAACTCACCTAGTGCCATTCTCCCCGTAACCCTGGGCATTCTTCCTTTTCTGATAACAGTCTAATTCCCTTTTGAACCTGCCTGTACCGCACTCTCCGGCGGTGCATTCCAGATCTTAACCACAAAGTTTTTCCTTGTGTCACTTTTGCTTCTTTTGCAAATTACTTTAAACCTGTGCCCTCCCGTTCTTAATCCTTTCACAAGTGGGAACAGTTTCTCTCTCGCTACTCTGTCCAGACCCCTCATGATTTTGAATATCTCTATCAAATTACCACTCAGCCTTCTCTTCTCTAAGGAAAACAGTCCCAACTTCTCCAATCTATCTTCATAACTAAAGTTCCTCATCCCTGGAACCATTCTCGTGAATCCTTTCCGCACTCCCTCCAATGCCTTCTCATCTTTCCTAAAGTGCGACGCCCAGAACTGAATGCAATACTCCAGCTGAGGCCGAACTAGTGTCTTAAGTTCAACATAACCACCTTCCTCTCATACTCTATGTCCCTATTGATAAAGCCTAGGATACTGTATGCTTTACTAACTGCTCTCTCAACCTGTCCTGCCACCTTCAATGACTTATGCACATATACACCCAGGTCCCTCTGCTCCTGCACTCCCTTTAGAATTGTACCCTTTATATTATATTATCTCCATGTTCTTCCTACCAAAATGAATCACTTCACATTTCTCTGCATTGCACTTCATCTGCCACTTGTCTGCCCTTGATGGAATACATTTTTACCAGATGAGCAATGCATTCCGCGTTGAACTGTGAAATATAACAACCAGGCTCTAGCGACGTCAACACACACAGCACTTAAAGCATTCTGCGAAAGTCTTCGGGTTAGAGCTTGACTTTATGCGATAGTGTAAAAAGAATAATAGCGAGTTAGCAACCGGTTTAATAACTCTCTCCATGGGCTTCAATGGAAATGAAAATCAAGAAAAGATGTAAAACAGGCTGTTAACTCATTCTCACTTGCTCTACACTATTGTCAAAAGTTAAGATCTACGAACACCTTTAATTTAATTCTGAGAGGATTTTTGAGCATGCAAATGCAGACAATACTTATGGAACACAACTGTGATTCGGGAGCTTTGAACTGAAAGGTTTTGCCATTTAAACAATTAACTTATGAAACTTCATCATGTAGAAGAAATCAATGATGGAGCAGCTGATCTCATATGTTTATAATTCATTAAATTATTCATCAGAACCCATTCAGTCTGTCTGGGTGTTTTGGAAACACCCAACTATTTCTCTCTGAGCCCAACTTTATGTGTCAGTAATAATCAAGGAATTCAAACCAATATGCTAATATTGTACTAAGGGAGCCCTGCTTGTTGGAGGTGCTGTCTTTCAGATGCATTTCAGGACATTAAACTTGCCCTGTCGGGTGGACTTAAAAGATCCGATTGTACTATTCTGAAGAAGAACAGGGGAGTTCTCCCCGGTGGCCTGGTCAATATTTATCACTCAATCAACACCTAGAAACACATTATCTGGTCATTATCACATTACTGTTTGTGGGCCCTTGCTTTGCGGCAATTGGCTGCTGTGTTTCCTACATTATAACGGTGACTACACTTCAAATGTACATCATTGGTTGTGAAGCTGTTTGGGACATGCTGAGGTCGTGAAAAATGCTGTATAATGCAAGTCTCTCTTTCTTTAATACAGATAATTTTTTTTTATTCGTTTGGGGGATGTGGGCATCACTGGCGAGGCCAGCATTTATTGTCCATCCCTATTTGCCCTTGAAAAGCTGGAGCTGAGCTGCCTTCTTGAACCACTGCAGTCCATGTGAGGTAGATACACCCACAGTGCTGTTAGAACGTGAATTCTAGGATTTTGACCCAGCCACAGTGAAGGAATGGTGATATAGTTCCAAGTCAGGGTGGTGTGTGGCTTGGAGGGGAACTTGCAGGTGGTGGTGTTCCCATGCATTTTCTGCCCCTGTCCTTATAGGTGGTGGACGTCGCAGGCTTGGAAGGTGCTGTCAAAGGAGCCTTGGTGAGTTGCTGCAGTGCATCTTGTAGGTGACACACATTGCTGTCACTGTGCACTTGTGGTGAAGGGAGTGAATGTTGAAGGTGGTGGATGAGGTGCCAATCAAGTGGGCTGCTTTGTCCTGGATGGCGTTGAGCTTCTTGAGTGTTGTTGGAGCTGCACCCATCCAGGCAAGTGGAGAGTATTCCATCACACTTCTGACTTGTGCCTTGTAGATGGTGGATAGGCATTGGGGAGATAGGAGGTGAGTTACTTGCCACAGAATTCCCAGCCTCTGACCTGCTTTTGTAGCCACAGCATTTATGTGGCTGGACCAGTTCAGTTTCTGGTCAATGGTGACCTCCAGGATGTTGATAGTGGGGAATTCAGCAATGGTAATGCCATTGAACGTCAAGGGGAGATGGTTAGATTCTCTCTTGTTTGAGCTGGCTCTTGCCTGGCATGTGTGGCGCGAATGTTACTTGCCACTTATTAGTCCAAGCCTGAATGTTATCCAGGTCTTGCTGCATATGAAAATGGGCTGCTTCAGTATCTGAGGAGACATGAATGGTACTGAACATTGTACAAACATCAGCGAACATCCCCACTTCTGACCTTATGATGGAGGGAAGGTCACCGATGAAGCAGCTGAAGATTGTTGGGCCTAGGTCTCTACCCTGAGGAACTCCTGCAGTGATGAGCTGGGACTGTGTTGATTGACCTCCAACAACCACAACCATCTTCCTTTGTGCGAGGTATGACTCCAACCAGCAAAGAGCTTTCCCCCGATTCCCATTGACTCCAGTTTTGCTAGGGCTCCTTGATGCCATACTCAGTCAAATGCTGCCCTGATGTCAAGGGCAGTCACTCTCACCTCACCTCTGGAGTTCAACTTTTTTTTTCATTTTTGGACGAAGGCTGTAATGAGGTCAGGAGCTGAGTGGCCCTGGCGGAACCCAAACTGGGCATCAGTGAGCAAGTTATTGCTGAGCAAGTGCTGCTTGATAGCACTGCCGACGACACCTTCCATCACTTTACTGATGGTTGCCTACAAAGCAATGATGACCACACTGCAGAAGAAGATCGCAAGTTGTAATGCACTTTGGGATGTCCAGTGAGAAGAGCTACATAACTGCAAGTCTTTCTCTCCTCATAGTGAAAACATTATTGGACTAGAGTGTGCTTAAAGGTAATGAATGGGTCAAATTTAAGCAATTATGTAAAACTTAGAACATGAGTGCTTTAGTGTAGAAAAATCAAATTTAATGGTTCATGAATTTCAACTTGATACTGTTTTAATATCTGAAGTCCTGACCAATGGATTTTAATATTTAATTTGTGTTCCAGCTGCTTCAAAGCTTTCTATTTGTCAAAAGGCAAAATTATCCTGGGAACTGATAGAGCAGAGAGCTGCGGTGGTTTTTATTTTCATTGCTGGTAGATCTTGCTCCTCGAGACACATGAGCAGCAAAATGAAGGCAGAATACTGATAAGAGAGGAAAGGGATTTTACTGTCAACTCTTTGAGGGCTGCAGGAAAGGTTCTGCACCAAAAGTATAAATTGTGATGAAGCTGCAATTCACAAGAGCACAAGAAAAATACAGATGAGGGAGAGCCATTTCAGCTCATCCCCATAGAAAACAATAGACAGACCCTGAAATGCCACAGGGTATCCCCCTCCCACTCTCCTGAGGCTTCCGCCAGAGTTATGAAACCCTCCCGGGAATTCCAGCCCACAATCTCACATCACAGGTTTTGCTCCTAAATGATCCCCAGGTTCTTGGTCCTTTGGAGTCTATTCCATGTAATAGGAAAGGTTTGCACTTATATAGTGCCTTTCACAACCTCAGCAAGCCCCAAAGTGTTTTGCAGCCAATGAAGTACTTCTTGAAGTGTAGTCATGATTGTAATGTAGGAAACGCAGCAGCCAATTTGCACACAGCAAGCTCCCTGTTTTCTTTGGTGATATTGGTTGAGGGAGAAACACTGGCTAAGACACCAGAGAGAACTTAGCTCTTGTTTAAGGTAGTACATTGGATCTTTTACATCCAGCTGAAGCCTTGGTTTAACATGTCATCCAAAAGGCAGCACCTTCAACCTTCCCTCAATACTACACTGAAGTATTAGGCTGGGTTTTTGTGCCCAAATCTCTAGAGTGGGCTCTGAACCCCCAATCTTCTATCTCAGTGGTAAGAATACTACTAACTCAGCCACAGCTGACATTGTTTCCTTACACAGCTTCTCAGCATTCATTTGGCATTTACTAGTTTGAACCTTTGCCTCATTATTCTACCATCTTGAGGTAGTATATGGAAT
The DNA here is from genome assembly GCF_036365525.1 of Heterodontus francisci. NCBI lineage: Eukaryota > Metazoa > Chordata > Chondrichthyes > Heterodontiformes > Heterodontidae > Heterodontus > Heterodontus francisci. The sequence continues at coordinate 42,256,810 of NC_090405.1, read as the reverse complement.
TGACATTGTCGCCACCTTTGCTATCTTATAAATCTTCGTGAAGACCCCTCTAAATCACCTTCTTGCAACACCGAAACACTCACATTTTCTTTATTCTTTTCTCATATGTTAGACATCTGATCAACCTCATGGCTTTTCTCTGAGTCACATCCAAGGCTGGAATATGGCACTGAATATCAGGCAACACTTTCTGATGACTCTGATATGGTGTACTGCCCTTTAATGCTGTGTGACGGAGAATATGTATGCATCACAAGTAGTACTGCTTCTGACAGCTAATTGCAAGTCAATTCTGTATCTGGGTATCTTGAAATATGTACCTAATTAGGAGGAAGATTGCTTTTTTAATTGGTTACATGGAGCTCAAAAAAAACCAAAGAGCCAAATTTTCCTCTTTTGTTGAAATATAAGATGGATGTCCTTTTGTCGGACTTATTTACAACCTGCAAATAAAATGACAGTAATGAGAGTTTTTGGAAGCTTCAATGAATAGATGATTCTGTTAGTGTGCACAAAGGGGATAGCTAATCATGACTCACCTGTAATGACTCTTTTAATCAGTTGACCAGCCATTTCATCTGTTAATGATGAAAACCTACAGAAAGAGCAATAGTCCAACAAAATGGGTGACTGCCAAGAAGAAGAAGCCTATTTTCCCCATGATGCTCTGCATGCACTTACCAGCTATATTATGGAGAAAGAGCGGGTCTGTTTTTGTGGGGGGGGGGGGGGGGGGGGGCGGGTCAGAGAAATGTCCCAAATTTGGAAGTCAGCACCGATAGAACCACGAAACCATAGAAAAATTACGGCACAGAAGGAGGCCATTTAGCCTGTCGTGTCGTGCCGGCTGAAATCTAATCCCACCTTCCAGCACCTGGTCCATAGCCTTGCAGGTAACAGCACATCAGGTGCATGTCCAGGTACCTTTTAAAAGAGGATTTCTGCCTCCGCCACCGTTCCTGGCAGTGAATTCCAGACACCCACCACCCTCTGGGTGAAAAAGTTTTTCCTCATGTCCCCTCTAATCCTTCTACCAATCACCTTAAATCTGTGCCCCCTGGTAATTGACCTCTCCGCAAGGGGAGACCGGTCCTTCCTGTCTACTCTAGAGTCATACAGCATAGAAACAGGCCCTTCGTCCCACCGCGTCCATGCCGACCATAATGCCTATCTATACTAATCCCACCTGCCTGCATTAATTTCATATTCCTCTATGCCTTGCTCATTCAAGTACCTGTCCAGATGCCTCTTAAATGTTCCTGCCTCCACCACCTTCTCAGGCAGCTCATTCCAGATACCCACTATTCTTTGTGTGAAATATTTACCCCTTTGATCCCCTTTAAACTTCCTCCCTCGCACCTTAAGTCTATGCCCTCTAGTTTTAGTCACACCTACCATGGGAAACAGACTCTGGCTATCTACCCTATCTATGCTTCTCATAATTTTATATACCTCTATCATGTCCCCTCTCAGCCTCCTTTGCTGCAAAGCAAACAGACCCAGCCTATCCAATCTCTCTTTATAACTCAAGCCCTCCAAACCAGGCAGCATCCTTGTGAATCTTTTCTGCACCCTCTCTAGCTTAATCATATCTTTCCTGTAGTGCGGCGACCAGAACTGCACACAGTACTCCAAACGCGGCCTAATCAACGTTACGTACAACTGTAAAATGACGTCCCAACTCTTGTACTCAATGCCTTGGCTGATGAAGGCAAGCATGCCATATGCCTTCTTCACCACCCTGTCTACCTGTGTTGCCACTTTCAGGGAACTATGTACTTGCACCCCAAGGTCTCTCTGCTCAACAACACTCCACAGGGACCTGCTATTCACTGTATATGTCCTGCCCTGGTTTAACTTCCCAAAATGCATCACTTCGCACTTGTCTACATTAAATTCCATTTGCCAATCCCTTGCCCACTTTCCCAGTTTATCTATATCCTGTTGTAACCTTAGACAACCTTCTTCACTGTCCACTATACCACAAATTTTGGCGCCATCTGCAAACTTACTAATCATGCCCCCTACATTCACATCCAAGTCATTAATATATATGACAAACAACAGAGGGCCCAGCACCGATCCCTGTGGCACACCACTGGTCACCGGCTTCCAATCTGAAAAACAACCCTCCACTACCACCCTCTGCCTCCTATCACCAACCAATTTTGTATCCAATTTGCTAGCTCACCCTGGATCCCATACTGTAGGCCCTCATAATTTTGTACACCTCAATTAAGTCACCCCTCAGCCTCCTCTGTTCTAAGGAAAACAACCCTAGCCTATCCAATCTTTCCTCATAGCTACACCCCCAGCAAAATTTTTCATTGACACTTCAATTTCCCACAAGTGCTCCCATCATGCATAGCTCCAAGCAGGAGTGCTTACTCGTAAAACCTACCCAACTGATTGACCTGCCACTTTGATTTATTTTTGTGAAGACTTTCTTGGAGGTATAATCTTCAGAGCACTTCATGAATATCAACAAATATTGCAAATGCTTTTTTCCATTGGCATTAAACACCTTTCAATTTGTATCTCTTCTAATGAATTTATTGAACAAGCAGGAGAATGCCAGAAATATTGCATGTAAAATAGTTTCTCCCACATTAAATTTTCAGCACATTGCATGAGAACTTTCCATGTTTCATCCAAGATTATCCTGACATTGCAGTTGACCTCAAGATATGGAAGTTCTTTGACTGTAGATTCATTTTCTGTTAAGCACACTGGGGCTGATTCTCTTGAATGGTGCAGTATCAGTGTATGTTCATCAAGGTGGGCAAGACTTCCATCTGCTCCTTACTTACACTTCCCACCTCAACCCATTCCCAAACTCTGGCTGATTTACATCACAAAGGCAGGTTCAGCCTCGGTCCTGTGGCTACTGATACGTTCCCACCTCTGATTGATCTTGCCAGAGGCGGGGACAACGCGGCAGAGGCTACCCGCCTGGCATTTGCCGGTGGCCAATTCAGCCCATTAATGGGCCAATTAGGGAAAAGATGATAGCATTGCCATGATCTTACTGACAGCAGATAGGCACTCCCCCCAAGGCTGGAGCCGAGAATTGTCCTGGAGGCAGCCTCACAACGGCAGGCTGGGATGGGGGAGTCATCGACGCTTCCTGTCCAGCATCCCAGCATAGACACACTGAGACGCGATGGCCACAGTGGCAGATGCAAGCCTCCTGTGGAGGGGCTCCCCCCTCCAAACTGATGGCCTGACAGCTGTGGCCATGCATGAGCTTTAATTTCTTGCTATGCTGCAGAGAGCACGTCCATCATGAGATGCCCTTGCAGTCGCCTGCCTACCTCTCTTAGTGGGGCTATCGGCCAGCCATCACAGTGGGACCTCTGATTGGGTCTCCTGCTTCCCTGGTCTGTTCACCATCCTTAATTGGACAGTGGTCATGGAGGCGGCTTCATAATTGGCCGCCCCCGGGAAGATCTCAAGCGACGTCCCGCCATAGCCACTTCCGGGTTCCCCATCTAGAATTGAGGCTGACATTGTGATCATGACCCAACCAGGAAAATCCAGCCCAGTATGTCTCCATAAATAAAAGCTTGTATGTATATAAAGACTAGGCTTCAGTTTGACCCTCGCTGCCTTGCTATCCAAGCTCTAACATAATGCAGTGTTGTCCAATATGTTAGTCGCTCGCCACATGTGGCAAATTGGGAATCCAAATGTGGCTAATTGCTTTATTGATTATTAAATTGAAAAAGTGAATAATAGACACAATTGTTGCCCATATTCATACAGCATGAACTTTCACCTTTTGCACGCTCAGTGGTAAAATGATAAGATGAAAAGCAGAGTTTGAAAGTGTTTTTTGATCATTGTGATGGGTTTACTTCCTAGCTTACAGAATGGTGGCAGATGCTTTTTAAGTAAATATAGGCATGTAAAGTACATTCACCTGTATTGTGCAAGTATATTTAAGGCGTTTATATTAAAAATAGTACATGTGGCTAATATGGTTTTGCCAGAGCCAAGAGCTGTGGTTAGTTCGAAATTTCTGTTGAATAGCGCTGATCTCATGTGACTGAGATCTGTTGTTCCATTCTTAATAGGAGTTCAGTTTTTTTTTAACACAGATGATTGAAAACACACAATTGAACCATGAGGCAAAGATTGTTAAATTGATACATGAGTCAATGAACTGAGTGAGCAAGCAACCCTGAATCACAGTGTGAGTAAGACAAACCATGGTAAAGGATAATGCTACAAAGCCATGATTGTTCATGGTGAATAATCCTGTTTCAGCCATGGCTACACAATTATAACTGTGCCCTAATTATGATAATTTCATTCTCCGAGCTGAATGAGGAGATATATGACCCGAGCATAACTGTGTCCGCTTCTGATAGCATTTCACAGACTTGAGCAACTACTACCTTTTAGATTGATTGCCAAAGTCTTAGCTGACTGTGCCTTGTATTTGCGAAGACACGACGTCTTAACATGCGTCCAATAACTGGAAATAGGTTCTTCAGGCTGCTGAATCTGCCTTGGAGGCTTTTTAATATTGAGTGGTACCATATCAGTGGTATGATTCTCCCATATGCTTACCTTAGGATTGCACCATGCAGTCAAGTGCCAGTCTTAGAGCATTTATTACTCAAGGGCTACTAGTGATGGGGGAAGAGCAGTGAACGTGGTTGCACCATCTAATGGATAAAAGAAAGAAATGGTTTTTCTATAGTACCTTTCACAACTTCAGGACATCCCAAAGCACTTTACGGCCAATAAAGTACTTTTGAAGTGTTGTCACTGTTGTAATGTAGGAAATGCAGCAGCCAATATGGGCACAGCAAGCTCCCACAAACAATAATGAGGATAATGACCAAACAATCTCTGATGTTGTTTGAGGGATAAATATTCGCTACTCCACTACTCTTCTTTGAAATAGTACCATGGGATCTTTTGCATCCACCTGAGAGGATTTAATGCCCCGTCTGAAAGACGGCACCTCTGAGAGTACGGCACTCCCTCAGTACTGCACTGGAGAGTCAGCATATATGTTGTGCTCAAATCTCTGGTGTGGGACTCAAACGCACAACTTTCTAACTAGAAGCTTTCTTAAAATCTTTTTAAATCTATAAGTGATGGCAGTTATATTATTCCATGGAAGGTGCCACAGTCATTTGTTCCCCTCTGTGGCTGTGCAACTCCAACCAACAACCAAACTGTCAGCCTGTTCCTTAATATGTGAGCACAGGTGAGTCCCCAGTTAATGTTCACCACCTGATTACCATTAATCCCAATGATATGCAATTAACACACTGGAATATACAAACCCAAATCTGTTAGTAAAGACTGCACATATTTCATTTTTAAATATTGGGATCAATTCTGAAAAAGATGAATTTTCAAATGTTGCTGATAATTGACAGGGACCTGCTGCCTGCCTGGCCCAGTTGGTCTTCCCTCCATCATAAGGTCAGAGGTGGGATGTTCACTGATGATTGCACAATGTTCAGTACCACCTGTGACTCTTCAGATACTGAAGCAGTCCGTGTCCAGATGCAGCAAGACCTGGACAGCATTCAGGCTTAGGCTGATAAGTGGCAAGTAACATTCATGCCACACAAGTGCCAGCTAATGACCATCACAAACCAGAGAGAATCTAACCATCTTCCCTTGATGTTCAATGGCATTACCATCGCTGAATCCCCCATTATCAACATCCTGGGGGTCACAATTGACCAGAAACTGAACTGGACCAGCCATATAAATACTGTGGCTACAAGAACAGGTCAGAGGCTGGGAATTCTGTGGTGAGTAACTCACCTTCTGTCTCCCCAGTGCCTGTCCACCATCAACAAGGCACAAGTCAGGAGTGTGATGGAATACTCTCCATTTGCCTTGATGGGTGCAGCTCCAACATCACTCAAGAAGCTTGACACCATCCAGGACAAAGCAGTCTGCTTGATTGGCACCCCATTCCACCACCTTCAACACTTACTCCCTTCACTGCCAGCACACAGTGGCAGCAGTGTGTACCATCTGCAAGATGCACTGCAGCATTTCACCAAGGCTCCTTCGACATTACCTTCCAAACCTCCGAGCTCTACCACCTTGAAGGACAAGGGCAGCAGATGCTTGGGAACACCACCACCTGCAAGTTCCCCTCCAAGCCACACACCACCCTGACTTGGAATTATATCGCCGTTCCTTCACTGTTGCTGGGTCAAAATCCTGGAACTCCCTTCACCCCAAGGACTGCAGCGGTTCCAGAAGGCAGCTCACCACCACCTTCTCAAGAGCAATTAGGGATGGGCAATAAATGCTGGCCTGACCAGCGAAGACAACATCCCATGAACAAATTTTTACAAAGGAAAGCTATAGATATTGGCACTTTATAGGATTTTGTGCCATATGCCTTATTTTCGAGAAAATACCTAGACTCAAGGGTAACAAGATATCTGCCTACCTGGCATCCTTTGATGGTCTCAGCAGCCATTTTGTTCATTTGCCATCTGCCTGGCCCATGTCTTAGTCCAGACACTCCAGTCTGCATCATAGCCAGACATGGACATGGGAGGAGGAAAGAGGCCTAGGCACAAGCAAAGGAACAAAGACATCAAACAAGGCCAAGAAAAGAGAGAGAAAGATAAAAGTGAGGTAAAACTTGTAAGAGTACATGAATCAAAAGAGGAACAAATAGAACCCACTTCAATCTTTCCTCATACACTAAAATTGCTTCCAGCATTCTTTTTAGAGTTCTTTTCTGCACACACCATGGAGATGTTAGTTTAATTACCACCATACTTCAGTAACCCTTTCATGGAGAAAGGAGAGTACCCAAGGAAATACACAAAGAGATCTTTAATTGATTAAACGGTTGATGGTGTCCAAGTTGATCATAATTCTTTGCAACATTTGGACATTTCAAAGTGGAAAATGATGGCTTAATCCCCTTTTTAATATAGGTTGTAATAACCTTTGTAAGAGAGTACACTCAACTCTTTGTCTCATGCATTTCAAGTTCTTTCATGATGTCTAGATAATATGGATGGTTAAGAAATTTGTAATTTAATAATCAATCTGACACAATGGGGTGAGGGAATGGGTTGCTTCTTATTGTGTTTCTACAGTTTTGCTTGTGTCTTCAAGGTTTGCGATCAAATAATAGAAGTGTTGCATTAAAAGGAGAGAGAGGTTGATGGCACAGCCAGTTGAAATTAGTCCATAATGTGCCAGATCGTGAATAACTAATCTCAGTCATGTCGGTCTTTGCAGTTAGTCAGTGGTCGGAGAGAAAGTGGAGGGAGGGTTGGGGGGGGGTGGGGGTCAGTAGGGAAACAAATGCTTACCACCTCCTAATGGCTCCTCAAGGACTAACATTCGAACAGGGTTGGCAGCGCTAAGGCTGAAAAGATGCACAAAGGTTAGTGAATTGTCTTGGGGTTTCTCTCTCCTGATTGTGAACATAAGATTTGCATTCATATAGCACCTTTCATGACTTTAGAATGTCCCGAGATAGTTTACAACCAATAACGTACTTTTGAAGAGTAGTCACTCTGTTAATGTAGGGAACGTGGCAGCCAATTTGCACACAACAAAGTCCCAGAAACTGCAATGTGATAATGACAAATGTTATGATCCTGTAGTTTTTATTCTTTTCCAGGAAGTATGCAGTGTGCCTTTAAGGGGTGTAACAGGATCAGTACTGCTTTAAGGCAGCAAGCTCCAGGGACTAAGTCAAAGAATGCATTCTCGTTGCCGTAGGATACAGCCAGCTTCAAATATGCATTCTCATTGCCGTAGGATACAACCACTCAAGACCAAGGACACGAGATACAATGTTGCCGATTGGCATTTGAAACTAGCTAAAAAAAACTGGCTTTTGAGACATAGTTAACAGATACACACACAGACTGTCTGCCAGCATATACTGAAGGAAAAGAGAGCTCTCTTCAGTTTATTTAAACTCTCTTTATTATACTCTCAGAATTCTGATGTCAAGCCAGATTAATTTCTTAACCGAAAATCATTGGAAAAGAAGAGCATCAATTCAACTGCTGAATTAGACAACGGACTGGCCTACTGTTGAAGAACCCTTTTCTTCCCATCGGACGCTGCGAGGACTTCAAGCAACCTTTGAATATTACACATTGGAAGATTCCACTTCAACAGGAGTGTAAATCTGCAAGAACACAAATTTTTCCTATTTTAGATGTTGTTTATATCTTAGTTGTGTTTAAGAATTGAGTTTTTCTAATTAAATAGTTAATTTGTTGATCTAAAGATAACTGATTTCGTTAGCCTCATTCAGTGGTTAATAGTTGGTACAATTTGGCTGGGTCTTTCTTTAATTTGGAAAGCTTAAAATGATATGTTAGGCAATCAGTGGAGGGGCGGGACTGAATTAACAGTGCGTTTCTCCCACCACAATCAGAATCATATATTTTGATTGGGGGCTTTGTCTTAAGTGGTCGGTCATAACACCAAATAATCTGTTTTTTGAGTGATGTTGGTTGAGGGATAAATATTGGCCAGGACACTGGGAAGGACTTCCCTGTTCTTCTTTGAAATAGTGCCATAGGATCTTTTACATCCAATTTTGGGGCAATAACAGCCAGGATTTGACAGCTTATCTGAAAGATAGCACCTCCAACAGTGCAGTGCTCCCTCAGTACTCCCCTGAGTATCAGCTGAGATTTGGTGCTCAAATCCCTGGAGCGAAACTTGAACCCTTCTGACTCAGAGGTGAGAGTGCTGCCCACTGAGCCACGACTGATAAGAGGTGCAGCTGTACCCGGTTTCTGCATAGCCTTGGCCACCCATAATTGTACTCTATGCGAGGTCATGCGGCACGACTGGCGTGATCACAAAGTGGGGTTCACACTGGTCCCATTACTTCAGTGCCAGGACTGGAAACTTTTGCCCTGGTATTTTTTTGTGGGAATAGCACTGAAAGGGAAGGAGGAAATAATAAACACCTCACGTAAAATATATATTTATTTTTAAAGTAAATCTGTCTTCATTGTGAGCGATCTTCAATACTGGCTCCGCAGTCAAAGTCATTTTCATCGCACTCAGTCATCTCCCTCTCTCTTACATAAAACATAAAACACTTTGAATTATTCATGGTGCTGCAGACAGACTTCACACTGACACACACACACAGACATCCTGTTAGATGTAATAGGTCAGGACAAAACAGAAACGCTGCTTTTAAGTACAATTGGATATAACTGGAGTCGCCATGGCAGTAGTGTAAATGCCACAAGCAAACCTGGTTCTGGTAAACACTGAATCAGGAGTTTGTTTTGTCAGCTCTCTAGATGTAAAGATTGAGCTGTCCTTTAATTGTAGATGCACTTCAATTTTCCAATGTTCTACAATAGAGTGTTTAGATAACTGATAGTCAGTATTTTGCTTACATTGTACATTATTACCAGTCCAGGTACTTTTATTGCACATCTCTGATGAAATAATCTTTTTATTAACTATTTTGCTAAACAATGTTTGCTTTTTCACCAGCCCACATATTCTCTGGCCTCCTGAGGCAGTCCAGACTACCACTGTATACCCAGCCCTGCCCTGGGACTCAGTGCCATCCCAGCCCAGCCCTGGCACTCACTGCCATCCCAACTCAAACCTGACACTCACTACCATCCCAATCCAGCCCTGACACTCACTGCCATCCCAACTCAACCCTGACACTCACTTTCATCCCATCCTGGCCCTGACACTCACTGCCATCCCAAAACAGCCCTGACACTCACTGTCATCCCAATCCAGCCCTGACACTCACTGTCATCCCAGCCCAGCCCTGACACTCACTGTGATCCCAGCCCAGTCCTGACATTCACTGTGATCCCAGCCCAGTCCTGACACTCACTGTGATCCCAGCCCAGCCCTGACACTCACTGTGATCCCAGCCCGGCCCTGACACTCACTGCCCTCCCAACCCAGCCCTGACACTCACTGTGATCCCAGCCCAGTCCTGATACTCACTGTGATCCCAGCCCGGCCCTGACACTCACTGCCCTCCCAGCCCAGCCCTGACACTCACTGCCCTCCCAGCCCAGCCCTGACACTCACTGTGATCCCAGCCCAGTCCTGATACTCACTGTGATCCCAGCCCGGCCCTGACACTCACTGCCCTCCCAGCCCAGCCCTGACACTCACTGCCCTCCCAGCCCAGCCCTGACACTCACTGCCATCCTAACCCAGCCCTGGCAGCCACTGCCATTCTAACCTAGCCCTGGAACTCACTAACATCCCACCTCAGCCCTGACGCTCACTACCATCCCACCTCAGCCCTGACGCTCACTACCATCCCAACTCAGCCCTGACGCTCACTACCATCCCAACTCAGCCCTGACGCTCACTACCATCACAACCCAGCCCTGACTGCCATTGCTCTCCCAATCCAGCCCTGACTCAGTGATACTAATTCTGCTTCCATTGATTCTCACTACCTTCAATATATAAGCATTGGCTTGTGCTGCAGGCAGCGTGACATATCTTGTACTCAATAGTTCCTATGGAAGTTCCTGAGCAAGAACAGAAGACATTGCAATTGGGAGTCCAATTTAAATTTTGCAGATGCTTTTGGGGTTTCCTCGGGGCCAGAAACCCTGACTGGGAAAGGGAGGCAGGAGCTGCTGGGTCCACAAGGTAAGTGCATTTTTCAGCACTCCTTGTGCATCAGGAAGAATACGGGTCCTCCCCCAGACCCTTCAGGGAAGTCTTCGGCCGACTGTAGAGCCTCTCTTGCTCCTGCTGAAATCGTTTACCTGCACCCGCGCCCCCCCGCCCCCCAAACCCACCCTCTAGCCCCAATGGCCTCACTTGCCACTCTCCTAATTTCCAAATGCTCTCTGTCTCCCCCCACTCTCCCGACATCATCAAGGGCCATCCTTAAGGCCTCTGGCTGCAGCCTCCTGTCACTGATCATGGAAGAAAGACATAATAATCAGGCCCTGCCATTAAATTTGGCAGGACCTCCTCATACCAGGCGTTGCCAGGTTCTTCAGCCATTTCTACCCTCGACTGCACCCTCGCACCACCCCTTAAATATTGGGCTAATGATTCTGATAACTTCAGATTGTGGTTTAATTAATCTACAATCAAGTCCCCATGTATCTCGTATTCAGTTTCAAAGGGAGAATAGAATACGAACGTAAATTAGCAAAAAAACTGTAAAAGCTTCTATAGGTATGTAAAAAGGACACGTTTGGCTAAGACAAATGTGGCTCCATTACAGGCAGAGTCAGGAGAATTTATAATGGGGACGAGAGAAATGGCAGAGAAGCTAAATGATTACTTTGTGTCTGTCTTCACTGAGGAAGATACAAGAAATCTCCCAGAGTTAGAGATCCAAGGAACTAGGGAGAATGAGGAATTGAAGGAAATTAGTATTAATAAGAAGGCTGTATTGGATAAATTAATGGGGATGAAGTTTAATAAGTCCCCAGGACATGATATTCTACATCCCAGAGTATTGAAAGAGGTAGCTATGAAGATAATGGATGGATTGGTGATCATCTTCAAAAATTCTATAGATTCTGGAATGGTTTCTGCAGATTGGAAGGTAGCAAATGTCACCCCACTATTTAAGAAGGGAGGGAGAGAGAAAACAGGGAACTACAGACCTGTTAGCTTTACATCAGTCATAGGGAAAATGCTAGAATCTATTCTGAAGGACGTGATAAATGGACACTTGGAAAATAATGATCTGATTGGGCAAAGTCAATATGTATTTATGAATGGGAAATCATGTTTGATGAGTGTGTTGGAGTTTTTTGAGGATGTTACTAACAGAATTGATAAAGGGAAGTTGTTGGACATAGTATACTTGGATTTTCAGAAGGCTTTTGATAAGGTCCCCCACAGGAGGTTGGGTTAGCAAAATTAAAGCACATGGGATAGGAGGTAATATACTGGCATGGATTAAGGATTGATTAACAGGCAGAAAACAGAGAGTGGGAATAAACGGGTCATTCTCACGTTGGCAGGCTGTGACTAGTGGGGTACTGCAGGGATCAGTGCTTGGGCCCCAGCTGTTCACAATATATATCAATTATTTGGATGTGGTGGCCAAATGTAATAATTACAAGTTTAAAAAAACACAAAACTAGGTGGGAATGTGTGTTGTGAGGAAGATGCAAAGAGGCTTCAAGGGGATTTGGACAGACTTAATGAATGGACAAGAACATGGCAGATGGAATATAATGTGGAAAACTGTGAGGTTATCCGCTTTGGTAGGAGGAACTGATGTGCAGAGTATTTCTTAAATGATAAGAGATTAGAAAGTGCAGATATACAAAGGGACCTGGGTGTCCTCGTCAATGGTGGTTTTGTGGCCATCATTAGACTAGTTTTTAATGTGAACAAGTGTGAAGTGATCCACTTTGGTATAAAAAGCAGAAAGGCAGAGTATTTCTTAAATGGTGAGAGGTTGGGAAGTGTTGATGTCCAAAGGGACCTGGGTGTCCTTGTTCATAAGTCACTAAAGGCTAGCATGCAGGTGCAACAAGCAATTAGGAAGGCAAATGGTATGTCGCTTTCATTGCAGGGCAATTTGAGTACAGGAGTAAAGATGTCTTGCTGCAATTTGGCGAGACCACAGCTGCAGTATTTTGCACCGTTTTGGTCTCCTCATGTAAGGAAGGATATACTTGCCATAGAGGGAGTACAACGGAGGTTCACAAGACTAATCCCTGGGATTGCGGGATTGTTTTATGAGGAAGGATTGGGGAAACTGGGCCTGTATTTCCGAGAGATGAAGAATGAGAGGTGATCCCATTGAAACTTACAAAATTCTTACAGGGCGTGACAGGGTAGATGTTGATAGGACGTTTCCTCTGGCTGGTGAGTCTAGAACCTGGGAACAGAGTCTCAGAATAAGGGGCAGGTCATTTAAGACTGAGATGAGGAGGAATTTCTTTACTCAGAGGGTGGTGAATCTGTGGAATTCTCTTCCCTAGAGGGCTGTGGAAGCTCAATCATTGAGCATGTTCAAGACAGAAATCGATAGATTTCTGGATACTAATGACATCAAGGGATATGGGGATGGTGGAGAAAATGGCATAGAGGTAGATGATCAGCCATGATCTGCTTGAATGGTGGAGCAAGCTCGATGGACTGAATGGCCTATTCCTGCTCCTATTTCCTATGGTCCCATGAGCAGCATGACTCAATAGTTTATAGAATACTAAGAGGAACGTTATTAGGGAAATGCCATCATTGGGTTGAATTTTACAGAGCCCCCTGATGTTGGGGGTCGTGGTGGGGCAGCCCCGAGAATGCCTCTGGGAGATGGCTGCCATGCACTCCTACGCCTTGAGGGCCCAGCCCTATATTGTCGTCGGTGGTGAGGCCTCATGGCGGCCCCCCCACCACTGCGCGGCGACAGGACCGTCATTAACATATGTATCTAAATTTAAAATCACTGAATTAATTACCTTTACGTCTGTCCCGATCCGATATTCATGCTGGTGGCTGCCACTCCCATGCCTTTGGATCCCTGTCCGGGGAGGGGGGGAGCAGATAAGTTTCTCAGAGAGGACAGGTAATTAATTTAATTGTTAATAGGGGGTGGGACGGGGCAGAATAAATGCACTTAATTTTTTAAAATAAATTTTTCTTTAATTATGTAAATTGAAAGTGAGGGCTAGAAGCCCTTTAAAAATGACGTCAGGCCTGCGCACGGGCAGCTGACGCCATTGCCAGGGATGGACAGCCCGCCCCTCCACATCATCGCGGGGGGAGGGAGGGGGTTGGGGAGGGAAGGTGCGTTCTGCCTCGGCTATTTAAATGAGCCGCCATGCTTAATATTGCGGTGGCTCCGCGAAGACTTTTCTCAGCTCATCATCTTGAGGAAGCACATGGTTGTGGTTTTGCCTGTATTTAATTGTTTTTCTAAAAAAACATTAAGCCTGAGGCCACAATAACGCCGCATGTACAACAGTCAATTGGGGGATATGACAAGTTGAATAGTTTTTATATCATTTCACACCTTAATGTGTATCGAGGGTTTTGGAGCTAAGGAGGATAAATGGAGTTGATGGACAGAAAAACTATGATCTTATTGAATGGTGGAGCAGACTCACGGGTCTGAATAGCCTCCTCCTGTTCTTGGGTTCCTAAATTGGCGGCCACACTTGTCTGCGCGGAGTCGTTGCACTTCCATTTTTAAAGTAGGAATCATTGGTTGTAATATGCTTTCGGACAGCCAGAGGTTGTGAAAGGTGCTATAAAAATCCATGTTCTTTCTTTCTATTACTATCAATCTTAATTCTTGATGGGAGAGTTACACTTAGCACTTTGCGTTTTGTTTCTGGCCTCCGTGACATTTGAGATCAGATAATGCATATCAAATGTTTCATTTATCTTGTTACTGCAGCACTTCCCTATGTTACAGAGTTATTTCTGCTTTTAGATATTTGCATGTGACAGCATTTCTTCAAGCGATCCATTGTGGGTAGGTTGGATAGTGCTGAAAACTGGATGGAAGCTGTTCTTAAACAGACTGGTGGCTGTTGTGCCCTTTCCCTTCTTTTTCCATTAGGTGTAAGTTGGACTCGCAAGTCATTCAAACTCACAGGTCTCTACCAAGTCAGTTTTCTCAGTTCTTGGCAGATCGAAAGCCTCCAATTACACTATGGGGTTGAAAATAATTGACATTATCCGCCTCCTTTCTGTGCAGTCACATCTGTTTCGACCAGCCATAGTGGGATATTGAGGGTCTGTGGATAAATCCAAGCAAGCTAAGGAGTGAAAATCAGGGAGAGAAGTTACACCACCCGGAGATTGTTTCCTGATTAGTTCAAATGCTTTTCCTCCTCCTTTCATCTCAGTCTGTTGAAATCATGTTTAACTGTGCCATCTGCTCTCAAAAGTATTCTCGTCCAGGACTTCAGAACTGTTGAGCTTCTCACCTCCCTCAGCTTTTTCATCCTTCTGATATCTACAGGCTTTTAACATTTGTCATCAACAAGTCACTACTTCATAATTTACCTCTCCTTCTTTCCCAGGGTGTACTTTCAATTGGCCACACTCTAGTGCCAGGAATAGGGCACAACAGGTGTTGCCAACATTTCTGAGCTAACTTCTGGTCTCCGTAATATGCTGTTAAGCGAGCTTCCGTCAGGAAATCTGCAGCTCATCCCAATGATCCAGGAGTGGGACATCTGGCAGTAAACATCTATTTAAAGGGCTCCAGCAGCTACTTAAAAGGCAAGATCAATTCTTGTCGGCATTGTAAATGAGAACTGTCACAGCAGAGCCCCCACATGCAACATGGAGCTTCTGCTTCAGAAAGTGGAAACAAGGGTTGTTGCCCTGATTAGCACTCCAGGGCAACGTCACCAGAGCAGAGCAATCAACAGTGCTTGGCTAGTGCTGGTGCATAGAATCTGCATCCTCCAAAGGTACTGGCAGTAAATCTAACAGAACAAATAAATAAATAAATGAATAAAGTAACCAAAGTGAAGTGATCCACCAATGTGTGTATGTTTCTCCTAGTTCCCTGATACACATTGACTGCCCTCTCATTCAAAGTACTCATACTTTTTATAACTCTTTGAGTATACCATGCGTGTTCCTCATGTAGCAGAGCACAAGTTATGTCTGTAACATATCACTGAGACTGTTGGCACATTGACACTTGATTAAAAACCCTTCTAACACGACCGAGCTGCATCATGCAGGTTCATACACAGTGAGCTGTAGCATGGATAATTGGGTGTCATTGTATCAGCTCTTGCCATCTCATCAGTACTTCTGTATTTGCATGGTAAGATGGCATATGATAGAAGGGAGCCCAATACCGGAGGAGGCTCCAGATACGTCCAAGCCATCAATGCCTTAAGGGAGACCACAATAGACGTCCAAGGGATTGAGAAACTTATTGAGCAAGGCAAGATAAAGTGGTTGGTCTTCTCTAAGTGGAGGTCTAGTACATTTTCATGTTATTCCAATTCTTGCTTCTCATTCCTATTCTTCCTTCTCTTTCATTCACTCTCTCAAAGTCATTCCATTGTCACTCATGCGCATCTTCAAGTTTGACACACAGCAGCTTTCCAGGAAAGTGCTACTTCATGGGTTATTATGTAGCCAACAGCCTAACAAGTGTTTATTCTTTGTTTCTATTGATGCCCAATAAAAACGAGATGCACTTCAAAGATTTCTGAAGAAGCCAGCAGTTCATAGGACCCAGTTCCAATTATATCTATGCCAGAGAAACAAAGTCTTACATTGACATAGTTCCTTTCATGATTCCAGGATGTCCCAAAGGGCTTTACAGCCAATGAAGTACTTTTGAAGTGCAGTCACTGTTGTAATGTAGGAAACACAGCAGACAGCTTGCACACAGCAAGCTCCCACAAACAGCCATGTGAGAATGACTGGATAATCTGTGCTTGTGGTGTTGCTCGAGAGGTAAATATTGGCCAGGACACCAGAGAGAACTCCCCTGCTTTTCTTCGACATAGTGCCATGGGATCTTTTACATATACCTGAAAGGGCACACTAGGCCTCGGTTTAATGTCTCACCTGAAAGGCGGCACCTCTGACAGTGCAGCACAGGGAGCATCAGCCTTGATTTTATGCTCAAGTCACCGGAGTGAGATTTAGACACACAATATTTTGTTGTGGAATTAAACTGACCACTCTTGGGTCCGTGGCATTTAAGCAAGCAAAGATGTTTATTCAAGCATATGCAAGGGAGAAGCTTCTGGTAACCCAAAGAACTTCTCAGCAATACAGAGTTTGCAGTACATATTTATAGTTCTTAACTTTCTAGTTTTACTATATAATTCTATGACAGCCATCAATCATTAATCATTTTAATTCATTACACACATCCTGTGGTTAGTAACCTGATCAATGGACAATACCAGCCTAACAGATGTTCCCTGCTATCTCAGTTCCTGGCCTTCAGTCTGCTAGTTACTTGACTGTCTGTCCTTCACTTCCCCTTTATCTCGTTCCCACAGAATAACATGTCTACACAGACTGCTAGGCTTCTATTATCATGTTGCTGAATTTGAAGCCCCAGGATTGACATTGGTCAAGTATCCCATCATGCCTAACTCCACTACAATACTTGTTTTAAGACTATTAGTACATCCTATCTAGCCCTATCCAAGACTAATCCTTTTTGTCCCACTACAATTTGGACTCAGAGGCAAAAGTACTACAGCTGACACAGATGAATGAAGTAATGAGCTTGTGGAGTCACCAGTACTGAGTGAAGAAGAGAAAATGGAGGTGTAGCAGAAGGGTCGAGCTGTCTCCTCGTCAGCTGCTGTGAACTGATGAGCAAGCACTTCCTCAGAGTTTGGAGCAACTTCTGCTTCATTGGACATTCTTCTCAGGTGTGCACCTCTGGGCCAGTAGGTGGCAGTGGTGGTGGAGAGCACTGGCGGTTTTTGGCAACCGGAAGTCCCTTTGCGGACTGGAGTAGTGTTTTTGGTGGTGTTATGGCCAGGTGAGGAGGAGGTCTTGGGCTCCTCTTTCGCCCCTTCTCTTGTTTGACTGCAACAGGGTTTATCCTTTAGTAACACAGTGGTTGAGCTTACTACCTGAGTGAGTGTTTGCTCCTGTTCCTCTAATGTGATTGGTTCTTTTGCAATCAGACAGGTTTTCTTGAGTTTAAACAAGAAAGAGGTAAGTTTATTACACTTAACACTCTAACCCGATTTAAAATACTAAAAATATGCTACACATTCACACAAGAGTCACACACACACACACACAAATAGATTACAGAGGGAAACTGATCTGGCGGTTGGATTAAAGTCTGGAATAAATGGAATTTATATACAGTGTGTGAGTCCAATAGTCCTCAGCTGAAGTTGTAATCTTGAAGTTCTCACTAGGCCAGGTGCACTGTGGTTGGCTTGCTTTACTCAAGGCTCCTGAAGGCAGAATGGGTGGTGGTTTCTCTTCCCCTGGTTGTTGGCTGCAGCAGTCTGTAGGCATGGGGGGGATTCCAGTTGCAGCCAGATCTTCTCCTTAAATTTTCTGGGAAGAGAATGAGAGAGAGTCTCCTTCTTTGCTGGCGTTTCAGTTACTTGCTGTCTGTGTGACAAAACTTACAGTTTCTTCAGAGCTGCGCAGGCAGTCGCATGACTCTATCATACCCCTTTTGTTTTTAATGAGGATTTTTCTGGAATCTTCTCTGAGATTCAAGGTGCTACATTCCCCTTGTGGTGTCCATCCACACTTGGAGAGGTTGCCTCTTTCAAAGTTAATGGGTGGGAATGGCCTTGACGACTGTGATGATAAAGCCATTCTACGTAATTCAATCACTGAGAGCAAGCCATTGTTCTGGCTGAGCTTTGTTAGACTTTTTGTCTCCAGTTTAATCTCCTGATGTTCCAATTATAAATTGCAGTGGCCATCCTGGCTGCCTGCTTTTTAAAAGTTAACTTGTAGGACTTTTCCATTAAAAGTCTAATGTGAATTCGCGACCGATGAAATTAATAATTCCCACTCAGCATATAGGGTTTTCCTGACAGTGGGCTTGGGGTGGAGCCAGAGAGCAGGAGAAGAAAGAGTTGAGGGAGCAACCTAAGTTCAGCGTCTAGGAAATGGTGCCGGCAAGGGGGAATTGGGATGTGCATCCAGCTACCAAGGGTACCTGAGGACTAGGTAGGGAGCACGGAAGCCCCAGAGCTGCTGAGGAGGTCTCTGGTGATCTGGATATCAAGGTAATCTGTGGCTCATGGGTTTGAGTGTAACTAGCAATAGGAGGGCCACGAGCGTCCCTGCTCTCAACTTTGTTCTTGTGGTGCTTCAAGTACAGTATTTAAGTCTAAAACCCCCTTGCGAAGAGTGGGGATAAGAGGTTGAGAAAGAAAGGTTCAGGATCACAAACCTGCACTCCCGCTGAAGCAAGGCATTCCTGCATCCCATTGTTTAACAAACAAGTCTGCAACACTACTGATTCGAAACAGAATTAAACTCTCAATGGTTCTCCTACTTGGATGTGGCGAGCAATGGCCGTCCACTGTAATAAGCTTGTTTCTTTAAGGTATGTTTTTAATCTTCCTGAGTGTACTTTCCTATTTGGTGCCAGTGGAATAAAGGGGCACTCAGTTAGAACCTTCATGTGTTCAGTGTGCTTTTCCAGCATTTTCAGAGGTGGTAACAGAGAAGCAGAAAGCTGCTATCTGGAGGGCTAGTTCGTGCCCTTTCTTAGCTGCAGAAAACAAGGATTGCGAAGTGAGCAGATATATCTTAAGGGATCACCGCCTGATACAAATGGGCACACACATGATGTACCCACTCATACATCAAAACTACAATAGCATAAGATACTGATTCGAATATGTAAGCAGCCTCCCACTTGTAACAGGATAGACTTGGCCCATTAGATTTCTGCCTGAGAATTGTATCAGGTGGGCCTTGGGCCTAGTTTCTGCTCTGGTTCTCAACTGTCAGCCGCAATTTTTCTGGCAAGAACCAGGCAGCCAGCAGTTGAAAACCACCCCCATGTTTTTAATATGATTTGCTTATCGGAGAATTACAAGAACTATATTTTATATCAAACCATGCAATCCTACAGGCATCCCCGGTCAAACTCACATCTCTCTCTTGTTTTGGTTCAAAATAACAAATTGCGAAATGGACTTGCAGGTCTTATAGAAGTGAGTGGTTCAAGTAATATCAGAAAGTGCAAGGGCCTTTAAAGTGGAATTCAGACTGGAGTTTACACTGGCCTCCCCCCCCCCCCCCTCCCCCCCCCCCCCAATTGAATTAATTCAATTCTTTCTTGTTTGTCTGGTCAGAGCACCAAGGCTATGTTTGAACCTCACTGGAAATGTACTTAACGAGGCAGCACTTCTGATAAGAACTATGGATAAATCACGTTAATTCTCACAGTTGAAGAAAGGCATGCTCTTCTATAAAACTTTACTGTATCTCTCTCAAACATCTCGATTCACTTCGCATAGAACAGAAACACGTAGCGGTTTAATCCAGAAAAACCTTCCACGGTGCTTGACAGAGGTATAAGAAAAATGGACGGTGACGTAAAGCAGGAGATATTAGGAGGGGTGACCCACAGCTTGGTCAATGCGGCGGCTTTTAAGGAGGGTCTTAAAGCAAGTGAAGAAGCAGGGATTTCTAAGGAGCTGATCCCAGAGAGTGGGATCTGAGGAACTGAAGGCACAACTGTTCCAAGTGGGGCGAAGGAAGTGGGGAATACACAAGAAGCTGCCGTCAGAAGTACAGAGTTTGGGGCCAGATTGTAGGGATGGAGGAGGTTATAGAGACGAGGGAAGTTGAACCCATGAGAGCATTTTAAATTTGAGGCATTGTAGGCCCAGGAGCCAGTGTCGGTCAATTTAATAGACAGAAATTCCTACCTGAAACCCTCCCTGTTTCAGGGTTGACAGCAAATTTAGCATTTGAGTCACTGGGGAGCCCTTCCTGTATTGTCAGTTTGCTTTAATTGGTAGTGGGCCCACTTTTGAGTCAGGAGTTAGCAATGGGGAACTTAGGTTTACTTCAAGATTGGCACTCCAGTACAGAAATGAGGGAGAACTGCATTAATTGTGATGTCATTCATCAGGTGAGATGTTAAGCCAAGATGCCATCTAGTGGTTCAGTTGGACACGATTTGAAGAAGATCAGCGAGGTTACCTGATGTCCTAGCCAACATTCCTCGCTGAACTATCAGAAGAAAATTATCTGGCTATTCATCTCATTGCAGTTTCTAGAATCTTGTGCGCAAATTGGAAATGAATTGAAATGTTGCCATACAACAACAGCAACTGCATATCAAAGTAAGTAATTGTAAAGACCTTTGAGATGTTTCCGAGACATGACATAAAAGAAGCTTTTCCTATGTCAAATTGAAAGAGCTTTCTCAAAATGCAAGATACACGTGGAGAATAATACTCATTGGTACATTGGAAAATACATTGAGTTGAAACAAATCTCCCATATCTTTCTTGCAAAGTACGAGGGAGAATAAAGTTCTAAAACTTTGTTTTCTTTTCTTCCTAAGGCACTGTAAACATGTTATTTTTGGCTTTGACAGCCACAATTAATCACTCTTAGCTCCAAAAGAAGAGTGCAGAGCCACATGTAAGATCAATGCATGTCACTATTAACTCTCTCATATTTCTGCTTATGCCACCTCCACTATAAGTAAGACCTGCCAGCTTGCATTAGCTCAGTGTAACCTGTTCGGCACAGAGTCTCTGTTCCGTCCAGCAGCCTCTCATCAGCCCAACCATTGCATCTGACAATAACCTGTCAGAGCAAGACTCAAACCGCTCTCAACTTATTGAGGCCCTTCCAACAGGTGATCTAATTGGATAGATTTGGTCCTCGTCCTGTTTATGCATCGCATACTAATTAAATGGTAAATGAGTAACCTTTGCTAGGATCCACTGAGCATAAAGGCAAATATTAAAACCATGATTAAATGAATATAAGAGATAGGTTTATCTGCAATTTAATTAAAGCTGCAGGGTATCATACAAAGCAATCTGAAGCAGTCCGTGCCCATATGCAGCAAGACCCAGACAACATCCAGGCTTGGGCTGATAAGTGGCATTTAACATTTGTGCCGCACAAGTGCCAGGCAATAACCATCTCCAACAAAAGAGAGATTCTAACTATCTCCCCTTAATATTCAATAGCATTACCATTGCTAAACCCTACACCATCAGAATCCTGGGAGTTGTCATTGACCAGCTTAAATTTCATCAGAGGTAATGCCCTTCATCAGGGGTTCTGATGAATGGTCACAGACCTGAAACGTTAACTCTGTTTCTCTCTCCACAGATGCTGCTGGATCTTCTGAGTATTTCCATCACTTTCTGTTTTTATTACCTTCACAAGGGCAATTAGATATAGGCAACAAATGATGGCCTTGCCACCATAAGTACTGTGGCTGCAAGAGCAGATTAGATGCTGGGAATTCTGCAGTGAGTAACTCACGTCCTGATTCTCGCAAAGGTTGTTCAACATCGACAAGGCACAAGTCAGGAGCGTGATGGCTAACTTTGCATTTGCCTGGATGAGTGAGGCTCCAACAACACTCAAGAAGCTCGACACCATCCAGCACAAAGCAGCTTGCTTGATCAGCATCCACCATCTTAAACAATCACTCCCTCCAGTACCAGCGCACAGTGGCAGCAGTGCATACCATCTAAAAGATGCGTTGCAGCAACTTGCCAAGGCCTCTTCGACAGCACCTTCCACATCGGTGACCTCTACCACCTAGAAGGACAAGGCCAACAGGGGCATGGGAACACCACCACTTGCAAGTGCCCCTCCAAGCCACACATCACCCTGACTTGGATTTATCGCAGTTCCTTCACTGTCGCTGAGTCAAAATCCTGGAACTCCCTCCCTAACGGCACCATAGGTATACCTACATCACATGGACTGCAGCGGTTCAATAAGGCAACTCACCACCACCTTCTCAAGAGCTTAAAAGCAAACTACTGTGGATGCTGGAAATCTGAAATAAAAACAGAAAGTGCTGGAAATACTCAGAAGGTCTAGCAGCATCTGTGGAGAGAGAAAAAGAGTTAACGTTTCAAGTCTGTGACCTTTCATCAGAGGTAATGCCCTTTATCAAGGGTTCTGATGAATGGTCACAGACCTGAAACGTTAACTCTGTTTCTCTCTCCACAGATGCTGCTGGATCTTCTGAGTATTTCCATCACTTTCTGTATTTATTACCTTCACAAGGGCAATTAGATATAAGCAATAAATGATGGCCTTGCCAGCAATGCCCACATCCCACAAACAAATAAAAAGACAAGTTCAACTCTAGTTTAATACCTTTTGGAAAGATTTTCATTTGTTGTGCATATCTCTTTCATGTAGCTGAACAGAATTATTGTATTGAATGCACAGAATTTCCAGCTCAGAAACAGGATATTCAGCCTAATGTGTCAGTGATTTTGCTCCATACGAGCCTCTTCCCACCTTATGTCATTGAACCCTATCAGCATAATCTTCTATTCCTTTCTTCCTTGTGCTTATCTAGCTTCCCCTTAAATGCATTTATGTTATTCTTGACTCCTTGTGGTAGCACGTTCGACTTTCTCACTCCTCTCTGGGTACAGCAGTTTCTCCTGAAAGCCTTATTGATTAAAGAGCTTCTGGTTTTAATGATCAATACTGTTAAGTAGAAACAAAAGGAAGCATATATATTTCCAAAGAGCATTGTTTCTATTCAAAGTAATCTTATAATAAATTAAACAATGCTATGAGCTTCAAAACTCATGTTCGCTGCTCCCCTGCTGTAACCATGACGAAGCAAGACTTCCATCCATTTGGTTCAGTCACGCAGACCCCGCTCAGCCCCGACCCCACCTCGACCCTATGCAAATTCTCTAGGTCAAAGGCATTTACATAAAGTGGGCAAGCATATTTGCCAGTAGCAGTATAGCTGGAAAATCCCAATAGGTGATGTTAGGTCAGTGAGTGGCGATTTTACTGAAGAGGCCAGAAGCTGGGGCAGAGTTTTGGTAGTGCAACAGAAAATAGCTTCATTTTATTTATTTTTTTTTAAATTGCCCATGCCTATAAAGCTGGTATCCCTACAACGGCCAATAATCTCATAATTGAATGTCGTGATAAAGCAATACAGTTGGTCCCACCTGTGCCAGAATGTGACCTTCACCTTACCTATATTCCTGCTTCATCCAGGTATGCAATACCCTGGGAGCAACAGAGGTGGAATGAGTGTGAATTCAGTGGATGACGTCAACCCTCTACTCCTGCCCTGTTTCCCGATGTTGTGAGCGATGTGGACAGATGCAAAAAGCAAACACCACACTGTCTGAGGAAAACCCCGCATACATCAAACAGGACAGATATTAGAGAACTGGGTTCATCTCCTAATCCACCTGCAACTACCCCAATACAGCCTTACATAGATCTGGAAAAAACGATTTTCATCCCCTGTACTTTTATCTCAACCTAGAAATGTGGTGACAAAAAGCACCCATTGTAATTTTAGAAAAGAAAATTATGGAATGATCCGTAAGAGCATTACTATCTGGGCAAGATTGATTCTTCAGCCTTTATCTGGTTTTCTCATTGTCGACACTTACAGTTCTTTCCAGTGTTGAGGCACTATTCTGGGCTTAAACAAGTGACAGTGGATTCTTTATGACATGCGAAGCTGAAGGTTGAGGGTGAGATTAGAGACACTTCAGTACCATGGAGAGCATTTTGTTTGTATGTGCAGTCTAAGAATTGTTCTGTGATGGGGTTTTTTTTTAAATGAGCTGTCAATAAAGTCACTCAGCTCAACCCGTCAGTTCAATGAATACGTCAGACAGCCGCAATGTCATTGTAATATTTAAGGCCATGTTACTCTACTGTGACATTATTTATCTGTGCGTAGGATAGACTTCTCTTCTGTTTCCCTATGTTTTGTTCCATAGGGTACAGTCATCTGCATTGAGCCAGAGGCGTTAGCATGTGCAAAGGTGAGCCCAAGGCAAGATTACAGCAGAACTAATCTAGACAGACAGAAGTCCAAATCACAAATACCTACACAAACAACTGATCAGAATCCTTCCTCCTTTCCTTCTGGCCTCCTTGTCTCGAGAGACAATGGGTAAACATCTAGAAGTGGTCAGTGGTTTGTGGAGCCTGGAGTGGCTATAAAGGCCAATTCTAGAGTGACAGACTCTTCCACAGGTGCTGCAGGTGAAGTTGGTTGTCGGGGCTGTTACACAGTTGGCTCTCTCCTTACACTGCTGTCTCTTTTCCTGCCAATTGCTGAGTCTCTTCGACTCGTCTCTTTACAGCCCGGCCTTTATAGCTGTCCGCCAGCTCTGGCGATCGCTGGCAACTGGCTCCCACGACTTGTGGTCAATGTCGCAAGACTTCATGTCGCATTTGCAAACGTCTTTAAAGTGGAGACATGGGCGGCCGGTGGGTCTGATACCAGTGACGAGCTCGCTGTACAATACGTCCTTGGGGATCCTGCCATCTTCCATGCAGCTCACATTGCCAAGACATCTCAAGCGCCGCTGGCTCAGTAGGGCGTACATGCTGGGGATGCTGGCTGCCTCAAGGACTTCTGCATTGGAGATACTGATTGGAATAAATGATCGAAATTGTTATATCTGTGAACCAGTGCAGGCAAGGTGAAACTGTTTCCACTGGTGGGTGGATTGGTAACCAGACGACACAGATTTTTGAGATAATTGGCAAAAGAACCAGAGGAGAGATGAGAAGATTTTTTTTTTTAATGCAGCAAGTTATGATCTAGGTTGCACTGCCTGAAAGGCTGGTAGAAGCAGATTCAGTGGTAACTTTCAAGGGAGAATTGGCGATATACTTGAAAATGAAAAAAAAAAAGGGCTATGGGAAAAGACCAGGGATAGCAGGAACTAATTGGATAGCTCTTTCAAAAATCTGGCACAGACACAATAGGTCAAATGGCCTTCTTCTGTGTTGTAAGATTTTATGAAGTTGAGTGATGTGCATTAATTTATTGATTGCAGAATTTTTGGATGGTAGTACTATCATCAGCAAGCGGCACCAGTGGGAAAATAATTTATTCCCAGAGTGATTGATGGTAGAGTAACTTGGACCTTAGATGAGACTACTTTTTGGGGCCCTTTTTATACTTTGTCCTTGGATTCGGCAATGGGACAACAAAGTGGGCTTCACGATGGAGAAGTAAACCAGGACATAAATCAGACCAAGACATTTGAGTTTATAATCTCACTTTTATCAAGCTAATACGATCATGTTGAATGTTTTAGTTTTCAGTATTCCTACAGCAAGTTCTAATACTACTCATCCTAGAAGACATTTAAAGATGTTGAATAATGAAAGAGATTAAAGCCTACTCCATGCCATTCCCAATTGCATTGTTGTTTTCAAGAGTGGAAATCCAGCAAGAAATAAGGTCATTTCTTTAAATTTTATATTTCTTGGACTTTCCTGTGGAAGGGTTTTGTGCCAATTAAAATTTTTCTGCATTTTAACATGTATTTAAGTAGCCTTGTTGAATGGTTGCGATAGAGCCTCTTGTTCGTAACTGGAGCAGAAATATCCATGGATTAGATGTTAGAGTATTACAATAAATTTATTTCACACTAGTCAATTTGTGGTATTGTACATGGAGAGTTCAGACTAAGTGTAGTTTTCAGACAAAGTGGAGTTAGAGGGATATTTGAACTAGGCGTGCAGACATCAGCCCCCATTTTCAAGCCGTACATTCTATCCTCAGTCCATTTACCTCTATATTTACAACAGACACTACCTATGTAAAGCAGTTGTGTTACATTGTAGCCACTGGAGGGTGAAATTACACTGTGACAAGTTTACATATGCCCTTCCCATTTTAAATGTGGACATAAGATTTATACTGGAGAAATGTTGACAGGAACTGCACATGGATGTTAGATATCTAATACATTAAATACTTCTTTCCTTTACAGCTCATTCTCTGTTGACTTGTTCTGTTGCCTCACCATCACTTTTGTCTTAAATTTCCTTAGTGTTTGCTGTTCATTTAAACTGTCTTTCAATGAGACATTAAGTGAGGCCTCATCTGCTCTCTCAGTTGGATGTGAAAGATCTCATGGCAATATTTCGAAGAAGAGCAGGGGAGTTCTCCCTGGTTGCCTGGCCAATAATTATCCGTCAATTAACATCACTTAAGGCAGATTATCTGGTCATTATGGCATTGTTGCTTGTGGGAGCTTGCTGTGTGCATATTGGCAGCTGCGTTTCCTACATTACAACAGTGACTACACTTCAAAAGTACCTCATTGGCTGCATTGCATTTTGGGTTATCCTGAGGTCATGAAAGGTTCGATATAAATGCCATCTTTTTCTTTTTGAAAACTTAGATAGTTTTGTCACTTTCATGTTGGTGCATTCTTTGTGGGGATTTGTTTATTAAACATCTCTCTTTGCCTCTTTGCTTCCTTAATGGAGACAACAGGGGCAATTTTAACCAAAGCTGCCCATCAGGGAACTGACGATTTGGGGTGGGGGGGGGGAGGGGGCAATGCTGCTTTTACACTCTGCCTGGCTGTACTGTCTATTGACGTTAAAGGAGTGCTATCACAGCAGGTGTAAAACCAGCTTTTGACCCAAACAGGAGGGTTTCCAATCCGGCAATTTAGTTTAAAATCAGCACCAAGCTTGCTATTGAAAAAGATGACCATGGAAAATAACCCACCTGACCAGATGAGTTGGTAGCATGTGCTGTCACAAACATCAAGAGGCTCAAGCTTAATGCACACTGAGCAGATGGTTGGAGCAGGCATGAAATACTTGCCGAATGCCAATGTGTGCAGCCAGGTGCCGAGCTCAGTTATAAGACACTGGTTTTTTTTATCAGTTTTGACATTTCAGCCTGAAATAAGCTGAAACTCTGTCACGAAGACCTGCTCTGTGTAATAACTGTCACAGATGTACAGTGGCAAGTGGAAGCAGCAACTATTGTCAAGCAGGAGGTAATGTGACAGAAGGAGGGCCATCGTGTATGCCAAAAGCTTGAAAAATATAAGCATTGTAGGGTGGACTTCTTAATGCCCCAGAAATGGACAAGAAAGCCACCAAGATACTGTACTAGGACAAGAATGGTGATTAATTGTGTGCCATAAAAACAGATAATGATGAAAACACTCAGGTCAGACAGCATCTGTGAAGAGGGAAACAGAGTTAACATTATTGGTTGATGACCTATCATCAGAACTGGTCACCAACCTGACACATTAACTGCATCTCTCCACAGGTGCTGACTGACCTGCTGAGCATTTCCAGCGTTATCTGTTTTTATTTCAGATTTCCAGCATCCACAGTAGTTTTGCTTTTGCGGTCGTTGCACATCAATATTTGAATGCTGCTTGATCTACATAACCAGATGTGCTCTCTTCTGGCAACATAACTTCCAAGAAGATACATGTTTCTTATAGAATTTTAATCAATTTCTGAAATCAAGCTGTCAAGTAAAATGCTCAGTCTGAAATTGGCTCCAGCACCAAGGCTATGTCCTGCGGAAATGTCAAACCCATTCTTAGGATTTGCCTCATATTTTTCTACGCTTTTCTCCAAACCTGATCAAATATTTGTGCTGTTAAACAAACTTATTGTATACCCTTGTAGAGCTGCCTGTTTGCCAGTCTACTCTAAGGATGAAGTATCGTTGGTCTTTGAAGCAGAGACTCCAACTCACCCGCTTGGATGCAGAATTATTTCAGATCTTTCCCTGTGTATGTGATCTGTATGCATAGGCTCAGTTTTAGTTTATTCCTCCTTCCAACAATGTAGAAAACATAAGCAAACACCTACAATCAGGACTGACAGTGATTATGTTGTCAGTGGTGAGTGAAAGTGCTGGGGAAATAGAAGGTGGGTTATGACAGCTGTTTTATCTAAAGGGATCATTCACTGCTAGGGTTGTGGAGTGCCTTAGGTTGGTTACTCATGACCTCATATTGGAAGAGCGGCAAGTTTAAAAAGAAAATCACAAAAATAAAAATTCTTACAACGCAGAAGGAGGACATTCAGCACATCGTGCTTGTACCAGCTTGTTGCTGTGGCAATCCAAAACTAACCTCACTGCCCTGCTCCTTCCTTGTTGCCCTATGTCTTTTTCTACTTTAAACATTTATCCAGTTTTCAAAATGGTCCCCATTTGGCGCATAACCTCGGCTTAGAATTTCAGTTGCAATACTTAGGAGTGCCCATCAGATGAGACCTTAAATTAAAGCCTTTCCTGCTTGTTTAATGCTGTACTTGAATAGAAATAAGGAGTTGTTCTGGTGTCGTGGCCACAATTTATAGGAACAGAGGAACAGGAGCAGGCCATTCCTGATCTGCCATTCAATGAAATCACATGGCTAATCTGCGATCAAACTCCTGTTACGACCAGGTGAGGAAGCAGCCTCTGGCTCCCATCTCGCCCCTTCCCTGGTTTGGCCGTAACAGGGTTTATCTTTTTAAACACAGTGATTTTAGCTTACCCCCTCAGTGAGCCCTTGCTCACTGGTTCATTTGCAATTGTAATTAGAGTGCAATCAGACAAGTTTTCTTGGGTTTAAAGAAGAGAGATGTAAGTTTATTAACCTTATCACTCTAAACCAGTTAAAATTACTAAAAATACGTGATGCATCCACGCTCACAAGCATACGAGAGGCACACACACGTAAATAGATACAGAGGGGAAGAAAGAGTTGGGAGATTGAAGTAGAGTTGGTAATAAATGGAATGCAGATACTGTCCTTAATGTCCTTGATTGAAGTTAAAGGTTTGGAGTCTTTACTGGGGCCACGTGCACAATTTCAGGCTTGCTTCTCTGGTACCAGAAGGCCAAAGAGAGGCTTTGTCTGTCGTTTTGGTGGTCGCCTTTAAAGGTCTGTAGTCTTGAGGCATAGATGCTGCTACTGTGGTTTCCCTGGGACTTTGCTGGAAAGCGAGACAGGGAGAGATGTCTTCCTTTTAGGCTGTTGACTTTCAGAGTCTTTCAGACATACTCAGTGCGGGGGGGGGTAGGGGGAGGGGGGAAGTTTGGCACTTACAAAGTCGACGCCTTTTGATTATCCCTATTGACCAAACTGATCTCACTAATTGAATTAGGGAGCACCCCATTGTTCCAGCTAGACTCGTTAATTTTCTTCATCTCTCAGCCAGCCCTTGTCATCTCAGAAGGCAAATGCGCAACCATTTTTTCAACTGCTCGGTTCTGCTTTTTCAAAAAGTCATTTTTAGTGTCCACTAAGTTTTAAGCAGTGTTCCATATGATGAAATTAATATGTTTCCATTTGGCAGGTATGACTTTCTTCACACTCTATATACCCATGTTTGACCCACATTCCTTAATATTTTTGGATAACAAAAGTCCATCAATCTCGGATTTAAAATTAACAATCAATCTCTCAACCAATACCACCAAAAGCAGAATCACTTTGCTGTTTAGGGATCATTACTGGTGTAGAAAGGTATTGTATTTGGCTACATAACAATAATTACCACACCCAAAATTAATTCATTGTATAAATGCGCTACTCAATTAACTATAATTTCATTATTTCACTTTGATTTGCCTCATAATGGCTTTTTGGGTACCAGATCAACTTTTGATGAAGAACCTAAGTCAAAGCCCGTATTGCAGGCTACTAATAAGTTAAAAGAGTAAGACAGATTGCGACTCTGAGGTAATGGTTAGGCGACACTAACATAAAGTTTCAAAAGCCAGTGGGTTATAGGAGGAGGTGAGTGAAATAACTATGTTGTTTGAAAATCCTCCCCAACTGTGGAAGTAGTATTCAAGCCTTAAGTGGATTTAAGTTTATAGGATGTTGAGTTGTGAGATAAGTGTTTTGCTTTTTTGGAGGTAGCTTTTACAATGGAAGGAATGTTATAGTTTCTTCCAAAAATGAAACAGCGAAGCCAAGAATGTCAGAAAATTAAGTGCTAAGGTTGGAGGCATAAAACATTAGGTAGTCTAGACTGCGATGTACATTTGGTCTTTAGGAGATTGAGAGGTGTGGCTGGAGAGTGATATTTAGTAGGGTCTGGAATGGATCTTGCTATCAACTCTGAGATGAAAGTCACTGATAGTGTACAGCCAGCTGTGATACTAGTCAGTTGTGGCTCAGTTGGTGGCACTCTCACCGCAACGTTGTGGGTTTACGTCCCACTTTAGGGGTATTGGGACCGGTTCTGGGGAAGGTGCGACCTGTACAAGCCAGACGGTCTACGCCTGAACAGGACTGGGACAAATATCTTTGCAGGAAGGTTTGCTAGTGCTGTTGGGGATGGTTTAAATTAGTTTGGCAGGGGGATGGGAACCTGAGGGCAGTCTTAGATAGGACAATTTCAGGGCAGAGAACAGGAGGCAGAAAATTAGCAAGTGACTCTGAAAGACAGAAGAAGCAAAGGTTAAAAAGTGTACAGCACAGGACTTTGGCAGTGTTAAAGGGTATTTATTTAAATGCAAGGGGTATATTAAATAAAGCCGATGAGCTGAGGGCACAGATAGACACATGGCAACAAGATATCATTGCTATAATGGAAAATTGGCTTAAAGAGGTGCAAGAATGGCAGCTCAACATCCCTGGACATAGAGTTTTCAAGCGGGATAGAGAGGGGGATAAAAAAGGAGAGAGTGTAGCATTATTAGTTACGGAATCAATAACAGCTTTGAGGAGGGATGATATGCTAAATGAATCATCAAACGAGGCCATATGGGTGGAGCTCAGAAATAAAAAAGGGGCAGCCACACTACTAGGAGTGTACTATAGACCCTCAAATAGTGAGAGGGAGATAGAAGAACAAATATGTAGGCACATTTCTGAGCGCAAAAACTCATGGGCAATAATGGTTGGGGATTTCAGCTACCCCAATATCAACAGGGATACAAATAGTGTGACGGACACAAAAGGGACAAAATTCTTGAAGTGCTTTCAAAAGAACTTTTTTAGCCAGCATGTAACAAGCCCAGCAAGAGGGAATGCGATTCTAGATTTAGTCTTCGGTAATGAAGCTGGGCAAGTGGATAAAGTAATAGTGGGTGACCATTTTGGAGATAGTGACCATAACACAGTTAGTTTTAGCATAATCATGGACAAGGACAAAGATAAAACAGGAGTAAAAGTTCTAAATTGGGGGAAGACGAATTTTAAGACGTTGAGTGATGACCTGGCTAAATTGGACAGAATACAGCTACTTGAAGGAAAATCAGTAGCAAACCTTGGGAGACATTCAAAAGTGAGATACTACATGCATGTCCCCACAAAGATAAAGGGTGGTACTGCCAAATCTAGAGCCCCCTGGTTATCGAGAAGCTTACAGGGTAAGTTAAAGCAGAAAAAGAAAGCTTATGACGATCACAAAAATCTTAATACTTTAGAAAGCCTAGAGGAGCATAGAAAGTGCAGGGGTGAAGTGAAAAAAGAAATTAGAAAAGTAAAGAGAGGACATGAAAAATTATTGGCAGGTAAAATCAAGGAAAACCCGAGATTTTTTTATCAATACATTAAGAGCAAGAGGATAACTAAGGAAAGGGTAGGGCCTATCAGATGTACAAGAGAACTTATGTGTGGATGCAGAAGATGTGGGCAGGATTCTTAATGAGTTTTTTGTCTTCACAAAGGAGAGGGTTGATGCAGACATCACGGTAAAAGAGGAGGAGTGTGAAATATTAGGTACGATAAGCATAATGAGAGAGGAAGTACTAGAGTGTCTGACATCCTTGTAAGTGGATAAATCACCAGGGCTAGATGGATTGCATCCCAGGTTGTTAAAGGAAGCCAGGGAGGAAATAGCGGATGCACTGAGGATCATCTTGAAATCTTCATTAGATACAGGAGAGGTACCAGACGATTGGAGGTCTGTGAAAGTTGTACCATTGTTTAAAAAGGGTGCGAGAGACAGGTCAAATCATTATAGTCTGGTCAGTCTGACCTCGGTGTGGATAAATTGTTAGAATCAATTCTGAGGGACAGGATAAACTACCACTTAGAAAGGCAGGGATTAATCAGGGATAGTCAGCATCGATTTGTTAGGGGAAGGTCATGTCTTACTAACTTAATTGAGTTTTTTGAGGAAGTAACAAGGAGGATTGACGAGGGTAGTGCAGTGGATGTGGTCTACATGGATTTTAGTAAGGCATGACAGACTGGTCAGTAAAATGAAAGCCCGTGAGATACAGCGGAATGTGGCAGGTTGGATCCAAAATTGGCTCAGTGACAGGAAACAAAGGGTAGTAGTCTACGGATGTTATTGTGAATGGAAAACTGTTTCCAGTGACATTCCACAGGGTTCAGTGCTGGGTGCCTTGCTGTTTGTGGTATAAATGATTTGGACTAAAATGTGGGAGGCATGATTGGGAAATTTTCTGATGACAAAACAATTGGCCCTGTAGTTGATAGTGAAGAGGATAGCTGTAGACTCCAGAATGATATCAGTGGTTTGGTTGAGTGGGCGGAAAAGTGGCAAATGAAATTCAATCCAGAAAAGTTTGAGGTGATGCATTTGGGGAGGGCAAATACAGTGAGGAAATACACAATAAATGGGAGGATATTGAGAGGAGTAGAAGAAGTGAGGGACCTTGGAGTGCATGTCCACAGGTCCCTGAAGGTGGCAGGACAGGTAGATAGAGTGGTGAAGAAGGCATATGGAATGCTTTCCTTTATTGGCCAAGGTATAGAATACAAAAGCAGTGATGTAACGCTGGAATTGTATAAAATGCTGGTTAGGCCACAGCTGGAGTATTGTGTACAGTTCCACTCTCCACATTACAGAAAAGACATAATTGCTCTGGAGAGAGTACAGAGGAGATTTACAAGAATTTTGCCAGAACTTGAAGGTTGCAGGTATGAGGAAAAATTGGATAGGCGAGGGTTGTTTTACTTAGAACAGAGGAGGCTGAAGGGTGACTTAATTGAGGTGTGCAAAATTATGAGGGGCCTAGATAGAGTAGACAGGCAGG
Organism: Heterodontus francisci; assembly: GCF_036365525.1. Classification (NCBI taxonomy): domain Eukaryota; kingdom Metazoa; phylum Chordata; class Chondrichthyes; order Heterodontiformes; family Heterodontidae; genus Heterodontus; species Heterodontus francisci. The sequence continues at coordinate 42,223,395 of NC_090405.1, read as the reverse complement.
ACCTGTTTCCCCCAGCAGGGAGGTCAATTACCGGGGACACAGATTTAAGGTGATTGGTAGAAGGATTATAGAGGACATGAGGGAAAAACATTTTTACCCAGAGGGTGGTGGGTGTCTGGAATTCACTGCCCAGATCGATGGTGGAGGCAAAAACCCTAAACTCATTTAAAAGGTACCTGGACATGCACCTGAAGAGCTGTAACCTGCATGGCTATGGACCAGGTGCTGGAAGGTGGGATTAGATTGGCAGCTAGTTTTTTATGCTGGCACAGACATGACGGGCTGAATGGCCTCCTTCTGTGCCGTAATTTTTCTGTGGTTCTATGGTTTAGGAAATTGAGCACTAAAATCAAGGCTGATGCTCCAGTGCAGTACTGAGGGAGTGCTATACTGTTGGAGGTGCCATCTTTTGGATCAGATGTTAAATCGAGGCCCTGTCTACCCTTTCAGATAGATGTAAAAGATCGCATGGCACTATTTTAAAGAAGAGCAGGGGAGTTCTCCCCAGTGTCCTGGCCAATATTATTCCTCAATCAATATGACAAAAACAGATTTTCTGGTCATTATAACATTGCTGTTTGCGGGAGCTTGCTGTGCATAAATTGGGCCATGGTTCCTACATTATAAAAGTGACTACACTTCAAAAGTACTTCATTGACTGTAAAGTGCTTTGGAATGTCCTGATGTTGTGAAAGGCGCTATATAAATGCAAGACTTCCTTTCTTTTTAACTGATTGATGCTCTCAAAGTGAAATTCATCCTTCACCTGTATTATTTGCTCCACTTTGTTAATAATCATTTGACTCTCAGTAGAAAATGAGTACCAATCAAATGTTAAACAAAGCTTCATGCGTGTCCCCTGAGAATACAATGCATATGGTGGGTCTCTAGCTGGCCTTTGGTGGTATAGAACTGGGCAGGGGGCAAATGTAAGCAAATGATTGAATCACTGAGAAATAGGCACAATAAATCAACACATTTTCTAAAATAAAACACATTAACTTCTTAGTCATTTGACTGACAGTCGCTATATGTCCTTGCCTTTCCAAGGTGTTGTGATAAATGGAACGATGACTGTTTGTGATAAATGTCCAGGAATTATACTGAAACTGAAAAGGCTACTTGTCAGAACAGACTGCCTGTAGCCTATCAGTCAACTGATTGGCAATGCAGGACAGATCAATTGACAATAGGTCGTGGAAGGCCCAGATTTAACTCTCATAATTTAACTCTTACAGTACCCATGAGGAAATATAAATGAATGAAAGCCTTGCATTCATAAAGTGCCTTTCATGACTTTAGGATGTTGCAAAGTGCTTTACAGTCATTGAACTAATTCTGAAGTGTAGTCGCTGTTGTGATATAACATGGAGGCCAATTTGCAGATAGCAAGCTCCCAACAATAACGACCAGATAATTTATTTTTTGTGATGTTGATTGAGCGATAAATATTGGCCAGGACACTTTGAAACAGTGCAATTTGCATCCATCTGAGAGAGTAGTTGGAGCCTCCGTTTAATGTCTCCTCCAACAGTGTAGCACCCCCTCAGTACTGCACTGGAATGTCAGCCTAGAATTCTGTGCTCAAGTCTCTGGAGTGAAAGTGGGGCAGAGAATTAAAATGGCAAGCAACCCAAAGCTCAGGGTCACACTCGCAGACCAAGCGTTTCAGTGTTGTTTGCATATTAATTTCTATTTAATTGTGATTGTTGACAAAGAATGCTCATTAGAAGTCATGAAAATGAGAAACTTCGAACAGACTGGATAACAGATACAATTCATGCATATTTCATTGCTATGAAAAGAACAAGCGAAGAAAATCAATGACTTTGTTTAACCTATTGCATTTGAGGCTGAATCCTTGCAGCTTTTGTACTCGACAGTGACACTCCTGGTCAATAGAGGAACTGCAGTGGGATGGATGAATGACTTCAATTGCAATTCTCAGAGTGACCAGGAATGTTGCTGCAGGTCAGATATTACGACATAGATGGGCTCTGATGATGAGAAAATGACAACTGTGGAGGAAATTATAAGTAGACATAAATAAGAGAAATAAAAATAGAGGGGAAAATGGTAAAGATTATTTAAAAAGTGTGAGTTTAAAAATAATTAAGACACTATCTCATTTGCATGAGTTCCTCCCCCATCTTTATTTTATACATCTTCCTAGTCTCTCAATCCTGCGGCAAGAAACTGTTCATTTTGCAAAAGTTTGTTTAGTTACATTGCATTTCTAAATTTTGCTTTACACAAATATACGAATTAGGAGCAGGAGTGGGCCACTCGGCCCCTTGAGCCAGCTCCGCCATTCCCACCTATCCCCAATAACCTTTCACCCTCTTGCTTATCAAGAATCTATCTACCTTTGTTTTAAGAATATTCAAAGACTCTGCTTCCACTGCCTTTTGAAGAAGAGAGCTCCAAAGACTCACGACCCTCTGAGAGAAAAAAATTCTCTTCATCTCTGTCTTAAATGGGCGACCCCTTATTTTTAAATAGTGACTGCTAGTTCTAGATTTTCTCAAAAGAGGCAACATCCTTTCCACATCCACCCTGTCAAGACCCCTCAGGATCTTATATGTTTCAATCAAGTCGCCTCTTACTCTCCTAAACTCCAACGGACACAAGCCTAGCCTGTCCAACCTTTCCTCATAAGACAGCCCGCCCATTCCAGGTATTAATCTAGTAAACCTTCTCTGAACTGCTTCCAACACATTTACCTCCTTCCTTAAATAAGGAGACAATACTGTTCACAGTACTCCAGATGTGGTCTCACCAATGCACTGTATAACTGTAACATTACCTCCCTACTTTTGTATTCAATTCCCCTCACAATAAACAATAACATTCTATTAGCTTTCCTAATTGTGTACTGTGCCTGCATACTAACCTTTTGCGATTCATGCACTAGGACACCCAGATCCCTCTGCATCTCAGAGCTCTGCAATCTCTCACCATTTAGATAATAAGCTTCTTTGTTCTTCTTTCTGCCAAAAGGGACAATTTCACATTTTCCTACATTATACTCCATTTGCCAGATCTTTGCCCACTCACTTAAACTATCTATATCCCTTTGTAGTCTCCTTATGTCCTCTTCACAACTTACTTTCCTACCCATCTTTGTGACATGAGCAAATTCAGCAACCATACCTTCAGTTCCTTCATCCAAGTCATTTATATAAATTATAAAAAGTTGAGGCCCCAGCACAGATCCCGGTGGCGCACTTGTTACATCTTACCAACCAGAAAATGGCCCATATATGCCTACTCTCTGTTTCCTGTTAGCTAGCCCATCTTCTGTCCATGCAAATGTGTTACCCCCTACACCATGAGCTTTTATTTTGCGCAATAACCTTTGATGTGACACCTTATCAAATGCCTTGTGGAAATCTAAGAACAGTACATCCACCCATTCCCCTTTATCTACGGCACATGTTACTTCTTCAAAGAACTCCAACAAATTGGTTAAACATGATTTCCTTTTCACAAAACCATGTTTACCCATTTTTATTCGTATTCTCTCTTTTAAAGTCTTTGTCACCTCTTTCCCTATTTTCCTCCCTTAGTCTCTGCACTGGGAAATTCCTCATCTTTGACAGTTTCAATATCCATCTCACCTCCCACTTCCCTTCCACCTCTGAATTCACTGCCCACCTGTCTTATGTAAGTCACTCCCTCCATATAAACTCTCTCAATCATATTCACGGCCCCGCTCAACATTGTCATATTTTGTACTCTTTCTACTCCCATTGACTCAATCACAGAGTGGGGGGTGGGGGAGGGGGCACCTCCAACAATTTCTTGAATTATCTTTTGCCACCTACATCACTGTCGTCTCTTCCAATCACATTTCCTTCTGTGTCTGCCTCTGGGAAATAAAGTCACTTCCAACAGCACTTTCAAACCCCCAACCATGATATTTCTGCAGCAATTGATTTCCTCAACGACTCCCTCACCTCCTCTTTAGATACCGTTGCTCCCAACAAAACCTTTATTGTTTCCCATTCTGGTCATTCCCCCTTGATACGGACCCATCTTTGCTCCCTCAAATCCGAGGGGCGCCCACTTGAGTGCATCTGACACACAACTGGTTTAGCTATCCATCACGATAGCTAGCTAGACTACATTAGTCGTTATTGGACTTCACTCTCCTCTGCCAAAAACTGTGCACTACTCCGAGATAATAACAGACAGCAAAGTTAATCACTGACTTTTTTTCCACTATCAATTGTCCCCCTAAACCCATCTGCCCTTCCCCTTCCCACTTCAGCTCCAAAAACCTGTGTGAAGAGAACATGGACTTCTTTGTCACCAAGATAGTGAACAGCTGTCGATGGCACCTCTATTGCTTCCTTCCCTTAAACTTGCCCACCAAGCCAAAGCTTCACCCAGGCTCCCCTCTGCCACAGCCCTGAACCCACATCTCTCTATCTAGCTTCTCTCCCATTTCCCTACATGCCCTCTCCAAGCATAATCCACCTCCTACTCCCTTGACTCCATTCCCAATAAACAGCTGAACTTCCGAGTTCTCTTCCTTGCCCTCAGGCAAGCTGGCATTTAAAAAATTCCCTCTCCTCAGGAACTGCCACTCTCCCATTCAAAACTACTATCATCACCCTCAACCTCTCTGCCCTTGCTAACTACCACCCCATCTTTAATGAAAGGTCATCAATGTGAAACATTGGGCTGGATTTTGTGTTGGAGGTAGGGATCCTGGCCCTGGGCCAAAAAGTTGGGACATGTTTTTATGCCTCGCACCCCCGCCACCCCCCACCAAGAACCCCCCCCCCCCCACCCCGGAGCGATTCTCCGGTCTTTCAACCTCCATGTTTCCCATGCCGGGATCCCCATCTCTTTAAACATGGGGATCCCACCTCCAGGAGCTGCTAGCCAATCAGAAGGCCAGCAGCTCAGCAGTATTGGCAGTGCCACCGGGAGTGATGACCACTGGCAGTACTGCAGAGGCCTTGGACCCATGCCCAGCGCTGAAACCCCGGACCCGAGGTAGATGAGGTGGGGTCGCTGGTGGCAGTCTAGGAAGACCTGGCATAGTGGGTGACGGGGTAGTCAATAGTCATGCAGTGCAGGGGGAGGGGGTCCTGGGGGATAAAGTTGTTCCCAGTGGGAATCCTCCGTGAGCTTCCACAGCCTGCTGGGGAAGAGAATTCCTTAGATTCACCACCCTCTGAGTGAAGAAATTCCTCCTCATCTCAGTATTAAATGATCTGCCCTTTTTTCTGTGACTGTGTCCCCTGGTTCTAGACTCACCAGCCAGAGGAAACATCCTATCCACATCTACCCTGTCACGCCCTGTAAGAATTTTGTAAGTTTCAATGAGATCATCTCTCATTCTTCAAAACTGTAGAGAATACAGGCCCAGTTTCTGAAATTGCTCCTCATAAGACAATCCCACCATCCCAGGGATTAGTCTGGTGAACATCCATTGCACTCCCTCTATGGCAAGTATATCCTTTCTTAGATAAGGAGACTAAAACTGTACACAATACTCCAACTGTGGTCTCACCTGGCCTTTATACAATTGCAGCAAGATATTTTTACTCCTATACTCAAATCCCCTTGCAATGAAGGCCAGCATACCATCTGCCTTCCGAACTGCTTGCTGCACCTTCATACTAGCTTTTAGTGACTCATGAACCAGGACACCCAGGTCCCTTTGGACATCAACACTTCCCAACCTCTCGCCATTTAAAAAATATTCTGCCTTTCTGTTTTTTTCTGCCAAACTTCACACTTATTCACACTGTATTCCATCTGCCATGTCCTTGCCCATTCACTTAGTTGTCCAAGTCCCCTTGAAGCCTCCTTGCATCCTCCTCACAACTTACATTCCCACCTAGTTTTGTGTCATCAGCAAATCTGGAAATATTACATTTGGTCCCCACATCCAAATCACTTATATAGATTTTGAACAGCTGTGGCCCCAGCACCGATCCTTGGGGTACCCCACTAGTCATAGCCTGCCATCCTGAGAATGACCCATTTATTCCTACTCTCTGCTTTCTGTCTGTTCTTCAGTTCTCAAGCCATAGCAGTATATTACCCCCAATACCATGTGCTCTAATTTTGTTTACTAACCTCCTGGGCTGAATCTTCTGTGCCCGCTGCCGATGTCGTTGGCGGATGAAAGAAGCAGCGCGCGGGCCACATGTCGCTGAGCTGCCGCATTCGTCTGTGCGGCAGTTCATTTGAATGGCCGGGGCAGCCTGCCCTCCAATCGCTTGGACGAGGCAGCCTGTCTGTCCCCGGCAACTCCATCAACTGCTTGTGTGCAGGCACTGACGCCATTTTTAAAGGTCTTTGGACCCTTCCATTATATTTAAAGATTTAAAGCAACAGGTAAAAAAAATTACATACATTATTTTGCCCCTCTCCCACCACCCCCCCATAAAATTAATTACTTGCCCTCCCCCCCCCAAGCACTTATCTTGTCCACGTGATCTTCCCCCCCAAAGTGCTTAAACTATAAACTTTACCCTTCCCACCATTCCCTCCACCAATGAAAATACATTAATGCCACTCCCTCCCCCAGCACTGATAAACTTATCCGCTCCCCCCTCCCCCCTAGTGTGGTGCCTTATTTCCCCAGAAGGGGATCAGAAGACACGGGTGTGCCGGCCGGTGGCACGAAGATCGCCCCAGGACGGAAGGCGGTGGCGTAAATATAATTAATTCAGTACTTTTAATTTATTTAAGTATTTAAATTGCGGTCCCTTCGCTGAGCAGCAGGGGTGCTGTCTCAGGGCCTCACTGCTGCCAGGAGGATCGGGCCGGGCTCTCACGGTGTCGAGGTCCGCGGCGGGCTTCATCCGGAGGCACCTTCAGGCACCCCCCCCCACCCACCTGGGAGAGAACTAAATTCAGCCCCCTGTGTGGGGTCTTATCAAAAGCCTTCTGAAAATTCACATTTACTGGTTCTCCTTTATCTATGCTACAAGTAACATCCGCAAAAATCTCCAACAGGTTTGTCAAACATGATTTCCCTTTCATAAATCCATGTTGACTCTGCCCAATCATGTCATTATTTTCCTAGTATCGAGTTACTCATCTTTTCTAATCAATTCTAACATTTTCCCTACTACTGCCATTAAATGAACTGGTCTATAGTTCTCCGTTTTCTCTCACGCTCCTTTCTTAAATTGTGGGGTTACATTTGCTACTTTCCAGTCTGCAGGAACCCTTCCAGAATCTATAGAATTTTGAAAGATAACCACCAATGAATCCATTATCTCTATAGTCACTTCCTTCAATCCTCTGGGATGTAGCTCATCTGATCCAAGGGATTTATCAACTTCCAATCCAGATAATTTTTCAAGTACTGCGTCTTTATTGATGCTAATTTCTTTCACTTTCTCATTTTTACAAATCTGTTTGTTCCCTAGTATTTCTGGAAGATTTTCTGTGTCTTCCTCTATGAAGACAAACACAAAGTAATTGTTTAGTCTCTCTGCCATTTCCTCATTCTCCACTGCAAACTCTCCTGTCTCCGCCAGTAATGGACCCACATTTGTCCTTGCTAATCTTGTCCTTTTCACATACCTAAAGAAGCTTTTACAGTCCGCCTTTATGTTTCTAGCTAGCATTCCTTAATTCCCTTCTCTTCCTCATTTACATGCTTTCCCTTGGTGACATTCACATGTACACTTAGGACACCTTCCAGTGTTGTCAGACTGCTTTTTGACATCCAGTCTTGGATGAGCTACAGTTCTTCCAATTAAACTTTGGGAACACTAAATTCATTGTCTTCACACCCACCATAAACTCTCTTCCTTTTGCTCTCGAATCCATCTCCCTCCCTGGTCATTGTCTCAGTGAACTAGGCAGTTAACAATCTTGGCATCCTATTTAACCCTGGGTTGAGCTTCCAATCTTGTATCCTCTCCATCACAAAGATTGCCTAATTCTACTTCCATATTATCGCCCACCCCTGCACTTACTACAGCCCATCTCCCATTGACATCTGTATCCATGCTTTGGTCATCATCAGGCTTGACTATTCCAAAGCTTTCATGGATAGTTTACACTCTGTAATCTTCAACTCATCAATAACTCTGATGGCCATATCTTATTCTGTACCAAGTTCTGCACAACCATCACCCCTGTTCTTGTAAACCTTAATTGGCTCTCAAATCTCCAATGTGGCACATTTAAAATTCTCAACCTTGTGTAAAAAGCACATCATCCCTTCATGGTTTCGCCCCTCCCTAACTCTGTAACCTCCTACAGCCCAACAACCCACCCCTTCACCCAATCCTCCATTCCTCTGACACTGGCCTCCTGTGCAACCCACACCATGCTTTGTTCACCTCATCATTGATGGCTTTGCTTTCTGCTGCTTGAAACCTATGTTCTGGAATTTCCTCCATAAACCACTTCATCCCTCAATACCCTCTTTAAAACCTACTGCTTTAACGAGATTTTGGTCAGTCTTCCCAATATCTCCTTCTTTGGCTCAGCATCGATTTCTGATTAAGCTTTTGAGATGTGTTTTGTGATGTTTTTCTACACTGAAACCATTTTACAAATGCAAGTTGTTACTGCCATTAAAGATGGTGATTTGTTCAGGTTTCTGTTCCAGTTTAAGCTCATGTTCCCAAAAGCAGATTTACGGATGGGAATGGAGTTTTTTTTAAGTTGAGTTCCTAAGTTATGCAACAATGTCACTCTTACCTGTTGCTTCGCCTATTCGGTAAAATCTTTTCCATGGCGACCAATATTTCTCATTTAATAAGATATGGTGTTGGCAAACAACAATGATCCACAGGCTTAGTACCTTTCCTTAGGCTAAAGATCAGGACAAGTACAACCTGCAGCTGTGAGGCAGGGTGGAGAACAGGTAATACAGTAAAAATGTTATGAAGAAATAGACTGAATTAGACAGAGAGATCAGAGCCCAAGACCTGTAACGTGACAGAACGAGGGAACATAGCAGAATTCAGGATAGGCAGTGAGAAAGGCTTGGAGATGGGAACAGGTGGGGAGCAGCAATGAGTGACACAGAAATATGACTGCTTTTCCTTATTTACTGTTTTTTCTACTTCTCTTTATCCAAAGAGTAGTTAGAATATGGAACTCGCTACCATAAGGAGTAGTTGAAGCGAATAGCGTTGATGCATTTAAGGGGAAGCACATGGGTAAAAATGAAATAGAAGGATATGCTGATGGAGTTAAATGAAGTAGGTTGGTAGAAGGCTTGTGTGGAGCAGAAATGATCAGTTGGGCCGAATGGCCTGTTTCTGTGCGGTAGACTTGATGGAATGTGCGAAACCATGATCAACATCGAACTTCAAGGTAGTGGGATGGTAGAATTGAAAGCCTTGAGACATTTAAGCTAAAGTCAGATTATGTCTTTGGTGTGGGGTTATAAATTATTCTTAGACGGATGAACTAAGATGGGTCAAAATACTTCCTTGTCCTTATTTCACTTGTGGGGAAAAAGCTACAATGATGGTTAAAAAAAAAATCCAGTGAAGCATCTTAATGCAGGAGTGGAATATTGATGCAGCAAAGTTTACTATCTGGTGTATCACAATATGATTTTTGAATTTCCGAATCCAGACACAGTTTAAGTACAAATAAGCTGCATTGAAAAGTACTGATTTTTAACCTTTTTGGCAGCACACAATTAGGACATTAAAATATATTTCTGACAGTGTCTTGTTTTGGCACACCGAAGCCCTGGATGAAATTAACTTGTAAAATGCAACATAAATGCTGAGGCCACTGCATTCCAGATATGAAAAAGTTAAGTAATTATTATTAATAGGCCAGATTTTACTGGAGTGGGGCATCTCACAGCATGCCCCATTAGCTAGATTATTTTCCTCACCCTTCAGCTCGAGAAACTTTGGCCCCGTAAGTTGCTGGAATTGCGAGCTGATAACAGCATGGCGAGGGCAACAAGGCATTTGTGACCTTGGTGAACGATGGGACCAAGAGTCTATATACTTAACCAATGAGATTTAAGGATTGAGAAACATACAGATGATCAACATAGCCGGAAATGGTGTGAATGTGAGTCAAATCAGGTACAGTAAGAAAAATAAAGAGAAGAGATCGGATTAAGAGAGTGATAAAGGAACAGTAAGAAATGAATGCTCGCATTCTTAAAACCTCTAACAACTGTTTACTACCTGCCAGAAACTATTTAAATTGTTTTCTTTCTGGGACAGACAGATTGATAGGCATTGCAGGAATATTATTCTAATTAAAAAGGTACTTAAACTGTTTTACTACTAACATTTTGAGGCGGGTTTAATTGGCAATTGATGCACAAATGCAGTCACTCCATGAAACTCATGGGGAGGTTGAGGGAGAACTGCCATTTTTCCGAGGCTAATGGCTGAGCAGTGAAAGTCATCCAGCACCTTGTGCAGACTGACAATTCACTGGGTGTTTCTCCATTGCCACAAGTTTCTGGATGATTCACACATGAGTAACAGTGAGCACTATTGAGCCCACCATTACGATGCCAGCAACATCTGGGCCGGTGCCTTTTCCTTCCCCAATGCTACACAGCTCTGCAGAGGATGGTCAGGGTCAAAGCATCAGTGACAACTTGACGTTGCCTGACTGTCATTGGTCTCTCCTTCACAGTATTCTGCAAATGGGTAGGGGAAGGAGTGAAGAATACCTCAAGCCAAACAGAATGAATCGTTTCCTGTATTTTTTTTTATCTACATAACTATATGGCTTTTTCAGTAAATAAACAACATGAGTGCAGATTTGAAGCATTAAACTTGCTGCTGCTGGTATTTTCTGTTCAAACATGGACAGCAGTTGAAGGAAAAAAGGCAAATTATTGACTACGTATTTGCAGGTCTAATCATTCCAAAGAAGCTAAATTCAAATCCCACCACGGCACATTGAAAATTTGCATTCATTATTTAAAGAGAAATCTGGGAATAAAAAGTCAGTTTCAGTAAATGTGACCATGTCGGATTGTTGTAAAAATCCAACTGGTTCACCGATGTCTTTTACAGGGAAGAGAACCTGCTATCCTTACCTGGTCGAGTCTATACGTGACTCCAGTTCCACTTCAACGTGCATAACTCTTAGCTGCTTTCTGAAGTGCCCTAGCAAGACAATCAATTGTATTAAGCACTTCTTGGGGCAATTAGGGATGGCCAATAAATGTTGGCCTTATCAGCAACACCTACGTCCCGGGAATGAATAAGGAGTGACTGATGGTGTGCACTGGTATTTAATGACAATAGCTGGGGCCTTATTTACACACACCAGGTCACTTTGGTTGCCTATCACTTCATATATTAATTTGCAGTCAGAATGCTAAAGTCAATATCTATTTATTAAATATGCATCAATGCACATCAACCTTAGAAAACAGCAAACTGACAACAAGGATGAACAGGAATGGAAGTCCAAAAGAATATAGATTCTGTACTTCTTGATTCATAAGCATTAATCGATGGCGGGGATGTGCTCCAAGATTGAAGTGCAGTAGTTTTCACAGTCTGGCCGCTCATCCTCGATGCATGGCTCGATGCCATGCTCGGACACCTTGGGAAAACCTTTTTATTATTGGTTTTTGCTCAGGCTGTTTTCTGATGCCAGTGGTCAGCTATTTGTGTTGCCTTTCCCTGCGATATCATTCATTGCAGACTGTAAATAATATTCAATTGGTGTGAGATCGTGAAGAATTTTTTTTTTCCTCGTGTGTGATGGCTTTTTCAACAATTATTTTCAACATTACAACTTCACTGCAAAAGTATTGCATCGAATGTAAAGCGCTTTAGGACATCTTGAGGTCGTAAAAGACACTAAAATTCTCTTTCTTTCTTCCTGTTATTAAGTCTTGCATCTAGCACACATTTCCTGTTGAGTGTAAATCTTACTTCCTGTAAGTGCTCTTCCAATCATACTTTGTTTGGAAGTGAGGATAGGTTGGGGAGATTAGGGATGAGGAATAGCTGTGGATATGAGGAATGCTGGAATGGACACAAACCTCAAGGAGAATATGGCCCCTGCTGTGCCTGTGGTCTGGCATCTGTCACTCTCCTCCAGATTATCATCAGCACTGCTTCCTCAGTGGGAGTGATCTGATGGAGTTGCGCTTCCCCTCCCCCGGGTCAAGACCTGTTATGTGCTATCTTGTCCTGGAAGAGAAAGAGTGGTGATTGTGAATGATGACTGTATTGGCAGGTGTGTGTGCGCGTGTGTATATGTGATACCTCACTTGGGTGAAGAGCTGCGAGATGTGTCTGGATAATGGATACTGCCTGTGAAGGATGCAATCGTGTGTGTGTGAATATTAGTGCATCTATTGTTAGATTGTGCATAAATTGTGTTGAGTTTGTGATGGTAGTTGTGGTGCAGTTATTAGGAAGTGTGTTTTTGAGATGTGTTCTTACCTTGACCACTAGTGTCAAATTGTTAAATTTTTTGCAGCGCAGAAGCCATATTCTGGGGCCAGAGCTCCTGGCTGTCACCTCTGGTCATATCTTCCCATACCCACCATATTATTTGCCTTTGTGATCTCCTTCCCCACTGTGGGTACAGGGTATCCTTCCTCCTCTGTTCCTCCTCTACCAGGACCTCCTGTGCTGTGTTTTATTTTATTCGTTCGATCGTGGGATGTGGGTATCGCTGGCTAGGCCAATATTTATTGCCCATCCCTAATTTCCCTTGAGCAGGTGGTGGTAAGCTGACTTCTTGAACCACTGCAGTCCTTAAGGTATAGGTACACCAACAGTGCTGTTAGGAAGGGATTCTTTATAATGAGAGGAATTGAAATTAAGAGTAAGGATGTTATGCTTCAGTTATACAGGGCATTGGTGAGACCACATCTCGAATACTGTGTGTAATTTTGGTCGCCTTATTTAAGGAAGGATGTAAATGCTTGGAGGTGGTTCAGAGAAGATTTATTAGATTTGTACCTGGAATGAGTGGATTGTCTTATGAGGAAAGGTTGGACAGACTGGGCTTGTTTTCACTGGAGTTTAGAAGAGTGAGGGGAGACTTGATTGAAGTATATAAGATCCTGAACGGTCTTGACAAGGTGGATGTGGAAAGGATGTTTCTTCTTGTGGGTGAGTCCAGAACTAGGGGGCATTGTTATAAAATTAGGGGTCGCCCTTTTAGGACAGAAATGAGGAGAAATTGTTTTTCTCTCAGAGGGTTGTGCAACTTTAGAATTCTCTGCCTCAGAAGGTGGTGGAGGCGGGGTCATTGAATATCTTTAATGCGGAAGTAGATAGATCCTTGTTAGGTAAGGGAATCAAAGTTTATCGGGGGTAGATGGGAGTGTGGAATCCGAGACACAAACAGATCAGCCATGATCTTATTGAAGGGCGGAGCAGGCTTGAGGTGTCGAATGGCCTCTGTCTGCTCCTAATTCGTAGGTTCGTATGTAGGATTTTGACCCAGCAACAGTGAAGGAATGGCAATATAGTTCCAAGTCAGGATGGTGTGTGGCTTGGAAAGGCACTTGCATGTGGGTGGTGGTGTTCCCCTGGATCTGCTGTCCTTGTACTGGGCACAGGGGTCAGGAGGTGAGTTACTCACTGTAGAATTCCCAGTCTCTGACCTTCTCTTGTAGCCACAGCGTTTATGTGGCTGGTCCAGTTCAGTTTCTGGTCAATGGTGACCCCCCCAGGATGTTGATAATGGGGGATTCGGTGATGGTAATGCCATTAACATCAAGGGGAGATGGTTAGATTCTCGCTTGTTTGAGATGGTCATTACCTGGCACTTGTGTGGTCTGAATGTTACTTGCTACTTCTTAGCCCAAGCCTGGATATTGTCCAGGTGTTGCTGCATCTGGACATGGGCTGCTTCAGTATCTGAGGAGTCATGAGTGGTGTTGAACATTGTGTAATCATCAGCGAACATCCCCGCTTCTGACCTTATGATGGAGGGAAGGTCATTGACGAAACAGCTGAAGATGGTGTCTAAGAACCATTGAGCCCTCTCCCTCAGTCCTTGAGCCATCCTGATGTGTACCATTGTCTATCAGCCAAGACACTCCACACCTTCAGTGGAGTGTGTGCTTGAAGGCTACATATACCACTCTACTCCTAATCAGCACTGAGTGCTTAAACATGTGGGGCTGAATTTTACCAGCCCTTTTGGTTGGGAGGCAGGAAGGCTGGCAAAATGGCATGGGAAGGCATCGGGTGGAGTTTTTAAAAATTCATTCATGGGATGTGGGCATCGCTGGCCAGGCCAGCATTTACTGCCCATCCCTAATTTCCCTTGAGAAGGTAGTGGTGAGCTGCCTTCTTGAACCGCTGCAGTCCATTTGGGGTAGGTATACCCACAGTGCTGTTATGAATGGAGTTCCAGGATTTTGACCCAGCGACAGTGAAGGAACGGCGATATAGTTCCAAGTCAGGATGGTGTGTGACTTGGAGGGGAACTTGCAGGTGGTGGTGTTCCCATGTATTTGCTGCCCCTGTCCTTCTAGTTGGTAGAGGTCGCGTGTTTGGAAGGTGCTGTCTAAGGAGCCTTGGTGCATTGCTGCAGTGCATCTTGTAGATGGTACACACTGCTGCCACTATGCGTCGGTGGTGGAGCGAGTGAATGTTTTTTAGACGGGGTGTCAATCAAGTGGGCTGCTTTGTCCTGGATGGTGTCGAGCTTCTTGAGTGTTGTTGGAGCTGCACCCATCCAGGCAAGTGCAGAGTATTCCATCACACTCCTGACTTGTCCCTTGTAGATGGTGGACAGGCTTTGGGGAGTCAGGAGGTGAGTGACTCGCCGCAGGATTCCTAGCCTTTGACCTGCTCTTGTAGCCACGGTATTTATATGGCTACTCCAGTTCAGTTTCTGGTCAACGGTAGCCCCTAGGATGTTGATAGTGGGGGATTCAGCAATGGTAATGCCGTTGAATGTCAAGGGGAGATGGTTAGATTCTCTCTTGTTGGAGATGGTCATTGCCTGGCACTTGTGTGGCGCGAATGTTACTTGCCACTTATCAGCCCAAGCCTCGATATTGTCCAGGTCTTGCTGCATTTCTACACGGACTGCTTCAGTATCTGAGGAGTCACGAATAGTGCTGAACATTGTGCGATCATCAGCGTACATCCCCACTTCTGACCTGATGATTGAAGGAAGGTCATTGATGAAGCAGCTGAAGATGGTTGGGCCTAGGACACTACCCTGAGGAACTCCTGCAGTGATGTCCTGGAGCTCAGATGATTGACCTCCAACAATCACAACCATCTTCCTTTGCGCAAGGTATGACTCTGGCCTGCAGAGAGGTTTCCCCCTGATTCCCATTGACCTCTGTTTTGCTAGGGCTCCTTGATGCCATACTCAGTCAAATGCTGCCTTGATGTCAAGGGCAGTCACTCTCACCTCACCTCTTGAGTTCAGCTCTTTTGTCCATGTTTGAACCAAGGCTGTAATGAGGTCAGGAGCTGAGTGGCCCTGGCGAACCAAAATGAGCGTCACTGAGCAGATAATTGCTAAGCAAGTGTCGCTTGATGGCACTGTTGATGACACCTTCCATCACTTTACTGATGATTGAGAGTAGGCTGATGGGGCGGTAATTGGTCGGGTTGGACTTGTCCTGTTTTTTGTGTACAGGACATACTTGGGCAATTTTCCACATTGCAGGGTAGATGCCAATGTTGTCGCTGTACTCGAACAGCGTGGCTAGGGGCGCGGCAAGGTCTGGAGCACAGGTCTTCAGTACTATTGCCGGAATATTGTCAGGGCCCATAGCTTTTGCAGTATCCAGTGCCTTCAGTCGTTTCTTGATATCACGCGGAGTGAATTGAATTGGCTGAAGTCTGGCATCTGTGATGCTGGGGACTTCAGGAGGAGGCTGAGATGGATCATCAACTTGGCACTTCTGGCTGAAGATTGTTGCAAATGCTGGGCTCCCCCATCATTGAGGATGGGGATATTTATGACGCCACCTCCTCCAGTTCATTGTTTAATTGTCCACCACCATTCACGGCTTGATGTGGCAGGACTGCAGAGCTTAGATCTGATCTGTTGATTGTGCGATCGCTTAGCTCTGTCTATCACATGCTGCTTACGCAGTTTGGCACGCAGATAGTCCTGTGTTGTAGCTTCACCAGGTTGGCACCTCATTTTGAGATATGCCTGGTGCTGCTCCTGGCATGCCCTCCTGCACTCTTCATTGAACCAGGGTTGGTCTCTTGGCTTGATGGTAATGGTAGAGCGGGGGATATGCCGGGCCATAAGGTTACAGATTGTGGTTGAGTACAATTCTGCTGCTGCTGATGGCCCACAGCGCCTCATGGATGCCCAGTTTTGCATTGCTAGATCAGTTCGAAATCTATCCCATTTAGCACGGTGGTAATGCCACACAACACGATGGAGGGTATTCTCAATGTGAAGGTGGGACTTCGTCTCCACAAGGACTGTGCGGTGGTCACTCCTACCAATACTATCATGGACAGATGCATCTGCGGCAGGCAGATTGGTGAGGACGAGGTCAAGTATGTTTCCCCCTCTTGTTGGTTCCCTCACCACCTGCCACATACCCAGTCTAGCAGATATGTCCTTTAGGACTCGGCCAGCTCGGTCAGTAGTGGTGCTACCGAGCCACTCCTGGTAATGGACATTGAAGTCCCCCACCCAGAGTACATTTTGTGCCCTCGCCACCCTCAGTGCTTCCTCCAAGTGCTTTCAACATGGAGGAGTACTGACTCATCTGCTGAGGGAGGGCAGTAGGTGGTAATCAGCAGGAGGTTTCCTTGTCCATGTTTGATCTGATGCCATGTTACTTCATGGGGTCTAGAGTCGATGTTGAGGACTCCCAGGGCAACTCCCTCCCTACTGTATACCACTGTGCCACCACCTCTGGTGGGTCTGTCCTGCCGGTGGGACAGGACATACCCAGGGATGGTGATGGCAGTGTCTGGGACATTGTCTGTAAGGTATGATTCTGTGAGTATGACTATGTCAGGCTGTTGCTTGACTAGTCTGTGGGACAGCTCTTCCAATTTTGGCACAAGCCCCCAGATGTTAGTAAGGAGGACTTTGCAGGGTCGACAGGGCTGGGTTTGCCGTTGTCATTTCCGGTGCCTAGGTCGATGCCGGGTGGTCCATCCGGTTTCATTCCTTTTTATTGACTTTGTACCTGTTAGATACAACTGAGTGGCTTGCTAGGCCATTTCAGATGGCATGTAAGAGTCAACCACATTGCTGTGGGTCTGGAGTCACATGCCGGCCAGACAAGGTAAGGACAGCAGATTTCCTTCCCTAAAGGACATTAGTGAACCAAATGGGTTTTTACAACAATCGACAATGGTTTCATGGCCATCATTAGACTAGCTTTTAATTCCAGATTTATTAATTGAATTCAAATTCCACCTTCTGCTGTGGTGGGATTTGAACCCATGACCCCAGAGGAATACCCTGGGTCTCTGGGTTACTAGTTCAGTGACAATACCACTACGCCACCACCTCCCCCAGTACCTGACGTCTTCTCACTGGCATACTATGTTGCCGGCAGCGGGAAAGGTGGCAGACAGCCCACCTGCCTGGAGCTCAATTGAGCCACTTAAGACCCACTTCCTGCCTCTGCGGGCATTTTGCCTATGTCAGGAGGGTTCACTGCTGCATGGAGATATTGCCAGGTAAACCCTGGCGGCCTCCCAGCAGGCTCTGTGGTGGGGGGGAGCATCCTCCTTCTTAGGCACTCTTTGGCCCATGGCGGTGGGGGCTCTGATGGCAATAGGGTGCCTCCTGTCCTCAGTCTCTCACACATGCACGCACACACACACACACAGCCTGTATGTAGAAAAATAAAGGTGACATTCAGAAGGACACACTGGAATTACTTTTTGTCCAGCAGGTACTTGAAAAGCTATGCTAACAGTTCAATGTTGGAGAAAATAATGGACTGTTAACACATTCATGAATGGAAATATATTAAAAAACCATAATGGAGACCTTTGAAAAGTCAGCTTTTGTAAATTTACAAAATGGAAGAGTGGAGACATGTGGAAGAGTGGGATGTGGAGGCTTTATGCACATGAAAAAGGTGTTATACAGTAGGAAGTGCCTTGGTAATGTTATGAAGCATTCCATTATTATGATGGCTGTTGTAAATTGTAGGTAAGTGATGTGGTAATGGCACTTTTGGTAATAGCATTGCAGTTATTTCATATTTATGTAACCTTTATGATTCGGAATGTGAGCTACACGGCAAATCAGTTCACATTGCATATTCAGTAGGCTAAGTAGCTGTGATATTGCTACCAGCCTTTCATCTAACAACTGATTTCAATAAGTCCCCAATACTAATTCCACATGCAATTAAAAATGTTGACAGAATTGCCTCTATTAATGGACAAAGAAAAGTACTCAAATATATAATAAAAGCAAAATACTGCAGATACTGGAAATCTGGAATAAAAACAAGAAATGCTGAAAATACTCAGCAGGTCTGGCAGCTTCTGTGGAGAGAGAAGCAGAGTTAACGTTTCAGGTCTGTGACCTTTCATCAGAACTGGCAAAGGTTAGAAATGTCATAGGTTTTAAGCAAATAAAGTGGGGGTGGGACAAAAGGGAAGGTGTTGATAGGACAAGGTCACAGAGAATGACTGACAAGAAGCTCATGGAGCAAAGGCAAACGGTATGTTAATGGTGTGCTGAAAGCCAAAGCGTTAGTGCAGAGAGGGTGTAATGGACAGAACAATGAACAGCCCTGGCCCAAAGTACAAACATGAAAAAAGTGGGCAGGCACATGATTTTTAAAAAAATGAATGATGAAACAAGCTAAAATAAAATAGAAAGAAAAAAGAAAAAAAATAACTACAAATAAAAAGGGGGGCCCGTTATGCTCTGAAATTATTGAACAGTAGCTTGACATTCAGTGGTGGGATTATGGTTCGGGGGAGGTAGGAAGAAGTTTCTGAGAGTTGGCGCTGAGCCTCTGCAAGGTACAGGTCGCCAGACAACAACAGCACCACCCTTGTCTGCAGGTTTGATGATATTGTCAGGGTTGGACCTCAGAGAACAAAGTGCAGTAAGTTCAGAGGGAGACAGGTTAGAGTGAGTGGGGGAGGGGGGGGGGCAGAGAAATTGAGACGGCCGATGTCTCATCGACAGTTTTCAATGAAAAGATCAAGACTGGGTAACAGGCCAGAGGGAGGGGTCCAGGTGGAGGGAGAATGCTGGAGGCGGGTGAATGGGTCTGCTGGTCGGGGGTAGGATTGTTAAACAGGCAGATGGCCAGTCACAAAAATGAGGAAGCAAATGACAGTCTCTGACCCACAAATGTTTTATTAGCAATTCATCATCCAGTCCAAGCATCAGTTCCCACTATTTCCTTCTGGACAAACTCTCTGTCCAGAGGCAACTCCCCAACTAGGCAAAAACCCAGCCCTTAAATACAAAACTATAATGTGCATCACCTGCTCTCTATTAACATTGAAATGAGCCCTGTTTAATTAAAGGGACCAGCATTTTCAATATTGTGAAGGACTCCTGGTCAAAGAAGTGAGCGTGGAGGCGAAGGTGACGGAAGAAGAGCTCAACGTCGTGTCGAGCGCGAAATTCATTGAGGTGGGGGCGTAAGGGGATAAAACTGAGTCCTTTGCTGAGTACAGGACGCTCAGCGGCAAGAGAGGGGAAGGTCAGAGGGTAGAATGAATACACGGCAAGGGGTCAGATCAGAAGGGGTGGGATCAGAGGGAAGTGAAGGGGAAGAAGGATCTGGAGGGGCATTAATCCCCATCAGCTGCTGGAGCTTGCATTCCTTAACACCTGAAATGAAGAAAAAAAGTACTCAAATATATGCTGCTTGGGACAAGGACGAAAAAAACTGCCCAGCCCAGGAAACTTACCCCATCCAGATATGGTGTAGCCACAGAAAAAATTGACTCATCCACTCGGAGAAGCAAAAAGAAATAGATGTTGTTATTCTGTTGAATTTTTGTGCTTGTTGGACTCAGTTCCTGGGTAAATGTGGGGAGAACGCATACCAAATAATGCGCTTGGCCTATCCCGAATACGCTTATGAACACCTGCCTCAAAGGATCTCCCTTTTCTACAACTGACTGTAGGCCAAAGTTGGCCTCTTGCGCATTGCCGATTTTCATCACTCCAACATTAGCGGCCATGCTTTCAGCTGCCAAGGCGCTCAGCTCTGGAATTCACTTCCTAAACCATTCCATCTCTCTTCCTTTAAGATGCTCCTTAAAACCTATCTCTTTGACCAAGTGCTTGGTCACCTGTTCTAATATCTCCTTATTGGCTGAGAGTCAAATATTGTTTGATAATGCTCCTATGAAGTGCTTTGAGACATTCTACTATACAAGTTGTTGCAGCTTCATATTCTCAAAGCACCTTGCTTAACTAATAAACGTTAACTTATCTTTGAGGTCTGTATGTTAGCTTGTTTACAACTAATTGCATTCAAATACAAAGTAATTTTAATTGATCATTTTCCCTTGGCATCCCCTGCAAATTGGTACTGGTCTGGAAACAGACGGTCTAGCTGTCCTCTCCATTGGGTCATAGTACTTGGCCATGGGGTGGGGCAACTCATAACTGAACATGGAGCTGCATATTTGTTGTTGCCCATTTTTCAGATCTTTAATCCAGTATTTCCCATTCTCTTACTACCCATCATTCCTCTGGTGGGGGCAGAGCTGACATTTAGAGATAAGCCATTCAGGGGTGATGTCAGGAAGCACTCCTTCACACAAAGGATAGTGGAAATCTGGAACTCTCTTCCTCACAAAATGCTGTTAATGCTGGGGCGGGGTGGGGGGGGGGGAGCGGGTGGTGGTGGGGGTCAACTGAAAATTTCAAAACGGAGATGGCTAAATTTTGTCAGACAATGGTTACTGAGCCAATGCAGGTAGCTGGAGTTGATATATAGATCAAACATAGTTTAATTGAATGGTGGAACTGACTCTAGGGGCTGGATTGTCTACTCCTGTTCCTAAATCCTACCTGATCATAGACCTCCATGAAGGCCCCTCCATCACCAGCTATGAGGCAATCTGACAGAGGCTCACTCTCTCCCTCTGAGGGATCCTCCTGGCCTCTTCTATGCCTCTCTGAACCATTTGATAGAGGTGCTCAGTAATGAGGCAGAGGTAGGAGACACTACAGTTAGCCTCCCTGCCGCAAGGATAGGCAAAGGGAAAATTGGCCAGGGCTTTCCCGCCTCCCCACTCATCCCCACCACCCTCCTGCTCACTGGAAGAACAAAGTGGGGAAGCTTGAAATGTCTTTTTCACACAGAAGGTTATTGAAGGGGGAGAAAATTTGTGTGGAGCATAAATACTGACATAGAGAAGGCCTGTTTCTGTGTACTACACACTATGTAATTTGATGTTGTTATGGTCAAGTGAGGAGGGGTTAAAGGGCTTTCCTCTTTTCCCTCTCCTTGTTAGACCACAACAGGTTTAATTCTTTCTTAAAGTCGATGTACTGGCCAATTCAGTAGGTGTTTGATTGGTTCTTGTTTTGATCATAGCAAGTAAGTAATCAGACAGGTTTTCTTGAATTTAGCAAAGAAAGAGGTTAACTTTATTGTACTTAAACCAAACTAGTAAAAATAATAAATAATGTGCCAACTTTCACCCCCACACACACTGGAGGTTTATATACACACATAAATAGGTTACAGAGCGGAGAAAGGTAGATCGATTGAGTTAGACTCCATTAAAAGAAAATGTATACAGTCTGTGGAGTTTGCTGATTTGGCTGGCTTCCAGCTGAATTCAGTGATCCCAAGGCTTTTAGTTTGAAGACTGGTTTGGTGGGTCTCTTGGAGATAGTGATGCAGATGATTTCCTTCAACAGGTTTCTGATTGTAGCCGGAGTATGCAAAGGTGGTCAGTCAACGAGCAGATTTTGAAAGCTTTCAAGCTGGAATGGAGAGAGAGGGGGACCCCCACTTAGGGTCTGCTCATGTCAGAGTCCAGTTGCTTCTCCTCTAATGCAGAGAAAAACACCAGCTTAAAACCACAGATAGGGAGGGGATTGTTACATGACAGCCACTCAGTCATTCAAACATAACAGTTAGCAGCATTTCTCTGTTTGCTGAGAGAACAGGCAGTTCCTTTAAACTTCCTGGGTCTTGGTTCTTGCTGGGAAATGTAGACATTTTGTCTCTCTCCTCACAAGCATTGCAGTGTAGGATTCAGTGTTGCAAATTAAGTGATCATCTTAAGCTGAAAGGATGACTTCGCTGACAGCTTGCCTTTTCAAAATATCTTTTCAAAAAATATAAAATCAGATCTCCAGTCAGTGGATTAAAGAAAATTATCATTCAACAAAACACATTGGCATAACAATGTAACGGTGGAATGCTTTACCTGAGATAGCAATTGAATCAGAGATTTTGATTTAAAATGGAATTGGATGGGTACTTGTAAAGGAAAGTATATAGGATATGGGGAAATACCAGGGAATGGAAGTACAGTAGATAGCTCTTGCTGAAGACCAACACTGACACAGGCATCACTGAAAGTTAACATCAGGTACAGCAAGCAATTAGGACGGCCTTTATTGCAAGGAGTTTGGAATATAAGAATAAGGAAAGCTTGCTGCAATAAGTCTTTGTTGAGACCACACCTGGAATACAGTGTCTAATTTTGATATCCTTACCTAACGAAGGATATATTTGCCTTAGTAGGTGCAGGAAAGGAACACTAGATTAATTTCTAGGATGATGGAGTTGGCGTATAAGGAGAGATTGAGTAGAGTGGGCCTATATTCTCTGGAGTTTGGAAGAATGAGAGGTGATCTCATTGAAATGTATAAAATTCTTAGAGGGCTTGACAGAGTAGATGCTGAGAGGCTGGTTCCCCCTGGCTGGGGAGTCTAGTCATAGGCTCAGGATAAAGGACTGATCATTTGGGACTGAGATGAGGAGAAATTTCTTCAGAGTGTTGTGAACATTTGGAATTTTCTATCCCATAGGGCTGTGGATGCTCAATCGTTCAGTATATTCAAGATAGAAATTAATAAATTTTTGGACACTAAGGGGATCAAGGGATATAAGGATAGTGCGGTGATGTGAAGTTGGGGTTGAGGATCAGCCATGATCTTATTGAATGTTGGATCAGGAATGAGGGGCCAAATGACCTACTCCTGCTCCTATTTATTATGTTCCAATGTAGGTATGAGGCCCGAATGGCTTTCGTCTTGGTGCTACAATTTTATGATCTATGAAATATTGTTGAGCTTATGTTTTAATGTTTTAGTATGATGCCACCTCCAATTCATGGATTAGAGCTGAGGTTATTGAAAAAAAAAAATTGCTGCTTTGTATTCTTGACCTTGTGGCTTGAGATTGTGTAGTAATCTACACTGAATTAAACCTTTGACTGTTTCCCTTCCTATTTTAAATTACTGTTAACCATGTATCAGGTTAGGGGACTGAGTAGCTTCCTTTTATAAAGGAGTTCTCTCTGGTGTCCTGGCTAATATTTATCCCTCAATCAACATCACTAAAACAGATGATCTGCTGTGAGATCACATTGCTGTGTGTGGGAGCTTGCTGTGCACAATTTGGCTGCTGTTTCCTACATTACTACACTTCAAAAGTACTTGATTGGTTGTAAAGCACTTTGGGATGCCATGAGGTTGTGAAAGATGCTATATAAATGCAGTGTTACAACTGGGTGAGGAGGGGGTCTCAGTCTGCCGTCTTGCCCCTTTCCTGGTTTGGCCATAAAGAGTTTATATTTTCAAACACATTGATTTCAGCTTACCCCCTCAGTGAGTCCTTTGCTCACTGCACTCTAATTGTAATTGCAAATTAACCAATCAGACAAGTTTTCTTAGGTTTAAACAAGAAAAATGTAAGTTTATTAGCCATATCACTCTAACTTGGTTAAAACTACTAAAGTGACGCAAACCTGCTGGCATGCACACAAGAGAAACACACACACAAATAGATACAGAGGGGATGAAAGAATTAGGAGGGGGTGGGGGTGGTTGAAGTAGAATTCGTAATAAAGGAAATTCAGTTACTGGGTGGAAATGTCCTTGATAAAAGCCAAAGTCTTGGAGTTTTCACTGGGCCAGGTGTACAATTTCCAACTTGCTTCTCTGGCACCAGAAGGCACCAGAAGCCTGAAGAGGTGCTCTGTCTTGAGGCTTAAGTTGCTGTCATGCAAGACTATGCTGGAGAGAGAGAGAGAGAGAGAGCGAGACAGGGAGAGAGAACAAGTTCTGTGCAATGTCCAGTAAAAAAAAGTTTCAGTCGTGTCCCAAATGACGAAATTAATATGTTTCCATTTGGCAGCTGTGATTTCCATCACAGCAGATTCTGTTCTTTATAAGTTAGATCTTGGCTTGGAAACAATTCTGACATCCTGGATGACTCTCCTCTCTCCCTCATAGTGTCATGCCCATGCAATGTGAACTTAAGAACTATAAAATGAACTTATGAAGTAAACCTGGAACAGGAACTTTTCTTGTATAACAAAATGGAGTCAAGAGGTCAGGTGACCTTTCCTTTCCTGCCAATACACATAAAAATACAAGAACCCTGAGCTAATTTTCACACCTGGACATGTCTTGGAGAAGTCACTAAAATACAAATGACCTTTCTGGAGTGATATGGCTAATAAACTTACATCCCTGAGAAATCATTAAAAATGCAAATGATCCTTTCTGTGGTGATGGTTGCTTCTCTCCATCTGATTGGGTTGACAATACTGTTGCAGACTTTTTGACCCCAAACTCAAATTCCAAAGAATGGGTGTGGAAAAACTCTGCTTCATCAAGGTGGGATGAGAATGAATGACATCCGGACTCCATTGTCTAACAATGGTCTCACCATCAGAAACCATTTATGAGGGCTATGGAAAGAGAAAGTATGGTCACGTGACAGAAACTAGGTTTCTGATTAGGAGCTTTAATAAAGGTATATTCTGGGCAGACAAAGGAGATCCATCGATGCCATCAAAGAGAAAGGTCCCTGCCTAAGATTACCAGTTTTGAACTACATGTTGAGCCTTGAACTCCCTACCTGAGAAGTCGTACCAAGACTTCGCCATTGACCCTTGGCTGAAATATAACAGGAGTAGTCTGCAACAGCGCATCCGTCTTCCTGAACCTCCCAAGTCTTTCTTCAGTGAACAAGAGAAAATATTACAGCCCTGCACCATTGCAGGTCTTCACCCCGGGGAAATGTTCGACAGAGAACTCTTTACAAATCATCATACCTAACACATGTTATCTTTATAATCTTTGCCTTTTTTTGAGTGTGTGTGTATCTGTATGAGTGTGAGAGTGGGCCTTGTTGTGAATATTTCTAGTGTTGTATAATAAACATTTATCTTTCTTTTAAACTTGTTGTTTATCTGTTCTTGACAATTAAAGCACTCCGGTTAAAAACACTCTTTTAAAAAAAAATGCTGTCTTCAGTCAATCAAGAGGTGCAAAAGAGGGAACCATCCCTATCGTCTCTCACTTGTCTGTAACAAGCAACTGGGGGCTGCTTGAGTCCTATTTTCACTGGAAATAATTCCACAGCACAAAATTCCCCCCAAGCTGGGAGAAGGACTACCTCACTCAAATACAAGCTGGTAAGAAATGTTATGCTTAGTGTCTACAACAACATTGCAATTTTACTCGTGAAGATGTCATCTATTTGGTATATCTAGTTACATTATTTGCAGGTCCTAAAAGACACATTTAGGATTTTAACTGAAGTACAGAGCAGACGAAGTCTCCAAAAAGATGCTAATGATGTTGTTGTTCATAACAAGTGAAAAGATGTCTTATCTTCATAAGGCTAGCAAGCATGTTAGACTGATGAAAGAGGCTATCCTGCTAAAGCTAAGGTTGTGCTTATGAGTTGTAAAGTGAGAAGCCTAAACTACATCAAACCTAATATTGGAAGGATTATTACTGGCTGGAGGTGCAGAGAGTTCCTAATAATCATGTCCCTCAGATCAGAGAGCATAAAATTCACTAAAAGAAATATATCTGTCAGCTGCTATCTCCACACCATGGGGGAGGAAAATTGGAAAGCATTGCACACCATGGGAGTTGCTATTGAAAGCATCCAACCCATAAGCTTCAACAAATTAATGTTGTAAGTGATGGCATTTTACCCAGACTTGTACAATGCCCTGGATCAATGCTCTTAAAAAAGGACATTTTGAACTAATGCACTTATTATCAGCCTAAAGAAGGTGTTATTGGTCTCCAGAGCTACACAACAAAGACAATTGGCGACCACTGAGGTCCTCACAGTTGTCGCTATAATCTTGTACAGCTGGGTCCCCAGGGTGTTCCGACACAAAAGAAAGAGTGCTCCTGAAACGAAAGCTTCAAGAAGTTGCACTTTTCACTCTGAACATTTATTTTATGAGTTGTGACTTTTCTTGAACCTAACTCTCAAGGGCATGAAACTTCAGTCTTAAAAGCAGCCTAAATTGTGCACAGACTGTGATATTTACAACATTTTCAGAATATCACTGCAAGACAGTGGACTGCACATTCTTATTTTATCCAATATATTTATTATCAGTCTGCATTTGTTCAATTAAAGGCATAACGTATTTCTGATTCACTCCCTTTATTCATATTCCTGGAAGGTTTGTAATGTTTAACCATATTCGTATTGCACTTATTGAATTTGGGGTGCCTTGTGGGATTAGCATACTACATCTCAACACTACTATTCTATATTGTTACGAGCAACGCTTTTTGACACTGTTCTCAGTAAGCCAGAGGAGGCACTGTTTTATAAAGATCATGGGATGGAAATTCATCTGGGTGATTGCGCAAAATGGGCTGTATCAGATCAAGCCACCACCCCTCCCCTGCCTTATACGCAGCTCCTGATATTCAGTTCCATGGCAGTTAATTAAGTTAAATATAAGGTGCTGTGTAGCCGATCCAATACAGCACATTTTGCACCATCACCTGAGAATTTCTAGCCCTGTGTGCTTTGCATGATATAAACATCATACCATGCAAAATACAATTATTACTGTTGTGTTAAAATGCAGGTAGGTGTTCTTTTACTGTTGCTAATTTTAATTGCTATTAACATTGGGTTGTGTCATTTAAGAGGCTGCAGATATTCTGGCTCTAGTACACATGAATTAGGAGCAGGAGTAGGCTGCTCGGCCCCTCAAGCCTGCTCTGCCATTGAACAAGATAATGGTTGATCTGATTGTAACCGCAACTCCACATTCCCGCTTACCCCCGATAACCTTTCACCCCCTTGCTTATCAAGAATCTATCTACCTCTGCCTTAAAAATATTCAAAGACTCTGCTTCCACTGCCTTTTGAGGAAGAGAATTCCAAAGACTCGCAACAGTATTTTGGGTTCCTAGATAAGTTCCTGTTACTTTGCACCTTTTTTTTTAAAATGAGACACTGTGCGGCAATCTGATGTATGTTGGACAGAAAGTGCATGCATACCCATAAAGATTTAAAAATGTTAAAAATGTAACTCTGCCCCCATGGCAGAGATTATGTGACTTTATAACAAAAGGATTATCCACAAAATGTTACGGGGGGAAATGTGATGTGGAAAGTGTTACAGGAGGAAGTTAAGTGCCACATTTTAAAGGAACTGTACCCCATACTCCAGACCTTTAATATGTAGATAGATATATGTATTAAGGGCATTGTTATATTAAGATATCAGTTGAATACCATTTTTGAGCACTACAGTCCGACTGTTGTTTAAGTATGCTTGGCCTGGTAGCACTCTTGTTTGAGTCAGAAGCTTTTTTGATTGAAGTCCTCTAATGCGATATTCCTCGCACTTTCAGCAATTTGCCACGCACAAGAATAAAAAATACCAAAACCTAAACATCTAAGGACATGTTTAACTAACGGTAGATGCCCTGCTACAGCAAATCTCGGCTGACACTCTCCAGTGCAGTACTGAGGAAGTGCTGCACCGTCCGGGGCCTCCTCTTTCGCATGAGATGTTAAACCCCCAGGTCTCGTCTGCCTTCTCAGCCGCGAAAAGACCTCAAAGCACGACTGGAAAGCAAAACAGGGGAGTTCTCAACAGCCACGTCCTTCTGCACCAGAGCGGCTGTTAAATACAGCAACTCGCTTCGGGCTCTCCTGATCGAGATCACAGCGGTCAGTATTGGTCCACTCCAGAACCAACACATCGATTCAGCTGCACAACCTCTCTCCGAACCGCCAACCAGAACTGGGAAAGGAGGAAACAAATAGAATTGTTAAACTAAGTCAACGCGAGCGTCAGTCCCTCTAGTGGCTGATGCGAGAGCGAATTGTTATCGTCTGGGCATTTGCTCAGTTTCTGAACACTGGCGACGGGATAAAAAAAAAAGGAAAATTACAAAATTTCTGGCGCATTTGACTCCACTGATTTATAGAAAATACTCCCAGCTTCAATAAAACAGCAACAATTAAATATCTCGGTAAATTCTTCAGCAACAATTATTTAACAGGCTGATGCATTAGCTAGACCGGGCAAACTGCGACACTTGCAAATTATTGGGAATCTATTTTAAAATGTAAAGTTACAACTTTGGGTGCAAAACCAATTAGTGGATACGGAGTGTCAGAGTGCAGTGTGGTCAATTTCTATGTCTGTAACTCGCCTAGAGAGGGAGTTCGTCATTTTTCTTTTGGCTTTGCTTAATGTGATAGGGATTCTTCCATATAAAATGTTTTAAAAAATGAAGCAGTTGTCTTAAAATGCAGTGGAGACTTTCCACGCTACGCCCTCAGTTGTGGGTCAGGCAGGCACTGAATGGAGTAGCAATAAATAAATTACAGGGTTTTTTTTGGCAATGTAATTGTTAGTGGAGAAAGAAGAACGTTTGTCCCTCTCTCTCTCTCTGCCTTGCAAAAGGATTTGATCAGATCGGTTCCACTCGAGTGGTCTACACACTGACGCAACGCAACGGGGAGCATGGCTGATGAAACAGCGCCGGGTTCTTCAGCATCTCGGAGACACTGCAAAGCAAATCCAGAATGACCATCTCTGTTATTTCACACGACCTGCTCTGATTGGGATTTCCAAATGGGAGGTTGATGGGGCGAGGTAAGCGTGCTTGAAGCATTATTTTTTTTAAAAAATCTGTATAAATGCACGCTGGCTGCATATTGTATTCAAAATTGATGCATGGTTCGTTTTATTTTCTCCTTAAGATGTGTGTGTATGTGTTTTTCACCCCTCTGCAGCTGGTGGATCGAGCTAATGCAGGGCAGTTGGACGCATGCTCGCAGCAGTTTCGATGATGTTCGTGAGAATTAATTTCGCCCCTCCACCTAAAAAAATGTAGATATGCTGAGAGTTAGATAAGGCAAGCATAGAGAGAGAGAGAGAGAGAGAAGGGCTTGGCTTCAGCAAGCTTACCTCATCATGCTTTGCCTCTCTCTGCATGGTGACTATCTGTAATCTGCTGTTAAAAGTGCATGCGATCTCCCTGTGCAGCCAGCTAGGGGAAGCTGGAAGGGATTTGGTTATATATAGATGCATCTACATTGCATTTCTGATGCTTGTTTGGTGAGTGTTTTCCAGGACGCTTGGGCAGAGGAGTGCCTCAGTGCCAGATGTGTAATGATGGTTAATGGTCTGCGCTTTCTGATGTGGCTCTGTTCCAGGGTTAACGCGAGGGGGAAGCAAGGAAGCATCCAGGATGCCTGAGATAACCTTTTGAGATGTGGTTGGCCATGAATTTCCAAGCACAAAGTTGTCCAAGCTCTTCCGCAGATGCGCAGGCGCCGGGCTACCGAACAAGCACCTCTTAATTGTGCAGCGAGTAGAGGAAGGGACATACATTTTCATCTATATACCCATTTTACAGAGGGAGGGTCCGGGGGGGAGGAAAGACTGATCGGTGCAAACTTCTGATCAGAGAGAAGCTCCCCTCCAATCATCAGCACCCAGTTTGTGTCATGTAAAAGAGAGAGAGAGAGATCCCCGGGCAAGGTTGCTCCTGGCGTTAGTGTGAAGATGGTGAGTCCTCCCCTTGTGTGCCAGACACGGCTAACTCCACGGAGAATCAGCGAGAGAAACGGCGAGGAGAATGGACGGCGTGGGCCGCCACTTCCCAGCTCTCTAAATAATGTCATCGAGGGACAGCTCTCCCAAGAAAAGGAGTGAAATCTCAGCTCGGACCCCCGTGAAAGAGGTGATCAGAAGTCGCATGAAGATGGTCATTGACCAGCTCGAAGTTATCCTGCAGGAGCTGAAAGAAGTGGCGAAAGAACTGAAGGAGGTAACACAAAAAATCTTTTTTTTTCTTCTCGCTTGTTTTATTTTTGTTCCTGCGGAATAACTGGCCCAGACCGTCCCTATTTACCATTAATAAGAGTAATACCCTATCTGCATTCTCAATGCATCTCAGTCTCAAAAGAAGAAGGGCTGAGCTATTTTGCATGTTATGTATGCAATGTTAACATTGCAAAGACACAGGCACAATGTTGTAGGTCGGGCTTGAGATTTGACAAGGAGGGCGAAGCTAAGCTGGAACAAGGGAGTAGGTGCCAGCCTTGGTCAGAACTAACCAATTTTGTCCCTCTGTGTGTGTGTGTGTGTGTCTGGTGCTAAACTTTGTCCATCTCTTGTGGTGGTGCCGGCTTAAGGACAGGGGTGCAAGTTGCAAAGCCCCAGTTCCTTTTGGACTGCTGCAGAGCCTGGTGCCTGATCCATCGCCGACTTTGAGCAAATTCTGGCCAGAACACCGGAGAAAGGGATATACATTCCTTGCCAATCTGTGATCCCCTCACTACCAGATAGTATTGACCAGATATTCTTGATACCAACCTCCATCAGAAATACAGCATATTTCAAGATAACAAGCGCAATCTCATTCAGGTACCCCTGCCTCCCACCTAATAATATCACATTTCATATCAATTCATCTCGTTCATAACTGTTTAGGGCGCCTCTCCGTCCGGTACCCTTTCACATTCTGTTTCCCAGACACGGTTTTTGCATCTTTGCCACGAAACACTTTCATTTATTTTAAATCAGTTGATTGTTTTCCAGTAAACACGCGTTTAACGGTGATACACACGCAAGATAAATCCTGCTTCTGGCAGCAGGCGGGATGGTTTCTGAGGATTTATGCTACCTAGAGCCTTGTCACCACTTCTAACTATGGTTGTGTGCATTTGTCAAATGTCCCCTTTCCTGAATTAATCGTGATTGATTGACGCCCGTGTATCAAAGTCTTGACATTAATATGCAGCCTCGTATTGTTAACCAACTGCCATTAGTTATCAAGGAAGACATTCATTGGGAAATATGCACCGTTACAACGGGGGAAAGGTTTAATGCTTAATCCTTGGATTACATTGACAGCCCTCTCCAATCCAAGTTAGTTAAAGATGCATTTTTATCAGTTGGTATTTGTAGGGTTTGATTTATTGAATATTTTCAAAGCCCCTTGCTTTCCCGTTGTAGGTAGTGAAACAAATCGACAAAGTGACATCTGATTTTGATTTTGAGTTGGAGCCGGATGATTGGACTATTGCCACAATGAGTAGCACCTCCAGTAGTGACACTGCAAGGAACCACGACAAATGTGGGACTTTGTCTGACTACGGGCAGCTGGGATTCCTGACTCCAGACATCCTCTCGGACAGCTGGGAATTCTGCTCTTTCCTGGAGCTGCCAGCGGAGGGGAGCAAGGTTGAGGCGGGAGGGGATGACAAGGATGTGCCCCACACTCCATCGGAGCCGGACTACAGGTTGATGAACGGAGGGTTAATTCCGAACGGGCCCGAGGGCTGTGCCCCAGACTCGTCCAGTGAGGAGACTATCAGCAGTGCCCCCAGCCACAAGCCCCTTCCGAGGACCTCGGGCACCAGGGAGAGAGTGCGTTTCAGCGACAAAGTCCTCTATCATGCATTGTGCTGCGACGATGATGATGATGAGGAGGAGGAGCAGACTAACACGGCCACCACGAGTGCTGCCACAACCACTAATGACAGTCACGAGAGGGCTGGCGGTGCAGCATCTAAAGCAGCATCCTCATCATTTGTCTCCAAACCACGTCACCACTGCCAACAGCCCACAGTGACAGCCAAAGGCAATCCCACCACCAGGAAAAAAATCATGAGGAATAACAGCACACAGACAGTGTCCCACAAAAGCACTCAGACGCTCCTGTCATATGGGTCCTCTAAAACACAACAGAATTCAAAGAAAGAAGACGCAAAGTAGCCACCGCCACTCCTCGCACCCCCCTCACCACCCACTCCACACCCTCCCCTGCCCCTGCCCCAGATGGAAAACTGCTTGACTACCTATCGGCATCATGAGGCTCAGGGATTTTCAATAAAATAAAAAGAAATGTTTTACAGAAAAGGTAGATTCCAAAATTTTGCACCCATTGACTAATTGCATAAAAATGCACTTTAAGAATCTACTTTTTTTTTAAGCTTTATTTTATCTGGTACCTTCAAGATTGTAGGAGGCTTTTATTTTTGTCTTAAGTCGCAGTATTTAATCTTGCCTGAGTACTGTGCCTGTAAATAGAGCGTGCTTCCAAGCAAGCCTTTCTGTCTCTGTGCTCTGCTTCTCCTGGCAATGTCCTACAGTTGATAATGGGTTTCACTTTTTTTTTTGTTATTTCCAAAGTAATTAAATCTGTCCCAATTTAATTGGTTCTTTTTAAAGAGTTCCAGCTGCTGAATATTTTGGCACATTGCTGATCATTAACCTATTTCAGAAGATCTTACATCCATGCAAGTGGACTAGATAAAACCACAATGAATGGAGAAAATTCATGCACCATTCTTTAAATGAATTACATCATTTGAATGAACTGAAAAATCTGAATCTTGTGCATAAAATGCTTCTATAATATTCAGAGGGTGACTTAACCCATTGAGTGCTATCTAACTTTATCCTGAAGTACACTTGGGGATTGCCCTAACCGACACAAAACCAACAGTCTGTAATGTTATCATTTTACATATCAGATAAAGGATAGAGCAGTGTTTTAAATAAAGACAGAGTATTTTGTCCCTACAAGTTTTTTTTTGAAAGACACTGTGAAGCAGTATGCTTGGAAAAAAGTTTACATGTTTGATTTGTAATTCATATTGTATGGTTTGTTTAACACAAAACATTGACTCATTTGATGCAATAAATTAGTGTCTACTTTATCTAATACATCATGAGTTTCAAGGTTAATTTAAGGAAAAAGCACAGGGTTATGGATAACATGTAACTCACCCAACAGTGCAAGAATTGTCACACAGGAAATGATCATTAACATAAAAGCAAGAAGGAAAAAGCTGCCTGAAAGTAATACTCTCCCAACATCAAAAATATGAATCAATTTTAGTAAGATCAGTGACAGCAACATGTATTTACACTAAAGAACTTACTGTGATATACTTGGAGTAAGTTGCTGTTGTATATGGACAGAAACATGCAATTCTGCTGAGGGGGAGCTATGTCTGTTTGCTATGGCATGTCTGTTTAAGGCCATAATGTCTCATCAATGCAATTGTTTTTTAAAATCTTTTTTGAAACCGGGAAGAAATGGCTTTTTCTGTGTGGCAGTGAAATTAGCCTGTGTGATAGACATGTTTTAAAAAAATATATTTAAAGGTTCAGATGCCATTGTTCTATATTTTTCAAAGATGCTTTGTTAATTTTGATATTTAGAGGATCATAATTATGTATGTGAGCCAACCAAAATTCGCAGCTGTGAAGGAATACATTGTAGACTGGCAGCATTATATTGTGCTTTCTAGAATTCTAGTTTAAAGATTGGGTGAAGAGCTTTACACCCACAGGATGAGTGGAATAGTATGTCACCTGTGCAAAAGATCATTACTTGGTGCTTGTGTACAGTGGGTCTTGCACACTCATGTTTGAACTTTCAGGCCTTACTATGTTTTTTTAGAACATTACAGCGCAGTACAGGCCCTTCGGCCCTCGATGTTGCGCCGACCTGTGAAACCATCTGACCTACACTATTTTTCTACTGTCTTGACGCTTTTTCTTAAGAGTAAAATCTGCTATGCATTCTGCTACGCAGGAAGTTGACTACATTGCCCCCAGAAAGCAAATAATGGAATTGTTGATGCCAATTATGAGCCACTAGGAAATCAATTATAGAAAATAACGGCTGACCGTGAATTAATTAGAACAGCAATGAAAGGATTCACTCCTTATCAACATTTTTTAGTGTCCAGAATTGGATCAGTGTCTCAAATTCATTAAGAAGTTCGGGTATAAAGTTAGTAAATTTTCTTCCAGCGTAAGGTTTTCACTGTTGTCAATGGGTGCAGGCCAGCATTACATTTGATATGGAGATTTTCTGATGGTATGTTCAGATAAGTTGAGCGAAATGTCATAGAATAAAGAATACAATGTTCTGAATAAGAACTGAAGTTATTCAAATGTGTAAGTATTTCTGATGTTATTTGTGCAATAATGGCAGGATCGGCGATAATGCCAAGTCATTCTTAAAGATGAAATGTATCTATTTTAAATTGTCATTCAGTTCATGGCATCTGTATGCTTATTGATATCTCTCAGTGCTAGCTTGCTCCTGTGTTCTACGATTTTAAAATTGCTGGTCAGGGGACCGGAAATATTTTTGTGGAGAATTTACAGAAATCAATTATACTCTCCAGCAGTATGTCTTGGGAAGTGGCAGTGAGGCAGCTGGCCCAATTTATGTCATCGTGACATCACTGAAATGGGGTTTCTATATAAAATTTCTGCTCCGGGCTCCCTATGACCAGCTGTCATGTAGCATAAAGCAGAGACAAAGAAAGACTGAGAGACACCAGCAAGTACATAGACATTAAAGGATTATGTAGTAGTCCAAACTGATGGCATTTCCTGTTTAACAGATCAAGGGGTAATGTGATATCTTGTAAAGTTGTGTGCACCGTGCACACTTTGATTTGCTAACCACAGAGTGATTAATCCCAGAACTACCCTCGATCTGTCTGCTATTAGTTTATAATTCTATACCTATATCACAGGTTCCATTTTGCAATAAGGAAGCTTCAGCTAATTAAAGCTGGACTGTTGTCTTTGACATATATAATATCAGTAAGATGATAATGTTACTAGTGCAAGAATCATGACTTGATATAAATAAAAGATAGGAAGCTTTAGCCGAACTTACAGAATCATAGAATAGTACAGCACAGAAGGTGGCCATTTGGTCCATTAAGTCTGTGCCAGCTCCTTTGAAGAGCAATCTGGTTAGTCCCACTCCCTTACTCTTTCCCCATATCCTTGCAATTTTTTTCCCCTTCACATGTTTCCACAAATACCTCTTGAAAGTTATTACTGAATCTGTATCCACCATTCTATCAGGGCATGCATTCCAAATCCTTACTATTCGCTGTATAAAAAAGTATTTCCTCATGTCACCTCTGGTTCTTTTGTAAATTACTTTAAATCTGTGCACTCTGGTTAGCAGTTATCTCGCCATTGGGAACTGTTTTTCTTTATTTACTCGATCAAAACTCTTCATGATTTTATCAATTGTCCTCTTAGCCTTCTCTGCTCTAAGGAGAAACGACCCCACCTCCTCCAGTCCCTCCACATAACTGCAGGCCCTTATCCCTGGAACCCTTCTAGTAAATCTCTGTTGTACCATCTCCAAAGCCTTCACCTCCTTCCAAAAATGTGTTGCCAGAACAGGACACAATACTTCAGCTGGGGTCAAGTTAGCGTTTTTTGTATACGTTTAGCAAACTTCCTGGCTTTTATACTCTATGGGCTGGATTTTGTGCTGGAGACTGGCTCCCGGAGCCTGGCCGAAAAGGCGGCGCGAACCCTGCCCCTGCCTTTTCTTGCTCGCCCTTCCCCGCAACCCGGTGCAATTCTCCGGTCTTTTAAAATCAAAATTTCAGGAGGTGGGATCCCCGTCCCTTTAAAGTCTTTAAAGGGACAGGGATTTCGCCTGCAAGAGCAGCTGGCCAATCAGAGGGCTGGCAGCTCAGCAGTATCGGTAGCACCACCGGAAGCAGGTACTTCAGAGGCCTCGGAGCCAGGCCCAATGCTGGCACCCTGGAACAGAGGTAGGTGAGACAGGGTCACCGGGACCAGTCTGGAAGGCCCCGGTGAGGGGGAGTGGTTGTGCAGTCCATGGGGAGGGGGTCAGGGGGGTGTTAAAGTTGTTCCTAGTGGGGGTCCTCCACTGGTAAGATCCCAGTGGGGGTGGGAAGAGGCCCTTAATTGGGTGTTAATAGGCCTCAATTGGCCTCTGGGCAGGAAGTTGTCCCCCACCACCCCCCCCCCCCGCCACCTGAAGCAATTTTCCATGCCCCCACGCCTCTTACCCCAGGGGACCCCATAAAATACCGGCCAGTGTCTCTATTTATAAAGCCAAGGATTCCATATGCTTTATTAACTGCTTTGTTTGTCTGTCTGGCCACCTTCAGAGGTTTGTGCACAAACTCCCCCGGTTCTTACAATTTTAAAGCGGGTGCATCATTTAGTACGTGTTGCTTCTCCTCATTCTTCCTACCAAACTGTATCACCTCACACTTTTCTGAGTTAAATTTCATATGCCACGTGTCTGCCCATTCCACCAGCCTGTCTATATCCTCTTGAAGTCTATTACTATTTTCCTCACTGTTTACTGCACTTACAAGTTATGTGTCACCTGCAAATTTCAAAATTGTGCCCTGTACCCCCAAGTCCATGTCATTAATGTACATCAGTGGTCCTCGTACTAAATCTCTTCAGCAACAATGATTCATGATTGCTTTCCCCCAATAGGTTAATTCTGTATTTAATAATAATTCTAATCGTTAGTTTTCTTACGGATTTGCAATTTGTGCCTGGATATAAATGGTTTTACATTAGTTCCTACAGTACATTCGAGAACAATCTAGCTGCTGGGATCTTTTGGAGGTATGTAACTTTTAAAATAATACTTTAAGTTCTGTGTACAATTTTTGTTGTGCCATGCAGCTGGTATATATTGAGAATGGAGTGTTGGGTTTATGTCTTTCTCGATTTAAGTTTTGTAAGTACTTTGAAAGTCTTCAGTCACTGTGCTATCACGCAGCATGGAGTAGTGGACCTACCATGATCTGATAGATTGTATGGGGATTGAGGATGGGGTTACAGTTACAGTGCAAGTCCATCGATCCAGAGGACAGGTCATCAATGCTCACGTGGTGCATGCTGACAGATGATGACCATAGGCTTCCTGGAAAAGTAATGGTGCGTGAATGACACATGCTGTTTTTAATGTGAAAATTGGCCAGCAAGTTCAGCGATTAAAAGATACGCTTTGAATTGTAAATCTCCAGAACTTGCTGCTTGCTTTGTGCCTCTCCACCGTTTGCCTCTCACAAATGGCATCTCGCCCTCGACTTCCCAAATATTTTTAAGAACTTGCTGGATTTACACATTGACCATTAAACTTGCTGCAGAAGGTTGGGACTCATACTTAGCAATGTAAGTACCCTGTAAAGAAACTGGTAACTGTTACTGTGATGTTAATCAACCTTGCATGCCCGGTTTAAACGGTTGCGTCTCATTCTTGCATGCAATAAATTCTTCTTAGAGATTTTAAACATGTTAAGTTTTTATTTTTTTATTACTTGTCCTTTCTGTTTTTCCTCCTCTTAATCCAATCTTTCTTTCTCTTTATTTCTCTTAATGTACCTGATTTGACTCTAATTCACCCTCCTTCTCCATCATTCCTCAGTCCCTTTCTCAATCCTTAAATCTCATTGGTTAAGGCAATAGACTGTTGCACCTCATCATTCACTGAGGTCCCGGATGCCCTGTTGTCCTCATTCACTGTGTAATGAGCTGCCACCATGTAATGGTTTCTTAAAAAGAAAATCAACCCATTTCAGAGCTTTTTTTTAAACTGGAATTCCTCTAGTGATGGCACACTGACTCACCTGATCACAGTGATTGATTTGCAGCCTATCGTTCAGAGGTCTGTCTTCTACAGCTGGAGGTGAGGGTTTTTTTGACTGTTTGGGCCAGTATTTCTTTTTAACTTTCTCTGTTTTAGCTATAGGAAGGTAGCTCTTAAATCTGTTTTACCTGTGGTCTTCAATCTTAGACTTTGTCTTCTCACCACTGCTGCCTCCATATATTGAGCTGTCATCATGTAATGAGTTCTTTTTATGTTATTTGATGCAACATAAATAAGATGCATGAAGTCCAGTTGATTGAAGATCTCAAACAGGTTTATGTACAGCTAACTATTATATACAGTACGGAGCTAGCTATTTACAGAACTTGCCTCTGGCTTCGAGTCACATGACTGCATCCTGGTACTTAGCTCATTAGCATACTAAGATCTTAAAGGGCCAGCACTCTTAAAGGCAATCTCACAATACATTGTTATCAGCTCATACTTCCTGCAAGTTACTCTGCAAAACTTGTTCGAACTGAACAAGGTCCGGATGGGATCTATCCCAGGTTACTGAGGGAAGCGAGAGAGGAAATAGCTGGGGCCTTAACAGATATCTTTGCAGCATCCTTAAACACGGGTGAGGTCCCGGAGGACTGGAGAATTGCTAATGTTGTCCCCTTGTTTAAGAAGGGTAGCAGGGATAATCCAGGTAATTATAGACCGGTGAGCCTGACGTCAGTGGTAGGGAAGCTGCTGGAGAAGATACTGAGGGATAGGATCTATTCCCATTTGGAAGAAAATGGGCTCATCAGTGATAGGCAACATGGTTTTGTGCAGGGAAGGTCATGTCTTACCAACTTAATAGAATTCTTTGAGGAAGTGACAAAGTTGATTGATGAGGGAAGGGCTGTCGATGTCATATACATGGACTTCAGTAAGGCGTTTGATAAGGTTCCCCATGGCAGGCTGATGGAGAAAGTGAAGGCGCTTGGGGTCCAAGGTGTACTAGCTAGATGGATAAAGAACTGGCTGGGCAACAGGAGACAGAGAGTAGCAGTAGAAGGGAGTTTCTCAAAATGGAGACGTGTGACCAGTGGTGTTCCACAGGGATCCGTGCTGGGACCACTGTTGTTTGTGATATACATTAATGATTTGGAGGAAAGTATAGGTGGACTGATTAGCAAGTTTGCAGACGACACTAAGATTGGTGGAGTAGCAGATAGTGAAGGGGACTGTCAGAGAATACAGCAGAATATAGATAGATTGGAGAGTTGGGCAGAGAAATGGCAGATGGATTTCAATCAGGGCAAATGCGAGGTGATGCATTTTGGAAGATCCAATTCAAGAGTGAACTATACAGTAAATGGAAAAGTCCTGGGGAAAATTGATGTCCAGAGAGATTTGGGTGTTCAGGTCCACTGTTCCCTGAAGGTGGCAACGCAGGTAAATAGAGTGGTCAAGAAGGCATACGGCATGCTTTCCTTCATCGGACGGGGCATTGAGTACAAGAGTTGGCAGGTCATGTTACAGTTGTATAGGACTTTGGTTCGGCCACATTTGGAATACTGCGTACAGTTCTGGTCGCCACATTATCAAAAGGATGTGGATGCTTTGGAGAGGGTGCAGAGGAGGTTCACCAGGATGTTGCCTGGTATGGAGGGTGCTAGCTATGAAGAGAGGTTGAGCAGATTAGGATTATTTTCATTAGAAAGACGGAGGTTGAGGGGGGACCTGATTGAGGTGTACAAAATCATGAGAGGTATAGACAGGGTGGATAGCAAGAGGCTTTTTCCCAGAGTGGGGGTTTCAATTACTAGAGGACACGAGTTCAAAGTGAAAGGGGAAAAGTTTAGGGGGGATATGCGTGGAAAGTTCTTTACGCAGAGGGTGGTGGGCACCTGGAACGCATTGCCAGCGGAGGTGGTAGATGCGGGCACGATGGAGTCTTTTAAGATGTATCTAGACAGATACATGAATGGGCAGGAAGAAAAGAGATACAGAACCTTAGAAAATAGGCAACATGTTTAGAGAGAGGATCTGGATCGGCGCAGGCTTGGAGGGCCGAAGGGCCTGTTCCTGTGCTGTAATTATCTTTGTTCTTCTTTGTTCTTTGAAGGGTAAGGGAAAAACGTTTAACCAATTCCGTACTCCATGAGATGCCTCACTCTAGCAAGATTTAGGCCAGTATAATCTGCCCTGTCTCTTATTTCAGCACCCAAACTCCTGTAGAGTGGAAGCAACTACAGCAGCACTGGTTATTAGGGAAGATATACTTTCATCCAAGATACAAATTAACGTTTTATCACAGTACAATCAACTGTCCACATAAGCCAAGCTGACAATTCACAGTTTACAACTAAAAACCAGTGGATACAATTTTCTAAACAGATTTATATATTGTTTCATGATTATGCTTTTTTTAAAAAAATTAATATGACAGAAGTCACTGTGATAAACTCATATTGCCTGCTATTATACATAAATTGCCTTATGTCTTGAATTGCGTTGAACATACTGAGAGATCCATTCAACCGAATAAATTTGTTTATGCTGATAAGTAATTTATAATTATAAAATATATTTCTATATTAAGTGCTTTTTAAACTTTGTAGTACCCCAATATTAAATGAAGTACTTTTAAAATTCTGACAACTAATGGGTTTCTTATTAAATCTCATTGTTTGAAAGTTCAGAATCATGACTGTATAGGGGTTAAATTGCTCTCAATGACATTTATAACAAAGGTGTTAGCATTAATTTGTATCAAATTCTTCCATGGGCTAACGAATGTATAAATAGCTCATGGAGGAATTTGATGTGTCCGTGCTAAAGCACTTGTTGCAAACACCATTGAAAGCAATCTCACATCCTATAATATCTAAATGATTTTGCTGGAATTATGGTGCTGTCCTGCTGAATGGGTGTAGTATAATGACCACATAGTGCAAGGAGCATGGCTGAAACTCAGCACTTGACATTGTCAGTTGGACATTATTAATGTGAACAAGGGGTACAGAATAAATGCGACGCAAGAGGAAGTTATTCGTCATTGGGGCTTAATTCCTTTGTAAGATTGCTCTGAAGAAAAATAATTAAGATTAAAGGCCCTGAGACTACAGTTGCTACTAATATATGGACACTTGACCTGTTTGTCTGAAATTTCCCTCTATTATTTTAACAGAGGTCTTAATCTATTTGTTTTAAACAGCTTAACATCCCCATTAAAGTAACACTGAGGGAAATTCAGATATTTCATGACCTCAGGACGTCCCAAATTGCTTCACTGCCAATGCATAGCCAATGTTATAATGCATAAGGTGAGGCAGCCAATCTTTGCACAAATTTCAATGAGATAATGGCCTTTCTCGTAATAGTCTTTGGGAGATAAATATTGATCAGTAAATCAGTGAGAACTCCCCTACTCTTCTTTGAATAATGTCATGTGATCTTTAATGTCCCTCTGAGAGGGCAGATAGCCTTTTGGTTTAACATCTCATCCAAAAGGCAGCACCTCGGACAGTGCAGTACTCCCTCAGTACTACATTGGGAATGTCAGCCTGGATTTTGTGCTCAAAATTCTGGACCGAGACTTGAACCCACAATGTTCTATGTCAGATGTGAGAGTGCTAGCCCCCGATCTACAGTTGACATCAGAAAGCACCTCCTTTTACTTGATTTACCTTGCTGTGGATGGTTTGATTATTCTGCTGTTAAATGTTACTGTAGTCTCTCTCAATCTTCACTGTTACCTCAGTGCTAATTTTATCAATTGTTAATAATGTCATATTTTAGGACTGTGGTATATATTATAAGGCAACTGTAAGCCTGTAATTCATTCTTAAAGGTTAAGGGAATGCATGTTAAATTCTGGTCTTATTACTCACTCTACAAATTAGAAGAATTTTAAATCTTTCTGTTCTTAAGGGATTGTTGACTTGTCATAATGTGAAATATTTACATTTAGTGATTTAGTTTGAGGGGTTACTAAATGAATGGTTATTCATCTGGAAATTAAAATGGCACTTTGATGGAATTCTCTGCGGTTGAACGATAGCAAAAAATGATCTGGCGATCAAATATATTATTAATCAAGTTGAACCCGTAGTAGGGTGGCTATTTGAAACTGATAGAGGCGTGAAAGTGTTTATAGGGAAGGCTTCCTTACCCTTCCAGCTATTAGTTCTTGTTAACTGGCTTGTTACTGATTTAGGCAATCTAGTACCACAAGGTAGAATTTCTGGCACGAAAAGAGCATTATCGCATCAGGCTTCTGTTACACACCTCCCTGATATTGAGTTATCTAGAAGTTAATGAAACTGAATATCTGGCTGGATGGATAAGGGGTGACCAATATATTAGTGCCCAATTAGTGTGACTGCAAGGTCAAATTTCTGCTCCTGTTAGTTACTGTAATATTATCCCCAAGGAACTTGGAATTATTGCAGCATACTACTCCCTTGCTCAAAGTGTTAACACTTCAGCATACTTCCTTGAACAGTTTAGCATCCATTCCTGACAGTAATTCCTGCCAGACTAAAATACAGTCAACTATTTTTCTCTTCAAAGTTAAGATCTAAGACTCTGAAACTGCAGGTTCCAGATTAGCATATGAACGCTTAACATGTTTGCCTGAAATTTCCCTCTACTATTTCAACAGAGACGCTAATCTATTTATTCTAAACAGCTTAATACCTCCACTAAAGTGGCAATGCGGGGAATTCAGATGAACATGTTCAGCTTTGATGTTCTCCACTCGATTTTAACTCTCTAAGTGATTGGGTTTTGAGTGAGTTAAAATCTTGCCCGTCTATGGCCTCAATGTCAATGGGAGGGTGGGGTTGGTGCGGGGGGTTTGTGGGGGGAAAGCGTGGCAGCCCCGTAATGGTCAAATCTGGCAAATCTGGTGATGTGGAGACCCTGCAGACTCTCACTCACCGACACCTGGCTGGATTGACTGCCTGGCCGGTGGGCGGGAAAAAGGATTTAGCGACAGGAGGCCACAGCCGGCAGAATGTAGGGATGGCCAAAGCAGCTAGTGAAAGGAAGGCATGGGATTGTGGATTGGGGTGCAGCTCCAACTAATAACAATTCATTTAGCGGGGAAGAAGAGACCCAGTGACGCCTTGAGAGGCTCCTGCTCCTCCTGGTCCACAAGCAGTTCTGAAAGGAGCAGGCCCTGAATACTTACCTCGGCCAGTTGCGACCTCTGACCTTGGATCTGTTGCTGGGCAGCCAACAGCACAGGACTCCCTCTAACATTCACATAATTCTATGTTGCGGCCCTGCTGATGCCGTCAGGTGGCAAACTTTGAATGTTAACCAAGCCTCGGTCTGTCCTTTATAGGAGTCTTGTTAATGACCTTTTTTTTTATTCGTTTGGGGGATGTGGGCATCGCTGACTATTCCAGCATTTATTGCCCATCCCTAATTGCCCTTGAGAAGGTGGTGGCGAGCTGCTTTCTTGAACTACTGCAGTCCTTCGGGTGTAGGTACATCCACAGTGCTATTAGGAAGGGAGTTCTAGGATTTTGACCCAGTGACAGTGAAGGAATGGCGATATAGTTCCAAGTCAGGATGGTGTGTAGCTTGGAGGGGAAGCTCTGCATCTGCTGCCCTTGTCCTTCTAGGTGGTAGAGGTCGCGGGCTTGGAAGGTGCTGTCGAAGGAGCCTTGGTGAGTTGCTGCAGTGCATCTTGTAGATGGTACACACTGCTGCCACTGTGCATCACTGGTGGAGGGAGTGAATGCTGAAGGTGGTGGATGGGTGCCAGTTAAATGGGCTGCTTTGTCCTGGATGGTGTCGAGCTTCTTGAGTGTTGTTGGAGCTGCACCCATCCAGGCAAGTGGAGAGTATTCCATCACACTCCTGACTTGTGCCTTGTAGATGGTGGACAGGCTTTTGGAAGTCAGGAGGTGAGTTAATCACCACAGAATTCCCAGCCTCTGACCTGCTCTTGTAGCCACGGCATTTATGTGGCTCGTCCAGTTCAGTTTCTTGTGTAATGGTGACCCCCAGGATGTGGATAGTGAGGGATTAAGCGATCATAATGCCATTGAACGTCAAGGGGAGATGGTCATTACCTGGCACTTGTGTGGCACAAATGTTACTTGCCACTATTTAGCCCAAGTCTGAATGTTGTCCAGGTCTTGCTACATATGGATACAGGCTGCTTCAGTATCTGAGAAGTCGCGAATGG
Organism: Heterodontus francisci; assembly: GCF_036365525.1. Classification (NCBI taxonomy): domain Eukaryota; kingdom Metazoa; phylum Chordata; class Chondrichthyes; order Heterodontiformes; family Heterodontidae; genus Heterodontus; species Heterodontus francisci. Next base: position 42,179,432 of record NC_090405.1, on the reverse strand, counting down.
TGCTGAACACAGTGCAGTCATCAGTGAACATTCCCACTTCAACCTTATGATAGATGGAAGGTCATTGATGAAGCAGCTGAAGATGGTTGGGCCTAGGACACTGCCCTGAGGAACTCCTGCAGTGATGTCCTGGGACTGATATGATTGACCTCCAACCATCACAACCATCTTCCTTTGTGCTAGGTATGACTCCAATCAGCGGAGAGTTTTCCTCTGATTCCCATTGACTCCAGTTTTGCTAGGGCTCCTTGATGCCATACTCAGACATATGCTACCCTGATGTCAAGGGCAGTTACTCTCATCTCACCTCTGGAGCTCAGCTCTTTTTTGTCCATGTTTGGACGAAGGCTGTCATGAGGTCAGGAGCTGAGTGGCCCTGGTGGAACCCAAACTGAGCAGGTTATTGCTGAGCAAGTGCCGCTTGATAGCCATGTCGATGACCCCTTCCACCACTTTGCTGATGATCAGGATTAGACTGATAGGGCAGTAATTGGTTGGGTCGGACCTGTCCTGCTTTTTGTGCACAGGATCTGCCTGGGCAATTTTCCACATTTGTTGGGTAGATACCTGTATTGTAGCTGTACTGGAACAGCTTGGTTAGGGGCACAGCTAGTTCTGGAGCACGGAATATTGTCAGGGCCATAGCCTTTGCAGTATCCAGTGCCTTCAGCCTTGATATGTCTTGGAGTGAATCGGATTGGCTGAAGACTGGCATCTGTGATGCTGGGGACCTCAGGAAGAGGCCGAGATAGATCATCCACTTGGCACTCCTGGCTGAAGATGGATGCAAATGCTTCAGCCTTGTCCTTTGGACTGACGTGTTGGGCTCCCCCATCGTTGAGGATGGGGATGTTTGTGGAGCCTCCCCCTCTGTCAGTTGTTTAATTGTCCACCATCATTCATGACTGGATGTGGCAGGACTGTAGAGCTTAGATCTGATCTGTTGGCTGTGGGATCGCTTAACCCTGTCTATTGCATGCTACTTCTGCTGTTTGGCATGTAAGTAGCCCTGTGTTGCAGCTTCACCAGGCTGACACCTCATTTTTGATGTGACTGCTACTGCTCCTGGCGTGCTCTCCTGCACTCTTCATTGAAGAGTTGATTGTCCGGCTCGATGGCAATGGTAGAGTGGGGGATATGCTGGGCCATGAGATTAAAGATTGTGGTTGAATACAATTCAGCTGCTGCTGATGGCCCAGAGCACCAGTTTTGAGTTGCTAGATCTGTTCAAAATCTATTCCATTTAGCACAGTGGTAGTGTCACACAACACATTTAATGTGAAGACAGGATGTTGTCTGCACAAGGACTGTACTTTGGTCACTCCTACCAATACTGCCATGGCCAGATGCATCTGCAACAGGTAGATTGGTGAGGATGCAGTCAAGTAGGTTTTCCCCTCTTTTTGGTTCTCTCACCACCTGCTGCAGACCCACTCTAGCAGCTATGTCTTTTAGAACTCGGCCAGCAGTGGTGCTACCGAGCCACTCTTGGTGATGGACATTGAAGTCCAGAGTACATTTTGTGCCCTTTTTGCTACCTTTAGTGCTTCTTCCAATTGGAGTTCAACATGGAGAAGTACTGACTCATCTGCTGCGGGAGTGCGGTAGGTGGTATTCAGCAGGAGGTTTCCTTGCCCATGTTTGACCTGATGTCATGAGACTTCATGGGGTCCAGAGTCAATGTTGAGGACTCCCAGGACAACTCCCCCCCCGACTGTATACCACTGTGCCGCCAGCTCTGTGGGTGATGGTGGTTTCTGGGACATTGTCTGCAATGTATGATTCCGTGAGTATGACTATGTCAGACTCTTGCTTGACTAGTCTGTGGGACAGCTCTCCCAATTTTGGCACAAGCCGCCAGAAGTTAGTAAGGAGGACTTTGCAGGGTCGATAGGCCTGGGTTTGCCGTTGTGTTTGCTGTTTCCTAGGTCAATGCCAGGTGGTCTGTCTGGTTTCATTCCTTTTCTTAGGCTTTGTAGCAGTTTGATACAACTGAATGGCTTGCTAGGCCATTTCAGAGGGCATTTTACGAGTCGACCACATTGCTGTAGGTTTGGAGTCAGATGTCGGCCAGACCAGGTAAGAACAGCAGATTTCCTTCCCTAAAGGGCATTAGTGAACCAGATGGATTTTTACAACAATTGACAATGGTTTCATGAGTATCACTAGATTAGTTTTTTAATTCCAGGTTTATTAATTGAATTCATGGGATTCGAATCCATGTCCCCAGAGCATTAGCCTATGGCTCTGGATTACTAGTCTAGTGACAATGCCACTATGCCACCATCTCCCCTCTGATTTGAGGCCATAAAAATTTTAACAGCCAGGAAGCCAACAGGTTAAAATTTTAACCCCTCCCATTCCCACTTGGAGAGAGTCTACGTTTTTCAGTAAAAAAAATTATTACGACATTATTGCATCAATTTATCTTTAATTATCAATTTTCAAAAATATAGTGGAATATATCATCAATTCCAATGCTAACAGTTTGTTTGTGAACAGTCAGATGCTTGGTGCTGGTAATGCACTGCTTCATATTTGTGTAAAATAGTGAGTCAGGGAATTTTACATGAATGTATTAATGAATGCAAAACTTTTGAATGCATATTAAGCCCAAAGTTGAGCTCATCATGTAGGCTGTCATTTAAGTGCAGTACTGAAGGAGTGCTGAAGTGTCAGAGTTGCTGTTTTGGTCAATAGGTCAAACCAACGTCCTCTGCTCTTCCAGCTAGGCAAAAGCAACTCCATGGTACTATTTGAAGAAGAGCGAGGGAGTTCTCATGATGTCCTAGCCAAGATTTATACACTCAACACCACCAAAACAAAAACATGAATTATCTGGTTATTTATCTCATTGCTATTTGTGGGATCTTGCTGTGCATAAATTGGCTGCCACGTTTCCTACATTAGAACAGAGACTACACTTCAAAAGTACTTCATTGGCTGGAAGGTGTTTCGGGGTGTCCTGAGGTCATGATAGGTGCTATATAAATGCAAGTTGTTTAATATTTTCGAGGTACAAATAGTGACAGCGAATTACAGGATGGGATTTGACAATATAAAGAAACAAAAGCTTCCAATTTATTTAATGCCTTTCAAGTCATCAAGATATACAGTCATAGAGTCGTACAGCATAGAAACAGGCCCTTCGGCCCACCGTGTCCATGCCGACCATAATGCCTATCTATACTAATCCCACCTGCCTGCATTAATTCCATATCCCTCAATGCCTTGCTCATTCACGTACCTGTCCAGATGCCTCTTAAATGTTGCCACTGTTCCTGCCTCCTCAGGCAGCTCATTCCAGATACCCACTTTCTTTGTGTGAAAAATTTACCCCTTTGATCCCCTTTAAACTTCCTCCCTCTCACCTTAAATCTATACTCTCTAGTTTTAGTCACACCTACCATAGGAAACAGACTCTGGCTATCTACCCTATCTATGCCTCATAATTTTATATACCTCTATCATGTCGCCCCTCAGCCTCCTTAGCTCCAGGGAAAACAGACCCAGCCTATCCAATCTCTCTTTATAACTCAAGCCCTCCAAACCAGGCAACCTCCTTGTGAATCTTTTCTGCACCCTCTCTAGCTTAATCACATCTTTCCTGTAGTGTGGCGACCAGAACTGCACACAATACTCCAAATGCGGCCGAACGAATGTTATGTACAACTGTAACATGACGTCCCATCTCTTGTACTCAATGCCTCAGCCGATGAAGGCAAGCATGCCATACGCCTTCTTCACCACTCTGTCTACCTGTGTTGCCACTTTCGGGGAATTATGTACTTGCACCCCAAGGTCTCTCTGCTCAACAACACTCCCCAGGGCCCTGCCATTCACTGTATATGTCCTGCCCTGGTTTAACTTCCCAAAATGCATCACTTCACACTTGTCTGCGTTAAATTCCATTTGCCAATCCCTTGTCCACTTTCCCAGTTGATCTAGATCCTGTTGTAACCTTAGACAACCTTCTTCACTGTCCACTATACCACCAATTTTGGTGTCATCTGCAAACTTACTAATCATGCTTCCTACATTCACATCCAAGTCATTAATATATATGACAACAACAGAGGGCCCAGCACCGATCCCTGGGGCACACCACTGGTCACCAGCCTCCAATCTGAAAAACAACCCTCCACAACCACCCTCTGCCTCCTATCACCAAGCCAATTTTGTATCCAATTGGCTAGTTCACCCTGGATTCCATGTGTTCAAACCTTCTGGACCAGCCTACCATGCGGGACCTTGTCAAAGGCTTGCTAAAGTCCATGTAGACAACGTCCATCGCCCTGCCCTCATCAATCCTTTTGGTCACCTCCTCAAAAAACTCAATCAAATTCATAAGACCTGATTTCCCACGCACAAAGCCATGCTGACTATCCCTAATCAGACCATGCCTTTCCAAATGCATATAAATCCTGTCTCTCAGAATCCCTTCCAATAGCTTTCCCACCACTGATGTAAGGCTCACTGGCCTGTAGTTCCCTGGCTTATCCCTGCTGCCCTTCTTAAATAAAGGCACAACATTAGCTATCCTCCAGTCTTCCGGTACCTCACCCGTGGCTAACGATGATACAAAAATCTCTGCCTGGGCCCCAGCAATCTCCTCCCTTGCTTCCCATAGCATCCTAGGATACACCTGGTCAGGCCCTGGGGATTTATCCACCTTAATGCACTTCAAAACCTCCAACACCACCTCCTTTGTAATGTTGATTTGCTCCAGGATATCGGTGTTCCCTCCCTTGAACTCACTAGCTTCCATGACCTTCTCCACGGTAAATACAGACGAGAAATATTCATTTGGGGTGCCACAGTGGTGCAGTGGTTAGCACCGCAGCCTCACAGCTCCAGGGACCCGGGTTCGATTCTGGGTACTGCCTGTCTGGAGTTTGCAAGTTCTCCCTGTGACCGCTTGGGTTTTCGCCAGGTGCTCTGGTTTCCTCCCACAGCCAAAAGACTTGCAGGTGATAGGTAAATTGGCCATTGTAAATTGCCCGTAGTGTAGGTAGGTGGTAGGGAATATGGGATTACTGTAGGGTCTGGACAACGTATGCCAGCCAAGAGCGACGTCTCAATTCATTCCATCTTCGCTGCCTTCGGAGAATACTTGGCATCAGGTGGCAGGACTATATCTCCAACACAGAAGTCCTTGAAGCGGCCAACATCCCCAGCTTATACACACTACTGAGTCAGCGGCGCTTGAGATGGCTTGGCCATGTGAGCCGCATGGAAGATGGCAGGATCCCCAAAGACACATTGTACAGCGAGCTTGCCACTGGTATCAGACCCACCGGCCGTCCATGTCTCCGTTATAAAGACGTCTGCAAACGCGACATGAAATCGTGTGACATTGATCACAAGTCGTGGGAGTCAGTTGCCAGCATTCGCCAGAGCTGGCGGGCAGCCATAAAGACAGGGCTAAATTGTGGCGAGTCGAAGAGACTTAGTAGTTGGCAGGAAAAAAGACAGAGGCGCAAGGGGAGAGCCAACTGTGCAACAGCCCCAACAAACAAATTTCTCTGCAGCACCTGTGGAAGAGCCTGTCACTCCAGAATTGGCCTTTATAGTCACTCCAGGCGCTGCTTCACAAACCACTGACCACCTCCAGGCGCGTATCCATTGTCTCTCGAGATAAGGAGGCCCAAAAGAAAGTATGAATGGGTGGTTGTTGGTCGGCACAGACTCAGTGGGCCGAAGGGCCTGTTTCAGTGCTGTATCTCTACATAAAATAAATTAATATCCTAAAGCACCTCACAGCTAATGAAGCAGTTTTGAAATACTGTCACCATTGTAATGTAGTGAAACAGCAAAAACAGAAGGGGAAAGAAAAGCTTGTGTATGCTACAGTTGGCTAAATTAAATTCCTTGTGCATCATACAACTGTATTCAGTCAATATTGAATAACGACTGAGGGGATTTCCAATGAAAGTCTCACCTTCTGATGTTTTACTATGCTTTTTAGTTAACAATTCTGTATTCTTCCTAATTTTGTAATTTATTATGAGCTCTTAGAATTATATAGTTATTTTCTAACCCTAATAGTGATATTTCTTATTTTTGGAAAGATATTTCCTTGCCTTTCTTCTTCTGTCTTCTGGTATCACATGTAATTCCCAGCTAGGAAAGTCGGTGGATGCTCTGTTGCTAGATGTTTGCCAATGGGACTCTAAGACTAGTTGCTGGAAGCTACACAAGAGGAGCCAATGGTGAGTTTTCCTCTTTGGAAGTTATTTTTGATGAAAGATGAGAAACTGACAGTTTTGCTCTGGTAATGAAGGTGTGGGAGCACACAACTTGGAAAATCGGGACTTCTGAGAATGCAATTGTTATGATTCGAGGTTTCCTATGATACCTGATAGCTTCCAGGGGCTAGCAAATATTTACTGTGAATCAACACCTGATCTTGTGTGCAAATAGCTTGGACAGTAGGTCTCTGGGGAATAATGAACCCTTTTATAGTTCATCTAGACAGTGAAAATGCAGAATATCACCATACACTCTAGGTATCTTGCCCACCAATGGAAAACATCATGCTGATGACATCAATTCAGGTTAAAATTGGTAATTATTCAGATGTAAAATTATGCAGAAGCAAGAGCAAATCAGTAGGTTAAAGTCATAATTGCAATACCAATGCATCAAAACTTATTTTTGCGATTAACTTGGTAGATAGCTTTGCCATTCTTAGTTCTTTTCAACAAGTTTCTAAGGGAGTTATAATGAAGAAAAATATGTTTGTGAGGACCATCTTAGTGCTGGATCAAACATGTGGGCAGTAATTTTACGCTGCCTCAAAGAGTGGGATGGTGGCGGGGCGTGGAGATGGGAGGTGTAGGGCGTAAAATGGAGCGGGAGGCTCATGGGGCCCTTCCCGACCCGCTCCTGCCTCCACTGCCACTTTACGCAGGGCGGCAGTGATGAAAAACATCCCGCCCGCCCCAGGCCAATCAAGCCCCTTAAGTGGCCATTTGACAGCCACTTAAGGGCCTCCGCCCTTGCGCCACAGGGATTTTACCCTTGGCTGGCAGGTGGCCCAGGCCATAGAAAAGCCACCTGTTAAAAGTAGGTGGCTTTCTGACAGCCTGGTTTGGGAGGGGGTGGGGCATCCTGATCAGGCACCCTGTGCCCGGAGGGATGCCCCTGATGCCCCAATCACCCCCAACATGCCCCCTGTTGACCACCCTTGCCTTGCCGGGGCCCGACTGATTGCCCCCAGCGAGGCTCCAAAAACTTACCCGCTCTCCGGGCTTCCCGTTTTCTTCCGTCTTCAGCTGGGTTGCAGTCCCAGCAGTGGCCACTGCTCCAGGTGGTGCTGCAGGGACAGAGAGCTGCCAGCCCGCTGATTGGCCAGCAGCTCCATTAGGCGGGACTTCCTGCCTCAATGAGGTGAAAGTCCCACCTCAGACCAATTAAAGACCTGGGGACCACAAAATGCAGTCCGGATCCCCAGGCGGAGGCGGGTTCGCCACTGACTTTTCAGTCGGTGGATGGCTCCCGTCTGCCGAGGGTAAAATTCCAGCTGTGATCTCCAAGTGAACGAAAGAATTGATCAAAGACTGGTACGTACATCTCTTTTGAGAAGCCTTGAGCGTACAGCCGTCAATTCAATCAGATTTCAAAAACTTGATGAGCCAACCAAAGTAATGACTTTTTTTTCCAGCAGGACATTTCCTTCTGTGACATCAGTCACAAACAATTAGTTAAGATAATACAGAAATAAATTGATGTGGACATAATAACTGGAGCACTGATAGCTCAGAGAGAAAATTAAACCCACAAGACTTCTGGATTCCATTCCTCCTCCTCTCACCCACTCACTATCAACCAGATATTTCTCATGAATAATCTGGTTCTCAAACTTGGATCTGCAGACCCCTGGGGGTCCACAGAGACGTGGGTGACCGCCAATGGCGCAGTGGTAAGCAAGGGAGCAGCAGCCGGAGGCATGCTCTGCTTCCCCCCCATTGCTCCTGCTCTCTCCCTGCTCCTCTTAGTGCACTCTGCGTGCTCCTGCTTACCTGTGTTCCTGCCTTCTCTGTGCTCTGCTCTCTGCGTGTTTCTGCAGTTATCGTTGTGTGCTTCTTATTGCTTCTGCTCTGTCCCTGCTCCCCGACTGCCTTCTTTGTGTTCTGCTGTCCCTAGGCTCCTGTTCCTCCAGGCTAGTGCTCTCTCCGTGCTTCTATCAAGGAGTGAGAAGCAGGCACACCTATCTTACTGACCTCTGTAAGTAAATACCTGTTTACTTAAAAGTATTATTAAAACACAAGTTTTACATGCAGCACTCATAATATGAGCATTATATAGTATAATTTAGATGGGGGTCTTTAATTACTAATCTATTTGAAAAGGGGTCCATCAACCAAAAAAGTTTGAGAACCACTGATTATAACAAAGCTTCAGAACTGCAGGTTTCAATTAGATCTATTGTGGTGCTTTATATCAAAACTGTTCTGAAATGAGGCAGCTATCTTGCTTGTGAAGATAGAAGATGAACATGGCTGAAGAATACTCGATAAGCCACCTCATGTAATCTTACAACCTAAGGTTTCAACAATAGAGGTAAAGAGAGGTTTTTCATGCCACCCATAATAGTTGCAACACTTGTCCCTACAGTTGCTCTCGTTACATTATCTGTAGCCCCATGTACTTTTTCCAAGTGAGTCAATCACTTGCCTGTACTCATACCAATCTAGCTAACAGTATGGTCTCTTCAATACTGGAAAGATCAAACATCAGTTTGGGTAACCATTTTGGCAATCATCTCCCTCTGCCCGCAAACACAATTCCCCATGGTTCTGCACTGCATCACCCTCTCCTGTTTCGACTCCGATGTTTCCATCTTTAGTCCCCTGTACTGCCCCCAAAACAAGCTCAATGCAAACAGAAACTAGGGAGGTAGGAGAAAAGAGAAAGAAACAGCGTCAGGGTAAATGAAGAGAAGAACAGCCAGAAGCAGCTTCTTCTTGTACACTCCGCAGCTCTTTGGTTTGCACATTGCCTTTAGCAACTTTAGATCAGAGGCAATACTCAGCAGGTCTGGCAGCATCTGTGGAGACAGAAACAGAGTTAACTTTTCAAGTCATCAGAACAGATTATGATCCAGCCCAATCCCAATTTCCTTAGCCCTGTAGGTTACAGCACTTCAGCTAAATATCCAAGTCTTTTTTTTACCCTTTCAGACTAGTGAGTTCCAGGCTTCCACCATTCATGGATGAAAAGATTTTTCCTCAACTCCCTTCAAATCCTCCTGCTAATTACTTTAAATCTATGTCACCTGGTTATAGAGCTCTCTGCTAAGAGCATGAAGTCATTCCTATCCACTAACTAAGGCTGTCATAAATTTATACTCCTCAATTAAAGGACTGGAGTGAGGTTTAGTCAAGTCTTGTAAGAAATATGTGACAAAGACTGAGACAAAGGCAGCAAGTTGTTGAACATATCTTTATTTTATTTTACTTTCACTTTCAGTTCCCTCTGCTGGCTCGTGTGTGCATGTAGCCTCAAGTGAACAATATGTACAATGCAATTCTCAAAACTACATCAGCCTGCTCTGTTCCAACGAAAACAACCCTTGCTTTTAAAGCCTGGCTCAGGTATAAAACTAAAACCCGACTCGGGCTCGACCTGACCACAGCCAACCCGTACCTGAGCCGAGCCCGAGCCCGAGCCCTTTAATTTTTTTCGCGCCCGACCCGACACGAATCTCCTTCATCTGTTCCGGCAGCAGGCTATTCCTGCGGCTGGAGTTGTGGGGTATCATGGATAAGCTTGATCCCGTGACTTCTTGGAAGCAGTGTCCAGCCCGACCCAACCCGAACCCGAATGCTGGACTCGGAATTTCGACCCAACCCGATCCGAACCCGACACATGCAGTCGGGTCTAGTTGGGTTGAGGTCGGGTAGCCAGGCTTTACCTAGCCTATCCAATCTTCCCTCATGGCTAAAATTCTCCAGTCCTGGAAACATCCTCATAAATCTCCTTTGTATCTTCTCTTGTGCAATCATACCTTCCCGTAAGGTGGTGGCCAGAACTGTAAGCTATGGCCTAACTAGTATTTTATGCAGTTCCAGCATAACCTCCCAACTATTATGTTCAATGCCTTGGCTAATAAAGAAAAGTATTCCGTATGCCTTACCTTCCAGTGTGGAGCTATTTTACTCACCTTGTGTTTCTAATACCTTTTCACGGTGATGACCTTTTTTAGTTCATCCATCATGTTTTATCCCTTCCGAGCTTTTTAAAATAATATTAAATATATTTTGACTCTTAGCCTTACCTAGTGCTCGCCCCTCTCCCTCTTTGTTTTGGTTAGTGTTTTAAAGAGGATGTCCTACTTTTATTTTTAGCTCCAATGAAGGATCAGAAACATTAATCTGTCTTTTCCGTTTTCAGGTCTGCTGCATATCTCACCACTCTCTGGTTTTATGTTAACTTCCAGTGTGACTTAATCTTATCATCCTCCATAAACATATAAGGAGCCAAATTTCCTCTGGCATAACTGGTGGAATACTTGTTGCAGGATCCAGTCACACCATGAATTTGCCACTTGCCTACCTGTGGAACATTCCCAGTTGTCTTGGGGTTGGTTGCATAATTTTGCATTTGTCCATGTGTGACACATCCACCCACCGTTGGAAAGGAATACTGCGCATTTTGATGACATGCAAATGTAGGGACTAAATTATATGCCATAACCCACTATTTGTACCCTATCAACACTGGCTGCAGAGGAGTGCCTATGCATCCATTGTTGCGAAGGGCTTCTGGCATTGTTGGCAAGGGGTGGGTTCAATTTAAACAGGCTGTAGTCCCTACTACAATCCATATCAGAACAGCAAGGAAACTGGCAAATAAAAATTAAGCCACAGCTTTTCTAAAAAAAAACTCTTTGGCCCATCCGAAATACTTAAAAGTCCCCAACCCAAGAAAATGGGCAGCATCGGTGGGGGGGAGGGGGGGGGGGGGGGGCGGGGTGCAAATAGGAAGTAGCAGTCCTCCACAGCTGTGCTTCTGGCGGAAGTTTTGTGCCAGCTTGGATGTATAGTGACATTGATGGGGTTAACTCTGACCTTGACTGGCATTGACCAAAGCAAGGCAGATTATTATAAGCGATATAAACTTTTCCTGGATTTTCTCTGTGAAATCTTGCAGTTCTTAGAAAGCTTAACACAGACTCAGACAGCATAGAAGGAAGTCATTGTCCTATCGTGCCTTTGCCAGCTCATTGAAAGAGATATCCAATCAATCCGACTCCCCTGCTCTTTCCCCATAGCCCTGCAAATACTCCCTTTTCGCTGCACACAGATATCAGACAGAATTCCACTTGGATAACTGTTCCTTGTGTTAATATTTGTAGATCATGTTTTTAATTGCAAAGACAAGAACGGCAAATCTCAAGGCCAAAATGCTTGTTTCTATCGATCGAGGAATGGATAAATAAATTGATTTCAGGAGCATTCTTTTCATTTGTAGAGGCCTAAACTGGTTTCTCTTGGATGAATGACTTTGGAATCCTGATTAAGGTGAAGGCTTTAGAGGCTGTTTGGTCACACACCTGCAAATGTCAACCTGCATCGAGCTAATGGAGATAGGTATAGAGAAGCTAAAAAAAAAAAGCACGTACCAGTTAAAGTGTAGTCGAGAGACTTCTTGGTACTAAGAATACCTTTACACAAAATCAAACCAGACAGTAGCTTATCTTGACCCCTGCCTTTTTTTTTAGCAATTGCAGGTGCAGTGTCTAAATGTGAGCAAGGATTTGAATCCAATTCAGTTAAATCTTGGAGGCAGCCAAAATCTGAAGGAGTGGCCAAGCCTACAGGAAACAGGAAGAAAAAACTGATGGTGAATAACATTAAAATGATAGCTGAGATGATGAGTGTTTTATTATCTATTTGGATTCCTCTCACAAGCGGAGTTACAAAAGGCCACAAATGAATTACAATAAATGGTGCTTTAGCCTTGCCAGAGATTTCTCATGGCCATGTTAAATTATTCACGTTATCTATGAAATGGCAGACTCATGGCTGGGCTTTTCTGCTTCTGTGCTTTGCAGGGCTGTGATTCAAAAAAAAACAATCGCAGGTTGGTGAACAGACAAGCCAAGCCCAAATGTGAAGTGCACTAATAGCAACTGTATTATAGAGAAACATCTGATGTTGGTTAGACAGTAATCTTGTGAAGTATACACACTCTGATGACACCCTGCTCTGTATCACCACCACCTCTCTCGATCCCCTACACAGCACTGATTTGTCAGGATGCTTGGTGTACATCCAGTATTGGATGATCAGAAATTTCCTCCAGTTCAATATTGGGAGGACCAAAGCCATATCCTCTACAGGGCCAAGAGCACCTACATCCACCTCGGTCACATTGCCTGTATCAGCCCCTGCCTCAGCTCATCTGCTGCTGAAGTCCTCACCCACACCTACACTCCCTCTGGATTTAACATTGCCAATGCTCCCCTGGCTGGTCTCCAATCATCCACCCTCTGTAAAATGAGCTCGTCCAAAACTTTGCTGCCCGTATCATAATTTGCATTGAGTCCTATTCACCCATCACTCCTGTGCTCGCTGACCTACATTGGCTCCCAGTCTGGCAAAGTAATGACTGTGTAAAATTCTCATCCTGTTTTCAAATTCCTCTATGGCCTCCCCCTTCCTGTCTCTGTAACCTCCTCCACTCATACAACCAATGTTCCTGCTAAGTTGTAGGGGTGTGTGTCCATGCAGCAACCTGGAAGGTACGGCACAGGCCTTGTTCTGGTACAAATACTACACGTGCACAGCTGCGTAAAAGAACATTTGAAAGGAACCTCACACCCAGAAAATGGCCATGCACAACAACTAAATTTTAAAGGGAACGTTGCCTACAACACTCTGAGATCTCTGTGCTCCTCCAATTCTGGCCTGTTAAGTGTCCAAGATTTTCTTCGCTCCACCATTAGTGGTCGTGCTTAGGCCATAGTCTGTTAAATTCCCTCCCTAAACCTCTCTATCTCTCAAGCTCTCTCTCTCCTTTAAGACAATCCTTAAAAAAATTACTTTTTTGTCCAAGCTTTTATCTCCTTATGTGTGATAGTATCAAATTTTGTTTGCTAATGCTGCTGTGAAACACCTTTAAGGTGCTATATGAATGCAAGTTGTTGCTGGCATATTAGGTTGTGAACAGTTAATGTGTTTGTATGATATTCTCTCCTTTGATAACTTAACAATTGTGTTGACCCATTTATTTGAGCTAATGTATATATAGACAAAACTGCTGGAATATCCCTTTAATTATAGTGGATGAGGAGGAACCAAGGCTCATTTATTTACGAATTCAGCTTGCATTTTTTTCTCCAGTAAATCAGCAGTGCAAACATGATTGATGGAAAATAACAGCAAAAATGCAAACTCTTGAGAACTGAAGCTGATATTTTATTTAAAGCACTTAATGCAATGGCTACTGTGTCATAAAGTCTGATATTTACTTTTGTATATGTGACTGATTTGTCTTAAGAGAATCAGCTCTCAGTTACTTAAGCATAATAAATTATATTTGATCCATGATTTGTTTGTACGAATGATGTAAATGTAAAAGGAACAACCTCAATACCCAGAGAGCAGCTGCTCATGTAACAGGCAAGTTTTGATATAGTGTCAAGCTTATTTCTTGTATGGATCCCCCTCCATGCTGTATGCTACTTTAGAACATAGAACATTACAGCGCAGTACAGGCCCTTCGGCCCTCGATGTTGCGCCGACCTGTGAAACCATCTGACCTACACTATTCCATTTTCATCCATATGTCTATCCAATGACCACTTAAATGCCCTTAAAGTTGGCGAGTCTACTACTGTTGCAGGCAGGGCGTTCCACGCCCCTACTACTCTCTGAGTAAAGAAACTACCTCTAACATCTGTCCTATATCTATCACCCCTCAACTTAAAGCTATGTCCCCTCGTGTTTGCCATCACCATCCGAGGAAAAAGACTCTCACTATCCACCCTATCTAACCCTCTGATTATCTTATATGTCTCTATTAAGTCACCTCTCCTCCTCCTTCTCTCCAACGAAAACAACCTCAAGTCCCTCAGCCTTTCCTCATAAGACCTTCCCTCCATACCAGGCAACATCCTAGTAAATCTCCTCTGCACCCTTTCCAAAGCTTCCACATCCTTCCTATAATGCGGTGACCAGAACTGCATGCAATACTCCAGGTGCGGCCGCACCAGAGTTTTGTACAGCTGCAGCATGACCTCGTGGCTCCGAAACTCGATCCCCCTACTAATAAAAGCTAACACACCATATGCCTTCTTAACAGCCCCATTAACCTGGGTGGCAACTTTCAGGGATTTATGTACCTGGAGACCAAGATCTCTCTGCTCATCTACACTACCAAGAATCTTCCCATTAGCCCAGTACTCTGCATTCCTGTTACTCCTTCCAAAGCGAATCACCTCACACTTTTCCGCATTAAACTCCATTTGCCATCTCTCAGCCCAGCTCTGCAACCTATCTATGTCCCTCTGTAACCTACAACATCCTTCGGCACTATCCACAACTCCACCGACCTTCGTGTCATCCGCAAATTTACTAACCCACCCTTCTACACCCTCATCCAGGTGATTTATAAAAATTACAAACAGCAGTGGCCCCAAAACAGATCCTTGCGGTACACCACTAGTAACTAAACTCCAGGATGTACATTTGCCATCAACCACCACCCTCTGTCTTCTTTCAGTTAGCCAATTTCTGATCCAAAGCACTAAATCACCTTCAATCCCATACTTCCGTATTTTCTGCAATACCCTACTGTGGGGAACCTTATCAAACGCCTTACTGAAATCCATATACACCACATCCATGGCTTTACCCTCATCCACCTGTTTGGTCACCTTCTCGAAAAACTTAATAAGGTTTGTGAGGCACGACCTACCCTTCACAAAACCGTGCTGACTATCTCTAATGAACTTATTCTTTTCAAGATGATTATAAATCCTATCTCTTATAACCTTTTCCAACATTTTACCCACAACCGAAGTAAGGCTCACAGGTCTATAATTACCAGGGCTGTCTCTACTCCCCTTCTTGAACAAGGGGACAACATTTGCTATCCTCCAGTCTTCCGGCACTATTCCTGTCGACAATGACGACATAAAGATCAAGGACAAAGGCTCTGCAATCTCCTCCCTGGCTTCCCAGAGAATCCTAGGATAAATCCCATCTTGCCCAGGGGACTTATCTATTTTCACACTTTCCAAAATTGCTAACACCTCCTCCTTGTGAACCTCAATCCCATCTAGCCTAGTAGTCTGTATCTCAGTATTCTCCTCGACAACATTTTCTTTCTCTACTGTAAATACTTTAGACACAATAGATCCCAAATGTCATGTGGAGGGCTGCACTCCCAAACAGCTTGTATTTAAATTGATCCTTGATGAACCTGAAACTGGTGTCAAATGTCAGCTTTATAAACTATCATCTACCACCTAAAGCTTCCTTGCTTCCCCCAAAGGTTGTGCTGTCCAGATATTGTTATTGGACCTTGCATGATGAAATCAGAAGATGACTAATGACTTTTGAGTTCTGCCGTTTCAGATGTATGTGAACGATAATTAGTTGGATGAGAAAAATGGAAAAGTGAGTGAACTAGTGCAAGGGAGAAGGAATGAAAATGCCCCATTTGATCGTTTTTCAAACAGATCCTGGGAATCAAAATTACTTTGGGAATTTACCTATGTCAAATGTCTTCTGGCTTCATAGCAGTTAGGAGCATAGGAACAGGTGTAGGCCATTCAGCCCCTTGAGCCTGTTCTACCATTCAATGAGTTCGTGACTGATCTGTGACCTCATTCCATATACCAGCCTTTGCCCCATATCTACTTATACATTTGACGAACAAAAATTATCAATCTCAGTTAGAATTCACAATTGATCCAGCATCAATTGCCAAATGCAAAAATAAGTTCCAAACTTTTACCAGCCTTTGTGTCTAAAAGTGTTTCCTAATTTCACTCCTAAAAGGTCTGGCTCTAATTTTTACACTATGTCCCCTAATCCAAGACGATGGCCGGAATTTTACGCCCCCACAAAGAGTGCAATGGTGGCAGGATGGTGAGGCGGTGGGGGGGATAAAATAGATCAGGAGACTCGGGCGGCCACCTCCACCGCCACTTTACGCAGGGAGTCAGCGGCGGAAAATGATACGCCCACCCCAGGCTAATTAAGGCCCTTAAGTGGTCAGTTAATGGCCGCTTAAGGGCCTCCGCCAACCGCCACGGGGATTTTACCCCTGGCTGGCGAGCAGCCCAGGCCTGAGAAAAGCCGCCTGTTAAAAGTAGGTGGCTTTCTGATAGCCTGGGGTGGGGAGGGGCCCTCCTGTTCGGCACCCTGTCCCCCCAATTGACCACCCTTGCCTCGCCGGGGCCCGACCGATTGCCCCCGGTGAGGCCCTAAAAACTTACCCGTTCTCTGGGGCTCCCAAACATCTCTCTTCCGCTGGGTTGCAGCCACAGCAGTGGTCACCGCTGCCTGTGGCGCTGCTGGGACAGAGAGCTGGCAGCTCCATTGGGCGGGGCCTCCTGCCTCAATGAGGTGGATGCCCCACCTCAGACCAATTAAGGGACTGGGAACTGCAAAATCCGATCTGGATCCCCAGTCCCGGCGGAGGCGGGGTCGTCACCGACTTTTCGGCCGGTGGACGGCTCCCGTCTGCTGAGGGTAAAAGTCCGGCCTATGCGAGAGAAATAGTGGGCTGGAAGTTAATGGCCGTGCGCCAAAGAGCCGTCGCAATCTCCCGCGTGGCGACTCATTTAGATAGCCGGGGAGGCCCAGCCCTCCTCAAACACATGGAGGGGGAAGGCTTTCCATTGCCAGCAATGGCGACAGCTGCCTGTGCGCAGGTGCTGGCGCCATCTTGAAAGGGCATCCAGCCCGACTGACCTATTTTACTTTTTAAAGATAAACACCCTAAAAGTTTATCAAATAAATTTCTAATGCCCATTTCCCACCCCCCAATAACAATTACATTAAGTATTTGCCCTTCCCCCCCCCCCCACCCCACCCCCAAAACACTTCCCTCTTAAATCTGACCTTCCCCCTGCCCAGACAGCACAAGGTTTAAAGTTCACCCCTTCCCACCATCTCCCCCAAACCCATTACGTTTATTTAACCCCATTTCCCCCCCGCCACCCGCACTGAAAATCTTAACTCCTCCCCCCTCCCCACCAGTGTCATGCCAGCTTTCCCCGGATGGGGAATTGAAGTGACGGCTGGCGGGCCAGGAAAATTCCAGGTAAGTCTATTTAAATCTATTCAAGTCATTCATTTTAATATTTAGATTCAGTTCCTGTTGCCCAGTGATCGGGTGGGGGGCGGAGGGGGGCTGCCACAGAGCCTCTCCGCCACCGGGAGAATCAGGCCGGGTCCTGCCGGTGTTGAGGTCCGTGGCGGGCCTCATCTGGGGCCACCTTCAGGCCACCGCTGCTGCGCATCCTGACATCAAGGGCCCCTTAAAATCCAGCCCAATATCTTGAAAACATCGATCAAATCATGCCTTAACCTTCTGAATTCCAGAGAATACAACCTTAGTTTGTGTCGTCTCTCCTTGCAATATAACTCTTGGAGTCTAGGTATC
Source organism: Heterodontus francisci (assembly GCF_036365525.1). Lineage (NCBI taxonomy): Eukaryota > Metazoa > Chordata > Chondrichthyes > Heterodontiformes > Heterodontidae > Heterodontus > Heterodontus francisci. Next base: position 42,161,804 of record NC_090405.1, on the reverse strand, counting down.
ATTCTGGAAAATCTACGCTGCACTCTCTCCAAAGCCAACATATACTTCCTAAGGTATGGTGCCCAGGTCTGCTCACAGTAACTCCAGGTGTGGTCTAACCATGGCTTTATATAGCTGCAGTGTGACTTCTAGCCCTTTGTATTCTAGTCCTGTCAATATAAAGGCCAGCATTACACTGACCTTTCTGATTATTTCTTGTCCCTGTTCATGACACTTTAATGATCCATGTTGCTGGAACATGCCATTCTCTTTAGACATACACTGTTTCTAGCTTTTCATCATTTAGAAAGTATCCTGTTTTATAATTTTCAGGTCCAAAAAAGGATGGCCTCACATTTGCCTATGTTGAAATCCATTTGCCACAGTTTTTCCTATTCACTTAATCTATCCATATCTCTTTGTTGGCGCCAAGCGTCTCTGTCACGCCTTGTTCTGTACCAGAGAGGGCATAGCTAAAAGTTCCAATTTTTCTATCAATCCATTTATTTATGTACTTCTGACTGCATGCTTTGTACTGCAGATCTTTCGTGCAGAAAGTGACGCCAACAAATTAAGCCAACGGGACATTGCTCTCAAAAACTAATAGCAATTTAGTGAGCAAAACCACAGCCACCAACACCTTTCATGCAGTGTCTCTAGAAAGAAATACATGAATATACAGATAGGTACAGGCTAGTGCAATTATCCAAGCGAAAGAAACAAGTTTCACATGGAACTCACATTATCATGATTAATATTGATCATAGACTTTGTACCCAGAGGATACTCTCACTGAATTACAAGTCTGTAATCCAATTTAGGAGTTCAGGTGATATTTTAATGCATGAGAGTTAGGCCTGTGTGGTTGCTGGGTCAAACTCTGAATGCTACAATTGGATTGTATTAAATTCACTGAGAAGTATCTGTCACATTTATGACATTCAGATCACCTACTTCCCTGTACCCTCTCCACACTTCACCAACATCACCATCTCTCAACCCCTTCTTCCATAGCTATAATCTTATTTTTTGTGGGTTGATGACAATTGTAGATTACATATGCCCACCTACAAATTTCATCTGTACCCTCATTAACAGGACAAATATTTCTCTGTTCAGAGGAAGAAAAAGTATGCAAAAGAGAGTGAATAAATGAATGAATGAAACATGGCAATCAAATTATGCACAGCAAGCTCCCACAAGCAGCAATTTGATAATGTTTGGTTGATAGATCCATATCAGCCAGGACAAATGGAGAATAGTGACAAGGAATCATTTACATCCACCTGAGGAGGCAGTTTAACTTCTCATCCAAACTGTTCTTTTACAAAGTCCCTACTCTCATGAGGAGTGACTGCCTGTCTATGAGACACATCTCAGAGCCCCCGAAGGGAGTGTGGATTGTACATAGAGGTCAGTGCAACCAATTCTTGACACCTGTGACCATAATAGTCAGGAGCCCTGTAGGTCAGAGCATGCTAAACTCCATCCGTGTCTCCATGAGTCAAATATCCTGCTGAGTGAGACTCTGTATTCTCTGAAAATATACCATCATGACCCATGCTCTTTCTGGAGGCCGGTGATCAGTATACGCCATACGCTTTGCCTGGCATAAAGGGAATGTGTCCACTCCTGCCCATTTTGTGGCAGCACCCAGCCATGTTCTCCCTTGCCTGCCTCCTAAAATTGCAGAGGGAAGAATTTCAGAGAGGTGCATTAAGAGTGGGGATGCTATTTCTGCTTGTGTAGTTTGAAGGCTTCCTTACCTATGCAGGAAGTCAGAAGAAGCAGATTCAATTGACCTCATAATAAAGTGCACTTGTTTCATTACTTAAGCAGTCATTTTAAATTAACGCCCACTCTCCCCCATTCTGTGGACTGACTAATTGGTGCCCATTTTGCACCCCTTGATTTTAATTCCATGATTTCAATGGAATGGGGATATAAACAGGCCATCAGTCTGACCCTGTCAGGTTTACCCAAGGGAGGGTAGATTAAATTTAGTTCCAAGAGAAAAAAAAATAAATGAGGTTTGAGATCACAGAGTCTATTTTCGTCTTCATCTGCCTAGGAAAATTCTAGTGAACAGGATTGCCTGGCCCTTAGAGAACCAGCCAGATGGTTTTTTCTACTGAAATTAAGGAAATCGGAGCTTTTGCAGTACTTTACAAAGGGTATGCAATCACATCTATCGAATTGCAATAAGGTTCTTAGAACGGGAGGCTCTGTTAGCTCACCATCCAGATTGTCTTGCTTCATTTGTTTCATGCACTGATACTTAGGTCCTCGGAGATCTTGTACTATCTCTGACTCAGTTTGACATGACTTGCCTCACGCTTCTATTTTCCCATTCTTTGTCTTTAGAAAGACGCATTTCTAAACGCCTTTCACAACTTTAGGGTGTCCCAATGAACTTGCCGATAATGAAGTACTTTTTGGAGTGTAGTCACTGTTGTAATGTAGGAAGTGCGGTTGCCAATTTGTGCACAGCAAGCTCCACAAACAGCAATGTGACAATCACTGGATAATCTGGGTTTTTTTGGTGGTGTTGGTTGAGGGATAAATATTGGCCAGGACACCAGGGAGAACTCCCCTGCTTATGCTATGGGATCTTTTATATCCACCTGGGAGAGCAGAAGGGGCCTCAGTTTGTCATCTCATCCAAAATTTGGCACCTCTGACAGTGCAGCACTCCCGCAGTACTGTATTCGACGTATCAGCCCGGTTTCTGTAAACAAGTCTCTTGAAGTGGGACTTGAACCCACGACCGTCTGATGTAGATTTAAGAGCGCTACTAACTCAGCCACAGCTTAGGACATTGGGGAAGGGTCTCAACTCGCCTTACCTCAGCACCTCCCAAGATGCGACTGAGACCATTGATCACCAGAAGAGGAGCCACACCTCTGCTTAGAGAGGATAATTCTGACCTCAATGGAAATGAAAATCACAAGAGAGAGATATAACGGATGGCTGAATTGGTATCACTAGTTTTACAATTGGACAAATGTCAAAATTACCCCCAGAGTCATAATAAGCTGGGCTGCTGTGCTCTCCGGGATTACTGCTTTACTAAATCAGCTGGCAACATGATTTCCGCGTTGGCGTTTTCTCTAGAAACGTCGTTTGATGCTTTATTATTTCCATAAATAACCCTCAGAACAGCAAAAGGAAACCAACAGATGCAAATGCCACAATTTTAGGAAGGATGTCAAGGCCTTGGAGAGGGCTCAGAGGAGATTTACTATAATTATACCAGGGATGAGGGGATTGTGTTACGTAGAGAGACTAGGGAAGCTGGGATTGTTCTCTTTAAAGCACTGAATGTTCAGGGGATATTTAATGGCCGTGATCAAAATTATGAGGCCTTTTGATAGGGTAGATGGCAAGAAAGTGTTTCCACTGGCAGGAGGATATGGATTTAAAATAATTGGCCAAAAAGCCAGTGGGAGGGGTGGGGGAGGAGGGGGGGGGGGGTGGTGGGAAGAGATGAGAATTTTTTTTTTAACTCAGTGAGTTATCGTCTGGAGTGTACTGCCTGAAAGGGGTGTGAAGGCAGATTTAATAGTAATTTTCAAAAGGGAATTGGATGCATACTTAAAAGGAAAACATTGTAGGACTAGGGGGAAAGAGCAAGGGGCTGGGACTCATTGGCTAGCTCATTCAAAGACCTGGCACAGGCACGATGGGCTGAATGGCCTCCTTCTGTGCTGTATGATTCTAGGAATTATTTGGTACGTACTGATGACGTCTTTCAAGCCTACCTTTAAGTGCAAGCAAGCAAGAAATGCATTACGGCAGCTAATAAATCACTGTTACTTGAGTAGCCGAGGCTGCTCATAAATACATTTAAACTAATTTGATGTCTCTGTGACTTGAGTGTAATTTTTATGATGAATAACTAGTGAGTGCCTGCTGCACCGTTTAGCTCTGGCTGCTAACACTGTGTCAATGCATTAAGTTTGCACGGTGAGGGCAGGGAAGATGATATAAACTTGGATCAGTATTAGGGTGGCAGCCTTGGAGGGTGTAAAACACAATTGGTTAAAATAAGAATTAAAGATATGCATACCAATAGGGTAGTTCAGGCTCTTTAACACAAGGCTCTGCAATGAATGGGTGAAAGGGACAGTATTAAAGACTCAGAGCTAAATGAATGGAGTCTGAATCTGGTTACTGAAATGTGCACCTTAGAAATTGCTGTTCATGTAGACTTCAATGGAAACTAAAATCAGCCTGAGTGTACCTGCTTTGTACCTGATCCAGTCACCTGTGACCGGTTAAAATTGCCTCCTAACTCTAGGCTGTTGAAAGTTGCTGGAGAAAGTGCCTCCTGCTGGTTTGCTCACACAATGTTGCTGTTTACAGTGCACAGTAGGGAAGGTGATGGCACAGTGGTAATGTCACTGGACTAGTAATCCAAACCCAGGCTAGTGCTCTGGGACACTTTACCTGATCTAGCCTGCACGAGGCTCCAGTGTGGTTGACTTTTAAATGGCCACTCAGTCCAAGGCAATGGATGGGCAATAAATGCTGGCCGAGCCAGTGACTTCCACAAACAAATTTTAAAAAAAGTCAAAGATGTGGATATTCTCTGCCATGCCATGAGCAAGCCAACCTCAACTGCAATTAGCTGGTACAGCACCTGAGTGAAACACTGGGAAGCTGAAGCCAGCTGTTTACTTTTGCAAAACTGCTATGGAATAAAGAAAGCGCTTGCATTTCTATAGCACCTTTCACAACCTCAGAGCATCCCAAAGCAGTTTCCAGCCAGTGCAATCATTTTGAGGTGTAGTCACTGTTGTAATGTAGGAAGCGTGGCAGCCAATTTGCACACAGCAAGCTCCCACAAACAGCAAGGTGATACTGACCAGGCAATGATGTTGGTTGACAGGTAAACAATCGCCAGCACACTGGGGAGAATTCCCTTGCTCTCCTGCATAAGAGTGCCTTGGGATCTTCTATGTCCAACTCTAAGGGCAGATGGCACCTTGGTTTAACATCCAAACTGAAAGATAACATCTCTGATGGTGCAAAACTCCCTCAGCACCGCACTGGAGTGTCAGCCTCGATAACATACTCAAGAAAGCAAAAAAGAAGCAACAAGGACATGAGGGAAAACATTTTTGCGCAGCAAGTGGTTAGGATCTGGAATGCGCTGCCTGAGAGTGTGGTGGAGGCAGATTCAATCAAGGCCTTCAAAAGAGAACTGGGTAATTATCTAAAGAGAAAAATCTGCAGGGCTATGGGGAAAAGACAAGAGTGGGACGAGGTGAGTTGCTCTTGTAGAGAGCTGGCACAGACACAACAGGCTGAATGGCCTCCTTCTGTGCTGTAACCATTCCATGAAGTCCCTGGGAGGGGACTTGAACTGGCAGTTTTCTAATATAACTGCAGAAGTGGGTACCACTGAGCAAAGATTGACACTTTAAAGAAGGGTTATATATGATGGTTAGTTGTTGGGCATCAATTTTTGTGATATGATAGCCTGTGCAGAGGGTAGTGGTCTTTGCAAATGTACAGCTCAATCACAGTCTCCCTGCTGGATTTCAGCATCCTTAGGCAGATCTGTGATTACTAGTTACGTGTTACTTTGACACTAAAGCCCAATAAACACTTAAGGCAATAGAAAACAAATCTTTAAAATTCCGTTGACATGATGTTGTTCGAGGGAGAAATTCAAGATAAGACATGAAGAGAACGTCCTGCTCTTCTTTGTGTTGTGCCGTGAGATCTTTAACATCCAAAACGGCAGACAGGCTTCAATTTAACATTTAACCTGGTGAAAGGCACCTTCAGTACTGCAGTGGGCTCATTCTAGATTATGTGCGAAAGTCCTGATGTGGGGTTTGAAAACTCAACCATCTGAATCAGAGATGAGAGTGATATGAACAGATTGAAGCTGTCAGCTCATCATGTTATGTAAGCTGGTGCTTACTGCAAACATACACAAAATGATGTGCTTGTTGATTTGGATTTTGTGTTTCATACATCTGTAGCCATTTCTATAGTGAAAGCAGCACTGCTGATTTGTGCTGTAAATCCGCCCCTTTTTGTGGTATCGACATTTGCGTCTGGAAGCCCATTAATGAAGAAAGTCAGCTTAATGTATTGGGAGCTCTTCATTTTTCCCTGGAGATGTACAATGACTGCACTAAGAGCACTTGATCATGTAACACAGTACAAAGTTGAAGAATATTCCACTTGCATCTCAGACATCCCATTACCTTCCTGGCCCAGTAACTATTTATGAAGGGTTACATCCTCTTACAGCAGGTTGGCAGCAGCTGAGAATAGCTAAAGCTTAGAGTGAGGCGAAGACACAGACACAGACCAAGATTCAACTTGCACAGTCATTTAACCAGCGGAGAGAGAAGTATCTGCTCCATAGCTTCTCTTTGAAGTTTGGCACAGATGATGAGATGACAACCTAAGTGTCCCTACAGGAAACCGTGCTTCGTGAAGCCCCAGAGGCTTGCGAGCAAATCAATAAACAAGATGAGTATGTTTTTTTTTTCCATTGTTAACATGGATAACCATATTTTAGACTTGGTATTGACACAATGCGTTGTGCTGATACTGAGGAAAGAGCAAATGTGTAAATGTTGCGTGCGGTAGCATCTTGTACAGCAGCTTGTCTAATGGGAAGCATGTCAGTGCATAAAGTGGTGAGACTGAGAATTCTGAAGGCATCTACCACAGGTGTTTAAATCTCATCCTGACATAATATCACCAGTTTCCTTCAAAACTTTCCCTCTTTGTGCGAGGATGAAAGAAAGATAGGCTTGTATTTATATAATGCCTCTATTTTCCCAAAGTGTTTTACAGCCAATGAAATATTTTTGTAATCAGCATTGCAATGTAGGAAACACAGCAACCAATTTGAACACAGCAAGGTTCCATAAGCATCAATGCAATCATGACCAAATCATCTTTTTAATGACGTTGGTCAAAGGATAAATATTGGTCAAGACACTAGGAGACACTCACTATCCAAGGCCCCAAACACTCCCTTCAGGTGAAGCAGCAATTTACTTGTACTTCTTTCAATTTAGTATACTGTATTCGCTGCTCACAATGTGGTCTCCTCTATATTGGGGAGACCAAACGCAGACTGGGTGACCACTTTGCGAAACATCTCTGCTCAGTCAGAAAGCATGACCCCAAGCTTCCGGTTGCTGGCCATTTCAAAACTCCCCCCCTGCTGTTACACCCACATCTCTGTCCTGTGTTCCAGTGAACATCAATGCAAGCTCGAGGAACAGCACCTCATTTACCGTTTAGGTACGCTACAGCCTGCCGCACTGAACATTGAGTTCAATCATTTCAGAGCATGACAAGCCCCCCTTTTTATTTTTATTTTTAGTTATTTTTTCTTTTTCAATTTTTTTTCTTTTTTATGTATTTATTTTATTTGGGGTTGTTTCTACTGTGCCTACCCACTTTTTTTCATGTTTGTGCTTGGGGCCACAGCTGTTCAGTTTTCTGTCAATTAACACCCTCTCTGTACTAATGCTTTGTCTTTCATCACACCATTAACATACCGTTTGCTTTTGTTCCATGACCTTCTGGTCAGTTATTCTCTGTGACCTTGACCTATCAACACCTCTTTTGTTATCTCTTGCCCAACCCCCTGCTTTACTTGCTTAAAACCTATTACATTTCTAGCCTCTGCCAGTTCTGATGAAGGGTCACTGACCTGAAACATTAACTCTGCTTCTCTCTCCACAGATGCTGCCAGACCTGCTGAGTATCTCCAGCATTTCTTGTTTTTATTTCAGATTTCCAGCATCTGCAGTATTTTGCTTTTATTATACTAGGGAGAGCACCCTCTGCTCTCTTTCAGAAAGCACCACGGGAGCTTTTATGTCCTCCTGTGAGGGCAGACAAAGACCCATTTTAACATCTCATCGAAAAGGCAGCACCAACCGCCACCACCTCCCCACCCCCCCCCCCCCCCAACCCCCAACCACCCCGCTCCAGAGTGGGACTTGAATCTACAACTATCAGAGTTAGGAATTTTACCCATTGAACCACATCAGACATGCATTATTTAAAGGCATATGTTCTTTAGGGATTTATGCACAGTTTAAGCTGCTGGTAAGGATTTCCCCACTGGTCAGTGCATATCATGGGATCACAGGCACATTGCAGTGGATGAAAGACTGGACAGTATGCCTTGATTTGTAGGTCTAGCAGACAAGAATACCCACTGGCAATGTGAATTCAGAAAATGATCCACTGGCTTAGAATTGCAGCTGTTAAGGCTATTAGGATTTACTTAAGTCTTTGAATTAAACATATGACACAAACAAAACAACTGGGAGTGGCCATTTTGAGTTTTAACCATTCTGGCTTATTTTCCATTGGCGCTAACAAAAGACAAAATGTTGGTGAAATGACAGTTCAGCCAGTGAGCCATTGAACCATGTAGACCAAGAATTTCCTGGCTCTATCCTCTACCCATGTTGAGTTGTCCAATTTCAGCTGAGGCATGGCGAAGGCACTACAATTCGCTTTTCACTTCTACATACTTGAAAAGGCAAAATTTGCAGGGGTACAGTGAAAGAACAGGGTAGTGGGACTGACTGGACGGAATTTCAAAAAGCCGATGTATGCATGATGGGCTAAATTTTTTATTCGTATCTGGGATGTGAGCAACACGGGAAAGGCCTGTATTTATTGTCTATCTCTAATTGCACTTGAGAAGGTGGTGGTGAGCCGCCATTTGCAGTCCATGTGGTGTAGGTACACCCACTGTGTGTCTTTAGGAAGGGAGTTCCAGGTTTTTGACCCATCGACAGTGAAGGAACGGCTATATCGTGCCAAGTCCGGATGGTGTGTGACTTGAAGGGGAACTTATATGTAGTGGTGTTCCCATGCATCTTCTGCCCTTGTCCTTCTAGGTGGTAGAGGTCACGGGTTTGGAAGGTGCTGTTGAAGGAGCCTTGGTGAGTTGCTGCAGTGCATCTTGTAGATGGTACACACTGCTGCCAATGTGCGTCGGTGGTGGAGGGAGTGAATGCTGAAGGGGTTGGATGGGGTGTCAGTCAAGCGGGCTGCTTTGTCCTGGATGGTGTCGAGCTTCTTTAGTGTTGTTGGAGCTACACCCATCCAAACAAGTGGAGAGTATTCCATCACACTCCTGACTTGTGCTTTGCAGATGGTGGACAGGCATTGGGGAGGCAGGAGGTGAGTTACTCGCCACAGAATTCCCAGCCTCTGACTGGCTCTTGTAGCCACTGTATTTACATGCTGTTCCAGTTAAGTGTCTGGCAAATGGTAACCCCTAGGATGTTGATGGTAGTGGTAATGTCATTGAATATTGAATGTCAAGGGGAGATGGTTAGATTCTCTCTTGTTGGAGATGGTCATTACTCGTGTGATACGAATGTTACTTGCCACTTATCAGCCCAAGCCTGAATGTTGTCCAGGTCTTGCTGCATGCAGGCACAGACTGCTTCAGTATCTGAGGAGATGTGAATGGCACTGAACATTGTGCAATCATCAGCGAATGGCCTGCTTCTGTGCTGTAAGGTCCTATTGTCTGATATTTTCCCTCCATAAAAGTTTGTAAATGAAAGAAGTTTAGAGTCATAGACAGCAGTTAAAAAAAATCTCCTTAGTAATATGTTCATAAAACATGCTCATCTATCCGTTTTAATCCTTTGCACCAGCGATAACTGGACACGCAGTTCCTTACCCACTGGAAAGCAAGCAGACTTTTTTCCTACTTACCGAAACATTACTTAATGTTAACAAAAAATCAAAAATTGCAAAGACCATCGTGAGTGGTCCTGTATTCTCACCTTCAGTTTAAAGAGTATTTTATCAAATTTGATGTGTCAGTCCTTTGTTCTGCATGAGATGGGTGTTGCACTTGATTGCTTAGTGTCAGCCATGGCTCAATGAATCACTCTTACCTCTGAGTCAGAAAGTTGTGGGTTGCTGTCACACTGCAGAGAGTGGAGCACAAAGTATAGGCTGACACTCCAGTGTAATACTGAGGGAGTGCTGCACTATCAGAGGTGCTGCCTTTTGTGAGGCCCATATGTCCTCTCAGGTGCACTTAAAGGTTCCTAGAGCACTATTTTGAAGAAGCGCACTGGCATTGTCTCCAGTGTCCTGGCCAATATTTAAACCTCAACCAATATCACTAAACCCGATTGTCTGGTCATTTATCACATTGCTCTTTGTGGGATCTTGCTGTGTGCAAATTGGCTGTGCATTTCCCACATCACAACAGTGACTACACTTCAAAAGTATCTCTGGCTGTAAAGTACTTTGATCTGTCCCGAGGTCATGAAAGGCACCATATAAGTGCAAATTCCTTCTTAGGTGAATCAGTAAATTATTGAATGCACTACAATATCATTTATGTCATATTTGGTACCATCCCTTCCATCATCAAATGAGATATGGAGCAACATGCAGGTTGGGGCGGGAGAGGGGGGCCGGTAAATGGAGTTGAATATAGATCAATCTTGATTTAATTTTCTTATTCATTCATGGGATGTGAGCATCACTGGCATGGCTAACATTGATTGCCCATGTCTAATTGCCCTTGAGAAGGTGGTGGTGAGCCGCCTTCTTGAACTGCTGCAGTCCATGTGGTGTAGGTACACCCACAGTGTTGTTAGGAAGGATTTTGACCCAGCGACAGTGAGGGAACAGCAATATAGTTCCAAGTCTGAATGGTGCGTGACTCGGAGAGGAACTTACAGGTTGAATGTCAGAAGAGGCTTAAGCGGCTGAATTGCCAACTCCTATCCTATGCATTGTAGCTAGTTTATAAAACAAAATGTTTCTTAAAAATCTTGAACTCTCAGACTGCATCCTTGGGAATGATAATGACTCCCATTAGCTCTATAAATCACAGCAGTTTCATGTCCAATAAGTACATATGGCAGACTTGTTACTAACCATTTGTCTGAAAGGAGGTATTAAATTATGTGCCAAAAAAAAGGTTGACTTATGTTGTTCAGAGCTGCCCATTAATAATAGGTTTAATTGGTGTCTTAGTCATTGTGTGGAAACCTTTGAGTTATTTGTAATTACAGCAAAAGTAGGGTTACTGCCAAATAATCATTCCACTATACATGCTAAATGGACAGTAATGTTACTGCAGTGAGGACAATTGCATCCATGTGTATTTCTGTTTGCAATATTCCACTGAAGTAGATTCATTGAAACAATAGAAAAACAAAGGTGGGAGAATGTTGTACTAAACTATCAGCATAGTTTAGTGTTTTATATCTAGAGCACACCCAGTGAATGTCCAGGATTTTGTACATCATGGAAAAATATCCATAGGTAGCACCCTCACCACTGAGTCAGTAGCTGTGGGATCAAGTCCTGCTCCAGCACATAATCGAGGCTGATCCTGCTCAGTACAAGTACTGTGGGAGTGCTGCACTGTCGGAGGTGTTTTCTTTCAGATGAGACCTTAAACTGAGGCCTCATCTGCCCAATCAGGTGGGTGTAAAAAAATCCCATCGCACTCTTTGAAGAAGGGCCGGGGAGTTCTCCCTGGCATCCCGCATAATATTTATCCTTCGACCAAGCTTACTAAAAAAGAGATTATTGGTCATTATCACATTGCTGTTTGTGGGAGCTTGCTGTGCACAAATTAGCTGCCACGTTTCCTACATTACAAGAGACTACACTCCTGAAGTACTTCATTGGCAAAAATAAAATATCAATCCCCACAGAAAATGATTTTTTAATATTTTATTTGATATTTACATTGGATTGTGCAAAAATGAAAGATATCTTCATTGGTAAAACCTCGGTACTTGTGTGATGCAAGTGATGACAGGGCTAGTTGCAAGTGTTTGTAGTAAGGAACTGTGTTGCAGGGATTGGTTAAAAAAAAATTATCAGCCCCCAACCGCCTAATTTTCTGGTGATTTAAATTAATGGACAAGAAAATCAGAGGACGTGGGTCCAAGATTTCCTAACCAGTGCTCCCATCAAACACCTGGAAAACCGGATTGAGGATTTGGCTCCTGGGGCTAATGTTTGCCGCCCTGCACTCAAGCTCCAACCTGATTGGGAATTATTTATTTTATTGGAAATAATTTTGGAGCAGTACAATGAAGACCCACACCAGAAGGATTAAAACCACTTTGTGATTTGGATGTCGACCAACTTACTGTGCATTTTGCAGCCGCCTTCTCTCTATTTTTGAACTGGATCCAGTTTAGTTCCATTAAATCAATGAACTCAAAACTGAATGTTGGCACGGTCTGCTTCATACCCATCTAGTGCCAGTTGAGACTCCTTTAGCCTAGTTAAACCCAATTTGTTCAAAGTGGTCTGAATGGAAATTATCGGGAAGGACTAACCAGCTACGTTAATCGGATATCGCAAAATATGATGGAAGAAGACTCATCACAAATGGCACGGTGATGAATTGTAGTAAAGCATTGTGGGGAGAAGCCATCTTTGGGAGAGTTTGTCCTGATCAATTTTGTTTTCATTTTAAGTAGACAGAAGGGCTTAAGTATTGACTATCCCTTTACCTTTCTTTTACCGAAGCTGTTTTAGAACAAAAAGGTCTGATGATTCGAGGCCTATGGTGCTGACATTTAGATGGAGGTGTTGAGGGAATGGGAGCAACTTTTAGCAGTCAGGAAACCCAAAAATATGGGTAACGTGGAGGTTTCACCCCATTTCATGTGAGGACCTCATCTGAATTTGTTTTCTTTGTTCCCCACCGAGCAGCCGGCCTAATTGAGAGGCTGACCAGCTGCCGGGGTGTTGTGGGAGGGGGCGGGGGTGGGGAAGGCCTGTGGTAGAAGGCCGTAGTTAAAGACCAGAGATGAGGGAGGGAGAGGTTGGGGGGGTTGGAGGTGGGGGTAGTGTAGCGGGCAAGAGATTTTGGGGAGAGATATCATAGCAGGTTGGCATCAGATATGGGGAAGGGTCTGCAGATCAACGGTTGGGAGGCCGGGGTGAAGAGGAAGAACTCCAGCTCCTCCTGGCCCACAGGCAGTGCTGGAAAAGAACTTACCTGCTGGACCTGGCAGTTCCTGCTGCCCTTCCTATTGCCATACTTCTCAAGCCTAGGGAAACCTGTCCAACAGTTAAATCCAAAAGGCTGCGAAAATCTGAGGCACGCATTCTCAATTAAATATTATAATTACCGCTGCTGGAGAGCAGGTCACTCGTCTGCTTGGAGTTGTGTTTTCTGATTCTAAGAATTTGACCCATCCCTAAGACCCTCCTGTCTGTTCTCAGGAGGTTACAGTTCCCCCCATTGTGTAATTCTGGAGTTACCATGTTAATACAAGATTCGCCAATGTATACCTTCTAAGAAACAAAGATGTCCCAAAGAGCTTTACAACCAATGAAATGCTTTTGAAGTGTAGTCACTGTTGTAATGTAGGAAACACAGAAGCCAATTTGCACACAGCAAGCTCCCACAAACAGCAATGTGATAATGACCCGATAATCTGTTTTAGCAATGTTGGTTGATGGACAATTATTGGCCAAGACACCAGGGTGAACTCCCCTGCTCTTATTCGAATAGTGTCCCGGGATCCTTTAATGTTTCATCTGACAGCGCAGCACTCCCTTGCTGGTGCAGTGAATTATTAGCCTGGGTTGGAACCTGAACCCAAAAAACTTCTTCAGAGGCGAGAATGCTACAGGCTGAAGCAAAGCTGGCACTTACAATATAGTCATATCGGCAACTGAGCATACACTGCGTACAAAACGTCTCTCCACTAACACTGCCAAATCAGATTAACTGGTCACCTATCTCACTGCTCTCATGGGATCTTGCTGTGTGCGGATTCACCATCATGTTTGCCTACAAAAACGACAGTAACCACATGGCATAAATAATTAATTGACTATGAAGCACTTTGAGATGTCCTGAAGGCATGAAAGGTGCTATATAAACGCAAAACCTTAAAAATTCCTTCAATTGATTCAAATTGCCCTGCATAATTGAACACTGAGTGTAGACTGCTGAAAAAAGGCTGAATGTTGTGTATGTCAGTTATTTAATGTGATATATCAGACTGAGATGTCAGGTGGTCTGTTGCCTTGTCCCAGCCAAGTGATTGTAAAGAACGACTTGCCTTTCATGACCTCAGAATACCCCAAAGCACTTTATAGCTAATGAAATACTGTTGAAATGCAGGAATCATAGCAGCCAATGTGTGCACAACAAACAGTAGTGAGATAATGACCAGATAAACTTTTTTTTTTGAGTTATGTTGGTTGGGGGAAAATAATATTGGCCAGGACTTTTTTGAATCCGTGCCATGGGATCTTTTAACCAAAGAGAGCAAACGGCTTCAGCTTAATACAAAAGCAAAATGTTAGAAATCTAAATGGAAAATGCTAGAAATTCTCAGCAGGTCAAGAAGTATCTGTGGAGAGAAAAACATAGTTAGCATTTGAGATCAATGACCCTTTCACGCGTGTCTGCTGAGGCTTTGTGCTCGCAACCCACAATTATCAGAGTTAGTGAAGAGTGCTACCAACTGAGCCACGTCTGCTTTCTCTCACTACAGCACCTTTCCCTTTACTTGTTGTATCTGTACCCAACACTTGGGCACAAGTGATGAGTTAGGGTGGATTTTTGGGTCAAGGGTGGGTAATGGGAGTTGGGACTGTTTCCGGGTGCCAAACCCACTGTGGGGGTGGGGAGGGGAGAAACGGAATTGAGTCATGATTTTCATGGGGGTGACCTCTTATTGACACGGAGGCAGGTTTGGCACCCAAGTAGCGGCCATGGGGGCCAGAATGCAGGCGGGTCAAATGAAGTGCAAGCCCGATTTAAACTCACCACCGCAGCCTTTACTGTGGCCGCAGTTTCCCTGCTGCAGGAGGAGAGAGGAGACGGTCACGAAGCTTTGGGCTGCATCTTGGGATTTCATAATGGGCTGAATTTTCCCAGGCCTTTGGAGATGGGCTGGGAGGCAGGAGGGCTGGCAATCTGGCGGGGGAAGGTGTCAGAAGGGGAGCCCGATGGCTTCCTGCTGCGATGGCATATTGCCAGCGGCGGGAACCTCAGTGGCACAGCCACCCATCGGGTGACCAGTTGAAGAATTTAAGGGCCCAATTAAGGACCTTTTCCCGGCAGGCATTTTTCCCGTGTCAGGAGGGTCCGCCGCTGCATGGGGACACCACTGGGTAAACCCTGGTGGCGCCCCAGCAGGTTCCCCTGGGGGCACCCTCCTTGATGGGTGCTCTATGGCTCACAGAGGGTGTCCCCCACATGGCAGTGACCGCCCCCGTGCCTAACTCACTGCTGGTGCACCATAAATTCTGCACCCACCGCCATTGCCGGGGCTTGGTCTTCAAGGGCTCCTCGGCATTGAGGCAC
The DNA here is from genome assembly GCF_036365525.1 of Heterodontus francisci. Classification (NCBI taxonomy): domain Eukaryota; kingdom Metazoa; phylum Chordata; class Chondrichthyes; order Heterodontiformes; family Heterodontidae; genus Heterodontus; species Heterodontus francisci. The sequence goes on along the minus strand of NC_090405.1, from coordinate 42,146,485 downwards.
CCTCTCCTTCATCTCGCAATCTCGGCGGCAGTCTGTTAATTGGCTACCACTGGCAAAATGCCACCTCAGGGTCCTGCCATCCACTGGCGTGGGTTGGCTCCCGTTTTTGGCCCCGGCGGCTAGACTTCTTTGGGGCAGACAGCGTCTCGGGGGAGCCGGAGGCCTGAGACCCGGGGCAAGACAGCCCTTCGTTTTTCTGAAAACGATGAAGTGAAACCAGATTCCGTGAGGGAGAGGAGGGAGCTCCTTTTCCGGGAGGGTGGCAGGAGGAGGCCACCTGTACAAAAGCAGCAGGTCTGGTTTGAGATAGCAGCCACTGTGAGGTACGGACGTGTCCTGGATCCAATGTAGGAAGAGGCTCAATGACCTCACACACTCTGGCAAGGTGAGTGCAGCCTCCAACTCTCAGGACAGGCCTTGTGTAACCACCCTCCAGAAGACACACCACCCGAGGAGCCTTAGGGCACATGCTGCTCCTGAACATGGGAGGAATGTGTGCCCAGGGCACTTTATGACCCCTCAGAATGGCAGAGAGCCATAGTGCTGCTGGGGAGCTGTCACCACTGAAACATGCAGCTTCTATTGAATAGCGACAGATGTCATTGTCCGTAGAGAACAGCAGTGCCTTATCTCGCTGTCTTTTCTCCTTGCAGGAGAAATGTGCACATAGTGCCCAGGGGAGGACCCAAACTGGCAGAAGGGTGCTATACTTCCAAATAATCAGACCAATGAAAGATTGAAACATGGAAATAGCTGAGATTGCAGTTGAGGAGAAATGGGCACTCATAGTGGAGATGGTGATGACAGAGTGCAAAATGTCCATTAATGGGGTGCATTGCATTCCACCCTGTTTGCCAGCATGAACACTGAGATTCATTGAGAAGACTCGGCACTTTCCTAGGCTAGCTCTCACCATCTCCTCTTGTGTCTCCCACAGATGCAGACGTCCAACCCTCAAGACCTTCTCCCTCTCAATTGGCTGCCCCAGATGACAACAAAAAAGCCAAGGAAGAGAATTGATTCTGAGTCTCGGGTCCTGAATCTAAATAAAGGAAACTATGAAGATATGAGGTGCAAGTTGGCTATGATAGATTGGGGAACATTACCTAAAGAGTTGACAGTGGATAGGCAATGGCTAGCATTTAAAGAGCGCATGGATGAATTACACCAATTCCTGTCTGGCGCAAAAATAAAACAGGAAGGGTGGCTCAACCATGGCTTACAAAAGAAATTAGGGATGGTATTAGATCCAAGGAGGAGAAATATAAAATGGCCAGAACAAACAGCAAAATTGAGGATTGGGAGCAGTTTAGAATTCAGCAAAAGACAAAGGGATTGATTAAGAAGGGGAAAATAGAGTATGAGAGTAAGCTTGCAGAGAACATAAAAGCTGACTGTAAAAGCTTCTATAGATAAGTGAAGACAAATGTGGGTCCCTTACAGTCAGAAATGGGGGAAATTAAAATGGGGAACAAAGAACTGGCCGACCAATTAAATACATGCTTTGGTTCTGTCTTCAGAAAGGAGGACACAAATTACCTCCCAGAAATATTGGGGAACATAGGGTCTAGTGAGAAGGAGGAACTGTATGAAATCAGTATTAGTAGGGAAATGGTGTTTAGGAAATTGATGGGATTGAAAGCTGATAAATCCCCAGGGCCTGATAATCTCAGAGTACTTAAGGAAGTGGCCCTTGAAATAATAGATGATAATAGCTGGTCATTTTTCAAAATTTTATAGACTCTGGAACAATTCCAACAGATTGGAGGGTAGCTAATGTAACCCCACTATTTAAAAAAGGAGGTAGAGAGAAAACAGGGAATTATAGACCGGTTAGCCTGACATCAGCAGTGGGGAAAATACTAGAGTCCATAATGACAGGATCGGACAAAGTCAACATGGATTTACGAAAGCGAAATCATGCTTGACAAATCTACTGGAATTTTATGAGGATGTAACTAGTAGAATAGATAAGGGAGAATCAGTGGATGTGGTGAATTTGGACTTTCAGAAGGCTTTCGATATGGTCCTGCATAAGAGATTAACGTGCAAAATTAAAGCACATGGGATTGGGGATAACGTACTGACATGGATAGAGAACTGGTTGGCAGGCAATGACTAGTGGGGTACCATAGGGATCAGAGCTAGGACCCCAGCTATTCACAATATATATTAATGATATAGATAAGGGAATTAAATGTAATATATCCAAGTTTGCAGATGACACAAAGCTGGGTGGGAGTGTGAGCTGTGAGGAGGATGCAGAGAAGCTCCAGTGTGATTTGGACAGGTTGAGTGAGTGGGCAAATACATGGCAGATGCAGTATAATGTGGATAAATGTGAGGTTATCCACTTTGGTGGCAAAAACAGAAAGGCAGGTTATTATCTGAACGGCGATAGATTGGGAAAGGGGGAGGTGCAGCGAGACCTGGGTGTCCTTGTGCACCAGTCGCTGAAAGTAAGCATGCAGGTGCAGCAGGCAGTTAAGAAGGCAAATGTTATGTTGACCTTCATGGCATAAGGATTCGAGTACAGGAGCAAGGATGTCTTGCTGCAATTATACAAGGCCTTGGTGAGACCACATCTGGAGTATTGTGTGCAGTTTTGGTCTCCTTACCTGAGGAAGGATGTTCTTGCTATGGAGGGAGTGCAGTGAAGGTTCACCAGACGGATTCCTGGGATGGCAGGACTGACGTATGAAGAGAGATTGGATCGATTAGGCTTGTATTCGCTAGAGTTTAGAAGAATGAGAAGGGATCTCAGAGAAACCTACAAAATTCTAACAGGACTGGACAGACTAGATGCAGGAACGATGTTCCCGATGGCGGGGGAGTCCAGGACCAGGGGTCACAGTCTAAGGATAAGGGGTAAGCCATTTAGGACTGAGATGAGGAGGGATTTCTTCACCCAGAGTGGTGAACATGTGGAATTCTCTATCACAGAAAGCAGTTGAAGCCAAATCATTAAATATATTCAAGAAAGAGTTAGATATAGTTCTTAAAGTTAATGGAATCAAGGGATACGGGGAGAAAGCAGGAACAGGGTACTGAGTTTGGATGATCAGTCAGGATCATATTGAATGGCGGTGCAGGCTTGAAGGGCCAAATGGCCTACTCCTGCTCCTATTTTTCAATGTTTCTATTTGCGCACAACCAGCTCCCATAAACAACAATGAGATAATGACCAGATAAGCTGGTCATTTTGCTGATGTTGGTTGAGAGATAAATATTGGCCAGGACACTGGGGAGAACTTCCCTGCTCTTCGTCAAATAGTTCCATTTCATCTTCCTGAGAGGGCAGACCTCTGTCAATGTAACACTCCCTCAGTACTGCACTAGAGTGTCAGCCTGGATTTTGTGCTCAAGTCTCCGGAGTAGGATTTAAGCCCACAACCACCTTACTCAGCAGAAAAAGTGTCAACCTTAAACAGCCAATTATCCCCATTGCTGAGAATATGAGACCAACCAGATGGGCCTTAATAATCTTTTTCACACTTGTATGTTTCTATGTAAACCAAGTACTCTCACCATGTAACCATAACACTGAGTCCCAGCAGGGTAAAAAATAATTCCAATGGCATCTTAACTCAAAGAAAGTGGAATGAATATATAATGTGTATATATGTACATTTATGTAGTGACTTTGTATATTTTGTAAATAGAATCAGAATAGTAAAGCACAGAAGGAGGCCATTTGGCCTATTGAGTCTGTGCTGGCTCTTTCAGTTAGTCCCATTCCCCCGCTCATTCCCCATATCTCTGCGATTTGTTTCTCATTTATGTATTACCCAATTCCCTTTGAAGGCTACAATTGAATCACCCCATTAGATTAGAGATACAGCACTGAAACAGGCCCTTCGGCCCACCGAGTCTGTGCCGACCATCAACCACCCATTTATACAAATCCTACACTAATCCCATATTCCTACCAACCATCCCCACCTGTCCCTATATTTCCCTACCACCTACCTATACTAGTGACAATTTATAATGGCCAATTTACCTACCAACCTGCAAGTCTTTTGGCTTGTAGGAGGAAACCGGAGCACCCGGAGAAAACCCACGCAGACACAGGGAGATTTAGACAGCACATTCCCAAATCCTAACCACTCACTGGCAACATGAAAAACATTTTTATGAAATCACCTTAAATCATGCCCTCTGGTTATCGACCCTGCAGCCACGATATCAGTTTCCCTTTATTTCCAATCTCTAAACCATTCATGATTTTAAACACTGTTACCAATCTCCTCTTAGCCTTCTCTCCTTAAGGAAAACAACCGCAGCTACTCCAGTCTTTCCAAGTTACTATAATCCTGCATCCCTGGAACCATTATAATAAATCTCTTCTGTACCTTCTCCAAAGCCTTCACATCCTTTCAAAAGTGTGGCACCCAAAACTAAACACATTACTTCAGTTGGGACTGAATTAGTGTTTTATAATAGGTTTTTTGAAAATAAATTTTTGGCTTTTGTAATCGATGCCTCTGATTATAACGCCCAAGATCTCATGTGCTTCATTACCTGCTTTCCTCATCTGCCCTGCCACCTTCAAATATTTGTGCACAAACACCCCAGACCCCTCTGTTCTTGCACCCCCTTTAGAATTGCACCATTTGGTACGTACAGTCTCTTCTCATTCTTCCTACCAAAATGGATCACCTCACACTTTCCTGCAGTGGATTTCATCTGCCCTATGTCCACCCATTCTACCAACCTATGTCCCTTTGAAGTTTATTGCTAATTATTTTCATTGTTTACTACATTTCCAAGTTTTGTGTCATCTGTAAATTTTGAAATTGTGCCCCGTACCCCCAAATTCAAGTTATTAATGTATATCAAAAACAGCAGTGGTCCTAGTATTGAACCCTGGGGAACTCCGCTGTATACCGCCCTCCAGTCCGAAAAACTGTGTATATTGCCAAGAAAACCCTATCTGCCAAATGAGAAATATTAATTTCATCAGTTGGAAACTTACCTTAGACTTTTAATGGGAAAAATCCTACATGTTAACTTTTAAAAAACTAGCAGCCAAGATGGCCACTGCAATTTACCTCTGAAATACTGGGAGATTGAAATGGAGACAAAAAATTTAACAAGAAACCTAGCCAGGACAATGGCTTGCTCTAAGTGATTGAATTACCTAAAATGGCTTAATTAGCATGACAGTCAAGGCTATTCTCATGTATTGTGTGTGTGTGATTCTCATGTGAATATGTGCGTGAATGTGTAGTGTATTTTTGAGTATTTATAAATTGGGTTAGAGTGTTAGGTATAATAAACTTACCTCTTTCTTGTTTAAACTCAAGAAAACCTGTCCAATTGGTTCTTTCACGATCACAGTAAAGGAAAAAGGTAAAACACTCACAGAGGTGGTAAGCACAACCACTGTTTAAAAGGAATAAATCCACTTGTGGTCAAATAAGAGGAAGGGGCAAGAGGGAAGCCTAAGACTCCCTCCTCACCTGGCTGTAACAATATCATTTATTATTTGTGCGTATTTCACTATATTCCAAACACGTGAGGTTGTTCACATGTTTGCAATCAATGCCTTTGTACATGTTAACCCAGTGAAGAACCCTTTGCAATTTATGCCCTGAACTTGTGCTATTTTGTACAAAGGGCAGAATTTAATGCGGCTATGGTGGCTGGGATGGTGGGGGTGGGGAGGGCGGACTAGTCGGGAACCGCCGCCCCGGAAATCCAGTGTCGTGAAGTCAGTTCCAGATTTTGTCAGCGGCAATGCCACCTCTAGGTGATGGGAAGCTAGTTTAAATTGCTGAGGGGTTGTTTATAATCATTTACATCTCATTATTTGGGATTTAATGGTTGGCTCTTGGTTTAGTGGATGACGGGCGGCACGCATGTGTCTTCGGTTTAACGACTGTTAAAACTTAGTGGCACCGAGGCGAGAGACTTCAGTGCCTCAACGAGGAGGCGGGCCTACCTAGGTATTGCGGCATGGATGAACAGGGGGTTTAGCAGGCCACAGTCAGACTGTGTTGCTGTGTGCTCTGCAAGGGATCAGGGTCTCAGGTCTCTGCAAAGGTGTTTGGGGTCTCGAGGGTTCTGCAAGGGTTTTGTGTGGGTTCAGCGGGCCTGAAATAGATGACCAAAATTCTGTGTGATATGCTTGTTTGCTCATACAGCTGGAAGAGAGGGTTGGCTATCTGCAAGGTTGGCTTTGATTGCCATCAGGGACTCCGCCAAGAGAATTGTCAAAAGTGCAGTTGCCAGTGCAGGGTCATTTCTGCATCAACAGCATGCTGTAGGCCTACAAGTCACCCACCATGGGTCTCTGTCTTTGTGGACCCCATGGCATGATGCAGTGCCTCAAATGGAAGGAGGGCCAGGAGTCAGCAGTGCCTGCCCCGCGAAGCTCCACGATGAGAGCATCAGCAGATGGCCCTGCCAAGAAGGGCCCACATGCACCAGAGAATGTACGGGACTCGAGTCAGCTACCTCCAAATGCCCAAGTGCCATTGTCAACGAAGTTTGCGCCTCTGCAGGGAGGCCATCACTGACTTATGCACCCTGCTGCAGGACGAGTTGCGACCTGTGGGATTTGGGGGTCACCCTATGCCAGTGGCCCTGAAGATCACTGTGGCACTCAACATTTACGCATCTGGCTCTCTCCAGGAATCCAGCAGGGACATTTGTGGGGTCTCCCACGCAGCAGCCCACTGCTACATCAAAGAGGTGACCAATGCCCTGTTCAAGAGGGTCCACTACTGGACCGCCCATGACAGTCAGGTCATTGGAATCGGGGCCATCACTGGATTTCCCCGGGTATGAGAGGTGATAGATTGCAGGCATGTGGCCATCATGGCTCCAACAGACCAGCCAGCCGCCTTCATCAGTAGGAAGGGCTTCCATTTCATCAATGTTCAACTGGTCTGCGACCACGGAAAGCGTTTCCTGCAGGTGTGTACCTGCTTCCCAGGAAGCAGCCACAACGCCTACATAGGTCAAGAGTCCCAGGTGCCACAGCTTTACAGGCCTTGCCCCCCACTCTTGCCTTCAGGGGACAAAGGCTACCCATTGAAGACTTGGCTTGTCACACCTGTGAGAAACCCTCGCAATGCAGTAGAGGAGTGTGGTACAACAGTTGCTATGGATCCACTCAAGCGACCATTGTGCAGGCTATTGGGTTACTGAAGATGAGATTCCGCTGCTTCGATCAATCCAATGGAGCCCTGCAATGTGCGGGTCTGCACGTATCTGTGGGATCTGGCTCTCTATGAGGGTCGTCAACCTCTCGATGGAGGAAGCCATGTGCTCGCATACTTGAGACGTGGCAGCTCTCATGGCATAGACGGACTCCTTCAACATCCGCTCATGGCTGCGCATGGCCTGTGGCAGCTCTGCCAGATGTTTCCTTGCCCCTCTCTGCAACTCCAGCATGCCTTGTGCTGTTGGCACCAGAGGCTCGTCAATGTCCTGGGGCTCAGCATGGTCCTGGCCTCCCACAGTCCTCTGACTGTCAGAGGCCTCGGCTGTCTCAGCCTCAGCCAGCTGCTCGGGCCTGTGTGCAGTGCTTTCACCAGCTTATGATCCCGATTCTACTGCCGAGCGTAAACCCAGAGGTGAAGGTATCTGCGCTGGTGCAAGATGCAGGAGAGTCATGGGACAGTGCACCCTCTGAATGCAGATCCTCCTCAGAGGAATTTTGCCCCCCAGCCCGTCCACTGGAGTCTCCTGCGGTTGCTGGCCTGTATGAGAGAACACAAACATATGTAGGCTAGGATGAGCAGATCAAGTCAATGCAGCCATGTGTGATGTGGATCTCCAGAAGTGAACTGTATGTCTATGGAAGTCAATGCTCACTCTCTTGCACGGAGACTCCAGTCTCACCATCCGCTATGGGGCGGCCACCCTGGGTCGCTGCCAGTTCGAGTGCCTCCTCCTCCGTCAGGGATCTCTCTGCCAGTTAGTGATGTCTCACTTGTGTTGTGGACCCTCTTGTCCTGCAAGTGGCAAGAGGGAGATTGCCATACTTCACTGAGATATCAACATGACATTCTGCTAGTAGCAGCCCCTTGTCCCTTCATGGGTTTCCTATGTAGGAGATTTTAATTTTCCCAACATTGACTGGGATTCACTTAGTGTTAGAGGTCTAGATGGAGCAGAATTTGTAAGGAGCATCCAGGAGGGTTTTCTAGAGCAGTATGTAAATAGTCCAACTCGGGAAGGGGCCATACTGGACCTGGTGTTGGGAAATGAGCCGGGCCAGGTGGTTGACGTTTCAGTAGGGGACTACTTTGGGAATAGTGATCACAATTCCGTAAGTTTTAGAATACTCATGGACAAAGACGAGAGTGGTCCTAAAGGAAGAGTGCTAAATTGGGGGAAGGCCAACTAGACCAAAATTCGGCAGGAGCTGGGGAATGTAGATTGGGAGCAGCTGTTTGAAGGTAAATCCACTTTTGATATGTGGGAGGCTTTTAAAGAGAGGTTGATTAGCGTGCAGGAGAGACATGTTCCTGTGAAAATGAGGGGTAGAAATGGCAAGATTAGGGAACCATGGATGACAGGTGAAATTGTGAGACTAGCTAAGAGGAAAAAGGAAGCACACATAAGGTCTAGGCGGCTGAAGAAAGAAGAAGCTTTGAAAGAATATCGGAATTGTAGGCGCAATCTGAAACGAGGAATTAAGAGGGCTAAAAGGGGTCATGAAATATCTTTAGCAAACAGGGTTAAGGAAAATCCCAAAGCCTTTTATTCATATATAAGGAGAAAGAGGGTAACTAGAGAAAGGATTGGCCCACTCAAGGACAAAGGAGGAAAGTTATGCGTGGAGTCAGAGAAAATGGGTGAGATTCTAAACGAGTACTTTGCATCGGTATTCACCGAGGAGAGGGACATGACGGATGTTGAGGTTAGGGACAGATGTTTGATTACTCTAGGTCAAGTCGGCATAAGGAGGGAGGAAGTGTTGGGTATTCTAAAAGGCATTAAGGTGGACAAGTCCCCAGGTCCGGATGGGATCTATCCCAGGTTACTGTGGGAAGCGAGAGAGGAAATAGCTGGGGCCTTAACAGATATCTTTGCAACATCCTTAAACACGGGTGAGGTCCCGGAGGACTGGAGAATTGCTAATGTTGTCCCCTTGCTTAAGAAGGGTAGCAGGGAAAATCCAGGTAATTATAGACCGGTGAGCCTGACGTCAGTGGTAGGGAAGCTGCTGGAGAAGATACTGAGGGATAGGATCTATTCCCATCTGGAAGAAAATGGGCTTATCAGTGATAGGCAACATGGTTTTGTGCAGGGAAGGTCATGTCTTACCAACTTAATAGAATTCTTTGAGGAAGTGACAAAATTGATTGATGAGGGAAGGGCTGTAGATGTCATATACATGGACTTCAGTAAGACGTTTGATAAGGTTCCCCATGGTAGGCTGATGGAGAAAGTGAAGGCGCATGGGGTCCAAGGTGTACTAGCTAGATGGATAAAGAACTGGCTGGGCAACAGGAGACAGAGAGTAGCAGTGGAAGGGACTTTCTCAAAATGGAGACGTGTGACCAGTGGTGTTCCACAGGGATCCGTGCTGGGACCACTGTTGTTTGTGATATACATAAATGATTTGGAGGAAAGTATAGGTGGTCTGATTAGCAAGTTTGCAGACGACACTAAGATTGGTGGAGTAGCAGATAGTGAAGGGGACTGTCAGAGAATACAGCAGAATATAAATAGACTGGAGAGTTGGGCAGAGAAATGGCAGATGGAGTTCAATCAGGGCAAATGCGAGGTGATGCATTTTGGAAGATCCAATTCAAGAGTGAACTATGCAGTAAATGGAAAAGTCCTGGGGAAAATTGATGTACAGAGAGATTTGGGTGTTCAGGTCCATTGTTCCCTGAAGGTGGCAATGCAGGTCAATAGAGTGGTCAAGAAGGCATACGGCATGCTTTCCTTCATCGGACGGGGTATTGAGTACAAGAGGTGGCAGGTCATGTTACAGTTGTATAGGACTTTGGTTTGGCCACATTTGGAATACTGCGTGCGGTTCTGGTCGCCACATTACCAAAAGGATGTAGATGCTTTGGAGAGGGTGCAGAGGAGGTTCACCAGGATGTTGCCTGGTATGGAGGGCGCTAGCTATGAAGAGAGGTTGAGTAGATTAGGATTATTTTCATTAGAAAGACGGAGGTTGAGGGGGGACCTGATTGAGGTGTACAAAATCATGAGAGGTATAGACAGGGTGGATAGCAAGAAACTTTTTCCCAGAGTGGGGGATTCAATTACAAGGGGACACGAGTTCAAAGTGAAAGGGGAAAAGTTTAGGGTGGATATGCGTGGAAAGTTCTTTACGCAGAGGGTGGTGGGTGCATGGAACGCATTACCAGCGGAGGTGGTAGACACGGGCACGATAGCGTCTTTTAAGATGTATCTAGACAGATACATGAATGGGCAGGAAGTAAAGAGATACAGACCCTTAGAAAATAGGCGACAGGTTTAGATAGAGGATTTGGATCGGCGTAGGCTTGGAGGGCCGAAGGGCCTGTTCCTGTGCTGTAATTTTCTTTGTGCTTTGTTCTTTGTAGCTCATCCTCCCGTCAGCTCTCCGACGAGTTAATGGGGGTGATCTGTGAAAGATGGTGGCCTGTTGCTGAGATACAGCCATGCATCTGTCAGGATGAGGTGAAGCTTATCCCCTTTGCCAGCACCTTTGTGGTGCCTCCCTTCCCTGTCCTGCTTCCTGCTGCGTAGTCACACACAATCACTAAGAAGGAGAGAGGTGTGGAGCACTCACCTTGGTGGAACGAATGAGGTAGTTGACTCTCTTCCTGCACTGGACCCATGTCCAGAGGGGTGAACCCACAGGTGCTGACCTCCTCCGCGATCTCCGTCCAGGCTTGCTTGGTCAGGTGGGAGGACCTCTTCTTGCCGTCACTGGGAAAGAGGACCTCCCATCTTTCCCTTGCATTCTGGAGGAGAATCTCAAGGGAGGCATCACTAAACCATGGTCCACCTGGAGTCTTCCTTTAGCCACGGTCGATGCAGGCTCCGTTTCAGCTTCCTTGCCTATCAGTCCAATGCAGGGGTTCTGAGGCAGCAGCGGCAACTGAAGGGGTCCTGGGGCAGCAAACGGCACTGTGGAAGGCGGTCATCCTCAAAAGGCAGGAGTGAATGCAGGCCTAGCAGGCCTTTAAATATGGCGCCAACACCTGCTCTGGGGTCATTGGACAACGTGATAATCGTCTCGCCTCCCGCCCCCGCTACAAGATGTGGGGGCGGGGCATCGCCTCCGGTATGTAAAATGGCCGCCTACCGCATCCACATTGCAGTCGGGAACGGCGCCCATTTCCAGACCCGCTACCAGGAGCGGTGGTGGGCTCACAAAATTCAGCCCTAAGTGCAAAGTCGCCTTTTCTTGTTTTGCTTCTTGACAGATGTCTGTTGTCATGTTTAAAAAAATGCTGTAACAAGCCAGAGGATGGGTGCACTTTCTGGAGTCTCTTGGCAGCTATCCTACACCAGAAAACAGAACTGCCAGTTCTATAATAGGATGATGTGACATACTCTGGAACTTCTTATATCAAAGTACTCAACTAATCTTCGCAAATAGTCAAATTGAAACTTCTTAACCTTTCCCCAATAATCCCATCAATCCCATCAATCTACAAACACTTAACAGTTTCTCATTTTCTTTTAAAAAATACTTTATTGACTTTCAAAATTATCAGTGGGAGAGTGCACTGCCCTATGTTATATATTAGTTGGGATCCAGATTAAATTCCTGGGTTGTGCTGAGTTAGGTATTCTGAGCTTGTAGAATGGTTACAGTCCAGAACGAAGGCCATTCAGCCCATCTTGTCTGTGCCAGCTCTTTTCAAGAGCAACTCACCTAATCCAACACCCCTGCCTTTACCCCCTAGCAATTTTATTTTGCTCTTCAGATAATTATCCAGTAATTGGGTTGCTACAAGAGCTTTGCGTGTCCCTAGGCTCAGGAAGCGAGGATTCCCATTCCAGCTCCAGTGTCCAGTCATGGAGTGAGGTTTAGGGGTCAGGATCGGATATAATGGCTTCAACTCCAATCATCTTCCAAAACATGTTGTCATGGCTCACGTCTGAAGAATGACAAGGTCCAAAGGACCTTTCAATGCCTGTAGAAGAGTATTTCAGCAAAGAAGGAAAGAAAATTAGAAAGAGCAAACAAAAGCATTGACCCAATTGGTGATTATGCTATCCTGTGATATCATGGCAGTACCATTATCTTGGAGGACCATCTGTAGACCATTAGTTAGTTGCACGGAATGACACAAGTTGGCTTAACAGATAGGGATACAGCACTGCAAAAGATATTGTAGTAAGGGCAAAGTCATCAGAAAATAACCCACAATTGTTAGAGTAAATGAGGAAAAACTGGTTTCCACTGGGTGAAGGATTGATAATCAGAGGATGCAAACTTATGGTAATTGACAAAAGTGTCAGATGTGAGCTGAGGAGAATTTTATTTATATAAGAAGTTATTATGATCTGGACTGGACTGTCTAAGAGGGCAGTGGAAGCAAATTCAACAGCAACTTTCAAAAGGGAATTGGAGAAGTACTTAAAGGAGAGAAGGTTAACAGGGCTATGGGGAAAGAGCAGAGGGGGGTGGTGATACCTATTAGATAAAGAGATGGCACAAGGCATGATTGGCTGAATGGCCTCCTTCTGTGCTGTCCTGTGGTCCTATGTTCTGTTACAAGAATCCATTGATTACAGGTACAGGTGACACATATTACTGGGTGAGGCATAACATTTACCTAAATCCATGCAAATGATTGAAGAAAGGTTGCACTGAGTCCATAGCCTATTTTTAAGCTAGATCTTAGTCTTCACATCTGTGAGATATTTTTGTAACATACGTTTCAGACATGATGAAGGTTCCACTTCCAGCTGAAACTGAAATTCCAGTAGATCCTATATTTTGTTCATTGATCCGCAAGCAAAAATCAATTAGTCCTGTAAAATACAAAACCATCTTGTCGTGTAATGTTTATTTGTTGTTCATTTGAGGTCACAGTCTGTGCTTGGTGTAGCATGCACAGTGGGCCACTAGAGGGAGTTGATAATAATGTTTCAGTTTACAGCAGCAATCCAGAAGGTAGTTCCCTGTGTTTCTTCCAGAGATTTACAATAGCAGATCTACAATGTGAGATCTTACAGGTCTTAACCTCTGACTATACAAATTCACAGATTCAAAGCAGAGTTTAAACTTAGAATGGTAGCTAGTCGCAGCAATTATTATACAGAAGTAAGGAAGGACAGTACTAGAAATCATGAATCTATATTCTGAGTGAGGAAAACCAGAATTTACCACAATGATAATCAGATACGATTCCACAGTGGTCAAAATGACTGATCTTTAACATGCCTAACGTGGGTGTCAAAAAATATTCTTTGGACACCAGTGGTCCTTATTGTTCTTCCATACTAATGGGCAAGAACATCCTCTATGACAAATCTTCATTACTCCTCAGTGTTTAAGTCAGTAGTTTTCAGGATAAATTCATTGATACCCTAAGGAGGCCATTCAGCCCTCAAGGCTGTTCCACCATTCAATTGGATCATGACTGCCTTGGTTCTGTAACTCTTAACACCCTTACCTAATAACTATCTATCAACCTAAGTTTTGAAATTTTCAATTGATCCCCAGCCTCAATAGCTTTTTGGAGAAGAGAATTCCAAATTTCCACTACTCTTTGTTTGTCATGCAGGCCCCCACCTGCCAAGAATGAGGCATATTAATTTTGTTACATGAACATTGATTTTAAACTTGCTGGGAAGAAGAGAGGGCTTGTTACATGGGCTGCCAAACATTTAGTTTGAAAAACACTTACCTAAAGGACCTTCCAATGCCTGTAGAAGAGTATTTCAGAAAAGAAGGAAAGAAAATTAGAAAGAGCAAACAGAAACATTGACCCAATTGGTGATTATGCTACCCTGTGATATAATGAATACTAATAGACTGTGCTTGTGGAGACAAAAGGACCATTCCCTAACACATTCAACCCACAATGGATTTTGATCACCAGACATTGAAGGTGTAAGGAAGAGCATTCCAGAGTCTGCTAAGGTGATACAATCCACAAAAGCTAGGACTGGTTAAACCAGCTGGTCATATGACTAACTGGCTGGTCCAGGATTTTTTGAACTAGCTACAGAGTTTTTGAACTCAGAAAGACTGTTTGCTCCTGGAGTGAGAAGACCTCTCCTGTCTGCTCCCATCTCTTTCTCACAAGCCTCTGGACCCACTGAGGACACATGAACTTCAAGAGAGAAAAGTCTCCTACATCGAACAAAGTTTGAGACGAAAACTGGGCCCCAACAAAAAGCAAGACCTACCTACAATCAAGGGCTTTACAGTGAGCTTGAAGAACAGTAACCAAAACCATCTTCAGATATTGCCTCAAACTTTTCCACTTTATTTCTTCTGCTCTTTTCTGCCTCTATCTGCATGTGTCTATCATGTATGCATGCTAATGTGGGTGCGTCGCATATCCATAGGTGTTAACCGAATTAGAGTTTAATTTTAATAAAGTTCAACCTTTTTTCTTTAAACCTAAGAAAACCTGTTTGGCTGGTTTCTTTGCCTTATGATTGCAAGTTAGTGAACAAGGATTCACTAAGGGGGAGCAAAAGTAAATGGTGTGTTTAAAATTAAACCCTTAAACAGTAAGACCAGGTGAAGGCTGCAAGGGAACCCTAGACTCCTTTCTCACCTGGTCGTAACAAAGAGATTCCTAACATCATCCTTTAGTGGCCTAGCTCTAATTTTAAGGTTATGCCCCAATGTTCTGAAAGCCTATGAGATGTGGCATGGCTTAATTTAGCTTTTTGTTTTAACTTCAGAAATTATTATTTCATATTACCATTTATGTTAAAGTGGAATGTTTGCACCATCTAAAGTTATAACCAGTACAGTAGAGCTGGAATCAGGGGCCAAAGAGGGTAAGAAACTAGTCAGCAGCCACCCGCTGCCCAGAGTATTAGGCCAGGCAGATTTTAACTACCAGACCTCATTGGCAATTCCAAACTCCAACTCCTGCCTGAGCCCGGTGGGATTGGTGCCACTGCCAATGGACAGGAATCAAAAATGATTGTGGGATGTGTTAATCAAGCCATTGCAAGGGGACACATGAAATTGGGATGGGAATACTGGGAAACTGTCTAGTGCACAATCAGGGGCAGCGCAAGACAAAGGAGGCCCAAGGCATCCATGTGGAGCCTAGAGGTGCACTGTTGCTCGGAATGGGTGCAGGCCGTCGCTCTGCTAAATTGGTATTCTTTGCCCCCTTTTTCCCCTGAGAAGCACGTGCAACATTTACCAGTTTCTACCCTGATATTTCTCCCGAGTAGGAACTCTGGTTGAAATTTCACTTTATTTTGTTAAATGTCGGGGTTGGGTCATGATGTAAAGGTTCTACTTCACTCCCAGTGTGTTCTGGGAATGTACATTCTAAAACCTCCCACCAACAGCCCATCATTTCTGTCTCTTAACTTTAAAGGCTTTAATGGAGGCAGGATTATGGGCTGGGTACGGATTCTCTCATCATATGCTCCCCAGCTGTGAGGCAAGGGAATTTTTACCCCATTGTGTCTCTATTATAACCCAGTAAAATAGATTATAGGGATAGTAGATTAGACTACATGGTATTTCATCAGGGCAGACACTTTGGACCTGCCTGCTTTCACTCCTGAGCCACTGGACCCCAGAAACTCTTCTGTTGATTGAATGCACTATTGATAGTGCGCAATCTCTCCCAGTATTGGCCATCTCAAAGTCAATGAAGCCATTGTGGAATTATCTTGGGCCTCTGTGAACTGCGTTGAAGGGAAGCAGAATGTCAACGTCCAGGCAAAAAGCAGCAAAAATTGGCAATTGCTGGAAATAAAAGCAGGAAATGCCAGAACTGTACAGCAGGTCACTCAGCATCCACAAGAGAAAAACAGTCTTATGAGTCAGATATGTTGCAAGAGAACACTGAACGGTTGGGTGTTCACTTGGAGGAAAAGGTTTGTCTGCTGCTCACTGTGTGTGCAAATATCTCTCTATCAAACCATGTTTTATAACATTCATTCGAGACTTGATAGAGAATTAGGAAAATCAATTTTGACAACGCCTGAGCAAACTGTCTTATTTCAAGTATCCACAAAGCCGATTCCCGTCATGCCAGTATTTTAATTTATATATATATTTATTTCTCTGCCTTACTTTTAACTCCCGTTCTCTGTCGAAGATATGGACTGACCGTAGGGGTTAAATTGCGACATGGTCTCTGGTACCTCATTCATGAGACCGTTATTCTTCCATTTGAGTGACAGTCAGCAGGCAGTTCAACTTTCGGAGCCTCAGGGAGTCTAGCTTAATCCTATTCTCATTCAAGTTCCAAAACTGTGCAGTTCAAAGAGTTGGAAATGGTTGTATAACAATGAAGAGCAGGAAATGCTGAGGGGGCATTGAAGCCAATTGTAGCTTCCTCACTATATGCGTTGGCTCAAATCAAAAGTGACCTAGGGCCAACCTTGTGTCAGGCATGGGCCAGTGGGCAGCTCTGAGCTAGCAGGTTGTGGATTCAAGTGACATTCCAGAGACTGGAGCACCAAGTCTAGGTTGACCCTCCATGCAGTACTGAGGGAGAGCTGCAGTGTTGGAGGTGCTGTTTATTGGCTGACACAAAGGGATGAACTTTACCACTGGCTCCGGGACCCCGACGTCTGGGCAAAAAGTGGGTCCCGAGCCCACACTTGCCGGCAGTGGGACTGGCTCGGCGATTTTACCGCAGGGAGCCTCCTAAATTTGCCGCCTGCGGGCCCGCCATCCGATTAAGCTCAGCGGGCCGGGCACCTGGTGCTGCCCAGCCAGAGGGCCAGTAGCTCTGAAGGCTCATCGAGAGAGGTGGTGCCTCCAGGTAAGTAAATAAAAATGAAGAATTCAGGGGCTGAGGGTCAAAGGGTAAAGCCCTCGCAGGAGAATTGTTGGGGGCCATGGGGGCTGCTGTTCCTGCCCACAACCCCCTCTGAGGGGACATGGAGCCTCTGACTTTGATGGACCCTGGGCTACCACAGGGAGGCCGCCTCCATCGAGCTGGTGGCCTCCCCACACGGCAGGGAGTCGCCCCACCATATGCAAACTGCTGGCGGCCACATAAAATGGCCCTTTTAATGGCCTCCTTAGAATGGGGAGTCCATCAGCCTTGTAGCCTGCCGCTGGGAGACTTTCCTCATAGTGGGATTGTGGCGGGGAGCCTCCCCATGCAGTCCCGTCTATTTTACCGCCACCCCACCGTCATGTTTCCCACCACCCAGGAGCCGGTGAAATTCTGCCCACAGTGTCAGCCATGTTGGTAACACGCTCACCTCTGAGTCAGCAGGTTGTGGGTTCCAGTCCCACTCCAGGACTTGAGCACAAAAGTCTAGGCTGGCAATACAGTGCAGTATTGAGGGAGGGTTGCACTGTCAGAGGTGCTGCTGTTAAACGGGGGCCCCGCCTACCCTCTCAAGTGGATCTAAAAGATCCGAATGGCATTTTGAAGACTGAGCTGGGGAGTTATCCCTGATGTCCAACTGACTTAAAGTGGATTGTCTAGTCATTATCTCATTGCTGTTCGTGGGATCTTGCTGAGCATTAAAACAGTGACTGCACTTCAAAAAGAACATCATTGGCTGTGAAGCAGATTGGGACATCCTGAGGTCATGAAAGATGTTGGCCGGAATTTTACGCCCCCCCCCCCCCACCCCAACCTCCCCAGTGAGCAGGCTGGTGGTGGGGGTGGGCGAAAAATTGAGTGGGAGGTGGGGAGGGGTGACTGTTCCCGATGCCTTCCCGCCTCCGTTGCAATTTTATGTGGGACGGTGCCGGCGGCGAGGATCAGCCCACCCCGCCCCAGGCCAATCAAGGCCTTTAAATGGCCAATTAATGGCCACTTAAGGGCCTCCTCCCACCGCTGGTATTTTACGCTCGGCGGCTAGACAACAAAGGCCCCATAAACCCTGCCAGGCAAAACCTGGCGGCCTTCTTGCAGGCTGGGGGTGGACCCTCTTGATTGGGTACCCTGTGCCCCATGGAAGGTCGACCCTGAAGACCCAACCGCCCCCCAATGCACAATGTTCCTCACCAGCCCCCCCACCGCCACATCGTCATCCCTAACTGAACCCCTTGCCTTGCCGGAGCCCGGCCAATTGTCCCCGGCGAGGCCCCAGAAACTTACCTGCGTTCCGCGACCCTTCTTTCTCTTCCTGCTGAAGCTGGGTGTAGTTCCAGTGATGGCCACTGCTCCCGGTGGCACAGCTGAGACTAAGAGCTGCCAGCCTGCTGATTGGCCAGCAGCTCCATTAGGCGGGACTTCCTGCCTCAAGGAGGTGGAAGTCCCGCCCAAGGCCAAATAAGGGCCTGGGGAGCGAAAAATCCCGGCCTGACTCCCCAGGCCCAGCGGAGGCAGGCTCGCCACCGACCTTTCAACTGGTGGGTGGGGCCTCCCGCCGAACATAAAATTCCGGCCACCATAGAAATGCAAGTCTTTATTTTTCCGCAGTTTCTATGGCTCAGTTAGTCGCTGGATGGACTCAATGTATAATGTGGCTCTGTTAGCTTTGCTAAGTAATGCCAAAGACTTGCGGGTTGATAGGTAAATTGGCCATTGTAAAAAAAAAAATTGCTCCTGGTGTAGGTCGGTGGTAGGAGAATTGAGGGAAGGTGGGGATGTGAGAAGGAAAATGGGAATAATGTAGGATTAGTATAAATGGGTGGTTGATGGTCGGCGCGGACTCGGTGGGCCGAAGGGCCTGTTTCGGTGCTGTATCTCTCCATGACTCTAGGACTCTAATGAAAACATACAAATACATGGTCAAAAAGAATAGCACAGTGCTGACACATATTAGCTCCATCATCCTTTTTGATGATTTCGTTTTTTTTTTGTGTTGAGCAGTAACACAAGGTATAAAGGTGCTCCGATGTACATTTGTTGGTATAAATAATTTATCAGTACTTGCTGTAATTGTAAGGTATTAATAGCTAATTACTCTCATTAAATTATTAATGCAAACAATGCTGTCATGCATATGGTATTTTATCAAGTTATATAAGATTTTCTGAAAACTTAATTCTGCCTACACTAGCTGTGTTGTAAAGGAGAAAAACAGTTTAATTAGAGGGTGATGCATACTGTGGGCTTTGGGACCCTGACGTCTTGGCGCAAAGCGGGTCCCGAGCCCACATTTGCCGGTAAACGGGACCTGCTTGGTGATTTTAATGTAAGCGTCCACCTAATGGGCCGCCTGGGAGCCCGCTGTGTCCAATTAAGGCAGGTGGGGGGGGGGGGGTGGGGGGGGGGGGGGGGCTCTCCATGCTCTGAAGCCTCAGCAGCACCACTGGGAGAGGTGAGTCTCTCCAGGTAAGTAAATTAAAAATAACAAATTCACGGGGCTGAGAAACAGAGGGTAACCCCTCCAGTGGGATGGCTGAGTCCGAACGGGCTGCCTTCCCTGCCTGCGGTCCCTTCTTTGTGTCCTGGGTGCCGCAGGGAGGCCTCGTCCATTAAGCTGACGGCCTCCCCACATGACGCGATGGGGGTAGGGGCGTTGCTCCGCCGCTGACAATATGCCACCAAGTGCAAAAAGTCGCCCTGCCACCCGGAGGCTGGTAAAATTCTGCCCCAACTGAATGGTTCGTCTAATTAAAAGAACAAAACTTGGATGGATTCAGTTTATCCTCTAAACCCCAAGATTCATTGACAGTGCATTCACATTCCACAAACGTTTTCTCTATTCCTTCTCAGGATGTGGGCATCGATAGCGAGGCCAGCATTTATTGCCCCTCCATAGGTGCCCTTTAGAAATTGCTGGTGGATCTTCTCCTTGTAAGGCTGCAGTTGGTGTGGTGAAGGTACCCCCATGGTGCAGTTAGGCAGTGGCTGGGATTTTGTGAGGCCACCTGAGGCTGGACCGGAAGTGCGGGAGGCAGGGAGTATCGTGGCGGGGGGCTGTCGGGGCAGAGGGCCTGATGCCTCCCCATCACCCTCAGAATATTTACGGATCCTTCTTAGGGCTGTTTGGACCGAGGCGGGAGGAGTGCACAGTCTTTTCTAGTTCCACTTCTGCACAGGTCACAACATATATTTAAATATTTACCCAGTTATTGATACGGTCAATCTTAGACTCTTTATCCCTGAATAAAATAAACCAACCAGCTTTCTTTAATAAACAACAACATTATCAGTTTGTTATAAAACAAGACTTATCCAGTAAAGAAGCAAAGCATTAACACACAGATTGAAATATAAAAGTTCCCTTTTAAAATATCCCCACACATACACACACACATACTGAAAAAATACAGAAATTCTCTCTGCAGAGGCTTTTTACAAAAAAAAAGACAAAAAAAGAAAACTTTGGTTCCAATACTTGCTAATTCTTGAACATAAAAAGAGGAGGTATGGAAGGATGTTAGTTGTTCCTTTTGGTCTGGCGTCCGGGTATATGGAGACGGGTCGCTGGGATCTTTTCGGCAGCAGTTTGTTCTGGAGATGTCGAGAAATAGTCTGGTAGGCTTTCCAGGAGAAATGTGGCATCAGGGGTTTCTGTTATCAACTCTGGACTCGTATAGTTTTTTTTCAAAGAGGTAGAGAAAGAGATGAGCCTGGTGTTTCTCTCCTGGCAGGTTGATCTTCAACTGCTTTCAAACACAGTCCATAACCCAACTGAACCAAAACAATATCTCAGAAGCGAAACCACAAACAACAAATCAAAACCTTTTGACCCTCCTAAATTTTGATATGTCACTTCTCTGTAAACATCTTCCCCAGGCCATGAGGTTTCTGGTGTTTATTGAACTTAAGGTGTGTGACTTCCAATAAAGGTTGTTTTCAAACAAGGCCTCTCAGTGACCCTGGTAAAAATGCAACTATGGAGTCTGTTCAGTTTTCCCAAATAAACCAATGTCCATAATTCTAAAATACAAGTCCTCAAGTAAAATATTTTTAAAAATAGAAGCGTTTTCATAACAGGGTACGTTCACATTACAGCATTCCCAATGTCACTTTAAAGAGGTTTCACTTTGGACCGACAATACAGTTGTTGTGCCAATGCAGCCTGAATCCAGTTCCTGAGTTTGGCCTGAAACTGGAGCAAAACCTGAGAGGTTCCCTAGAGGTGTGAGTCTCACTTTTGTTTTCAGTGTTAGTTCAGGCCTTGAAACCCAATTCACACTCCAAGTGTGAGTGTGATTATGAGTGCAATACCTCCCGCCCTGCAAAACCCACCACCTGGGAGGACAAGGGTAGCAGAGGCATGGGAACAACATCACCTCAAAGTTCCTCTCCAAGTCAAAAACCGTCCTAACTCGGACATATATAATCACTGTTCCTTCATCGTCACTGGGTCAACAGCCTGGAACTCACTGGGCTGCAGTTTGTGCTGGAGGCAGGGCTCCCAGCGCCAGGCCAAAAAGACAGGGTGAGCCCCGCCTCTGTCTTTTTGTGTCCCCCCCACCCCACCCCGGAGCGATCCACCAGTCTTTTTGAATCAAAGTTTTAAGAGGCGGGATCCCTGTCCCTTTAAAGACTTTAAAGGATGGAGATCCCGCTCCATGAGCTGCCGGCCAATCAAAGGGCCAGCAACTCAGCAGTATTGACAGCGCCACTGGGAGCGGTGGCCACTGCCGGTATTGCAGAGGCCTAGGACCCAGGCCCAGCGCTGAAACCCCGGCACAGAGATAGGTGAGGCAGAGTTTCCGGGGCCAATCCAGAAGGCCCCGGTGAGGGAGGTTGGGGGGTGGCCGTGCAGTCCAGGAGGAGTGGGGAGCTGGGTTCCAGGTGCGGGTCCTCCATGGGCCACAAATTGCTCATGAAAGAGGACCCCCCCCCACCAAGCCCGCTGGGCGGGCGCAATGTTTTATAAGGCATCCTCCCGGTGCGGCAGTGACCCCACCCCACCAGCCCTCGCCACTGGTAAGATCCCACTTGAGGGCTTCCATTTGCCTCTGGGCGGGAAGGCTGTGGCCTTAAAATCACACGGATAAAGACACTGTAGCTTATGTATTCCGTTCAAAAACCTGAAAGTGCAAGATCTGTTTTCCCTGTCATTCTTCTGCTTGCAGATTTGGTCGGCCTGAGTCACCCTGAATAGCATCAACGTAAATCTACAGAACCGCAATTGCGGCCTGGGTGATGCAGTGTGTTAGACAAAGTTGTTTGCTTCTGGGTGCTGGATTCAAATCCAGACCAAAATCCCCTTTTATCTGCTGGCTCTGAGGGGCCAATATCAAATGATTTGGGTTCTGTTTGGCTCATCGAGAGACTATGGCCCAGAAATCGCAGGGCAAGATGGCTGGGCCGGAACTGCTAAGTACAAGGCCATCAATATTGGGCCTCACTGACATCAGACCAGCAAACTGCAGACACCTGATGGCCATCCCCAGGCAGCTCTCTGGTTAAGACCTCAAGTAGCGGTTGCAAGCAGGTCCTAATAATGGGGAGAGGGGAAAGGAAGTGATTTGGAAGAGGGGCGCGATAGGGATGCCAGAAAAAGGTCAATTGGGAGATCAGAGCTGGAAGCAATTGAGAAGGAGACAAACAGTACCAGCCTGTGATTTTATTGTGGTACCAGAAGGGGCACATCTGCATCTCCAGGCTCAACATTCAGGTAAGTATTTTTAACAAACCTACCTTTAAAGGATCGCTGGTTAGGTAAGTAGACCTAGTTTTCCTGAATGCAGCTGGCCTGGCAACCACCACATTTTGCAAAGGGGGTCTCAAATAGGCAGTAGGCCCCTATTTACATATGCAAAGGGCCTAATGCCTGTTTTAAGCATGAGCTGAGGACACCTTTACCAATATGGCAAGTGGCACACCTGAATCGGAATGAGCACATGTTTCCTGTGCACTATATTCGAAGCTTAGGTATCCGCTTAATGCCCAAAAAATAAATGTATCCTCATCAAATTTCTAGGCCTAAAGGTGAGCAATGGCAAAGTATCACGTGATCACCATGGAGATGGAGTGTACTTCTGAGGCTGAAGCGCATTAATGGAGAAGAGTAAATAGAGTTTTACTCTGAATGTAACTGTGTTGTACCTACCTTGGGAGTGCTTGATGCTGACACTGGGGCCCAGATTTTCAAAGGGCTGCGGGGTCAGGAATCGGAGTGGACATGATTGAAAATCATGGTCCCAGAGGTTGTTTCTGGAACCCGCTGCCTCCAGGACTGTCCGCAATTTTTAATGTGAAGGCGGCGAGGGAGGGAATGAGGAAGCCACTTGCCTCCAATTAAGGACCCATTAAGCTTCTTTAGGAGCTTGTTAAGGGGCTGTGGCATTCAGGAAGGCAATTTTCAATCATTGCACAGCTGTCAGGGTTGTGTGTTGGAAATAAATTTGAGGGGCCAACTACTGCCGAGTTGAGCGCTGTACCTTCACTTGGTCTCCATGGCCACTTTCTGTCCTTGTCACTGACCTGGCCCTTTCGTGAGCTGCCTACACTCCATGACAAGGCAACGGTAGCCCCCAACATGGATGCTGCTTGCCTTTGCAACTGGCACCAGGCAGGCAGCTCCCGTCTCCTGGAGATGCTCGGTGCCTCTAATTGGGCACCGAGCTCGCCTCCTGCCCAATTAGGGCGTTTGCATGCCCGTCGCAATAGTGATGCTGCTGAAGCACAGGGTCGGGTCCCTGAAATGCTCCAGGTGTTGGGTTCCTGACCTCGGAATGAAAATCTAGCCCTGGGTGTCCATTCTATTCTCAGCGCCTTGGCCCATTGGGTGCAAAATAAAGTTAACTAAAAGAAAACTTGACTGGCATTCTTATTCCCAATTAAGTAGCAACGGATAATTCTCTGTAAAATCCTGCAGCACTGAAGATTGGTGTGAAGAATATTTTCCAATTTCCTTTTATCCAAAGTGCTCATTAACTCTTAAAAACTCTCAGCCGTAAACACATTCAACTTCCGCAGGGCTGTAAAACAAGCCGGTCACCTGCCTATTATAAATCTCATCTTACTTTCCTTTCCATTGAAGTCAATTGAGGCGGCGAGCTGTGTATAATGAGTTGCCAATCCTCTACCTATTATTTTTCTCCCGACCAGAGTTGAATTGCAGTCCCCATGAGTCAGATAGTTTTTTTTAAATTCATTCTTGGGATGTGGGCATCATTGGCAGGGCCAGCATTTCTTGCCCATCCCTAATTGCCCTTGAGCAGGTGGTGGTGAGCTGCCTTCTTTAACCTCTACACGGAGTGTCTCAGTGGGCCATTTCAGAGGGCAGTTAAGAGACAACCACATTGCTGTGGATCTGGAGTCACGTGTAGGCCAGACCAGGTAAGGACAGTAGATTTCCTCCGCTGAAGGATATTAGTGAACCAGATGGGTTTTATAATAATCTGGTAGCTTCATGGACATTATTAATAAGACTAGTATTTTATTCCAGATTTTTATGAATTAATTGAAGTGGTAGAATTTGAACTCATGTTGGACTGTTAACCCAGGTCTCTGGATTATTAGACCAGTAACATTACTACTCTGCTACTGTCTCCCTTGTATTGCAGTAAAGTTGTAATTTTAAACCAGACAAAACATTCTAGTTTCAAATACTGTGATCAAACACAATATCATTGACAACAACAACCCGCAATCATGTAGCACCTTTCATGTAGTAAAACGTTCCAAGATGCTTCGAAGGAGCATAGCCATACAACACAGAGCCAAAGGAGGAGACTTTAGGACAGGTGACCAAAAAACTTGGTCAAAGAGGTATATTTTAAGTTAGCAGGCTTAAAAGAAGAAAGGTGGAGAGGCATGGAGTTTAAAGGAAGGAATTCCTGAGCTTAGGTCATAGACCATGGAGGCACGGTCGCCAATGATGGGACGAAGGAAATCGGGGAAACCAGGGTGTGCAGTTTTCTTCTTTGTTTATTCTTATTGCTTAAGATGGTCATGAAGTTGAAAATAGAGTTCAGGAGAAATTTAGTTCAAAGTCAGTAATGAAAACATAGAGATGGCTATTAATCAGACCAATTCCAATAGACAGTGCCTGCCTGGCCTGGTCATTAAGATTCTTATTCTCTAAAATGCCAACAACATCATTCTGGCAGATTTAGCCTTGGATTCCTTTAAATTCAGAACAAGTCCTGCTGTGTTTTTTTTCTATCTCTCACTATGTCTTATAGACCTAATAGAGGCCTATAGATGATTTGAAAATCCTATTTCATTTCAGAAAAAGAAATAAACAAGTAATGGGAACTTTCTGAATCGATGATGGGATTGACCTATTTTGAAATTATAGTCAGAAAAGAAAGCGGCAAAACTCAGATACGCAAGAACCGAATCTGTACGAAAGGCTCAAATAACTGACAGAAACAATAGAAACTTACATTTATAACTGTCACACAATATAAATGGTATCCCTGGCACAAAGTGCTTTTGCACTTACAATCATTCAGTGATTTGAAAAATATTAAGCAGATCAAAGTCAATATTAAAGGATGGGATGAGAAACTATTCCGGCTGGACCTGAAAAAATATTTTCCGAGGAGTAAATAATGTCACGCTGGAGACCTTTGCATGAGTTGAATGCTGATTTTAGTTTGAGGTTACATCGACATGCTTTGAAGCCTTAGATTTAGACTCCGCAGTTTGCAATGTGACAGGAAATGAAAAAAGGAAACTAAAGAATAAAAGGTTATGGACCCTTTTTATTTTTGATGGACAAGTAGATAAATGTAATGCAATATTGAGTCATACTGACCACAAAAGAGTTCAACATTCAAGATTGGTTAGGACAGATGGCTGAAGGATGAGAGTATGAAGGGAGATGGGTCAGTCAATGTGATTGTGACAATTTGCCCCTATGGTAGATAAACACCTATGTTGTGTTTTTCTTCTTCTTTGGCCTCCTTATCGCGAGAGACAATGGATAAGTGCCTGGAGGTGGTCAGTGGTTTGTGAAGCAGCGCCTGGAGTGGCTATAAAGGCCAATTCTAGAGTGACAGGCTCTTCCACAGGTGCTGCAGAGAAATTTGTTTGTTGGGGCTGTTACACAGTTGGCTCCCCCCTTGCGCCTCTGTCTTTTTTCCTGCCAACTACTAAGTCTCTTCGACTCGCCACACTTTAGCCCCGTCTTTATGGTTGCCCGCCAGCTCTGGCGAACGCTGGCAACTGACTCCCACGACTTGTGTTTCAAGTATCAAAAAAGATTGAACAGGCTGGGGCTCCTTTCTCTAGAAAAAGGAAGGCTGACAGGTGACCTGATAGCGTTCTTTAAGATAATTAAAGGGTTTGATTGCATTGACATGGAGAAGATGTTTTCACTTGTGAGGGAGACCTAAACTGAAGGCCATGAACATAAGATAATCACTAAAAAAAATGCAATCTGAAATTCAGGAGAAACTCTTTGATCCAAAGAGTGACAAATATGTGGAACATGTTACCATTCCGCCTATCGTGTCTATGACCAATCCAAAAAGAGCTATTGAGTATAATCCAACTTCTCAGCTCTTGGTCTGTTATTGAAACTTGTTAAAATTTCAGCTATTCATAAGGGAAAATGGAAGCAGCTAATTGATTAAAATTATCCGTTTATGGAATTATAGTAGAGAATGCAGAATTTTGTGGATTGTCTTAGCTTTGATACCTTGCCCCTACTGAAACCTCCCCACCTGGCTATAATTTCCACCAGCTAGCCTGCTCAAACTGTCCTGGTGGCAGTGTGACACCCTACCACCAGGTCACACCTTGGCCTCTCCCATTCTCCTCTAGCATCTTCCCCAGTACCTTCTACTCAATCAACACCTCACTGTCTTTCTACTCCTCACCTCTCCTTTCCAATCCGTATTCTCTATAACCCATCTATCTCCCAAACTGGTACAGCAACTGCACAAGATCACAGCTCTTATATGTCCTGCCTGATTTTACAAAGCATTTCACTACACTTTGGTTCAGTTGTATATATTTACCAAATAATCGAATCAGTGTCAGTGAATGGCATAAAAGCTGAATTCAGTAACAGAATGGGTGATGCACTAGGATTTCCCCTAAGGTGACTAATAATATATTTATGAATTATAATCCCTCCCAAGATAATAACATGCTAGGCTAACGCATTAGCGACATTAAAGATGCAGATTAGGGAGGAGTTAGATCGAAGAACAAGCTTTGACAGATTGGATGACCTTTTCTGAATACTTACGTTTCTTAGGTTTCCAATCTACATTGATATGGAAATCAATAAGATGAATAATGCATTTTTTCAACCTCCTAAAAAAGAATAATGCACTAATATAGACTGTGAGACGCCCATGCTAACAGCAAGGATAAGTAGTCCGTTCAATGTGTAGATCCAACAGCTTTTATGTTGGGTAAGCATTTGGATGGTGTCACTTCCAAACCAGAACGTGGGGTCATATGGAGATGTGTCAACTTTTTGGTGTATAAATTATGAGTGACCTCTGAGACTCGAATCTGAGACATGGTAAATTTTCTGTACAGAGTAAGGGGTCCAAAAATAATGATCTCAGCATATGAGAGCTAATGCTGTGTAGTGACTCATCTAATTATCACATCTTGTATACTTAAGGCTATTATATTGTCTCAATTATTTATAAATACAGTTGTCACTACTTTCAAATGAAACAAATGCAAAAAAAACGCAGAATGAAAAATGCAGAGAGATGATCTTCATATTGGATTTGAAGCAGTAAGTGTGCATAATTGATTAAGTGTCATTGTTTGTTATTTTTTATGACACCAGCTAATGGTGTTCAATGATAAGTATCTGTATGACAGCACGATCAGCAGTTACTATGGAGAAAGCTACAGGCTGTATCTGCTTAAGTAGTTGATAAAAGTGCTGATTAACTGTAAATTGTTTAACACCTAACTAAATGTGTGATGGATTCTACGGCCTCATTGGTTGTTGCTCATGAAGTTATAGAATCATAGAACCGTCTAGCCCAGAAGGAGGCCATTCAGCCCGTCGTGCCTGTGATATTATCCATCTAGTCCCACTCTTCTGCTCTTTCCCCATAGCCCTGCAATGTTTCACCAAGTGTTTATCCAATTCCCTCTTGAAAGTTGCTATTAAATTTGCTTCCACTACTCTTTCAGGCAGTGCTTGTGGATTATAAAAACTCACTGCATAATTTTTCTTTCTCTCATGATTCTTCTGATCATTTTGCCAATTACCTTAAATTTGTGTCTGCTGATTTTATGTTGAAAAGCTTTTCCATTTGCATTTGTGTGTTCAGGATAACCAGGCCTAAGCGCATAGTCATGATGTAAATAACAGGGTATATTCATTAGGAGAGAGCTTTGGGGTCTGTTAAGACTTTAGGTTAAGGTTTGGCCTTGAAGGGCCTGAAACATAGATCCTTAGCTATTAATGTCTGAATAGTAACACAGCGGTACACAAGTTAAATGGTAGCATTAAGGAGTGTCTTTCAAATACTTCTCCCCATAGATATATAATGCTCAGCTCCTGTGAAATGAGAAGCATTTTACCCAAATTTACTATCACCCAAACCCAGATATAAACACCTACAATCTTTAAATGTGACTGAGGTTGATCTTTCCTTGGAACAGAAGGAGATGCTTTCCTTCACCGGTATTCCCTGACGTCTTTTTTTCAGGATCCTGGCCACACACCTTCTCCACGCAGCTGGCAATCATCTGCTGTCCCTAGCTTTAGGCAGGTTGAGCAAGTACCCTTTCATCACTTCCTAGGCAACTGTCTTGTCCAATCCGCCCATGTGGAGCTGACTGTGGACCATTGTCTCATTGCAGCTTTGAAGCAGTCTGACTAATATGCTGTATCCCAATCAGGACCATTTTAGAGCAAGCCCTTTACAGTTATCATGGTCTTTCTGCTGCTGCAGTCTCAGCAAGGGACTTTTGTGATTGCCTGATGATAGGTCCCAAATATAGCAATAAACAAGTCCATGCCGCCTCACGGCAGGACCTGTTAGTCCCTCTGCTGAACAAATCCTTAGTACCTTCTCTGCGGATCTGGAATTTAATTCCTGATTCCTTCAGTAGTGAGTATAACCAGTTGATCCTTATTGTAGCCAAATATATCTTCTCTGAGGTCATTCAGTTTAGCCTATGCTAAAAAGGATGAGTAAGAACTGCCATCATTTTGATCAGTGTAGCAAGGATCAGATAGATATAACAGCACTATAATGATAACCA
Source organism: Heterodontus francisci (assembly GCF_036365525.1). Lineage (NCBI taxonomy): Eukaryota > Metazoa > Chordata > Chondrichthyes > Heterodontiformes > Heterodontidae > Heterodontus > Heterodontus francisci. The sequence goes on along the minus strand of NC_090405.1, from coordinate 42,117,323 downwards.
CAACAAAGATGTGCATATTCAATTAGACTATGGTAATCAGAACAGATGCATCCGTATTTTGAGCTGCACTAACATCTTGCCCTCTCCATTCAAAAAAAAAGTAGAAATAATACAGGATTAGATGTAGGCTGCATACTTTCTGTCATCTAAGTTATAAAGAACTAGATTCTTTTTCAATAGACCTGCAGAAAACTAATGCTCCCACTAGGCAGGTTTCCCTTTTGGTTGCACTCCTGACATACATGAAGAGATGGGGGGAGTAGTTAATAATGTAAGGTGTACAATAGAGGCACAGGGGGAGTGCATCAATCTTAAGGGGTAAAAATGGGTCTTGGTCGTGGCATATTGATCGTCCATTATGAGCCCTGACCAATATTCAGCTTCATTCACTTCAATAGAGCTGAATATCAGGTGAGGCTTTTAATGCAGAGGCAAGACAAAGCTGCACACATGGCGATACCACTCAGGATGAATTTCTACCCCAGTTGTGTCTTAATTAACCAAAATGGAAAGATTACATTGCCATGCATCACATTCCATATCAGGACTCATGTCCAATTCAATTGGGTAGAAACTTGACTTTGCGAATGGAGTACTAGGCCAATCGGAGAAGGATCACTGGTCAATGTTAGGCAAGTGGCAACATAACTGCCTAGAGCTGGAGCTCAGAGACGGAGCTAGTGAAAGCTGAGAATTTGGTGATAGTAAGTATTCAGTGGAGAGGAGGAAGGCAGTTTGGCAAGCCCATCACAAAAAGAGTCGACGTGAAATCCATATGGTACGTTACCTCCCTGGTGTCAGGGTATGGGACATCATGGCGCTGGTACAGAACATTCTGCAGAGGAAAGGGGAAGAGCCGGAAGCCGTACTTTCTGCCAAAACCAACAACATAAGGAGGAAGAGGGTTGAGATTGTGCAGTCAGAATTTAAGGAGTTAGGGAGGAAGGTGAAAAGCAGGACTTCAAAGGTAGTAAACTCTGGATTATACCAGTGCCGTGCACTAGCGAGAGTGAAATAGTAAGATATAACAAGTTAATGCATGGCTAGAGATATTGTGCAGGAGGGAAGGCTCCAGATTCCTGAGACATTGGGACCATTTCTGCGGTGGGAGGGACCTGTTCAAAATGAATAGGTTGCACCGGAACAGAACTGGGACAAATATCCTTGCAGGCAAGTTAACTAGTGCTGTGAGGGAAGGTTTAAACTAATTTGTCAGGGGGTTTAGCACCAAGTTATAGTATCAGAAAGTAGAAACAAGGTGCATGGAGGACTGGAAAGGACAGATTGGAAATAACGCAGACAGAACAACTACAAGGAGGTCTAAGATGAGTTTGAATTACATGTGTGTAAATGAACGAAGTGCAGTTAATGAAGTTAGAGAGCTGCAGGTGCAAATAGCCACTTGGGAATATGATATCGTGGGGATAACTGAGACCAGATTCAAAACAGGGGAGGATTGGTTGCTTAATATTTCTGGGTACAATGTATTCAGGAAAGATAGGGAAGGAAAAAAAAGGAGGGGTTTCACTTTTGATGAAGGAAAATATTACAGTTCTAGAGAGAATGGGTTGGATTTTAGTAGCTCGCTGCCATTCTTGGTGGCAAGCTTCAAAAAGTGTGTGGCGCACGCATGAGACGTGCACCGCGAGCCGCCATGATATTTCACTCAGCGGCTCATTAGCATGGAAGGGGTGGAGTGCCTGCTCCCGATGACGTAGAGGGGGCAGGCGCACCATCCCCGGCAACGGCGTCCGGTGCCACTGCGCAGACGCTGGCGCCATTTTTAAAGGGCTTCTAGCCCTTCAGTAACATTTAAAGTTTTAAAGTCAAAGAATGGTCAAAAATAAACTTACACAATTACTAACATTTTCAATCCCCTCTCCCACACCCCCAATGACTAATCAATTCATTATTTTGCCCTTCCCCAGCCCCCAGAAAACTTTTATTCAGATCCCGACCTTTCCCCCTTGAACTTTATTAACTTTAACCCTCAACCCCTTCCCACCATCTCCCCACCAATCTGAAGAGTTTTCCCCACTCCCCCCCCCCCCCTCCCGCCCTGAAAATTTCACACCTCCTCCCCTCCCCACCAGTGGTCCGCCTCGGATCTCCAAACAGAGATTCGAAGGCACGGGAGTTCCGGCAATTGGCCGGAATATTGGCATGGGGTGGTCATTGGCTACAAGGTAAGTCATTAGTCTTTCACTTACATTGAATTAACATATTTAAATTAAGTCTCTGTCGATGTGTGGCGGGGAGGCGGCTGTGAGGCTTTGCCACCGCCAGTAAAATGCAGCGGGGCCTTCCCGGCGTCGAGGCCCATGGCAGGCCTTTCCTGGAAGTATTTTCTAGGCCCCCCCCGCCACGACCCCCGATGTCGGAGACCTCATAAAATTCAGCCCAAACATCTTGAGGGATCAAAGAATCTATTTGGTTGGAGTTGAGAAACAACAAAGGAACTATTGCACTACTTGGTATATTTTATAGGCCACCAAATAGTGTGAAGGAGATAGAGGAACAGGTTTGTACAGAAACTACTGAGTGATGCAAAAACTATAGTGACAATGGGAGACTTTACTCCAATACTGAATGGGGAAATGATTGTGCTAAGGGCAGAGAAGGGAAGAATTTCTGAACTATATTCAGAGAAATTTTCTTGATCAGCATGTACGTTTCCTGCCAGGAAGTTACATAAAACACTCGTTTGGTCCCAGCAGGAATATTGGACTGAATTTTATTAGCACACCACACATCACGGCGGCACGCTTTGATCTCAGCGGCTTTCCGACACGGAAGTGCCGCCACTGAGCCCCCGCGATATTGCGCGCGGGGGCTCGGATAAATGGAGGGGGTGGATCGGCTGCTCCCGATGATGTAGAGGGGCGCGGCCACTGCGTCCCCAGCACCGGTGTCCGGCACCACCGCGCAGGCGCTGTGGCAATTTTTAAAGGGCTTCAAGCCCTTAGAAGCAATTTAAATGTTTAAAGGAACAGGTTCGTTTACAAATTGAAATAAAAATCAGTTCACACCTGCAATCCCCTCTCCCACTCCCCAATGAATCAACAGTTAATTTTTTTTGCCCTATCCCCCCCCCCCAAAAAAGCGAGTGCTCACTCATGACCTTTCCACCCTGAACTTTGACCCGAAACCCCTTCGCACCATCCCCGCAACCAACCGAAGCAGTTTTCACCACTCCCCCACCCCTCCCACCCTGATAATTTCAGGATTTGGTAATGTGCTGCCCAATAGGGTGGTGGAAACAGTTTCAATAGTGGCTTTCAAAGGGAATTGAATAAATACTTGAAGGAACAAACTTGATAGGATTATGGGAAAAGAGAGGGGGAATGGATTGTACTTTGAAAGAGCTAGCACAGATACAATGAGTCAAATTGCCTCTTTCTGTGCTGTAATATTCTATAATTCTAACCATCCAAATTGAAAGGAAGTTTTGCTAGCCTTCATAGCACCAGAAGTATGTAAATTCTGATCACTTTAATTGAGATACACAGTTTGTCAGGTGGAATTGACTGATTATTGATGAATCAATAATAACCAATTCTTCTGAAGGGATTCTTGTGGCTCAGGCCACCAGTATCATTCGAACAGCGAAGGATATGTTTTTATCTTTGGGTTGCACTGGTAAAGGGGTAATTAACTGTGATGATTAACAGCAGAAGCGGCCAAATAGTGCTGACTGTTACTCATTAAGCTCTTTAATCACATTATTCCATAAGGCAACAGCACAAAATGTTTCTTTTTAATAATTCATTGCAAAATATTTACAGTCATATTGTGCATCTTAACCAAAACTGTCTGAAATATGTTTTACTGGGTTCACTGGAGCTGCTTTATTTTATTTAGCAATTTCTACAGCACTAAAGGTAACCTAAGGGAGCACAGTCACTTATGGGGTATTAATACAATGACTCCAGTGCTGCATTTTAAAAGGTTTCAGTGCATTGATATATTAGGAGTTGAAAGACCTGTGCTGTAAAGAAAAGAGTGAGTAATGCATAATTATATTAGGATCATCATAATGAAAAGATGCCACCAAAGCTTTCTAGAATCTTAAATTTCATTTATGAACATTAATCATTTGGTTATTCCCTTCCACTCTACCAGTTAACCTATCATTGGCTTGGCCAAGTGTAGTCTTCAGTTGAAGAAGTAGTGAGTAGAATTCTTTCCATTTGCCTGGATGGGTGTAGCTGCAACAATATTCAAGAAATTCAACACCACCCAGGACAATGCAGTTCACTTGATCGAGAGCCCATCGACCACCTTAAACATCCACTCCCTCCACCAGCAGCAGACTACGGCTACAGTGTGTACTCTCTCTGCAGGATACACTGCTGCAACTCCCCAAGGCTTCTTTGACAGCCTCTCCCAAACCCAAGACCTCCACCACCTGGAAGGACAAGAGTAGGTCCATGGGAACACCATCACATCCAAGTTCATCTCCAAGTCACCCACCATCCTGACCTGGGCATATACTGGTGTTCCTTCATGGTCGCTGGGTCAAAGTTCTGGAACCTACTACCTAACAGCATTGGTGGGAGTAGCTTCACCACACAGACTGCAGTGGTTCAAAAAGAAGGCCCATTGCCACCTTCTCAAGGACAATTAGAGACGTACAATAAATGCCAACCTTGCCAGTGATGCTCATATCGCAAGAATGAATTTAAAAAAGAAAAGAATAATTGGATAATTTGGAGTGCAGAAGTAATTTAATTCCCATTTAAATCATAGATTCAATCTTTAACTTTATATAAAGTTGTGATTTGATGTTGTTTATAGTTAAATAGGAAAACATAGGACAATTTGGGGATAGAGAAGTAGAGTTGGTTAGAGCAGAGGCAATCCTTTGTAATAGAGGTTAAAAAGCTGGGAGATGCAGTTTGGAGGTGCTAAAGTGCCGATGCTGGCAGAATGGTGTAATTACAGTGTGACCCGTTTACATAGACTGTTTTCATTATAAATGTGGGCATAGGCTTTTTTAATGGAAAAAAGCTCATACAAATGTGTGACAAAAATGTGAAGTAAGATTTTGGAGATTGCAAATTTGCGTAATCTAATTTTCTTGTAATACAAGAATTGTCCATGCTACACCTTCAGAGAGCTGCTTTAGGCATTGAATTTAATGGCATTTGTATGGTTTAAACTAAATTAGAGTAATAATAGTTTGCTTATCCATAATGCAACACATGAGAAGACATAGCCAGCCAACACAACTGTAAATTTAGAGGGCTATATGTTAGGATGGAAGACTCCACAATTTAATGATGGCTAAATGGTTTACATCTAAGGGCTGCCTATTTCTTAAACCTACATACCACAACTGCAATCATGGTTGTCAGCTCCTGACTATACTGGAAGTTGGATTGCCGAAGTTTTTTGTCTCCGTGGACCAGTTATGTGCATGGAATAGTTTTTTGAGGGTCATAGTTAAACTTCAAATTAATTAAGCCAATAATTCCCATATATCTTGATTTGTGGCTACCAATAGATCTTGGTTTTTGATTTGGGCTTTACTCACCAAGGAGACATCCCTTTCCAAACTGCAGGTCCATGAAATTCAAACAGAACAGCCTGACAGGCAAAACAAACAGAAGGAGTTTTCTCGGCATTGAGACTGGATGGCCAAGGATCGCAAGCTGCACATGGCGCATGTGCTGTACTTTGGACATCCCTCCTGTCAGGTGAAACATAATTGAGATAATTAAATGTTTAAGGGAAAATAGAAATGCCCTGTCAGTGTTGCTTTGCCGCAAGGAGGCCTCCTATATCTGTCAAACACTGAATATTGCAACTTACAACCATGTGCTCTTACATAATAGAGAATGCGGGAGCAGAAGGAGGCCATTCAGCCCCTCTAGCCTGTTCTGCCATTCAATTAGATCATGGCTGATCTGTACCTTGACTGAAGTTTCCTGCCTTCACTCCCTTAACACTTACAAAAATCTATCAATCTTAGTTTTGAATTTTTCAATCGACATCCAGCCTCAACAGCCTTTTGAGTTAGACAGTTCCAGATTTCCACCACCTTTTGTGCGAAGAAGCGCTTTCTTACATCACCCCTGAACAGCCTAGCTCTAATTTTAAGGTTATGCCTCTTTGTTCTGGACTCCCCTGTAATGTTTGATTGATCACAGTTTGATTGTATCAGTCTGTGCACTTATCTGTGTTTGATTGCTTAAGCCTATGGGTGGAGCTGAAGAGTTAAAAGTGAAAACTAAAAGACAGCTTGAATCTTTGACAGAAAACACACCAGCTGCTCTGAGGAGATATGTACTCAGATCATGTAAGAACTAATATAGTTTAAACTGCTGTAAATAAACCAGTTGGTGATTTAATACAAGTGTGATATCTGCATTGCTCTGAGATAAATCAGATGTACATACTAAATCCAGCAACCCAGCATAAACATAACAAATATGTGGCAACGAGGATGATGCAACAAAATCTAATGTGATTAGCTCCAGAACCTTTTCTTCCAAGGCCAGGAAATCCTCCCGTGTGCTGGGAGTGATGGGTTTCAGGGTTCAAGACCTACTTGCTCACTATGGGGTGGACGGCCCAAAAAAAGCAGCGAACCGTATGAAAGCGATACTCTTACATTGTCTGGAAGCAGCAGGCCAGCGAGTTTTTGAGCAGCCCACAAAAGATACATCTACATTTGAAACGGCGGTAAGTGCTCTTGAAAAATACTTCGGGCCAAAGAAATGTGTGATGATAGAATGATACGCATTCCGCCAGAGATCTCAGGGACATGGTGAGTCCATTAAACAATAGGTGATAGTATTGCATCAATCGGCAGCTACCTGTAAATCTGGCATGCGAACCAACAAACTAATTTGTGATCAATTAATTGAAAAGACTTCAATTGCACAAATTAGGAAACATCTTTTCATGGAGGATGATGATTTAACCTTTGAAAAATCCATAACTTTAGCAGTTCAGATCGAAACTGCATGTTAGATTTTGAAGAAGTTACACACATTTTTTAAAAATTCATTCATGAGATGTGGGCGTCGCTGGCCAGCCCAGCATTTATTGCCCATCCCTAATTGCCCTTGAAAAGGTGGTGGTGAGCTGCCTTCTTGAACCGCTGCAGTCTATTTGGGGTAGGTACACCTACAATGCTGTTAGGAAGGGAGTTCCAGGATTTTGACCCAGCGACAGTGAAGGAACGGTGATATAGTTCCAAGTCAGGATGGTGTGTGACTTGGAGGCCAACTTGCAGGTGGTGGTGTTCCCATGTATTTGCTGCCTTTGTCCTTCTAGTTGGTAGAGGTCGCGGGTTTGGAAGGTGCTGTCTAAGGAGTCTTGGTGCGTTGTTGCAGTGCATCCTGTAGATGGTACACACTGCTGCAACTGTGCGTCGATGGTGGAGGGAGTGAATGTTCGTAGATGGGGTGCCAATCAAGCGGTCTGCTTTGTCCTGGATGGTGTTGAGCTTCTTGAGTGTTGTTGGAGCTGCACCCATCCAGGCAAGTGGAGAGTATTCTATCACACTCCTGACTTGTGCCTTGTAGATGGTGGACAGGCTTTGGGGAGTCAGGAAGTGAGTTACTCGCCTCAGGATTCCTAGCCTCTGACCTGCCCTTGTAACCACGGTATTTATATGGCTACCTCAGTTCAGTTTCTGGTCAATGGTAGCCCCTAGGGTGTCGATAGTGGGGGATTCAGCGATGGTAATGCTGTTGAATGTCAAGGGGAGATGGTTAGATTCTCTCTTGTTGGAGATGGTCATTGCCTGGCACTTGCGTAGCCCGAATGTTACTTGCCACTTATCAGCCCAAGCCTGGATATTGTCCAGATTTTGCTGCATTTCTACACGGACTGCTTCAGTATCTGAGGAGTCACGAATGGTGCTGAACATTGTGCAATCATCAGCGAAGATCTCCACTTCTGACCTTATGATTGAAGGAAGGTCATTGATGAAGCAGCTGAAGATGGTTGGGCCTAGGACACTACCCTGAGGAACTCCTGCAGTGATGTCCTGGAGCTCAGATGTTTGACCTCCAACAACCACAACCATCTTCCTTTGTGTTAGGTATGACTTCAACCAGCAGAGATTTTCCCCCCTGATTCCCATTGACTCCAGTTTTGCTAGCGCTCCTTGATGCCATACTCGGACAAATGCTGCCTTGATGTCAAGGGCAGTCACACTCACCTCATCTCTTGAGTTCAGCTCTTTTGTCCATGTTTGAACCAAGGCTGGAATGAGGTCAGGAGCTGAGTGGCCCTGGTGGAACCCAAACTGAGCATCACTGAGCAGGTTATTGCTAAGCAAGTGCCGCATGATGGCACTGTTGATAACACCTTCCATCACTTTACTGATGATTGAGAGTAGGCTGATGGGGCGGTAATTGGTCGGGTTGGACTTGTCCTGCTTTTTGTGTACAGGACATACCTGGGCAATTTTCCACATTGCAGGGTAGATGCCAGTGTTGTAGCTGTACTGGAACAGCTTGGCTAGGGGCGCGGCAAGCTCTGGAGCACAGGTCTTCAGTACTATTGCCGGAATATTGTCAGGGCCCATAGCTTTTGCAGTATCCAGTGCCTTCAGTCGTTTCTTGATATCACGCGGAGTGAATCGAATTGGCTGAAGTCTGGCATCTGTAATGCTGGGGACTTCAGAAGGAGGCCGAGATGGATCATCAACTCGGCAATTCTGGCTGAAGATTGTTGCAAATGCTTCTGCCTTATCTTTCGCACTGATGTGCTGGGCTCTCCCATCATTACGGAGCCACTTTCTCCAGTTAGTTGTTTAATTGTCCACCACCATTCACAGCTGGATGTGGCAGGCCTGCAGAGCTTAGATCTAATCCGTTGCTTATGGGATCGCTTAGCTCTGTCTATTGCATGCTGCTTACGCAGTTTGGCATGCAAGTAGTCCTGTGTTGTAACTTCACCAGGTTGACACCTCATTTTGAGGTATGCCTGGTGCTGCTCCTGGCATGCCTTCCTGCAATCTTCATTGAACCAGGGTTGGTCTCCTGGCTTGATGGTAATGGTAGAGTGGGGGATATACTGGGCCATGAGGTTACAGATTGTGGTTGAGTACAATTCTGCTGCTCCTGATGGCCCACAGCGCCTCATGGATGCCCAGTTTTGCATTGCTAGATCTGTTCAAAATCTATCCCATTTAGCAGGGTGATAGTGCCACACAACACGACGGACGGTATGCTCAATGTGAAGGCAGGACTTCGTCTCCACAAGGACTGTGCGGTGGTCACTCCTACCAATACAGTCATGGACAGAAGCATCTGCAGCAGGCAAATTGGGGAGGACGAGGTCAAGTATGTTCTTCCCTCGTGTTGGTTCCCCCACCACCTACTGCAGACCCAGTCTAGCAGCTGTGTCCTTTAGTACTCGGCCAGCTCGGTCAGTAGTGGTGCTACAGAGCCACTCTTGGTGATGGACATTGAAGTCCCCCGCCCAGAGTACATTTTATGCCCTTGCCACCCTCAGTGCTTCCTCCAAGTGGTGTTCAACATGGAGGAGTACTGAGTCATCAGCTGAGGGAGGGCGGTAGGTGGTAATCAGTAGGAGGTTACCTTGCCCATATTTGACCTGATGCCATGAGACTTCATGGGGTCCGGAGTCGATGTTGAGGACTCCCAGGGCAACTCCCTCCCTACTGTATACCACTGTCCTGCCACCTCTGGTGGCTTTGTCATGCCGGTGGGACAGGACATACCCGGGGATGGTGATGGCAGTGTCTGGGACATTGTCTGTAAGGTATGATTCCGTGAGTATGACTATGTCAGGCTGTTGCTTGACTAGTCTGTGGGACAGCTCTCCCAACTTTGGCACAAGCCCCCAGATGTTAGTAAGGAGGACTTTGCAGGGTCGACAGGGCTGGGTTTGCCGTTGTCATTTCCGGTGCCTAGGTCGATGCCGGGTGGTCCCTCCAGTTTCATTCCTTTTTATTGACTTCGTAGCAGTTAGGTACAACTGAGTGGCTTGCTAGGCCATTTCAGAGGGCATGTAAGAGTCAACCACATTGCTGTGGGTCTGGAATCACATGTAGGCCAGACCAGGTAAGGACAGCAGATTTCATTCCCTGAAGGACATTAGTGAACCAGATGGATTTTTACAACAATCGACAATGGTTTCATGGCCATCATTAGACTAGCTTTTAATTCCAGATTAATTGAATTCAAATTCCACCTTTTGCTGTGGTGGGATTCGAACCCATGTCCCCAGAGAAATACCCTGGGTCTCGGGGTTACTAGTCCGGTGATAATACCACTACGCCACGGCCTACCCCTTAGACTCAGGGTTGCAGACTCAGCTTGCCCAACCAGCGTCAGTGCAAGGGTTAAGGACAAGAAAACCTCAGAAACCTCATCAAAATGTGCCCCATCACGGTCAGTTATCTTCAAAACTGTGTCAAAATTGTGGAAATGCTCATCACAATGCTATGTCCAGCTCGAGGGAAAGCGTGTGACTCACGTTCAAAGTGCAACCATTTTGCAAAGATGCGCAAGTCGACAAAGAAAAAGACTTCATCGGTTCAACATGTGGGGGAGTCTCTTCCTGAGAGTGAGGTACAACATGTATTTACCAGCACAAAAAGTAAAGCACCAGGTCATTTTAAGGCGTGCTCAGTGGAGGGATTGCAGGCATCTCAATGTCACTTTTTATTGATGTTGGTGCGAACGTATCTATTTTGAGTGACAAACTCTACCATCGATATTTTTGGCAATTCTCTCTCACTCCTGCAACAGACACTCTTCAAGCTTATGACGACTCTATCATTCCAGTTTCAGGGATGATCACAGTTCCAGTACGCTACAAAAAGTCACCCTGGACAGGTTTACTTTCCATGTAGCTAAAGGCCAAAGCCTTATGGGGGTAAACCTTTTCGATAGGCTTGGATTCAAACTCACTGTCCCCACCAGACCACACATTAATGGGATTGATAATGCAGATTATACACGCCAGTATCCTTCCTTATTTACTGGATTTGGGGAGATGAAAGGGCACTGTCATGCTCCTAGCATTGACACATCAATTCGACCAGTTTCACAACATTTGAGACGGTTGCTGTTTGTAATCCGTGCTGAAGTATCACAGGAGCTGAAACAACTAGAAGCAGATGGTATCATTGAATGAACTCGACTCATCGCCGTGGATATCAAATCTAGTCATTGCACGATGACAAATGGTGAACTTAGACGTTGTATTGACCTAAAGGCAGTCAACAAAGCTATCATACCAGACAAGTATCCACTTCTACAATTCAAGAACTGTCAGCATCATTTCATGACTCCACAGTCTTCACAAAGCTTGATATGCGATGGATACCTTCAGATCTTTAGATATCTCTAGCACAACAAAGCTGATATCTTACAGCTTTTGTTGCCCATCCTTCAGCATGACAGAAAGCCACATGGACTAAGTTTGACACCTAGCACATTCCAGAAGATAGTTTCTTCCGTCTTGTCGGATGTTGAGGGGACGCTCAACCTACTTGATGATGTCGTTGTCCACGGAAAGGACCAAGCTGAACATGATCAACGATTATCAGCAGTGCTCACTCGACTTGTAAAACACAATTTGACACTCGACAAGGACAAATGCACATTTGCGACACCCAAGATTGACTTTCCAGGTTACAAGAGTGACAGCAGCTGGAATAAAGCCTACACATTCTGTAACTGGAAAAACACCAGCCGACCCTATGATAGGTCATAACCTTCGCATGCCACTGACCATTCTTAAGCCATCACTACCAGTTAACGAGGATGTCAGAGTGAAAGCAAATGAAATCGCAAAGCGACAAGATAAAACAAAAGCATACTTTGACAAATATACAGGAGAAAGGGAACCACAATTTTAAGTCAGAGATTGGGTTTGAATTAAACGGCTAAATCGCGACCACAAACTTGCTTCATCAGTCTCAGGTCCAAAGCAGATTAAATGTTTGCTTGGCACCAATGCTTATCTGTTGGATGAAAACAGTAAGTGGAATGCGAGACGTTTGATATGAAGCAGACCAGGATATTTTGAGGATAGTGGTTATGAGGATATATTTCCTTTTCCTATGAATGATGTTAATAATTCGCCTCATCTAGCTGATCAAAAAATTCAACAACCTCAAATCCATAGATCTAATCACAGACCTGAGTGACTTTCCTATTTCAAAGACTATTTCTGTACTAGAGAAAACATACAAGTTGAACACTAAGAAATAAATTGATGTATGTGTTTGTTATTAGAATAATTTAAACCAAAAATAATGTCTTTAATCAAAAAGGGGAGAAATCTAGTGTTTGATTGATCAGGGTTTGATTGTATCAGTCTGTCCACTTATCTGTGTTCACTGTGTTTGATTGCTTAAGCCTGTCGGCGGAGTTGAAGAATTAAAAGTGAAAACTAAAAGACACAGCTTGAATCTCCGACAGAAAACACACTGGCTGCTATGAGGAGACATGTACTGAGATTGTGTAAGAACTAATATAGTTTAAACTGCTGTTAATAAATCAGTTGGTGATTTAATACAAGTGTGATATCTGCATTGCTCTGAGATAAATCAGATATACATACAAAATCCAGCCACCCAGCATAGACATAACATCCCCGACAGAAGGAATGGTTTCTGTCTATCTCCCCTACCTAATTCTCTAAGCATCTTAAACACCTCAGTTAGATCACCCTTTAATCTCTTTTGTGCTCAAGTGAATACAGCCTAGTTTATGAAACCTGTCTTTATAATTTAACCGTTTTAGCTGGATTCTGAGAAATCTTCACTGCACCCCTTTCAAAGCCAATATACCCTTCCTGAAGCACGACGCCCTCTGTACAAGTTAACATTACTTCCACCCCTTTGTATTCCAGCTCCCTCGAGAATAAAGGCTAATATTCCATATGCCTTTTTAATTATTTTTGAACCTAATAACTATTTTTTAGTGATTTTTGTACATGTTCCTCTTAAACCCCTCAGATGTAGTGTAGTGAAGAAAGAGCCTAGCAGCGGAAACTAAGAAAAATGTATGACTAAATGGGGAGGTTGTCCACCGATAGGACAGCTGAAATTCGATATTCAGAATGAGCTAATTATACACCCAAGGCAACCTGAAGCTAAGAAAAAAAAACTCAATTTGTTCTGGCTGTTGTTAATTAAATCAAACTGCAATGTCTAGCAGAACACAAACATGGACATTCACCTTTACAGTGCTTAACAGGGGGAATGTTACAAATTAAATTTCATCCCAGGAATGCTGCATTTTGGATAAAAAATCCGCAGTGATTTAACAATTGCCTGATAGACGTTGTAGGTTATAAGAGAATATTGAAGAAACTTGGGCTTTTGAGCTGTAAGGAATTTTTAATATCTCTTGCATTTTTGTTTATAAGTAAAATGTAACCAGTTGTGGTGTGGACCAGCAGGTGGGGCTCACCCAGTGGTAAGAGCATGGAGTGTGGTGGACATCGGGACGAAGGGAGAAGAATTCTGACTGAAGACATCATCGCTGGGGTTCATATTGGACTTTATAAATAAAGATAGTTTAACTGAACAAGGACCCACACACACTCACACACACACAGACACTCACACACACATACACAGACGAGTCAGGACATGCCACTAAGGTGGTAGCCTTGGACTATTACAATATCAGACACTCTGTCTCCAACAGCTCCCATTCTGACAATGGCCTCTTGGAAGATTTGTGAATGGTTTCCTTCCTGCCTTATCAAGATGCAGATATCACATCCATTGCTGGTAGGCACCTAAGAACATAAGAACTAGGAGTAATCATGGCTGATCTCATCTCGGTCTCAACTCCACTTTCCTGCCCATTCTCCATAATCCTTCAACCCATTGCTAATTAAAAATATGCCTATCTCCTCCTTAAATTTGCTCAATGTCCTGGCATCCACCTCACTCTGGGGTAGTGAATTCCATAGACTGACGACCCTTTGAGAGAAGTAATTTCTCCTCATCTCCGTTTTAAATCTGCTACCCCTTATCCTAAAACTATGATCTCTCGTTCTGAGAACAAGATATGACCTCATGCAGGCAGTCATGCATAGCCATGGTGGGATTGATAAGGCACTGAAACCCAATCAGATGACCCAATTCAAGACATTAGCGTATATGTCGAGGGACGAGGGTCAGAAAGGGGTATAAAGGCACAGCCCACAGGACATTGTTGCTGTAACCGGGAAGTGTGACTTGGTCAGTCACAGGAAGTCGTGCAGAAGAATTCGTTCAGTGGACTGACCACCCCGGGAAGGAGCTCCTGTACATGGGTCTAACTGGTGTTGTAAGTATATATTATTGTTTCGTGGGCTAATAAAGGTTTTCCACATAAAGTGGAATTGTATCCAGAGTTTGTTTTGTGCGATTGGTACTCAGTGCGGGGTCTGGACCTTAGAGGGAAGTGAGACCCCCTGCTTAAGAGTCTTACAGTTGAGGCAAATAGATGCATTTAAGGGAAAGCTAGATACGTACATGAGGGAGAAAGGACTAGAAGTTTATGTTGATGGAGTAAGATGAAGAGGGGTGGGAGGAGGCTCGTGTGGGGCAGAAAGGGTAGTATGGGCCTGATGGGCTGAATGTTCTGATTCGGTGCTGTAAATACTATGGAATACTTTATAACGGCCAAGTGTCTTGACTAGATGCTTCCTCTTCATCATCAATAGTCATGTAATATCCCAGCGAAAAAACAAACGAAATAAAAGGCTCAGGGTTAATAAAGGGAAAAAATGCACTGAAAAATTACTCTTCTACCCCCTCAGTGATCGAAACCAGCTCAGGATATCACATTGGCCAAATCACTGCCCAGATGGATAATGATTGTGCTTCCTTAATGTTATTTGTTACTTTTAGCACTCTGCCTAATTAAAGTGCCACATTGGCAACAAAGCACACAAATTCAGACCGACACTCCCAGTGCCATGCTGAGCCAGTGCTGCATTGCCAGTGGTGCTGTCTTTCAGTTGAGACGTTAAAACTGAGGCCCCATCTGCCCTCTCAGGTAGACATTAAAGATCACATGGCACTATTTTGAAGAAGAGCAGGGGAGTTATCCTGGTGTCTTGGAATAATATTTATCCCTCAGCCAACACCAATGAAAATAGTTTATCTGACGAATATTAAATTGTTGTTTGTAGGACCTTGCTGTGCGCAATTGGCTGCTGCTTTTACTACATTATAACAATGACTACAATACAAAAAAAGTACTCCATTGGCTGTAAAGAACTTTGAACGTCCTTAGGTCATGAAGGCAAGAAATAAATGCTGCTAATCTCAGTAAAAGACATACCAAGCAGCGATCCATCAGAAAAGTACTGCTTGACGCTGTGCTTTGACAAGCTCTTTTACCGCAAGGTAATTTCATTCAAAGGTAGTAGAAGCATGAATCACATTACTGCTCAATCCTCTCCCCAAAAGCAAAGAAGTTGCTCTCTCTTCCTCTTTAATTAAAAAAACAATTATCCGCTGGTTTTCCTTTTTGAAACCAATTGAATTCTGATGGGAATATGCACATTTTCATAAGGACTGGACAAATATATTCACAGGTGTTGCGGAGACACAGAATCAATTCTAATCCCTCATCATTAGTGTCCTATTGGAAGAGAAAATAACTGAAGTCCCGACATGAGCTGAGGTTTAGTATAGCATTCAACCTATATCACTTGACATGGAAGTGCTGCTTATCATTATAATGAGATGCCTGGAGAAGTGTTGCAGACGGCCGTAAATACGAGAGGCTCATCTCTTATAATGAGTGATCTGTTAAAATGAGTGGCCTGGGAAAAGATTGGAAATACTGTGAAATGCAAGGTGTATTTTTAACAAAGCAGTAAGAAAGAGATGTTTGCAAAACTGTATGTGGTTGAATTATTAACGGCCTCAATTCTCTGTCGTCCTTAAGTAAATAGATGTTCCATCGATGAGGTCTTTCAAGACATCTTAGATGCTTCAGCAGCCCAACTGAGATGTGCAGATTTGATTTAGTAATGCCAGCCATCGATATTAATATGAATAAAATCCTGAACCCAAAGGCACTCGAGTTGTCGGTTCAGATTGGTCAATTTTGTGCCCTTGCTCTTATTTTCAAACATAGTTTTCTTTCCTGTTCTATGACGATTCACTGAAGGTTGATTTCAGATAGATACACTGCATGGCAGAATACCAGCAGGGTAGAAGGGGAAGTCAAAATGGCGGGCTAAAATGTATACTCTTGCCGCCGAAATTGACGGTGGGCGAAAACAATGTCTGCCTGCCCATGCTTGTCGGAGAGCCAATGTGATATTAAGCAAGGCAGCACATTTAAATAGCCGGGGCAGGTTGCTCCCTGCAACGAAATGGAGGGGCAGGCGGTGATGCCATTTTTAAAGGGCTTCGAACCCTACTGTTCAATTTAAATTTTTAAAGAGACATTGAATGAAAAAAAAACATTTATTTTGCCCCTCACCCAACCTCCCAATAACCATTGAATTAATTATTTGCCCTCTCCCCCCCCACCCCCAAAATACTTACCATGTCCACCTGATCTTCCCCCCCCCCCCCCCCCAAACTGCATAAACTTTAAAACAATAACCCTTCCCACCATCCCCTACACCAATGATATTACTTTGACCCCATATCCCCACCCCGGCACTGAGAAACTTACCTCCTCCCCCCTCCTCACCAGTGTTCCGCCTTTGTTACCCAGACAGGGATCTGAAGGCATGGGAGTGCCGGCCAGCGGCACGAAGGTCGCTCTGGGACAGACGGCAGGACCATGACTATAATTAATTCAATGATTTTAATTTATTTAAATGTTTAAATGGCAGTCCCGTTGCCGAGAGGCAGGGGGGGCCACCATGAGGCCTCGCCACCACCAACAATATCAGGCTGGGCCTTCCCAGCCCGATCTCGCAGGCATTTTCTGGTCCCCCCCTACAACCACCACCATGACCCCTGACGTCGGTGGGGGATGGTCTGCAAAATTCAGCCCGGAGTGAGGGATCTACCCACTCTTTCTTTATCCGACTGAAGTTCTAAATTGCAGGTGGAAAGGACACAAGCCACAAACCAACAAGGTCCCCTTTAAATATGTAGTTCATGCCCTGATGAGCAGGAGTGCCCCTGCAGGCCCCACAAGAAAATCTTAGGTCTCCTCTCCCCTCTGACTGGGATGGCCCCCTGCCCTGCCTATCCACTTACCATAGTTCCAGGACCATTCCCTTTGGTCCTGATGGATCGCTTCTTACCGGCCGGTCGTTTTGATTGGGATGTCGGTGAGCCACATACCAATCAGACCCAGTGGTTAAAATCAATCGTGCCAGCAGACTGCTGTGCACGGACAGGCTTTGGCACCCATTCTCACGCAGTGAGTTAAAATCGAGGCTATTGCGCTACAATTACATGTTCAGTTGAGTTTGGAGTCCAATCATCCAAGGTCCATTTTTTCATAACTATTAAAATGAATAACTCAGAACTGACCGACACTATCTCAGATAAAGAATTAACACATGAGATTCCTCTGATTGCCATTTTAATGGAGGTGCTAACTCATTTAAAATAAGTTAGTTACCTGGCACCTGTGTTAAAATACCAGGCAGAGAAATACAATATGAATGTTCTAAATATTCATCTCGCCCACAGTCATTTTTTTTTGATAGATATTATTAACTAGCATTCAATTGTGTATTTTAATAATATAATTTTATGTCGTGTCAAACCATTACAAAAAAGGAGACCCACCACCACTTTCTCAGGGCAACCAGGGATGGGCAGTGAATGCCAACCTTGCCAGTGATGCCTACAAGTTGAGAATGATTTTTTTAAAGTTTAAATATTTCCTTTAAATTTAGAGAATGTACATACTGACCAAAAAAGCCCACCAAATGTAGTGTCCAATTATTTGATTGATCTGGGTTTGATTGCATTAGTCTGTTCACTGATCAGTGCTCACTGTGCTTGATTGCTTAAGCCTAAAATTGATGAAACTGGAACTACAGGCCAGAAGTTTCTAGCAAGTACAGGAGTGTTCTGAAAGGCATTGTACTGAAAGCTTGTAAGTGCTGAGATATTTTAAAGTGTAGTAAAAAACTTGTTGTTGATTTAGAACTAGTGTCATATCTGCATTGCTCTGAGATATATAAAATATCCAGCAAACCGGCAAAAACAGAACGCCAAAAGTTTCGGAAATGCTGGCGCATCTTGCAAAAACTGGACAATGCAAAAGAAAAACCCTGATACAAAAGCACAATACTGCAGTTGCTGGAAATCTGAAACAAAAACAGATAATGCTGAAAATATTTAGCAGATCAAGCAGCATCTGTGGAGAGAAAAACGGAGTTAACGTTTCAGGTCAGTTGTTATCTCTGTTTTTCTCTCGGCAGATGCTGCCTGAGCTGTTGAGTATTTCCAGCATTTTCTATTTTTGTTGGGGGGGGGGGGGGGGGGAAAACCTGATTACGTTAAGGCAAGTAACCACATGAAGTTTGAGCTGCATGCATGGTCAAGAATCTTTCACTTGTAAAATAAAAGCAGGTCAGGCAGCAGCTGGGTAATATCAAAAAGAGGAACAGAGTTAACATTTCAGGTCGATGACCTTTCCACAGAACAGGAAGACGGTAGAGCTGAACTTTGAGCTTTGAGAGCCGGAGTGGTTAAATGACAAAGGGATGATGGTGCAAGGCAACACAATTTATCCTCTTTTATACCATTGGAGGTGAACCTGACTCCGAAGAGCTGTTCCTTTATCTCCTCTCTGGCTTCCTACTACCATATAAGGAATTGTTTTCCTCTCTTGTCAGTTCTGTCACCATCTTAAAGTTCAGACATTGTGACCTTTGTTTTGGTTTTATTCCCTGGGACAGGCATCTGTTCCATCATTGTAATTATCTGCTGTTAGCAAACCTAAAGTCTTTTCCCTTTCCTTTAGCAATAAACAAGACCATCTTACTTTGCAGGAGTCACTCGGCCTGTTGCAAAGCATTCTAGATGCAACAAGGAGGGGCAGAGGAAGTTAGGGAAAAACTGACTCCTTACAACATGTAAACATAAGATGCACATCACTCATAGGCCTCAATATAAAACTACATACATATCACACAGGATGTACAGCGCCGTGCAGCCCAACTGATCCATGGTCCCCATGAGCCTTCTCCCACTCTCACTTTATCTAGCTCTATCAGAATAACCTTCTATCCCTTTCTCCCTCATATATTTATTTAACTTCCCCTTAAATATATCTATGCTATTCGCCTGAACTACTCCTGTGGTAGCGAGTTCCACATTCTAACCCGTCTCTGGGTTAAGTAAGCTATGACGAAATTCATTTGATATTGTACCAAAGTATAGTTTCATACTACACTGTAACTGCAGCAATTGTTCTATAATAAATGAGAATATAATTTTAGTAATTACAGACGCCTTAATGAAGGACGATCAATGGTTGAGAAATAGTGAAACTTGTTCGATCAATTATTCACGAATCACAATTAAAGTCTTCGTCCAATTATTGTCAAATATTAATTCCCCTCTAAACTTTTACTCCGGCTACAGAAAGCCGTTGTCAATTAATAATTCACTGCACACTAATTATTTGTGGCAATGTCAATTTGTTTAAGTGACAGCATGCTGTTGGTAAGAAACAAAAGCTGCAGGTGGTATAAATGGAGATAGCTTCAAACGTTCAATGATTTTTAAAAATCAAAACTCTGAAACGAATGTTGTAGGGTTTTTAAAATGGTGCTTTCGAAGACAGACAACTAAGCTGATCACTTACAGCTTCCACTGTCAGACTGCAATCTCTGCATCCTCCGCTACCTGAAGCTGTTCTTTTTCTGGAGGTACCAGGAGGAACCATTTGCTTTCCCGTTTTCCACCACCTTCTCCTGAAGATATTGCTGGGATGGATTCCAGCATCTTTCTAGGACTACACCCCAGTGATTGCTCCCCAACTGAAAAGTGGACAAACTTAGCTCTAACTTTTTTTTAATCTGGGTTTGGTGTGAGAGAAAAAAACAAGGGATATAATGATAAAAGAATATAAATATAGTTAAGTTCAATCCTCGATCCTGGCCTAAGTGTACTGTTAACACCTGGTGCATATGAGTAATTCCTTTCAATCAATGGTCTCCTAACAATAGATGAGGTTAACATGTCACGGAATTATCACTCCTTAACCCATCCTGATTAGTCATGTCCTCCCATACAGTCTGCTTCCATCAGTTTTTTTACCTCTACTTTGAAGATTGCCTCAAGAAAACAATTTAACAAAAATCTCTGTTGTTAAGAAAAGTCCGCAGGGCTTAAGGAAAAGGTATCTCAGTGGGCAGACCTCATCACGAACCTTCAAACGGATGAACCTTCTCTGTCATGATAAGCGCATAAGAAATAGGGGCAGGAGTAGGCCATTCAGCCCTCTGAGTCTGCTCCGCCATTCAATGAGATCATGGCTGATCTTCTACCTCAGCTGCATCTTCCCGCACTATCTCCCCTTATCCATTGATTCCCTTAGTATCCAAAAATCTAACAACCTCTGCCTTGAATATACTCAATGACTGAACATTCATTGCTCACTGCAGTAGAAAACTGAGTAAATAAATTTCTCCTCATCTTGGACCGAAATGACCAGCCCCTTATTCTAGACTTTGGCCCCTCGTTCTCTCCAGTGAGAGAAAACATCCTCTCAGCATTTATCCTAAGTCCCTTAAGAACTTTATATGCTTCAATGAGATCACCTCTCATTCTTCTAACCTCATGGGAATACAGGCCTAGTCTACTCAATCTCTCCTCACAGGACAATCCTCTCATCCCAGGAATCAGTGCAGTGAACCTTTGTTGCATTGCTTCTAAAGCAAGTATATCCTTCCTTTGGTAAGGAGAGCAAAACTGTACACAGTGCTCCAGGTGTAGCCTCACCAAAGCCCTATACAATTGCAGTAAGAGTTTTTTGCTCCTATACTCCAAAACCTTTACCCAATCTTAATGCTCAACTAGTAAGTCCAGAAGTCAAGTTCAAGGCTGAACTTCCCAGGAGCTGGAGGAGATGGACATGATAGGCACGGCTTCTGTGTCCCTTCAGCATTGAGGTGAACATATCAGCCCACTGGGGACTTTGTTGCCTTTGTTATTAGAATGAACAGTCCCACAATGGAGAGTTTGGATGTAATCAGTTCATGGGCGATTAGATTAGATTAGAGATACAGCACTGAAACAGGCCCTTCGGCCCACCGAGTCTGTGCCGAACATCAACCACCCATTTTATACTAATCCTACACTAATCCCATATTCCCAACAAACATCCCCACCTATCCCTATATTTCCCTACCACCTACCTATACTAGTGACAATTTATAATGGCCAATTTACCTATCAACCTGCAAGTCTTTTGGCTTGTGGGAGGAAACCGGAGCACCCGGAGAAAACCCACGCAGACACAGGGAGAACTTGCAAACTCCACACAGGCAGTACCCGGAATCGAACCCGGGTCCCTGGAGCTGTGAGGCTGCGGTGCTAACCACTGCGCCACTGTGCCGCCCGTTATTTTATGTGTCATCAGCAGGCTATAGTTTTCAACATTGTGGCCTCTCTTCTTTCCCTCTCCTTCTCTATCGCTCTCTCTTGCTCCCTTCCTCTCTATCAACCTGTACAGAGTCATAGAGTTATACAGCACAGAATTCAGGTAGTGTATTCCAGATTCCAACCACCCTCTGGGTGAAAATATTTTTCCTCAAATCCCCTCTAAACCATCTGCCACTTACCTTAAGTCTTTGCCCTCTGGTTATTGTCCCCTCCGCTAATACCTTTCTATACATAGACATCACACTGTAGTTTCATCATTCGTGGCCGTGCCTTTAGCTGCCAAGTTCCTAAGCTCTGAAATTCCCTCCCTAAACCTATCTACCTCCCTCCACCTCCTTTAAGACGCTTCTAAAAACCTACCTCTTTGACTAAGCATTCAGTCACCTGCCCCAATATCTACTTATGTGGCTCGGTGCCAAATTTTGTCTGATAACACTCCTTTGAAGTGCCATGGGACATTTTATTATGTTAAAGGCGCTATATAAATGTAAATTGTTGTTGGAGACATCATGCTGCAGACATCCCAGATTGTTACAGAAGCAAAATATCTCTAAACTGTAATCAGCTGTAAACAGAGGCCGTTAAACCTCTGACAAAGTACTGGGAAGGAAAAGCCAGCTGTTTAGACATAAAATTGGGGACTCATGCATTACTGAATAAGGAAAGTCCAGTTCACAAGCTGGAACGAGTCAGGCAGAGAAAGCAATCAATTTAAAGTGTGAGAAGAAACTGGGCTGATTTCTAATTGATCTGAATATTCATTTCAAGAATGCAGAGCAAATACATCCTGCAAATAATTTAGGAATACACAGCTGCACTTATTCTTTTATTCATTCGTGGGATGTGGGCATCACTGGCAAGGCCAGCATTTATTGCCCATCCCTAATTGACCTTGAGAAGGTTTTGGCCAGCTGCTTTCTTGGATGCTGGAGTCTGTGTGGTGAATGTACACCTGCAGTGCGTTTCGGGAAGGAGTTCCAGGATTTTGATCCAGTGACGATGAAGGAACAGTGATATATTTCCAAGTCGGGGTGGTTTGTGTCTTGGAGGGAAACTTGCAGGTATTCCCATATGCCTGCTGTCCTTCTTTTAGGCAGTAGAATTCACAGGTTTAGAATGTGCTGTCAAAGGTGCCTTGGCATGTTGCTGCGGTGCACACTGCAGTCACTGTGAACTGGTGAAGGAGAGACTGAATGTTTCAGGTAGTGGATGGGGTCCCAATCGAGTGGGCTGTTTTGTCTTACATGGTGTCAAGCCTTTTGAGAGTTGTTGGAGTTGCAAGTGGGGAGTATTCCATCACATTCCTGATTTGTGGCTTGTAGGTGGTAAAGAGGCTTTGGGAAGTCAGGAGGTGAGTTATGTTCCACAGAATACCCAGCCTCTGACCTGTATTAATGTGGCTGGTCCACTCACACCTTTTTATATGCAGATTTCTCTGTCACACTTGTACTATGTTGGCCCAAATGCCAAATTGATGAATCAGCAACAAATCACAATTGTACTGCTGGGGAACATACCAAATGGAAGTAAAAAAAATAACCTCCAATAAAAACACTGTTAATGATTAATGAAGATGGCTAACCAGCAATGAGTAATCAGCAAAAGGGAACAGTAAAAAAAAAGATGTGAAGCTAATGAAATCAAATAATTTGTAGCAATCCTTTCAGCCAACATCTCGTTCTCATTCAGGTAAGAAAGCAAGGCGTGGAAAAAATATACGACATGAAAATGATTCATCTTACTGTTATGATAAGGTTTTCTGAGTTAGAGGTGACTCCATTAAAGCAGCAGAGAAAGGAATTGCAGGCAACGTATTAAGCTGAGTTTAATTGTTAAGTCATTGAAAGTGTGACTGTCAGTTTTAGGCAATTTAAGACACTCTTACATCTCTGACAATGTGTGATGTCTGCAGCATGACAACTAGAGCAATGTCTATCTGTAGCAAGGCATCATTTCAGAGCTAAACATTTTAAACATCCGCAAAAGTGCCAGCCAGTTCGAACACTGTTGACATGCCCAGCCAGCGACCAAAGGCAAACAGCGGAAGGACCGTTCGGAAACTCGAGCATCCCATTCACTCGCCTCACCAAACACCACCTGTGGCAGAGTGTGCGGATCCAGAATTGGACTATTCAGTCACCTAAAGACCCACAGCGCTGGAGTGGAAGAAAGTCATCCCCGTTCCCGAGGGACTGCCGAAGAAGAAGAGAAGAAACATTTTAGCATTTGTTCATATTAATGCACAGAGACAAATATCAGAATGTTTCACTACCAGTGCAATAATAAAGAGGCAAGATGGATTACTGTTTAGTCTTCCTTGTAACATAGAAATATGTGAAAAGAATGATCATCTGACATCTAATAAGGTTGCGTCAATAATGTTTTACTGTCCCTCCCTATCTCTGTAATCTCCTCCAGCCCTACAACCCTCCGAGATATCTGTGCCCCTCCACTTCTGACCTCTTGAGCATCCCTGATTTTAATCGCTCCATCATCAGTGGTCATGCCTTTAGCTGCTGAGACCCTAAGCTCTGGAATTTCGTCTCTATCTCTCCATCTCTCTACCTCTCTGTCTTTAAGACACTGCTTAAAACCTACCTCTTTGGGCAAGCATTGGGTCACCTGCCCTAATATTTCCTTATGAGTCTCATTGTTAAATTTTGTTTGATAATGCTCCAGTGAAATGCCTTGGAACGTTTTACTATGTTAAAGGTGTTATATTAATATGTCATTGTTATTGTTGCCATTGCCATGTCCTTGATATGTGATCAAATCATTGAGCACTTATTAAAAAAAAAGTACTTCATTTGCATTGCATTTCTCAGACATTTGTCCTTTATCATGGAATAACTCAGAATGTCGCTGGAAATGACTGTAGACTTTGTTGCAGGATTTCAAGCAGTGGATATTGTTCGCGGGAATGAATCTAGAAGAATCACTCGACACTCAGGTCTGCTCCAATGTCAAACAGTTTATTTAGTTACGCCAGCGGGGGGCAGGTCACTGGGCTGTCCAGATGCCTCTCCACTGAACAAAGGAAAATCATCCATACTTATACATTTTCAAACAGTTACTCAGCCCATCCCGGCCGGACATGGTCCGATCACAACGATTATCGATTATATACATTGATTATTAGAGCCAATAGAAGTGGTTACTAGGCATAGAGGGGCTGCATGACCGGCCCATACACAGATAGGGGATTATTCATGATGTTTTCACCTCGTTACAGGCTAGCACCTTTGTCAGCATTCCACAAGGGTGTCTGCTTTTCATTTTAATTAGCCTTTTGTTTGAGATTGGATTACTCAGCTCCTGTGGAATGTGGTCAAGTTCACTGAGCCCCACGGTGCTTTGCAACCTCCTCACTGTTCACTAATATTATATGTTACTGGTTACTCAAATAATATTTAAACAGTATGATATTTACTGCAGGTGCCTCTGCGCTTGGGAATACCCTACAACAATCCCCCCTTTCGGTAGGAGACTAACCCTAGTCTTCCCAACCGACACTATTTATTATTGTTGTTTTTTTTTAACCCTTTAAACTCGCCCAGTATTCCCTGCCTCGGACGTGCTGGCCAGTCACGTGATTTCAGGAATTCCGGTCGTACTATATCACATTAATGTGATCCAAATGACTTATTCCCCTGGATAGACAAATTGTCTGTCTTACTTTTGCTCTAGTTTTCACCCTCCTTCGCTGCACATATCGCCTGCATGATCGGCAGGCCAGTATGCCCCATGTTATG
Organism: Heterodontus francisci; assembly: GCF_036365525.1. Classification (NCBI taxonomy): domain Eukaryota; kingdom Metazoa; phylum Chordata; class Chondrichthyes; order Heterodontiformes; family Heterodontidae; genus Heterodontus; species Heterodontus francisci. The sequence continues at coordinate 42,092,021 of NC_090405.1, read as the reverse complement.
GCCAGTATCAACTGTACTCCGACTAGCACATGAGAAATTATCCTAATCCAAGGGTGGATATTGACGTTCATCCTCCAATCCCAGATCTTCTCCCACCAACTCCGGTCCTGCAATTCTGTGTCCGTATCTTTCTCTAGCTTTTTGATTTTTGTCTGCAGTTGGTGGTAGAGTTTTACGGATTGGCCCACCCTGAGCCTTCATTCCCTTAGTACTTCGGCCAGGTGTGGGATGGGGACTGGCTCCGGTTCCTTGTAATCCTGTAGGTGGTCATGGAGATAATCAGTGACGTTAATGATATTGGTACCTCTACGCCGAACCTGGATAATTCGAGCTTGCCCTATAGTGACTGGTCGTAAGGGCGTAAAGCAAAAATTAGGAAACGGGATAGGGCATTGTAGATTATTGTAGCGGTAGGAACTTTCTGTGGTGGAAACACAGTATTTCCCTTTACCTCCGTAGCCTGTTCTTGCAAAATGCTTTGGGGCAGGTATGATCTCTACGACACAACCATCAGTTTGATTAAACCCACATTCATCCAATTCTCCCTGTCCCACTGGGTGGGGACATACTGTAATATCTCCCCTCTGCTTGCATCCCGTAAGGGAAATTCCATATAGCGTGTTATTCCTAAGTATGGCAGAGGCTTCAGTTAGATAGTATCGAAGGGAGGTGTTGCCCCGTACAACTCCAATATTTTCCAATTGGCAGTAGGGAAATGGCCCAGAATCCCATGTGACTACAGGGATCAACAGGACTACCCCCACTCCGGTAGCTTTGCCCAATTCGCAGTCTGGGATCACTGGATATACTCTGGTAAGTCCTTTCAGCGTACAGTTGTCCAGTTTCCCTTTACTCTCTGCTAGTCGAGCTAAAGGTGAGCTGTCTATCCAGTCGGGCACCTCCCCCCTTTGGATCTGATCGAGATTGTGTCGTGTCTGTCCCACCATCCATAAGCCATAAGCGTGACCGAGTTGTCCCTGCCTTAGCTTTGCGGCATCTTCCCATTCTCTATCTATGAGGTGGTTGACGGTTCTGGCATGTGCCTCTAATATCGTAATTCCGTCTAATTGTATCTCCATGCCCTCTTCTCCCAGATTGGTCTGATCCTCCTGATTTTTCTCTGCTCTCTTTAAGAGTCCCTTCATTACTCCTTTAAGGTGTTCCATCTTTTCATTAAGGCCTTGTATATCTAATGAGTTTACTATGGAGGCACCGGTATTGAATCCGGTAGCAACGTCATTAACTATCCCCCTCTTTGTTCTATAAAGCTGATCCTGGCCTCTAAATCTAATGGCACCCATGGCATCGGCAGCCTGCTGCATTACAATCTTACTTAATACACTATACATATTTCTTGCCTGTTCTGTACAATAGCCTGGCATTTGCATCCCTGAGATATTGACCAGGACAGGCACAATCTCATGTTTAACATTATCATACAACGCTTCCCATCCAACATGTTGTGCAATGCCCCATAGTTCATATAGTCCATATTAATACTCCTTTCATTAATCCGTTGTGCATCCATTACCGGGTCTTTGTTCTTCCTCTCCGGATATTAGCGTCAGGCCCCACAGCCACTGCAGTCCGGTTCTTTCCCATTCGCCACTAGTGGTTATATCTGTAATTTAAACACACTGCCCGGGTGATCACCAGGTGTTAGTACTTGTCCATGTTGTGAGTATCCCCCGATGAGGGATACATGTCTACCTGTGGGGAACGAACATGTCCTGGGGAATCCAGGAGTTAATTTATATTCTTATCATCTCTACTCTTTTGAAATTATCTATATGGTCCCATCACGCTCGGGCTTCGTTCCTCACAATCCTTGCCCAGTTAGTAGCCCATCTAATAATAATCCAAATGCCTATCAACATTACCATTATTCCCAGCCCCCCGAGTAGTCCATTCTCAAGTGTATTCTTCCATTCCCGGTATCTCTTTGCGTACCAGGTGGTGTTTATTTTGGAGTCTATCATTTGCTGTTGTCTTTAAATACCTTCAGTTGGGACCAATGTTTCCATCGGCCCTTCCCTTTACCATTACTTAGTCTCCCACAACAGGCACCTTTCTCTGTTCCTCTTTCATGTTTCTATAGAACCTCCTACCTCACCTTGTGCAGTTGTCTGCACAATTCCTTCAAAAATCTTTTAACCCTTTCTCTTGCGGGTTTCCTCACTACCTGCTACGACATCCCCTGGCAACCTCATTGTCCTTCCTGTCATTATTAAGGTGTTTAATTTATCCTGATTATTATAAAGTCATTTTCTCTATGTGAGTTGTCTCACTGCACTGGCTGCATTAAACATTTCATGCCATGCTGTTTCTCAAGTCAGTAAACATGTTTGAGACCCGTTCATCAGGTGATCTTATCAAAAGATCAAAAATGGCCAGACTTTCAAATGTAGCTCTCCTAAAAACTCATATCTCCAAGAGAAAACTAACAATTGCCAGTCTTATCTATACTTTCCTGACTTTCACTGTAAAATTCTAGACTTCTTGGAAATTTCACACGATATTATTTTAGCTGTTTGAATTCTAATTTCACCATTTGTTTATACCCAGAATTCCTTTATTAGCTCTTGCATCAGCCAGATCTAATTGCCAATTCCTATTAATTATAATTCTATTTAATTTTGAGCCCTGGAGAACCTTTACAATCAATATTCATAATTCCTTAAAACAGAAATCAAACATTTCCATTTGATTCCAGGCATTACTATATATTGTTTTTTTTTTAACTTAGATGACATTTTAATTCCTTAAATAACTTGCCAAATTAAACTGGATTTTCGACATCTCAGATTATTCCAAATTCAAATAACAGTAAATTTCCCTCTGAATGCTTTAAATAACCACTCATATCAATTTAATTTTGTTTATCGATTCCAATTTCTTATGCCCAGACTTGGTGATATTGCATTTTTTTTTAGTAAAGACAGAAGTGTTTGCAACTATTTCTCCTTCTCAAGCACTTTGTCTCATTGATAAAGATAGTTGCAGCAAGGTTAATTTCTTGCTTGTCTCCAAATGGGCGGAGCAAAGCATTCTCCGCTGCGTGGCTTTACGTAACCCTTTTTTTTTAATCGAAAAGAACTAAACTCCATTTTAAATGTTTTTTGGTATCCTTAGGATTTTCAAACAACAAAATCTTTAGTAACATTATCAACTTCAAAGGAAACCATCTCCATCAGAAAGACAGCATTTTAGATTAAATTCCAATTGTTTCCAAACTTTTAGCATCTTTTGTAAGAGGTTTCTAATCCAAAGATTTTTTTTATAACAAAGATGATTCCAAATTCCAATTCACTGCAATAAATATTTAAAAATCAAAACTGCCGATGTTATATGAGTGAGTCCTATGTCCGGAACTTAAGACTCCCCCAAAACTCGACATGCTAAACTTGAAAGTTCATTGTGGTTGCAAATTACATTTCCAGTTTTTTTTTTCAACTAAACAGGTCAATTAACCTTAACAGTATTAATTTAATTCAGACTTATTAACTTATAATACTTATTAACTACACACAGAACAGAATAGCACGTGCTTTTTTTTTAAAGATAGGTAAGTTACGTCATTTTTTTCTTGTTCTTCGGGCGCCTTTTCAAATGACTGTAATAAAACCAAAAACTAAAGAAAAAGTTATTTAACATTCTTACAACAAAAGACTTAACACCAGCTCCTTACACAAACTTTAATCTTTCCCATTATCTCCTTTGCTTATCCTTCTCTCCCTTAAAACCAATATCCAATTCCTGACATTTGCTACTTAAAACAGTCAGTAAAACATGTCTTTAATTTAAACTCCAAAAAACTAGAACAGATTTTAAACTGGAACTCCAATTAAAGCAGGAGTTGTAAACTTCAATTTGGATTTCTGCCAAACATCTTCAGACCTTCAAGGCTGAAGCTTATCTCTTAGAAAATTGTTCATTGCCTTTTCACAGTTTCAAAACCAACTTTTAAAATAATAAAACTTTAACTTAAAATATAATTCAAGTTTATATCCCATTCCTGGGTGCACAATCTTAAATCGAAATGAACACACTCAACAATCACTTTTCACACTCATTCAATTCCAAACAACTTAATAGACTCATGCTTTCAACATTAAAGCCAGACAACAAAGAGTTAACAACAGTCAGTTCTACAGAACACAAGTTCCACAGAACACAAGCTGCACATCCCAGACATTCAATTCATTCGTGGACGCTTCCAGCATTCTCACAGTCGAATCAAAGACAGTAACTTGTTTTTACTCTAAAACATAGTCTTTTATTTCGCTCTGCCATAAACTTAGTGAATGCTTTTCTTCTTTTTGTCACCACTCCCTTTGTTTTGCGGCAGGGTCGTGGGGATTCCAATTAGATTTAATCATCTTATCGATCAACTTTTTATGTTTCTCTGCCAGGTGGCAGGTAAGGGACCCCTCTGGTCCCCGCTCGAGCTCTGTCTTTTCACTGGCCAGGCTTGGGTAGGATTAGAACCGTTAGAATCTACTCTCAGAGGTCCGCTTTTAACCTAGCGCAACTTGTAGTAGACCGTCTCCTGGCTAACAGTCGGGTCACAAGTCTGTCCATATTTCATACAACAAGCTTATGATATATATACGCATACATATATTCCAAACCCTCCTTGACAGAGCCTACGTCTCTTAACGAACTACCTACCACCGTTTGACCATTGTTCAGATCCTGTTCAGAAACTTGGCATTCGTCGGTCGCGAAACACCACCCGGCCCCGGGATAAGCTATAAAGATACTCACCATTCCTGATGGCATTAACGACCGCCGAATCCTGTTCTCAAGTTCGGGATCAGGCTTCAGCCAACTCCCCCTTGCCCCTTTACGTTTCCTTCGCCCACTTAATTCCTGGCCTTAACGTGGGACTCAGTCCTCTTAATTCCCAGCTCAGGCTGGGTGATTGGGATGTCAGGGTCGCAGAAGAGTTGACTTACACCTGATCCTGCCGACTACGCCAATTGTTAGCGGGAATGAATCTGGAAGAATCACTCAACACTCAGGTCTGCTCCAATGTCAAACAGTTTATTTAGTTACGCCAGCGGGGGGCAGGTCACTGGGCTGTCCAGATGCCTCTCCACTGAACAAAGGAAAATCATCCATACTTATACATTTTCAAACAGTTACTCAGCCCATCCCGGCCGGACATGGTCCGATCACAACGATTATCGATTATATACATTGATTATTAGAGCCAATAGAAGTGGTTACTAGGCATAGAGGGGCTGCATGACCGGCCCATACACAGATAGGGGATTATTCATGATGTTTTCACCTCGTTACAGGCTAGCACCTTTGTCAGCATTCCACAAGGGTGTCTGCTTTTCATTTTAATTAGCCTTTTGTTTGAGATTGGATTACTCAGCTCCTGTGGAATGTGGTCAAGTTCACTGAGCCCCACGGTGCTTTGCAACCTCCTCACTGTTCACTAATATTATATGTTACTGGTTACTCAAATAATATTTAAACAGTATGATATTTACTGCAGGTGCCTCTGCGCTTGGGAATACCCTACAACAATATAAACTACGTCTGCCTAGGTTAGGTTTGCTCTCCCATTTGCCTCAGCGATCCCTTTATTATAATTTGTCCCACAGGAAATGTTGTGTATTTATTCTCCCTATTTACCTACCATCTAGGTCTGTGAAGGAAAAGGTTTTGGGGCTAGAGTTAATTATCATCATCGGAAATTTTGAGTGAACTACAAATTTCTCATACGACCGACATGGATCCAATTTACTTTAAAAACTGTAGGCCCATTGTTATTGTTTATGCTCTTCATTTTTGTAAGTCATCAAAACATCAAGTATAGAGAAATCCCATTTATTTTGTAATGCTATACCATCTGTTCCAGATGCTGCCGTGATATTACCAGAAATAATAAGTATCCTTTTCTATTGTCCGTTCACAGTGAAAAGCAAAGCCAACAGGTTAGTTGTGTAGAAAATGCATTGATAGTTCAGACAGGCAACAAATATATCGAGGCTCAGACAGTTAATTAAAGAATTCAACCACACAAACACAAACTCCAGGTCTGCAGCATTTCTGAAAGGCCAATAAATCAGGCAGGGTCCTCAACAACACATCTTGATAACCTGAGTCTATAAAATCTATAATGCTCTCAATTTTAGTCCATCAGTTGAGCAGTTCTACAGAAAATAAGTTTAGCATCTTCTATGGAAGTTATAAACAGGATTAGCAACAGTTCTCTGTAAAGTTTAGGCAAACTTATTGGATAGCCATTGTTTTCTCCCTTCTCTCCCTGGCATTTGATCTCCTTCTCACAAGATGTCTTGTTCCATGTCTAATGCGTATGCCTAATTTCCATCAATCCACCATCAGTGGCTGTTGTGTGATTGCCTTTAAGAGTGATGTCCCTTTAAGATCTTAGTATGCTAATGAGCTATGTTCCAGTACATAGTCATGTGACTACATGCCAGTCTCACTCTGTAGCTGGAACACCAAGAGGCAAGTCATGTAAGTAGTTAGCTCTGCACTGCATATACTTGTTAGCTGTTAATAAACCTGTTTGAGATCTTCAATCAACTGAACTCCACGCATCTCATTTATGTTGCATCAGATAACATAAAAAGCTTCTCAATACATGGTGGCAGCTGTAGTGAAAAGACAGAATCCAAGATCGAAGACCACAGGAAAACAGCTTTAAAAGCTACCTACAGCTAAAAGAGAGAAAGTTAAAAGAAATGCTAACCCAAACAGTGTAAATAAGAAAAAAAACTCACCTCCAGCTGTAGAAGACAGAGCTGAACAACCGGCTGCAAATCAATCACTGTGATCAGATGAGACAGTGAGCTGTATGAACAGGAATCCCAGTTTAAGAAAAAAGATTTGAAGTGCTTGCAAAGTTAATTTTTTAAAAGTTGATTGATTGTTTTCAAAGGCTCCCCCAGGCTGATCAGGTCCCCGCCATTACAGGAGATGCCTGACAGCAAAAAGTGCAGGAATCCTCCATTCATGGAGCTGGCAGCTAAGGCTATAAAAAGAAACCATTAAATCACTGGAATGCTGATGAGTGTTCACTTACTCAGCCAGAGTATAAAAAACTCATAAAGCTATACAAGCGTGAAGAATTACCTGTTGAATGGCTGTATAAACAAACACTATTAAAAACACTTGAAATGCCTATTGCACAGCTGTATAAACAGACAGACTAGAGTGCTGGAAGCGAGACAAACAGACAAGCACTGCTAAACACCTGCTGCTGTCAATCAAAGCAGCCAAGAGAGTTATTTAAAGGGAAAGCAGTACAGAGTCACAAAGCAAGTTCTTAAAGCAAATTTTAAAGCAAAAGAACACCAGAAAAATGGATATCAAACATTCCAGCATGAACTGGCAGGCCATTGATATCCTACCTGAGTTCTAATTGTTCAAATAAAGAATGCAGTTATGCTTCACAGACCAAGTAATTGCAGAACCAGAAAAGCAAGCTGTAACAATAATAAGAGCAATTGGAAATGAGGGATTACATAGCATCAATACCTCAAGCTTATCTAAAGAGGACCAGAAAGATTCCATAAAGATATGGAGAGCACTGGAAGATCAGCTCCGGTTATGAGTGAATTTCAGAATTCACAACCTAGAATTGATGTCCTACAGGCAACAGCTACAGGAATCAATAGACCAATTCATCAGTAGATGCCGTAGCAAGGGCAACGAGTGTGAGTTTTCAGAAGTTGAGCTGCGAGACCGAATAATAGAGCTGGTGATTGTATCAACACCTATTCAAGTGTTTCAGAAGGACCTCTTAGGGAAACAGAAAGGTCACAGCATTGACACACTGCTGGAAGATGGTAGGAAATATGAAGCCATTGTAGCTGGACAACAGCACCTTCAAGCACTAGGAGCATCCAACAGTATCGGTAACATAACCAGGTTGAAAAGAGAAAGCAAGCTCTGTGGTAAGTGTGGTCTGTCCCCTCAAGGCAAAATTGCCCTGCATTTTGTGACCTGTGTAAGGCGTGCAGTGCAAAAGACACTGGGCCAGAGACATGCAGACACCCACCTGCCAAGAATGAGGCATATTAATTTCGCCATGTGGACATTAAATTTCAAATTGTTGCTTGGAAGAAGAGAAGGCCTGTTACAAGAGCTGCCAGACACTTGGATAGAGGGCATTTGCATACCAATGGAATCAGGAGATGGACTTTGATCACCAGGTATTGTGTGTAAGAAGAGAAATTACAGGGTCTGTTAGGACAAGAGAATCCACAGAAGTGGCTAAACCAGTTGGTCACGTGACTAACCTGCTAGCCAACTTGGGAGTTTTTGAATTGTGCACAGACAGTTTTTGAACTCAGAGAGACTGTTTGCTCCTGGACTATAAAGACCTCTCCTGGCTGGCTTGCCACAACCTCTCCTGTCTGCTCCCATCTCTTTCTCACAAGCCTCTGGACCCACTGAGGACACATGAACCTCAAGAGAGAAAAGCTTCCACCTTGAACAAGGTTTAAGAAAAATACTGAGCCCCAGTGAAAAGCAAGACCTACTTACAATCAAGGACTCGACAGCGAGCTCAAAGAACCGTAAACAAAACCATCTTCAGGTATTGGCTCAAACTTTTCCACTTTATTTCTTCTGCTCTTTTCTGTCTCTATCTACATGTGTGTTTATCGCATATGCACGCTAGCGTAGGTGTGTCGTGTATCCGTAGACATTAACCAAATTAGAGCTTAAGTTCAATAAATTCAACCTTTTTTCTTTAAACCTAAGAAAACCTGTTTGGCTGGTTTATTTGCCTTATAATTGGAAAGCAGTGAATAAGGATTCACGAAGGGGGAGATTTAAAAAATGGTGTGTTTAAAATAAAACCCTGTTACTGTAAAACCAGGTGAAGGCTGAGAAGGAACCCTAGACCCCTTTCTCACCTGGTCGTAACAGTCTGCGTGAGCAGGAATTCTGGCTCCAAAGATGCAGCCAGAAGTCACAGGATGCAGACAAACAGGCGACAGGCACAGAAACAGGACAACAGCAGCAAGGAAAGCACCAGAGCGAAGCACACCTGAGACAAGACTTAGAGAGAAGTAGTTCTCAGACAGAAGACGAACAGGCATTCCACATTGTGAACCTGAGATATCATGTTGATGGAGTCAAACAATTGGAAGCTTTTACCACTATTAACATCATGTGCCCAAAGAAAGCTGGCAAGCAAACACTCAAGGTACAGATTGACACCGGCACTAGTGCAAATATCCTACTAGTGCGAATCCTGAAGGATATGTACCGGAGTCACTGGGAATCAATGATACAACCGATAACTGCCAAGCTATCTGCATACAATGGGTCACCCATCTCTTGCCATGGCACACTGACAATGCAATGCAGATACGGCAAGTCAGCATGGAAACCACAAGTGGACACAAGTGGACCAGCAATGGCAGGACTGCCAGTGTGTAAAGACCTCAACATCATATCTATCCAATGAGAGCATTGCCAAGGGGAAAACTCCATGGACCAGAACCTGCTCACAGACTCTGGTCAGCATCAAACGGTGCAGTCTGGAAACCCAGCAACAGCACAAATATGTTGCGCCTTCACTTCTACTCTCTAGAGAACTGCCAGCACCACAATGAGCCAGAATGGACAGGTACCTCCATGAGACCAAGTACTCTAACCCCAACAAGTCCTCGACCTTGAGCCTTAAGCCTTCAGACAAAGAGGATGAGGAGAGGTGAAGGACACACAATGTCCTGAGAAAGCAGAGAAGGAGTGAGTTGAAGCATTGTCTGATGGCTCTTCGAGATGAAGTGCCAGAACGTTCCAGGAATGACAAGGCCTCAAAAGCGGTCATCTTGAGAAAAGCAGAGGGAGAAACTTCAGAAAGAATAGCAATAGATGAGACGCAAACTCCCCGAGCAAGAGTTTTCAAACCACCGAGACGATGTATGGACTCTTGAGCCTCTATAGCTGTAAACTTCACAATCTCAATCCATGTGTAAATAATCTTTATGTAATCCTACGAAGTGTGAGGTGATGTATTTGGGAAGGACAAATAAAGCGAGGGAATATATAATAAACGGGAGGATATTGAGAGGGATAGAAGAAGTGAGAGACCTTGGAGTGCATGTCCACAGGTCCCTTAAGGTGGCAGGACAGGTAGATAGATTGGTGAAGAAGGTTACCAGGGGACATAGATTTAAGGTGATTGGTAGAAGGATTAGAGGGGACATGAGGACATTTCTTTTCACCCTGAGGGTGGTGAGTGTCTGAAATTCACTGCCAGGAATGGTGGTGGATGCAGAGACCCTCAATTCTTTTAAAAGGTACCTGGACATGCACCTAAGGTGCTGTAACCTGCAGGGCTATGGACCAGGTGCTGGAAGGTGGGATTAGTTTGGGTGGATAGCTAATTTGGCTGACGCGGACACGATGGGCTGAATGGCCTCATTCTGAGCTTTTATTTCTATGTTTCTATCTAATTTTGTGTATTTTTACTTTTAGCATACAAAATTTATCTTTAGAAAGAAGGGGACTGTTGTGTGGTTGCCTTTAAGAGTGATGTCCCTTTAAGATCTTAATATGCTACATCCCAATACATAGTAATGTAACTACATGCCTGTCTCACTCTGTAACTGGAACACCAACAGGGAAGTCCTGTAAATAGATAGCGCTGCACTATATATACTTGTTAGCTGTTAAACATACTTGAGATTTTCAATCAACTGTACTCCACACATCTCATGTATGTTGCATCAGACAACATAAAAAGCTTCTCATTACAGTGGTCATGTCTTCAGCTGCCAAGGCCCTACACTCTAGAATTTCCTCCTTAAATCATTCCATTCCTCTATCCCTCCCTCCTCCTTTAAGACGCTCTTTAATACTTGCTTCTCACACTGAGCTTTTGATCAGCTGTCCTAATATGCCTTTATGTGGTTTAGTGTCAAACTTTGTGTGATGACACTCCTGGGAAACACCTCAGGACATTTTACTACATTAAAGGCGCTATAGAAATGCAAGTTCTTGAACATTGAGCATCAGCGGGTTATTCCACTGTGTGAACCATCACTGCCAGGATCATCCTGTTGTCAATCGATGCGCACATTGCAAATGGATTCTCTGTCGCATTAACACATTCACCGCCAGTGAGCAAGGACTGCCCTATTGTGACCAAGCCCAGTTCTCTCGGTCAGGGTCAAGTCTATATACATCCAGTGATCTCCCAATTGGATATCTGCTCTGCAAAGAGTGACCTCCACTGCAACTGAGAGAAATATGGTGAGGCTGGTGTCCCTCCTTGCGCCATTCGTAAATTTAGCTCATCCGGAACTCCGTTGCCCGTATGCTCACGCATACTGAGTCCCATTCACCTTGACCCCTGTGCTTGCATCTTTTTCATTCTCTCCATGGCTTTGCCCCTCCCTATCTCTGTACTCCTCTAGCGCTATAATCCTCCAGGATCTCTGTCCTCCTCCAATTCTAGCATTTTGTGCATCCACCATTTCCATCACTCCATCATTAGCAGCCGTACCTTCAACTGCCTAGACTTCCTTCCCTACACCTCTCCGCCTCTCTACCTCTCTCTCGTCCTTTAAGACGCACTTTAAAACCTACCTCTTTGATCGAGCTTATGACCACCTGTCCTAATATTATCTCCTTTGGTGCAACAGTGTCAAATTTTGTTTGATAATTGCTCCTGTGAAACGCCATGGGACATATTACTATCTCCCCAGTAGACAGAAAAGGTGATAACACTAATGAACATTACCATTAGAATAAAAGCAAAATATTGCAGGTGCTGGAAATCCGAAATAATCTGGTGAAAGACAAGGCTTTAGTCCAGATAGAGTGTTAATGGCAGAATAATGAGCAGCTCTGTCACACAATATGAAAAACAGGCACATGGTTAAAAAATAAAATAAAATAGTTGAAAACAGAAATAAAAAATTATTTTTTTTTTAAAAAGGCCAGTCATGCTTTGAAATTGTTGAACTTAATGTTGAGTTCGCAAAGCTGCAGAATGCCTATTCGAAAGATGAGGTGCTGCTCCTCGAGCTTGCGTTCATGTTCACTGGAACACTGCAGCAGGCCAAAGACAGAAATGTGAGCATAAGAGCAGGGTGGTGTGTTGAAATGGCAAGCAACTGGAAGCTCGGGGTCCTGATTTCAGACTGAGCGGAGGTGTTCCGCAAAGCAGTCACCCAATCTGCGTTTGGTCTCCCCATTGTAGAGGCAACCACATTGTGAGCAGCGAATACAGTATACTACATTGAAGGAAGTACAAGTATATCGCTGCTTCACCTGTAAGGGGCCTTGGATGGTGAGGAGAGAGGAAGCAAAAGGGTAGGTATTACAGCTCCTGCGATTGCATGGGAAGGTGCCATGGGAAGGGGACGAGGTGTCAGGTGTGCTGGAGAAATGGACTGGGGTGTTACGGAGGGAACGATCCCTTTGAAATGCTGATGGGAGAGGGGAAGAGAAGATGTGTTTGGTGGTGGTGTTACGCTGGAGGTGACAAAAAGCTTCGTCAAAGTGATAGGTTTTAAGGAGCCTCTTAAAGGTGGAAAGACAAGTCGAGAGGTTTAGGGAGTGAATTCCAGAGCTGAGAACCCAGTTGACTGAAGGCACACCTAAGCGTAGTCCAGTAACATAACCATTATTAAGATTACCACTTAATAATAACATTAAATCCAATTCTTTGGTTGCAATGAATGCCCTTAGCATGTTAACGATATACTGCTGATATCTTGAGCACTACCACCGGCAAGTTCCCCTCCAAGTTACACACCATCCTGATGTGGAAATACATCGCCGTTCCTTCATTATCTCTGAGTCAAAATCCTGGAACTCCCTCCCTAACAGAACCGTGGGTTTACATACACCACACAGATGCAGCGGTTCAAGAAGGCAGTTCACCACTGCCTTCGCAGGGGCAATTAGAGATGGGCAATGGGCTGGTCTTGCCAGCGATGCCCACGTCCCATGAATGAATAAAAAATATTCTGAATACCCCTAATGTTTCAGTCTCCAGTATAGTACCAGCAGATCCTTCTAACGATTGATTATTCTTTGTATGAAAAGTCTGTTCCTAAAAGCTATCTTATATTCACTCATGTGAATTTATTGATATTTAGGAGTTACTTCTTATGCAGTATGTAATATTTTATATGCCATGATGAGGTCCTCCCTTTAAGTCCCTTCTTTCTTGAAAGAAAGAACTTGTGTGGCTTGCTGTCAAATTTTGTTTGATAGTTCTCCCGTGAAGCACCTTGGATTTTTTACCACAATAAAGACACTGGGCTGAATTTTACTAGCCTGCGAGCTTCTGAGATGGCGGCTTGCACACACGCGCAGCTTTTACTCCGTGGAGCTGCCGTGATATTAACATGGCGGCTCCATTACATGGACAGGGTGGACTGCCCCCCCCCACCACCACCCACCACCGATGACGTGGAGGGGGCGGGCACTCTATCCCCGGCAACGGCGTCCGGTGCCACTGCGCAGGTGCCGGCGCCATCTTTAAAGGGCTTCAAGCCCTTCCATTGCATTTAAATTTTTTAAAGTTGTATACATGATAAAATTAAAGTAAAAATGTAATAAAAGATTCAAGCCCCTCTCTTCCCCCACCCCCACACAACGACTAAACAATTCATTAATTGCCCTCTCCCCCACAAAAAAACTAACCTTGCAATCTCGACCTCTTCCCTCCCCCTGCAAGGTTTATTAACTTTCACCTTCAACCCTTTCCCACCATCCCCTCCACCAATCGTAATAGCTTTCCTCGCTCCCCCACAACGCCACCCACCACCCCCCAAGCCCTGAAACCTTACCTGCTCCCCACTCCCAACTAGTGTGCTTCCTCGGATCTCCAAACGGAGATCCGAAAGTGCGGATGTCCCAGCGGCCTACCTGAATATCGCAGCGGGACGGCCGACGGGAGCCTTTGGGTCATTAATTCATTAATTCATTAATTTATATTCATTTAAATATTTAGATCCTGCTCCTGTCGCCGAGCAGTTGGGGGGGGGGGTGGTGCGGCGGGGGGGCGTCACAAGGCCTCACTGCCGCCGGTAATATGGGGCGGGGCCTTCCTGGCTTCGAGGCCTGTAGTAGGCCTCTCCCTGAGGCATTTTCCGGGTCCCCCTGCCACAACCCCTGACACTGGGGGGCCGGTAAAATTCAGCCCACTACATAAATGCATGTATAAAGATTGATTTGTACAGCCTTTGCCCTGCAAATGTGACTGGCTTTGTGGGTTATAGGTTTATCATGGTAGAATGGCCCCATCCATATGGTTCTTCACCTTTCACTGGGATTTGCCAACAGCAGACATTCACTTGGGTTCTATGACAGATTCATTTGTCAACACAATTGCATAAGCTTCTGCTGAAGTGCGTGATTGTGATGCTGGTTGTCTCTGGGTCAGCAGTGTGTCAAAAAAAACCATCTGGTGTTCATGACAAGCGTTTGGTCTGAAAGAAATAAAAGAAAGACTTGCATTTATATAGCACCTTTCATAACCTGAGAACTTCACAAAGCACTTCATAGGCAATTAAGTACTTTTTTGAAATGTAGTCAGGGTTAAGTGGAAAACATAGCAGTCAATCTGTACACAGCAAGGTCCCACAAACAACGATGACCAGATAATCAGTTTTGGTGATGTTGGCTGAGGGATAAATAGCTCACTTCTTCAAAGTAATGCCATGGGATCATCTGCGTCCACCTGAAAGAGCAGATGGTGTAGTGTTGTAATGTTTTGAAATTGCAACTGCATTGTGTACTCCAGAGGCTGCTGTAGAGCACATATGCCAGCAAAGTGAAATTAAGACAGAAGAATAAAAGGAGAAATCTTTGTGTTCAGCTGCTGCAGTCTTTGTCTCCCTGTTTTTGCCTCATATCCTATACTAAACTCAGCTAAACCTCACTCAAGTCCTGAGGACATTATAGATGGGGCTACAGTTTAATGCCTCTTTCAAAAGATTTAATGTAGTTAAATGTGAATGATGAAAACGATACTGATGGCAATAGTAGCCTTCTGTTCCTCCAACATTCTTGATACTTGTGTTTGGATAGGAAAGAAAAGTATCCATGGATAGAGAAGCAATTAGCTGCAAGAAAATAATTAAGTATTATAGTTGATTTGTAAAGTTAGACATTAAGCAAGAGTCTGTATTGCATTGTCTAGCATCACAGTTTGTGGACAATTAACATGCAAAGAAAATCATGTGATTCATAATGGTGGCACTTACCTGCACCAGAGGAGATATTTTGATCCTTCTCCTTCAATAAATTTGGAAGACAATAGGACCACTTTCTTCCTGTGTATGCAAAGGATTAGTAATCATACACAGTCTTCTCCATAGATGAATGTTTGACACTGCTTAGTTTCCCCCATGTCATGGCAATTTGATGTTAAAGGCCATCCAATAATTTCAGTCCATGCAGCCATTTTCCGCCAGGCACTTGGTGGGTTCTGTCAGCTACCACTTTGCCGCCTAATTTAGATTTTCCCAATCTTTTCTGCAACAATTATTTATTGGGGTCATGTGATCACTTACATAGGAACATAGGAGCAGGAGTAGGCCATTCAGCCTGTCGAGCCTGCTCCACCATTCGATTAGATCATGGCTGGTCATCTACCTCAATGACACTTTCCCGCGCTATCTCCATATCCCTTGATGTCACTAGTATCCAGATCTCTTTTGATTTCTGTCTTGAACATGTTCAATAATTGAGCTTCCACAGCCCTCTGGGGCAGAAAATTCCAAAGATTCTGGGTTAAGAAATATCTCCTCATCTCAGTCTTAAATGGCCTACCCCTTATTCTTAGACTATGTTCCCTGGTTCTAGACTTACCAGCCAGGGGAAGCATACTATCTACGTTCACCCTGTCACACCCTGTAAGAATTTTGTAAGTTGCAATGAGATCACCTCTCATTCTTTGAAACTCTAGAGAATACAGGCCCAGTTTCCTCAATCTCTCCTCATAAAACAAACTTGCCAATCCAGGGATTATTCTGTTGAATCTCCATTGCACTCCCTCTATGGCAAGTATATCCTTCCTCAGATGAGCAGAATAAAACTGTGCACAATACTCCAGGTGCAGTCTCACCAAGGCTCTATATAATTGTAGCAAGTCTTCTTTACTCCTGTACTCAAAACCCCTTGTGATGAAGACCAACATACCATTTGCCTTCTTAATTGTTTGCTGCACCTGCATACTAGCTTTTAGTGACTCATAAACAAGGACACCTGGGTCTCATTGGGCATCAACACTTCTCAACCTATCACCATTTATTCTGTTTTTTCTGCCAAAGTGGATTTCTACCAAAATATTCACATTATTTTCCATTGCCATGTTCTTGCCCATTTACGTAGCCTCTTCAAGTCCCCTTGAAGCCTCTTTGCATCCTTCTCAAAACTTACATTCCCTCCTAGTTTTGTGTCATCAGTAAATTTGGAAATATTACATTTGGTCCCCATATCCAAAGCATTGTGAATAGCTGTGACCCAAGCACTGATCCTTATGGTACCCCATTAGTAACAGCCTGCCATCCTGAGAATGACCCATTATTCCTACTCTCTGCTTTCTGTCTGTTAACCAATTCCATGTGCTCTAATTTTGTTTACTAACCTTCTGTGTGGGACCTTATCAAATGCCTTCTGAAAATCCAAATACACCACATCCATTGGTTCTCCTTTATCTATGCTACAAGTAATATCCTCAAAAAACTCCTACAGGTTTGTCAAACATGATTTCCCTTTCACAAATCCATGTTGACTCTGCTCAATCATATCATTATTTACTAACTGTCTAGTTATCAGATCCTCTATAATAGATTCTAACATTTTCCCGACTACTGACGTGAAACTGAAGATCTGTCATTCCCCATTTTCTCTCTCCCTCCTTTCTTAAATAGTGGGGTTACATTTGTTACTTTCCAGTCAGTTACAGTCAATTAAAATAACTATTGTGCATATTCATTAAGTAGATGGTTTGATATCTCATTGAAAGTATTTCTAGCTCTACAAAAAAAAACTGCAATGCTTTAAATCACTGTTGTTGTCTACAATTTAACCTATTGGTAGGGTTGCATATTTTATGATGATTGCATCTTTCTCCCTGAGTCAAAGCCCTGGTTATGATGTCTAGGGACTCTGGTATACAAGTATTCTACACAAACTATAGGAGATTTCTCTGAAATTCATTGAGTTCCCTGACTTCAAGCAGTTTCAAAGTCTTGACAAAAAAAGTACATTCTTTGCAAAAGCATTAGATCTACCTGGTGCCCCAACCACCAATAGATGTATTGTAGAGATAGAGGGGGCAATGATGGTTTCTTTAATATCTTGTCTTTCAGTGGGAACATGATGTCAGTGAGACCAAAATTGCCTTCTTATCTGCTGCCATTTTAGTCCAGCCTTCAAAATAGGTGACCAGGGTTGTAACAATATGAAACTTGGGATCCTACGATATACCATTTTTTTGATTACTGCCCGATAACGGTCAAACTAAAATCCCTCAAGGCAATCACTGACGGGTGCTCACAAAATGATTGAGGGATTGTTTTTGGAGCTTTTTTGGGATCAGGATGTGCATCTTCCCAACTGTTGCATTACCTTCTGTTTCCCCTGCACTCCTGGGTAAATGTCCCACCCAGTCCTGGTTTAGCCTCGCCCTCCCCTTTAACATTCCTCTGCCCCCTCAACTCAGGGATGGCCACCAGATACCCCACCCCTCCCTCAGGTTGCAGAGCTGCTTATCAGCTTTCTTTTGGCACTGGCAGATTTTCATTCAAACGAGGACTGACTGTGAAAATGGTTCGGGCTTGTGGTGAGCAACATCAGGTGATGTTGGGCCTACTCCACCCATGGGATGCCTGATGTATGCCCCTCATCAAAATGGCCCCCAGAGTTCCATCCTTTCATGGCTGCAATAGTGACAGCAGGCACCTTCGGAACAGATGTCTTCCATGGCACTGCAGATAACGACAGACAACACGTGATCTTCCAGCATGTCTTTCTTGAGCCCCATTAGTAGGTCTGTAAGTTGATGATCAGAAACAGCAGTTGCATAAACTGCTGTTAAAAAGGAAATCACTCTATTTGTATCTGTGCTCTAACAAACCGCAATTGGCAGGCCAATTTATATTTTTCAAAGCCCTCCAATAGCGTTAACAGCAAGCCATTAATTGTGCCACAACAATTATTAGATGAATAGGTCACTGAATTCTTGACAAGTTAATTCTCCTAACAGTGAAATAATTGTTTTGTTTAGTAAGCATGTTAAGCACTCATCAAGGATAAACTGTAGTACATTTACCCCCTGAAATATTGGAGGAAGTGTAAATTGAGAGGGCAAAGTTGCAAACTTAGAAGAGGGGTTTAACTATTTTTTGTAGAAGGTGGTGATTGAATGGAATGGACTGTTTGGGGACTGATTGTTTCAAAAATTCAAGAAGGGGCTGGATAAGTGCCTTTAGACAAGTTGAATGGAGGCTGTGAGAGTTATTGTGGGATCTGACATTTCCTGGACACTGGCCAGATGGGCCACACTTGCATTTGCAGTCCTGTCTGTTCCTATACATAACCCCCGCCAATTTATTGATTGTTGTGCAGAGTTACATTCCCAATTATAATGCTCAAATAAAGTGCAGCGATTGAAACTACAAGAACTCAAACTGAAGAGTTATAAAAGTGGACTTTTCTTTGTAAAAAGTGGAGAATTCCTGTCAACAAAATGGAGGACAAAACACATGACTCTCAGCATCTCTTGCCTCAAATCCATATCCGTGTCTACTAAGACTGAAAACCAATTAAGCCCTGTCTGCACGGAAATGCGACAGATAATCACTCCTCGATATAAGCTATACTCAAACACAATAAAACAAGACCTTTCTCAGACTTCTCATCTCCGAATAACCTCCATTACAGTGGAGTGTGAACCACCCTCATCTCCCCAAAATGGGGCCATCGTCAAGGCCATTATACATCCCAGCTGGGATTGAAACCTGAAGTCACATGGGTGAAGCTAACCATTGTAAAATTCACCTTAAAAGGTAATCGTTTTGAGGAACAAAGGGGGTGTCTTTTCAGGAGAGGACTAAAATTATTTCAGATTTCCAGCATCCGCAGTATTTTGCTTTTATTAAGATTAGTCTGGTATCTCCTCAGCCACAATGTGTAATAAAAAGCCATCTTGAATTCCAGCAAGGCTGAGGGAGAACATTTCCAGCCAACACAGTTCAATCCTGCTGAGACAACTGGAAGCTAGCTAAAACATGGACAAGAGAGTGCCTTTCCAAAAATGATTTTTCTACCAGTGAGAATTGACCTAAGACATCAGCACCATCTTCAACACAAAGTGAACCACCAGGAGATTGCAGCAGTCCAACAAATACCAACCAGAAAACAGGCCTTCAACTTTAAAAATTCATGTTCCAAGGAGGATCCCACAGGTTATTCCTGAAACAACAGACTTTTACAACCTGAATTCTGTACACTTCTTACCCTATACTTTTCTATCTACCTCCTCTTGAGAGAGCGTGCGGGAGCGAATGCGTGCATGAATGGTGTTGTGACAATTTCGGGATAAGGCACATTGCTCAATAAATAATTAATCTTCTGTTTTAAACCTACAAGAAAACCTGTCGCTGGCTGTTTGTTTGACAAATAAAACGCAAAGGGGTTAAATCCCAATAACAAAAAATACTTGCTGCGGTCAGGTGGGAGTTGAACAGTGGGAAGCACCGAAACTGTTCACCACGTGGCCATAGCACAATCCTGACTTCATGGGTTAAAAATGGGTCTGCACCCATTTTCGGACACAGTGGGTGAGGGGGGTTGGGGGGGGGGGTGGTGGTTCACGATTTGTGGTCTGTCCACACCCAGTCCCATTGAAGCAACAGGATCCCAATTTCGTGACTGATGTCTCAGCAATGATACACTGAATCAGTGTTATGAGAATATGCAACACGTCATTATGCCAGGGGAGGAAGTGGCATAGTGGTAATGTCACTGGAATAGTAATCCAGATGCCCAGGCTGGTGTTCTGGGGACATGGGCTCAAATCCTACCATGACTGAAATTTGGTTTCAATTAATAAATCTGGAATTTAAAAAATCAAGCTATTCTAATGGTGACCATTGTTGATTGTTGTAAAAACTCGTCTGATTCACTAATGTCCTTTAAGGAAGGAAATCTGTCATCCTTAACTGGTCTGGCCTACATGTGACTCCAGACTGACAGCAATGTAGTTGACTCTTAAATTGCCTAGCAAGCCACTCAGTTCAAGGGCAATAATGGGTAGGCAATGAATGCTGACTTAACCAGCAATGCCCACATCCCATGATGATGATTACATGATCCTACAATGATGGCCGGAAGATACAAATGTGATATCAATGGTCTGTTTCCCATTTTTCTTGTTTAATGAACAATATATGGAGTTCCATTTTGCAACTGTAACCATATATGTCAACTAGTTTTGCCAATCGTATTATTTTAGTCATTACTTCAGTATATTTAAAATTATTATGAGTATAGAATTGCATGAAAGACACAGTTCTGGTGGAAGTAGAGCTGCAAAAGAGCTATTAATTAGCTGATAAAGATTTTGCTTTCAAATGAAGACATGTTAATGAGCTACGTCAGTGCTCGAAGTAGACCTTGTATGGTTGGCAAAGTATGTGCTGAAGTTAAATTAACATATTTCTCTTCGCTGACAACTTACCCAAATCATTTTGCTCCAAGCTATAGCTTAATAATTTCTTGTACTGCTTACTTATAAAAGGGGGTTGCAGCTGTCTGCACAATGGCAACCAATTAACCGGGATTTATTCCTTCTCTAACCATCAATTTCATTCCTCTCCCTGGCCATTGTCTAGTCACAGAATTGCAGCCTAATTGACCCTGAGCTGAGCTTCCAAACCCATAACTTGTCTATAACTGCCTCTGTAACATTGCTCGTTTCCTCCCTCGCCTCAGTCCATCTTCTGCTGAAACCCTCATCTATGGTTTTGTTACCTCCAGAGTCGACTATCTGCTGCCTCCAATCCACCATGCTCCATAAACTCAAACTCATCGTAAACTCTGCTGCCCCGTATCCTAACTTGCACCAAGTTCCGTTCACCCATCAGCCCTGTGTTCATTGACCTGTATTGATTGACTCCTGGTCTGCAACATCTTGAACTTAAAATTCTCATGCTTGTAGGAACTTAGGAACATCGGATCATGAGTAGGCCATTTAGTCCCTCAAGCCTGTTCCACCATTCGATGAGATCTGTGCAAATCCCTCACTCTCCCTGTCTCTGTAACCTCCATCCCTATAACCCAATGAGATCTCTGCATTCCTCCAATTCTTCATGTTCTGCATCCCATATTTCCTTCACACAACCACTGGCAGCCTTGCCTTCAGCTATTTGGACCCTATGTTCTGGAATTCCCTTCTTAAATCTCTCCGCCTTCACTGCCTTACTCTTCTGCTTTAACACACTTCCTAAAACATATCTCTTTGACCAAGATTTTGGTCAATTACACTAATATATCTTTATGTGGCTTAATGTCAAATTTTGTCTGATTACGCTCCTGTGAAGCTCCAGGTTTAAAGGTGCTATGTCAATACAGGTTGTTGTTGTTATAACAGGGTTAAAGGTCATAAAGTCCTATTTGAGGCATCCTATGGATTCGGTTTGATGGTCATCAAATTTGTCCCTCATCATGCCTAAATTACATCCATTAAATGCACAGCAAGATCCAATGCCTACCCCTCTGACTCTAACAGATGATGAAACTATGCTGTTACAGTGTATAGCACCATAAAGCAATGTTATTTCATGAGAAAGAAGCAAGTGTTATTCCATAATTTATTTTTCAATTCTATTGCAGCTGAGGTTTACTGTTATCATTAGTTGAAGGCTAGTTTTTATTGCACATTTCACCTTGCATTCAATCTACCTGGATCCCCCTTCTTTGTCTCCAGTTTTTTTGTGAAGTGTTGCTCAGGAACATGAAAAGGATGTCATATAAGCAGTTGCAGCCAAGGCCATATGTTGTGCTCTTAACTATTCACACCCAACATGTATGGCATTGTTTCATCAATGAAGCCAATATGTCTAGGCACATACGATTTGGAATCAATAACTCCTTTACTACAGAAGCTGCACATTGTTGAATCTAGACTGGCAGTAGTAGAGTTAGGGAAGCAATAGAAAGGCTTTGAGATCATAGGAAAGGGGAGAAGTTACAGAGGAGCGGGATTGAGCTTGAAGAGTAGAAATAGACATTTTAAAATACAACTAGTTCCTCGGTTTGACACTGGGGATTTTGCTGGAAAAGGGAGATGTTGTGGTTCTGTAGCCCTGATTGTAACTGGGGGTGGGCGCACTACAAGCCCCAAAGCAGAACCACGGAGCCTGGGGACGTGAAAGCCCGACCGATCTTAACGGCCAGGCTTCATTGTCGTAGATTTCCACACAAACCTGTCCAAAGCCAGCCAGCTCCACTATGTGAATGGGAGCAAGTATTTGTCAGCGGGGTGGGGCGGTGGGGGGTCACAGCTGGGGACTCGGTTAAGTGGCGAGGGGGCTCTGGATGTGACAGGGTGGGTGAAGGAGAAAGCCTGGGCAAGGGAGGCCCATGACTCTCCTGCTTCTCCTGGCCTGAAAGGAAATCTAAAATTAAATTGTGGCCTCCTCTGTCCCCATCTACATATTTGGCCTGAGAGTGAAGCCATCACCGCTCCCCTGCTCAGGCCTCCAATTAAAATGGTAGATTGGCTTCTATTGACATCATCAGGCCTTGATCTGATAAAGAAGGAACCCACTGCCTTCCTATCATGTGTCCCCCTCACCTGCTTGAAAGAGCAGGTTAACATTGGGACATAGCGGGAAGACAGAATCATACTAGCATGTGAACAAGGAGCAGGAGTAGGCTATTCGGCCCCTCGAGCCTGCTCCTTCATTCTATAAGATCATGACTGATCTGTTTGTGGACTCAACTCCACTTTCCTGCCTACCCCAGAATGGCTAAGTCACTGCCCTCATTTTTAACTGCAACTCCCCGAGTCTGGTTTCCACCAACCAAGGAGAGTTAAAGTCGGGCCTTATCAATCAGACCTTCCCAGACTGGCCTTTCCAATCAAGTATGCTTCCTCAATGTTTACCTTTTCCAAAGTTTTGAGAGAGGGAGGAGAGCATTAATTCCATAGATGACTGGAGGAAAGAGAATTATGCCTGGATACGTAAAGGCCATTTAATTTTCATCTCTTTTGTCTTTTCCTCAACCACCTATTAATCTGATTAAAAACGTTTTCAGTCATGATGTGCCAAATGGCCTATGCTGTATCCTTGTATGATTCTATGAAGATAGTCCTCATTATTACAGACCATTCATCCTGAATACCTAACTATTTGCAACCATAGCATTTGAAGGTACTTTTTAAATATTATACTCTAAACATGTTCCATCTACCACAGGCCTCATACAGTAATTAAGTAAACTATGATGTTAAAAATCTAATGACGCTAAGTTTTACTTAAAGTTCAAAGTTGCTTTTTTCCCCACTAAAGGACACAACAAAATGGATGCGGCAGTGTAGTGGTTATGTACTTTAGGGAAGGAAACCTATAATCTTTATCTGGTCTGGCTTGGTATGTGACTCCACTCGCACACTAATGGGGTTTGTCTTAACTGCCCTCTGAATGGCAACTAGAAATGTGCAATACATGTTGGCATTGCCAGTGATGCCCACAGCCTGAGAATGAACTAAAAAAAAACTAAATCATTAAAAAAAGGCATCTGGTGATGAACAGAAATTTGAATTATCCATATTGCCTTGCGTGGCTGAATTAAGAACTGATTACAT
The DNA here is from genome assembly GCF_036365525.1 of Heterodontus francisci. Taxonomy (NCBI): domain Eukaryota; kingdom Metazoa; phylum Chordata; class Chondrichthyes; order Heterodontiformes; family Heterodontidae; genus Heterodontus; species Heterodontus francisci. Next base: position 42,068,179 of record NC_090405.1, on the reverse strand, counting down.
TTTGCTGACGATGCTGCATTAACATCTCACACTGAAGAGTGTCTGCAGAGACTCATCGACAGGATTGCGGCTGCCTGCTCCAAATCTGGCCTAACCATCAGCCTCAAGGAAACGAACATCCGTTCACCTACCTAGGCTCAACTATCACCAGTAACCTGCCTCATGATGCAGAATTCAACAAGCGCTTGGGAAAGGCTTCCTCTGCTATGTCCAGACTGGCCAAGAGAGTGTGGGAAAATGGTGCACTGACACAGAACACAAAAGTCCAAGTGTATCAAGCCTGTGTCCTCAGTACCTTGCTCTACGGCTGCGAGGCCTGGACAATGTACGTCAGCCAAGAGCGACGTCTCAATTCATTCCATCTTTCCATCTTCGCTGCCTCCGGAGAATCCTTGGCATCAGGTGGCAGGACCGTATCTCCAACACAGAAGTCCTCGAGGCGGCCGACATCCCCAGCATATACACCCTACTAAGCCAGCGGCGCCTGAGATGGCTTGGCCATGTGAGCCGCATGGAAGATGGCAGGATCCCCAAGGACACATTGTACAGCGAGCTCGTCACTGGTATCAGACCAACCGGCCGTCCTTGTCTCCGCTTTAAAGACGTCTGCAAACGCGACATGAAGTCCTGTAACATTGATCACAAGTCGTGGGAGTCAGTTGCCAGCGATCGCCAGAGCTGGCAGACAACCATAAAGGCGGGGCAAAAGCGTGGCGAGTGGAAGAGACTTAGCAGTTGGCAGGAAAAAAGACAGAAGCGCAAGGGGAGAGCCAACTGTGTAACAGCCCCGACAACCAATTTTATCTGCAGCACCTGTGGAAGAGTCTGTCACTCTAGAATTGGCCTTTATAGCCACTCCAGGCGCTGCTTCACAAACCACTGACCACCTCCAGGCGCTTACCCATTGTCTTTCGAGACAAGGAGGCCAAAGGAAGATACATTTTGAAAAAAAAACTCACACTTAAATAATTCTACAGAATTTAATGTTTGGATCCTCCCTGACAGTGAAATAGAAAAGAAGTAGAAATGATTTCACCTTGTACAATATTTTGAGCAATGATGTCAATGTTGGCGTCTGTTAAATCAATTAGAAATCATGCTGTCAGTGCTAGCCAATCAAAATTCTGCCCTGGTAGCCAGTAACAATCTCTTATCATTCCCGAAATTAAATAGTCAAGTGTCTTACAATCCATGGATGTGCAGTTTCTTATAAAGGGATTAGTACTCATTCTCTTACAACAACTGTCGTGGAAATGATTTATATAAGCTTAAAAAAGGCATTCCATTACAAAATCAGGATGTGCCCCTGATGTTGCTTTGCATAAAAGAAATAACTTGTCTATCACCTCAATGTCCCTTTCATGCATCAGTGCTTTATTTATTGGCAAGATGCTGGTCTTGGGGACTTCTTCCTCTGCATTCATTGACTATGCTCTTCACGTTGATAGCACAGACTGACAGCTGACGTGAGGAGGGCTTGTCGTCTCTCAGTAATGTTAAGCAGCCAGTATTGATGAGTCGCTTCGAAAGAGAGCAAAGCTTGTACAAAATATCGGAGATGAGGTTTAAAACAGAGTAATAGGCAAGTTACACAAGGGAATCGAACACTGACAGCTAATGAAGACTGACAGATTTTCAAAAAAATGCAATGGGAAAGAATGACAAAAAATTGTTAGTGAATGAGAATAATTAAAGAATTACATAGAATTTACAACACAAAAACGGCCATTCGGCCCAGCTGATGTATGCTGGTGGTCATGCTGCACTTAAGACTCCTCCCGCCTTACTTTATGTAACCCGCATGTGTTTAACTAGCTTCCCCTTAAATGCATCAATGCTATTCACCTCAACTACTGCCTGTGTTAGTGAGCTCCACATTCTCACTGCTGTCAGGGTAAAGACATTTCTCCTGAATTTCCTATTGGATTTATTAATGACAATCTATTTATTGCCCCCATCCTGACCTGGATTTGTTCTGTATACATGGAAACATCTCTATGGCTACCCTATCAAACCCTTTCATAATCTTAAACACCTCTATTAGATCACCCCTCAGCTTTCTCTTTTCTAGAAATACTGATGAAGCTTTTATTGCTGAAAGATTTGAAACCTTCAACCAAACGTGTACTTGACATGTGCATAGAGACTTTGTTGTTGTGTGTACACCCTTCTCAAAGTAAGAGATAGAACTGATGAAGAATGCTTCGCAAGCTTCCTACATTCAAGAAGATCTAAGTATTGCTAGTAACTAGACTAACTGGTATAACAGGGATAATTACAATTATTAAATTAAGAACACTGTGGAATTTAATCTATATTTGTTTAAATGCTATTTACATGTAAATTTCGACTTTAAATTTACAAGCATTTTCCTTATATTATGTTGCATCTGAAGAACTAGTCTTGATATAAGTTCAAGGAGCACACAGACAGTGAAAGGATTAATCTGCAGCCCATCTGCACCAGTAAATGACCATGCATGATTGCAGCTAGATAGTGTTATAATGACTTTATGAATGAAGCCTTTTGCAGATGTCAGTGTGCCAAGGCTTTCTATGAAAGTAAAATACTGCAGATGCTGGAAATTTGAAATAAAAACAGGAAGTGCTAGGAATACTCAGCAGGTCAGGCAGCATCTGTGGAGAGAGAAGCAGAGTTAACGTTTCAGGTCAGTGACCCTTCATCAGAACTGGCAAAGGTTAGACAAGAATAGGTTTTAAACAAGTGAGGGGCAGGGGAATTGGTGGGAAATAGAACAAAAGGGAAGGTTTGTGATAGGGCAGAGGGCAGGAGAGATTAAATCACAAAGCTGTCTTAGGACAAAGACAAAGAGCATGTTAATGCTTGTGGTGAAAGACAAAGCACTAGTCCAGAGAATGTTAATGGCAGAATAATGAGCATCTTCGTCCAACTTTCTTTTAACAATTCAAAATTTATCTTGAAAGGTCACAGATCTGAAACGTTAACTCTGCTTCTCTCTCCACAGATGCTGCCAGACCTGCTGAGTATATCCAGCATTTTCTGTTTTTATATCAGCATGGACCAGCTGGGTCAAATGGCCCATTTCTGTGTTGTACATTCAATGTAATTAGGGCAGTTGGTGTATAAATCTTAAGATGAGGTATGCTTTAGGAAGCAAAACGTTAGGCACCAGTCTGTTTTTTTCCCAAGTTCTGTTCTTAAGAAGAGAGTACAAGCTCCAAATAGGAAATATCACGTCCAAGCTTTCATTAGGTACTGCAACTGTCAAACACACCAATTAGTGCTAATGAAATGCTTAGTTTTACAAATACCTGATAGATTGCATCTTTTGACAGAGAAGTCTGATTAAGAGAATTAGAAGTTACATTCTACTCCACTCAACTTTAGAGTGGTCTGCTGTGTTTTTAACATGGTTAAAAATAAAATAAAATGATAAAAAAAATGGACAAATATGAAAAAAAGCCAGTCATGCCCTGAAATTGTCGAACTCAAGGTTGAGCCAACAAGGCTGTAGAGTGCCTAATCTAAAGATGAGGTGCTGCTCCTCAAGCTTGCGTTGATGTTGACTGGAACACTGCAGCAGGCCAAGGACAGACATGTGGGCATGAGAGAAGGGGTGGTGTATAGAAATGGCAAGCCAACCAGAAGCTCGGGGTCATGCTTTCAGACTGAGCAGAGCTGTTCCGCAAAGCAGTCACCCAATCTGCGTTTGGTCTCCCCAATGTAGAGGCGACCGCATTGTGAGCAGCAAATACAGGATACTAAATTGAAGGAAGTACAAGTAAATCGCTGCTTCACCTGGAAGGAGTGTTTGGGGCCTTAGATGGTGAGGAGAGAGGAGGTAAAAGGGCAGGCATTATACCTCCTGCAATTGCATGGGAAGGTACCGTGGGAAGGGAACGAGGTGTCGGGGTTAATGGAGGAGTGGACCAGGATGTCGCGGGGGGAAAAATCCCTTCGGAATGCTGACAGGGGAGGGGAAGGGGCGATGTGTTTAGTGGTGGATATGCAGAGGATGGTCCTTTGGATGTGGAGGCTGGTGGGGTGGAAAGGACAAGGGGAACCCTGTCGCAGTTCTGGGAGGGAGGGGAAAGGGTGAGACAGAAGTGCGGGAAATAGGTTGGGCATGGTTGAGAGCCCTGTCAACCACAGTGGGGCGGGGAATCCTTGGTTGAGGAAAAAGGAAGACATGTCAGAAGCATTATTGTGGAAGATTGCATCATCAGATGCATTGTAGACGGAGAAACTGGGAGAATGGGATGGAGTCCTAACAGGAAACAGTGTGAGGAAGTGTAGGTAAGGTAGCCGTGGGAGTTGGTGGGCTTATAATGAATATTAGTAGACAGCCTATCCCCAGAGAGGGAGACAGAGAAGTCGAGGAAGGGACGGGAAGTGTCAGAGACAGACCACCAAGGTGAGGGAGGGGTGGAAATTGGAAACAAAGCTCCCACGTGCTTCGAATTAGGGCATTGGGAATTTTTACATCTATTGACTGACATTCCTCTGCCTGATATCTTAATGCAGTTGTTATGTGTTCATTCATGAACATCGCCAACAGTAATTTTGCTGCACCATATTAAGGCAGCTAGACGACAAACACTGGCTGCAAGTTCTCGCCACGCATTAACATATAGAACAATGTCAAGGCGGAAACTGGAAGGAACTCAAAGCCCTGATTATTTTTCATGTGATGAGTAGGCAGTGAGTCCAGTGCTTGAGGAGAGATGCACTAAAGGAGATCTTGATGCTACTCAGAGGGTATACTCCACAGGCTATTGTTGCCAATGGATATTTACCAGGGTCCTTGGAGGAGCCCAGTAATTGAGGATAATCACTTGAAAAGAATTTAAGATCAAGTGGGACTCTATGGATAAGCATGTACGAAGAATATCAGTTGTCTGTAGTATTAGCTTAATCCTTAAGAATACAAGAGCCCTTGGAAAGAGAAATGGGTCAATGGTTGTTAATGTCTTTCGTAGAGTAGGCTCAATCTATCATGGACTATGCAAAACTCAGCTTCTACAGACTTTTTCACTGACCTTGCCTCTTTTTTATATATCCTAGTCATGTGCTATACCCTCTTTGGGATGACATTTCCAGCAGTTCATAGAGTCCTGTTCTTACAACCTTCAAGCCTACTCCCAAGCAAATAGTCATGCTGCATTGTCAACTGTGGCTCAATGCTGGCAAAGGGTTTGGGTTCAAGACCCACTCCTGAGACTTGCACACATAATCTTGGCTGGCATTTTTGTGCAATATTGAGAGAATGTGGCACTGTTGGCAATACTGTCTTTCAGATGGGATGTTAAACTGGCAACCTGTTTTCCCTCTCAGGTGGGCATAAAATATCCCACAGAACAAACAAAAGAAAAGTTCTCTCTCGTGTTCTGGACAGCATTTATCCATCAATCAATATCACTAAAATAGATGATTGGGCCATTTATTTTCCTACATTACAACAATGACAACACTTCAAAAGTACTTCATTGGCTGTCATGTGCTTTGAGACGTGCTCTGGTTGTGAAAAGTGCTATATAAATGCAAGTCTTTCTTTTTTATTTCATTGCTGTTGGTGAGATCTTTCTGATGTCAGGAAGTCCTTTTTCATACCGAGTAAACCACTCATGGAATGGACTTATGACTAGGGTCATGCAAGTGGGAACATGAATAATTTGAGGAAGTAACTGAATGCTATTACAGGGGCATTGTAGGAACTATCAAAGGAGGATCTAAGGTGAGGACTTAAAAGTATTTATCTTGTCATCTTTGACTGCTAAATTGGCACAGCATTCACGGCGATATCTGAGAATCTAGTCTATGTAGTCACAGCTCTGTGTAGGAAAATATTCTGATTTCGAGCCTTGTTTGATGTTTGTTAATTTTACACTCGTGTTCTCCAGTTCTATGCTCAAAGTCCAACTGAGCTAATTAGTTCATTTACATTGTTCCTTTCTCTCAAAAATCTTAGGAAAAATGTTTTAATGTCGGGACCATGGAAATAATTGACGTAATGCTCACCAAAATTGTGCTGGGTCAGTCTCAAGGGGTAGCTTCAGGTCAGTCTCATTAGCTATTCATAGAGAGCTGCCAGCTTGGATTGGGTTTGCCTTCAGGAGAATCACTGTCAGCAGAGAGTGGGAAAGAGCTCACAGTTACATCTTCAAAGCTATTTAAAAGGGCTACTTCATTTTGGTTTTTTTTGGCTGGGCATACAAGGAGAAATGGTTGTACGTAAATGCAGCCTGCCTCCATTCTCCAAAGCTTGTCAACAAAAAGCGAGGGACACTGCTGCCCCAGTGGCCCAGGTTCCCCCTTCTCACAGGAGATGCATTCGGGCCATGTGGAAGGATACAGCTACCAGAATCATTTGGGGGAGAAAAGTTATTCGTGGGAATTCTGCCAGCCATCTAGTAAGTGGGCAAAGTATGTAGGCCACAAACAAATTTCTCTCAGTATGTAGCCTCAGTTAAAGAATAAAAGGGTAAGTACTCAGAAAACAGTTTTTTCCAAGCTTCAAACTTGGCCACTGCATCAGGGCACACATTATTATTGCCAATTCAAACTACATCTACTGACTATTTGAAAAATGACCGAGAAAATGAGCTTGAAGCTCAACTATTGTGCTTAATTCATTGCATTTACTTGATTATAAGCTGGGATACAGGTTGGCACTCAGCTGTCACTCATCTTTGAGATCTTCAAACTTCTAACATTTCGGCACTAGCTTTCAGCACACAGTGACATGAGGGAATAAGCCAAACTGAAAGAGGCCCTCCACACTTTAGACCCCCTGTCAGTATGCCAGACTTGGTCGGACCTGAGATTATGGAGGTCTTGGTGTTGTTCTCTCTCACTCACTGGTACATGGCACACTTCCCCTATGCGAGCTCTGTTTGATGGGAGGTATTTTAGGTGATCGGTCCAAACTGTGTTCCTTTGTTTCTATAAAATGTTCTTGATGAAGATGCCCACACAACCAGTGGCACCCATGAACGCAGAACCTCATATCAGTCAGCATCACTTTGCTCCGCCCATAGCAAGCATCAGTTGGGGGTTGGGATTTAAGTCATCAGCTTCAAGTGGGCGCAGTGGGTGAATCAAAGAGCATGGGTGAGCTGAGAAATCAACGAAGGCAGAATGACATGGCTGCCTGGGAGTTTCTGCCATTGTTCAACCTCAGTGTTTTTGGGTAAGAGTCACTCAAACTAACACAAGTGCTAAAATGTAATCCATTTATCATCAGCATAATAAAATGAAGCTCTTGCCTACTTTTGATCTTGATTTGATTCTCCGCTCCCACCACCCCTCCCCACCTCCCCCAACTCCTAGTCTACCCTGGGCCTGTTCCATTCCATTGCCACCAGAAATGCAACCAGAAAATTTAATCTCTTATCTCCAGGAACTAGCTGAGATACTAATTCGCTGTAGAATCTAAGGAAGATGCTGTGCCATCATTGAAGGGAAGTGTCTCCATGACCCAATCTCTCCCTGCTGCCAAAGCCTCCTCCAATGCCACATCCCAGTCCTTCCATCTACTAACTCTGATCTCCTGTCCCCCATGGAGTTTTCAGGCAGGTTGGCCCAACCTCTCTACCTAAACTCTTCTGCCTTACTTCTACTCTCCCCACGTGTCCAAAAACCTTCTCAAAGCCTATTACTTTGACTGTGCTTTTGCTGATCTCTCTCAACTTTTCCACTCAGTATCCATTCCTGCTAAAGCTTGGCCCGGGTACGAAATTAAAACCCGATCCGTCCCCGGCCCGACCACAGCCAACCCGAAGCCAACCCGAGCCCGAGTCCTTTAATTTTTCCTTGGGCCCAACCCGACCACACCCGACCCGACCCGACACGAATCTCTTTCATCCGTTCTGGCAGCAGGCTATTCCTGCAGCTGCAGTTGTGGGTAATCATGGGTAAGCCTGATCCCATGACTTCCCAGAAGCACTGTCCAGCCCGGCCCGACCCGAGCCCGAAAGCTGGACACGGAATTTCGACCCGAACCGACCTAAACCCGACACACGGAGTCGGGTCGAGTCGGGTTCGGGTCAGGTAGCCAGGCTTTAATTCTTGCTCCATGCACTGTACTAAAGATGCTGTACAACAAAATTTGTTGTTTTTTGAACCGTGTGCAGCATGAAGTTGATGAAAAATAATTCAGCCTCCTTTGTTGTCTATCTACTCTACAAATTAGAGTTGTACCCTGGGTATTTTTTTTCTAAACAAAATTTATTCTATGGAGAAATGAGATCAGCCAAGTTTCAAAGGGCCGCAAAATCATTTCTGGAACTGTAGAAATTCTCATACTACAGAGATTAGGGTATCCATCCATACTTTGGCTCTAAGCAGCCAAGCATGAGCTGAGTTGCTTGGGGCTATTTCAAACTCAGTTTTTCATCGATGCATCAAACGCCAGATGGTTCTCTCCCATTCCCCGGTAAACAAGGCTCTGGCCCAACTGGTGCAAAAATTTTGACTTCCCATTTGTACATTGTAGACAACATACACCAGCTTTAAGGATAGAACTCCACGCAGTACCAATTCAGAGCATTGGGTTTAGCCAAGGGTGCCTGAGGAAAAAGATGCTACCGCTGATGCGTGATCTGAAATGATTCATTTCGTCTACAGTGCAACCTGGTGTAAAGGACAAAAGAGACATCAACAAACACAGTGTGAGGTCAAGCCATGAAAATAAGAGAGTGGTGAGAATGCAGAACTTACACCACATGGACTGGTTGAGGCAAATAGCGTAGATGCATTTAAGAAGACGCTAGATAAGTAGGTGAGGGAGAAAGGAATAGAAGGCAATATTAATAAGATGAGAAGAAGTAGAAGAAAAAAAACTTACATTTATATAGTGCCTTTCACGACTGCAGGATATCCCAAAATACTTTACAGCCAATGAAGTACTTTTGAAGTGTACTCTGTTGTAATGTAGGAAATGCAGAAGCCAATTTGTGCACAGCAAGCTCCCATATACAGCAATGTGAGAATGACCAAGTAATCAGTTCTTTTGTGATGCTGATTGAGGGATATATATTGGCCAGGATACTGACGATAACACCACTGCTCTTCTTTGAAACAGTTCTGTGGGAACTTTTAAGTCCACCTGAGGGGGCAAACGGAGTCTCGCCTTAATGTTGCATCCAAAAGATGGCATCTCTGAAAGTGGAGCACTCTCTCAGTACTGCAATGGAGTGTCAGCCTAGATTTTGGTGGGAGGAGGCTCGTTTGGAGCATAAACACTGGCATAAACATGTTGGGCTGAATGGCCTGTTTCTGTGCTGTGGATTCTATCAGATTCTCTGTAAGGAAAGTCCACTTCATATTAATACATTAAATCAGGTCACACCCGATACTGTTTTATGGTTGAGTTATTTCACAAAGAGAAAACCAAAGCCTAGATATTCCAATCGGTGTCATTTCCGCCTTTGATGTTAACCTATTTGTATATTGGGAGTTCAGATGTGGATGTTAGTGCCCTCCACTTGCATCTGCATGACTCACCATGTGGCCTGCGAGTCAGGCACACCAACCCGTGCTCCCTATTTCCACCTGTACCCCATTCTTGCTGAGCTCTGCATCTGGGGCATTAAGTTGTGCAATTTACCTCATTATATCTAGGAGAGACCTGGTGGTCAATGTTTACTCCCTTCACCTGGTGTTAATGGTGTGGTACTGTCCTCAGAATGGGGTGGTAAATTTTCTGCCCCGTTACCACTGGCGATGCAGCCAGCTCCATTTTGAAAGGGGCCTACCACCAGGTGCCCAAAGCACCTGCCTGACCCCAATTAAAACTGAAATCAGGGCACTATGATGTAAATAGGTGCCAATTTCGGTCAGAGTCTGCACCGTGTACACTTTGATCAGTTCCAAGGGCAATGGAATTGAAGAGGCCCAGCCAACGATAAGTGACAAATGCTGATCCAGGGCCCATAGAGGTAACCTGCGTCACTGCTGCCATCACCCCCAACCTTGACAGAAATCTTTGCATCCTCATTGGCTACACCTTGACAGAAATCTTTGCATCCTCATTGGCTACAGGTGAAGTCCCAGAGGACTGGAGAATAGCCAATGTTGTTCCTTTGTTTAAAAAGGGTAGCAAGGATAATCCAGGAAATTATAGGCCGGTGAGCCTGAGGTCAGTGGGAGGGAAATTATTAGAGAGGATTCTTCGGGACAGGATTTACTCCCATTTGGAAACAAATGAACTTATTAGCGAGAGGCAGCATGGTTTTGTGAAGGGGAGGCCGTGTCTCACTAATTTGATCGAGTTTTTTGAGGAAGTGACAAAGATGATTTATGAAGGAAGGGCAGTGGATGTTATCTATCTGGACTTCAGTAAAGCCTTTGACAAGGTCCCTAATGGCAGACTGGTACAAAAGGTGAAGTCACACGGGATCAGAGGTGAGCTGGCAAGATGGATACAGAACTGGCTCTGTCATAGAAGACAGAGGGTAGCAGTGGAAGGGTGCTTTTCTGAATGGAGGGATGTGACGAGTAGTGTTCCGCAGGGATCAGTGCTGGGACCTTTGCTGTTTGTAGTATATATAAATGATTTGGAGGAAAATGTAGCTGGTCTGATTAATAAGTTTGCGGACGACACAAAGGTTGGTGGAGTTGCGGACAGTGATGAGGATTGTCAGAACATACAGCAGGATATAGATCGGTTGGAGACTTGGGCGGAGAAATGGCAGATGGAGTTTAATCCGGACAAATGTGAGGTAATGCATTTTGGAAGATCTAATGCAGGTGGGAAGTATACAGTAAATGGCAGAACCCTTAGGAGTATTGACAGGCAGAGAGATCTGGGCGTACAGGTCCACAGGTCACTGAAAGTGGCAACACAGGTGGATAAGGTAGTCAAGAAGGCATACGGCATGCTTGCCTTCATCGGTCGGGGCATAGAGTATAAAAATTGGCAAGTCATGCTACAGCTGTACAGAACTTTAGTTAGGCCACACTTAGAATATTGCGTGCAATTCTGGTCGCCACACTACCAGAAGGACGTGGAGGCTTTGGAGAGGGTACAGAACAGGTTTACCAGGATGTTGCCTGGTCTGGAGGGCATTAGCTATGAGGAGAGGTTGGATAAACTCGATTGTTTTCACTGGAACGATGGAGGTGGAGGGGTGACATGATAGAGGTTTACAAAGTTATGAGCGGCATGGACAGAGTGGATAGTCAGAAGCTTTTTCCCAGGGTGGAAGAGTCAGTTACTAGGGGACATAGATTTAAGGTGAGAGGGGCAAAGTTTAGAGGGGATGTGCGAGGAAAGTTCTTTACACAGAGGGTGGTGAGTGCCTGGAACTTGCTGCCGGCGGAGGTGGTGGAAGCAGGTACGATAGCGACGTTTAAGAGGCATCTTGACAAATACATGAATAGGAAGGGAATAGAGGGATACGGACCCCGGAAGTGCAGAACGTTTTAGTTTAGGCAGGCATCAAGATCGGCGCAGGCTTGGAGGGCCGAATGGCCTGTTCCTGTGCTGTACTGTTCTTTGTTCACTGTGATTGTGACACCTGCCCCTCCACCAGCACCTCCACCCCTCCGAGCCCCAGTCTAAAACATTCCATGCTGTCAGCTGCCCAGGCCCGATCTTGAGGCCTCAATTGGGCAAGCTGAATTGAGTTACCTCGTAGCTCATCTGCAAAATCAAATTGACGACAATAGGGATGGGGGGAGGGTGGGCCTCTTCTCCACTGGAATGGGCTGTGGTTCAAAGGTCAAATTCCACTCCCTTGGCTTTTGGGTGCATTTCTTTCAGTTGAATGTCCATAAACCTCAAAAATTCTGTGAGTGATGCTATTGTGCAAAAAGATTAACGAGCTTAGATTAAATTCTTCTCTCTGCTATTTTAATGAAGGATTTCAAATACTAAGAAATAAATTTGAAACATCTCTGTTGAAATAATGGAGAGAGGAACCTCTTGCTATGTAACTACTGACAGTAGTTCCCAGGCTCATCACTTCAGAGTCTGGTATTCTCCTCTAATTATCAATGTACATCTTTAATAAGCACGACACCTAAATATTTTTTGCCACTAGTACATCAATATCTGTTGCGCATCGTTAAAAGGTATCAAACTTTCAGCGCTGCTAAAAATGAATCAAAGGATGAATTCCCTTCTGCCCTGTTATATTGTTAGTTTGCAAAAACTGGTGAATAATCTGTTGGCAAATAAACTTCCCTCATGCACATTAATGCTGGATATGCTTTGGAAAAGTTGCAGCTTCAACTAATTGATATTCATTTTTTTTCTCTCTTGTACAGTCCTCAGACGTCAGATTTTCCAATGGCCTGGAAGGAAGATAAAGGCAACAGAAAATAATGACAACTTTTTATTTGGAAAAAGAAAGCTGCAGTGCAGAATTACAAAGTGTAGCTTGTTATTCATGATGAATTTTGTTGTCTGACAGTTTGTGGTGCTCTCTTTGGTTAGCACGCGAAGAAATAATTTATTAGGTATTAAAATCAAATGATTTTAAAAAACTGATAATATCTGCCTTTGGTTTATTTTAAAGATTTGTCAGTCCCCGATTTTTGGCTAGGTTTTAGAAGGAGCAGAAATGTTTCTGTTAATACAGTACTTGGAATTTCCACTTTATCTCCCTTTTGTAGAAGTTCGGCTATGCCTCCATTTTAAAATTCTCATCCTTGTTTTCAAATCCCTCCATGGTCTCGACCCTCCTTATATCTGCAAACTCGTCCAGCCCCAAGATATCTGCGCTCTTCCAATTCTGACCTCTTCCACATCTCCTATTTTAATTGCTCCACCATTGGTGACTGCACCTTCACCTACCTGGGCCCTAAGCTCTGAAATCACCTCCCTACCATTCCTGCTTTAAGATGCTCTTTAGAACTTACCTCATTGACCAAGCTTTTATGCACTGGTCCTAATATCTCCTTATGGGGCTCAGTGCCAAATTTTGTTTGATAATGCTCCTGTTAAGTGCCTTAGGATGTCAAAGGTGCCATATAACTACAAGTTGTTGTTGTTGAAGTCATTTATCAGCTCTAAAGCCTGGTAGCTTGGAAGCCAGGCCTCCTTGCAGATGCCCTAAGAGACCCGAGCTTGTAATGAGCTGCGATGTAACTCCAACAGATTATTGGTTCCTGCTCTGCTTAATTGTAAGCCATCCTGTCAGGGCTGCTTACTCATGTTTCGAGTGCCCCAGGAGTCTGAACACTTTGCATCTGCTAGGTGACTTAATTGATGTTTTTAAAGTTAGGAAAGGGATTGTCAAAGTTGATCAGTTAAATACTTCATCAGAGCGAAGGGTTCAAATACAAGTTAAAAATGGGAACAGTAAGATGTAAAGGGAAGTCAAGCAGTATTGTTTAATACAAAGAATAATATTCCTGTGGGATGAGATATTGGGGAAAGCTATTAAACTGAATAGAGTAATTGAAAAGAGAGAGAGAAAGAACTTGCATTTATATAGAACCTTTCACAACCTCAGGACATCCCAAAGCACTTTATACCCAATGAAGTAATTTTGAAGTGGTGTTGCAATGTAGGAAACCCAGCGGCCAATTTGCGCACAGCAAGATCCCACAAACAGCAATAGGAATAATGTCCAGTTTTAATGATGTTGGTTGAGGGATAAATATTGACCAGGAGAAATCCCCTGTCCTTCCTCGATTCGTGCCATGAGATGTTTTACATGTACTTGCGAGGGAAGATGGGGCCTCAGTTTAACATTTCATCCGAAATGATGTTCAGGAAACAAGGAGGTTTGTTTGCGGAGATGGCTTCTGTGAATGTCGTGGTGGAAGCGGGATCAATCAGAAGAAAGAATGTGCATGTTGGGTCTGTTTTTTTTATTCTCGTGTCTTCCAGGCACCGGTAGGTGATGTCCCTGACATTAACGAGAGCACTGTGTCAATCTGTATTCAGAAGGTGACTGATGTGCTGTTCCAAGAAGCTGACAGCTTCATCCATTTTTCCCAGGAATTCTCCCAGGCAAATTGCCAAGCAACAGAAGTTTTATCCTATTGGTGGATTTTCAAGAGCCGCAGGTGGGACGGACTGTACTTTCGTGAAGATACAATTCCTGTCAGTCAGTCTAAAGATGCATGATCAATTGCAAGGGCTTCATTTTGCTACACCTACAGGCAGCCGTGGTGCCAAGAGATTTATTCTTCAGATGACTTATTTGTCCTGAGATGAGTGAAAACTCCCTGGTTATTCGAAACTCGCAGTTAATTGTTATCCAGCCGGGACAATAGGGTGAGAAAATGTTTCACAATGACGATCCCCAAGGACAAAAAGCCTACTGACATATAAAGCCATGGCAAGTAATCATTTAAAAAGCAACACATCATGAAAGTTATTAATTGGTAGAAGGATGCAAAAGATTGGGGAAGAGTCCACAGAAAAGTAATCAGTTCAAACCGATCAAAGGATGATGTAGGTGCAGATTTGGGGGGGGGTGGGAAGGTAGGCATTTGATCCATTTTAATATCCTCAGGGACCTGCTGCCTCACATCATCATTTTACGTGACCACCCCTTCACTCCCCTCTCCCCGCCCCCCCCCATACAATCACTTAAAGCCCCAGCTTTTATGGAATCATAGAACGGCTACAGCACAAAAGGAGGCCATTTGGCCCGTTGAGCCCATGCCTGCTATCTGCAGCAGCAATTTAGCAAGTCTCACTCTTCTGCCCTTTCCCTGTAGCCCTGCAATTTTTTCTCTTCAGGTGCTTATCCAATTCCGGTTTGAAAGCGATGATTGAATCTGCCTCCACCACACTCTCAGGCAGTGCATTCCAGATCCTAACACTCGCTGTGTAAAAAAGGTTTTCCTCATGTGGCTGTTGCTTATTTTACCAATAACGTTAAGTTGGTGTCCTCTGTTTCTTGACCTTTCCGCAAATGGGAAAAGTTTTGTCTAGACCTCGCCTGATTTTGAACACCTTTATCAAATCTCCTCTCAACCTTCTCTGCTCTAAGGAGAACCTGCTCTAGGGCAATTAGGGATGGGTAACAAATTCTGGCCCTGCCGGAGATGCTCACATCCCATGAAAGAATTTTAAAAAAACAGCTTCGCCAGTCTATCCACGTAGCTGAAGTCACTCGTCTCTGAAACCATAGGCTGAATTTTCTTCTCCCGTCTCCATGCTACAGCTGCGGCCCAAGGTAATATGCCGATCAGGCCGCCCACGCCCCTCAATCACATGCAGGGGGCGGGCTCTGCGACGCCAGCAATGGTGTCAGCTGTATGTGCGCAGGCGCTCGTGCCATTTTTAAAGGGCAGCCAGCCCTGAAAGTACATTAAAAGTTTTAAAGGCCTACTTCCCCCAGAGCACCACAAAATAAACTATCTCCCCTTCCCTCTCCACCCCCCCCCCCCCCACCCCCATAACAATTAAATCTAATAGTTGCCCTCTCCCCCCTCCCCAAAACACTTACCTGGAAGTCTTGACTTTACCCCTCCAAACTGTTCAAATGCAGAGTTCACACCTCCCCCCACTTACACTATTAACGACGATTGGACCCCGTACCCATCTCCGCCCACCACTACACTGAGAATCCTAAGAACCCCACTTCCCCACCTCAGTGGTGCCAGCATTCCCTGGATGGGAAAGTGAATGCGAATGAGTGCCGGCCGCTGCTTGGAAGATCCCGGGCAGCAGGTAAGATTGCTATGAATTTTATTTAAATTTATTCATTTAGTTAATTTAAATATGTAAAGTCAGGTCCTGTCGCCCAGTGGCAGGAGCCTCGCCAAAGCCGGGAAGATCAGGCCCAGCACTCCCAGGAGGCGGTGGTGTAGTGGTAATATCACTTGACAAGTAACCCAGAGCCCCAGGCTAAGGCTATGGGACATGGGTTTGAATACCATCATGGCTGATCGTGAAAATTGAATTCAATTAATAAATCTGGAATTAAAAGGGCCAGTCTAGTGGTGATCATGAAACCATTGTCGATTGCCGTAAAAACCCATCTGGTTCACTAATGTCCTTTAGGGAAGGAAATCTGTTGTCCTTACCTGGCCTGGCCTACATGTGACTCCAGATCCATAGCAATGTGGTTTACCCTTAAATGCCTTCTGAAATGGCCTAACAAACCACTCAGTTATATCAAACTGTTACGAAGTCTAAGAAAAGGAATGAAACCAGACAAACCACCTAGCATCGACCTAGGCACCAGAAACGACAACGGCAAATCCAGCCCTATTGATCCCGCAAAGTCCTCCTTATTAACCTCTTGGGGCTTGTGCCAAAATTGGGAGAGCTGTCCCACAGACTAGTCAAGCAACAGCCTGACATAGTCATACTCATGGAATCATACCTGGCGAACAATGTCCCAGACACTGCAATCACTATCCCTGGGTATGTCCTGTCCCACTGGCAGGACAGAACTACCAGAGGTGGTGGCACAGTGGTATATAGTCAGGAGGGAGTTGCCCTGGGAGTCCAGACCCCATGACGTCTCAAGGCATCAGGTCAAACATGGGCAAGGAAACCTCCTGCTGATTACCACCGACTGCATTCCCCCCACTGCCCCTCTGCTGATGAATCAGTGCTTCTCCATGTTGAACACCAATTGGAAGAAGCCATGAGAGTAGCAGGGGCACCGAATGTACTCTGGGTGGGGGACTTCAATGTCCATCACCAAGAGTGACTCGGTAGCACCACAACTGACTGAGCTGGCCGAATCCTAAAGGACATAGCTGCTAGACTGGGCCTGTGGCAGGTGGTGAGGGAGCCAACAAGAGGGAAAAACCTACTTGACTTTGTCTTCACCAATCTAGCTATTGCAGATGCATCTCTCCATGACAGAATTGGTAGGAGTGACAGTCCTTGTGGAGACAAAGTCCTGTCTTTGCACTTAGGGTTCCCCACCATCATGTTGTGTGGCACTACCACTGTGCTAAATGAGATTGATTTCGAACCGTTCTAGCAGCTCAAAACTGGGCATCCATGAGGCGCTGTGGGCCATCTAATAGTTGCCCTCTCCCCCCTCCCCAAAACACTTACCTGGAAGACTTGGGGCTTGTGCCAAAATTGGGAGAGCTGTCCCACAGACTAGGCAAGCAACAGCCTGACATAGTCATACTCACGGAATCATACCTGGCGGATAATGTCCCAGACACCGCAATCACCATCCCTGGGTATGTCCTGTCCCACCAGCAGGACAGAACTACCAGAGGTAGTGGCACAGTGCTATACAGTCAGGAGGGAATCTGTAACCTCGTGGCCTGGCATATCCCCCACTCAACCAATACAATCAAGCTGGGGGACCAACTCTGGTACAATGAAGAGTGCAGGAGGGCATGCCAGGAGCAGCACCAGGCATACCTCAAAATGAGGTGTCTGCCTGGTGAAGCTACAACACAGGACTACTTGCATGCCAAACAGTGGAAGCAGTATGTGATAGACAGAGCTAAGCGAACAGATAACCAATGATCAAATCTAGGTTCTGCAGTCTTGCCACTTCCAGTTGTGAATGGTGGTGGACAATTAAACAACTGACCAGAGGAGGAGGCTCCACAAATATCCCCATCCTCAACGATGGGGGAGCCCAGCACATCAGTGCAAAAGACATGGTTGAAGCATTTACATCCATCTTCAGCCAGAAGTGCAGAATAGATGATCCATCTTGGCCTCCTCCTGTGGTCCTCAGCATTACTGATGCCAGTCTTCAGCCAATCCAATTCACTCCACGTGATATCAAGAAATGACTGAAAGCACTGGATACTGCAAAGGCTATGGGTTCTGACAACATTCCCACAACAGTACTGAAGACTTGTGTTCCAGAACTAGCCTCTCCTCTAGCCAAGCTGTTCCAGTACAGCTACAACACTGGCATCTACCCAGCAATGTGGAAAATTGCCCAGGTATGTCCTGTACACAAAAAGTAGGACAAATCCAACCTGGCCGATTACCGCCCTATCAGTCTACTCCTGATCATCAGCAAAGTGATGGAAGGAGTCGTCAACAGTGCTTCAAGCAGCACTTGCTAAGCAATAACCTGCGCAGTGACGCCCTGTTTGGGTTCTGCCAGGGCCACTCAGCTCCTGACCTCATTACAACCTTGGTCCAAACATGGAAAAAAGAGTTGAACTCCAGAGGTGAGAGTGTCTGCCCTTGACAGCATTTGACCGAGAATGGCATCAAGGAGCCCAAGCAAAACTGAAGTCAATGGGAATCACGGGGAAAATTCTTCGCTGGTTGGAATCATACATAGCACAAAGGAAGATGGTTGTGGTTGATGGAGGTCCATCATCACAGTCCCAGGACATCACTGTAGGAGTTTCTCAGGATAGTGTCCTAGGCCAAACCATCTTCAGCTCCTTCATCAATGACCTTCCCTCCATCATAAGGTCAGAAGTGAGGATGTTCACTGATGATTGCACAATGTTCAGCACCATTTGTGACTCCTCAGATACTGAAGCAGACCATTTTCATATGCAGCAAGACCTGGACAACATCAAGGCTTAGGCTGATAAGTTGCAAGTAACATTTGCGCCACATACGTGCAAGGCAATGACCATCTCAAACAAGACAGAATCGAACCCATGACATTCAATGGCATTATGATCGCTGAATCCTCCACTATCAACATCCTGGGGGTCACCATTGACACAGAACCTCAACTGGACGAGCCACATGAATGCTGTGGCTACAAGAGTAGGTCAGAGGTTGGGAATTCTGCAGTGAATAATTCACCTCCTGTCTCCCCAGTGCCTGTTCACTATCTGAAAGGCACTAGTCAGGAGTGTGGTGGAATAGTCTCCACTTGCCTGGATGGGTACAGCTGCAACAACACTCAAGAAGCTTGACACCATCCAGGACAAAGCAGCCCGCTTGATTGGCACCTCAGTCCACCACCTTCAACATTCACTCCCTCCACCACCGACGCACAGTGGCCGCAGTTTGTACCATCTACAAGATGCACTGCAGCAGCTCAGCAAGGCTCCTTAGACAGCACCTTCCAAACCTGCAACCTCTACCATCTAGAAGGACAGGGGAGCAAATGCATGGGAACACCACCACCTGCAAGTTCCCCTCCAAGTCACACACCATCGTGACTTGGAACTATATTGCCGTTCTTTCACTGTTGCTGGGTCAAATTCCTGGAACTCCCTTCCTAACAGCACTGTTGGTGTACCTACACCCTAAGGACTTCAGCAGTTCAAGAAGGCAGCTCACCACCACCTTCTCAAGGGTAATTGGGGATGGGCAATAAGTGCTGGTTTAGCCAGTGATGCCTACATCCCCCAAATGAACGAAAGAAAGGACTCCTTGGCGGGCCACTGCCGGTAAAATCTTCTGGCCCCTCTGCCATGTGGGGACCTCAACAACATTCTGGCTTATTTGTGTACATTGTAGAACTGGCAGCTTTCTCAGCTTAGTGATATAACAATTTCAGTTGTGCTTCTAGCAGTATTCCAGGCTGTGCCCAGACCCTACTTTGGGAGGTAGCAGTGACGAGCGTGGGGCACCAAATGTGTTGGGTGGCATTACAGGAAGAGGAGCTGTTGAAGCAAATTTTGCCGGCGCTAGTTGTTTATCCAGTGATCAGTTCACTCGAGGAGTAGGGCGGAGTTGAGGGGGGGTGCGGAGGGTGGAGTGTTTTTTTATATTAAAATCACCATCTGTTTCCTTAGTGACCCCCTGACATGGTCAGCCTCCCAGCTATCGGTGCTGTGAAGACTGCAATAATGGGCAATGTGACGCAAGCTATCATATTGTCGTTGCCATATTTGGGTGGTCATATTCCACAACTGCTGTCACCTCTGGCTGAAAATCTCAGGAATTGGTGTGGAATTGGTGGGACAGCTTCCTGGCTAATGCCCTGGGTGGCAAGAACGAGGTAAAGCCAGGCCATTGAGTATATTTACACAGAGTTGCATTGAGTTTCAATCCATGGTTGTTGCATTTAGAAAGCACCACAAACAATCTTTAGAATAATTGAGCATAGACTCTGGATACCTTGTGTTGACACTTACAATGTCAGCGTATCCAGTTGGGGACATTCGAGTATTTATTCATAGTCAGTCAGCTTTCCACTGAATTTAGGCATTAACCTAAAATCATGGTTCCCCATTTCTCTTTAATCCTAAACAAAAGGTCCTTCAGCATAAATCAAGTGCAAAGGTATGGCACTCTCAAATATGTAGAATATGAATAATAGCTTTTCTCCTAACTGTGGGCCCACCCAAGGTCCTATAATTGTTTCCTGGAATGATAGGGTTCTCCTATGAGGAGAGATTGAGTAGAATAGGCCTGTATTTTCTGGAGGTTAGAAAAACGGGTGGTGATCTCATTGAAATATTTAGAATTCTGAGAGGGCTTGACAGGGGAAATGCAGAGAGGCTGATTCCCACGGATGGAGAGTCATTTAGGACTGAGATGAGGAGAAGTTTCTTCACTCGGGAGTTGTGAATCTTTGGAATTCTCTACCCCAGAGAGCTGCGGATGTTGAGCATATTCAAGACTGAGATCGATAGATTTTTGAGCACTAAGGGAATTAAGGGATAGGAAGATAGGGCAGGAAAATGGAGTTGAAGTAGAAGATTAGCTATGATGTATTGAATGGCGGAGCAAGCTCGAGGGGCTGAATGGCCTAATCCTGCTCCTACTTTTCATGTTCTGAAGACCCAGTTGATTGGGTTTAATTGGGTTGTTGGAGATAGCAGAGTGCGGTCTGAAGCTACTGCACTCCTGGTTTAGAATGCAGAGTTACAGGATAAGCCACCCAGGGACTCAAGTTTTACTTTGCAAAAAGTTATACTTCAGTCACCTGATGAGTAAGCTTGTTTTGCTGCTCCTCTCTGAAAACAATCTAAGATCTTGCTTAGCCTTGTGAAGAACTATCTTGAGGAAGTCGTTGAAATTGTGTAATTTAACTAGAGGTTGTCATTGATTTTGATTATGTCAGCCTTCTCCACAGGAATAGGTGAAGGTAATGCCACCTCATAAAATTGGTTTCAAGATTTTCTAGCAGAGTCGTGTCATTAAGATTGATTGTGTCTACTAGGGCTGCCGATATTGTAATTTACAGCTACATCATTCCTTTTTTTGCGGACACTGATCAGGAAGGCACTGTACAACTAGATACATTTCATCATATGACTAGAAAACAATTACAAGAGATGAGTCAGTCTTTTGACTTTCCTCACTTAATTTTTCCCTCAAATGTTTACCAAATATACCTGCCAATTTTTAAAAAATTCATTCATGGGATGTTGCTGGCAAGACCAGCATTTATTGCCCATCCCTAACTGCCTTTGAGAAGGTGGTGGTGAGCCACCTTCTTGAACCACTGTAGTCTGTGTGGTGTAGCTGTGCTGCAACAGTGTAACAGTGCTGTTATTGAGGTGGGGGAGTTCCAGGGTTTTGAACCAGTGACAGTGAAGGAACGGCGATATAGTTCCAAGTCAGGACTTGGAGGGGAACTTGCAGGTGGTGGTGTTCCCATGTACCTGCTGCCCTTGCCCTTCTAGTTGGTAGAGGTCACGGACTTGGATGGTGCTGTCTAAGGAGCCTTGGTGCATTGCTGCAGTGCATCTTGTAGATGATACACACTGCTGCCACTGTGCATTGGTGATGAAGGGAGTGAATGTTTGTGGATGGGGTGCCAGTCAAGTGGGCTGCTTTGTCCTGGATGGTGTCGAGCTTCTTGAGTGTTGTTGGAGCTGCACCCATCCAGGCAAGTGGAGAATATTCCATCACACTCCTGACTTGTGCCTTGTAAATGGTGGAAATGAGTGGAAGAGTCAGGAGATTATTCATTTGCCACAGAATACCCAATCTCTGACCTGCTCTTATAGCCACAGTAATTATCTGGCTGGTCCAGCTGAGTTTCTGGTCAATGGGGACCCACAGGATGTTGATGATGGGGAATTCAGCGATGGTAATGCATTGAATGACAAGGCAAGGTGGTTAGAGCCCCTTGTTGGACATAGTCATTGCCTGGCAATTGTGTAGTGCAAATGTTTCTTGCTATTTATCAGCCCAAACCTGAATGTTGTCCAGGTCTTGCTGCCTGCAGGGATGCACTGCTTCAGTATCTGAGGAGTTGCAAATGGAATGAAATTGTGTGATCATCAGCAAATATCCCCACTTCTGACCTTATGATGGAGGTCATTGATGAAGCAGCTGAAGATGGTTGGACCTAGGACATTACCCTGAGGAACTCCTGCAGTGATGACTTGGGGCTTAGATGTTTGGCCTCCAACAACCAGAACCATCTTCCTTTATGCTAGGTATGACTCCAGCCAGTGGAGAGTTTTCCATTTCCCACTGACTTCAACTTTACTAGGGCTCTTTGCTGCCACACTCGGTCAAAAGCTGTCTTCATGTCAAGGGCAGTCACTCTCACCTCACCTGTGCAATTCAGCTCTTCTGTCTATATTCTGACCAAGGCTGTAATGATGTCTGGAGCTAAATGGTCCTGAGGAACCCAAATTGAGCATTGGTGAGCAGGTTAGTGTTGAGAACGTGACACTTGATAGCATTGTCAATGACCCCCTTCCATCATTTTGCTGATAATTGAGAGTAGGGTGATAATTGCCTGGATTGGTTTTCTCCCACTTTTTGTGGATAGGATATACCTGAGTAACTTTCCAAATTGTACAGGAACAACTTGACTAGGGATGCAGCTAGTTCTGGAGCTCAAGTCTTCAGCACTACAGCTGGGATGTTGTTATGATCCATAGCCTTATTTATTCAACACGCTCAGCTATTTCTTGATATCATGTAAAATCTGAACAACAGGTAAGTAATGGTAGTTTGAAAATCTCTGAGAAATGCAAGATGAGGCCAAGTTATGTGAAAATAGTTTAAACCTGTGCCATCACCGTTCCCATCAAATTGGAACACTCTTTCACTGCTACTTGTCCACATGAGAAAGATCATTTATGCCTAGTTCTGTCTGGAGAGACTGAGGAAATTATGTTATGGAGGCTAATCAATTGTGATGAAATGAAACTTCTCTCAGTTCCAAATTTATTGAAATTAGCCTTATGAAACAATTTTCCTTTTTGTGAAACTTCGTAGTCATAACACTGACTACTTCTCTGCAAGCTGAACTGAAATTGTGGTTAAGATATTCTCTATATTCCCTCTTTATAAACTCCACTTCATCTGGGCTTTTAATTCCCTGAAGATTATCTTGCACTTGAATAGCTGATCTTGTTACACAATCTTGATGGTGAGGTTAATGAATAACTAACTAAGGGCTGCAAGGGTCGGCTGAAATCACAGCCAATCTGAAAGAAGATAGCATTACTTTCCTGGTGTTTTTGGAATATAATTGGGCTGAGGGTGTTGGTAGGACTATCAATTCTTATAATAGCACACATTCTAAAAGCTGACTGCCCTTCCGACTTCTGAAGAGATTTCCTACTCCACATTTCTCAATAGGAGTTACAGGGCAGTAGAACTTGTGCCGTAAGCTGCAGGGCTACGGACCAAATGCTGGAAGGTGGGATTAGAATAGGTGGATCATTTTTCAGCCGGCAGAGACATGATGGGCCAACTGGCCTCTTTCTGTGCCTTAAACTTTCTATGATTCTAAAAATGTCCTTCAATATTTACAGTGATGCCGAATTGTACAGCCCAACTCAACCCACCATCCTTTATAGAAAACCAGCCAAAATGAACCTATATCCATTCAAAATGGATATCTTCCTGAATACCCTTTTACTAAGTATTGAATCTATGGACCTAAATATTAAATGGTGCTGTAATTTTTAAACTGTACAGTGGACCATTATCAGACAATATAATATGTCTAACCAATGAGTAAGGATGAATCTTGGTGTAAAATCATACGTGTATCTATGGCTGCCAATAAACACTGATCTAAAATTATGTGTATTATGCATCTCTTTTTTTGTACTTACGTAGAGGACGTCAGTTTTGGGAAACAATGCATTTCCTTCCTTTTTGCAATCTCCTAAGCAGACAATAGTGTCTTCTTATTGTTTCCAGACAGCAGCAATCTGAAGATGACTTTTGTTTTATTTGTTTCATGGGATCTGGGTGTCGCTGGCTAGGCCAGCATTTATTGCCCATCCCTAATTATCCTTGAGCTGGTGCCCTTGAGTTGGTGAGCTGCCTTCTTGAACCGCTGCAGTCCCTGTGGGGTAGGTACACCTACAGTGCTGTTAGGAAGGGAGTTGACCCAGCGACAGTGAAGGAACGGCGATATAGTTCCAAGTCAGGATGGTGTGTGGCTTGGAAGGGAACTTGCAGGTGGTGGTGTTCCCATGCATTTGTTGCCTTTGTCCTTCTAGTTGGTACAGGCCATGGGTTTGGAAGGTGCTGTCTAAGGAGCCTTGGTGCATTGCTGCAGTGCATCTTGTAGATGGTATACACTGCTGCCACTGTGCGATGGTGGTGGAGGGAATGAATGTTTGTAGACGGGGTGCCAGTCAAGTGGGCTGTTTTGTCCTGGATGGTGTCGAGCTTCTTGAGTGTTGTTGGAGCTGCACCCATCCAGGCAAGTGGAGAGTGTTCCATCACACTCCTGGAATTGTGCCTTGTAGATGATGGACAGGCTTTGGGGAGTCAGGAGGTGTTACTTGCCGCAGGATTCCTAGCCTCTGACCTGTGCGTATTCCTACTATATATTGTGTTACCTCTTTTACTTAATGTCGAGCACTCAGTAAAAAGAGAGACGTGCATTTATATAGCACCTTTCACAACCTCAGGATGTCCCAAAACGCTTTACAGCCAAAGATGTGTAGTCACTGTTGTAATGTAGGAAACATGGTAGTCAACTTGCACACAGCAAGTTCCCACAAACAGCAATGTGATAATAATCAAATCATCTGTTTTTGCAATATTGATTGAGGGATAAATGTTGGTCAGGACACCAGGGATAACTCCCTACTCTTCTTCAAGATAGTGCAATGGGATCTCTTATCACCACTTGAGAGGTCAGACAGGGCCTTTTTAACATCTCATCCGAAAGATGATACCTATCAACAGTGCAGCACTCCCTCAGTACTGCAGTGAAGCATCAGTCTAGATTTTTGTGCTGAAGGCTTGGAGTGGGACATGAACCCACAACTTTCTAGCTAAGAAGAAAGAGCACTACTGAAAAAGACACAACCTTTGTAAGCATTTTGAGGTAGTAAATAGGAAAAGAGCCAATCAATTAGCCTTGCATATAAATGATCTAATATTTAGTTAAGATTTACAGAAACTTTAACATTGCTTTAATAAGCATTAAGTAATCCCTTTTAGTAGATTGAGATATTTGAGTTGCTGCTATTGTTTGATCCTGGTCATTTAAAACAATATTTGCAATAATATATTTACAGCCCAGACTATTGCTAACAAAGCCAATATACACAGCAATCAGTACCTGATTGATTTTGAAATAAGGAATTTGATAGATAGCGGGGAAAGGAAGGATGGCGAGCTATGCGTTTTGTATAAAGATTATCCTGTCACACCTGAGATTCAGGTTAGAATCCAGTCCATGCTGATGCAACTGAATACCAAGGCACTAAGCTCAATACACAAAAGGGCTTTTAAATTAATTAGCAGTGAGACCACAACACAAAACTGTTCATGGGGAAATTGGTCTGGGCCCATAGCGCAAAATGGGCGATAATGAATCGAGAGCCTTTAATGCATTCTGCCCCATTCCCCCTGAAAATTTAACACCATAGATTCACTCTCAAAAGACCACAGTGGACTAAGTATAGGATGTGGCTCTACTGCAGTGATCCAGTGGAAGCTGTTCCTCTGAAGCTTTAATGAGAGGAAGGTCTCGGTTTGAAATTAAATCTGGTTCATCTCAACAATCCTTGACAGTAATACAGGAGCAAAAGTCAGCGCTATTCCATTCTCTAAGGATCCTACACTCTGATGAGTAAATACACATGAAAGATCTGATGAAAGGTCACAGACTTGAAACGTTAGCTCCGTTTCTCTCTCCACAGATGCTGCCAGACCTGCCGAGTATTTCCATCACTTCCCGTTTTTATTATGAAAGATCATGGGACTTTATTTCAAAAATATAATAGATTGACCTTGCCACCCAATGAACCTGGCCTGAACCTGGAGCATGTGTTATTGAAATATTGGGGATGGGCCCCCATGCATCCCAACAACTATGGCCGCCCAGTGTTGCCCAGCACATCCTGCTGCTCTGTGAGGGGGAGCTACAGGTTTGCTTCTGTCAATACGACAGGTTCCTTCTTTTCCTTCTCTTATTCCACATTAGAAGACTGAGAATCGAGTGGAAACCAATCCATTTGTTGATGTAGCCTGAGTTGATACCCATGCCGATCTTCTTAGACATGGGCCAATGGGCAGTCTATCAGGTGAGAGTCCCGGTGTAATTCAGAAACAAACCATTCGACCCAACTGGTCTATGTTTGCATTTATGTTCTACATGAATCTCCTCCCATCCATCTTCATCAATCAGTTTATAGTATATGGCTGACAACTAGTTTAGCCATTCACCACCAGATCTGGCTGTACCACAAAGCAAAATCAGGTCTTACTCTTGTTGGCCAAAATTGCTCAGTATTCTAGGATATATTCAAACCTCAATTAGACAGATTTTTGAGTAGTCAAGGCTTATTGGGGAACAGATAGGAAAGTGTTGAGGCCAAGATCAGATCAACCATGATCTTATTGAATGGTGGAGGTGGCTCAAGGGGCCCCTTTAAAAAATTATTTCATGGGATGTGGATGTCACTGGCTAGGCCAGCGTTTATGCCCCATCCCTAATTGCCCTCGAGAAGGTGGTGGGGTGAGTTGCCTTCTTGAACTGCTGCAGTCCTTGAGGCGTAGATACACCGACAGTGCTGTCTGGAAGGGAGTTCCAGGATTTTGACCCAGCCACAGTGAAGGAACGGCGATATAGTTCCAAGTCAGGATGGTGTGTGGCTTGGAGGGGAACTTGCAGGTGGTGGTGTTCCCATGTATCTGCTGCCCTTGTCCTTCTAGGTGGTACAGGTCGCGGGTAGATGCTGTCAAAGGAGCCTTGGTGAGTTGGCCTACTCCTGCTCCTATTTCGTGTGCTCTTATGGTTACCATCCTAGAATGGAACCCTTGGCTTCTTTTCTCCAAAATTTTAGATAATTAAAATATAGGACCAGCGTCAAAGGCTATTTTTACAGGAAAACTGTAAAAAAAAACATAGTGGAAGTATTACTCCACTGACTGTGTAGTAACTGTAATTCCTACAGTCTGTACCTCTAATAAAATCATAAACATTCAAAAAAGAGATCCAGGGCAGAGCAAATCTCATGAATGCTGTAATGAGTCCACTATTTGTACTGAGCAATTCCCTCTCTTCCTATTGATATCCTGCAGTACTTTGTTGAAGATAAAGTCTTGTGATTGATGACAACAGCTGTTTGCCAGGAAGAACAGAGATGTCATCTGCTGAGTCAGCTTGTTACATTTTGCAATAGTTTTCTCAAGGTAACATGGAAAATGTGACTAAATGACAGACCTACAATTTCAAATAAACTTGTTCCTACACAGTCTTCCACTTAATGTGTGATCAGTGCAGATAAGATGCTAAGTGATTGATCGGGCTTACAACTAATTTGGGCAGAATATATTTTAGCATGCTTTGGTTAAAAAGAGCCATACTGTATATGGAAAATGGATTGCAATTGTAGATGACGTCTGAGGACACTTTAACCCAGACAGAGTGTATTGCTTGTGAAATAGTATGCACACACACAATCCCATGCACACTGTTGTGCTGCATTCTTAAGTCTTCTTTAAAAGCCAACAGCAGACTTTATATTCAGATTCAACATAAACCCTATTTATTGTCTTACTTATCTACATTGCATGATTTCAGGTACAGGTCTTTTCCTCGCTGGTGTGTGTCTGCTCTCTGTAAAGCCATGTACTGAGTGTCTCTCTCAAAATAGTGTCTCCTTTTATATGTCCGATGATGTCATCAGTTGCATTATTTTTAACTCTTTCATGGGAAGTGGGCATCACTGGCAAGGCCAGCACTTGTTCTCTAGTTGTCCTTGAACTGAACGGCGTGCACGGCCATTTTAGAGGGCAGCTAAGAATCAAGCAACCATGTTGCTGTGCACCTGGAATCACATGTCAGCCAGACCAGGGTAAGGACAGCAGATTTCCTTCCCTAAGGGTATTCGTGAACCAGATGGGCTTTTAACCACAATCAATGATAGCTTCAAGGCATCATTACGGAGACTAGCTTTTAATTCCAGATTTTTATTAATTAAACTGAATTTAAATTCCACCATGTGCCATGATGCGATTTGTACATGTACCCCCAGGGCATTAGCTTGGGCCTCTGGATTACGAGTTCAGTAATATTACCACTACACTACCCTCTCCACATGCATCAGTGGTCTGATCGCTTAAAGGTACAGTTTACTAAAGGTGAAGCCACCACTGCACTACATTAAAATAAAAGCAAAATACTGCAGATGCTGGAAATCTGAAATAAAAACAAGAAATGCTGGAAACACTCAGCAGGTCTGGCAGCATCTGTGGAGAGAGAAGCAGAGTTAATGTTTCAGGACAGTGATCTTTCTTCAGAACTAGCAGATATTAGAAATGCGAAAGGTTTTAAGCAAGTAAAGCAGGGGTGGGGCAAGAGATAACAAAGGAGAAGGTGTAGATAGGACAAGGTCACAGAGAATAACTGACCAGAACAAAGGCAAACAATATGTTAATGGTGTGTTGAAAGACAAAGCATTAGTACAGATAGGGTGTTAATGGATTGAAAACTGAACAGCCACAAGCACAAACATGAAAAAAACAGTGGGTAGGCAAACTGAACAAACTAAGATAAAATAAAATTAAATTAAATAAACACAAAAAATATAAAAAAGAAAAAATAACTAAAAATAAATGTAAAATGGGGGGCCCGTCATGCTCTGAAATTATTGAACTCAATGTTCAGTCCAGCAGGCTGTAGTGTGCCTAATTGGTAAATGAGGTGCTGTTCCTCGAGCTTGCGTTGATGTTCACTGGAACAGTGCAGTGGGCATGAGAGCAGGTGGGTGGGTGGGGGGGGGGGGGGGGGGGGGGGTGTTCACTGGAACACTGCAGCAATCCCAGGACAGAGATGTGAGCATGAGAGCTGGGGGGAGTGTTGAAATGGCCAGCAACAGGAAGCTCGGGGTCATGCTGCACTACATTACATTTACTGACTCAAATGGAAGGTAGTAACAATATTTTATCCAAGGTTTTGATTCCTTAATGGCATGGTGGAATGGGGTTTAAAGCTAGGTTCCTTCATAGAAAAGAGGCCAGCTTTTTTTGATAGACAAAACTTTGGAGGAAAGAGGTTGGTACTGTTTTTCCCTGACATTAGTTTCCTGCTGGAATTGAATCAGGATGGTGTTAGGGGACGACCTTAAGAATGGACCACCTAGAGCAGCTGTAAATGAAGATCACTGGTGGAAGTGATGTCATGTCACACGTGACCAGTCAGTAGTAGGTGGAGTCAGACATAGTAAGAAGTGTTCAGATGTGGCTCATGCAGTAACTGTTTCTGTTCTAGTTAAAGTATAATGAAACCCATGTTTTCTTTGGATACTACCTGTAGCCCTGTGAGTCTTATAACAGATCACACACATTAGGAATAAATAATATTATATGGTGGCAACATTTGGGATATATATTTTCTGAAGACCACCAAAAATTACATCCTGGCAACATTAGACTTTTTCTGAAGAACACACCAACAAAGAGCAAACAAAGAACAGCAGACTGCCTACCTGCAGTGGCTGAAGATCCAACAGGAGACCCCACAACACTTCAGTGAGCTAGGTTGCAGACAGGTCCCCTGGAGATGTTGAAACTCTGTGACTGTAGCAGGCAATTTACCAGGGAATCAGAGCTTTCACCTAATTTGACAGTGGGTGAAAAAGTTGAAAAGCAGTAGCTGAAGCCATTACTGTTTTAGATTTCCCAGTGTTTTTTGCTTCATGAGTGGGGCTGAAGACAAAAAGTGCAGGAACAACTCGACACCGCCAATGGACGTCCAACACAGTAAGAAAACCTGGTTGTGGCAACTGCCAGTATTGCAAGCTCCAGCCTTCTTTTTAAAAAAACTGCTGTATTAAAAAAAGGCAGCTCACAATTGAAACAAAAATGAACCAGCCTGTGTAAACACAGCTGTCTGTTTTAAAAAAAAATAGTTTCTCACTCTTTAAAGGGACAGGCCTGCAAAAGCGAACCTGTCTTAAAAAGGAAATAGAAAGAAGTGTGCCCGTGAAACGAAAACCTGTGAAAAAGTCCTATATTTATAAAATATCAGGATCATTAAGACAATGGTCTTCAGATATCAAATTATAGATTGGAAGGCATCAGACAGTTAAAGCATAATAGCGTCCGAATTTAAACTAATCTGATAGTGAATGGAATGGTTTTTCCTCGATCAAGAAGTGAATGAACCAAAGAAACAAGCTACCAAAATTAAAACCGAAGTGGGCGATGAGGGCCTGAGACAGATCAATATGTCAAGATTGTCAGCAGAGGATCAGAAGGATCCTAGAAAGCTGTGGGCATTCCTGGAGCAGCAACTCAAAGTTAAGGTTAATTTCAGAGTACATAGGCTTGAGCTTATGATCTACTGGCAAAGGCAAGATGAATCCATTAACCAGTTTGTTGCATGCCGAGACAAAGACAAAATATTGTGACTTTTCAGATATTGATCTGTTAGAGCAGGTTATAGAGCTAGTAAACATGTCTACCCCACTAGAGACCTTTCAAAAAGACCTGCTAGAAAATAAGAAGGGACAGACCATAGATGCACTACTCAATGATGGAAGGAAATTTGAAGCCATCAGGGCTGTGCGCCAACAGTTACAAGCGTTGGGAGCGGCTACGACAATTAGTATGGTAACCAGGTTCAGAAGACTGGTAAGCCTTGTGCCAAATGTGGCCTGACTCACCCAATTTGCAGTTGTCCAGCGTACCAGGACCAGTGCAAAGCTTGTGGTATGCGAGGACATTGGTCAAGGCAGTGCAGAAGGCCGAGCTCAGATGCTGTACACAGGCAGATAGAACATTTGCAAGACAGGCTGGCAAACGCAACAAGAGTTATGCCAACACACAACAAAAGCCCAAGAAGATACATCAGGTCGGCAAAGAGACAGATTGTCAGGAGGACACGGATGAAGATGCACTCGTGTGAACAGCGAGCAAGCATGCCACATAGTTAATTTGGATCAACACGTCAATTCTGTCCCACAATCTGAGGCATTTGCCATGATCAGGATTATACGTCCACAGAATAGTGGCGAGCATAACCTCAGAGTAAAAATTGACACCAGTACAAGTGCTAATATTCTGCCCATCTGTACAGTGAAGAGTATACTGAAGAGACTTAAAGACATGGGAATCTATGGTGCAACCCACCACAGCTAGGCTGACTGCCTACATTGGTTCTCTAATCCAGTGCATTGGACCTTACAGTGCAACTGTGGGAGCTCCGAATGGCTAGCACAAATGTTTCATATTGTATAAACAACTGGACCAGCCGTCACAGGACTTCCAGTATGCTGAGGTTTACGAATCATTACAATGCATGATTTCAGTAACTCGTCAAAATAAATACCCAGGTCGAGTGTATCAGGTTAGTCCATGTAAAGGACAACTCAAAGGCTGGGAGTCTTGACACGAAGAGGCGATATGATTGGGAGTCTCTCCTCGGACCTCAAGGACTGCAATTGATGATGTTGCCGGTCATCGTTTTTCTAAGATTTCGAAACGAGGGAAGAGGTTCATGATAACCAGATCGGGATGAATAAGCAAACTTCCTCTCCATTTTTAGGGAGTGTTAAACTTGCTTACCTGCAACTAATGTTTTGTTTTCATCATGTATAGTTAGACCAAGCTGCAACATCATTGTTTATTGTACATATGTATTTATCTTTGGAAAAAAGGGAGATATTGTGGGAAAACTTAAGGGTGGACCACCTTAAGGAGCTGTAAATGAGGATCACCAGAGGAAGTGATGTCATGTCACCCGTGACCTGTCAGTTGTGGGCAGAGCCTGACATAGTAAGACGTGTTCAGATGTGGGTCGTGCAGTAATTGTTTGTATATACATGTTCTAGTTAAAGTAAAATAAATCCAATGTTTTCTTTGGATATTACTTGTAGTCTTATGAGTGTCACATAGATCACACACCAAAGGAACAAATAATATTACAAATGGGATGTCTGCCTCCTGATTATATAGTAAACAGCATAGAAATCTGCTTCTGCACAAGAAGGGAGTGTGCGCATAGCATTACATATTGCTAATGGATGTTGTATAATCACACAACACTGTAAAATAAACCATATTTTTGTAGCTTATCCTTTGTGGAACATCCTCAAAATTAAAATAACTCTTAACTCCCTCCTGGAAGATGACCTTGAAGAAACCTTCTAAACTTACTTACCATGAAGTTTGAAAGTATCTCAGAGATCCTTGAAAGAAAATAAATTGCATCAATCCCGAGTCCAGATCTGGCTCACACAGAAAGAAATGTCAACTCTCTCTGGTGGCTGTTAATTGAGTTTTGCCGAGTGTCTATCTAATGACAAGGGAGCATGAGTTCACAGCATCTAACTTATCTGCGCCTGTCATTCACCCGTACTGATTTTTCCCTTTCAAATGATAGGTAGTGCTTTAAACATCTTAATGCAGCTTTTTACCTGCACCTTAATCAGGGTTCAGATCACACCTGAAGGAAATCTCAATACTGTGACAAACTGGACTAAAGAGATTCAGCCTGGAATTTCAAGGGGAATAATGTGGAGCTGGGAGGTGGTGACACAACTGAAGAGTAAATGGAGGTTAGAGAGGGACAGTGAAATACATAGAGGTTGAGACGCAGAAACAGGCCAATCAGCCCAACCATTCTGTCAGCACTTACCCTCCATTCGAGCAAATAATCCTCATCACATTTACCCACCCAGTTGTCATAATCCTTCAACCGCATTATTCTTTATTTACCTATCCATTCTCTAGATATAGGGGGTCAGTTCAAGCTAACCCACCCAGTGGGAAACTAAGAAAGTCAGTCGGTCATGCTACACCTCATCCCATTTGGCAAAAATTTTGAATGCGAGACGGGAGGGATAGAAGAGGATGAGATACTCATAGGGAACAAGGAGACAGGAATAGACTAAGGCAAGGTGTTATTTGGTGATTAGGGCTATGATAATTTGGTTTAAAACTTGGGCATTGTATGACTTTTATTATCCGTACCCCTTTATCCGTCCTGCCCTAAGATCCATTTTTATTGCTTCATTATGTTGCCTATGATATTTTGAACCGAAACATAGATTTCCATGCATAGAAACGTTGGTGGTAACTTGCTGACCATTGTACTAAAGTACTTTGGCTGCATTTCAAAATGCTGCTGTGGCTACTGCATTTCCCATATTACAGCAGTGACGACACTTTGAAAAATACTTCATTGGCTAAAACATGCTTTGAGACATCCTGAAGATGTGAAGAGCGCTATATAAATACTCGTCTTTCGTTCTTTATCTGTTTGAATTCACCTTTTCTTTGTTTGTCTCCCTGAATGAAAACACTAGCGACCATGATTTTATTTTTTGTTGAAACATGTCAAATCTCTCTGTCATCTCAGTGGGGCAATCGATACAATTTAGTGAAGTTGTCAGGCGATGGCACGATCTACTCTTGCACAGTCTCTTACACAGTATTTGTGCAATGCTACATATAAGCCATTCCCAGCGTCTCCTAACCCCTGGAGACAAGAGGTCAAGAAAGCCAACTCAGTTTTAGCATTTATCTGAGATTCAAACCCTTCTACACAATTGAATCTTTTCCCTTAGTGAGGCAGCCAGCACTGTTGCAACGATGCCTTTGGGGATGAATCGCAATATTGAGGTATCATAAACATATTATTACCATGAGGATCAATAAATGTTCCACGGGCATAAATGGGTCTCTTTCTGAATAAATTCTAATTTACCCTGGCATGCATGTTGAACAAACAATGGATCGGAAGCAAAGAAGCGTGTCATTGCATATTAGCAGTCACAAATGATTTCAGGTTATTTGCATAGTGTATACAAGTTTTAATAATTATTATAGAAATCTATATTGGTGCATTATTGACTATCAAACATCAATGAATTAAAGAGCTATAGGAAGCTACTGCTGGTGATAGTGACTGTGTAGATCAGCACAATTGTAATCAGCAGTACTGGCAGAGATATCGCTATGGATTGCCCTCGCCGTGGTCTGATTGAATGGCACAGCAGACTCAAGGGGCTGAATGGCCTACTCCTGTCCCCACGCTGGCTTTGTCTTCGCACTGTGTGCTGAATTACTGAGCCAGACAGGCTAGGCATGTCCTGAGTTTGTTCCTATGAATAAATAGCCCATCGGTGTTCACACATAAATGATGTTCTCTTGGATGGCTATTTCTCCGGCAGGTTTCATCTCGGGCACAGGGAATATTCCTGGAGGGGTTTCAACACAACATCTCCCGCCTTCAACCACCCCCCCCCCCCCCTCAGTCAAAATGCTTTTTATCCCATCTGCAACATTTTCTATTGCTGAAAAATAAAAGTGCTCAAAGAAAATGAACAAAGCACAGCTGTTTTAATCTTTGTGCAACAGGCCTAACTGCTTCACACAGGCCGATGTTTGTCCCATTACGCAGGCAAAACTCAAGCAAATTTCCCCCAGCTTGTTTCGAAGGTTGATGAAGTGAATGAGTGGGGCTGCAGTGTTTCAAGGTTAGGGTCAATGGAAGGAATAGGGAGCTGTTCAATTCTGCTCACTGATGCCATTTCCAAAAATGTGTACTAATCTTGTTCACAAAATGGCCGCTTCAAGCACTTGTAAAATGCTTGTGGCAACGGAACAAAAAGATTGATTTCTTTTCGCATTTAAATCATTGATGGACTCAGAATGGCAGTGAGCCACAAGCAAGCAATGGTAATATTCTTTTGGGATTTTTTTTCATTATTGGCAAAGGTGGAAATTAAGCATTTTGATTTTAATATCTGGAATGATTAATGCCTTTGCGTGACATTATTAGTTGAAAAGTAACCGGTCAATTTTAAAGGGGGTGCGGAATAGGAGACCTGGGGGTATATGCGCACAAGTCTTTGAAGGTGGCAGGATAAGCTGAGAAAGCTGTTAAAGGAGCGTATGGGATTCTTGGCTTTATTAATAAAGGAATAGAGCACATAAGCCAAGGAAGTTGTGCTAAAACATTATAAAGCGCTGGTTAGGTTTTGGCTGGAGTATTGTGTTCAATAGTAATATTCAAAAGAGAATAGGATAAAAACTTGAAAGGAAAAAAAAATACTGGGCTCTGGGGAAAGAGGGTGTGGGATTAATTAGATAGATGCACCAAAGAGCTGGCACAGGCATCATGGGCTGAATGGCCTCCTTATGTGCTGCATAATTCTATGATTCAATATGACACCATTGCTAGTATACGAATTATTGACAGGGAAGATGAAGAGAGGGTGATTCCTTAAGTTCTGAGGTGAGACACTCATGCACTGAACTCATTAGAGAAAAAGATTTAAATGAAACATGATTTGAGTTTTTTTTTTGGTTGACAGCAGTGAGTATTGTAAATGGGAACAGTTTATTTACTCCAGGTTTGGAACATAAAAGGAGAGGATATGCTTGCAAAATCAACAAGGCCTCAAGAATTAAAATTAATACTCACCTAAAAAAGACATGGGTTATTCACATGGCCTCATGAAAGTCATGGTCCTGCATAAATGTTGTCTCTTAAATTTAGTAGAGTTCTTTGAGAACATAGCAGAAGGCATTGATAAAGACCACCTTGTACATGCAATGTATATGTAATTTTAGAAGTCATTTGATAAGGTGGTTGACAAATGAAGAGTATTAAAGGCAATGTGCAGCATGGATAAGGAGTTGGTTACCTTACAGAAGACAGACAGTACTTAATAATTGTGTCAGGCTAACTGGAAGTATATAAACAGTGATGTTCTCCAGTCAGTCATCTATCAATGATCTGAGTTGCAGTATAGGGGGCACAATCGCAACATTTACAGTCATCACAAAAATAGGAACTTTAGCTGACTGAGAAAAGAACTTTAAGTGGTTTCAGCAGGACACTTCATGGACTGGGAAGATAAATACCTGGTGAAATTTGTCGCAGAGAAATGTGAGGTGGTACATTTTAGGAGGAAGACTAAGGAGAGAAAACGTACAGTAAATGGTAAAACCTTAAAAGGAGCAGGGAAGCAGAGAAACCTGGATATGTAATCTTTAAAAAATGGAAGGGCTAGTTGATAAAGCGGTACAAAACAGCTTACTGGATACTAGATTTGACAAATATGTGCACAGAGTACAAAATCTAAGAGATAATGCTAATCCCATATAAATCATTGATTGGGCCAGGGCTAGGCTATTTCATTTCAACACCCAATCAATGCTGCACCTGACAGTAGTTGACTCAGCAGAGGCTGGAATCAAACCATTGACCTTTTGGTCAAATTGTGGTTTGATGGTGTCTGTACACTCTAGTCTATTGGCAAGGAGATCAAAGCTGTTAATTACTAAGTTATGCCCATAAATTTCGAGACACCTGATAGATTTTAGTTGCCTGGAGTCTGATGGCAACACTGAAGGCCGCATGACACCAAGAGAGGAAAAAACATCCTTTGGTATGAATTTTAACTGTAACTAGCTGAATTATATAAATTACTGTTAGGCTTTCATGATTATCTTGGCTTTGCTATCTCCACCACCAGCCATACGCAAGCCCAAAGGCATTGAAATCGAAAATACTTTTGCTGGTGTTACTTGTTGTTGTTAGCTGGATGCTTGTGTAGTCTTATACAGTTAAATTACATACATACCGGAGTCAGCTGTGGCTCAGTAGTAGCCTGCTTATCTCTGAGTCAAAAGGTTATGTGTTCAAGTCCTACTCCAGACACTGGAACACAAAAGCTCGACTGACACTCCAGTACTAAGGGAATGCTGCACTGCTGGAGGTGTCATCTTTTGGATAAGATGTTAAATTTAGGTCTTATCTGCTCTCCCAGGTGGATGTTGATTGATGACTTGATTGAAACATATAAGATCCTGAGGGGTCTTGACAGGGTGGATGTGGAAAGGATGTTTCCTCTTGTGGGAGAATCTAGAACGAGGGGTCACTGTTTAAAAATAAGAGGTCGCCCGTTTAAGACAGAGATGAGGAGAAACATTTTCTCTCAGAGGATCGTGAGTCTTTGGAACTCTCTTCCTCAAAAGGCGGTGGAAATAGAGTCTTTGAATATTTTTAAGGCAGAGGTAGATAGATTCTCGATAAGCAAGGAGGTGAAAGGTTACTGGGGTAGGCGGGAATGTAATCAGTTCAACCATGAACTTATTGAATGGCGGAGCAGGCTCGAGGGACCGAGTGGCCTGCTCCTGCTCCTAATTCGTATGTTGAAGATCCCATGCCACGATTTTGAAGAAGAGCAAGGGAGTTCTCCCTGGTCAATATTTATCCCTCAACCAACTTTTTTTTCAGTGATGTTATCTGGTCTTCATCTCATTGCTGGTTCTGCAAACTTGCTGTGCCCTGAACAGGTACAACAGTGACTTCACTTCAAAAGTAGCTATGGAGTGCCTTGGGACTTTGAGGTCATGAAAGGCGCTATACAAATGCAGATCTATGTTACATCAGAATAAAGCAAGCTGAAAAAGATGAAGCAAAACAAAATTTAACAATGAACGTCATTCAGATTACACTGGAATCACCAGTTTAATTTTCTTGCTGGCAATTAAATGCACCATTCTGATGTTGAGCTAAAGTGTTGACAAATCTTGAACTCATGGCCTACACATTAATGGAATGTGACATGAATAGTAATTTGTCTGGTCTCCTTTGCCTGTGTGGGAATGTGTGGCAGAAATCTGCCCCTTTGTAAACTGTCTCAAAACAAATTGCCCTAGAAATATGGGCACACCCCAACTTTACATATTGAAAGGAGTTATTGCCTGTTTCAGATGTGGCTACAGAATGCCTCTTCTTTCTCCTTACCCAATGTGGCAGACGATGCACTGCTGCCCTGAAATCACTGAATCACAGAACTGTTACACTGCAGAAGGTGGCCATTCAGCCCATCGTGTCTGCACTGGCTCTCAGTTCCATTCCCCTGCCTTCTCCCCGTAACCCTGCACATTCTTTTGATATAACAGTCTAATTCTCTTGTGAATGCTTCAGTTGAACCTGCCTTCATCACACTCTCAGGCAGTGTATTTCAGACCCTAACCACTCGCTGCGTGAAAATGTTTTTCCTCATGTCACTTTTGCTTCTCTTACCAAATACTTTAAATCTGTGCCCTCCCATTCTCGATCCTTTCACGAGTGGGAACAGTTTCTCTCTATCTACTCTGTCCAGACCCCTCATGATTTTGAATCCCTGTATCAAATCACCTCTCAGCCTTCTCTTCTCCAAGGAAAAAAAGAGTCCTAACTTCTCCAATCTATCTTCATAACTGATGTTCTTCATCCCTGGAACCATTCTCGTGAATTTTCTCTGTACTCTCGCCAATGCTCTCACACCTTTCCTAAACCATGGCGACCAGAAATAGACTCGATACTCCAGCTGAGGCCGAACTAGTGTTTTATACAAGTTCAACATAACTTCCTTGCTCTTGTCCTCTATGCCCCTATTAATAAAGCCCAGGAAACTGTATGCTTTATTAACTGCTCTCTCAACCTGTCCTGCTACCTTCAATGACTTATGCACATATACACCCAGATGCCTCTGCTCCTCACCCCCTTTAGAATTGTACCCTTTATTTTATATTCTCTCTCTATGTTCTTCCTAACAAAATGAATCACTCCACATTTCTCCACATTGAATTTCATCTGCCACCTGGCTGCCCATTCCACCAACTTGTCTATGTCCTTTTGGAGTGTTGTTTTGAAAGATTCATACATTGGATCTAGGTGTCTTTGGCAAGGCCAGCATTTATTGTCCAAACTTAATTGCCCTTGAGAAGGTGGTGGTGAGCCACCTTCTTGAACCTTTGCAGTCTGTGCGGGGTAGGTACACCCACAGTGCTGTTAGGAAGGGAGTTCCAGGATTTTGACCCAGTGACAGCGAAGGAATGGCGATTTCATTCCAAGTTAGGATGGCGTGTGGCTTGGAGGAGAACATGCAGGTGGTGGTGTTCCCATGCATCTGCTGTCCTTGTCCATGATGATTGTAGATGTCGTGGGTTTGGAAGGTGCTGTCTAAGGAGCCTTGGCGAGTTGCTGCAGTGCATCTTGCAGATGGTACACACCGCTGGCCCTGTGCGTCGGTAGTGGAAGGAGTGAATGTTGAAGGTGGTGGGCTGCTTTGTCCTGAATGGTGTGTGTTCTTGAGTGTTTTTGGAGCTGCACTCATCCAGGCAAGTGGAGAGTATTCCATCACACTCCTGACTTGTGCTTTGTACATGCTTTGGGGTGTCAGGTGGTGAGTTACCCCTGCTCGCTATATTGGGGCCTTAGAAGCTCCAGTGGAGTCTAAAACATAAGCACTACACAGATCAATTTATAAGTCATTATGACTTTACCATTTCAACACACTATCATTGCGCTCTGGGGGTAACTTAGGAGATCACTGTTCCTGCTAACATTGTATATGGATGGTTTAATAGGAGGTAAAAGGTCATAGCTCTGACTCCATTACTGCACTGGTGACCATGAAGGCTCCCCAATGAGATCAGGGCTTTGTCTCTTTCTCGTTCCTTGTTCTAGTTTGAATGTACACTGACAGGAAACAGCTCTACCACACCTCCCTCTCTCAACGCTGAATCTTCACTTCTCTCTCCTCCTTTAAGATGCTCATTAAAACCTACCTCTTTGACCGAACTTTTAATCACCTGTCCTAATGTCTTCATCTGGCTCAGTGTCAACTGTTGTTTGTGAAGCACCTTTGGACAGTTTATATGTTAAAAGGTGCTATATAAATGCAAGTTGTTGTTGGATTGTCATTTAGCCACAGCTGGTGTGTCACCATCTTTCTATGCTCTTTAATCCTTCTCCTAGAAGGGAGCTGGCTCAGGGTAGGAGGCTGGCAGCACTCTGGTGCTTTGCCCTTGTCCTAGCAGCCACTTGTCATGGTCAATGACTCTGAATTTGCCAGCCGCACCACGCTCTCTACCAGGGAGGCAAGGTGTGGACCTAAACATTGAGCCTGGATTTTCTGCCACTATCCCACCCCATACCCCCATCCACATAGAGTGGGATAGTCAGGAAACATTCAGAAAATAAAGAAGTGAGGGATGCCTCTTCCCTGATTTTACTCCCTTTGCCCCCCCCCCCCCACCCCCGGGAAACAGCTACTAGCTGCCACCATCCTATCCACTGCATGTAGGGTACAATTGGAGAGTGGTGCATGGCAAGACACCCACTTTCATGGCTTACACTCCTTCCACTGCTGCCTCCATGGACTACCAGGAGAATAGACCTTGAGGCAGGAAGGCCTCCTAATGTCCCCTTTGATAAACATCTCTCCCTCCTATAAGGCTATGATTGCCGCACATCATTAAACTTGAGCGATCTCCCTTACCATTGGACTCCACTTCATTGGACATTACTGTGATGATTGCAGGGGCTTCTGTTTCCTGATTGGAATCATACTGGCATCCTGACCTGCTTATATAAAATGGATCAGGATCAGGGCAGGTACAGTAACATCCAGGCCAAAGTGCCAGCAGGGTTCAACATCCACACATATCCTTTCCAACAAAACATGATTGATAGCAATGAGGAACAGGAACCTGTGAGGGTTTCCCCTTGCCTAGCCAGTAGACAATAGAGCCCACTGTAATCCCTTCCACTTTGCCATACGTGACAGCCTTGGCTTAGTGGGTAGCATTCTTACCTCTTTCGTCTGAAGGTTGTGGGACTCTCCAGACACTTGAGCACGAAATCTAGGCTGGCACTTCCGTGCAGCACTGAGGGAGTGCTGCACTGTTGAAGGTGCCGATTTGCAGATGAGATGTTCAACTGAGGCCACATCTGCCCTGGATTAAAAAATCCCATGGCATTATTTCAAGAAGAGCAGGGGAGCCCTGGACAATATTTATTTCTCAACCAACATCATTTAAAAAAAAAACCACAGACTGGTCTCTATCTCATTGCTGTTTGTGGGACCTTGCTGTGAGCAAACTGATGGTCGCATTTCCAACATAACAACAGATACTGCACTTCAAAATTATTTCATTGGCTGTAAAACACTTTGAGACATCCTGAGGTGGTGGAAGGTGCTATATGAATGCAAGTCCTTTCTACTGGCTGTAATCAGCTAACGGGTCATGGATCCTTTCGCAGATAACGACTGGATCAGCTGGATGAACCAGTGATCAGCTAATGTTAGCTTTCACTTTGTCCTTAATGGCCAAGAGTCATAGAGTTATACAGCACAGAAACAGGCCCTTCAGCCCATCGTGTCCATGCCAGCCATAAAGCAACTATCTATTCTAATCCCAAGAAGTCGATTTGTCAGTGAATCTGATTGACAAATCCTGAAACTCAAACAGCCCGGCTCTGATCCTTTGCTATTTCACATTATGGCAATGAATAATTCTCAAATCTGGTAAATATCAAGCACGTGACCTTAAAATTTAAATCCTCCTTACATTTTAATTAGCAGACTTTTTCTTTTAACAACTTGACCAGACAGATGCAACTTTCCTGTATTTGAACTCTGTTTGCCATGGTAGTATCGTTGGTGACATTTATTTCTCCCAGCTTTATGCTCACTAGGCTTTGAGGTCCATCTGTTACAATCTTAATTAGGGTTATGCTTGAGATATTAGTCGTGGTCTATGTTATTAAAGGTCTCTGTAACTGTGCAGCTAGAAACTGTCACCCTTAAGCGAAATGGAATCTGCTTATGTTTTGTGATTAATCACAGGAGGGTGAAATAAATTGTTACATTTTCCTTCGAAGCCTTCTTAATGGCCGGATCGTCAGCTCCCTGGGCCCTAAGGTCAGGAACTCCCTCCCTAAAGCGCTCCGCCTCCTTACCTCTCCCTCCTTCTTTAAAACGGTCCTTAAAACGTATCTCTTTGGCCAAGCTTTTGGTCACCTGTCCTAATACCTTCCGTCGTTAACGGTCCTGTGAAGGACCTTGGGACATTTTACTACATGAAAGGCACTATATAAATGCAAGTTGTTGTAGTGTCATCAGGCATTGTTTTGGAATATCTGTACAAAGTATTGTCAGGAAAAATGCAATGCTGAATGAGGATTTTTAACCTGCATGAAACTTTTTTAAAAGAAAATCTGGAATCCTACATTCAACTTTTAAACTGGCAGCTAAGATGGCAACCACAATTTGCATTGAAATACCTCACATTCCAAAGCATCGAAGTGGAGACGCATGTCTAAATAGCTCATATCCAGAACAATAGCTTGAACAATCGAGTAAATTATCTGGTATTACCCTTGTTAGCAAGACAGTCAAAGCCATCTTGGAGCATTCACTAGTGGAGACGAACCTCCAGGTGGTAACCATTGAAACAATTTTTTTTTAGATTTGGGATTCTTAGACTTTGGATCTCATTAAAATGAACAAAAAAGAATACACTGAAAGAATCATGTGACAGTCTCCCCAGTCTGTGTGAAGACGTGGAGTTTCTGTTACACACAGCAGACAAGCTTTGAGAGCTAATAGGTGCAGGACCCCAGTGGGGCTGTCTCTCTCTCTAGGTATACTGCAAGCTTAGAATCCTGTCCAATCCTATCATCGCTAAAGGTAGAGACCCCAAGGGAGAAAGGCACCTACATCATTATTTTCAAGAAAACCCTGAACCAGATGGGGAAGTACACTTCTACCAGCCAGGAACTTCAGAACCACAAATTCAGCTGAAAGACAACTGAATTACCAGACCCCACAGACTGTATATTTATTTTATATTTTTTTCTGGACTCCAATCCAACCTAACTATTCTTCATCACACTGTAACCTATTTGCGTGAAAGTTGGAGTGTAGTTTCTTATTTTATTTAGATCAGGTTTTGATTTTGAGTACAATAAAATAACCTCTTTCTTGTTTAAATTTTAAAAAAACCTGTACGATTGGTTCTGTTATGATCATAGCACAAAAAGTTAAACACTCTGAACTGGTAAGCACATTCGCTGTTTAAAAGAAATAAACCTTGTTGCAGTCAAATAAGGAGAGGGACAAGAGGGGAGCCTTTCGACTCCTCCTCACCCGATCGTAACAGTATTGACTCTAGAGCCATTCAAGGTATAAACTCAAAACAAGTAGAAAAAGGAAAGGCTTGTATTAATGATGGTGGTGGGGAGAAATTTGGCTTTGACGGGACAACTCAAAGTAGACCTCAGTAAATTGACCACCTGTTTTTCACCCCACCTGGTTGCGAAAAGAAAGTTGGGCAGTGTGTAAAACCAGATGCTGATTTAATATCATTAATTCTGTACCACTTCCTAGGATGAACTTCAGGCCCAGAGAGGTAGATTATGACTTTGTGCGATTATGTAAAATGGGTGACGGTGAGTCAGCAGCCTGCTTAACATCTCTATTTTCATTGACGTCCATTGGGGAAGATGTGGGGCTGAATTTTGATGAGCTCCCAAAGTTGAGCTCCGTGGCGAGGGGGACTGGAAGATCACAGCAACAGTGGCCTGCCATGGAGCCTGCGCCGGGATTGCTGGGCCCGATCTTCCCAGTGGCGGCAAGGCTCCATGGAGGCCCCCTGCTGCTGGGCAATGGGATCCAACTTTAAACGTTTAAATAAAGGACATGACTACATTAACATACCATTCACCGTGATCCTCTGTGCGATGGCCGGCACTCAAGTGCCTTCACTTTCACTATTCAAACAAGTAGGCATGGGGCATCAGTACAACGTATAAGGACATCATGACACCTCTGACCACCCTCAGTACTGCCCTGCAGCATCCCCCTAGATTGCAAGCACCAACTGAGTTAGGGGCTTGGTGAGTAAGGGGCGCGGACATATGACCAGGGCACAAGCTCCATTAACTGATCAGATTTGTAACAGAAGGCCCGCAGTTTTGAAACTGGTGCTAATGTGAGTTATTATATAATGTTAATATTAGAAAAGTCAGTCTGGAGTAAAAGTTAAACAATCCTTGTAAAACGCTCTATTACAAAGCAATTTTCTGCATACTATCAAAAAGCTATAATTGTGCTCATTGTTCCATGTACAATACAAGTGTGACATCAGTTTTACCTCGTGCAACATTTAATTTGAAATGTTCTTACTCCAAAGAAGCTGTCAGACTATTTAATTACATTGCAGCCGCTGCTTACTATCGGGCCAAGTTAGAAAAGGACGACATCTCTGCTGGAGTCGTAAAGTACAAATCTGTTCAGTAAGCAAAAACCACTGATTGGTTACCTACTGAAGGAGAAATTATATAATTAGCTGGCAGAATTTATTACAGGCTCATTGTGATGGTACTTGTCCGAACATTGAGATTTCAACCCAGGAGACAAAAACAGCAGACAAACCACATAATTAAGAAGAAAAGGTACAAACTGCGCACGGCCTTGCTCTGCCAGTGTGTGTAAGGTTAGGTGGGGAGGGAGGTGCGTGGGAGGTGGGTTCTGTTTATTGTTTGTAACCCTAACACCAGCCCAATTTGGTGGGGTGTAGCTACAGGTGCGAACAGGAAAGGATGTAGGAAAATCACTACTGCACAGCGTCCCAGTAAATGTGGGCCCCAGTAATTCCGGGACACGTTGTAAAAATGAATT
The DNA here is from genome assembly GCF_036365525.1 of Heterodontus francisci. Classification (NCBI taxonomy): domain Eukaryota; kingdom Metazoa; phylum Chordata; class Chondrichthyes; order Heterodontiformes; family Heterodontidae; genus Heterodontus; species Heterodontus francisci. Next base: position 42,023,506 of record NC_090405.1, on the reverse strand, counting down.
TAAGGTTGCTGTTTTCTATTGTGCCACATACAGTCATGCACTTCGATCGATTGCAATCCCCCAAACCCAGCCTTTTCAATGTTAAATTCCTCCCTGAAGCACTTGGCACAACTGAATATGACAGACTCTCAAGCACAAAGAACAGAATTATTGTTTGTTGACTTTTATTCTTTCGTTCTTGGATGTGGGCATCTCTGGCAAGGCCTCATTTATTTCTCATCCCTGGTTACCATTGAGGTGGTGGTGGTGGGCCTTGTTGAACTGCTGCAGTCCGTCTGGTGAAGGTGTTCTCACAGTGCTGTTGCATAGGAAGTTCCAGAATTTTGACCCAGTGACGACAAAGGAACAGCAGATACATTTCAATTTGGGGTGGTGTGTGACTTGAAGAACAACAATGGTGTTCCTATAAACCTGCTGTCTGTGTCCTTCCAGGTCAGGGGTTTGCAACCTGCAGTTCCGGAGCTGCCTGTGACTCTTTAACGCCACATTCTTGGCTCACAACCTTTTCCGGCTGAATCACATTAATATGAAAAAAGCCAAAATAAAATGAGGTCAAGAAAAGTAAGAGCTATGTTATTATTGTGGGGATAAAAAGCTAATCATTATGCTGCACTTTAGAGTTTCCAATAATTATTTTAATGAAAAACATCATTACGCTCGAAATAAACTTGTTCGAGTGGTTTAGCTACACCATGGTTAAAGATAATGCCTTTGGTTCAAGGAACAGGCCTTGTGGTTGTGACCATTGTTGATTCCAATATAGCTGAGATGATAAACTATTCTGGATGTGCTATTAGAAGCTTTTCTTTAATCACGAGAATCAATAGCTAAAAAAAACGTCTTAATTCTACACATCTTAAGTTAAAGTTTGTTTTAAAGTTGACTTTACTGACAAAATTATAGTTTAAAAAAAGTCAAAAACTGTGATAATTCAGTTAGGTACATTGCAATTTCTTTTTTTTTTCAATTGATAGATAAAATCAACACATGTATTTTATTTATTTTATATGCAAATTATGCATTCTACCAGAGACACTTGACAATGAGCCAAGTATTTGGTTTAGAAATGTCAAATTTTCATCCTGTAGCTCCTAATAGTTTTTTTTTAAAAAGGCTCTTCAGGTAAAAATAGTTGTAGACCCCTGTCCTACATGGTAGAAGTTGCGGATTGATGAAGGAGGAAGAAAGAAAACATTGTATGATGTATTTTTCTTATTGGTACGCTATCATAATTACATAGAATCGACAGAACAGGAACAGGTCATTTGGCCTAACTGATCCATGTTGCAGTTTATGCTCCACACGAGACTCCTCTCACCCTACTTCATCACATCCTATCAATGTAACCTTCCATTCCTTTCTCCCTCATGTATTTATCTTGCTTTCTCTTAAATGCATTTATGCTATTCACCTCAACAACTCCATGTGGTAGTGAGCTCCACATTCTAACCATTCTCTGTGCAAAGACGTTTCGCCTGAATTCCTCAGAATATGTGGCCTGCCCTCCCCCCCAAATCCATCAGAAATTTTAATGGACAGGCAAAGGGTCGATGGCCTAGCATAACTGGGCCGTGCCCCAAATTCCAACATCACCCAACCCAGATTATGATGGAGACAGTGGAATATTGAGGTTTGCCATTAACATTGCTGATGAGAAGAAGGAAGCCAGTCAGCGCCCTTCTTAGTGTCAGCCCTTCCCTTCAGAATTCCGAAGGGATCGTTCCCTCCCTGACACCCTGGCTCACGCCTCCATAACCCCCACCACCTCATCCCCGTCCCATGGCACCTTCCCCTGCAATCGCAGGAGGTGTAATACCTGCCCATTTACTTCCTCTCTCCTCACTATCCCAGGCCCCAAATACTCCTTTCATGTGAAGCAGAAATGTAATTGTACTTCTTTCAATGTAGTGTACTGTATTCGCTGCTCACAATGTGGTCTCCTCCACATTGGGGAGACCAAACGCAGACTGGGTGACCGCTTTGCGGAACACCTCCGCTCAGTCCGCAAGCAGGACCCCAAGCTTTCGGTTGCTTGCCATTTCAACACTCCCCCCCCTGCTCTCATGCTCAAATCTCTGTCTTGGGATTGCTGCAGTGTTCCAGTGAACATCAACGCAAGCTCGAGGAACAGCATCTCATTTACCGATTAGGCACACGACAGCCTGCCGGACTGAACATTGAGGTCAATAATTTCAGAGCATGATGGGCCCCCCATTTTATTTTTAGTTATTTTTTCTTTTTTATATATTTTGTGTTTATTTTATTTCATCTTAGTTTGTTCAGTTTGCTTACCCACTGTTTTTTTCATGCTTGTACTTGCGGCTGTTCAATTTTCAATCCGTTAACACCCTTTCTGTACTAATGCTTTGTCTTTCAACACACCATTAACATATCTTTGTTCCATGACCTTCTGGTCAGCTATTCTGTGACCTTGTCCTATCTACACCTTCTCCTTTGTTATCGCTTGCCCCACCCCCACTTTACTTGCTTATAACCTTTTACATTTAATATTTGCCAGTTCTGAAGGGTCACTGACCTGAAACGTTAACTCTGCTTCTCTGTCCACCGATGCTGCCAGACCAGCTGAGTGTTTCCAACATTTCTTGTTTTTATTTCAGATTTCCAGCATCCGCACTATTTTGCTTTTAATTTAGTGTTGGGTGAATTTATTTTGTAGCAAACAAAAATTATCCTGAGATGAGCATGACTTGTCTTAAAGATTTATTTTAGAAGTTCTTTTTTTGATTCTGCTTTGTCAGCAGTCATCTTGCTTTGAGGCAAGGTCTGCAGAAAGCATAGTGTCCATGGAGAAGACTTTCAGTCAGTGCGAATCCTTGCTTTATTTGCCTGCTGTGATCAATGATTATTTCATTGTAAACAACACAGGAAAGGAAGCATAGTATCGACAGATAGAATCTGAGCATAACTAGTCCCCGACCAATACTTTAATGTTTCCTGTCTGAAGAAGCAAAAACCAGTTTGCAATATGAAGCAGTGATCTGTTGTGTCCTGGTGAGTGGGAAATTGCAATTTTTCACCCTATTTTTCAAATTGCAGATGCTTTAGAGAATAAAAACAAACTAACTGAGCTAACTGAGATCTGCAGCAATCTTTTCTATGCTGCGGATGTATTGTTTGGAACCTGAGGTTTCTTTTTAACAAAGAGAGGCTGTAATTTGTACTTCACAGTCTCTAGTAGTCACTGCTGTTTAGTCCTTGTGCGTTTAAGCAAGTGCCTCCCTGACATGCTTGAATTCGTAATATTGTGCCTAACCTTATGAAGGTATTATCAGGGCAGAGAATATTCTGCCAACAGAACCGCTTTTGTTCCGATTGACAAACCATCACTTCCCGACATGAAAGCTATATCATGTGTTGATTTTTGTCTGACATGAATAGATTCTTCATTATTCAGGAATCTAGCAGAGAATATGGGATTGGATTAAAAGGAAAATTGGTTCCAATCTTACTTAAATAGGGAAAGGAAAGATTGGTGCCACACTCCCAGGGATTATGGAAAATAACAGATGCACATTCCACCATTTTCTATCCATTATTTTTGGTTTGTGGACAATAAAAGTTTGAGCGCACAGTGATGAACTCCTAGGGAGAGCCATTCGCTGCTGTAGAGGGTGGGAAGGAAGAATGGTCTCAATATTGGCTTGAGTGGTGCCGTGTTACACTGGAGGGCGGTGCCTGCAGGATGCAGTGTTTGGGACTTCATGCCATTTACATTAAAAACCTGGGCTGGATTTAGTGTTGGTGACAGGGATCCCCCAGCAGGGCCCAAAAGTAGGGGGCGACCCTGGGACCCGGGACCATATCTTGTCAGCGGCAGCCAAGAGCTGCTGGCCAACGAGAGGGCTGGCAGCTCAGCAGCGCCACCGGGACTGGTGGCCATTGCTGGGGTGCACCAGGTGGAGGAGGGCACATTGATGGTCCTGTGCCCTCACAACCAGTCAGACAGGCCCCGGCAAGTGGGGGTGGGGATGGGGATGGTGAGGACAGACGGTGCTTACGCCAGGGGCGGCCATTGCCGCAAGGGTGGCAGGTGGCCCCTCCGTGGTCCAATGACAGCCCAAAAAGGACCCCCTCCCCGCAACCCGTGGGAGGCTGCCAGTGTTTACCTGGTGGTCTCTCCACATGGCAGAGGGCCCACCCGCCACTGGCCAAATGCCAGCAGAGGTGGGAAGAGGCCTTTAATTGGCCAGTGAGTGGATCAATTGGACTCCGGGCGGGGAGGGCTGTCTGCCACCTTTCCTGCTGCTGGGAAGATGGCATGGTAGCTGGAAAATGGTGAGCACTCCCTCAGTACAGCACTAGAGTGCTAGCCCTAGATTTTGTGCTCAAGTCGCTTGAAGGGAGTTCAGGTTGGAGATCAGGGTACAGCACAATAGCACTAAATTTCTTCCCCATCCTCCATTGGCAGCTACAAATCACTGGGCGTAATTTGACTTTGGGCAAAACGGACAATGTTGAATCAAGTGTTCATTATACATCTCTCCCAATTTTCATTTCCTTTGAGGCGATATTGTCTATAGTACATCATTGACCAAAGTCTAAATTAACCTAATTGGAGGTCATGTATCCAAATTGGCAAATGAAAAAGGACGTAGACGTTTCAACACTTCCAACGGCTAGGGAATGTGATGAAGCAATTAAAAAAGCAAACAGAATTCTGATAGACATAAACATCATTGTAGTTTCAATCTCAAGAGGTTATTTTGAAGTGTCTCAGACTGCACTGTGCTCATTTCTGGTTAGCAAACCAGTGAAACATAGATGGGTATTGGAGCGGAGGCAGAGAAATGTCAGACAACTGATCCCAGGGTAGAGAGGTTGAGCTATGAGGAAACATTAGAGAATCTCAAGATAAACAGATTAGAGAGAAGAAGGTTAAACAGGGACATCACAGAGCTATTTCATACTGCTTAAAATCTCTGCCTTGCCAATATTGGAAATAACGGGCATTTGTGTGGATCTCAGTGGCTGAGAGTGGGTCTGGCGACGAGACTAGAATGTCAGTACATTCTCAAACTTTGTGCTAGCTTTCAGATTATTTTGCTTGATGCTTTCATAAAGTTTCATAGGCGTAATTGGACAAGAGCAGGCATACAAAACAGGCCGAATCACTGAGCATTATGCAACACGTCTCATATTCAGTTCGATTGAAGTCAATGGAACGGGATATCTGGCAGAGTGTGTAACGCATGACCAATGGGAGACCATCTGTTTCCCGCCCCCGCTCATACCCGATTTCACCACCCCTTGACACCTACCTAGCTCCCTTTTTACTTCGACATTGGGCAATCTCCGTTCATGACATGCCAAGCTCTGTTTAAGGCTTGCTGTGAAAGATCTAGGCTTGTAAAGACTCGCCTCAACCAGCTGAAACACTTCCAATCCAAAACTGAGGTAAGTCATCTTCTTCTGTATGAACTCAGAATCTGAATAGGTCTTTTTTGACCCTTTATAATGCATGGATAATTTGAATTGAATTGATTTACATTTAGCACTGATAACTTGAACACAATGGAAAACAACATAAAACCTTTGCAAGTGCAGAATGCGTTGATGCTGCAGTGTATATCAAACATCACATAAGCACCAAATGTCAACATGTACAGTGCTCTGTTCAGACCAACCTCGAGTATGATGGACAGTTCTGCTTTCACAAGGGAAATGTTCAAGCTTCAAAGGCAGCACAGACGAGAAAGCCATGGGGAGCAACCTTGAAGTCAAAACTTTGAGTTATTAGGACAGACTTGGGCCTATCAGCCTGGAAAAGTATTGTTTGAAAGGCCATCTTGTAGAGGATACAAAATACTGAACTGAATGCATAAAAGTAATCCTGGAATGTTATTCTCAATGAAATTGTGAGTAGGTAAGTGGCAAGTTTAGGATTGATATCAAGAAGTCCTTCTTCACACAAAGACTGATCAACATATCGAATGGACTTCTAGAGAGAGTAGTGGAGATGAAAACTCTGTTATCATGTATGAATCTGCAATCGTGGGATTACAGAGTCTTTCTAAATGGATGAACTAAGGTGAGTCGAATGGCCTTCCTCTTGCGATTAGTGCAGCCAAACTGAGCAAGGATCATAATTGACCCATTGGCAATAATATTTTGTGTCCTGAAGCTTCTAGCTAACCAAACTGTTCCTCTGCTCAAACTGCGTGTGCTTCCCAATGAATCATACTTTCTCACGTCTAAGTAAAGACGCACCATACTGAAGGTGCTCAGACATCTGTTCACTATTCACACCTGATGTAGACTTTGTTAAACCAACATGAAAGTGTCTTCAGGCAAGATGTAATCACTGCCACTTGATAAGCCTTCAGAGATGCTGAGTGTGCATTGCGTTGTCTCAATTATTTAGTAACTAGATGAAGCAATGACTGTCTCAATTACTGTACATCATTTAATTTAATATGCTTTTTGATTTATCATTTTCAACATTGAATCCCGTGGGATTGCAGTTCTAGACAATGAATTTTATTGATATGTTCAGAGATAGTGCCATCTGCAGTATTTTTGTATGAAATAAAACTGAGGAGTTCTCAGATTGTTAAATTGTATCTCAGCATTGAGGATGATGTAATTGAGCTAATTAAAGGATTCGATGGGGTAAATAGAGAGAAACTATTTGCAGTGGCGGGAAGGTGCAGAGCCAAGAGGCATAACCTTAAAATTAGAGCTAGACCATTCTTTATACAAAGTGTGGTGGAAATCTGGAACTCTCTTCTCAGAAAGTTGGGGGTCAATTGAAAATTTCAAAACGAGATTGCTAGATTTTTGTTAGGCAAGGGTATTAAAGATTATTGACCATGGCTGGTTAATGGAATTAAGATACAGATCAGCCTTGATCTAATTGAATGGTGGAACAGGCTTGAGGGGCTAACTGGTCTACTCCCATTCCAATGTTGTGAGAACTTCTTTTAATCTGTTACTACTTACTGTGAGTCAAGAAAATCAGCCATTGCTATAACATCTCTTCTTTGATTCCCACATCAGTGCATCGTGAAAAAAACTTATTTCAGTGGAGGGATGAAAGCAACCAGGGTGTCAAACCTCCTTTCTCCAGCTCTAAGTAGTGTCTTGAGATCTTTAACGTTCACCTGCAGAGGTAGATTGAGTTTAACATTTGATTCGAAAGACAGCACCTCCGAAACTACAGCACCCAGCGTAGCATCAGCCAAGATAAATGCACAAAGCGGGCCTAGTACCTCAATCTGTTGCCTTAGTTACCACTGAGCTAAAGTAGCATTATAACTAGAAAATCCATTATCACTTTCTGAGGGCACCCAACAGCAGGGCGGGGTGGGACAATCAAAAGAACATAAGAAATGGGAGCGGGAGTAGACCATATGGCCCCTCAAACCTGCCCTGCCATTCAATAAGATCATGGCTAATCTAAAAGCAAAATACTGCGGATGCTGGAAATCTGAAACAAAAACAAGAAATGCTGGATTCACTCAGCAGGTCTGGCAGCATCTGTGGAAAGAGAAGCAGAGTTAACGTTTCGGGTCAGTGACCCTTCTTCGGAACTCATGGCTAATCTTCTGCTTCAACTCCACTTTTCTGCCCATTCCTCACATGGGGGGTGGGGGGTGGGGCGGTGGTTGGCATCCTTCCATCTATGAAAGATGATGGACACACAGCAAAAAATGCAATTAAGTGGGCTGTCTTCTCTTGGCACACCTTTGTTGATGACTGTGAAGGCCAATCTTTGAGAGGAAGGTTCTGCCACAAGTGGTGCACGTGAAGCTGCCAAGTGACGCTGTGAGTCGTCATTTCTGACACTGACGCCTGTTGCCAAGCTGCTGTCACAACTGGTCATCGTGGCAGTGCACACCAGTCCACAGGATGTGTCGCCATTTCCCTCTTTCACCGGCTAGTGACTCCCAAGTGTGATCGTCGACATTTAGGGCTTTCATGTCACGCTTGCAAGCATCCTTGGAGTGGAGCTTTGGGCACCCCCCCCATTCATCTGGCCCGGCTACCTTACCATCCTGCGGACATGTCCGATCCACTGAAATTGCCTCAGTTTAATTAGTGCCAACACAATTGGGAGCTCTGCCTGTGAGAGGACTGCCGCATTTGTGATTTTGTCCTGCTAGGAAATCCCCAATAATGTGCCATGGACAGGTCCTGACAGAACAACAATCGGTCTGTCTTAGCCTTCAATATACTCAATGATGGAGCATCTGCAATCCTGTGCAGTAGAGAATTGCAAAGATTCTAAACGAAGAAATTTCCCCTCCCCTCCCCTCCCCTCCCCTCAATCCAAAATGATCAACCCCTTATCAGGGCCATTCAGAGTACTTAGGAGCTTGGAGGAGAGCTCCTGCTCCTCCCAACTTCATATTAACAGTAAAAAAAATTTTACCTGGGCGTCAAGGCCTAGGCCACATCTGTAATGAGTTCTTTATGTTGGCTGAGGCAACATAAGTGAGATGCATGGGGCCCAATTTGCTGAAAACCTCAAACAGGTTTATTAACAGCTAAACTATCAGAGCCAGTACAGAGCAAACTATTTATTCTGAGTGCTATATTACAGAGTGACTAAGGCTTGTAGTCACATGACTGCATCCTGGTACTTAGCTCATTAGCATACAGAGTTCTTAAAGGGACATCACTCTTAAGGTGATCACACAACAACATCCACGTTCATAAGTACCTGAGCTTAGCAGGCCCATGGCCTGTTGCAGTCCAGTAGTTTCATTTCTGTACAGGGTCCTTCAATGGTCATTAGGCTCTTCGTTGGTATATTCCAAGGGCCTTATGCCTGTTTGAGCTGGTCATGTGGGATGCCAAGAGGTTCGAAGTATTTAGTAAAGAGATCAACACCTACATGGCCATCCCACTGCTAAATTGGTTTGCTTTGCACTCATTTTACGCCAAACAATTGGGCGGAAGAAGCACCAATTTCTACTTCATTAGGAGAAATGAAAGCTTGGCCCAATTCTGAATCTTTTTTTTGGTTTGGATAAACTTACACTTTTAAGCCATCACTTGCTTTAGCACTGATGATGCCTTGGCAAGTGTTTCAAGCAGCACTGATGGCGAATGGCAATCCATTAAAAGTCATTTTCCTCTTAATAGAAGCAATTGAGTGTTAGTTTTGTGCCGAATCACTGGTAGCTTTCCTGGGCAGACAGTTAAAAAGAAAGAAGGGCTTGCATTTATGTAGCGCCTTTCATAACCTCTGGACATCCCAAAGTGCTTTACAACCAGTTAAGAACTTCTGAAGGTTGTTTTTTTTTTCTTATTTCCTTTCATTCTTTATTAAATGGAAATCCAAGAAGAGAGTAAAACAGGATGAGTATGTCAAAGCCAAGACCACAGCTAGTGATTCCTTGCAATAAAAATGGAAACAAAACCCATAATTATATTATCATTGGCACTGGCCTCAACTGCAGTGTTGGTTCCTGGTGTAAACAGGATGTGACCAGGTTACTAAGCAACAGATGACATAAGTAGCTGAATATAAGGATGTGGCTCAGTGGGTAGCACTCTTGTTTATGAGTCAGAAGGTTGTGGGTTTAAATCCCATTCCAAAGACTGAAACACAAAAATCAAGGCTGATAGTCCAGTGCAGTACTGAAAAAATGCCATACTATCAGATGAAATGTGCTTAGGCCCCCTCACATAGATGTAAAGGATCCCATTGCACTATTTCAAAGAAGAGCAGGGGAGTATTTCCCTGGTGTCCTGGCCAATGTTTATCTCTCAAACAACATCATAAATAACAGATTATCTGGTCATTATCACATTGCTGTTTGTGGGAGCTTGCTGTGCACAAATTGGCTACCCTGTTTCCTACATTACAACAGCAGCCACACTTCAAAAGTACTTCATTACCTGTAAAGCACTTTGGGACGGACCGGTGGTTGTGAAAGGTGCTATGTAAATGCAAGTATCTGTTTTTATGAAACTTCACAGGGATCCTCCATAAAATTTAAAAGGAAGCTCTTCCTCCAGGCAGAATGGGGCTGTTTCCGTGTTGATATTCATTAGGCTCCTGCCTGTTTCCAACAGGAGCTCTGGTCGTCTAATTTGAGAAATGGCAGGAAACACACGGGAAGTTGATAGTCTAGTTTCCCACAAGGCTTTCATCTAGTACCACCTTGATTTTAGACTTAAGTGGGGCAGTACCAAAATGAAGAATACCCTGATGTATCTCACTCTATGCCCTCTGCAGTGCTCCATGAACTAAGGAAACACACTCAGCTAACGCTCAAGGCAAGTGAGTTGGAATAACTGCTTTAATACCATCATCCAAGCTGGCAATGAAATGCTCTTAAATCTTTAAGCAACGGTTATAAAGTGGCAAACATCCCTTTACACTCATATCATTTCTATTAAAATTATAAAACAGAGGAACATTTTACTGCTTTAGTTCTTTGCGAGATGATGTGGAAATGCTATTAGAGTTCTCAAAGAATTAAGCCAATTCCTGTGCATGCTTCTAAATCGGGTTATAGCAGAATGGTTTCAGAGTCAACTAAGCTGTTTACTTATCTGCTAAAGCTGATCAACATAAGAAATAACTCATAAACCTATTAGCGAGAACACAACACTGTAGAAAGGGGGAAAATTAAGGAGGAAATTCTCTATTAGCCAATCACAGCATGAAAGCAACAGTAGCTATCTAGTGTCCTGTTGCCCCTAATGCTCATCATCCTGGCTGAAAAAGGCTTCCATGTTGGTGATAAGGGTACAGGAAATCTAGAACTCTCTCCCCAGAAAAGCTGCTGAGGCTGGAGGTCATTTGAACATTCCAAAGCTGAGATTGAGAGATTTTTGTTTGGCAAGGGTGTTAAGGATTACAGAACCAAGGCAAGTAGAGAGGTTTCAGATGCACATCAGCTATGGTTAATTGAATGGCGAACCAGGCCCAAGAGGCTGAACGGCGTCGTTCTGTTGCTGTTAAAGTGAACATTATAACAGGGATCATTGAAAAGAAATCAGGAGAGAAATTCCTTGCCGATGTCCCCGCTACCTACTCTGGGATTCTGAGGCCAAGTGCACAGCATCAACTGCTGCCCTAAGTGACATCAGCAAACACAGAAATGGCCATGGATGGAAGCGGGTATTTTCTTGGTCAAATGACATTGTTTCATCTATATGTTGTTTCTGGTTCCCAGATGTTTGAAAGAATCACACTTTAAACTTTGAAAAGGCTGGAGTCAGTCTTGTTTATTACAGTACCATGCTTTGTGCTGTAGAGCCTGATTCTTGTGTTACATATAACATGAGTCCTTAGTGCAGCCGTGAATGAGGCCCCCCCACTGAAACACTTAAACATGACAACTAGTTCCTGGCTAATTAGTTCCTAACAGTTTATAGATGGTATAACAATATATACATATATAACAGACATGCTCTGTGATATACTGCACCCGCTAAGCCATCGGAAACCATCAGAACCTCCATTATCTTCTAGTCTTCTAGGCTGCTGATGTTTCAAGTCTTTGTGAAGAGGAGGTATCTGCCAAATGCTAATTCCTCCCACGTTGGAGCCAGCCAGCCACTATTTGCTCATTATTGTCTGGCACCGTTTACGCTTCCTCACTTATTTATCAGTTAGCCTTTGTATTTTCAGCCATTTCTGCCGATTCCTCAAGTCACTCTCTGCCTGAAATCTCACTTGAATGATGTTTGAACCAAGGCCACAAACCAATCTGTCTCTTGCGTTCTTCTTCCAGAAATTATCTCTACTTAAAGCTTTTTGACGTCTCTTGGACTCTGCACTGAATTTAGCACTGCAAGATAAGACTGTGATTGGATCGAACGAATATCACCATAGCAATAGGCAGTTTGACCCATGATGCCTGTGCTAATGCTAGCTCTCTCTCTGGAGTTGTCCACACTAATCCCATTTCCCTCTTCTTTTTCTGCTGCCTTTAATATCTTTTTTCTTCAAGTTTCATCTAATTTCCATTTGAACGTTGTGAGTTTTTGATAATTTATTTATTCATTCTTGGATTGTGGATGTCGCTGGCAAGGCCAGTATTCATTGCCCATCCCTAGTTGCAATGAGATGGAGGTCATGTGCCACATTCTTGAACCGCAGATAGCAGTTGGATGGAACTGAGTGACTTGCTAGGCCATTTCAGAGTCAAGCGTGTTGGCATGGGACTGGTTTTGTACGGAGCTCCAGCAACCCGGGTTCAATTCTGGGTACTGCCTGTGTGGAGTTTGCAAGTTCTCCCTGTGTCTGCGTGGGTTTTCGCCGGGTGCTCCGGTTTCCTCCCACAGCCAAAGACTTGCAGGTTGATAGGTAAATTGGCCATTATAAATTGCCCCTAGTATAGGTAGGTGGTAGGGGAATATAGGGAAGGTGGGGATGTGGTAGGAATATGGGATTAGTCTAGGATTAGTATAAATGGGTGGTTGATGGTCGGCACAGACTCGATGGGCCGAAGGGCCTGTTTCAGTGCTGTATCTCTAAATAAATAAATAAATAAGTAGGCGAGACGGTTAAGGACAGCAGTTTTCCTACCCTAAAGGATAATGGTGAACCAGTTGTTTTTTTTTATGACTATCAACAGTTGTGGTCACTTTTACTAATACCAGCTTTGTTATGTTTTACTAGGCTCATCTCCAGTGCACATTTATGGAAGATTATCCCATCCATTACAAAATCCTTCAGTTTGTCTAACTTACAGTATCAATTCTGAGCCAATGCCACCTTCTTCCTGTCTAGGAAGCATACAAATAATCTTCGGGGGAGAAAAAAAGTCTTGTTTGCCCACTCTCCTTGTGTGCTTACTCTAACACTGTTGACATTCTTATTGGAGCAGAGTTTCCAAATTAGCCAGCCCATGCCACAGAGATTCGAGGAGCACCATTCATAATATCACACACAGGCCTGGTTTTGCAATATGAAACACTTTGGCAGGTTTGCTCATTCAGAAACTCTGTCGGATATGCTTCAATCTTCCAGCAAAGTCTTTGCTACACAAAATGTCAAAGAAAATGACCTTTCATCACTTATGGTTGCATTTGAAAACCCTTAAAAACAGTTAACATTCGGAAAATGTACCATAAAAACATCAGCTTCAAACGTTTCACTAAGCAAAGTATCCTTATGTATACTGTTATGAAAGTGATTCTGTTTCTGTTAAAAATATTTTTAAAAGGAATTCATAGTTAAACTGAATAAATGTTGGACCAGTTTTTTTTTAAAAGAGAGCCATGAAGGAGGCAGTGAAGGAACTGGTGGCAAAAATTTTATTGGTTCTGACATGACTCAAGTTGAAGATAGAACAGAAACCTTGGTAACGGGCAGAGAAGTGACAAGCGCCTCTTTGATTGGACAAGCCCAGTAGCAGCAGAGCACACCTGGAAGGGCAGAAAACTCAGAAGTTTTTTTTGGTTGTGAGTCAGTATGTGTGTTTTACCTTCTGGAGTGAGTGGAGATAAAGTTAAGTCTGCTGAAGAAGTGTCAAGAAAGGAGAGAAGACCATAACCCAGTTTGTTTTCCAATATTTCTGAAGGGCCCTGAGAAGTCCAGTGTGTCAATTCATCTTGTTTTCTGTATTTGAAGAAAGCCTGTTAAAAATAATTCTCAACACCACCTGAAAAGAACTGTTCTGGAAGACCCTAGTGACCTGTCTACATGTACTCAGATGTTAGACTGTATGCTAGTTTTGGAACAATATATCTCATCTGCTGTTTTCTTAAAAAAACGAGCAAGTAATCTGCCCAAGTTTTTTTTGTCTGTAACAGAGCTCTAAATTTTTAAAAATTCCCTTTTTTTTCCGGTTAACTGGTATATATGTGTGTGTGAGTGTGAAGGGACTAAGGTCAAAAAAAGAGGAATATTTAAAATTTCAATCTGTGTGTTTATGTTTTACTTCATTACTAGTTAAGACTTGTTTTATAATAAACTGCTGATGGTGTTGTTTATTAAAGAAACCTGGTTAGTGTGTTCTATCCTGGGAAAAATAGAGTACATGATTGACCATATCGATAAATGGGAAAATTTAAAATAATATGTTGTGATCCGTGGAGGAGTGGGACTAGAATAAATGGTGCACTCCTCCCACCTTGGTCGTAACAATACAAAACCCTAAGAATGTTTTTTCTTCAGTCTGTTCATGCCAATACCACTGCATTGAAGTTTTGCTTGAGGAAATTCTGTGGAGACTTTCATAAAAGATACATTAAAATTGAGCTTTTCAGCACCAATACAAGCACAACAGGACTGGAGCACACTGACTGCCTGCTGACCTCCTGTTTAGCCTAAATGCCAAGGATTTTGGTCAACTGTCTGAATATCGCTTTATGTGGCCAATTGTGTCCGGACACTTCCATGTAGTACCTTGGGACATTTACTACATTAAAGTGCTATATAAATGATGTGGTTGTTACTGTTGTTGATATAATGAGATTAAGTACTAAACTCAAAGATAGATAAGGCAATGATAGCATCAGTCCAAGAACTGAATGTAAATAAAGGGATACAACAAATTAAAAAAAAACACTTGTCCTGCTTAGTTCAAGTTGCGGTTTTAATAATTCACTAGCCAATCTCCCGTGCAGTTGCTCATAGGTGGTGCAGGTCTAAAATGACACAAATCTATGAACTGAAATGAAGGGATATATAGGGCACTGTGATGGATCTTCCATCGTTCAATAGGAATGGATGAATATTAGAAGACTGATAAATGTAGTATAACATATTGGAGAGGGAGTGAAAGCTATAAATCCTGTATATTTAACTCCATCAGGACTGTGCCAACTCTTTCTTTGAAAGTGCTATCCAAGTAGTCCCAATCCCTTGCTCTTTCTTCACAGCCTCCCAAATTTTCCCCTAAGCAAATGTGTATCCAATTCCATAAGCTGCATTCAAACTCTCAAACTGGTAAGTGGTCCTTGAACTCTGGATTATTATTCCAGGCCTTGGGTTTACCAGTCCAGTAGCACAACCACCACACTACTATTTATATGCGGATGATAGCCAGCTTAGGTTTACAATGCTTGATACATTTATTACATGTTTGGAACATGCCACAACTGCAGATAAAGGATCTGCGGTTGATGTACATTCAAAAAGTGGTTTCTCAGAAAAGGCTTACTAATAAAATAGAGGTGCATGCATTTGAGGAGAAGGTGACAAATGGAGCAGAGGAAACAGATGGATAAATAAAAAGCAAAGAAGGGACTTATTAGAAAGGTCTTTTGTATGGAAGCAATGATTAGAGGAATTTTACGGGGATTCAGTCTCAGCTTCGCTGCTGTTCCTCACCTTTGCTAATGACTTGAATATATACAAGAATAATAAATGGAGCGTCTAAGTCTGCAGATGGTACCAAATAGAATTGCATCCCAAACTGTGAAGCACAGGCAATTATTAATCAGAAAGATTCAGAGGTGTCATGCTCTCTGAATATGAGTGAGAGAAACATTAGTTTGACACATTCATTATAGAAGCTGTCTCAAGCAATAATTGTACTAAGCATTAGAAACTGGAGTAGTACCAGCCCAGGTTAATATAAAGTATGGAGATATTCCAAGACCTTAGCCACAAAGAGAGAAAACTTCCTCTGTGCAATAAATGCAGAAAATTATCAATCCCTTCTGTAGGACAGGTTTATGACTTCCCATCAATTTACTTCAAGAACTAAAAGAAAGGGTCAATATTGAATGATTCTGCCAGTGCAATACATCAGGGAAAGCATGTCTGGAGTTTGAAAATGACCAAATGGAGTCTTCAGGTGAAATGGAACTGGCCCAAATTGCACTGATGTACTTCAGAACCCATTTGAAAGTCATATCTCTGGTCCTCATTTTTGAATAGTTTTGTGATTTTATCTTATTATTTTTAGCTAAGTAGCAAAACTTACAGCGATGCACCAAGGCTCCTTAGACAGCACCTTCCAAACCCGCGACCTCTACCAACTAGAAGGACAAGGGCAGCAAATGCATGGGAACACCACCACCTGCACGTTCCCCTCCAAGTCACACACCATCCTGACTTGGAACTATATCGCCGTTCCTTCACTGTCACTGGGTCAAAATCCTGGAACTCCCTTCCTAACAGCACTGTGGGTCTACCTACCCCAAATGGACTGCAGCAGTTCAAGAAGGCAGCTCACCACCACCTTCTCAAGGGCAATTAGGAATGGGCAATAAATGCTGGCATAGCCAGTGACGCCCATATCCCATGAATGAATAAAAAAAAATTTGGGAAGCAGAGAAGTAGAGTTGGTGGGCACACATGGGTTTTGCTACATGACAAGCTGAGGAGCTAAGGGATTAAAAACAGAGACGATGAATTTCATTTTGGGCCTAGGGCAAAATGGGGTAGCGAATCAGCAGCCTGTTACCCCTTGCCCGATTCAATTGAAAAGAAAATCAGGCCAAGTGTCCATTAGGTTGGCAATGCGTTATCGCCCATCTTGCGCTACCATCCAAGATGAATGTCTCCCCGAGGCCCTACAGCGCCAACCCAAGCAGGATGGTATCATTACAAACATGGATGGAGGATTTCCCAATGGAAAAGTGTGACAAGCATGTGCGAAAGTAAGGTCGTACAGACAAGAAGTGCAAACAAACATAAGTGCCACTTTCTTCCAAATATGGGCGGAAACCCAGGAAAAACAACATAAACAACCGCTGATGCACTTTCTCCAGAGTTTCTGCTAATCTTCTGCTGAGGTTAAGGGAGGATATTGAGGAATGGAAATTCTGCCTATAGACTTAAATATAGATGATAACTAAAATGTCAACTGCACTGTGAGTCTTTGTGCTTTATTGGGGGCAATGTTAAATCAACTTCTGAAGCAGAGTCAATTCTAATTTGACAAAAATTAGGAAATTTTGACGATACAGAGCAGATCAATCAGCATCTATGAAGAGAACAGGCAAGTTAATGTTTTGAGCTTTGTTTCTTCTTTAGAGCTTGAAATGGAAAGAAAAAACATTTTAATAGAATCAGAGTAAAGAGGAGGGTAAGGAAAAATATTCAGAGAGGAATGGTCAGTGATCTGTTTAAAAGAAAAACAAGATGTACAATACTGGCATGATTTTTGCATCAGACAATTAAGAGTTTCAAGAAAAACTGAAGAATGTGTGAATAGGCAAGACAGTAAGAGATATAACCAAGGATACTGTGATATGATAGGGGATTGTCAGAAGGCTATAGTTTAGGTTTAAAATTAGAACAGGAAATGTTGGCAAAGCAAGATGGAGTCTGTTAGCCCCATTCCCCCCAAAAGTACAGGTCAACACAAAAGGGCACAGATTAACCCATCAAGACAGTGTTCTGACAAAGGGTCTACACCCCAAGCATAAATCTGCTTCCACTCCCCTGACTTGACTTAGCCTGCATCAGTACTACTATCCGCTCGGATGGAAACCCATTTTTTAAATCAAAAAACAGCAAAGTAACTATCAATGTGAGCGCCGTGCATTAATGTACATCAACAACTGTACAGAAGCAAGTTCAACAGAGGCGGAGGGGAGGGAAAATCCATGAATCATACAGAAGTGAAAGGCATGAAATGATAACACTGTAGCGCAAACCTAGTAAGCACACTAGTTGTAACGTAATGTCCCTGCAATGCATGCAATGAGACAGTTTGTTGGTTTTGGAGTATTTGACAGTAACCCTAACCCTTGCTTCAAATCATTTTGTAGAGAGTTTCAATAATCGGTATTTGGCAAACAACAATTACTTATTTTAATATAGCATCTTTAACATAATAAAATCTCCCAAGCACTTCATAGGAGCATTGTAAAGCAAAATTTGGCACTGAGTCACATAAAGTGGTATTTGAGTAGGTGACCAAAAGCTTGGTCAAAGAGGTAGGTTTTAAGGAGCGTCTTAAAGGCAGAAAGTGAGGGAGAGGTGAAGAGGTTTAGGGAGGGAACTCCAGGGCCTAGGCATCTGAGGCACAGCCACCAATACTGGAAAGGTTAAAATCAGGGATGCTCAAGAGGGTAGAATTAGAGGAGCACAGATATCTCAGAGGGTTGAGGGGCTGGAAGATACTACAGAGATAGAGAGAGGCCATGGAGGGAATTGAAAATGAGAATGAGAATTTTGAGATCAAGGCATTGCTTAACCGGCAGTTAAAGTAAACCAGTAAGCACAGGGATGATGGATGAATGGGACTTGGTGTGAGTTAGGAGACAGGCAGCAGAGATTTGGATGATCTCAAGTTAACAGATACACGGACAGCAAACAGCTGAAAGGAGAAGATGACTTGCAACATGGGTTGCCGATTTGCTGTTGTCTGTTCTGGACTTTGATCAAAGCCTATATAAACATTGGGACAGGATTAGGTCCCTACATTTCCTACATCAATTACATTTCAACACTTATACTCACCACTGACAACTCAGTCATGGCCAGTCCAGCCTACTGCTGTCTTCAACTAACAAAATATGGACAGCATTTACAGTAAGCCAAAGCAAGGACTTACAAATCAAGCATATCCATATTATAACATGCACAGAGGAACTTTATCACTGAATAGACAGCAGGCAAAGAGGGCTCAGTGAGAGTCTAATTCCGATACCAACACCATACCTCTTCTTTGGCCCCCTTATCTCGAGAGACAATGGGTAAGCGCCTGGAGGTGGTCAGTGGTGTGTGGAGCAGCGCCTGGAGTGGCTATAAAGGCCAATTCTAGAGTGACAGGCTCTTCCACAGGTGCTGCAGAAAAATTTGTTTGTCGGGGCTGTTACACAGTTGGCTCTCCCCTTGCGCCTCTGTCTTTTTTCCTGCCAACTGCTAAGTCTCTTCGACTCGCCACACTTTAGCCCCGTCTTTATGACTGCCCGCCAGCTCTGGCGAACGCTGGCAACTGACTCCCACGACTTGTGATCAATGTCGCAGGACTTCATGCCACGTTTGCAGACGTCTTTAAAGCGGAGACATGGACGGCTGGTGGGTCTGATACCAGTGGCGAGCTCGCTGTACAATGTGTCTTTGGGGATCCTGCCATCTTCCATGCGGCTCACATGGCCAAGCCATCTCAAGCGCCGCTGACTCAGTAGTGTGTATAAGCTGGGTAGTTGGCCGCCTCGAGGACTTCTGTGTTGGAGATACGGTCCTGCCACCTGATGCCAAGTATTCTCCGGAGGCAGCGAAGATGGAATGAATTGAGACGTCGCTCTTGGCTGACATACGTTGCCCAGGCCTCGCTGCCATAGAGCAAAGTACTGAGGACACAGGCTTGATACACTCGGACTTTTGTGTTCCGCGTCAGTGTGCCATTTTCCAACACTCTCTTGGCCAGTCTGGACATAGCAGTGGAAGTCTTTCCCATGCGCTTGTTGATTTCTGCATCTAGAGACAGGTTGAGCCTAGGTAGGTGAACTCTTGAACCACTTCCAGAGCGTGGTCGCCAATATTGATGGATGGGGCATTTCTGACGTCCTGCCCCATGATGTTCGTTTTCTTGAGGCTGATGGTTAGGCCAAATTCATTGCAGGCAGACGCAAACCTGTCGATGAGACTCTGCAGGCACTCTTCAGTGTGAGATGTTAAAGCAGCATCGTCAGCAAAGGGGAGTTCCCTGATGAGGACTTTCCGTACTTTGGACTTCGCTCTTAGACGGGCAAGATTGAACAACCTGCCCCCTGATCTTGTGTGGAGGAAAATTCCTTCTTCAAAGGACTTGAATGCATGTGAAAGCAGCAGGAAGAAGAAAATCCCAAAAAGTGTGGGTGCGAGAACACAGCCCTGTTTCACGCCACTCAGGATAGGAAAGGGGTCTGATGAGGTGCCGCCATGTTGAATTGTGCGTTTCATATTGTCATGGAATGAGGTGATGATACTTAGTAGCTTTGGTGGACATCCAATCTTTTCTAGTAGTCTGAAGAGACCACGTCTGCTGACGAGGTCAAAGGCTTTGGTGAGATCAATGAAAGCAATGTAGAGGGGCATCTGTTGCTCACGGCATTTCTCCTGTATCTGACGAAGGGAGAACAGCATGTCAACGGTCGATCTCTCTGCATGAAAGCCACACTGTGCCTCAGGGTAGACGCGCTCGGCTAGCTTCTGGAGCCTGTTTAGAGCGACTCGAGCAAAGACTTTCCCCACTATGCTGAGCAGGGAGATTCCACGGTAGTTTTTGCAGTCACCGCAGTCACCTTTGTTTTTATAGAGGGTGATGATATTGGCATCGCGCATGTCCTGAGGTACTGCTCCCTCGTCCCAGCACAGGCATAGCAGTTCATGTAGTGCTGAGAGTATAGCAGGCTTGGCACTCTTGATTATTTCAGGGATAATGCTGTCCTTCCCAGGGGCTTTTCCGCTGGCTAGAGA
Organism: Heterodontus francisci; assembly: GCF_036365525.1. Classification (NCBI taxonomy): domain Eukaryota; kingdom Metazoa; phylum Chordata; class Chondrichthyes; order Heterodontiformes; family Heterodontidae; genus Heterodontus; species Heterodontus francisci. Next base: position 42,003,213 of record NC_090405.1, on the reverse strand, counting down.
ATCAATGGCATCACTGAGTTCCGATTTTGTTGGCTGTATGTCCAGCTCATCCATGACTGGTAGAGGCTGGGCTGCATTGAGGGCGGTCTCAGTGACAGCATTCTCCCTGGAGTACAGTTCTAGGTAGTGCTCAACCCAGCGGTCCATTTGTTTGCGTTGGTCAGTGATTGTGTCCCCTGATTTAGATTTGAGGGGGGCGATCTTCTTGATGGTTGGCCCAAGAGCTCTCTTAATGCCATCATACATTCCTCTGATGCTTCCGGTGTCTGAGGCCAGCTGAATATGACTGCATAGGTGTTGCCAGTAGTCGTTTGCGCAGCGCCTGGCTGTTCTTTGTGCAGTGCTTCTGGGTGCTTTAAGTGCTACGGATGTTAACTCGCTGGGGGCTTTCTTGTAGTTCAACAGTGCAATGCGCTTAGCGGCTATGACAGGTTCCAGCTCTTCATTATGAGATTGAAACCAGTCTGCATTTCTCTTCGCACTTTTGCCGTAGGTGGTCAAAGCTGACTCATAGATGGCGTCTCTGATGTGGGCCCACATGGTCGCAGCATCCCCTGTGGGATATTTTACCTAATATTTTAGAAAACAGTATCTGATGAGAGTCTAATTCAATTATTTTTTTTTAATTTGGCTGGCAAACTGGAAAACTGTTCTGCAAGGTTGACTGCTCAGCATAGCACAGCTTTCGTTTCATTTCTTAATGTTTTGGGAAAGTTAGCAGGGAGTCCATGGGGAAAAAAAGTAAGCCAGCCCTCCTAAACTCAAACACTTCCTCTTGAAAGCGTGTCTGTGTAAATGTTTGGTGGATTAGAGGATCGAGCTGTGCTTTGGTGACCCAAAGCCAAATTGTCTGCTTGGAGTCTCAATCCCGGCTGGGATAACTACTACAGGCTCACTGCCTCTCATTCAACCATGTCAAAATCCCATTGTCAAAAGAAGAGATATTGGAGGGAAATACTAACCTTTAGTACAATGGGGTAGAAATTCCTTGTGGATTATTTTTTACTGCATTAATTAACACCACTGGAAATTCTTGCCTTGGCCAATGTAAGCAGTATTTAACATAAGCAATTAAAATAAAAAAAGCAAAAGGATTTCATCCAAAAATATTAACATAGTCCATTGGGGTATGGTAGCATAGTTGTTATGTTATTGAACTAGTAATATAGAGTAGTCATTGAGTAGAGTCATAGAGTCATTTACAGCACAGAAGGAGGCCATTCAGCCCATTGAGTCCATGTTGCCTCTCCACACTCCACAAAGATATGCAGTCAGTCCCACTCCCCAGCTCGATCCCCATAGTCCTGCTAGTCTCAAGGGGCCATCCAACTTCCTCTTGAAGTCATTAATTGTCTCCGCTTCCACCTCCGTTGTGAACTGCAAGTTCCAAGTCATTACCACCCACTGCATAAAAAAATGCTTCCTCATAGTCCCCCTGCATCCTTTGTCCAAAACTTTCAATCTGTGTCCCCTAGTCCGAGTACTATTTGTTAATGGGAACAGTTTTTCCTTGTCTATCTTATCTAAGCCTGTCATAATCTTGTACACTTCTATTAAATCTGTTAAAATGTAGATTAATGATTTGGAAATATGAGTTCAAAGCCCACTGGAGCTGGGGAATTTAAATTTGGTTAATTAAATAAATCTGGATTAGGAGCAGGAGTAGGCCATTCAGCCCCTCAAGCCTGCTCCGCCATTTGGTAAGATCATGGCTGATCTGATTGTTGCCTCAACTCTACTTTCCTATCTATCTGCTGTAACCTTTGACTCCCTTGTCAATCAAGAATCTATCTAACTCAGCCTTAAAAATATTCAATGACCCTGCCTCCACTGCTCTCTGGGCAAGATTGTTATTAGGCTTTTGATATAATAGGTTGAATACTGACCTGTGAAAGGAGATCAAATTCAGCCACAGTCATAACCTTAAGGCCTACAGCTTCCATTTAAACAAGATCTAGTGCACAATGTAAACATTATAATTGCATGTACAAGAAAAAATCTATACTTAAAAAAAAATGACGAATAAAGTGGGAGTTGAAAGGTTAATGAGTTTGATATTTTATCATACAAGGATGGTGTTGCAGATTGTTTATCAGCCTTGTTTCATGTTCTGGACTCCGTTGATTCTTTGGAGTTAGTAGATGTGTGTTGTTTTAATGACGTTTGGATCCAGGCAATATCCAGGCTTGGGCGGCAAGTGGCAAGTAACATTCGCGCCACACAAGGGCCAGGCAATGACCATCTCCAACAAGGGAGAATGTAACCATCTCCCCTTGACTTTCAACGGCATTCCCATCGCTGAATCCCCCACTATCAACATCCTAGTGGCTACCATTGACCAGAAACTGAACTGGAATAGCCATATAAATACCATGGCGACAAGTGCCGGTCAGAGGCTAGGAATCCTGCGGCGAGTAACTCACCTCCTGACTCCCCAAAGCCTGTCCACCATCTACAAGGCACAAGTCAGGAGTGTGATGGAATACTCTCCACTTGCCTGGATGGGTGCAGCTCCAACAACACTCAAGAAGCTCGACACCATCCAGGACAAAGCAGCCCGCTTGATTGGCACCCCATCTACAAACATTCACTCCCTCCACCACCGATGCACAGTGGCAGCAGTGTGTACCATCTGCAAGATGCACTACAGCAACGCACCAAGGATCCTGAGACAGCACCTTCCAAACCCGCGACCTTGACCGACTAGTAGGACAAGGGCAGCAAATGCATGGGAACACCACCACCTGCAAGTTCCCCTGCAAGTCACACAGCATCCTGACTTGGAACTATATCACCGTTCCTTCACTGCCGCTGGGTCAAAATCCTGGAACTTCCTTCCTAACAGCACTGTGGGTGTACCTACCCCACATGGGCTGCAGCAGTTCAAGAAGGCAGCTCACCACCACCTTCTCAAGGCCAATAGGTATGGGCAATAAATGCTGGCCTGGCCAGCGATGCCCACATCCCATGAATGAATAAAAAAAGGGTAGAACACCACTGTTGTCCTTTTAAAATTTGCTGTACCATGTGCAGCTTACTAAATCAGACAACCAAACACAGTGTGACAACCTTTAGTTGCGAGACACAAGATGAGCTGGGAAATTATGCAGCATAGTAAGCCAGCAGGGATTAAAAAATTAAACCCTTTCTATATACTACGGTAGCATGTTCCAGCACACTCAGGTTCCAGATTGTTTGGGCAGGACACTGATATAACCTTGAGTGTTTATACTGGCTCTACAGCAGTCCTTTCAGGAATGGGCATGCACTAATATAATTGCAAGAACTCTTTTCTAATGATACTGAAGTCAAGTGATTGAGCACTGATCGAGAATGGAATCCTTGATTCCAATGTAAGAGAAAGGAAGCAGATTGGAATAGCAAGAAATTTGCTAACCATAAATTGATCTTCATTTCCATTGAAGTAGAAATGAAAATCAAGGGGCAGCTGCAATGGGTCTGCTGGTCGGGAGGAGGACTCCTGGTCAAAGAGGTGAGCCTGGAGGCAAAGGTGACGGAAGAAGACTTATCATTTATGAAAATCGGGGAGCTGTGTAGTGGGCAGATAAACGGATAGCCCCTGCATACCACAAATACCCAAAATCAAAATGAGATCTAATAAGTCAATTTAGAGCAGAGGGGATGGAAGCTAGGGCAGTTGCATGCTCCTCTTGCAGGATGTGGGAGGTAATGGTCACCACGTGTCCCTGCTGACTTCACCTGCGAGAAGTGCACCCAACTCCAGCTCCTCACAGACCGTGTTAGGGAACTGGAGCTGGATAAACTTCGGATCATTCAGGAGGCTGAGGGGGTGATAGAGAGCAGTTATAGGGAAGTAGTGACACCTAAGTTACAGGATAAAGGTAGCTGGGTGACCGCCAGGGGAGGGAAAGGGAACAGGCGCTTAGTGCAGGGATCCCCGGTGGCCGTTCCCCTCAATAATAAGTATACAGTTTTGGATACTGTTGGGGGGAACGACCTACCAGGGGAAAGCCACAGCGGCCAGGTCTCTGGCACTGAGCCTGGCTCTGTGGCTCAGAAGGGAAGGGGGGAGAATAGGAGAGTGATAGTGATAGGAGATTCAATGGTTAGAGGAACAGACAGGAGATTCTGTGGTCGCGAACAAGACTCCCAGATGGTCTGTTGCCTCCCGGGTGCCAGGGTCAGGGATGTCTCGGATCGAGTTTACGGGATTCTTAAGGAGGAGGGGGAGCAGCCAGAATGTCGTGGTACACATGACATAGCTAGGAAAAGGGATGAGGACCTGAAAAGCGAATATAGGGAGTTAGGTTGGAAGCTAAAAGGCAGGACGAGCAGAGTAGTAATCTCAGGATTGATACCGGTGCCACGTGCTAGTGAGGCTAGAAACAGAAAGCGAGTGCGGCTGAGCACGTGGCTACAGAGCTGGTGTAGGAGGGAGGGCTTCAGATATGTGGATCATTGGGATACCTTCTGGGGAAGGTGGGACCTGCACAAGAAGGACGGGTTGCATCTGAACTGGAGGGGCACCAATATCCTGGGCGGGAGGTTTGCTAGAGCTCTTCGGGAGGGTTTAAACTAGTTTGGCAGGGGGATGGGAACGGGAGCTACGGATCAGTGGATGGGGTAGCTGTTGAACAGGCAGATACAGAATGCAGAGAGTCTGCGAGGAAGTTTAAACAATTGACAGGGCAAAGTTGCAGCCAGTATGATGGGTTGAAGTGTGTCTATTTTAACGCAATAAGTGTCAGGAATAAGGGTGATGAACTTAGAGCATGGATCAGTACTTGGAGCTACGATGTTGTGACCATTACGAAGACTTGGATATCACAGGGGCAGGAATGGATGTTGGATGTTCCGGGGTTTAGATGTTTCAAAAGGAATAGGGAGGGAGGTAAAAGAGGTGGGGGAGTGGCATTGCTAATCAGGGATAGTATCACAGCTGCAGAAAGGGAGGTCGCCGAGGAGGGTTTGTCTACTGAGTCAGTATGGGTGGAAGTCAGAAACAGGAAAGGAGCAGTCACTTTATTGGGAGTTTTCTATAGACCCCCCAATAGTAACAGAGACACGGAGGAACAGATTGGGAGACAGATTTTGGAAAGGTGCAGAAGTAACAGGGTTGTTGTCATGGGTGACTTCAACTTCCCTAATATTGATTGGAACCTCCTTAGTGCAAATAGTTTGGATGGAGCAGTTTTTGTCAGGTGTGTCCAGGAAGGTTTCCTGACTCAATATGTAGATAGGCCGACTAGAGGGGAGGCTATATTGGATTTGGTGCTTGGCAACGAACCAGGCCAGGTTGCAGATCTCTCGGTGGGAGAGCATTTCGGTGATAGTGATCACAACTGCCTGACCTTTACCCTAGTCATGGAGAGGGATAGGAGCAGGCGGGATGGGAAAATATTTAATTGGGGGAGGGGGAATTACAATGCTATTAGGCAGGAACTGGGGAGCTTAAATTGGGAACAGATGTTCTCAGGGAAATGCACGACAGAAATGTGGAGGTTGTTTAGGGAGCACTTGCTGCGACTGCTGGATAGGTTTGTCCCGATGAGGCAAGGAAGGGATGGTAGGGTGAAGGAATCTTGGATGACAAGAGATGTGGAACAGCTTGTCAAGAGGAAGAAGGAAGCTTACTTAAGGTTGAGGAAGCAAGGATCAGATAGGGCTCTAGAGGGTTACGAGGTAGCCAGGAAGGAACCGAAGAATGGACTTAGGAGAGCTAGAAGGGGACATGAAAAAATCTTGGTGGGTAGGATTAAGGAAAATCCCAAGGCGTTCTACACTTATGTGAGGAACAAGAGGATGGCCAGAGTGAGGGTAGGGCCGATGAGGGATAGTGGAGGGAACTTGTGCCTGGAGTCGGAGGAGGTAGGGGAGGTCCTAAATGAATACTTTACTTCAGTATTCACTAGTGAGAGGGACCTGGACGTTTGTGAGGACAGCGTGAAACAGGCTGATATGCTCGAACAGGTTGATGTTAAGAAGGAGGATGTGCTGGAAATTTTGAAAGACATGAGGATAGATAAGTCCCCGGGGCCAGACGGGATATACCCAAGGATATTACGGGAAGTGAGGGAAGAGATTGCCGCGCCTTTGGCAATGATCTTTGCGTCCTCACTGTCCACTGGAGTAGTACCAGATGATTGGAGGGTAGCAAATGTTATTCCCTTGTTCAAGAAAGGGACTAGGGATAACCCTGGGAATTAAAGACCAGTCAGTCTTACGTCGGTGGTGGGCAAATTATTGGAGAGGATTCTGAGAGACAGGATTTATGATTATTTGGAAAAGCATAGTTTGATTAGAGATAGTCAGCATGGCTTTGTGAGGGGCAGGTCATGCCTCACAAGCCTTGTTGAATTCTTTGAGGATGTGACAAAACACATTGATGAAGGAAGAGCAGTGGATGTGGTGTGTATGGATTTTAGCAAGGCGTTTGATAAGGTTCCCCATGGTAGGCTCATTCAGAAAGTAAGGAGGCATGGGATACAGGGAAAGTTGGCTGTCTGGATACAGAATTGGCTGGCCCATAGAAGACAGAGGGTGGTAGTAGATGGAAAGTATTCAGCCTGGAGCTCGGTGACCAGTGGTGTTCCGCAGGTATCTGTTCTGGGACCTCTGCTCTTTGTGATTTTTATAAATGACTTGGATGAGGAAGTGGAAGGCTGGGTTAGTAAGTTTGCCGATGACACAAAGGTTGCTGGAGTTGTGGATAGTGTGGAGGGCTGTTGTAGGTTGCAACGGGACATTGACAGGATGCAGAGCTGGGCTGAGAAGTGGCAGATGGAGTTCAACCTGGAAAAGTGTGAAGTGATTCATTTTGGAAGGTCAAATTTGAATGCAGAATACAGGCTTAAAGACAGGATTCTTGGCAGTGTGGAGGAACAGAGGGATCTTGGGGTCCACGTCCATAGATCCCTCAAAGTTGCCACCCAAGTTGATAGGGTTGTTAAGAAGGCGTATGGTGTGTTGGCTTTCATTAACAGGGGGATTGAGTTTAAGAGCCGCGAGGTTATGCTGCAGCTCTATAAAGCCCCGGTTAGACCACACTTGGAATATTGTGTTCAGTTCTGGTCGCCTCATTATAGGAAGGATGTGGAAGCTTTAGAGAGGGTGCAGAGGAGATTTACCAGGATGCTGCCTGGACTGGAGGGCATGTCTTATGAAGAAAGATTGAGGGAGCTAGGGCTTTTTTCATTGGAGCAAAGAAGGATGAGAGGTGACTTGATAGAGGTGCACAAGATGATGAGAGGCATAGATAGAGTGGATAGCCAGAGACTTTTTCCCAGGGCGGAAAGGGCTATCACCAGGGGGCATAACTTTAAGGTGATTGGAGGAAGGTTTCGGGGAGATGTCAGAGGTAGGTTCTTTACACAGAGAGTGGTGGGTGCGTGGAATGCACTGCCAGCGGTGGTAGTAGAAGCAGATACATTAAGCGACTCTTGGATAGGTACATGGATGATAGTAGAATGAAGGGTATGTAGGTAGTTTGATCTTAGAGTAGGTTAAAGGGTCGGCCCAACATCGTGGGCCGAAGGGCCTGTACTGTGCTGTACTGTTCTATGTTCTATGTTCTAAGTCACATCTGCAGAGTTAGTTATGACAACGTATGAATGAACAGGTCAAAAAAGCTTTTGTTTGCCAAGATAAAACAGAATGCACCTTATTAATTTGGCATCCAGAAAAGACATGAGTTCATGGACTGATTATAAAATCATACGGCACAGAAGGTGGCCATTCAGCCCATCACGACTGTGTTGGCTCTTTCAAAGATCAATCCAGTTAGTCCCATTCCCTGGTTCTTTCCCGATAACCCTGCAACTTTTTCTCCTTCATGTATTTATCCATTTCCTTTTACAAAGCTTACTATTGAATCTGTATCCACCGCCCTCACAGACAGTGCATTCCAAATCCTAACCTTTCACTGCTTTGAAAAGTTTTTCTCCACATCATCTCTGATTCTTTTGGAATTCATCTTAAATCTGTGCCCTCTGATTATTGACCCTTCATCCACTGGAAACAGTTTTTCTTTATTTACTCGATATAAACCCTTCATGGTTTTAAATACTGACATCAAATCTCCTCTTAGCCTTCTTTGCTCCAAGGTGAACATACCCAGCTTCTCCAGTCTATCCATGTAACTGTAATCCCTCATCCCTGGAAACATTCTATTAAATCTCTTCTGTGCACTTTGCAAAGGTTGATGTCCTTTCTAAAATGCAGTGCCCAGAATTGGACAAAATACTCCAGCTGGGACTGAGCTAGTGATTTATATAGGATTAACATGACCTTCTTTGTGCACAAACACCCCTAGGTCATCTGTTCTTGCACCTCTTTAGCTTATATTGTTTCTTAATATCTTATCTCTTGTATTACATCAATAATGCAACATAAATGGGGATTTTATGAAATCTTAACCAAGCACAGGAAAGGAAACAAAGGAAAGGTATAATACAGTTGAGGTCTCCAATAGAAAAGTAAAGATCAGGTGTAGGTAGAGAGACAGAGAGAAATGGGAGGAGAGAGGAAATGCAAAAGAGTGAAAACAAAGAAATCATTAGTGAAAAAATCATTGAAGAGAAGCAAAGAGAGACTGAGAACGAAATAGAGATAAATGGATAGGTCTTTACTTTGTTGGAACTGGCTGTCGACTCCTTATCACATATCTTTCACTATTCCACCAAGTCAACAGTGACCAGAAGCAGTAAGCTCTAATTATTCCAATTGTGGTTCAAAATGTTCTCTGCGGGATTTTTTCAGACTGGGTCATTCTATAGAGTCCCTCAATCCACAATGACTGGCTTGGAGGGGCCGGAGGAGTGCAATGGCAGGATGCAGTTAGCAGAATCACAATAGTTTCCCCATGTTTGAGTCTGAGAAAACATTGCACTCTCTGAGACTGAACCAGGAGAAATGCATCAGAATCCGCTCCTCCGACAGTTGCCCATTTAAATTGTCCGTCAAGTATTTGGAACACGGTCCACTTTGCCGAAACAACTTGACTGTCAAAAACCTGGATGTTACAGCAAAATCCACCAAATACCAACACATCAGGTAAACACACTGTAGCCACTGTCATTGACTGTTCTTTTTTTCTTTTGGGCCTCCTTATCTCGAGAGACAATGGATACGCGCCTGGAGGTGGTCAGTGGTTTGTGAAGCAGCGCCTGGAGTGGCTATAAAGGCCAATTCTGGAGTGACAGGCTCTTCCACAGGTGCTGCAGAGAAATTTGTTTGTTGGGGCTGTTGCACAGTTGGCTCTCCCCTTGCGCCTCTGTCTTTTTTCCTGCCAACTACTAAGTCTCTTCGACTCGCCACAATTTAGCCCTGTCTTTATGGCTGCCCGCCAGCTCTGGCGAATGCTGGCAACTGACTCCCACGACTTGTGATCAATGTCACACGATTTCATGTCGCGTTTGCAGACGTCTTTATAACGGAGACATGGACGGCCGGTGGGTCTGATACCAGTGGCGAGCTCGCTGTACAATGTGTCTTTGGGGATCCTGCCATCTTCCATGCGGCTCACATGGCCAAGCCATCTCAAGCGCCGCTGACTCAGTAGTGTGTATAAGCTGGGGATGTTGGCCGCTTCAAGGACTTCTGTGTTGGAGATATAGTCCTGCCACCTGATGCCAAGTATTCTCCGAAGGCAGCGAAGATGGAATGAATTGAGACGTCGCTCTTGGCTGGCATATGTTGTCCAGGCCTCGCTGCCGTAGAGCAAGGTACTGAGGACACAGGCCTGATACACTCGGACTTTTGTGTTCCGTGTCAGTGCGCCATTTTCCCACACTCTCTTGGCCAGTCTGAACATAGCAGTGGAAGCCTTACCCATGCGCTTGTTGATTTCTGCATCTAGAGACAGGTTACTGGTGATAGTTGAGCCTAGGTAGGTGAACTCTTGAACCACTTCCAGAGCGTGGTCGCCAATATTGATGGATGGAGCATTTCTGACATCCTGCCCCATGATGTTCGTTTTCTTGAGGCTGATGGTTAGGCCAAATTCATTGCAGGCAGACGCAAACCTGTCGATGAGACTCTGCAGGCATTCTTCAGTGTGAGATGTTAAAGCAGCATCGTCAGCAAAGAGGAGTTCTCTGATGAGGACTTTCCGTACTTTGGACTTCGCTCTTAGACGGGCAAGGTTGAACAACCTGCCCCCTGATCTTGTGTGGAGGAAAATTCCTTCTTCAGAGGATTTGAACGCATGTGAAAGCAGCAGGGAGAAGAAAATCCCAAAAAGTGTGGGTGCGAGAACACAGCCCTGTTTCACACCACTCAGGATAGGAAAGGGCTCTGATGAGGAGCCACCATGTTGAATTGTGCCTTTCATATTGTCATGGAATGAGGTGATGATACTTAGTAGCTTTGGTGGACATCCGATCTTTTCTAGTAGTCTGAAGAGACCACGTCTGCTGACGAGGTCAAAGGCTTTGGTGAGATCAATGAAAGCAATGTAGAGGGGCATCTGTTGTTCACGGCATTTCTCCTGTATCTGACGAAGGGAGAACAGCATGTCAATAGTCGATCTCTCTGCACGAAAGCCACACTGTGCCTCAGGGTAGACGCGCTCGGCCAGCTTCTGGAGCCTGTTCAGAGCGACTCGAGCAAAGACTTTCCCCACTATGCTGAGCAGGGAGATTCCACGGTAGTTGTTGCAGTCACCGCGGTCACCTTTGTTTTTATAGAGGGTGATGATGTTGGCATCGCGCATGTCCTGGGGTACTGCTCCCTCGTCCCAGCACAGGCATAGCAGTTCATGTAGTACTGAGAGTATAGCAGGCTTGGCACTCTTGATTATTTCAGGGGTAATGCTGTCCTTCCCAGGGGCTTTTCCGCTGGCTAGGGAATCAATGGCATCACTGAGTTCCGATTTGGTTGGCTGTATGTCCAGCTCATCCATGACTGGTAGAGGCTGGGCTGCATTGAGGGCAGTCTCAGTGACAGCATTCTCCCTGGAGTACAGTTCTAGGTAGTGCTCAACCCAGCGGTCCATCTGTTTGCGTTGGTCAGTGATTATGTCCCCCGATTTAGATTTGAGGGGGGTGATCTTCTTGATGGTTGGCCCAAGAGCTCTCTTCATGCCATCATACATTCCTCTGATGTTTCCGGTGTCTGAGGCCAGCTGAATATGACTGCATAGGTGTTGCCAGTAGTCGTTTGCGCAACGCCTAGCTGTTCTTTGTGCAGTACTTCTGGCTGCTTTAAGTGCTGCGGATGTTAAATCGCTGGGGGCTTTCTTGTAGTTCAAAAGTGCAATGCGCTTAGCGGCTATGACAGGTTCCAGCTCTTCATTATGAGATTGAAACCAGTCTGCATTTCTCTTCGCACTTTTGCCGTAGGTGGTCAAAGCTGACTCATAGATGGCGTCTCTGATGTGGGCCCACTTGGTCTCAGCATCCCCTGTGGGAGTGTTTTGAAGGGCTGTTACAAGTGAATTTAGAAATTTTTGTAACAGCTGTGGGTGAGAAATTCTGCTCGTGTTGATGCGCGGGTGGCCCTTCTGCTTGGAATGATGCAACTTCTTTGGTCTGAGTCTAACCTTGCTGCACACCAGGGAGTGGTCGGTGTCGCAGTCCGCACTGTGGAAGCTGCGTGTGATTTGAACACTGTTTAAGGCGGCTCGCCTTGTGACAATGAGGTCTAGCTGGTGCCAACGACGTGATCAACGACGTACACTTTCACAATATACCTTGTGGCCTATCCTTAATTGTCCTTGAACTGAGTGGCTTTCTAAGCTATTTCAGAAGGCAGTTAAGAATTAATCACATTGCTGTGGGTTTGGAATCACATGTAGGCCAGACCAGGTAAGAATAGCAGATTTCCTTCCCTAAAGGACATTAGTGATCCAAATGGGTCTTTACGGCAATCGATGATAGTTTCACTGCACCATTACTGAGACTAAATTTCAATTCCAGATTTTTATTCATTAATTAATTGAACTTTGGTATTTTGAGAAAAGATGACACAGGAAAGGCCTTTAATTTCACAATGTTGACTATTCACAATGTGATGAGAAATTGAGTCCCGATAGAATTGAGTTGATGTCAAGAGGTCTCGCTTAGCGATGGAGCTGGGATAATCCTGAGTGGCAGACTCAACAATCTGATACCTGAGTCTAATATGTCTGCAGTATTTCAGAGCACCATTGATGACAGAAAAACCAGCCTGGACATAGAGGAGAATGGGATTCTTCAACCTACAACTTAATGTCCGAGGAGGTGGGATGGTCTTCAGCAATGTGGCCCTAGCTGGACAAACTGTGTGTGAGTGGACCAGCGCTCTGAACTTTCAGGTGGTGAACATCCAGCAGTTACTTTATGCTGACTTGGATGCTCCTAACGCTTAGTTCTTGACAACATGCTGCCAATAACACTGGCCTTTGGAGACACTTGAGAACAGCAATGGGTTTATTTCTGTGACTGACTAAAAAAAGAAAATGCAGCACTTGCTTGTCAAAAAGGTCCTTGCGTTTTTGAAAACCATTCTGTCCGTTATTAATGATTCAGTACCAAACTTGAATTGCCATGAATGATACTGCATAACATTCAACATTAGAATTTTACATGCAGTGCTGCATTAAGAGCATTCAGTGTTTAGACAAGTTGAATAAACTCCTTTGAATCTCCTTGAGAAGACTTTAATGCCTCAGAATGTTACGATTTGATCTTACTAAATCTGACAAGGCACTGAAGGAAGGGGAAGCAGTTTTAATTCATTTTAATCTGCCACAGACACTTGGCAGATTGTCATTTTACACCCTGCTAATACAGACATTTCCTCTTTGCATCAGTGTGGTGACCAATCAATCTGAACTGAAAAGGGTGCTGTGATTACTATATAAAACTTTTAACACTGCAGTAAACAAGCAGAGTTATCATGATGTAGCCACTAGTGTAATCCAATGGTTACAGCATATTACTTGTTGATTATGCCATGTGGTATAAGTTGGACTTGTGCTGGGAGTCCTAATTCACTTAGAAATTCAATCTTATAGCAATTCTTGAAGTCAGCTTTCTCTTTGATTGATGCTGGCACCCACCATCTTGCCCAAGTGTCCATTCTTGTGGATGTGCAAGCCCATATGGTATGAGTCAGCAGGCTATTTAACTCTGGGGGCATTGCTGCCCATCCTGATCATGTATGCCCCTCGATAGGTCTAACCAGGTAACGATCGGAAACAAAGGATGACTTTCAATTAGCTAAACCATGCATGCTGAGGCCAATCGTAGCACCAGAATCTCTGGCCTCTCTCGAGGTCAACTGACTCAGTACAGACTGGAGGGCAAACCTCTTGGTCTATATGCTGAACTACTCAATGGATACTGAAATACATGGTTGGTCAGTGAGCATATGTATAGAAATCAAGACACTTTAGTAATGTTTTAAGCATATATCCATCATTAGTTACTCACAAAAGCATCAATAGAAAGAACAAATTCTCAGGCTATCCCAAAGCACTTTACAGCCAATGAAGTACTTTTGAAGTGCAGTCACTGTGGTAATGTAGGAAACACAGCAGTTAATTTGCACACAGCAAAGTCCCACAAACAAAAACACTATAATGATCAGACAACCTGTTTCAGCGATGTTGATTGAGGGATATATATTGGCTAGAACACTGGCAATAACTACCTTGCTCTTCTTCAAATGTTGCAATCCGATTTTTTACTTCCACTGGAGAGAGCAGACAGGGCCTCAGTTTAACAAGTCCTCTGAAAGACAGCATCTCCCAACAGTGCAGCACTCCCTTAGTACTGCACTGGAGTGCCAGCCTGTATTTTTGTACTGAATTCTCTGGAGTAGGACTAAACCCGTCAATCATCCAACACAAAGGCAAGAGCGCTATCCACTGAGCCACTGCTGACACCTAGTAACAACACTTGTCCTTTCAGGTTTCCAGCACTTGCTGTTTTACCTTTTTTTTATTTTACATGTTGGATTAAAATGCTGATTCATCAGAAGGCCTCATTTATTAACATATATTAACATCTGATTATAATATCAATCACCACACAACACAGCAAGTATCCTTTAAATCGACAACATTAAAATATCTGAAAAAGTCTTTAACCTTTCACAACTGATTTAATATAGAACAATTATAGGATGATATTGATTGTTGAATTATAACTGATTATAAAGATCCCAAAGCCTTCTTCCATGGAGAGCTGCAGTTATTTATATTTATTTAGAGATACAGCACTGAAACAGGCCCTTCAGCCCACCAAGTCTGTGCCAACCATCAACGACCCATTTATACTAATCCTACATTAATCCCATATTCCTACCACATCCCCATCTTCCCTCAATTCCCCGACCACCTACCTATACTAGGGGCAATTTACAATGGCCAATTTACCAATCAACCTGCAAGTCTTTGGCTGTGGAAGGAAACTGGAGCACCTGGCGAAAACCCACACGGTCACAGGGAGAACTTGTAAACTCCGCACAGGCAGTACCCAGAATTGAACCTGGGTCACTGGAGCTGTGAGGCTGCGGTGCTAACCACTGCGTCACTGTGCCGCCCAGTCTGGATCTTATAACAGAAGTAGGTAGAAGAGAATTCTATTAAGACATGCTGAAGGCCACCTTGTAATCTTGTCAGGTTTACCCCAATACCTAGGCAGTCACAGCCACATCAGATGACCATGGCAGCTTGCCCGCTCACTTGGTTTGGATGAAATTGAAGTGACATGCTTGTGAGATGGGTCTGCCATTGGCCTGGTATGTGAGGAACTCATCTGCCCATCTCACTTGGTTTCCAATGGGACGTGTGCGGCCAGGGTCAGTCCCTTCCCATAGCAACCCTCCTGGTAACAACTGGGACTCATTCAACTGGAGACTCCATCATCGCAAATACAGAATATATAATGCTTATAAATGCACATCCCAGTTGTACCAGGGCTACAAGTACAGGAATGAGCTAAGGTGTCAGCTATGCCTTGGTGAGTGGCACTCAAGCCAAGTGTCAGAAAATTCATGGGTTCACATTGCAGTGCAGAGATATGAGCACAGACTCCAGTGCTGCACTGTCGGAGGTGCTGTCTTTTGGATGAGAAGTTAAACCAAGGCCCTGTCTGCCTTTCAGGAGAACATAGAAGATCCCATGCCACTATTCAAACAACGGTGCCCTCACTAATATCAATCCTTCAACCAATATCACTTAAGACATACTCTCTAGTCATTATCTCATTGCTATTTGTGGGAGCTTGTTGTGTGTAAATTGGCTGCCATGTTTCTTACTTTACAACAGTGACAACACTTCAAAAGTACCTCGTTGGCTGTAAAGTGCTTCAGGCCATTCTGAGGTTGTGAAAGTTGCTATATAAATGCAAGTCTTTCTTTCTTAATAGGCACTTCAATCATTTATCGCCCCCTGTTTGATGTCTTGAATGAAACCTGCCGCTTTCCTCATCCTCATATACAGCCCATTGAAATGAAACTGCTTTCACAGGAGGATCTGAGCCTCAGCAGTGAACACAGACTCAAAGATGCGGAGAGAGACTCAATGGGGAGCCTGCAGACTTACCGACGTGACATTGCAAATATGTTTCTGTAAATTGTATTTCTTTTGCTGGGAGGGCCACTGGCATGGACTTTAAGTACGTGTGACATGATTTCTCTTTTGCTGTGTTCTGATCCATTAAGATTTGAGAAACATGCTAATACAAAACTGAAGGACCCCTGATGTGCCGCTCATGATGCATGCACTCAACAGTCACTTGCACCCATCTCTTTAAATTACTTCAATTTCAGAGCTGCAGCTTATCAGCTCTGCACTGGACATGTGACCAGGAGGAGAGTGATTCGGAGAGGGACAATTGGTTAGTCTGTGTTCAATGTCATTTATGTTTCTTGCCAAATGTCTTGCACGCTTAATAATGTTTTAGGCCGAACCAGAATTTGTAACTTGTCATGCTCGTCAACCTCTGAAAGATAACCCCTCAATCAACAACACTGACAACTTCAAACTGCATGATGTTGCTCACCTCCAACCCCATCGACTACTGAAACTCCCATTGATGACTTTTTCACCTCTAGACTTGTTTACTCCAATGCTCTCTGGATGGCCTCCTAGTCACTGTCCTCTTTGAAACTGTAGCTCATCCGAAATGTTGCAGCCTATACCACACCAGGGTCCACTTACACATCACATTCGTTGACCTGTAGTGTTTCCCCAAAGCCTTAGATTTAAAATTCTCAGTCTTGTGCTTGTATCCCTCCATGGTCGCACTGCTCACTATTTCTGCGACCTCTTCCAGCCTTACAACTCCCTGAACTCTCTATTTCTCTGACTTCAACTTTTATTTATTTCTAGATACAGCACTGAAACAGGCCCTTCGGCCCACCGAGACTGTGCTGACCAACAACCACCCATTTAAACTAATCCTACATTAATCCCATATTTTCTACCACATCCCCACCATTCTCCTACCACCTACCTACCTACACTAGAAGCAATTTACAATGGCCAATTTACCTATCAACTTTTAAGTCTGTGGAGGTGGGAGGAAACCGGAGCACCCGGCAGAAACCCACACAGACACAGGGAGAACTTGCAAACTCCGCACAGGCAGTACCCAGAACTGAACCCGGGTTGCTAGAGCTGTGAGGCTGCGGTGCTAACCACTGCGCCACTGTTCCGCCCAACTTGTTGTGCATCTTCTCTCCCTTTGCTTCACAACTGGTGATGTACCCTCACTCACCTCCTGACTCCCCAATGCTGGTCCACCATCTATACGGCACAAGTCAGGAGTGTGATGGAATACTCTCTACTTGCCTGATGGGTGCAGCTCCAGCAACACTCAAGAAGCTCGACACCATCCAGGACAAAGCAGCCCACTTGAGTGGCACCCCATCCATCACATTCAACATTCACTCCCTTCAGCACCGACACACGGTGGCAACGGTGTGTACCATCTACAAGATGCGCTGCAGCAACTCACCACGCCTCCTTCGACAGCAACTTCCAAACCCGCAACCTCTACCACCTAGAAGGACAAGGGCAACAGATGCATGGGAACACCACCACCTGCAAGTTCCCCTCCAAGTTGCACACCATCCTGACTTGGAACTATATCGCCGTTCCTTCACTGTCACTGGGTCAAAATGCTGGAACTGCCTTCCTAACAGCACTATGAGTGCTGCAGTGGTTCAAGAAGGCAGCTCACCACCATCTTCTCAAGGGCAGTTAGGGATGGGCAATAAATGCTGGCCTAGCCAGCGATGCCCTCATCCCATGAATTCTTTCTCTGATACTGTCTGCCCTGCCACCTCCTTTAAGAGCCTTCTTAGGACTGACCACTTTGATGAAGCTTTTGGCCATCCCTTTTAATCTCGCCTTCTTTGTCTCAGTGTTCATTTTGTTCCTCAGGCCTCTGTGAAGCACCTTGAGATTTGTTTTGACTTTTAAAAGAAAGTCACGTTAGAGCATGCTGAACCGCAATTGCTTGGAGGATGTTGAAAACTGCCCAGAATATTCTGGTGCTATTAATTTGCACAGGCGGATCCCAATGATGCTAACTGGTGCCTGCATCTTCTTGGACAACGAGAAAGAAGAACAAACTTGCATTTTTATAGCAGCTTTCACATTTTTATGACATATTTCACAACCAAATACTTCATTTTGAAGTGTAGTAAAGGCCCTTTGCATGTGTTAAATAGGGACCTAGTGCGTCTTGAAGGAGCCCCTCAGTAAAATTTGTTTCCAATTTTCTGAATTCTGCAGCGGACCCTGCACCAACTTGAAAGTAAGTTTCTTTTTAGCTACTTAATTAAAACAACAACCTTCCTGTGCAGTCCAGAGAAGCAAGAATGCTCCCTGGACTCCACATTCATCGTGATTCAGCCTGCTCCAAGTCCACTACTCTTCCCCCAGAACATCTCTTATCTCTGGGCTACTGCTGACAAGGCAACCAGCCTATCATTTGTGACCTGTGACCGGTGCCCACAGCTCATGTGTAAACTGCTATTGAAGGCCCAGATGGAATTCTACCCCATGCTACCAATACTTCCTTGAACCTTCCTCTTGTTCCTCCTAAGTTGCAAAGCATTTACTCCTTGTCTTCACTGTGTTGTAATCATTTTCAGAATCTGCGCTGTTAGAGGGACCCTTGCCTGCCAGTAACGCCATTCAATAAGTTCATGGCTGAACTTATTTCTCCATTCAGGGGTGATATCATGAAACACTTCTTCACACAAAAGGCAGTGGAAATCTGGAAATCCTTCCCCCAAAAAGCTGCTGAGGCTTGGGGTCAATTGAAAATTTCAAAACTGAGGTTGATAAATCTTTGCTGGTTAAAAGATATGCAGCCAAAATGGATACATGAAGTTAAGATATGGATCAGCCATGATCTAATTGAATGGCCTACTCCTGGTCCTATGTTCTGACCTAATTAATACTTCATGGTTTACCTTGTCTTCTCTCCTGCTCCTTGTGCTGTTTTGTGTCCCATATCATGAATTATGGCCCTTCATCTTGCTTTCTCAAGAATAAATTATGTTTGCAAGCCTGAAATGCTGTTAGACTAAAGCCAGCATGCACAGCATAAGGCCAGTGACATTGGGAGCAGAAACAGTCTAATGGATCAGAAAACAAATTACACAATCATGGTAAACTGAAGCATTACCTTACACATTGGGGTGATTAGGTCATGATGCCAATGTGGCTCTGAATCCCTGCAAATGTGCATCTTCCAAGAGGTAGTCAATAAAATCAGGGTGATTTGAGATGGAAGCCAGTGTGCTTGTTCTATTGATGGCTGTGGACAGCTGTCTTAGAGAGCTGGCAAAGAAACTAAACTCCTTTCTCCAACTGAGAACCAATTAGCCCAATATAATAGCTTTAGGACACTCCTTTCAACAAATATATCATTGGTACTGAGATGGCCCAGGTCAGCCATGATCTGCAGATGATCATAGCTCAAGAGTGGAATGTGCTTCTACTAATAAGTACTGTTTTAAAAAAAAAAATCAGTAAACAATTTTTTGAACCCTCAAGTAGATGAGAAAGCGAATCGAATGTTATCGTTTAGCGCGAGGGGAATTGAACACAAAAGTAAGGAGGTTATGCTTCAGTTATACAGGGCATTGGTGAGACCATATTTGGAGTACTGTGTACAGTATTGGTCTCCTTATTTAAGGAATGATGTAAATGCGTTGGAAGCAGTTCAAAGAAGGTTTACTAGACTGATACCTGAAATGGGCGGGCTATTTTATGAGGAAAGATTGTACAGGCTAGGCTTGTATCTGCTGGAATTTAGAAGAGTAAGAGGCGACTTGATTGAAACATATAAGATCCTGAGGGGTCTTGACTGGGTGGATGTGGAAAGGATGTTTCCCCTTGTGGGAGAATCTCGAACTAGGGGGTCACTGTTTAAAAATAAGGGTCACCCATTTAAGACAGAGAAGAGGAAAAATGTTTTCTCTCAGAGGGTTGCGAGTCTTTGGAACTCTCTTCCACAAAAGGTGGTGGAAGCAGAGTCTTCGAACATGCTTAAGGCAGAGGTAGATAGATTCTTGATAAGCAAGGGGGTGAAAGGTTATCGGGGGTAGGCGGAAATGTGGAGAAATAGGGGCCGAGCGGCCTACTCCTGCTCCTAATTCATATGTTCGTATTATTGCTTAGAGCATAGATGCCTCGCAAATGTAAGATTTAGACACATGTCTTGTAGTATTCTTCATATCTGCCAGCACCAGAAGAGCCTTCTTTGTCACTCACACATCAGGAAATGTCTTTTTTTTAATGCTATAAGCGTATTTTAAATGTAACTTCACACTCCGAGCAATTTCTGCATTCAACCACTAAATGTGACAAGATTGAAATTTTCCAGTTCATTGGAAAGAAAGCTTTGGTCAAAAAAAAGTAATGCTATGTGTCTAATCTCACTTACTAAGCTCCATCAGTGTCCATGATGCCCCGAGGAGAGTATTATAGGGCCATCTCTGGGCTTGTCAAAGAAATATGTCAAGAACCACAAAATCTATTACAATGTATTTCTCACTAAGGCTTAATTGGAGGGAGAACTTGGCTCCTTTGCCTTGACAACACACGGTTCGATCTCATCACCACCTTTCTGGACCAATCGACTGTCTCTGATTTGTCACACTGCTTGCCCCGACATCCAATATTGGATAAGAAAATAATTCCCCCACCTAAATACTGGGAAATCATTATCTCTGGTCCCCACCACAAATGCCACTCCCTGGCCACTGTTTCCATTCTTGGCAACAGCCTGAAGCTAAGCCAGACTGCTCGCAACCTTGATGTTGTGTTTGACTCTGCAATGAGCTGTGGACCTCATATTCGCTCCATCACAAAGACTGCCGACTTCCACATCTGTAATGTCACCTGACTCCGAATCTGCCTCAGGTCATCTGCTGCTGAAACCTTCATCTCTAGACTTGATAATCCAGTGGCCTTGTGACCAGTCTCGCATCTTCCATTGTGTTCATGCAAAAGTCTATTGCCTATATCTTAACTCACTCCAAGTCGCATTCACCCATACCCGCTGAGCTTGCTGATGTACATTGGCTCCTGATCTGACAGTGAGTCAATTTTAAAATCCTCATCCTTGTTTTCAAATCCCTCCATGGTCTTGCCCAACCCTATCTCTGTAACCTCCTCCAGCCCTACAACCATTCGACCTCTCTGTACTCCTCCAATTCTGGCATCTTGCACATCCCCGACTTTAATCACTCCACCATTGGCAGCCATGCCCTCAGCTGCCTAGGTCTTAAGCTCTGGAATTTCCTCCCTAAACCTCTACGCCTCTCTACCTCACTTTCCTCCTTTAAGATGCTCCTTAGAGCCTATCTCTTTGACCAAGCTTTTGGTTATCTGCTCTGATTTCTCCTTCTGTGGCTTGGTGTCAAAAATGTTTTTATTGATATCGTTCTTGTCAAGCACCTTGGGACATTTTACTACATTAAAGGTGCTATATAAATGCAAACTGTTGGTGTTTTTAAATCCCATTATGAAATGAAATCATTGAAAGGCTGAGCAATTTCATCCTTTTCTATTAATGGCAGATGTTGCAGAGTCTTGTGCATTATTAAACAGCCAATATATTATCACCATCTTTCCGATGAGACATTAAACCGAGGCCCTGTCTGTCCTCACAGGTGGATGCAAAAGATGCCACAACACTATTTCGAAAAGGAGCAGGGGAGATCTCCCCAGTCTCCTGGCCAATATTTATATCTCAACAAATATCACTAAAAACAGATTATCTGGTTACCGTGTTTCCTAAATTAAAACAGTAAGTGCAATTCAAATACTTCATTGTTGTGAAGTAATTTGGGACAGCCTATGGTCATGAAAGGTGTTATATATAAGTGAAAGTTCTTGCTTCCTTCTTTTACTTGTGCCTTTTGCAGGTATGACTTTGGACCTTTATTGCCAGGTTACTGGAGGATGACTGTTCCTTCCCCAAGATAGGAAGCAAGTGGTGATCCTACAAAGCATAGATAAACAGAATTGCTTAGTGAGTTTATCCAGTGAGGAGCTGAGCCACACAGATCTGGAAATGTTCCCTGCTCAGTACGTGGCGCTTGTTGAGTTGGATGCTCGGAGCCACCACTGTGCTAGGAACGCTCCAACTGGCCTCGATGCCTGTGGATTAAGGAAGGAGGAAACATTCAATGCGCCTTGGCCAAAGTGCTTGTGTCTGAACGTCAGGCAAGGGTGGAATCAGGCCTAGCTGCGATGATGGATAACCTGCCAACTGTCACCAACAAGCCTCACACAACGATAATCACATGACTGGGGCACTGGAGAGAAACCAGAGCCTACGGAACAACACTCCAATAGGGAGTCAACTTCTTCGGGAATAAGTAGGATGGGGAAAAACTAAGTTAAACATTTTTGAGTTGTTTTTTGACCAAATGTCCGCCTCTTCAACCATATCATCAGCCAGTAAGAAAATAGCACATTTGATTGTGATTATTTAGATATGAAAAATATATGAGTTATTTTTTCCAGTATAGGTTAAAAAAACCCCACTCTAATGGAAAATAAACAGAAATCCATAATGATAAATGAACTGAGAAAAGGATGGAAGCTGATGGCATAACATAACTTCATGTTACTTCATATCACAATGTAAAATTGATAGCACAATGAAGAGCATTGATGTTGCCTGTCTTGCAAGGTTTGTGCTTTGTGTCTGTAATTAAAAGGTAACTAATTTTCAAAATCATTGGTTGCTTGTCCATTGTCCTTATTATCCCATGTAATGCAACATCAAACTACAGCACAGGGTTTCAGGATCAGCGAAGAAGTATTCATTGTGGAACATATTGAAGATTGACAAAGTGAACAGAAGAAACTTCAATTTGAAGAAATTTCAAATTGAAGAAACCCCTTTGGATTTAGAGGTCATTATCAGGAGTAACTTATTCCAAAGTTCCTTTTACCATAAATGTTGTCATTGCAATGCTAACTAAACTTTCTATAAGGAAAACTACATCATTTTTTTTAGATTTGTTTATATCGTAATAGCTAATGACAATATTCTCTTTAATTAAAAAACACATTGGGCTCAATTTTACAAATCGCCCGACATCAGGGGTCGTGGCAGGAGAGGGCCAGAAAATGCCTCTGGAAGAGGGCCACCACGCACCCCGATGGTGACACGGCCTTGTGACAGCCTTCCCGCCACTCGGCGACGGGACTGCCGTTTAAATATTTAAATAAATTAAAATCAATGAATTAATTACACTTACGCTGCCCGCCGTCTGTCCGGGTGCAATCTTCGTGCCGCAGACCGGCACTCCCATGCTTTCGGATCCCCATCTGGGAAACGAGGGGAAACACTAGTTGGGAGGGGGGAGGGGGTAAGTTTCTCAGTGCGGGGGCAGGGGAACAGAGTCAAAGTGACGTCATTGGTGTAGGGATGGTGGGAAGGATTTTAGGTTAAAGTTTCTGCACTTTGGTGGGGGGAAGGTCAGGTGGTCAAGGTAAGCGGTTTGCGGGGGGGAAGGCAAGTAATTAATTTTATGTTTATTGGGGGGTGGGAAAGGGGCAAAATAAATGTTAATTTTTTTATTAACTGTCTCTTTAAATATTTCAATTAAATGGTAAAGCTCAAAGCCCTTTAAAAATGGTGTCAGGACCTGCGCACAGGCAGATGACGCCATAGCTGGGGATGGACAGCACACCCGACCATGTCATCAGAGGGGTGGGTCGGTCCGCCCTGGCTATTTAAATGAGCCGCCATACTTAGGGTCGCGGCAGCTCCGCGACGTGCTGCCCGCATGGGCGGGCCGCCATTGTTTTCACCCGCCATTGGTGGTGGGAGTATAAATTTCAGCCCATTATCTCACAATCTCCCATTTCATTCGCTGGGAAACTAGCCCTAAATTTAGTGATCTTTTAAGCCATGCAACTGGCTTGTGCGAAGAGTGCAGAGGAGACTCCAGCCCAAGGTATTTTGTCCAAACGTCTTGTGTTTTTTTGTATTGTGATATTGTTAACAGACATCTGAACACTTCAGTATGACAACTGGGATGAATTAAAATATGATTCACATATAATCTGAGGCTTGCCAGTTTCTTTATCCTGTCAGTCACATAGAACTGCTTGCTCTCATTGCAAAATCCTGTCCTTCCACTTGATGTGAGTCACATACACTGTCCTTTCTTGTTTTGGTGGGGAATTTACAGGATATGGACAGACATTAATATCTGTGAATGAGGCAACACATTCCCTATTTGTTCTGGGCATCGCAACTCAGAAAGGATATACTGTCCTCGGAAAAAGTGCAGCCCCGATTCACCAGAATGTTACCAGGGGCTCCAAGGGTTAGATTACGAGGATAGATTATATAAACTAAGCTTTTATTCCCTGGAACATAAAAGGTTAAGGGGGATTACTCTGAGGCTTTTAGGGTTTTGAAAAGAACTGATAGGGTAGATAGAAGCCTTTTGTACTGGTGGAGGATTCTAGGGCAAGGGGACACAACCTTAAAATCAGAGCTGGGCCATTTCAGGGAGATATTAGGCAACACTTCTTCACACAAAAGGTGGTAGAAGTGTGCAACACACTCCTACAAACGGCAGTAGATCCTAGCTCAATTAACAACTTTTAATCAGAGATTGATAGATTTTTGCTAGCCTAGGGTATAAAAGGATATGGAGCTAAGGTACAGATCAGCCATGTTCTCATTGAATGCAGGATCAGGCTCTAAGAGCTCAATGGCCTACACCTGTTCCCTGTCCAATAGGTTAGATCGGTGGATGTGGTGTATGTATTTAACTTTTCTCACCATTCCACCTCCCACCAAAAGAACAAAGGCTTCAAAATGGTGCTGTGTAATTATTAGCATGCGAACTCATTTGTATGAAATTCCTTTGTTTTATTGCAAACTCTATTAAAGTAGTGGTAACCTGAATTCAATGAGAATACAGTCCATGATTAGCATGCCTGAATACCATTATTTGCAGAATAACACTGAGGAGCATTGCTAAAATAGCAGATGGAAATTTCACACAAACCAGTTAATGTGTTTAGTACTAATGTCCCACAATGTGATTTCAAACTAGACGTGTGAAAATCTGTTCACAAAAATGGATTATTACAGTGACCGTGCCCCTTAAGTTGTAGCAAGTTAATTGCTCACTTTGCAGACAGAAAATAAATCGGTGAATGGCAAGTTAAAAATTGACCTGCCGTGCCCCATCTTCAGAGGCTTGTCGCATTGACTGGGCCCAAACGGTTGCTAAGCAGAGATGGAAGCTGGCCCCTACATTGATTGGATTAAGCAAGATAATTGCTGTGGTTCTGGAATTTTCATACAAAGCTTCTGTTAAGTTGTTCTGTGGAAATGCACTGTCCAACAGGAATATAATTCATATAAAAGATAATGTTAGAACATGACATTGTATCAAAATGAACAGAAATGAAAATCATGTTGTTTCTATCACGAGAGTCTGATATATAACCTTGATTATGCCCAGGCAGCCAGCTGAAAATATATCCCAGTCAGTAAGTATTTAGTTTAGAAAACGTCTTTGGCAGATTTTGTTTTGCTAAACACAAGTTCACAAAAATGTCTAATTGCAAACCAGCTTCATGGCAACCAAATCTGTCACCTTGATTGAGTCAGTGTTCTGTTCTCATTTGATATAGTGGTTAAAAAGGCTCTGCCTTTGGACTGAGCACAGCCAACTGAGTGGGAACTGCCCTGAAAGAAGCATCTGAAAATTCAAAGGCCCATGAAAAATCAAGACGGTTTATTTGTGTTGGCACGGCCCAAATTTTAAATGCTTTTGGGGCCAATCAGTAATCATAAAGAAACATTCTCACCGACAACGTATAGCGCACTTTGTGACCTTTGAGACGGTGACGTAACGGAAATGTCACTGAACCAGTAATCCAGAGGCCCAGGCTAATTCCCTGGGGACAAAGGTTCAAATCCCACCTCGGCAGCTGGTGGAATTTAAATTCAATTAATTAAGAAAAATCTGGAATTGAAGCTAGTCTCAGCAATGTTCAGTAATGGTGCCATGAAACTACCATCAATTGTTGTAAAAAAAAAACATCTGGTTCACTAATGTCCTTTAAGGAAAGAAATCTGCTGTCCTCACCTGGTCTGGCCTGCATGTAACTCCAGACCCACAGCAATGTGGTTGACTCTTAACTGCCCTCTGAAATAGCCTAGGCAAGCCACTCAGTTCTCAAGGGCAATTAGGGATGGGTAACAAATGCTTACCAGTGATTCCCACATTCCATGAAAGAATTTAAAAAAATGAAACTATGGAATGTCGTCAGGCTCAAATAAACCCACTCATGTTTTCGTTAATTTTCACAAGAATTTTGACCTAGTGCCTCATACTGCTCTCATGAATTAAGTTGGAAGTTATAGGAGTAAACTAGCAAAGTTTCGGGTTCTATCCAAGACTGCAGCTCCAAGATCCTCACAAAAGGTAGATGATAGTCTCACTGAAGTTATTTATTTTGAAAGATGAACCAGTTTCACCCATCCTGTTCCAATTCTTGATTAACTATTTGTGTCCAATGGCAGCATAAATGATGGCTTTTCTGAGGTATTTCTGCAAGAATTGCAATG
Organism: Heterodontus francisci; assembly: GCF_036365525.1. Taxonomy (NCBI): domain Eukaryota; kingdom Metazoa; phylum Chordata; class Chondrichthyes; order Heterodontiformes; family Heterodontidae; genus Heterodontus; species Heterodontus francisci. Next base: position 41,977,162 of record NC_090405.1, on the reverse strand, counting down.
TGCTTTTTCACTGAGTCTTGTTCGCCAGATCACCTGAGACCTAGAATGCTCTACTCATCATCTGTAAGAATTACATTGTGATTTTGCATAGCTTGAAGGTGAAAGTTGAAAGCATTGAACAGAAGAAGCAAGAGTTGTCTATCCTAAACTTTTATTTATATGGGAATTTGGGAGCCTTAATTGATGCCAACAGTAACGTGGGCAAAATCCTTTGACATTGCACTGAGAAAATGTAAATGATCTTTGGTCGTTCTTCAATGACACCAGAGCCCACACTCTTGTTAAGCTAGTGGCATATAAAACATGAGTCCAAACAATTCTCCTTCCTTGCTCAGAACCCTTGAGGACCTGGATTAAGCAACTGCTTCCCAGTACATCCAGTACATGGCACCAGGCTTGGACAAGTAGGACATCAAGATGCTGGTGCAGCAGAAGCAGTCCCGTGTTGGTCAAGACAGATATCTGTCTTAAAGCTGATGAGGAAACGCTGAAAGTTGGAATGACAGCAACTGAAAGGAGTGACCTGAAAGCCAGGAATTCAATGCCCCCACAATTGTAATTAAAACAACCAGACCTGAAGCTCTGCATTGCTGTCTGATAAAATGCCACAATCAGGAAAACAGTAGCTTGATTTTGGAAACTTTTAAATATGGCGACGGATTTATGTGTGTGTCAACCAGTCAAATGATGGGGAAGAAAGTAAAGTATATTATAGGGCTTCATAGACAGCAATCTCGTAGGTTATCTGATTATAACACAAGAATTAGTCACCCATCTTTAGTGGGTTAGAATAGGCATTACAATTGAAAAACCTAAGCCAATAGATTCATAATTGCAGGCTAACATTAGACTATTTTTGCTTACACCCAGAAGTAGAATTTTAAAGCATTGAATGTAATGCTCCATTAGTACTAACTCTCCTCGTTATCTTACATTTTAGTGCTATGTCCCCCTTAATGCAGAACATTTCCAGCCCTTATGTTTAGGAAAGTTATCCTTCATATTCATGGAATTCACATATAATGAGGTGTAACATTACCCTGTTCTGACCTAGGTTTAGCTTACAGGACCTCAGGAGGATACTTTAATAGAAAGGAGACTAAAGTGAGACAAGGAAGGAGCAGGAATGTGACTGGAATCAGTGCATTGCTGCAAGGTCAAAACATAATCTTGAATTACCGAATAATTGGGGAACCATGAAAATAAGGCTCGTAATCAGGCATTAGAACCAAACTTCACAAACAATCCTTCAGTAAAAATGGATGAAGAATACCAAAGTGAAGGAACAACCCATGGGAGCCTATTAAAGCTGAAGGAAATAATGTTCGTCTACAGTTCTGCTCAAGTGTCATTATGAAGTTTGCATCAAAAGAGGAAATCTCTTAACCGTGAACTTTGTTTGGAGTGGAAAAGCACATTTGCATTCTGCTGAATCCAATGTCTATTTAGAATATTAAATAGGATTGAACTCTGTTCGTACTCTGAATTGGCGCAGATCCATCTTATTTCTTCATCTTAGGGCTTAACAACAAGAGAGGCCAGCCTGAATCTAAAATGATGCAGTTTTAGATACTTCAGCATTATATTTAAGGTACCAAGAGAACTCCTGTGACACTGTTTGCAGGTCCAGTCTCAGGGGGTCCATTTCACCACTAACCAGCAGTTTTGTCTCTAGTAACAGAGCCTGACGTTGTCTCATACTTCAACTTAACACATTAGGCCCAGTCACTGTATCTCCTCCCTTGCATGCTTGTTGCATTCCGAAAGAACCATAGAACTATTGTGGGACCATTCACATTTCCAGCTTCCGTAAAAAAAATCACAAAACATGGAGCCACTGGCCATTGATTTCTCTGGGTGAATCAATGGAGGAATAGGTCACAACATTCACACAGTTCATTCAGGTTATTAAAAATCAATATGTTTGGTTACAAAAGTAAAATGCTGCAGATGCTGGAAATCTGAAATAAAAGCAGAAAATACTGGCAATATTCAGCAGGTCAGGCAGCATCTGTGGAGAGAGAAACAGAGTTAACGTTTCAGGTTGATGACTCTTCATCTTCTTGCATTGGTGGTTCAAGAAAGGAAAAAAAGACTTGAAATAATGAAGCACTTTTCACAACCTCAGGACATCCCAAAATGCCTTATGGCCAATGACCAACTTTTGAAGCGTGGCCACAGTTGGAATGGAGGGAATGCAGCAGTCAATTTGTACACAGCAAGATCCCGCAAACAACAATGTGATCATGGCCAAGCAAACTGGTTTTAGTGATATTGGTTGAGGGATAAATATTGGCCAGGACACTGAGTAGAACTCCCCTGCCCTTCTTCAAATTTTTTTTTGTTTGTGGGATGTGGGCATCGCTGACCAGGCCAGCATTTGTTGCCCTTGAACTGAATGGCCGTTTCAGAGTCAACCACATTGCTGTGAGTCTGGAGTCACATGTAGGCCAGACCAGGTAAGGACAGCAGATTTTCTTCCCTAAAGGACATTAGTGAACCAAATGGTTTTCTTTTTTTTTTAACAACAATCGATGGTTTCATGGTCATCATTAGACTAGCTTTTTAATTCCAGATTTATGAATTGAATTAAAATTTCACCATCTGCCATGGTGAGATTCGAACCCGTGTCCCCAGAGCATTAGCCTGGGCTCTGGATTACTAGTGCAGAGACATTACCATACACCACCGCCTCCCCATGTGATCCTTTACACCCACCTAAGAGGGCAGAGAGGGCCTCTTTATTTAACATCTCATTCAAAATATGGCACCACTGACAGTGCAGCACTTCCCCAGTACTGCACTGGAGTGTCAGAAAAGTTTTTTGTGCTCAAGTCTCGGGAGTGGCACTTACTCCTCAGCCTTCTGACTCAGAGGTGAGGGGGCGACCCACTGAGACACAGACATAGTAGTTTTAGCTCATGATGCACATTAACAAGATTGCTAGAAGGCAATTCGACTTTCAAAAACCCAACTTTTTAATAATGTAATAGACTTATCAACTGGCAATACGAGACAATTGTATCACTTACTCTTATTTAAAATACTTTGAATGAAGCTTCAATCAACTTAAATTGTATTTATTTGCCTGTTCTTTGTGGTCTATTTCAAATCTTTGCAAAGTACCAGAACGTGGGAGTGTGCTCTATTTTTTGTGAAATCTAGATCATAGTGGAGAACATCAGCAGATGAAAAGAGTTGGTGAGAACATGCTTCAATGTATTATCAACAATACAATGTAAAAGTAGAGAGTTCTAACTAAATGCTGTTACATAGAAACATAGAAAATAGGAGCAGGAGTAGGCCATTTGGCCCTTCGGGCCTGCTTCGCCATTCAAAAAAGATTGTTCCCGTTTTCTCCCCATAACCCTTGATCCCTTTGGCATTAAGAAAATATATCTATCACCTTCTTGAATATATTTAATGACTTGACCTCCACGGCCTTCTGCGGTAGAGAATTCCACAGGGTCACCACCCTCTGAGTGAAGAAATTTCTCCTCATCTCGGTTCTAAATGGCATACCCCATATCCTGAGACTGTGACCCCTGGTTCTGGACTCCCCAGCCATCGGGAACATCCTCCCTGCATCTATCCTGTCTAGTCCTGTTTGAATTTTATAGGTTTCTATGAAATTCCTTCTCATTCTTCTAAACTCTAGTGAATATAGGCCAAGTCGGCCCAATCTCTCCTCATACGTCAATCCTGCCATCCCAAGAATCAGCCTAGTAAATCTTCTTTGCACTTCCTCCATGGCAAGAACATCCTTCCTCAGATAAGGAGACCAAAACTGCACACAATACTCTAGATGTGGTCTCACCAAGGTCCTGTATAACTGCAGTAAGATATCCTTGCTTGTTAAGATACTAAAACTCAAATGCTCCTGCAGTAACTTTTCTGAAAATGCTACTTTTATTTTTTCAATCCATAAAGGTCATTTGTTTTCAAATTTATCAAATTCCCGACCCAGAGTTGAAAATTATGGTCCAATATCTCAAGTGACCTGTTAGAACCATAGCACAGAAGGAGGCCATTCACCCCACTGTGTCAATGCTGGCTCTTCAGAGCAATCCTAAGCTAATCCCATTGCTTTTCTGTTTTGTTGTAGCCCTGTATTTATAGATTCATAGAGAGATACAGCACTGAAACAGGCCGTTCGGCCCTCCGAGTCTGTGCCAACCAACAGCCACCCATTTATACTAATCCTACATTAATCCCATATTCCCTACCACATCCCCACCATTCTCCTACCACCTACCTACACTCGGGGCAATTTATAATGGCCAATTTACCTATCAACCCGTCTTTCTGCTTTGCATGTTTATCCACCTTTTCCAATGAGACCGGTTTCTGTCCTTGTGGCAAAACATCTCATGCTGCAACAACCTATAATCATGTATCTCCTAACCTCTCTCCCCACTGACAATTTTAATCCCTCATCACTGACTCCCCAACCATAGAAATTAGAGGGTATAAATCTGTCGTGGACAACAGCAGAAAATGAGCTATCGTGCATCGTACGCAATACATATTACACTCCACCAGGTTGTGGGGCAGAGTCTAACAATGGCTGCCAATTTGCTATTGGCTATTTTCTGTTACCGCTCAAGATGAATTCCACCCCCCCGCTCCCCCACCACCATAGTCTTTGTTCACTCTACCCAAAACCCTTCACAGTTTTGAAAACCTCTATTAAATCTTTGCAGCCTTCTCAAATGAACAATCTTCACCCGAAAGCATCCCATTGATGATCCAACTTTCTGCCGACATCACTTATGAAGAGCAGATGAATGATATGCTCCACTGTATTTCTCTTTTCCCCAGACAGTCCTAAAGAATGCTTGCAAAATCCTCTTTTAAATCAGGCCACCACACTAGCCTGTGAAAAGTAAAAAGAAAGAAGCTGCATTTATATAGCACCTTTCACAACCTCAGGACATCCTAAAGAATGCTTGCAAAATCCTCTTTTAAATCAGGCCACCACATGCCAATTGAAACCACACTAGCCCGTGAAAAGTAAAAAGAAAGAAGCTGCATTTATATAGCACCTTTCACAACCTCAGGGCATCCTAAAGTGCTTTACAACCAATGAAGTACTTTTGAAGTGTAGTCACTGTTATGTAGGAAACACAACAGCCTATTTTGCACACAGCAAGCTCCCACAAACAGCAATGTGGTAATGGACAGGTCATGTTTCTTTTTAAGTGATGTTGATTGAAGCATAAATATTGCCCAGGACACTAAGGAAGAACTTCCCTTCTCCTCTTCAGAATTGTGCCTCGGGATCTTTTACATCCATGTGAGAGGGCAGATAATGCCTAGGTTTAATGACTTGTCCGTAAGATGGCACTCTCAAAAGTGCAGCACTTCCTTAGTACTGCACTGGAGTGTCAGCCTAGACTTTTATGCCCTATTCACTAGAGTGTGACTTGAACCCACAACCTCTGATTCAGAAGCAAAAGTACTACCACTAGTCAGAGCTGAAACCATATACTGTGTCAGTGCATGATATATTGGTGTCAAGAAATACTTGTCTTGTGGTTTATATACTGATGCATTCTGATATTCTAGATAGGTGCTAGAGATTAAGTCATGAAGAAGAGTCGTGAACTTGCTATATCTTCTGATGCCTGCATGCCTAGCACTTTGGATTGATGCAATGTATGAGTGACAAAACCAATGTTTCTCAAATTTAATCTCTTGTGCATGTGAATTCACTTAAATCAGGTCAGCATGGTTTGAATTTGCCACTCAGCCTTTGGTGCATTTTCCCTTAATCTGACACTGCATTTTGTCAAGCTGGAGATGAACATTTTCATATCAAGGTGATTTTCACTTGTTACGGATTCTAGACAGTCAGGTTTACTGTCTCAGTCACTCCCAGTATTGGTGCTTCTGATAGAGTATCAGCTACCGTCACGGTGTTCCCTGACACGAGAAACTGTACATGAGAACACCGTAAGGGATAAGCAAACCCATATCATGGAAGTAATTCATCCAAATTTCTACTGTACCAACTCTGCACACCAGTTGGAAGGCCTAAATTGCAGGGTAGTCGAACAGTGCTTTCCCAAGGGGGCCAAGGTTAGATCCTTGGGGAACACCAAATAACGGGAGCAGGAAGAAAAACCATTGCAAGACACTGGAGGCAGAAAGAGAGATCTGTTCCATAATAAAGGAAAATTGAAGCCCCTGCAGATCAAACTAATTCCATAGCTGTGTAGATATATCTTTTTGTGGGCAAACATGACAACCAGTTTGTGTCCAGCACCATCCCACAAGCATCACTGAAAGTTACCAGTTAACTTTTATTTTAACTAATTTATTAATTATTTGAAGTCTTCCGAGTGGATGGCAGTGATGGAAATAAATCCCCACTATCGTTAAGAGTATGTATCTTGACAACTGGATCATTGGCTTTCTCTAACTCATTCAAGAGCTAACTTTGCAAGAGAGTTGAGCCTATTAAAGTCAGTCTGGTTAGGGAGAAGTCAACAGCTCAGAAACCATACAGTCGAACAGTTGGCACTGCCTGGATACAGAACAACAGCTGGGAGCTTAATCATAAGCAACTTTTATATCAATATATTTCAAGTGCCACACATCCATCCACATCTGATTCTGCCAGTTGAATTGACTGCTTAATAAAATGTGTATGCACAAAGGCATCATTCTTGATTATGCACCAAGAAATGGCAGCTTATCTCAATGCATTGTAGAGATGAAGTAAGATCTGCAGATTACATACTAAACCCTGTGGTTTGGAGTTTCCTCTATGAGTGCAATCTGACCAATCGCATGTGCCATTACCGAAAAATGCCCAAATATCTTCCCAATCTCAACAGAATACACCCAAAAAATGAACATGAATTGGCCAATCATTGGGGCCAGATTTAGTTTTGAATTCAAGAAAGTTTTAGATTTGGAGTCAGTTTGCTTTTCAGCCACTCAATGAGGCAACAACACCATCAAATTAAAGCAGAATTGGGTTAGAGAATGAGTGTTGCATCAACTTACAACATGGTCCTTTCGTCCCTGGAGCCTGAATTTAAATTCAAATGCTTGTATCTGATTTGAACTTGAGTTCAGCCTGATGGCTTCCTCTACCTCTACAGTCAAAATTCCAATTTTTAGAAAGAGTTTTGCGTACCAAGAGCTTAAATAAAACTTACAGTAAATGTATAAGATAACCAACATATATTGAGGAGATTTTAATCAACATAGGGATTTCATGCAAAGGTTGCAGAGAGATCTAGGTGCTCTAGTGCCCGAGTCACAAAATGTTAGTATGCAGGTGCAGCAAATAATAAAGAATGCTATGAAAGGAATTGAAAATAAAAGTAAGGATGTTATGCTTCAGTTATACAGGGCATTGGTGAGACCACATATCCAATACTATGTACAGTTTTGGTCTCCTTATTTAAGGAAGGATGTAAATGTGTTTGAGGTGGTTCAGAAGAGGTTTACTAGTCTGATACCTGGTATGAGCAGGTTGTCTTATGAGGAAAGGTTGGACAGACTGGGCCTGTTTTCACTGGAGTTTAGAAGAGTGAGGGGAGACTTGATTGAAGTATATAAGATCCTGAACAGTCTTGACAAGGTGGTTCTGGAAAAGATGCTTCCTCTTGTGGGTGAGTCCAGAACTAGGGGGCACTGTTTTAAAATTAGTGGTCCCCCTTTTAGGACAGAGATGAGGAGAATTTTTTTCTTTCAGAGGTTGTGTGACTTTGGAATTCTCTGCCTCAGAGATGGTGGAGGCGGGGTCATTGAAAATTTTTAAGGCGAAGGTAGATAGATTCTTGTTAGGCAAGGGAATCAAAGGTTATTGGGGGTAGATGGGAGTGTGGAATTAGAAACACAATCAGATCAGCCATGATCTTATTGAATGGCGGAGCAGGCTTGAGGGGCCGAACGGCCTACTCCTGCTCCTAATTCGTATATACCACTGGATGCCTTCAAAGGGTACTCATTTTCTATCACGAGGCATCAGCTAATTTCTTTAGATGTGCAAATGTGTCGTATTGTATGTTATGAAAGAATTTTAAATAATTGCAGAATAATCAACCAGTTGGACTGACCACACATCGATCATTAGAAATCCTTTAATCCAATGCTGATCTCTAAAGTGCTGAATGCACTAAATTGTGGAATGTCCTCCGGTGAGAGGAGGGGTCATTAAAATTCAATTCGTTATTTCAAATATTCCAGTTTTTGATTTAAAAAGCACGTCACAAAGCAGCTTACAAACAAGTTTCTTTATATACAGATAAAAAGTGAGAATAAAAATTATTCTGTGAGGTCTCTAAAGACTCGAGGTGGTAACAGTTCTGTTCAGTGTAGAATGGAGGCATTCAAAGCAGGGCAATCTCAGGTTCAAAGCCGGGCAATTTCAGGTTCAAAGCCAGGTCTGGACTCAGTTGGCAGATCTCAGCGTCGGGGGTGGGAGAAATGGGGGGAATGATTGGGCTCAATCCTCCTGAATAGGAATGGGGGCAGGTGGGAGGAGCATGAGGAAATTGACCAAATCCTGATTGTTGTTTGCTGACTTCAGCTGAGGGCAGAGCTGGGTTCAGCTGTGATGCTGCCTGCAGTTGAATTGCCTGTTTTGAATACTGTTAACAGGAGGGGAAAAACTGCAACCCCTGTATCCTTGAGCTCATTTTCAAAATGTGTGTACAATATAATTTCAGTCACTGTATATAAATGTTATGAAGATTGAAGTGAAAGTGCCATATAATTTTATTGAGCATGGTGCGACACACGGACATATATCTTGCTAATTTTCTGTTTTACAAAGATAAGATGTGCTGAACGAAACCTATCTGCTCACTTAAATATAACCCTGCATATTCATTTCATGGTGCTCTGACCTCCTGCTGTGCTCTCACCTCCTGTGAGATGAGTTGCAGACACAGTGGCACCTCCGGAAAACTGATGTTGCCTTAATTCGCTTCCTGCTGTTGCCAGGCGGGTTGCCGTCCAGGAACACAGCCTACCCCTGGAAAAACAGCCCGAGGTGGGAAAACATTGGAGAGCCAGCCACAATTTTAAAAATAATTTTCCTGGCTCCCTCCATCTCCAAATCCATCCCCAAAGGGTTGGGAAAATTTCACCCAATGACTGTGCCAATTTCACATAGGAACATAGGAGCAGGAGTAGGCCATTCAGCCCATCGAGCCTGCTCTGCCATTCAGTACGATGATGGCTGATCATCCACTTCAATGCCTTTTTCCCACATTATCCTCATATCCCCTTATGGCATTTGTCTTTAGAAATCTGTCAATCTCTGCTTTAAACATACTCAATGACTGAGCTTCCACAGTCCTCTGGGGTAGGATAGAGAATTCCAAAGATTCACAACCCTGTGAGTAAAGAAATTTCTCCTCACCTCTGTTCTAAATGGCTTCCCCCTTATTTTGAAATTGTGTCCCCTGGTTCTAGACTCTCCAACCAGGGGAAACATCTTAGCTGCATCGACCATGTCTATCCCTTTAAGTATTTTGTAGGTTTCAATGAGATCACCTCTCATTCTTTGAAACTCTAGAGAATACATGCCCAGTTTCCACAATCTCTCTGCATGGGACTGTCCTGCCATCCTGGGAACAAGTCTGGTGAACCTTTGTTGCACTATGGCAATAATATCCTTCCTAAGGTAAGGGGACCTAAACTGTACACAGTACTCCAGGTGCGGTCTAACCAAGGTTCTGTACAATTGAAGCAAGACTTCACTACTCCTGTACTCAAATCCTCTTGTGATAAAGACTAACATACCATTAGCCTTCTTAATTGCTTGCTGCACTTGCATGTTAGCTTTCAGTGACTTACTGACAAGGACACCCAGGTCCCTTTGTACATCTACACTTTCTAATCTCTTACCATTTAAGAAATACTCTGCACATCTATTCCTCCTACCAAAGGGATAACCTCACATTTTCCACATTGTGTTCCATCTGCCACGTTCTTGCCCACTCACTAAGTCTGTCCAAATCCCATTGAAGCCGCTTTGCATCTTCTTCACAACAGTGAAAGTGTAATCCTTTCGCAGAGGCCTTGTTCTTCTTTACAGGCCACCTGAGACCAAATTTGGAATTGTGAGGGAGCCAAAATGTTACCTTATCATTGCGTTCACTTTCTTGTTTGTCTATAGCCAAGCAATGTCAGAAATTGCACACAGCCCAGCTGGGTTTTCTTCTAAAGGTGAAGTCGCAGTCACTGTGCAGTCCTCTTCATTAATGTTGAGCTATCAGTGGACAATTAGAGCAATCCTTAGTGGGAGCATTATTGTCTTGGTGTAGGATTTGAACCCAAACACCCTCTCATTGTATCAGTTGTGGGAGCCCATAGATCCCTCCTGCTGCCGAGAACTAAACACCATCTCGGCTGGTTTAAAGGTGGTTGGCGCCATGGAAGGAGTGTTCATCTCACAGCCGTTCATGTGGTTAATCAGCCTGCACATCCTTCCACTATTTCACATTGGTCTCCAAGGGCAGAGCGCGGAGATAGGAAAACAACAAGAAAAATTGGAGACAGTACATTCTGAGAATAAGCACTGCAGATACAATACCAGATTGAATCAAAGCAATTGTCGTTGATTAAGAAAAGAATTGAGTAATGAATCACTGAGAGAAATGATTAGAACAAGATACCCCGTAGTGAGTCCTTGAAGCAGGAAGCTCCACGTAATATTTTCCATCGGCCCAGTCTTATGAATCAACAGCCAGTTATCATTTTATGTTGGTGGTTCGTTAACAAAATCACAGTTTGGAAAACTAATTTTCAAGAATGGGATTTTATTAACAAGAAAAGAAACAGCTATTCGTAACACATTTGCTATAATGATCCTTTAGCAGCTAATGGACCAGTTTACGGGTATAAAGGTTGAAAGACTCATTAATCATCCGTAAAGTGCGCAATATTTTTGCAAAATGGCTCAATGCTAAATTGAAGGAAACAATTTTTCAGGTCAGGCCCCAGAGACAGCAATGATGACTACTGGGAATATATAGCCTCATTTGTGGTCCTGGGCAGGGCCTCAACTATGAAACTGGACTAACAGCATGATGCAGAAAAGAAAGAACTTGCATTTATATAGTGTCTTTCACAACCTCTAGACATCCCAAAGTACTTTGCTACCAATGAGTTATAATTGAAGTATAGTCACTGCTGTAATGTGGGGAAATGTGGCAGCCAATTTGTGCACAGCAAGATCCCACAAACTTGAATGACCAATTAAGCTGTGTTTTTAGTTGAGGGATAAATGTTGTCCAGGAGATCATGGAGAACTCCCATCTACTTCGAAGTAATGCCTTGGGATTGTTTTTTGTTATATCTACCTGGGCAGGCAGACGGGGCCTTGGTTTAATTTCTCGTCCAAGCGATGGTATCTCAGACAGTGCAACAATCTGACCAGCCTTTGGAAGATAGTCACAAGCTCCCTAGGGTAAGCTACCTCATACAGTGTCCCTGCATAAAGAATGCTGAGTGTTGACATATACATCAGCCGACGCCACTGTAAAAACTCCTAGGCTGGAATTTTACCAGCCCTTAGGAGACGGAATGGGAGAGAGGAGAGGTGCTGAAATGGCAGCAAAAGGATTTGGGAGGGAAGTTTAAGGTGTTCCCGCCACCTTGAGATATTACCAGTGGCATGTACAGCAGCAGCATGGCCGCCCGCCAAATGGAGGTGTGTGACCAATCAAGGTAATTAATTGACATATTGACACCCATTTTACGAGCTGCCACCACATGGTGAGTCTACCAACTACATCGAGGCAGCCTCTCAGTGGCTTCCCCCGGTGGCGGGACCTTCCTTTCCGGAGGCTCCATGGCCTACAGAGGGACCCACCAGCAGCAATGGTCGCCCCCGCAACCCCAACACTACTGCTGGAGGGTTTACCCCTCCAATCACCACAGCCTGCCTCCTGATCTTGGTACACACAAAAAAAATCCACTTACCTGCGAGGACAGCTTGATATGGAGGCGCCCTCTTCTTCCCCTTGCAGTCTCAGCAGTGGCCACCTCTCTCAGTGGCACTGCCGAGGCTGCAGAGCTGCCGGCCTATCAGAGGGAGGCAGGAGAGGCAGGCCACCGTCCTTAATTGGCCAGCGGTCCCGGCAGTGGCCGCTGCCGGTGAAATCGCTGCCACGGTGCCGCTGTTTACCCACGCAGACTCGGTCGCGGTGGTGGGACCCACGGAATGCTGGTCAATTTCTGGCCCTATGTTCTATTCACTTGTCAAAATGCTGTGCCAATATTTCAATACCTTCTTCAGCTCACTAACTCCGGGCTTTCAAAGAGAAAAACAAATCACTTTTTAATTTGATGATGCAGCCGACAAATGCTTCACAAGTTTGCAACTAACAGGTTTAAGGAGGCCGTAAATGATCTTTTCCATAAAGATCCATAAAGACAGGGCTAAATTGTGGCGAGTCGAAGAGACTTAGTAGTTGGCAGGAAAAAAGACAGAGGCGCAAGGGGAGAGCCAACTGTCCAACAGCCCCAACAAACAAATTTCTCTGCAGCACCTGTGGAAGAGCCTGTTACTCCAGAATTGGCCTTTATAGCCACTCCAGGCGCTGCTTCACAAACCACTGACCACCTCCAGGCGCGTATCCATTGTCTCTCGAGATAAGGAGGCCCAAAAGAAAGAAAAATGATCTTTTGCCTCTGTTCATTGACCATTTCTAGATAGTAATACATAGAGTAGCATTAAGCCAGGATAAATAATCCCCTTGCACTTACTGCAACATCGCATCCTGTTGGATCCCAGTATTGAACAGAGCAATGATCATTATCTCAGCAGAGTAAAAGCCATCCATATTTTTAATATAATATAAAAACAAGAAATGCTGGAACCACTCAGCAGGTCTGGCAGCATCTGTGGAAAGAGAAGCAGAGTTAACGTTTCGGGTCAGTGACCCTTCTTCGGAACTGACAAATATTAAAAACGTTAACTCTGACATTTTTAATATTTGTCAGTTCCGAAGAAGGGTCACTGATCCGAAACGTTAACTCTGCTTCTCTTTCCACAGATGCTGCCAGACCTGCTGAGTGATTCCAGCATTTCTTGTTTTTATTTCAGATTTCCAGCATCTGCAGTATTTTGCTTGTATCCATATTTTTAACTTGTGTTTGCTCTGCCTTGCTTTCCTGCTCTTGAATGGGTTTTGGCATTCCTGGATGCCTAAAATAAGAAACTTTCATTTTGTTTTTTTTCTGAAACAAATATCTTTGAAACCTGGCTATCAAGCTGTTGTAAACCATCTCTAAAATTTTGAAGTGTCCAACGGTTTGCCACGTATTTCAGTATAATTCATTGCTTGCGACCTAATTGAAATCTTAGCTTTTATTGCTCCCTCCGCCTTCTTTTAAAAAATCCCAGCTGAATGCAAGTTGTGAATGCTCACTCTTGCACCTTTTCACACCTTGCTATGATATGAATCAGGCTGCTGACTCAGGCCATATATGTCAAGCTTAGGAGTTGCCGTGACCTTCAAGTGACAGTATCAATTCCTTTTTCACTTGTTTCTCACTGCTACGTTCCTTTAATTAAATCTGACACTTTCACTGATTGAATTCCCTTTCCTGTAAACCTTAGATTATTAGATGTCCTCGTGAATAACACACATACCCCCAGTTTGTGCTGTGAACTTTATCACCTCCTCAATGCAAACACACATTGGAATCAAATCTATATTGGTTGATTTCCCTTGATTGAACTTCAGTGCAGCAGTGGTTCAGTGGTTACACTCATCTCTTCTTCTGATGGCTGTTAAGTCAAGTCCAACTCCAAAGACTTGAGCACATAATCCAGGCTGACACTTCAGTGCAGTACTGAGGGAGTGCCACACAGTCAGAGGTACCGTCTTTTAGACAAGATGTTAAATTGGAGACCCCATCTGACCTCTCAGGTGGCCATAAATGTCACATGACTTTATCAAAGGAAGAGCAAGGGGAGTCCAGTCCAACATTTATCCCTCAATCAACATTACTAAGCAACAGACTATATCATCATTGCTGTTTGTGGGAGCTTGCTGTGCAGAAATCCTCCACCTTATTTATTAGATTACAAGAGCAACTACACCAAAAGTAATAAATTGGACGCAAGGGAATTAGGGAAGTCTTGAAAGGTGCTATATAAATGCTAAATTTATTTTTTAGAAGCTGAAGATGTCAATGAATTCTGAGGAGTAGAGAGATACACCATCACTAACATTTTCATAGTTTTTTTTTACATTGTCCGTTATACAAATTTAGCAAGTGCTTCACTTAAAACAGTTTAATAACAGGATAATTTCACTCTCACTACATTATTTTCTAATGATTTACATTTTGGTATCCATCTATAATGTGCATTTTCTATTTTTGGACAATGTTACAACCTTGAGGGCGGGGAGAGTGCCTTACATTCACAGACCTATAGCATTTAAATTAGACTTCCATTTGCCTGTGTACTCCTGGAGCCGGGACCATACATTATAAAGCCAGATGATCAAACAAGCAGGTTTTATTGTATGTTGAAGATGACTTGTGTATTTAATGCAGTCTTGTGAGATGGAAAATATTTATTGATGTCTGCAATATTAAACAGCTTTTTCAGTCCAAGGACTAGGTGAGCAATAATTTAGAACAATGATCAGTCAGCCCTGGGGATGAATACATGGAATTGATTTGATTTCATGCTTGTCAAATCCAGTAGCTGAATTTTGATTCAGTCATTTCTTTATCTATTAAGATTTAGGTTTGCAAGGCTTCCCACCCAATGTGCAGCCTCATTTGACAGGAGTGTAAATCCAAGAATAGGGCATGGAGATTAGCATGGGTGGTTACTAGAGCTCCAAAAGTCCTGGTGATCCCTTGATATTATAAGAAAAACCAGAGCAGTGCTACTTTTGACCACTCACCTCTCTAGTGAGGCCTAGTGCCATGAATGAAGCCTCACCAAATTTACCCTTGCAATTTAAATGTGGTCTCTTTGGCTAGTTGGACACTGCAGCTGATGTTCAAGTTGCCAGATGAACTATCATTTATCAGACTGGCCAATTGGGTGTTAAGAAGAAGAACATACTAGTCCCATAAATCTCATTTCTGATAATGTACAGAGTGTCATGGACTCTACCACATTCATTTATTTGCTTGGTGAGAGATTGGACGAAGATTATCCCTTCCCTCATCCCCACACACAGATAAATAGAATGAAACTCCAGACTATCAAGCCATCCCACATGATTGATCTTCTGACAAGTTGCTTTCCTTCATTAGATTGCCACGATTCAAGTTGTTCAGAAATGATCATTTTCAATACAGCATTCAATCATCTTTATCCTTATTTATCTTTATAAGCCTCCATTCTTGTCCCCATCAGTTATTTCCCCCAACTCTCTTTTTGAAAGTGTTAGTTAATACAGCAATAATTGTGGTTAATTGGTAACCAGGAGACATCAATTTAAAATCATCGCCAACTGAATGAAGGGATAGGGAGTCATTAATATACATGGTAGAAAGCTGAGGCCCCAGTACAGATCCCTGGGGAACAATCCACCAGTCAGAGAATGAACCCACTCTGTCTCCTACCTTCCAATCAATTATCATCCTAGAGGGTTACAATTGACCACAGACTTAACTGGCCCAGCCATATAAATACAGAGCAGGCCAGACACTGACTCCCCAAAGCCTGTCCACCATCTACAAGGCGCAAGTCAGGCGTGTGATGGAATACTCTCCACTTGCCTGGATTAATTCAGCTCCAACAACACTCAAGAAGCTCAACACCATCCAGGGCAAAGCAGCCCACTTGATTGGCACCCCATTCACCACCTTCAACATTCACTCCCTCCATCGCTGATACACAGTGGCAGCGGTATGTACCATCTACAAGATACACTGCAGCAATTCCCAAGGCTTCTTCAACAGCACCTTCCAAACTCGTGACCTCTACCACCTAGAACAGTGGTCGGCAATAACATTTTTTTAAAAAATGTAATCAAAAATGCAAAGTCTCACGAGTCACAGTGCTGTGACTCAAATGTCAATGATAATGAAAAACAAGACAGAGGCACGTTCCAACAACGTCTTAAAGCTTTTTACAAAAACGTTGTTAATTGAATGATACCTTCTCAAGTACAATGTTAATAAAAGTTTAAAGAAACTAAACAAGCCATTTAATTACCATCAAAATGGGTTTTATCGATCGAAATCAGGAGCTGCACATGAGTCCTAATGAGCTACAGGCTACAGACCTAGAAGAACAAGGGCAGCAGATGCATGGGAACACCACCACCTGCAAGTTCCCCTCCAAGCCACACATCATCCTGACTTGGAACTATATCATCATTTCTTCACTGTTACTGGGTCAAAATCCTGGAACTCCCTTCCTCACAGCACTTTGGGTGTACCTACCCCACATGGACTGCAGCGGTTCAAGAAGGCAGCTCACCACCACCTTCTCAAGGGCAATTAGGAATGGGTAATAAATGCTGGCCTGGCCAGCGACGCCCACAACCCAAGAATTAATAAAAATAAAAAAAAGTTGTCAGATTACCTCCAATTTTGTGTTGTTATGACCAAAGTGGGAGGAGTGCACTGTCTTTCTCTAGTCCTACTTCTCCATAGGTCACAACATACATTTAAATGTTTACCCAGTTACCAATAGGGCCAATCATATACTCTATTTATATCGCAGAATAAGATACACCAACCAGGTTTCTGTAACAACAAAATTATCAGTTTATTATAAAACAAGACATATCCAGTAAAGATGCAAAGCATTCACACATAGTTTGAAATATGAATATAAATAGATATTCCCTTCTAGGTTCTTAACACACACGCTCACACACATTGGTTAAAATAAGAATAAATATGTTTTCTCTGCAGAGATTCACTTTACAAAAAGGCAAAGAAATACTTTGGCCAAATACTTGTTAATTCTTGATGGAAACAGAGAAAATATGGAAGGATATCAGTTGTCCTTTGCTCTGGCATCCAGGTACAGGGTCACCGGGATCTTATCAGAAGCAGTTCGTTTTGGAGGTGTCGAGAATTAGGCTGGTTGGCTGTCCAGGAGAAGTGTGGCATCAAGGGTTTCAACTATCACACTGGATTTGCAGGGTACTTTAGAGAGGTGGAGATAAGATGAACTGGTCTTTTCTTTTAGCGGGCTGACCTCCAACTGCCTTCAAAAGAGTCCACACCCCAACAAGAAGTCAAAACGTCCTGACAACTATAAATCTTGACGTGATATTACCAGGTGAGAAAGGTATCTCGGAGTCTCTTTCAGCCTTCACCCGTTCTTATCATAACAGGGTTTAATTTTTAAACACACTATTTTTATCTCCCCCTTGGTGAATGCTTGTTCACCGCTTTCCAATTATATAGCAAAGAAACCAGCACAAACAGACTTTCTTAAGTTTAAAGAAGAAAAGTTGAATGTTATTTAAACTTAAACTCTAATTCGGTTAACGTCTATGGATACACGACGCGCCCACGCTAACAGGCGCACGCGACACACACATGCAGATAGAGACAGAAAGAGAACAGAAAAAATAAAGTGGAAAGGTTTAAGGCAATATCTGAAGAGTTGTCATTACGGTTATTCAAGCTCACTGTAGGGTCCTTGATTGTAGGTAGATCTTACTTTTCGTTGGGGCCCAGTATTCTTCTTAAACCTTTTTTGCTGTAGGAGACTTTTCTCTCTTGGGGTTCATGTGTCTTCAGAGACTTGTGAGAAAGAGATGGGAACAGACAGGAGAGAGATCTTCTCAGTCCAGGAGTAAACAGCTTTTCTGCCCAAACTGTTTGTACAAATTCAAAAAACTCAGGTTACCTAGCAGGTTAGTCATGTGACTAGCAGGTTTGACCATGTCCGTTTGTGTATTCGGCCATCTTAGCAGTCAAACTTGAATGTGAGCTCCCCCACCTTCAACATCTGGTGATCAAAAGTCCATTGTGGGTTGAATGTGTCAGGGAATGGCTTTTTTGTCCATCCAAGCACCATCTGTTAATATGCAAATATCTTTTCCAGCCACAGCTGATCTGTTTAACAAGTCCTTTCTTCACTCCAGTAACAGTTTAAATATCAATGTTCATGACAAAATTAATGTGCCTCATTCTTGGCAGGTGGGGGCCTAGCATGACACAGGTCACTTCTCTGTAAACAATCCCCCTGGCCACCAAGGTTCCTGTTGTTTATGTAGCTTAAGGCATGTGACATCCAGTAAAGGTTGTTTTTCAACACAAAGCTCAAGCGTCTTCCCGGTGACCCTGGTTAAAAAAAACACATCCATGAAATCTTTTCAGTTTTCCAAATGAACCAATGTCCATAATCGTTAACACAAGTCCTCAAAACGTTTTAAGAACAGAGCACTTTCATAACAGTGTGCTCTCATGTGTGTTAATCTCTTGAGAGAAACCTCATCAAAAACCTTCTGGAGGTCCATACAGACAACAAGCATAAATGTTTCCCTATCTAATATGCTAGTGACCTCCTCAAAAATTGTAAATAAATTAGTCAGACATGACCAAGCCTTCATACGTCTGTGTTGACTCTATTTGATTTGCTGATACTTGTTCAAGTGCTCACTCTGGAAATAAGGGAAAAATGCCTTCTCTTTGCCACATATGGGCGGACACAGTTTTACAATGCATTGAGGATCCAGTGGGACATGACACTAGGTTGCTTTACAGCTCCATCTGCCTCAGATTCACTGGGTATATTGAAAAGGAGGAGGTATAAAGCCGAATTCATTTTCTCTCATGAGTTGCAGTAATGGATCTCATCTTCATGCTTCGTGTCAAGTCCATTTATGACTAATCTAACAGGGTTTACTGGACTATAATGCACTAGTGGTATTAAGCATTAAATAAATAAAAAATACAGGTACCGCATATCATTTTGCTTCCTGACGGTATGGGGGAGGGATTCTGCAAAACACTATTTTGTAAAAGTGGAATAAGCTATTGCAATTTTATTATAGATGTGACAGGGAAGAGAAGGAGAAACACAACCATCCCATAGAGAGTCAGACAGTCATTTATGGCATAGAAGGGAGCCATTCGGCCCATCAGGCTTTCTCCTGAGCAATCCAGTCAGTCCCACTCCCCGCCTGATCATCCTAGCCCTGCAAGTTTATTTCCTTCAAGTGCCCAACCAATTTCTTTTTGATGGTCTCCACTTCCACCACCCTTGTGGACAGCGAGTTCCAGGTCATTACCACCCACTGTGTAAAAAAACTCTTTCTCATATTTTCCCTGTATCTCTTGCCCAAAACCTTCAATCTGTGTTCCCTTGTCCTTGTACCATCAGCTGATGGGAACAGTTTTTCCTTGTCTAGCATATCTAAGCCTGTCATAATCTTGTACATCTCTATCGAAGCTCCCCTCAACCTTCTTTGCTCCAGGAAGAACAAACCCAGCTTTTCCAAGCTAACCTTGTAACTAAAATTCCCCGTCCCTGGAACCATTCTAGTAAATCTCCTCTGCACCCTCTCAAGGACCCTCACATCTTTCCTAAAACTGCCAAAATGCAATGCTTCACACTTTTCACTATTAAATTCCATCTACCACTCGTCTGCCCATTCTGCTAGCCTTTCTATGTCCTGTTGCCGGCAGTTCGTATCATCGTCACTGTTTGCCACTCCTCCAAGCTTGGTATCATTAGCAAATTTTGAAATTCTACTTTGTATTCCAAGATCCAAGTCATTTATATAGATATAGAAAGCAGTGGTCCCAGCACTGACCCTTGGGGAACACCAGTGTCTACCATCCTCCAGTCTGAAAAACAACCAGTTACTGCAACTCACTGTTTTGTGTCCTGAAGCCAATATTTTTTATCCAATTGGACATTGGCCCTCCTATTCCATGAGCCTTAATTTTGTTAACCAAACTTTTATGTGGTACTTTATCAAACGCTTTCTTAAAATCCATATCAACAACATCCAGAGAATTCCCTTCTTCGACCTTCTCGCTTACCTCATCAAAAAAAATTAATGAGATTGGTCAAGCATGATCTGCCTTTTACAAATCCATGCTGACTCTCCTTAATTAACTGGAACCTTTCTAAATGCCTATTGTTTTATCCCTGATTATTGTTTCTAAAACATTACCCACCACTGATGTTAAACCAACTGGCCTGTAGTTGCTAGGACTGACCTAATACCCATTCTTGAATAAGGGAGTCACATTTGCCACTTTCCAATCTGCTGGCTCCTCCCCCATACCTAGGGAATATTGGAAGATTATGGCAAGCTCTTTTAGCAACCTGGGATGCAAGCCATCCAGATCAGGTGGCTTACCTATTCTAAGCATAGCCAGCCTTTCCAGTGCCTCCTCACTCTCAATGTTAACCCTACCCATTGCCTCTGCTTTCTCTGCTTCCGATATTTTGTCAGATTCCTCTTCCTCTTCCACCGATACAAAATATTCATTGAGTATTCTAGCCTTGCATTGTGCCTCTAAGCCTCTTTGTCCTTACTAGGCCCCACTCCACCTCTTACTACCTGCTTACTTTTAATGTGCCAATAGAAGATTTTTGCATTATCATTTATGTTGACCGCCATTCTGTTCTCATATTCTCTCTTTGCCGGTTGTATTTTCCTCTTCACCTCCCCTCTCAACTTATTGCATTTGGCCTGGTTCTCACTTGAATAATCCACCTGGAATGCATCATGCACCCTCTTTTTTTATTTCATCATAATCTCTATCTCCCTTGTCATCCAAGGAGCCCTGTTTTTGGTTCCCCGACCTTCCACCCTTGTTGGAATGTACCTAGCATGTACTTGCAGCATCTCTTCCTTAAAGATAATCCATTGTGCCATCACAGTTTTGCCTGTCAATCTTTGGTTCCGTTTTATCCTGGCCAGATCCCTTCTCATCACATTGAAATTAGCCCTCTTCCGATCTCGTCATTTTACCTTATATTGTTCCTTGTTTTCTCTGGATTACAAGTCTAAACCTTATGATACGATGATCACTCTTACCTAAATGTTTCCCCAAAGGCACTTGGTCCACTTGGCCCACCTCATTTCCCCAGATTAGATCTAGCAATGCCTTCTTTCAAGTAGCACTGAGAACATACTGATCAAGGATGTTCTCCTGATCACAATCCAGACATTCCTCCTCCTCCTTTCCCTTTACTCTAAAATCAATATTTGGGTAATTAAAGTCCCCTAATATCACCACTCCATAGTTCTTGCACATCTCTGTGATTTCCTGCAGATTTGCTCCTCTATCTCTCTCATTATTTGGAGGCCTGTAGAATACCCCTCGTAGTGTTACCCTGTTTGAATCTCAACTCTACCCAAATGGATTCTGTCCTTGCCCTCTCAAGGACATCCTCTCTTTTCAACATTACAATGTCTTCCCTAATCAATGCCACCATCCCACCTCCCTTTTTTCCTTCTCTAACTTTTCTGAAGACTTTATATCCTTTCATAGTAAGTGACCAGTCCTCACCATTTTTAAGTCCTCACCGTTATTGCTACTACATCATATTTCCATACTGCTTTTTGTGCTAGTAGCTCACCAACCTTATTCATTATGCCTTGTGCTTTTTAATCCTGCCTTTGTATTCCTCGTAGCCCTTCTCAGTCTGCTCCGATCTAATATGGAATTACTTCCTTCTATAGTACTATCCAACACTCTCACATTATGCACCTTATTCCTCTTTTCTACTTCTATATGCTGGTGCCAACCCCCTGCCAATTTAGCTTAAACCCTCCCCAACCACACTAGTGAACCTCCCCTCAAGGACATTGGTCCCAGTCCAGTTGAGATGCAACCCGTCCTTTTTGAATAGGTGCCGCCTGCCCCAGAAATGGTCCCAATATCCCACGAATCTGAAGTCCTCCCTCCTGCACCACGCTTCAAGCCATGCTTTGATCCTCCCTATCTTCCTATTTATACTCTCGCTAACATGTGGCACTGGGAGTAATCGAGAGAGTACTACCTTTGAGATCTATTCCTTAACTTCTTCCCTAGCACCTGAAAATCTAACCGTATAAGCTCATTACCTGCCCTTGCTCTGTTGTTGGTACAACGTGAACCACATCTTCTGACTCACTTCCTTCCTCTTGAAGAATGTCCTGCACCATTTCCGTGATGTCCTTTACCCTGGAACCAGGGAGGCAACATACCATGCGGGAATCACGGTGATGCTTACAGAAATGGCTGTCTGTCTCCATGACTATGGAATCTCCTTTTACAACTGTACTTCTACATTTTGCTGCTCCCCCTGTCTCATGCCCATTGGTGCCATGGTTTGGACTGCAGTCCTTCAGGGTACTGTCACTCTCAGCAGTCTCCAATGCTGAGTACCTGTTTGAGAGTGGCACACATCCAAAAGACTCCTACACTTCCTGCCTCTTCCTAGTCTTCCGGATGGCCACTCACCTACTATCCTGAACTCTTACTGCCTGTGGGGTGACCACCTCCTGTAAAGTACAATCCAGGAAACTCTCATGCTCCTTGATGCTCCGCAGTGACTTGAATTGCCCCTCAAGCTCGGAAATCCTGAGTCCGAGCTGAAGCAGCTGGAGACATTTCCTATAAATGTGATTACCCAAGACACATGAAGTCTCTTGGAGTTCCCACATGGCGCAGGAATTTCAAGCAACAGGTTGCAGCAGTCTATGCATAACCTAACAGAAACCTCTATTTCCTCTTTTAGAATCTATTTGGTACCTTGTTTAAACTATTAATTTTAAGGAATGTCTCTAGACCTGCTCTGTGCTCCTATTCCTATTAATTCAGTCACCATAATACTCACTCTGATTGAGGTTATTAATTTCCTGGCCTCCTAATTTGAAAAACTGCCCTAGTTTAAAGAGAGATAAAGAGAAATACTCACCAAGCAATCACTTATACGCTTTCCTATGACACCACTCCTTGATTTTTCTTTCTTGGTTTCCTCTCACAGTGCTTTCTCGCTCTCTCTGTCTCCCGCTGTTTTATCCCTGCTGTACTTTCGGACCTTCCGTGTTCTTGCAGTGTTCCCCCACTCTCTGTCTCTTTCTCTCAGCCACTGCTTTTTCCCTGCCGTGCTCTTGGATCTTCCATACTGTTTTCGCATCGAGTAATGATTCACAACAGATCTTAAACAGTTCATCTCCCATGTGTCCTCATCAGCCAAAGCTAAAGAATCGTCCTGGATAGTCGTCAGGAGTTCTGGAACAACAATGGCTTAATTTTGTTCTCTTGTCAGAGGTGGGCTCAGTGGCGAGGGGTGGGGGTGCGGAGAATCCCGGTGGAGCTGTCCGCCACGAAACCTCGTGCCATACTGCAGTGTGCCAATTTTGTCAGAGGCAGGGTAATACCGTGTTGGTAATGACACCACAATGTGGCGGCTTTAGGTGCTGCTTTCAATAAATTTGAATCTAATTCACTGCAATCCAGTGAAGATTTCTAAATTTTCTGGTTTTGCAGCTTTGAAAAGCTGGTGCCACCGAGACGTATCCTCAGGTGCTGCGAAAGTGAAGGTAACCTAACCAGAGTAGTGTAGGGCAAGTGCCTTTTACTGCAGCCATTGCTGCTGTGCTGAGTGTCCAGGGGCTTGTGTGTGAACGGGGGAATTCTCTGCGAAGGGCTTGTGTGTGAATGAGGGGAAACTTTGTGAGGGGCTTGTCTGTGAATGGGGGAGGAGGGTACTCTGTGAGGGGCTTGTCTGTGAATGGGGGGGGGGTACTCTGCAAGGGGCTTGTGTGTGAATAGGGGGAAACTCTGTGAGGGGCTTGTGTGTGAATGGGGGGGGGGGTACTCTGCAAGGGACTTGGGTATGAATGGGGGAGTAGTCTGCGAGGGGCTTGTGTGTGAATGCGGGGGGGGTGTACTCTGCGAGGGGCTTGTGTGTGAATCGGGGGAAACACTGTGAGGGGCTTGTGTTGGAATGGGGGGGGATACTCTGCAAGGGGTTTGTCTGTGAATGGGGGAAACTCTGTGAAGGGCTTGTCTGTGAATGGGGGGGTACTCTGCAAGGGGCTTGTATGTGAATGGGGAGAAATTCTGTGAGGGACTTATGTGTGAATGGGGGGATCTTTGCGAGCAGCTTGTGTGTGAATGGGGGGGGGGGGTAATCTCTGCAAGGGGTTTGTGTGTGACAGGAGAAAGCTCTACGAGGGGTTTGTGTGTGACGGGGGAGGGGGAGCTCTGCGAGGGGCTTGTTTGTGACGGGTGGGGGGGGGGGGGAAGCCCTGCGAGGGGCATGTGTGAACAGAGGGAGCTCTGCAAGGGTCTGTGTACACAGTGAGAGAGCAAGTGCAGGGCTGGCAGGCTTTTATTGATGGCGTCTGTACCTGCTCCAACATCAGGTAATTCCGTGAACGATTTCTCCATTGCCACCCCCGCCATGTGATTGGGAAGGGACGGCCGCTGCCATTATGCACAATGGCAGCCCATTGCGTAATCCTGGCGGCCAGCCTCTGATGTCACAAGGAAGACTGCCGCCATTTTGCACACCTACTGCCACTCCTGGTGGCGGGATCATAAAATTCAGCCTGTACATGTGCACTCTAATCTTCCACTCCCTGCTCAGTGTCAGTGTGGCTCTGTGATAGCCCTTCTTGCTCTGAGTTCAAAGGGCATGGGCTGAAGCCCAAATATAGGCTTATGCACATATACTAAGCCAGCAGTTCAGCATGATAGTGGGGGAGAGCTACACTCTCTGAGGTTCCATCTTTTGGATAAGAGGTTAAGCTGAGCCCCATCTGCCTGCTCAGGTGGATGCAAAAGATCCTACTGCACTTTTTTGAAGCCTTAGCCAACATTTAATTATCAATTAAACTGTAAATTAAAGAGATGATGTGGTCATTATCGCATTGCTATTTTTGGGAGCTTGCTGTGTGCAAATTGGCTGCTGCGTTTCCTGCATTACAACAGTGATCACACTTCAAAAGTATTTTATTGGCTGTCAGGTGCATTACAATGCCCTGAGGTCATTAAAGGCACTATATAAATGCAAGTCTTTCTTTCTATTTTATGGTATTTTAGCTGCGCACCAATATCTATGTTTGCCCGATAGCAACATTGGCATTGGTTGGAAAGTGATTTAGGAAGCACCAAGATGTTGAAAGGTGCTACATAAATGAAAAATCTTTCTTTCTTGCTGTAGACTTAATGTGCAACAGGGACTGGACAAGGTAGGAGTAATATTTTGAATATTGGTTTGCACCAGCATTTGTCCCCTATTCTGTCAAATAACCAATTTTTAGACACTTGTCACAATATTGATCCATTAAAGCAATCGTAAGATAGAACTGGAAGTGGCTGAGCATCAGTTTTTTTTTCTTTAAAACACATAAAATCTGACCTCGACTGCTATAACATGCTTCCACGTGTATCCAAAATGCTCTCAAGAGCTTCAGGTAGTGCATAATGGTGCAGGAGTTGATGTTAACATTGGATGTTTATGAGCCTCCATTTTAGCCACCATCACTGAGCAAAATATAGGAAACAAATGTAGTGGCAGATGTGATCAGAACATCAATGCTACACATCGGCAACTGCATCATTACCCATTCACCTATTTAGTGGTAAAGTTCCTTGCCTTCATGGCTCTACTCCCTTGACTGACAAAATATACCAACTGCTATTGGCCCAACCTGAAGATCTTTTTTATTTGAATTTGGTGTCTATCCTTTTATCAAAGTTGAACAGTTCCTTGGTAAACTTTTACTGAAACATAAGTGAATATCCCAGTCCTGGCAGACAGATGGTATCACAAAGGCATGAGCAGGGAATGTGCCCACCAGCATCTGGCATGGCAACTATTTCTTATGTTCTTAATTTCAGCCACAACTTCTAGGAACCAAGAACAACCATTTTAAAGGAAAGAAATACTCCAGGGTGCTTCAGACATCAGTGCAAGGAAAAGGCACATTGAGACAGAAAAGGAAAGGAGTTTGGTCAAAGAGATGGGTTATGGACAGTTTTAATAAAAATTGGAGAGAGATATTTAGTGAAGGTGCTCCAAAGATTGGCAACCAAAAGCTCTGTCACCAACAGTGCAGCAAAATGTTGGGGGCAGGTGACGGGGCAATGTGCAGGAGGCCAGAGTCAGAGGAATGAAGCAGTCAGGCTGAGATATATGGAAGGAGGTGGATCAAGTGGGGCAAGATGGCACGGGTCACCGATTTGAATATTTCAGTAGCCTTATGTCTATTTTATGCCAGAGGACAACTCGCTCATTTATAGGCCCACCTGAAAATTGCTTCAGACAAATCTAGGTGTCTATGGGGCAGTTGAGGTACTAACCCCCAATATTCAACCGCTGGCTGCCCATTTTTCAAGTGTGAAATTCTCTGGAGTTGGCACACACCTCCATTGTTGCTGAAAAGAAAAATTACGATCATCTACCCCATAAGCCACTTATTGTAGCATAGCCTACAGCAGTTACTAAAACATTTTTAGATACACACAAGATGGCGATGGAGGTGGGAAGAGACATTTCAGAAACTAACTCCACAAAGCCATCTCGTGCCCACAGCTTGTGACTACATAATACAGGTGACACAACAAAATTGAGAGAGAAAAGTGACTAAAAATTAGGAAGTAAAGATTATGGATGTTTTCAGGATTTTTAATATATGGACGTACAATTTTTGTAAATACCACCCAGCTAATGAGAACAGAATTTAGAAACAATACAGATATCAATAAACAAAAAAGAAAATAAATGAACCATGTCAGAAAAGTTTCTTTTGTACTAAACTCTTGGACTTCTATGTGTTTCAAAAAAAAATGAAAAAAAGGATTTTGCTCAGTGAAAGACACCTGCAAAAATAATTGGAATTCCTGCTATGTTTTGAAAGGAAGTTCAGAACAAGAGTTAAACTTTATGGGTGTTTTGAAAGGAAGTTAAACTTGTAAAAGGACAGGAAGGCCAGCAATTTCAAGGAAACCACAGGGGTTTGACCTTCTTCAGAGCTGTTTTTGAACTGGGGGAGACATTGTGTTTGGACATGTGACCATGTTCAGGAAGGTTCTTTTTTCACTTTGGGCCTTTTAAAAGCCTGTGAATTGGACAAAGGGCAGGCATTTGAAATCTTTGCTTGGCCTGTCTGTAGCAAGAGAGAAAAGACCCAGAAAAGTGTTACCTCTCTCTGGAAAGGAGACTCGCACTTCTTGAAAAGGAATCCTGCATTTGAAAGGTGGCAGATTCCTGTTGCCCCCCATCTCTGAAGAATTTCTGCATCTGGTGAGATTCCTGTTGCCTCCTGTATGCTATGATATCCTGAAATCTGAAGAATTCTTCTACAGCTAGACTGCTACTTCAAAACCCCAAGCAGACCTGTTGTCACACCCCTGATGGAAGACCTATGTGACACCTGCTGCTGTTAAATTGCTGTGAATGCCTACCCATCACAGACAGTTCATCAACCTCGCTTGGAGAGACTTCGAGTGGCATCCAACTATTCGACTCTGGGACACCTCGCCGTACCGAAAACATCCTACCAGAATGTGAACCTCAATTTTTTTTAATATTATTCCTTCTATTCCGAAGAAACACTTATAATCCAAAACACCCTTTTGAAACCGGTGAACCATTTCTTTTTGAATGTGTGTGTGTGGGTGAAAAATACAGTGTTTAATTTGGCTATTCTTCAGTAGGTAGGAAATGTTTTTTCATATGCTATGACCTGTGGAGTAGTGGGTCTGAATCAACAGAGCATTACTCCTGCCTTGGTTGTAACAACTGCTTAATTATCATTGTATGCAAGAGACATGGCTAATTTTGACCTACTGTGCTTGTTGGAAATCAGGTTCCCATCCCTCTACTAGTAATTTGACTGGCCTCTTTGACTGCACAGAGTTCAGCCAATTCAAGCTCAGCTCACGACATCACATACTCTGAGCCCATTCTCTCACATGCTCAGTCTTCACCTCACCCCATCCGGCTTCCAATGTAAATCCATCCGTACCATTTCCTGAAAATGTTCACTCCTCGCTTGCCAATGCCTCGCGTTTCTTGAGCAGGACCTTGACCCATAAGCTCCTGCTAGGTGCGAGCCATGACTGTGCAAACCAACCTGGCCACTAATTGTCTCTAGTAATCTGAATATAGCTGCAGCTAATATTCGGAACTAAGTAAAATCATCAATTATTCCAAATGACAATGTATATATTAAATTGTGTAAGACAATAAAATATATCTTATTTCATTAAATAAACGGCAGTGCCACAATGATTCATTAATATGTATAGTTTAATGATATTGCCTCTGTATTGTACAACAGAATAAAATTAATCATGTAATTAGACTACTGTTGAATTAATATGGATCCTGAGATTGACTATCTCCTTAGAGTATTTATTTTAAGTCGTGTCTTCCACATATTTCAGCATAAGATTCTGTCCAATGCTGGGGTGACTCATTAGCATTCAAAGATTCAACTATGTGTGAGGACTGTTCAGCTTCAAACACCAAGGGTTTAAACAGTCTTAGTGTCATTTTATTTTAAAGCAGTAACTAAATTATATTTGCAGATCACAGGACAAATTCTAGGATGTAAATGAAAAACAGATTTGGAGAAGTGACAGATTTACAAATCACTGAGATGGCAAATCCTCAGAGGTCCACATGACTGATGGTGCCTAATAGAATTAGGAGCAAAGTTAAAGGAAGGTTTTGATTTCCTTATAAACATTATTAAATCTCCTGCATTATTCAAAATTTTCTTCAATTTCTAAACCTATCAATCATATAGAATAACTTGGAATATTTTAAAAACGCAACTAATTTCCTATAAACTAATGAAAATAGTCAATGTGATTTTTATGTTAACTCAAGAGTACGTTTCAAAGAAAGACCAGATTCACAATTAAACAGTGTCTCTCATGTCCTCAAGATATCCTGAATCCTTTTTTTTATTATTATTAATTCCTGGGATGTGGGTGTCGCTGACCAGGGAAGCATTTATTGCCCATCCCTAATTGCCCTTGAGAAGGTGGTGGTGAGCTGCCTTCTCGAACTGCTGCAGTTTATGTGGAGTAGGTACACCAACAGTGCTGTTAGGAAGGGAGTTCCAGGATTTTGAGCCAGTGACAGTGAAGGAACGGCGATATAGTTCCAAGTCAGGATGGTGTGTGGTTTGGAGGGGACTTGCTGGTGCTGGTGTTCCCATGCAACAACTGCCCCTCTAGGTGGTAGAGCTCATGGGTTTGGAAGGTGCTGTCAAAGGAGTCTTGGTGCTTTACTGCAGTGCATCTTGTAGATGGTATACATTGCTGCCACTGTGCGTCTGTGGTGGAGGGAGTGAATGTTTGTGGACGGGGTGCCAATCAAGCGGGCTGCTTTGTCCTGGATGGTGTCGAGCTTCTTGAGTGTTGTTGAGCTGCACCCATCCAGGCAAGTGGAGAGTATTCCATCACTCTCCTGACTTGTGCCTTGTAGATGGTGGACAGGCTTTGAGGAGGCAGGAGTGAGTTATTCATCACTGGAGTGCAGTCACTGCTCTTAAGTAAGTGAACATGGTCGTCAGTCTGTTTTTTTTGTTGGCGATATTGGATGATAAATGGCCAGGACCCCACTCTCTTCAAAAAGGGCCATGAGATATTTTACAATCACCAGAATAGGCAGGAAGGACCTCCATTTAATGCCCTCGCCAAAGAGAAAATAGTACCTCTCACTGAAGTGTGAGCCTAGGTTAGGTACTTGAGTCCTTAAATTGGGCTTAAATGCATCTTCTTCTGACTCAGAGGGCAGAGTACTCCCAGTTGAGACTGCTGACACTTTGTATGCATGCTTCCTTCATTAATGACTAATTGTCATACTAGGGTTCCATTAGTGGCTGGTCCAGACCTGCACGATAATCTTAATAACTGTCACATTCTCTCCACTGTGTTGCTAATGCACAAATGAAGAAGGGTTCCTTCAACACCACTGAATTAGAGAAGCCTCAGGTGTTGTTTTGCATTACCTTTCTCTGCAGGTTTATTATAATGTCGGGAGATGCCAGTCGCCCAAATGAATTAAAGATCAGCGGGGCTTTCAAACTCGTATTAATACTAATTTAGGAATTTCCAATTACAGCAAGCTTCCTAAATCTAATCAGAACATAATAGCATTTTCTACATGGTTGCTGGTCTGCAAATGAACTTTGTTCTATTTGAAGTGCCGAAGAATGTGCAATGACTGTGACCCATCCTGGGTCAGTGGCTTTTGGAAACTTCCCTTGATAATTGGCTTATCAAACTTCCCAACACATATGCTTTCCATAAACTACATTTTCATTCTAAAAGATACTGCAACACCTTAATTCTGTGACCAAGGAACTGGATAACATTTGCTTTTGTTAATTGGACATAATGCTCAATATGCCAGCTTTAATTATAGATTGAAAGCTGCAGGATATCGAGGTAAAATTAATAAGGTGCTTTGCTTTCCATCCTCATTTCCAATTAGCTTCTAATCACTGATATAAAATCACTCATCCTAATATCTACAGAGCTAGTATGGTACAGTAGTTAACACATGGTCCACAACTGTGTCTCAGGAAGATCCCAGATATATTTGCACCAGTGCCTGATTCCTCAAGTTGCAGGCAATTCTCTTCTGGAATCATACAGGACAGAATGATACCATTTCTTGGAAGGAGCTATCCAATTAGTCTTACAACCCTGCCACTTCCCCATGGCCCTGCCATTGTTTTCCCCTTCATGTATTTTTTCCAATTTCCCTTTTGAAAGACACAATTGAAACTGCTTCTACCACCCTTTTAGGCAGTGCATTCAACAACTCACTGCATTAAAAATTCTCCTCATCTCCCTACCTGACTGCACTGTTTCACACAAAACAATGGACAGTGTAGCTGGAAGAACTTCTGCAACCATGGCAATTGGCAGATGGAGTTGGTGGTCTAGTAATCATATTTACCTATTTATAATAAAGATATATATATATATATATATATATATATATGCTTTCCATAAACTACATTTTCATTCTAAAAGATACTGCAACACCTTAATTCTGTGACCAAGGAACTGGATAACATTTGCTTTTGTATATATTGTCAGGCAAACCACCCACCTGCCAAGACTGAGGCAAACATTATTTCGCCACATGAACATTAAAACTTAAAAGTGCAAACCCTGACTGGAAGGATATTTGTATAGTACTAGCAATGTTGGAACAATGGAGACCCAGTAGTTGCTTCCCCTATACACAGTGGTGGTCAGACCAGTTTTAGTCACATGACAAACTGGCTGTTGCGGAGAATTTGAACTTCCAACAAAGGATTTTGAAGACAGACAAAGCCATGTGCTCATGGAGTAAAGGATTCTCCTGGAACTGAAGCAAGAATTACAGCCTCTCCTGTCTGCCTGCTTCCATCTCCTTCCCACAGAACTGAATCTTGTGAAAACTCAAAGAGAGAAAGGTGAACAAGGTTTTAAGAAGACTACTGGACCCCAACGAAAAGCAAGATTACTTAAAAAAGGACGACATTGCGCTCAAAGCACCGTAACAAGATATTGCCTCAAACTGTTCCACCTTATCATTTCTTCTCCTTTCTGTCCCTATTTGCATATGTGTATCGCATGTGCATGCTAGTGTGGTTGCATCGTATATCCGTAGGTGTGAACCGTATTAGAGTTTAAGTTTTAATTTTTCATAAAATTCCATCTTTCTTCTTTAAGCCTGAGAAAGCCTGGGTGAATTGGTTTCTTTGTCTTATAATTGGAAAACTGTGAACAAGGATTCACAAAAAGGGGAGCTCAAAACACAGTGTGTTTAAAATTAAACCATGTTACAATAAGACCAGGTGAAGATAGTAACAGATCCCTAGACACCTTTCGCACCTGGTCATAACTATATATACGAACACACATTTATTAATTCTCAGGGTGTTGGCATCGCTAAATTGTTGGATGTCCCATCTTTCAAATGAGACATTAAATCCAGGCCCAGTCTGCCCTCTTGAAGAAGAGCAGGGTAGGTATCCCAAAGTCCTGGTCAATATTATTCCCTCAATCAGCACCACTAAAACAGTTTAATTCATCTTTTATGCATTGCTGTTTGTGGGAGCTTACTGTGCTCAAACTGATGGCTGTGTTTGTCAACATTACAACAATAACTACACTTCAAAAGTAGGATTTTTGGCAGTAGTGAAAAGTACTTTATAAATGCAAGTTTTCTTTCTTTTTTTAAAACTAATTCACTTGGACAGGTGATTGTTAATGCTCCCATGGTGCTATTTGAAGAAGAGCAGGCATCTTTCCTAGTGTCCCAGATAACATTCCTCCCTCAAGCTGCATCACCCTAAAAAAACAGATTAACTAATCATTTGTGGGGTCTTCTTGTGTGCAAAATGGCTGCCATGTTGGCCTACAAAATGGCATCTCAAAGTAATTCTTCAAGTCCCTCGAGATGTTTCTGAAAAATATCTGAAAAATTTTGAAGAATGTGAATTTTTGTTTTCTCAGGTTCTTGGAGGAGCATCTATAAGAGAAAAAGTGAACATCTGTAAAAAAAAATAGTATTTTTGATTATCTATTTTTCATCCATTGGCAGTCCCTTTAAATCTAGTAACAATACAAAGATTTGACGACAATTGGGATTAAAAAAAAACAAATACCCCAGCCTAATTTAATTGCAGTCTTGAGAGAAAGGTTTTAAAACTGTAGACTAAAGGGGAGGAATTATATGATTTGTTCAAGTAAATGCATTACAACCAATTAGTCTTGTATCTGTTTGTCAGATAGTTTATTTTAAAAAAAACAAGCAAACCATAGCAACTGTTGAGAGGATTGATAAGCAGCTGGATCTGTTCATTAAACTAAGCATGCAGAAGCTATTAGAACCCATTGGAATATTCAGAAGCAGAGATAAGGTAGACAAGTTGGCTCCTGCAGTCAAGGAAACATTTAGAAGAGGATTGTGCATCTATAACAGTTATCTAACAAAAAATATTGCTTAGTATTAAATTGTGCATTATTGTTTTATCACTTGAGATAATAGGCTCCCTACTGTAAATATATAATTGTATTTCATTACTGTTAGATAATTTGCTGGTTCATTGTTTGTTCAATAATATTGTCTAATATTTCAAATTTTAAATGGGGTTTAATGTGATGCTCCACTGTTTTTAGAGACTAGGGATAGTTTTCGTAGAGGGAGAGGATAAATTCCTATAGCTTAAAAATAATTAGTCAATAGGGATTTGTGGTTTGTTTTCTTCAGCATATTAATTGAAGATTACCTAGATCTCACAGCCTAGATAGATACTCATGAGGGTTTTCTTATGAGTGAGACCCAAGATGTAAGACGGGAATAACTTATAGCAAGAAGGATGGAAAACACCCAAAACCAAAACAGCGTCCAGTCTGATGTTGGAGCTTCAACGCAGTCTCTAAAAATTCAATGTAGTTTGACAAATCTGAGCCAGCATTTATTAGAAAAAAAAAACAGAAAATGCTGGAAATACTCAGCAGGTCTAGCAGCATCTGTGGAAAGAAAAACAGAGTTAACGATTCAGATTGGTGGCCTTTTATCGGATGTGTTCTACTAAAAGGACATCCACAGATGCAGCCTAACATGCTGAGCATTTCTAGCATATTCTGATTTTATGGCCAGGCTCACTTGGCTGTGCTATAGGACTGACAAAACATTTGATAAGGTAGACATAGAGAAGATATTTCCACTTATGGGCAGTCCAATACTAGGGGTCATAAATATAAGATATTCACTAATAAATCCAATAAGGAATTCAGGAGACACTCTTTACTCGGAGAGTGATTAGAATGTGGAACTTGCTTGTTGATGTGAATGGTATAGATGCATTTAAGGGGAAGCTAGATATGTACATAAGGGAGCAAGGAATAGAAGGACGTGCTGCCGGGTTAGTTGAAGTAGGGTAGGAGGAGGTTTGTGTAGAGAACAAACAATGGGTTGAATGGCCTGCTTTTGCATTGTTAATTTTATGCAATTCTTGTTTTGGTCAGTCCTAGAAAGGAGTTTCTCCAATCTGACTCACATCAACAATACATTGAAGTTGAGAAAGTTTTATATTGTTGATAAACAGGCATTATGCATCCATTGCAGCAGTGCTGAGCACAACTGTGTAGGTTCCTAATTTTCTATTCTGAACCACCTTTAGGGTTTAACAAGATGTAACCTTGGATGAGAAATGAATTACAACGAGGTTCATTAAGTTTTAAAACAACTTAATGTACAACAGCATTTAGCAGCTATTCCTAGTTTACAAATGGCCATCTTGCACACCACTGACTTGTGAATTCTGAAACTAAGCATTTCCCTTATTGATGCATTACTTGATACAAATTATTAATTCATGATGTCCGCTTTATATGTCAAACTTTATATGAAAATATTAACACTTATTGAAGGAAGGGAACAATTATTTGTACATTCTAACCTGTGCCAAGTTATTCCAGCATAAACTATCTGACTCAAAATTAGTACTGTTGACAATTTCAAGGGTGGAGTCCACCTGCAATGTAAACATGCACAGGCCTGGCAGTGATGGGCTTCTCTTGCTGTTAACCATAGGGCTCATCCTTCCCTTCAACTGTAAAAGCATCCCAGGATCTGGAAAACAGGCACCAGAAACTAATCTTGTAAGAAAGGTTCGCAAAGGCACTGAGCAACAATACAAAAAAAAAAGGCTATCTCCACATCAAAATAGCCTCATGCAAAACACAACTAAATATCTGTGCTTCCACCAAAACAAATAAAACATCATGGAACCTCAACATTGCTACCTTCCTGGTTGTGGATTGCACATCTAAGAGACAAATTTCCTTTTCATTTATATTGGAGAACATGTTGGATAGGAGAGCTGGGGCCTATTCTTTGGAACCCCCCCCCCCCCCCCCACCCCCGCAGGTGACTATTCAGTCACCCAAGGACCCAAAACCCTGGAGTGGAGAAGAGATTTTGGGGGTAAAAGAAAGAAAAGAAACCATAGTAAAAAAAAGATGATTAAATATTTAAAACACTGAAGTAACAAAGTGAAAAGATCCCATGATTACAGAAATGGAAGGCTGGGATTAACAGAGTTGTCAGGGATGGCTACATACATTGGAAGAAAAAGTCAATGTCCTGGCAGCCATTAACAAGTGGATAAAGATAATGGGGCAGCCACAATTTAAGTCATTTATCAGCTAGGTCAGGAACTGGAGAAGCAGAGGCACTCATCCACATTCTACAGTGACACTGTTGGGCGTCAATAGGTCAAAGATGATACCGGAACTTGCAGTGAGAGGGGGAAGATCCAGTGGTCGGGAGAGGATCCAGTGATTGTGGTCCACATAGGTACCAACAATATTGGTAGAGCTAGGAAAGAGGTTCTGCTGAAGGAGTATGGGTAGCTAGGGTCTAAATTATAAAGCAGAACCCCAAAGTTAATAATCTCTGGAATTTTACCTGAACCATGAGCAAATTGGCACAGAGTAAATAAGATTAGAGGGTTAAACGTGTGGCTCAAAGATTGGTGTGGGAGAAATAGGTTTTAATTTGTGGGGCACTGGCACCAGTACTGTAGGAGCTGTACCATTGGGACGGTTCTCATCTGAACTGTGCTAGGACCAGTGCTCTGGCGGGTCATATAACTAGGGCAGTAGAGAGGGCTTTAAACTAAATAGTGGGGATGAGGGATCAGGATTGACAAGATGTGATAAATTAAGTAGAGAAGACAAGGCAAGACAGCAAGGTAGCAATAGAGGAAAGGATGATCAGAGTGTGGCAGGAAGGGACAGAGTGTACAAACCTACGAGTGCACCAGCAGATAAAACTAAAGCTTACAAAAATAGTAAAAAGGCAGATCTAAAGGCTCTGTATCTGAATGCATGTAGTATTCATAAAAAAGCAGACGAACTGACAGTGCAAATAGTAATAAATTGATATGATCTGATACGCCATTACAGAGACTTGGCTGCAAGAAGACAAAGACTAGGACCTGAATATTCAAGGGTACATGACATTTAGGAAAGACAGGAAACTAGGAAAAGGTGGAAGGGTAGCTCTGTTAGTTAAGGATGACATTGCTACAATAGAGAGTTAGTTCTGAAGATCAAGATGTAGAATAATAAAGGTAAGAAGTTACTTGTGGGTGTGGTTTATAGGCCTCCTAACTGTAACCATGCTGTAGGATGGGGTATACAGTTTGAAATAATGAGTCTTGTGAGAAAGGTATGACGATAATCATGGGTGATTTTAATCTACATATAGATTGGACGAATCATTTTGGCAAAGGTAGCCTGGATGATGAGTTCATAGAGCAGCATGTTCTACAGCCAACCAGAGAGCAGGCTATAATAGATCTAGTACTGTGCAATGAGACAGAATTAATCAATGATCTCATAGTGAAGGCAGCAGTGATTATAATATGATCAAATTTCACATTCAGTTTGAGGGGGAGAAGGGCGAAGCTAAGACTAGTGTTTTAAACTTGAATAAGGGCAATTATGAGGACATGAAGTCATAGTGGCTAAAGTAAACCAACAAATTAGGTTACGGGATAAGTCAGTAGAGATGGAGTGGTCAACATTTAAGGAAATATTTCAGAATACTCAGAAAAAATAGTGAGACTCTAAGGGAAGGACGCTCCATCTGTAGCTAACTAAGGAAGTTAAAGATAGTATCAAGTTGAAAGAAAAAACATATAACTCCGCAAAGATGAGTGGCAGGTCACGAGATTGGACAGAATATAAAGAACAGCAAAGAATGACTAAAAAGGTTAATAAGGAGGAAGAAATTAGAATATTAGAGAAAGTGAGCATTGGTCCTCTAGAGAGTGAATCTGGGAAATTAATAATGATAAATAGGGAGATGGCAGATGAATTGAACAAATATTTTGTATCTGCCTTCGCTGTAAAGGATACAAATAACATCTTAGAAATAATTGTGAATCAAGAGGTGAAAGGGAGGGAGGAATTAAAACAATTACAATCACCAGAGAAAGGGTACTGAAAAAATTACTAGAACTAAAAGCTGACAAGCCTCCAGATCCTGATGGACTTCATCCTAGGATCTTAAAAGAAGTGGCTGCTGAGATAGTAGATGCATTAGTTTTAATTCTACAAAATGTCCTAGATTCTGGAAAGGTCTCATCAGATTGGAAAAAAGTGAATGTGACTCCTCTATTCAAGAAAGGGGAGACAGAAAGCAGGAAACTACAGGCCAGTTAGCTTAACATCTGTCATAGGGGAATGCTGGACTCTATTACTGAGGAGGTTATAGTGCGGCACTTAGAAAATATCAGTGTAATCAGGTAGAGTCAACATGGTTTTATGAAAGGGAAATCATGTTTGACTAATTTATTGGAGTTCTTTGAGGAAGTAACAAACAATATAGATAAATGGGACCTGTGAATGCGCCATACGTAGATTTCCAGAAGGCATTTGACAAGGTGCCACATCAAAGGTTACGAAGCAAAATAAGAGCTCATGGCTTTGGGGATAACATGTCAGCATGGATAGATGATTGGTTAACTAACAGGAAACAGAGAGTAGTCATAAATTGGATTATTTTCAGGTTGGCAAGAAGTGCCACAAGGATCAGTGCTGGGACCTCAACTATTTCCAATTTATATCAATGAGTTGTATGAAGAGACCAAATCTATGGTTGCTAAATTTGCTAATGACACAAAGATAGGTAGGAAAGTAATTTGTGATGAGGACATAAGAAGTCTGCAAAGGGATTATAGATAGGTTAAGTGAGTGGGCAAAAATTTGGCAAATGGAGTATAATGTAGAAAAATGTGGCAGGAAACTTTGTCAGGAAAAATAGTAAAGCAGCATATTATTTAAATGGAGAGAGCTTGCAGAACTTTGAAGTACAGAGGGATCTGGGTGTCCTGGCACATGAATCACAAAAGGTTAGTATGCAGGTACAGCAAGTGATTAGGATAACAAATGGAATGTTATCATTATTGCAAGTGGAATGGAACATAAAAGTAGTGATGTTTTGCTATAGTTGTATAGGGTATTGGTGAGACCACATCAGGGTTATTGTGTAGAGTTTTGATTAACTTATTTAAGAAAGGATATAAATGCGTTAGAGGAAGTTCAAAGAAGGTTCACTTGACGCGGGAGGTGTAATACCTGCCCATTTACCTCCTCTCTCCTCACTATCCAAGGTCCCAAACACTCCTTTCAAGTGAAACAGCCATTTACTTGTACTTCTTTCAATGTAGTATACTGTATTCGCTGCTCACAATGTGGTCTCCTCTACATTGGGGAGACCAAACGCAGACTGGGTGACCGCTTTGCAGAACACCTCCACTCAGTCCGCAAGCAGGACCCAGAGCTTCCTGTTGCATGCCATTTCAACACATCCCCTGCTCTCATGCTCACATCTCTGTTCTGGGATTGCTGCAATGTTCCAGTGAACATCAACGCAAGCTCGAGGAACAGCATCTCATTTACCAATTAGGCACACTACAGCCTGCCGGACTGATCATTGAGTTCAATAATTTCAGAGCATGACGGGCCCCCCATTTTACTTTTATTTTTAGTTATTTTTTCTTTTTCCTTTTTTTGTGTTTATTTTATTTTATTTCATCTTAGTTTGTTCAGTTTGCTTACCTACCGCCTTTTTCATGTTTGTACTTGCGGCTGTTCAATTTTCAGTCCGTTAACACCCTTTCTGTACTAATGCTTCGTCTTTCAACACACCATTAACATATCTTTGCTCCATAACATTCTGGTCAGCTATTCTGTGACCTTGTCCTGTCTACACCTTCTCCTTTGTTATCTCTTGCCCCACCACCACTTTACTTGCTTATAACCTTTTACATTTCTAATATTTGCCAGTTCTGAAGAAGGGTCACTTACCTGAAACATTAACTCTGCTTCTCCCTCCACAGATGCTGCCAGACCTGCTGAGTGTTTCCAGTATTTCTTGTTTTTATTTCACCTGACTGATAGCTGGGTTGGGGGGGGCAGTTATCTTATGAAGAAAGGTTGGACAGGTTGGGTCTGTATCCATTGGAATGTAGAAGAATGAAACGTGACCTTATTGAAACATATAAGATCCTGGGGGGACTTGACAGGGTGGATGCTGAAAGGATGTTTTCCCTTGTGGGAGAGACTAGAACTAGGGGACACAGTTTAAAAGTAAGGGATCACCATTTAAAATGGAGATGAGGAGAATTTTTCTCTCTGAGAGGGTTGAGTCTTTGAAACTCTCTTCCCAGAGAGCGGTGGAGGCAGGGTCATTGAATATTTTAAGGTAGGGGTAGATAAATTCTTCACTCACATGGGAGACAAAGGGTATCGGGATTAGGCAGGACAGTGGAGTTGAGACGACAATCAGATCAGCCATGATCTTATTAAATGGCAGAGCAGGCTCGAGGGGCCGAATGGCCTACTCCTGCTCCTAATTTGTATGTTCGTAACAATCAAGGCTAAGGGGTGACCTGATAGAAAGGGATTTGATAAGCTAGACGTAGAGAAAATGTTTCCACTTGTGGGGAAGTCCAAAATTAGAGGACAGCAATACAAGAAAGGCATGAGTAAATCCAACGGGGAATTCAGGAGAAACTTTCTTTACCCAGAGGGTGGTGAGAATGTGGAACTTGCTAACACAAGGAACAGTTGAGGTGTACAGCATAGATGCATTTAAGGGGAAGCTAGATAAGTACATGTGGGAGAAAGGAATGGAAGTAATGTAAATTCTGTGCAATGTTCCTCCTATTCCCTCATGAAATTGTCTAGCCACAGGGCATAGAGGATTTCAGGCAGGGATGATTGCAAACACACAATGGAAGTGTCCAGATTTTTGTCCTTCTCACAAAACCATGTGGAATGCTGGTCATTAGAAGGATTGGGGGAGAGGGGTTGGGGGTGGGGGGGAGAGGTGGGGGTGGCAGTTGGTGGGGTGGGGTGGGGTGGGGGATGGGCGGGTTGGGGTGAAGGGGTCATGACTTTCCCAAATCCTCTTGATGTCAGCCAACAACGATTTGGAGGCCCACCTCCATTTCGCTCCCAGGGATTTCCTTCACCCACCTCAGCCTTGCGGATCTGTGCAGTTCCTGGTTCAGCCTTCAGACCAGGTAAATCAGCATTCTCTAGTTTCTAGCCCTGTCCCTTCCTGCCAAGTTGGGCAACTCTTGAGTCCAACACCATACCCCACCCCGTGACCACCACCCCCCTCCAGCATTTGGCTGAACTGAAATGCGAGACTGCCCAAAAAGATTGATCAGGCCAACTCTGCCCACAGCACATAAGACAATTCAGTCCACTGGAGCAGCAGCAGGGATGGGGTAGAAGAACTAGAAGAGACTCAAATATGTCAGTGTGATTTGAGGTCGGCGGGTGGCAGGTGGGGAGGATTGAGTGAGTCAGGTGT
Organism: Heterodontus francisci; assembly: GCF_036365525.1. NCBI lineage: Eukaryota > Metazoa > Chordata > Chondrichthyes > Heterodontiformes > Heterodontidae > Heterodontus > Heterodontus francisci. The sequence goes on along the minus strand of NC_090405.1, from coordinate 41,936,865 downwards.
CTCCTTGAATTGAGTGAATAAAGAATGCCTATTTAAATTGAGAGAGCATGGGAGAGCAAAGTGACAGTAATGAGCTGAGGGATGGGTTGGGGAGGGGAGGGAGAAATTAATTGGCAGAGTGGAAGGAAGGATGTCAGCATGAATTGGAGATGAAGGAGGATGCCAGATTGAACTCAGGGCAAAGAGAGAAGAGTGCCGGTGTGAACTGAAGATCTCACTGCAGAATTCCCAGAAACTGAACTGGACCAGCCAGGTAAATACTGTGGCTATAAGAGCAGGTCAGAAGCTAAGAATGCTGCAGTGAGATCTTCAGTTCACACCAGCACTCTTCTCTCTTTGCCCTGAGTTCAATCTGGCAATCCTCCTTCACCTCCAATTCATGCTGACAAGTGAATTCTTCACTTCCCGACTCCCCAAAGCCTGTCCACCATCTCCAAGGCCGGCGTGTGATGGAATACTCTCCACTTGCTTGGCTGGGTGCAGCTTCAACAGCACTCAGGAAGCTCAACACCATCCAGTCCGCTTGATCGGCACTCCATCCACGACCTTCAACTTTCACTCCCTCCACCAGTGGCTTACAGTGGCAGCAGTATGTACCATCCACAAGATGCACTGCAGCAACCCGGTTTACTGAGTTATCTAAGTTGTCCTGTATGAAGTTGCAAATGAGAGGGGGTAACTTTTATTTAAGGAATTTACATAGTGTCTTTCACTATCCCAGGACTTCCCAAAGTGCTTTACAGCCAACTAAGTACTTTTTGAAGTGTAGTCATTATTGTAATGTAGGAAACATGGCAGCCAATTTGTGTACAGCAAGCTGCCACAAACAGCAAGGTGATAATGACCAGATAAGCTGGTCTTAGTGGTGTTCGTTCAGGGATAAATATTGGCCAGGAGACTGGGGAGAAAATGTACATTTCAAAGGTAAGGAAACATGAAACATAAAAATTTACAGCGCACTATGTGGCCATTCAGCCCATCGCATCTGTGCTGGCCAAAAAAACTTTATCCAGCCTTATTTCACTTTCTAGCTCTTAGTCCATAGTCTTGCAGGTTACAACATTTATGAATTGAGGTTGTAGTTAAAAGATTTAGTAATATCTGGGAATGTTTATAAGGAGCTGTCACTTGCCTTTAATGGTGCCTTTTGTTATCCAGCTGAGGTCAAGTACCCAGACCATTAATACCATTAACAATTTAATGATTATTTAAGAGTTGTTAGATCTGTTCTATGTAATGTGGAGTTATGTGCAGAATTATTTATGCACCATGAATATATTTCCTACTAAGAATGACTGAAGGACTTTAAAATATTTAGAAGAAAAGCTTGATTTACTCTGCAATATCCAGATTACACCCGGTTTGACTCTACCTTTATGAATTCATATTTTCAGTTTTTCATGCTTATCAGAAATATTTACAAATAGTTAGTTTATTTAGAAAAAATGAATATAGCTTTCACACATCCTGAATAATATCAGAAAGCTGATTACTTAAGAACACAAAAAATAGAGATGGAGAGGGCCATTCACCCATCCCTGTTCATTTATCCCGATATCTGTCATAGTTTTGAGCTGTTTCATCGAGAATTACTTCAAGTCTATGGTGCACAAACAGGCCATTCAGCCCAACAAATCTATGCCAGTGTCTATGCTCCACATGAGACTCCTCCCACCTTACCTCATCTCACCCTATCAGAATAATGTTCTATACCTGTTGTGGGACGACCTTAAGAATGGACCACCTTAAGAGCTGTAAGTGAAGGTCACAGGGGAAGTGATGTCACAGCAAGCGTGACCAGGGAGTTGGGGGTGTAGCCCGACAGAGTGAGATGTATTTGGATGTGCTTGTGCAGTAAGTGATATATATAAAAAATAATAAAACCCAGGTTTTCAGTGGATATTACTTGTAGTCCTATGAGTCTTACAATAATTTACATATCAAAGGAACAAGTAGCATTACATAGTTGCATGTTTGAGATATATTTTTCCGGAAGACCACTAAATATTACATTGTGGCAACGTTTGATTTTTTTTTCTGAAGCGCACACCAAGTGAGAACAAACAACTTCAGGCCACCTACCTGGAGTGGCTGAAGATCCAACAGGAGATGCCACAACACTGCAGGAAGCTAAGCTACAGACAGAATCCTGGGACGTGTTGAAACTCTGAGTATAGCTGACAATTTGCCAGGGGACCAGAGCTTTCAGCTAATCTGGCAATGGGTCAAAAAAATTTTAAAGGAGCAACTGAAGCCATTACTGTTTTAGTTAGTGTGGGGTTTTGTTTGCTTTATGGGCAGGGCCTAAGCCAAAAAGAAAAAGAAAAACTCAACAGCACCACTGGTGGTCCACAGCACAGTGAGAAAGGGTGGTTGTGGCAGCTGCCAGTACTGCAAGCTGCAGCCCTAAAAAAAATGCTCACAGTTTTTAAAAAACTGTACAAACAGAAAGCAGCTATGATGTTTCACTCTTAAAGGGGCAGGCCAGCAAAAATAAAGAATTTAAACCAGAAAAACTTATAAAAAAGAAAACCTGTAAAAAGTCCGATATTTATTCAAAGAAAAAGCAGATTTATTAAGACAATGGCTTTTAGATATCCAGTTATAGATTGGAAGGTTTCAGACATAGCATCTGAATTTAAACTGTTCCGACAACGAATGGAACTGTGTTTCCTGGATCAAGAGGTGAGCGAACCAGAGAAACAAGCACCATGGAGAAGGTCATGGAAGCTAGTGAGTTCAAGGGAGGGAACACTGATATCCTGGAGCATAACAACATTACAAAGGAGGAGATGTTGGAGGTTTTGAAGTGCATTAAGGAGGATAAATCCCCATGGCCTAACCAGGTGTATCCTAGGATGCTATGGGAAGCAAAGGAGGAGATTGCTGGGGCCCAGGCAGAGATTTTTGTATCATCGTTAGCCACGGGTGAGGTACCGGAAGACTGGAGGATAGCTAATGTTGTGCCTTTATTTAAGAAGGGCAGCAGGGATAAACCAGGGAACTACAGGCCAGTGAGCCTTACATCAGTGGTGGGAAAGTTATTGGAAGGGATTCTGAGAGACAGGATTTATATGGAAAGGCATGGTCTGATTAGGGATAGTCAGCATGGCTTTGTGCGGGGGAAATCATGTCTCAGGAATTTGATTGAGTTTTTCGAGGAGGTGACTAAGAGGATTGACGAGGGCAGGGTGATGGATGTTGTCTACATGGACTTTAGCAAGGACTTTGACAAGGTTCCGCATGGTAGGCTGGTCCAGAATGTTCGAACACATGGGATCCAGGGTGAGCTAGCAAATTGGACACAAAATTACCTTGGTGGCAGGAGGCAGAGGGTGGTTGTGGAGGGTTGTTTTTCAGATTGGAGGCCGGTGACCAGTGGTGTGTCGCAGGGATCGGTGCTGGGCCCTCTGTTGTTTGTCATATATATTAATGACTTGGATGTGAATGTAGGGGGCATGATTAGTAAGTTTTCAGATGACACCAAAATTGGTGGTATAGTGGGCAGTGAAGAAGGTTGTCTAAGTTTACAACAGGATATAGATCAACTGGGAAAGTGGGCAAGGGAGTGACAAATGGAATTTAATGCAGACAAGTGTGAAGTGATGCATTTTGGGAAGTTAAACCAAGGCAGGACATATACAGTGAATGGCAGGTCCCTGGGGAGTGTTGTTGAGCAGAGAGACCTTGGGGTGCAAGTACATAGTTCCCTGAAAGTGGCAACACAGGTAGACAGGGTGGTGAAGAAGGTGTATGGCATGCTTGCCTTCATCAGCTGAGGCATTGAGTACAAGACTTGGGACGTCATGTTACAGTTAAACATAACATTGGTTAGGCCGCATTTGGAGTACTGTGTGCAGTTCTGGTCGCCGCACAACAAGAAAGATGTGATTAAGCTAGAGAGGGTGCAGAAAAGATTCACAAGGATGTTGCCTGGTTTGGAGGGCTTGAGTTATAAAGAGAGATTGGATAGACTGGGTCTGTTTTCCCTGGAGCAAAGGAGGCTGAGAGGGGACATGATAGAGGTATATAAAATTATGGGAGGCATAGATAGGATAGCCAGAGTCTGTTTCCAATGGTAGGGGTGACTAAAACTAGAGGGCGTAGATTTAAGGTGAGAGGGAGGAGGTTTAAAGGGGATCAAAGGGGTAAATTTTTCACACAAAGAATAGTGGGTATCTGGAATGAGCTGCCTGAGGAGGTGGTGGAGGTAGGAACAGTAGCGACATTTAAGAGGCATCTGGACAGTACTTGAATGAGCAAGGCATAGACTGATATGGAATTAATGCAGGCAGGTGGGATTATTATAGATAGGCATTATGGTCGGCATGGACGCGGTGGGCCGAAGGGCCTGTTTCTATGCTGTACGACTCTATGACTCTATGACAAGTTACCAAAATTAAGATCGCACTGGGCAATGAGGGCCTGCAATGGATCAGCACATCAGGATTGTCAGCTGAGGATCAGAAGGACCCTAACAAGCTATGAACATGCCTGGAGCATCAAAACAAGGTGAAGGTAAATTTCTGAGTATATAAGCTTGAGCTGACAACCTACTGGCAAAGGCAAGATGAGTTACAAGCGTTGGGGGTGGCTATGACAATCCGTATGGTAACCAAGGCTCAGGAGTCTGCTAAGCCTTGTGGAAAATGTAGCCTGACTCACCCAATTTGCAGTTGTCCGGTGTACCAGGACCTGTGCAAAACTTGTGGCATGCGAGGACATTGGGCAAGGCAGTGCAGAAAGCCGAGCTCAGATACAGCACACAGGAGTGGTGGCAGATCACAGGCAGAGAGAACATCTGTAAGACAGGATGGCAAACACAACAAGAGTTATGCCAACACACAACCAAAGCCCAAGCAGGTACATCAGGTCAACAGAGAGACAGATTGTCAGGAGGACACGGATGAAAATGCACTCGTGCGAACAGCGAGCAAGCGTTCCACATAGTTAATTTGAATCAACATGTCAATGCTATTACGCAATCTGAGCCATGATTAGGATTATATGTCGCAGAAGAGTGGTAAGAATGAAAATTGACACTGGAGCAAGTACAAATATTCTGCCCATCTATATACTGAAGGACATGTCCTTAAAAAAATGGGAATCTGTGGTGCAATCCATCACGGCTAGGCTGACTGCCTACAAAGGTTTTCCAATCAAGTGCATTAGAACAATAACCTTGTAGTGCAGCTATGGGAGCACCAAATGGGGACCACAAATTTTTTGTATTGTGGATACAACTGGAACAGCTGTCACAGGACTTCCCGTATGCCAAGGTTTGTGAATCATCACAATACATGAGGTCAGCACCACACCGAAAGTTAAGGAAGGTTGCAACACAGAGTGTATTGAGTCGGTTTGAGACCTGAAACTACTTTATCCAGACAGGTTTGATGCCAATTGGCAATTTCAAGGATGATGCCACATTACACATGAGGGAGGATGCAGTTCCTACTGTCAATGCACCAAGGAAGTACAGAGTGCATATTCAAGAGAAGCTTAAAGTGGAGCTGGATGAGATGGAGTGCAATGGAGTCATCCACTGAGTGCACCAGTATTCTAATGGTTCATCTCCATTACCTGTGTGCTGAAGAAAGATGGAAATCTCAGGATTTGCTTAGACCCCTGATGACTGAATTCAACCCCGGAGGAGCTGAATTCTAAGTTTACTAGTGCTATGTATTTTTCAAAGCTCAATGTGAAGCATGGCTACTGGTTTGTCCACTTAGCCAAGAAGTCCCAGCTACTCACAACTTTTAGAATTCCATTTGGGAGATACTGTTTCAGACAGTTACCATTTGGTCTGTGCATTTTCCAACAATACATGGACGGGATAAAGAAAAATATTCTGCCCATCCATATACTGAAGAACATGTACTTGAAGAATCTGTATATAAGTGTTCCAGTTAAGTGATAATAAAACCCATTTTTTCTTTGGCTATTACTTGTAATCCTGTGAATCTTACAACAATTCACATATCAAAGGAACAAGCAAAATTACATTATCTTTCTCCCTCATGTACTTCTCTAGTTTCCGCTTAAATGCATCTATGCTATTTGCCTCAACTATTCCCTGTGGTAGTGAGTTCCATATTCTCACCACTCTCTGGGTTGGATTTTAAGGAGCCCTTGACGTTGTGATCCATGACGGGGGCGGGGGGAAGGGGCCTAAGGATGGTTCCGGATGAGGCCCGCCACGGACCTCAATTGCCAGTAGGACTCGGCCTGATCATACGGTCTGGGGAAACAAGGTGTGACACTGGTGGGGAGGGGGGAGGGGAGGTGGTAAGTTTATCAGTGCGAGTGGGGGGAGAAGGGTCAAACAAATGTCATGGGTGTAGGGGATGGTGGGAAGGGCCGTAGTTGAAAGTTTGTGCAGTTTGGCGGGGGGGTGAAGGTCAGATGATAAAAGTAAGTTTTTTTGTGGGGGAGGGAAGGACATATTGTTAATGTAATTGTTACTGCGGGGGTGGGAAAGGGGCATTGTAACATTATGTAATTCTGGGGGGATATGTCTTTAAAAATGTAAATATCTCGGCAGGGCTGACTGCCCTTTAAAAATGGCGTCAGCGCCTGCGCACAGGCAGCTGACACCACTGCCGGCGATGGACAGGCCGCCCCCTCCACGTGATTGTGGGGGGGGGAGGGGGGGCGACCGCCCCGGCTATTTAAAATGAGCCACCGTGCTTGAGATCGCGGTGGCTGTTTGGCGTGTGGCCCATTGAGCTTGGCGAGCTCATACAATCTGTGTTTCTTCTTATTTCCATATTGAATTTTTAAGTGACTTTCCTATATTAATGACCTCAAGTTTTGGACTCTCCCACTTAATTCAATTACTTGGATTATTCAAGAGTTTTTACCTTCTCAGTACTATTCAGAAGTCCATTTTCATGCTCTGCTCACTCTGCATAAAGTGGAACTTCCTGGCCACCAATGTCAGATTAGCCATTTTGCGGTTTAATCCTGTGCTTCCTTCTCCAACCATCATAGTTTAATTTGAAGTGCTACTTGGACAACAGAGCAATCCATGCATTCAGGTATCTGCCCCTTTATAGTGAGGAACCAAGACAAAAGATGCAACACTGAGATAGCCTTCCTCAAGAACTTGAATACATTTCACAGAATTATACAGCATAGAAGAAAGTCATTGCTTGTACGAGCACTTTGAAAGAACTATCCAATTAGTCCCATTCCCTACAGCCCTGCAAATTTCCCCTTTTCAAGTAGTTATCCAATTCCCTTCTGAAAGTTACTGGTGAATCTGCTTCCACCACCTTTTCAAGCAGTGCATTGCAACTCACTGTATGTAACAAAAATTCACCTCACTACCCTTTTGGTTCTTTTACCATTTGCCTTAAATCTGTGGCATCTGGTTACCAACCCTCCTGCCAGTGGAAACACTTTTGCACTATGTACTGGACCCAATTATGAACACCTCTACTAAATCTCTGCATAGCCTACTCTGCTGTAAGTGATGTGATTTTATTTATATTTAAGAGCTCACTTGTTAAAAATTCCTTTAAAGACTTGGCAACAAAATCTTGGTTCGTTGCACGCACATACTTGTCTCTCCTGAGTTACAATTGTTGCTGTCCAGAGCCTACATGCGGGCGTTTTCTTTAAGTAATATCACGCTTGAACAAAATTTGCTTGCATGGCAAATACTCATGATAGACGATTCATGCTATCCCTGAGAGAACAATTATCAGGAACACACGGAGCATAAATTAACAAGTTGGTGGTAGCTTCCTGTCATTTTGCACATGTAGAATGGGTGAGCTGACAGGCCTGCTTCTGTTAATTGCACAGCAGTATTATGAAGTTTGCAGTGCTTTTCTCAATGATCTATTTAACAACTACAGAACTCACTAAAATTTAGCCACAGCTGTGTGCAGTGCATTTATCAACTGGTTAAGTTAAATGATGCATTGGTTCAGTATAAAATATTGTAATATATTTGTGCGTTAGACATTTCCAATTCTAAGAAGCTTGATGCCAACAGGTTATATGCAAACATTTGATGCGGGTCAAAGTAAATTCATGAACCTTTTATGAGAAAGACTATAACAATGGACGGAGATTTATTTTGTGAACTGCATGAAGTGAAACTTAAACTCTTTCTTTGTAAATGGTTTTATGAACTTGCTACAGATAACACATTCATCCAAATGTAACTTTCACAGCGGACTTCAACATAAACATTCAAAATGATTGGCTGGCACAGTGGTGACAATGAGTTGGAGGTGAGGCGGGACTTATGACAGGATTCACAGCAAACAGTTGGTTTTACAGCAGTCTATTTACTCAACAAACTGAATCTATTTCAAAACAGTCTCTATGAACTGCAGCAAACAGGACTCATGACCAAAACTGCAGCAAAGTTTCCCGATAAAAGCAGGGTTATTTCTCCAACAAGAAGAAGTGAGTGGAGGATAGTCACCTAATGCAAATTATATACTGAAATCAATCCCAGTCAATTACAGCAGTGCAGCCTGCAGGCGGAATTGATGAGGGAATTATTCAATAATCTTCATTCTGGTGTCACTATGTGCAGTCATTTACACTAAGGGCTAAATGTTCCTCTATGGTAGTGTACATCACAGAAATCCTGACTCAGCCCATGACTTTACAAATGACATGCGCTCCCAGTGTTCTATGGAGCCTTGGTCACTCACACTACCACCCCGAAGTGCCCCAGTCATGTTCTTAGTTAATTCCTGCAGAGGCAGGATATCCCTCGCAGCTGGATTGGTGATGGCAGAATTTCAAAGACAACACAAGTTGCATTTTATTTAGCTACTTGGTAGGAGCACATGGCAGAGGCAAATGAGACAAATGGCTCCGAGAAGGAGGTGGAAAAGATTAAAGACCAAGAGAACTGTTGAAACTGTTAGGAAGTTTTTTGATGACATTCTGTTTGATAAGGACTTCAAATGGGACATTTGAATATTTACATATAGTGTGCACCCACTTTCACCTTTCAGGCTTATCATGGACAGCCACCTAGATCAGGCAAATGACACTAATTCTTTGTCATTATCATTACAAAGGCATCTAAAATATAATAAGTGCACCAGCTATTTGGTGCAGTCCAGTACTTATTGATTTAAAAGCTCTTCTGATTTCAGTCAAAGCTAGCTCTTTGAGAAGCTTCAATCAACTCTTCGCAATTTCGATGGGAGGCAGTCAGAAAGTGGAAACTTCAGGGAGCTTTGGGAAGTTTTTTTTATTCGTACAGGGGATGCGGGCATCACTGGTAAAGCCGAATTTATTACCCATCCCTAGTTGCCCTTGAGAAGTGGTAGTGAGTCGCCATCTTAACAGCTGCATTGGTTTTCCCATCTATCGTATATAGCAGGCAAACCACATTAGCACAAATGCTCCCATTATATGATGTAAGGGCTGCACACTTCTCTATTTTAGCAATGTGTTTTCATTATATGAATGTCTAAAATACTTTTACAATATTTACATTGAGTCAATGATATATCAAACAATGCAGCTTCTAGAATATATGGTTGACCTACCGTGTATCAAGTAATCCATAGAGCTATCGGTTGCCAAAGCTTCCCCGGGATGGCCGAACGCCTGTTCCACTCCTTGCTCTATTGCTCATTTTTGATCTATCCTTTAAATAAAAGAAGAATGTGAATTAAGACGGTGGCCAATTTGCTATTGATTTTACATTAATTAATTGACTGAGAATTGCCACTCTTTCATTACTATCTTTGATATGTCACAATTAAGAGTAGCAATCATCCATATAGGCCCTCCATGCCGATATTAAAACAAAGTGATATTACTCCTTACCTGATGCCCTTGGTCAATATAAAACTATCTGCCCAGCTTCTCTCAATTCTGTTGTAATGGTGTAAGTCAGTTCTTAATAGCTGAGTACTGACCTGGATCCCATCAGAATGGTAGGAGGACGACTTGACTGTGCAATAGAGTAAAACAGGAGATAGTGAGTCAACAGGCCATTTTACATCTCTCCCCAGTGTTATTTCTGTTGACTTCAATGGAAATAAAAATGGAGAGAGAGGTAAAACTACAGCACAAGGCTACAGCTGAGCTAGGCTGGGGTCAGGTAAGTTCAATGTGGGACATTGGGAGGGATGGTGGCTGACTCTGAGCAGGGAACCTACCCAGAATAGTTAAAAACTACAGGAGGTGGGCAAACCTGTACTTCCAGGTTTCCCAACATCAAAAAAGCTCCCCACCATTTGCACGGAACATTTCCCTCCAAGCTAAATCCAAGACCAACATTTCATATTGATGACCATTTGCCAGAACTCAACTGAGTTCTGATGAAGGATCATCAACCTGAAACCTCGGGTTAGATTTTAATGTAGAAGAATGGGGGCGTGGTAAATGTGGAAATTTGTAAAGCATGTTTCAGTAGCTTTTTAATGCAACCTCTTCCTGAATATCTGATTTCAAGGTTTCCCGTCCAATTAACATTTTGCGGGTGTGTTGACAACCCACGTGACATGATCTTAACTCCAGTATTTAAAGGAACACTCCAAACATGCAAGTTGAAGCAGTTGGAATTGGGAACAAGTCTTGCATTGGAAAATAGAAGGTCAACGGCTGTTTCCCACTTCAGCAACACCTCTCTGGATGTAGTACTGGAGGCTATGAGGGCCGAGAAGGAGATACTGTTCCTTAGCAATGGAAGGAAGAAGCCAGCTTAGAACATCAGGAAGGCAAGGTTGGAGGTGGGACAAGAGGTCTACAGCTGGAGCGTAACATCACATGCTTGGACCCAATTCAGAAAGGAGTTTAATGACCTAAGCAGGGCAGGAAAGGTGAGAGCAATGGCACAGTCACCTGACGTGCATATCACCCCAAACCCTCACTGCAGTCTCAAGCTTACTCCACGCACCCAGCCTTCTCTGTTTATACGTTTCCAAACATCCCCATCTATCCATCCACCACCAACACTCACCCTAATCCTTGTGCAATGTCGTGCCTTTTCCTCATGGTCACACTCAACAAATACTCTCTAGCCATCAGGTGAAACACATGCCATTAATTTAATTCATAGGTCTCTTCTTTCAGGAGAGAGCAGAGAACACCGCGGAGAGGCAGAGAACCAAATCTCACAACTAACATGTGCAAAGGAAGAGATATCAGAAATAAGCAGAGCTTTGGCTTAACTGGCCATCAGCGATGAGGTTGTCCCAGCTAACTGGTGACAGAATTTAATAGCAGACAGCCACATGACAGACAACACTCAGTCACGTTGACTTAATGTCAACAGTGAGTGAAATATTGAAATATGATCAGCTGCATAATGTTAACTTCAAATATTCTTCCCTTGACAGTACTCATTCATGTCTTTTATCGCCCATAGGCCCTTCCTGCATCCTGCAGGTGGTGATCCTGGTCACTGCCGACAACGACACCTTCCAAGAGGAGCTCAATCCCTCTGAGGGTGCACCATCACAGGACTTATACAGACCATGCAGCGGCTCAGATATTTCCATTTTAGTGAAGTGGGTTAGATAGTTGGGTTTTTGCATGATGACTCGTACTTCACATGTGAACAAGAGCAGATGATGGAGTCAGGAAGAATAATGGAGAGTCCACATCAGAGGGCGCAGGACATTCCAAGCTCTGCTCAGCTGGTTGCTGCTGCTGTAGCCCGGGCCGGAGGATGAACAGAATACTTATTCAGCAGCAGTAGAGAATGTGTGATGTGCTAACAGGCCTTCCAAGCACACTGTGTATGACTGCAAAGAGATAGTAGGAGTCCGCCTCAAGCATGAGTGCCATGATGTCGCAACCCTTTTGCGTTGATGTCTTCTTTCATGGAAAGAGTGGGCACCTACATGGAGCATCAAGTGCGGCAAGCACACATACGCGTGCCGGCCTTTGAACACACTTTGCACGCTTTGAAGGCCGCCTTAAATAGGACGGATGCACTCTAGTAATGGCCTTTCATTGCCCCACTGCAAAGTGTGCTCCAGCACCGTGGTAGCAGGGAGGTGCGGCTCAGCCATTCAATGGATGATGGTGAAAGGGGACATGGAAGCAGGGAGACACTCAAAATGCTTCCACTCTCGCCCATTTCCCCTCCACCCCCCACCGCACCCCCGCCCCCACCTCAGTCAGTACCCCACATGCTGCTTGTGCCCCGATGGTTGAGTCTGCCCCTACCCATGTGCAGATGGAGCAGTCTTTTGTGGGTCCCTCACATAAGAACATAAAAAATAGGAGCAGGAGTAGACCATACAGCCCGTCGAGCCTGCTCTGTCATTCAATATGATCATGGCTGATCTTTCGTCTCAACTTCAGTTTCCCTTCAGCTCCACATATCTCTTGATTCCCTAAGAGACCAAAACTGTTTATCCCAGTCTTAAATACATTCAACGATAGAGCATCCATAACCCTCTGGGGTACAGAATGCCAAAGATTCACAACCTTTTGAGTGAAGAAATTTCTCCTCATTTCAGTCCTAAAGATCGGCCCCTTATCCTGAGACTGTGTCCCTGTGTTCTAGATTCCCCAGCCAGGGAAAACAACCTCTCAGTGCCTACCCTGTCAAGCCCCTTCAGAATCTTGAATGTTTCAATCGGATCGCCTCTCATTCTTCTAAACTGCAAAGAATATAGACCCAATTCACTCAGCCTCTCACCATAGGACATCCCAGGGACCAAACTGGTGAACCTTCGCCTGTACTCCCTCCAAGATACGTACATCCTGCCTTAAATATGGAGACCAAAACTACACACAGTACTCCAGATGTGCTCTCACCAAAGCCCTATACAATTGTAGCAAGGCTTCCTTATTCTTGTACTCCAATCCCCTTGCAATAAAGGTCAACATGCCATTTGCCTTCTGAATTGCTTGCTGTACTGGCATGCTAACTTTGTGTTCTTTGTATGAGCACACCCAAGTCCTTCTGAACATCAACATTTATAAGTTTCATGCCTTTTAAAAAATATTCTGCTCTCCTATTCTTATGACCAATGTGAATAACCTCACACTGTTACATTATACTCCATCTGCCGCCTTTTTTCCAACTCACTTAACCTGTCATTTTACTTGTTGTGTCCTCCTCACAGCTTACATTCCCACCTAGCTTTGTATCATCAGCAAACTTAGATGCATTACTCTCTGACTCTTCTAATTCATTAATATAGATTGTAAATAGCTGAGGCCCCAGCACTGATCCTTGCCACCCTCCACTAGTCACAGCCTGCCAACTTGAAAATGCCCCATTTATCCCAACGGTCTGCTTCCTGTCCATTAACCAATCCTCTAAACACACTAATATATCATCCCCAACTCCATAAGCCCTAAACTTGTGTATTAATCTTCTGTGTGGCACATTATCGAATGCCTTTTGGAAATACAAGTATACTACATCTACTGGTTCCCCTTTATCTACCATGTCAGTTACATTCTCACGGGCTTCAAAATTCAGCAGATGTCAGCCAAGAACATCTGATCAGTCAGAGCAGGGATGTGGGCAGCCTGCCTCTACCTCTGCAGAAGACACAGGGCTTGCACCATGGAGAAGTACTAGGAAAAGGAAGAGTAAAGATTTGCAGTTGCACAGGGTTATACACATGGGTGTTACACATTGCACACATTGCTCTGATGCATCACTTTCCTATGTTGTTGGTTGGCAAGTGGGCTTTTCGGTTGTTTTGATGATAAATGGGAAGACATGAATCGATGTCAAGCAATGGAGGATTATGAAAGGGATGCGTGGCTCTTTCCAGGACTGCTTTGTGTTGGTGGCATTGGGGAGATGGGGAGCAAGAGTGGTTTTTACATTAGGTTGTGTTCTGAGTGCACTGGTGGAACCTAAGTGAGGCTCACAATAATGAGGGCATGTGGACAGCAATGTGGTGCATTGCTTTCATTGCCTTCTGCCTCTGTATCTTCATCTTCCTCCTCTGAAAAAACTCTATGCCTTGTTCCTCCTGCAGATCCAAACCACGTGGCTCTGCAATGTTGTGCAGAGTGCAGCACACCACGACCCTGCTGGAGACCCTGGTTGGTGTGTGCTGAAGGGCGCTTCCAGATCTGTCTTCAGCATGCAAAGGCTTGTTTGATAACACATGTGGTCATGTGCCATTCACTGCACTGCTCCTGGGCCTCATTTTTGAGAGGTTCATCAGCTAACCTTTAAATGGGTATCCCTTGTCTCTGTAACTCTGCTTTCATGTGTAAAGAGGTCAGGAAGGGTGGACTGCTGCATGATGGAAGCACCATATCAGCTACCTGAGATTCTTGCACACACCTGCATATAAAGGTCTTTTTTTGTGGGTGCACACGAGCTGTATATTGTCTACTGCAAGGGATTCCACTCTATCAAACACCCCTGGGTGATCAGAGGTATGGAAGGATGCTTAGATCCCTAATCTGACTGCTGAGATGCTACCATAATCTGGGGGTGCCTCAATCATCACATGCGTGCAATTGAGGATGCCCAGCACCCATGGGAATCCAGTCAGAGCCACAGAGCTGAGCGCTTGCTCATTCTGGCTGGCATCATCGCAGGCAAAGTTAGCATAATTGGTGGCCCTGGCAGGCAAGCCATCAGTCACGGCCTTCGGCATTTGTGAGTGGCTGATTCCGCTATCCTGTAAAGGATGAGCCCTGGAAGGATCCAGAGATTAAAGAAGTTGTGGGCAGTGGTGAATTTCACAGCCACTGCTAAAGAGCGGACGCCAGATCCAACTGGTGGAAAGTTTTGATCCAGCAGACTGCAAACGTCTATCACCACCTGTCATGACAGCCTGAGCCTCCTGAGACACTGGTGTTCCGACATGTCGAGGAATGTATCCTCTGCCTGCAGACCCTGTATGTTATATATCGCCTCCTGTGAGTTGCACCTCTCTGCTCCTCCCCATTCTCCTGTGGGGCTACAAGTTTGTGAGCAGCAGGCTTCTGCTGCCAATTGTCCTCTTGGTAGACGACTTCCAACCAAAGGCATAAAGGGCACCCATGCTGATCTGATAAACCACAGCTCCAAAGTGCAGAAATGACCTCCAAATCATTGACGAAACCTCTATAGTGCGTAAGGTAACCCCTCAGCACAAGTACAGTGAACAAATCCTTTCCCACAACCATGTATGAAAGCAGCTGTCAGTACTGGGTACTTGTTGCCATTTTTCCCTGGCATAGTTTCAGCCCCCTCAATTGCCGTTGTGTTCTCGCCTTGCTTTCACTGGTGAGTTCTAGGAAAATCTAAAGGGCCCGAAGTTAAAGGGAAAACCCATATCAATATCGCTCTAATTAAGCAATTAACATACAGATTCATACAGAGATACAGCACCAAAACAGGCCCTTTGGCCCAACAAGTCCACACTAACCATCAACCACCCATTTATACTTCTCTTCTTTGGCCTCCTTATCTCGAGAGACAATGGGTAAGCACCTGGAGGTGGTCAGTGGTGTGTGGAGCAGCGCCTGGAGTGGCTATAAAGGCCAATTCTAGAGTGACAGGCTCTTCCACAGGTGCTGCAGAAAAATTTGTTTGTCGGGGCTGTTACACAGTTGGCTCTCCCTTTGCGCTTCTGTCTTTTTTCCTGCCAACTGCTAAGTCTCTTCGACTCGCCACACTTTAGCCCCGCCTTTATGACTGCCCGCCAGCTCTGGCGAACGCTGGCAACTGACTCCCACGACTTGTGATCAATGTCACAGGACTTCATGTCGCATTTGCAGACGTCTTTGAAGCGGAGACATGGACGGCCGGTGGGTCTGATACCAGTGGCGAGCTCGCTGTACAATGTGTCTTTGGGGATCCTGCCATCTTCCATGCGACTCACATGGCCAAGCCATCTCAAGCGCCGCTGACTCAGTAGTGTGTATAAGCTGGGGATGTTGGCCGCCTCGAGGACCTCTGTGTTGGAGATACGGTCCTGCCACCTGATGCCAAGGATTCTCCGGAGGCAGCGAAGATGGAATGAATTGAGACGTCGCTCTTGGCTGACATACATTGTCCAGGCCTCGCTGCCATAGAGCAAGGTACTGAGGACACAGGCTTGATACACTCGGACTTTTGTGTTCCGTGTCAGTGCGCCATTTTCCCACACTCTCTTGGCCAGTCTGGACATAGCAGTGGAAGCCTTTCCCATGCGCTTGTTGATTTCTGCATCTAGAGACAGGTTTCTGGTGATAGTTGAGCCTAGGTAGGTGAACTCTTGAACCACTTCCAGAGCGTGGTCACCAATATTGATGGATGGAGCATTTCTGACGTCCTGCCCTATGATGTTCGTTTTCTTGAGGCTGATGGTTAGGCCAAATTCATTGCAGGCAGCCGCAAACCTGTCAATGAGACTCTGCAGGCACTCTTCAGTGTGAGATGTTGAAGCAGGAGTCAGCAAAGAGGAGTTCCCTGATGAGGACTTTCCGTACTTTGGACTTCGCTCTTAGACGGGCAAGGTTGAACAACCTGCCCCCCTGATCTTGTGTGGAGGAAAATTCCTTCTTCAGAAGACTTGAACGCATGTGAAAGCAGCAGGGAGAAGAAAATCCCTAAGAGTGTGGGTGCGAGAACACAGCCCTGTTTCACGCCACTCAGGATAGGAAAGGGGTCTGATGAGGTGCCGCCATGTTGAATTGTGCCTTTCATATTGTCATGGAATGAGGTGATGATACTTAGTAGCTTTGGTGGACATCCAATCTTTTCTAGTAGTCTGAAGAGACCACGTCTGCTGACGAGGTCAAAGGCTTTGGTGAGATCAATGAAAGCAATATCAATATCACTTTAATTAAGCAATTAACATACAGATTCATGGAGAGATACAGCACCAAAACAGGCCCTTTGGCCCAACGAGTCTACACTAACCATCAACCACCCATTTATACTAATCCTACCTTAATCCCATTTCCCTCTCACATCCCCACCATCCCACAATTCTCATACCACCTACCTACACTCGGGGCAATTTACAGTGGCCAATTTACCTATCCACCCACAAGTCTTTGGCACATGGGAGGAAACTGCAGCACCCAGAGGAAACCCACACGGTCACAGGGAGAACTTGCAAACTCCACGCAGGCAGTACCCAGAACCGAACCCGGGTCACTGGAGCTGTGAGGCTGCAGTGCTAACCACTGCGCCACTGTGCCGCGCCCGGTTAAGTAGCAACCTGTCTCTCCCGAGGGGGTTGCTCACACACAGCCTAATGCACCGGAGTGAAACCTGGAACTGTCAGGTTGGAGTCAGCTTCCCGAAGCACCGTTAATTCCATCGTATTTAACTCCCCACCCATTCCCAAACCCAGGCACTGAGATCCAGCCCGTTAACTCTGTTATTTTCTCCCCACAGATGCTGCCTCACCTGGTCAGCGGTGTTCCAGCATTTTCTGTACTAGTTTCAGATTTCCCGTGTCCGTGACATGTTGCTTTTTTCAAAATAAATAAATCATGGAATCCTAGAATGGTTATAGCACTGAAATAGGCCGTTCGGCCTATTGTGTCCATGCCTGCTCTCTGCAAGACCACTCAGCCAGTCCCACTCCCCTGCCTTTTCCCTGTAGACCTGAAAATCTTTTCAGATAATTATCCAATTCACTTTAGAGCGCCATGATTGAATCTGCCTCCACCGTACTCTCAGGCAGTGTATTTCAGATCCGAACCACGCGCTGCGTGAAAAGGTTTTTCCTCACGTCGCTGTTGTCCCTTTAGCCTATCGCCTTAAATCGGTGTCCTCTGGTTCTCGACCCTTCTGCCGATGGGAACGGTTTCTCTCTATCTGCTCTGCCCAGTTGCCTCATGATTTTGAACACCTCTATCAAATCTCCTCTCTACCTTCTCTTCTGTAAAGATCCCTGATTGATCAGGAAGAAGAGTTATTCATTCTAGGCAGCAAGTCAGAAGGGAGATGACAATAATCCATGGTGATCTTGAACATGTACTGAAATGATAGTGAGACTACTGACTGATTGCTTTTAATTTTAACCTTATTTTCATACATACACTTGTTAGCCACTTAATAAGCAAATTGGAAGAACAGAAGTACAAGCTATAATTAATTGGAATATTCTGCGGCTGGCACAAATACGCTGTATTGAAGCTGAGACGCCCTAGGTTAATGATTGATGTTAATTTAGCTTTCTCCTGCTGTCAGGCTCATTAACTCTGAATTATCCACTGACGTCATCAAGATTGTAGTTTAAGCAAGTGCCAGAAATAAACCAGAGGGTACAAATAAAATGTTTGCTGTTGATTATTTAAAAAGAAAATCTGCACTTACTGTAATATCTGCTCCTTAACATCTAATAGATGATATACATGAATTAAACGGTGTAAAACTACAAGAGTCAAGCACAAAGCGAATAATCAGCACTAATTAATAAAAAAAAAGAACATGGCATGCAGTAGGCATTTTCAATGCAAGAAAGCTATCCAACATTCATCGGGAAGAGATACTGGCTGTCAATGTTAAATGAGTATCGGGTTTTACGGGATTGTAAAAATCAAATAAACTTTATAAGCTGTCAAATGAAAATCCTTTGGAAGTTATTCTAGTAAATCAAACCAAAGTGGCTAATTTCAAAAGGGCATTGTTTGCTGATGAGAAAATTCCTTTATAAGAGATACCTGTTGTTCAGTTTCTTTAGTGCTGGTTAAAATTGTGTTTTTTTAAAATTATTATTATGCATTCAGAGGCTGTGGGCATTGGTGAGATGATTCTTGTAGTTGTTTTCTGGATGTGGGCAAAGCCAGCACTTATTGCTCATCCCCAGTTGACCTGAGAAGATTATAGTGGGGGGCCCCTCTTCTCAAAATGCTACAGTCCTTATGGTGATGGTACTCCCACAATAGGGTTCGGTAGCCCAGGTGTCAGTGTCAGCTCTATGGCAGAACCAGGCCCTGAAGCAATAAATACCTAGAGGCTCAAGCACAGGAGTACCCGGCACTGCAGAAGCTGCTTCATGGACAGGTCCCAGTTTAGGTAGGAACGTAGGAACAGGAGGAGGCCTTGAGCCTGTCCTGTCGTTCAATGAGATCATGTCTGGTCTGTATGTTAACTCCATCCACCTGCCTTGTCTCCATATACTAATCAAAAACTCTTCTGATCTCAGATTTAAATTGATTAATTGAACGAGTATCTGCTGCTTTTTATGGGAGAGGGGCTCACCACCACCTTCTCAAGGTCAGTTATGGATGGGCAATAAATGCTGGTCCAGCCAGCAAAATCGAAATCTCATGAATGAATAAAAAAGAAACATCTACCACCCTTTGCATAAAGTTCTGTTTCCTAACTTCTCTCATGAATGGCCTGGCTCTGATTTTGAGTTTACATCCCCTGGTCCAAGACTCACCAGTCAGAAGAAGGAGTTTCTGTCAATCTACCCAAGGGATCAAGAGATCACTCAGGCACCTCAGAGAAGCCAGGCATGGTAGGTGGTGGGAGTGGGGGTAAGGCAGCTAAAATGGAATGAGGGGTCCAATTCACTCCTTTTCCACCCCAATCTGGTCGACTGCAATTTTAAATAGTTGGTAGCAAGGCCACACACTTCAAACTGACAGGATCCTTGTCGAGTAGAATGCGTCTATATTCTCCGGAGTTTAGAAAAATGAGAAGTGATCTCATTGAAATGTATGAAATTCTTAGAGGGCTTGACAGGGTAGAAGCTGTTTCCCCTGGCTGGACAGTCCAGAACTCAGGGTCAGAATCTCAGGATAAGGTGGCGGTCATTTAGGATTGAGATGAGGAGAAGTTCACTGAATGAATTCCGTCAATGTGAAGCCTGTCAGCAAAATAATCAAATATACTATAAAGGACATTTGGCAACAAAGAGAAACAAGATAATCTGATCTTGCACAGATCAGGGGGACTTCAATGTCCATCACTAAGAGTGGCTCGGTATCGCCACCACTGACTGAGCTGGCCGAGTCCCAAAGGATATAGCTGCTGGACTGGGTCTGCGGCAGGTGGTGAGGGAACCAACAAGAGGGAAAAATCTACTTGACCTCGTCCTCACCAATCTACTTGTCGCAGATGCATCTGTCCATGACAGTATTGGTAGGAGTGACTACCGCACAGTCCTTGTGGCGACGAAGTCCGTCTTCACATTGAAGATACCCTCCATTGTGTTATGTGGCACTATCACCGTGCTATGTGCTAACTGAGATAGATTTCGAACAGATCTAGCAACTGAAAACTGGTCATTCATGAGGCGCTGTGGGCCTTCAGCAGCAGCAGAATTGTATTCAACCACAATCTGTAACCTCATGACCTGGCATATCCCACACTCCACCATTACCATCAAGCCATGGGACCAACCCTGGTTCAATGAAGAGTGCAGGAGGGCATGCCAGGAGCAGCACCAGGCATATCTAAAAATGAGGTGTCATCTTGGTGAAACTACAACACAGGACTACTTGCATGCCAAACATTGGAAGCAGCATGTGATAGACAGGGCTAAGCGATCCCACAATGAACATCAGATCTAAGCTCTGCAGCCCTTCCACAACCAGTCGTGAATGATGGTGGACAATTAAACAAGTAACAGAACGAGGAGGCTTCACAAATATCCCCATCCTCAACAAGGGGAAAGCCTAGCACATCAGTGCAATAAACAAGTGTCATGCTAGGCCCCCACCTGCCAAGAATGAGACACATTACTTTTGTCATGAACATTGAATTTAAACAGCTATTTGAGTGAAGAAAGGACTTGTTAGACAGATCAGCCGTGGCTGGAAAGAAAATTGCATACTAACAGACATCGAAGGTGAGGAAGCGCATTCCAGGGCCTGTTAAAGAGGCTACAATCCAGAAGGGCCAGGATTGGTTAGACCAGCTGGTCACATGACTACCTGACTGTTCCAGGGTTTCCTTGTGAACTGGCCACAGAAAGTTTAAACTCAGAGTGTCTGTTTGCTCCTGGACTGAGAAGATCTCTGTCCTGTCTGCTCCCATCTCTTTCTCACTAGCCTCTAAATCTGCTGAAGACACATAAACCCCAAGAGAGAAAAGTCTCCTACAATGAACAAGGTTTAAGAAGAATACTGGGCCCCAATGAAAAGCAAGAGCTACCTATAATCAAGGACTTTACAGTAAGCTCAAAGAACAGTAACAAAAACTCTTCAGATATTGCCTCAAACTTTATCACTTTATTTTTCTTCTGCTCTTTTCTGTCTCTATCTGCATGTGTGTATTGCCTATGCATACTAGCATGGGCACGTCGTGTATCCGTAGGCATTAACTGAATTAGAGTTTAAGTTTAATAAATTTCAACATTTCTTCTTTAAACCTAAGAAAGCCTGTTTGTGCTGATTTCTTTGCCTTGTAATTGGAAAGTGGTGAACAAGGATTCACCAAGGGGGAGCTAAAGACACGGTGTGTTTAAAATTAAACCCTGTTACAGTAAGACCAGGTGAAGGTTGAAAGGAAACCCTAGACCTCTTTCTCACCTGGTCATAACACAAGGCTGAAACATTTGCATCCATCTTCAGCCAGAAGTGCCAAGTGGATGATCCATCTCGACCTCCTCCTGAGGTCCCCAGCATCATAGATGCCAGTCTTCAGCCAATCCGATTCACTCCACGTGATTTCAAGAATGACTGAAGGCAATGGATACTGCAAAGGCTATCAGCTCTGACAACACCCCGGCAATAGTACTGAAGACTTGTACTCCAGAACTAGCCGGACCCCTAGTCAAGCTGTTCCAGTACAGCTACAACACTGGCAGCTACCCGGCAATGTGAAAAATTGCCCAAGTATGTCCTGAATACAAAAAGCAGGACAAATGCAGTTACCGCCCTATCAGTCTACTCTCAATCATCAGCAAAGAGATGGAAGGGTCATCGAAAGTGCTGTCAAGCAGCACTTGGTCAGCAATAACCTGCTCGCTGACGCTCAGTTTGGGTTCCCCCAAGGCCACTCAGCTCCTGATCTCATTACAGCCTTGGTCCAAACATGTACAAAAAGAGCTGAACTCCAGAGGTGAGGTGAGACTGACTGCTCTTGACATCAAGGCAGCATTTGGCCAAGTACGGCATCAAGGAGCCCTAGCAAAACTGGAATCAATGGGAATCGGGGAAAAACTTTCAATGGTTGCAGTCATACCAAGCACAAAGGAAGAAGATGGTTGTGGTTGTTGGAGGTCAATCATCTCAGTCTCAAGACATCACTGCAGGAATTCCACAGGGTAGTGTCCTTGGCCCAACCATCTTCAGCTGCTTCAATGACCTTGCCTCCATCATAAGGTCAGAAGTGGGGATGTTTGCTGATGGTTGCATGATGTTTAGCACCATTCATGACTCCTCAGATACTGAAGCAGCCCATGTCCAGATGCAGCAAGACCTGGACAACATCCAGGCTTGGTCTGATCAGTGGCAAATAACATTCACACCACACAACTGTCAGGCAATGGCCATCTCAAACAAGAGAGAACCTAACCATCTCCCCTTAATGTTCAATGGCATTACCATCACTATCAACATCCTAGGGTTTACCATTGACCAGAAACAGAACTGGTCCAATCACATAAATACTGTGGCTACAAGAGCAGGTCAGAGACTGGGAGTTCTGCGGCGAGTAACTCAGCATATACAAGATGCACTCCAGCAACTCACCAAGGCTCCTTCGACAACATTTTCCAAACCTGTGACCTCTACCGCCTAGAAGGACTAGGGCAGCAGATGCATGGGAACACCACCACCTGCAAGTTCCCCTCCAAGTCACACACCATCCTGACTTGGAACTATATCGCTGTTCCATCACTGTCACTGGATCAAAATCCTGGAACTCCCTTCGTAACAGCACTGTGGGTGTACCTACAGTGCCCTAAGGACTGCAGGGGTTCAAGAAGGCAGCTCACCACTACATTCTCAAGGGTAATTAGGGATGGGCAATAAATGTTGGTCTAGTCAGCAATGCCCACATCCCATGAACGAATAGTAAAAAAGACTAATGAGGCCACTATTGTATGCAACCTTGGCCTACCTTCATAAGTACACTGAAGCATTGAACCTAGCAGAGAAGGATGATATTGTCATCATAAAGTAACAGGGCTGAATGTAGAACTAGTAGGGATAAAATTCAACTGCAGGAAGTGCACAAAAGAAGGAGCAACTGATAGGTCACCTCGTCCAATTTTCCTTAAAAGAGGAACTATTGGTGTTCCTGGCATAGAGTTTGTCTCAAATCAGGAATTCAGAGGGGGTGGGGGTCAGTGGTGCTTGCTGAATTTTTCTCCATATTTGTAAGTTCTCACCATATATTCCACTGATTTTCCCCATTATTCTAAATGTTATGAAGGGATCCGCTCATGCATTTATTGGTGTTACCCTGTTTCGTTTTCCTACAGGTGAGAGAGACTTGGAAGAAGGCATTTTGTATCAAGTTCCTCCTCCTATATCATCAAACTTCACCCCAACGCCATCATATTAGATACGGAAGAGAAGGAGTTGTCCCGGTCGACATTTATCCCACAACCAATATCACTAGAGCAGATTGTCTGGTCATTCACCTTATGACTGTTTGTGGGATCTTTCTGTGCACAATTTGGCCACTATGTTTCCCTATATTACATCAGTGACTACATTTCAAAAGTAATTCCTTGGCTGTGATGTGCTTTGGAACGTCCTGAAATTGTGAAAGGTGCTAGATAAATGCTAGTTCTTCTATATAGGGGCCGTCGTCCACAATCATCTGGCCCTATTCATGTCACTTAAAGTTTATTCATTTCAGTGTTTGCAGACTCTATGCATTTCCATAAGAACCAAAGGTTCCAAGAGCCAGACAGGCAGCAATCCTGGCTGATGATTATACACTTATTCACAAGCCCTTATCCCAAAGGAAACCCTTCCCTAGCCACCTCCAAAAACCTGGAAAGGATTGAAGGTGGGAGAGTGATAGGAGGATGAGCAGCCATGAGTGAGAGGGGAGAGCTGGAAACACAGGAGGCCCTACTCAGGCCAAAAAGGACGGTGCTGAGAACTAGAGTGACACTCGGATATATGTTTTCATCGTATCAAGGCAGGCCACTTTCAAGCTGACTTCTGGAAATTATGGGGAAAGCCCATAGGTTTAATCAGGGCACATCAGACCAGTGCAGGAAAAGGGGCCCCTGATGGAAAGTACAGCCGACCAGCCTGTGGCTTTAGCCGCAGCAGTGAAACCCAGCAAACCCAACGCTGAGAGTGCGCGAAAACTCAACAAAATCCCTGAGAGTCACCAGGATTTGTGACCAGAGGGAAAGTGACCCCATACCCTTCAGGTGAGGTGAGTAAGCCCATAGTCATACTTAGGAATACAGGGGCCACCCAATCCCTTCTGCTGGCAAAAGGCCTGACCTTTCCCCCAGAGAGTGCATTGAGTGCTAGAGTGCTAGTAAATGGTATCAGAGGAAAGTACAAGCCCATAACTTTATATTGGGTGCACCTGGAGTGCGGCCTTGCTTCAGGACCAGTAACAGTAGGGATTGTCCCTAGTTTACCTGTGGACGGGGTCGACCTGCTCCTTGGTAATGTTCTGGTGGGGGGAAATGTGGTAGCGTCCCCAGTGGTTTTGGAGACAGCAAAAGAGGTCCAAGAGACAGAGCAGTTACCCGAAAAGGTCCCTGGCATTTTTCCTGACAGTGTGGTGGCCAAACAAGCTCTGTCAGAGAAGGCTGAACTGGCACCGTAGACAGATGACCCTACTGTCTGGTTATCTGAAACCTTCTTCGGGAAGTTAGAGGATCCAAAGGACGGGTTCAACAGATCTTCCTTGGTCGAGGCACAGCAAGCCGACCCAGGGTTAAAAAGGTTAGCACAGACTGCCCAAATTGAAGCTGAAGCCGAGGGAGTTCCAGAGTACCACTATTTAAAGGATGAGGTGCTGATGAGGAAGTGGAGACCTCCTCACAAATCTGCAGACTAATAGTGGACAGTGGTTCACAAGGTAGTGGTGCCGCTAAGGTACCGTAGGGAGATATTGAGAATAGCCCATCAGATTCCAATGGCTGGACATGTCGTTATCAGAAAAACCCAAGCCCACATAAGACAGCATTTTCATTGGCCACAACTCCACAGGGATGTGGTGGATTTCTGTAAGACTTGCCACACACGCCAGGTTGTGGGGAAGCCTCAACCTGCAATAAAACCTGCACCCCTAATTCCTATACCAGCTTTTGGGGAACCGTTCAGCAGAGGGCTGGTAGATTGGGTGGGGCTCCTGCTTTAAAAAAGGGGGCCACCAGTATCTTCTCACTATTATGGATGTGGCTACTCGATTTCCAGAGGTTATCCCTCTAAAAACTATCTCCGCCAAGGCAGTGGTGGAGGGTCCACCCCAATTCTTCACCTGATATGGGCTTCCTGCTGAGATCCGGTCGGATCAGGCCACAAATTTTATGTCCAGTATTTTTCAAAAGGTCATGGGTAATCTGGGCATAACCCAGCTAAAGTCCTCAGCCTACCACTCAGTTACAAGGGGCTTTGGAGCAGTACCACCAGACACTGAAGACAATGATCAGGGTATACTGCTATGAGTACCCCCATGACTGGGACAAAGGGCTGGGATTTCTTTTGTTTGCTACCACAGACTCACCCAATGAGTCCACTGGCTTTTAGTCCCTTTGAATTAGTTTCTGAACACAAGGTGAGAGGCCCTCTAAAACTAATCAAGGAGAGGTTTTTTGGACCCAGGGACAAATCTTCCCTGTTAGACTACATGTCCACGTTCCGAAAACGACTCAGGAGAGCTTGTGGGGGTGGCTCAGGAACACCTAAAAACCTCCCAGACAGCTATGAAAAGGCAGGCGGATAAACATGCCAAGGCCAGAACATTTCCGCACAGAGCCCATGTGTTAGTGCTATTACCAACACAGGGAGAACCATTAAAATCCTGGTTCAGTGGCCCGTACAGAGTAGTAAAGAGAATTAGCCAGGTGAATTATATAATTGATAGCCCAGATAGTAGGAAAAAACAAAGGCTGTGCCACATCAATATGTTAAAACGGTATCACAGCCGGGAAGGGCACAAACAAGCCCAGGTCTGTCAGGCAGTCAGGAAAGAGGAGGGTGAAAGGGTCAGTGAGGACGAGTTAGAGGGAGCCCTGGAGGATTCGCAACTTGAAACCCCAACCGTCCAGTTAGCTAACACTGAAATATTAGGGAAATTAGACACTGCACTCTCCTATTTAGACAGGAGACCTAACAAGGCTGCTCATAGCGTTTAAAGGGATCTTCAGCGACAAACCAGGATGCACAACCCTAACCCTACAAAGATGTGGATGTATGAGAGACCCCTCCCAGAAAACAAAATCCCTGCCATCTAGATCCCAGGAAACTGACCCAGGTTCGTGAGGTAATTCAGATGGAAGACCTAGAAATTAAAGATTTCAATTCTGAAGGGAGACAGGGAAACCCTCATAAGCCAAAGGAAAACACGAAGACCAAAAATGCAGATGTGGAGGATGATGATGGTGGTGGTGACTGAAGAGGAATTGTGGATCAGGCTGGATGAGCACAAAAAAAAGCACGTACAGAAAGCACTGGAT
Source organism: Heterodontus francisci (assembly GCF_036365525.1). Lineage (NCBI taxonomy): Eukaryota > Metazoa > Chordata > Chondrichthyes > Heterodontiformes > Heterodontidae > Heterodontus > Heterodontus francisci. The sequence continues at coordinate 41,910,400 of NC_090405.1, read as the reverse complement.
GATCTTCACAAAGTTATTGAATAACTTTGAATCCAGGGTTGAGTTCCCTGATATAGAGAAACTGGAAAAGGAAGATATTGTAGAAATACACAAAGAAATTTAGCGTATGCTGGAGCATGATGATTGAGCCCAGTCAGAACAATTGGAGTTCTGCAGTTGAGCTCGTGCACAATCCCAGATGAAAACAAATAACTACAGTATGGCTATGACAGAGAGACTGATGCGTGTGTGTGTGTGTGTACATTTGTTTTTAATTTGTGGCCTCATAATGAAATGTTCTGTTGTCACATTTTATTTGGCATGGTGGGGAGGTGTTATGCCAAATGTTCTTTGTTGATAATTTTCTTTAATCCACTGACTAGAGATTCAAATTTATATATTTATTTTAAAAAGACGTTTTAAAAAGACAAGCTGCCAGCAAAGTTATCCTTTTAGCTTAAGATGATCACCTAGTTTGCTACACTGTATCCTACATTGCAAAGAGCTATGAGGAGAGAGGCAAAATGTCTGTGCATTTCCCAGCAAGAACAAAGACCCAAGAAGTTTAAAGGAACTACCTGTTCTCTCAGAAAGCAGAAAAATACTGCTAACTATGATGTGTTTGAATGACTGAGTGACTGTCATGTGACAAGCCCCTCATCTGTGGTTTTAAGCTGGTGTTCTCTCTGCAGCAAAGGAGAAGCAACTGAGATAAGAAGACTTTAAGTGGGGTCCCTCTCTCTCTCTCCATTCCAGCTTGAAAACTGTCAAATCCTGCCTATTGACTGACCACCATTGCATACTCTGGCTATAATCCGAAATCCCGTTGGAGGACAACATCCGCATTGCTATCTCCAAGAGATTCACCAAACCAGACATTTACCTCTTCAAAACTAAAAGCCTCAGGACCACTGAATTCAGTTAGAAGCCAGCCAAATCACCAAGATTCACAGACTGTATACCTTTTTTATGGACTTTAACTCAACCAATCTACCTTTCCCCACTGTGTAACCTATTTGTGTGTATGTAAATCTCTAGTGTGTGAGAGAGTGAAAGTTGGCGCATTGTTTATCATTTTATTAGCTCAGTTTAGGTACAATAAAGTTAACCTCTTTGTTTGTTAAACTCCAGAAAACCTGTCAAACACTACTGAACTGGCCATACATCCACTTTAAGAATTAAGCCTGTTGTGGTCAAACAAGAGAGGGAAATGAGGGATGCCCATCAACCCTTCCTCACTTGACCGTAAAACCATCTTGAACTCACCAAACATCTTTCATTCCTTTACCCAACTTTTATCTAAGTAAATTCTGTCCAAGATCTGTTTTTAAGTTTATTTTCACTGCCGTTTATTGATGGCCTTTTGATCTCCAGGCCAGCTTGGCCTCATGAACAAAGCTTTGAGTTCACCAAGTCTTTGCTACTTTATAGTCTCAACAAAAGTTAAGCTTCTCTAAGTCATGCGGATAGTTAACTCAAGATTTCTCGTAGGTCTTTCTCCCAGTTTGTTTACAGGGAATACCCCCGATAGTTCATTAATACTCATGCTTCTTCACTCCTCTATTTCCATCAGTATAATATGAAATCTATTGTGTTTTGGTTTCGGCCATAAAGACAAGTGCACAATAAGCAAATGTTGGAAAAACTGGGCGTTTGAGGACTCAAGTTTGAGCATTTTCTTTTCAAAGGTTAGCAATGGATTTACAACAAATAGGTCATTCTATTTCTTTTCCTGTGTGGGTGCTAGTTATATGTCTTTTTCACTTCCTCCTTTTCTTTGTTCCATTCTTTTTTTAAACTGCTGTTCATCTGTAACAACTTTTAGTTCTGAGGAAGGGACTATAGCTGAACATCACCTTGTGTTCTCACCACAGATGCTGCTTGACCTCTTCACATGGTTATCAATTCTGGTTGGACATATTCCTGAGATGACTTACAGCCTCCAACCGCCCCACTCCCACCCCACCCCACCCCCAGAACCCTACCATATAGCTCGCCCAACATGTCTGTTCTCATGGTGCCCCGCCTTCCCATACCACTCAGACTCCTTCATACCCAATTAGATGATTCTTGGTTGTCAATCAAACCGCTTTTTATCCTCATGTCCAACATTTTTTAAAACTAGGAAACAAAAGTATTTGAAGATTTATTTTTAAGAATACAATTTTTTATTGCTCCTATGATTCTTCTCCTGGGATCCCACAGCAGTGTTTGGGATATTAATGTTTATTTCCTGGAGATTCCAGGGCAATTCTGTTGGGTTAGCAACCCTACCACTCGCTGCCTCCACAGTTTCCTGTTTGAGTTTCAGAGTTTAAGTATCTGCAATGTTTGCTTGTCCATCACCTTTATTTCTGCCTGGTTGACCTTCTGCATTTCTCTTTATTGCTCATTTGTCTGGTTTAACTATATTCCATCAACCTAGGTGTCACCATATCTGGCAAGTGCATACAGACTGTTACAGATGAGAAACTTCTATTCATTTCCTTACTGTCACAAATAATATGTTTTGTGCATTGTTGCATCACCAGTTGCGTCTAATATCTTTTGAAGTTTACTTGGCTTTCTGAACTAGTGACAACTTACGAGAGACTTTAAACCGAAACAACAGTAGGCCTTGCATATTGGCGGAATTTACATTTGAAAACGCACATAAAGTCATAGAATTATAGAATTGTGCAGCATTCCGGGAAGCCATTCGGCCCTTTGTGCCTGTACCGGCCCTTTGAAAGAATGTTCCAATTAGTCCCACTCCCCTGCTATTTCCCCATATCCCGGTAAATTTTTCAATTTCAAACATTTATCAAATTCCCCTTTGCAAGTTACTGTTGAATCTGCTTCCAACACCTTTTCAGGCACCACATTCTAGATCGCTACAGTTCCACTGTGTTCCATTTTAATTGTATTTCTCGGATATTTGGGATGGATCTGTTAGTGTGTCACATGCCAGCTCTAGGTGGTGTTCTTTGCTGTGTTTTTCTTCTGTTGTATATTTTGGTGAAAATTACATCACCCTTTCCCCTCAAGCATATGTGCTTTGCCAAGTATCTCCAGAGATTCTTCTCAGCCCTTGTTCTTGGTGAACTATAAATATGCTTGTTGAGTCAAAAGTTTAACAAATTCAGTGTTACAGACCCACGAGATTTCCAACATCCATCTTCTGGTCTGTGGCACTGGTCCAGATAACAATATGTATTCACACTGACATTGTTAGACAAGTATGTCTCAACGATTTGCAAATTTTGTATGCCTCCCATCAATTAATACACCAGCAAGACTTAACTTGTCCTAGAATATGTTTCGTGTGCTCCACACTGTATAATGATTCTTTATTTGATCATATTCATGCATTCACATGACCCGGGTCCCTTCTGAACTCATCCAAATCTGTCTGATTCTTTGTCATTATCCAATCTATCCTGTAAAATCTATTGAGTGAGTTATCCCCTGAAGAATTAAAAATTACCAACCATATAATGACAACCTGTGTCTTGGAGCAGAGTTTTACCAGGTACCGTTTCTCCCTATTACAGCACAACAGCAACTTGCAGGTATATAGTGCATTTAAGGAGACAATTGTGCCAAAGTGCTTCACAGAGCCATAATCAGACAAGAATGCACACTGACCCAACGAAAGAAATATTAAGAGGGGTGTTCAAAGGAGTCAGTGGTAAAGAGAATCTTAAAGAAGAGAGTTGAGGGATGGGGTGAGCTAGGGGATCAAAAGGTGTGAGGTTAGGCCAGGAAAGTGGAGTGGAGGTAGAAGATCAGCCATGATTTCACTGAACAGTGAGGCAGCCTCGAGAGATCATATGAGCTACTCATGCTCCTATTTCTTGTGTTTTTGACAGAGGGGCAATGAGCCTGGGTGGTTAGATGCAAGGCCACAAATAGCGGGGTGAAGAATCATAATGGAACGGCTTTCACCCCAGTATGCAGCCAATGTCTGCCACTGGGACTAACAATGGAAATTTTTCAATCAGCACGGCAGAGTTGAACAAGAGCTTGGGACTGGGAAATTGTTGATTCTGCCCTCATTGTTTTTCACAAGCGATCCTTTGGTTGGACTTGTAGCTACCCTGAAGTGTTCGCACACATAACATGCAAGAACTTATTTTAATACTGCAATGAATGTAATGCGATGGATATTCTCAGAAATGTCATTCCCTGATTCATCTCTTTCAAGGAATGTAGTGTGCACTCAGTCCTTACAAGTAAAGTGGGCAATTGGATTCAGACACATCCTGGGCTGTTAGGAAGTTAGTATCTAAAGAGAGACCAATGGCATTCATAGAGCAAACTTCAGCTTTGGGTTTACAAAAGCTGACTTTTTCAGTGTTTCTTGTTCTCATTTTAAAGAGGACATATAAATGAGGAGAAAGGTTTTAACACAGTGAGTTGTTGTGATCTGGAATGCACTGCCTGAAAAGGATGGTGGAAGCAGACTCAATAGTAACTTTCAAAATGAGAATTGGATAAATATTTGAAGGGGACAGATTTGCAGGGCTAGGGGCAAAGAGCGCCGGGAGTGGGGCTAATTGGATAGCTCTTTCAAAGAGCTGACACAGGCACAATGGGCTGAATGGCCTCCTCCTGTATGATTCTATGATCGAATGACGCCAAAAGTGTCCAGCCTGAATTACAACTTACTTGCGACTAAATTAACATGAATCGTGCAGGTTGGTTGTGTTGTAAACTTGCTTCGTGGGCTCACCTTTCCATATAGTATTTCGACAAAAGTTCCAGTTTGAAGTGACAAAGTGTGTCCTGCGGCAGTGTTGGTTGACATGCAAAGCTTGCACAGAGCTGTTTTCTGAGGGCTTGGCCTGCAGACTCTTGTGATGGTTTAACAGGCTTAGAGGAAACTCTGTGACATGTACAATTTGTACAATAATGTGAAATACTGGATAGTTTTACCTTGTCAGACCTCCTAAGGGTATTAACCCCTTTTCTCATTCTATCCACCACCCCTTGCCAAGCAGAGGGGAGAATTCCTACGGTGGGATTAATGTCGTCATATCTTAAAGGCAATGTTTCTTTGCTATAATTCTTGCTCGAAGACAACAAAGCAGTCGATGGAAATGAAGGTGACATGGCCAGCTATTTCTGCCCAATAATAGAGTGGCTCTTGTGTACAGCAACTGGAGCCCCCAAGAACTACATCTGCCGTCTATTCTACCTCTGTGATAGCAATGAACTGCGAACAACTGATAGCTTGCTACAAATACAAAACACTTGGTGAAATTTCACTTGTAACCCCAGGACTATGTAAACATTGTTCTTCAGCATTGAGTCAAGAAAATGTACCCTAATGCCACATCCAAATTTGGTTTGCTGAATATCCCTGCTTTTTGATGATGTAGCTGTACTCTGTAATACTTTGAGCACCAATGTTGCACTAGATTCACAAATGCTCACACATTGTTTTCAGCTTTACAAGTCCTTTCACATACTATGCTATTCCCCCTTGTAAAAAGGAAAGTGAAAGACTTACAGTTATATAGCACCTTTCACAACCTCAGGACATTCCAAAACAATGAGGTACTTTTGAAGTGTAGTCACTGTTATAATGTAGAAAATGCAGCAGCCTATTTGCACACAGTAAGCTCCCACAGACAGCAATGTGATAACCACCAGATAATCTGTTTTTGGGATGTTGATTGAAGACACCAGAGATAACACCCTTACTCCTCTTCGAAATAGTGCCTATGGATTCTTTTACATCCACCTGAGAGGGCAGACGGAGCCTTGGTTTAACATCTCATCGAAAGGCGGCACCTCCGACAGTGCAGCACTCTCTCGGTACTGGAGTGCAAAGTCATAAAGACATCTTTGCAAAACCGTGTTGACAATGTCATGCATAGAAACATAGGAACAGGAGTAGGCCATTCAGCTGCTCGAGCCTGTTCCGTCATTTAACTAGATCATGGCAGTACCTAGTGGAAGACCTCCTCTACGGAGGCTCACATTCCTCCTGTCAATTATTTTACCACAAAAAAAAAATCAACCAAACTACAAGTTGCAGAATCCTATTTTGAACTCATACCGTCACTTTCTGAAAAATTATCAACAGGAGAAATTCTCCTGTAATTCCAGTTATTGTGGTTAACACTTTAGCATTTCCTCAACAGGTGCTCTAATTAAACCAATTTTCTTGCCCTTATAATAATGTCACCTAATCCTCAAAATGCAAGTAAACTTCCCTTTGTAATTTACAATGAGTCTCCTGTCTCTGGCTCAGGTATTTGAACATCTTACTGCTCAACACACTTCTCCATTAGATTGTCTTCAGGTGGAAAACATTGACAGTGCTGAGGGTCCACACCTCCTACGTCAAAGTCACTCTGATTTGACATTTTTATTGGATCATTTTAATTCTTGAGAAATTCAAATCAGATTGAAATTCTGAAATAGTTTTTTTCAATTTAGTTATCTAGTCACCTCCCTCATTGTCTATTTCCTTTATCCTTCAGATTCTATGAGTGGTGTGATCAGAAAGATAGGGCCGACATTTCCTTTTACTGAGAGTTCAGTAGATTTAAGTTGCAAACACTCCTCTTTTCTTCTGCTGGTATTAGGAGCCTTGATAGATTGGTTTTCATTGGGGAACATTTCATTGCAGGGCAGCTTCTTAATAAAACCCATCAGACCATGGCTATATTGGTTCATCTTTTTACTCTGTGTGTGGGGGGTGGGGGGGGTATAAATTTGACTTGGGCAGTTGCACAAAACGCTCGCGAATCAACAGCCCATTTAGCATTGTGTCTAGTTTTCTTTCCCACTAAAGTTAATGCACTGTTCCCGACATTATTTTCCAGTAAGGAATGCCCATTCACTATCGTCAGTCCTGCATTACCACCCAAGGTGAATTTATACCTCAGTGTTCATATTGTCAAATTATTTTCCTTCCTTCTTCTGAAATCACAGACACCCAACAACAGACCGCTGCTTGGGAGCTCTCCCAATTGCCCACTTTCCACACAGAAGCCTCGACAAGGAGTATCCCCAGGGTGCTCACCATGGGCATGTCCCCAATCCCTACCTGATGGCTAGTTATAGATACTTAGCAGCAGGATTAATGAAATAGTGATCATGATGTAGATCTTTGCACAATATCTTCTAGCACAAGCCCAGAAGCATTGAAACCTATGCTGACACCCCTATTGCCACCTCGACAAGAGTAATGTAATTTAACATAGATCAGCAATTGAACCTGGCACCTACCCAGTACAAATACACCTTGTGCAATGCAAAACAGGCAGTGGTATGGGAGAGAATGGCAATGGTAATCTTTCTATTTCACCTCAAATAATGGAGATCTTACCACCCAGAACCTGGTGAGATACTTAGGCTGCTTTATAAATTCATCATTTCTTTCTTTTTTTTGATCAGCCTTGGCCTCATCCCTATTTTCATATTGTTCCACAATAGACAAACACAAATTGTTTACTGCTTAATCTGGATGCAACAGTCAAGCCAGGTTCGATTTATGATTAGCTTAAAAAGGAATTGCTGTAGAGGGATCAATTTTTCATGTGATCAAGATTTGTAAACTACTTTAATGATGATAATGCATGACAGTTAGTACACCCCAATCTGTCTGACATAGCTGTGCAGGGAACACGTAACACAACTGCATCACTAACATCTGTCAGGCTGCCCAATATTTATGAACATTTGTTAAATGCGTTGAAAGGTGGAATTTTAAAACTAATTGCGTGACACTGTGAAAGATTAGAAAATCAACACAGCTATTAACTAATGAATCCCACATCTGGAGGATGATTTCTCCATATGTCTACAGTGCACATGGGAAGACATCCGGGGGGAGTGGGGGCCGATTCTCTTGACTGATCACCCATTACAGATACACAACCAGTGTGAAGTTGCTATGGGAAAAGTAAGGAGAATATTGCTGCAGTGTTCCAGTGAACATCAACGCAAGCTCGAGGAACAGCATCTCATCTACCGATTAGGCACACTACAGCCTGCCGGACTGAACATTGAGTTCAATAATTTCAGAGCATGACAGCCCCCCATTTTACTTTCATTTTTATTTATTTTTTTCTTCCTTTTGTTTTACATTCTTTTTTACATTTTTTACAATCGTTTTTTTGCATTTATTTCATTTCATCTTAGTTTGTTCAGTTTGCTTACCCACTGTTTTTTTTCAGGTTTGCACTTGCTGCTGTTCAATATTCAGTGCATTAACACCTAATCTGTACTGATGCTTTGTCTTTCAACACACCATGAACATAATGTTTGCCTTTGCTTCGTGACCTTTTGGTCAGCTATGTAGCCTGGTCCAATCTAGACCTCCTTTGTTATCTCTTGCCCCACCCCCACCTCACTTGCTTATAACCGGTGACTTTTCTAATATTTGTCTGTTCCGAAGAAGGGTCACTGACCCGAAACGTTAACTCTGCTTCTCTTTTCATAGATGCTGCCAGACCTGCTGAGTGGTTCCAGCATTTCTTGTTTTTATATAAGGAGAATTTTAGGCTGTGTTGCTCGGATCAAGGACGAGGCTTCCTCAGGCTCTGGTACGGCCACACTTGGCCTATGATGTTCAGTTTCCATCCCCGCAGCAGGTGAAAGATAATGAGATTCTCGAGAAGGCACAGAGGAAGGCAGCAGAATATTTTTCTAAATTAGTTATTCTCGAGATATGGACATTATGGAAGTGTCATCACATATTGACCATCCCTACTTGGGCTGGTTTGCGGCAATTGAGTGGCTTGCTAGCCCACTTCAGAGGGCAGTTGAGTCAACTTTATCCGTGCGGGACTGGAGTCACATGTAGACCAAGCCAGGTAAGGGCAGCAGGTTTCCTTCCTACAAGGACATTAGTGAATTTGTTGGATTTTTAATGACAAATCAACAGCTTCATGGTCACTTTTTACTGATAGCAACTTATTATTTCCAATTTCAAAATTATTCCAATGCTTAATTAATCAAATAAGCTCCAAGAGCTGAGGTTACTTACTTTGGATCGGCACAGGTTAGAAGAAGTTTTGACTTCAGCTTTCAAAATGACTCAGGCCAGTTATTTGAAGTGGCTAGGGATGACAGGGCTATATAGGCTCGTACCTACAAACTTCTTATAAAGAGCTAGCTTACGTATCCGGAAATATCCACTTTCGCCAACATTCTTCATCCTTTGAAGCAAATTGCTGAGATACCTGTTGGGTGTGAATTTGCATCAGTTATTTAAAATGGAACTTGACAAGTTCGTGGCAGGAGAGATACTGAGAGACATTTTTTCATTCATTCTCGGGATGCAGGCATCACTGGCATTTATTGCCGATCCTTAGTTCGCCGAGAAGGTGATAGTGAGCAGCCTTCTTGAACTGCTGCAATCCATGTGGCAAAGGTTAGTTAGGGAGTTCCAGCATTTTGGGTATAGAGAGTAAGAGATTAGGTGATTGAGATTTTGTTGTTTGATGGACATGCTGACTTTCCTGAGTCTTATTTGACTGTTTCAAGGAGTTTGGAGAAGAATTTCGCAGAGTTTAGTTTTTGAAGAAGTGGCCACAGTTTCGTTTTGCCTGTCTCAAGGAGCAGCTGTACAAGTTAGGGGCGATGGTGATCTCCTGATGGGGAGAGCTTGAGGGGCCGAACGCTCAGTTCTCATCTTTCCTCTCGTTTGATTGCCTGTCCTCTGTACTATTCAAAACAAGATCATCAACCCAGTCTTTAAAAACAGATTTATGATTTCCTCCAATAAGTTGGAATAAGCAATTACTATCAAATTTGATATTACTGCAGTAAGTAATTTAGCATGTTGCAACACATAGTGATGAATGCTATAAATTTCTCCTACCTATTAAATGTAAAGTAACTTAGCAAGCTGCCAAGGGTGTACCATTCGACACAGAAACATCTTACCAACTAATTGTCCCCAGCATGTGATTATTTACAGCAATTGGACTTTGTGACCTTAAAGGGACAGGCCACATTTCGAACTGAGCAGCAAAATAATACCTTCTGAGCTACCTGATTTAATAGGCTATATTTTAAGCAGCACTTGACATTAGGATCCGTGGCGGGGGGGGGGGGGGGGGGTGCCTGACAATGAGGCTTGCCACGGACCTGCAAGCCGGCAGGGCACGGCCCAATATTGCTGGTGGCGACGAGGCCTCGTGGTGGCTCCTCCCCCACCCCTGCTGCTTGTCGATGGGACCACTACTTAAATAAATTGAAATAACTGAATTATTCAATCTTGCGACTCCTCTGGATTTCGCACCGCGATCTTCAGCCTGGCGGCCGGCACTGCCATACCTTTAGATCCCCGCCCAGGGAATTCTGGCTCCTTCTGTGTGGATCCGTGCAGGACATAATGTTAAAGGGATATAAGGTTGAGGACAGAGTCAAATCGAGATGGAGGCGGGGGAAGGAGGGGTGTGGTGTGGAATGGACAGGCCAGAGCTTTTTGTGGGGCCAGGAGGAGCATGAAAATCTGAAAAAAAACCTTTTACTCATGCGTTTTCTGAGCGGCCTGCAGCGGTCCCTATGAGGGCAACTAGTCAGGCTGCTAAATGACTAATGCCAATTGGCAAAGCATGCACAGTGTACCTCAAAATTGTAACGGGCTCCAACTGAACCCCTATTGGTCGGTTATAAACAGGCTTCCAGCTGAAATAGGCAGGTGCCTGGGCTGCCCTGGTGAAGGCCCTGGGCAAATTGGCGGTTCAGGGATCAGCAACGGTTACAGTCAAAGGCCCTCATAATGAGGGTCCAATTCTTCTTACAGTGAATAATGTCATGGTATAATATCTAGTTATGTTTAATAAAATAACAACAACAACTTGCATTTATATATGGCCTTTAACATAGTAAAACATCCCACCGTGCTTCACAGGGGCATTATAAAATGACATTTGACACTGAGCCACATAAAGAGATATTAGGGAAGATGACTAAAAACGTGGTCAAAAAGGTAGGTTTTAATGAACATTTTAAAAGGAGGAAAGAGATGTCGAGAGGCAGAGAAGTTTAGGGAGGGAATTCCAGAGCTTAGGGCTGAGGCAGCTGAAGGCACGGCCACCAATAGTGGAGTGATAAAAATCGGGGACACAAGAGCTCAGAATCAGATGAGTGCATAGATCTCGGAGAGTTGTGGGGCTGTAGGAGAGGTCGGTGAGGCCTTGGAGGAGCTTGAAAATGAGAATTTTAAAATCGAGGCATTGCTTAATGAAGAGCCAGTGTAGGTCCGCGAGCACAGAGGTGATTGGTGAATCCCTGCAGGCTATGAAGATATCAGTTCCTGAGCAGATCTAAGTGATAACAAATCACTTACCTTAATGGATACTAACCTGTGACTTTGGGCGAGAAAGGGTCATTGTTCCAATTGAATAATGTCATCCAGGGAGTTCAATGACAGGCAGGTACTCTGGAGATGGCCTAACCTGTTTGGCTGTTATGTTGATGATTGCAAAGGTCCCTTTATGGAGATCTGCATCCATTTATTTTACCAAGCAGGTTTTCTGGAATTTCTCTGTACTTCCCCCACCTGGTAATATTGGCATGAGTAACATCACTGTGCTGAGTGTCTGCAGGCACTCAAGAAGCTCAGCGCAATGCGGGGCAAAGCATTTTAATTGAACTGCACCCCATCCACCACTTCAGAACATCTGCTCTCTCCATCATCGGCACACAGTGGCGACATCCATAAGGACACACTGCAGCAACTCACCAAGACTTCTTCAACAGCACCTCTCCCAACCCACAGCCTGGAAGAACGCCGTCAGCTGACGGATGGGAACAGCATAACATGTACCTCCATTCCTTCATTTTCACTGGGTCATAATCCTGGAACTCCCTACCTGACAGCACCACGGGAGCGCCTTCACCACAAGAGGTTTAAGTAGGCAGATTGTCACCATCTTCTCAAAAGTAGCGAGGGATGGGCAATAAATGCTGACCTTGCTAGCGACACCCACATCCCCAGAATGAGTACAAATAAACACTTTGCAGGCATAGAACATTATCCCGAAAAATCTGAGTAGATATGAGTCACTGTAGTCTCGTGGAACTTGCTGGATTGTCTTCAGAAATCAGAGGGGAATTTACGAGTTTTTATTCTTAAATTTGGCTTTTTTTTCTCTTTTTTTTCAAATCTCTGCTTGGGGATTGCATGACTGGGAATGGATGTTAGTGGGAATTTTTGTTTAATGAACCAGGTGGTCTCTTCCTCTCCATTTTCATTTTAATGTTGGTAAATTGTGCCCTGTTCTCATGTTGGTAATACGGTACATGTGGCTCAGAAGTACTTATGAGTATAACTCGGTGAAAGCAATGGAACTGTCATGGGCATTACAAAGGTTAATGAATTCGCATCACAAATTGCTGTATGCTAACCCTGGTTACCATGGTAATAAATTTGCTATGTTTTTTGAGAACTGTATCCATAAGACAAAACTCTTTTATCAACTCTGCTAAACATAGGTTCTAATTCTTCTCCAGTACCTGGACATTTTCAGTGACGAGATAATGTAGATCGTAAAAAGCTATTTCATCTAGACCTGAATAGCAGAACAAGAAGACAAGGCTTTTGTTGAAGGGGTGTAAATTCAAAAGTAATCTGTTGAAACAATATTTCAATGAGCGAGTGGTCAATCTATGGAACAGGCTTCTTCGGAAGATGATGCAAATGTAAGAACATAGAAATTAGAAGCAAGAGTAAGCTGAAAGACCCCTTGAGACTGCTGTGCCATCCAATAAAATCATGGCCGTCTTCAACTCCAAATTTACCTTCTCACCCATCCCTTGATTCTCTTAGAGTTGAAAAATCCATCAATCTCAACTTTGAATATACTCAACGACTGAGCATCCACAGTCATTAGGGGTAGGGGATTCCATGATTCACAACCATCTGAGTGAAGAAATTTCTCCTCAACTCATAGAAAATAGGAGCAGGAGTAGGCCATTCGGTCCTTCGAGCCTGCTCCGCCATTCATTATGATCAGTCCTAAATAGCTGACCATTTAACCTAAGACTATGCCCCCTAGTTCTAGACTCTCCAGAGCAAACAGCCTTTCAGCATCCTTTCCATGACATCCCCCGACTTCCACCCCTGTCTCAGCTCATCTGCTGCTGAAACCCTCATTCATTCCTTTGTTACCTCTAGATTTGACTATTCCAATGAACTCCTGGCTGGTCTCCTACATTCTACTCTCCGTAAACTTGAGGTAATCTAAAACTCTGCTGCCCGCGTCTTAACTTACACCATCCCATTCTACTATCACTCCTATGCTCACTGACCTATATTGGTTCCCAGTCAAGATCGTGATTTTGAAATTCTCATCCTTGTTTTCAAATCCCTCTTTCTCTCTCTCTAATCTCCTCCAGCCCCACAATCCAAGATATCTGTGCTCCTCTAATTCTGGCCTTTTCAGTATCCCTGATTTGAATCGCTCCACCATTGGTGGCTGTGCCTTCAGTTGTCTAGGCTCCAGGCTCGGGAATACTGTTCTGATGAAGGGCCACTGATCTGAAACGTTAACTCTGCTTCTCTCTCCACAGATGCTGCCAGACCTGCTGAGTATTTCCACCATTTCTTGTTTTTATATCTGGAATACCCTTCCTACACCTCTTCACCTCGCTTTCCTCCTCTAAGAAACTCCTTAAAACCCACCTCTTTGACTAAGCTTTTGGTCATCTGATCTAATATTCCCTTTTGTGACTTGGTGTCATACTTTGTTTGATAATGCTCCTGTGAAGCGCCTTGGGATGTTTTATGATGTTAAAGGTGCTATATAAATTTAAGTTGTTGTTGTTCAATCTCTTTCAGAATCTTATATGTTTCAATGAGATCACCGCTCGTTTTTCTAAACCCCATTACATGCATACAAACAAATTAGGAGCCGGAATAGGCCATTCGGCCCCTCGAGCCTGCTCCACCATTTGATAAGATTATGGCTGATCTGAATGTGATCTCAACTCTAATTTCCTGTCTGCCCCCTGTACCCTTTGACTCCCTTATCAATCAAAAATCTATCTAACTCAGCCTTAAATACATTCAATGACCCTGACTCTGCTGCTCTCTGAGGAAGAGAATTCCACAGACTAATGACCCTCAGAGAAAAAAATTCTCCTTATCTCCGTCTTAAATGACTAATATGAATGCACAGTAGATTCTATTAGCTGGGAGGGTAAGGTCTCCTGTGAATAAAAACAAAAATCTTGCAATCATTTAAAACAAAAAAGGGCGGCTCAGTGGCACAGTGGTTAGCACCACAACCTCACAGCTCCAGCGACCCAGGTTCGATTCTGGGTACTGCCTGTGTGGAGTTTGCAAGTTCTCCCTGTGACTGCGTGGGTTTCCGCCGGGTGCTCCAGTTTCCTCCCACAGCCAAAGACTTGCAGGTAAATTGGCCATTGTAAATTGCCCCTAGCGTAGGTAGGCAGTAGGAGAATTGTGGGGACATGGTAGGGAATATGGGATTAATGTAGGATTAGCATAAATGGGTTGTTGTTGGGCAGCACAGACTCGATGGGCCAAAGGGCCTGTTTCAGTGCTGTATCTCTATGACTATGACTAAATGGGAGACCCCTTATTTTAAAACTGTGTCCCCTGGTTCTGGTCTCTCTCAGCACCCACCCTGTCAAGTCCCCTCAAGATTTATTTGTTTCAATAATATCACTTCATTCTTCTAAACTCCAATGGATACAGGCTCAACCTGTCCAATTTTTCCTCATAAGATAACCCCTTCATCCCAGGAATCAGTTGAATGAACCTTCTCTTAACTGCTTCTAATGCAATTATATGCTTTTTTAAGGAGACCAAAACTGTATGCAGTACTCCAGATGTGATCTCACCAACACCCTGTGCAAATGTAGCAAAACGACTTTTATATTCCATTCCCCTTGCAATAAATGACAACATTCCATTTGCCTTCCTAATCACTTGCTATACCTGCATGTTCACTGAGCAGTTAGTAATGATTCATTCAAATGAAACTTAGATGGATTTTGTTCATAATATAACATTATGAGATACAGTAAGTTGAGACATGACACACAGTAGGTGTAGCACTCTTGGAAGGAACAGGTGACTTTGTACCTATGGTTTCAAAAGCTCTCCACCACTTGGGTTTTCTTTGTGTCATGTCTCGATCTGTTGTAGACTGATTGATTGCAGTGATTAGTTAACAACTCATTGTATCATGCGATATAAGGTGAACTAAATGGGTCATGGTTTTTTTTTAATCTAGCAACTCCTAGATGTATGCTATATTGCCCACGTAATGACTAAAGTGTTGAATGAATGGGTAAACTGGCAAACAGTTGATTGCTATCAGGGGATAATGAGACGACATGAGAGTAATCTCACGATCAATTTTGAGACTGTGACTGATCCAGGGAAACTTCAGTCTTGCTGGGACAACATATTGCAGATATTTTCAGCTCACACACTATAGCATTAACACAAATACAAACATTTATTGCTGGCATATCCTAGTCTGTTTAACATACAGTAACTGTCAGTGGCTGATTGCCCTTTTGCAATGACAGCATAACGTCAGTAAAGCAGAAAATTTACCTGCCTCATACCCTCAGCCCCGAGCTACATCTCCCGGGACCAGGGTCATTCGAATTGGTAGGTTCCCAGAGGAGTTTCTGGTGGCGCTGGATTGCCAGTCTTGGATGCAGGCAAGGGCAGGGGTAGAGTTAGGGGTGGGGTGAGGGCAGAAATGGCTGTAACAGCTTCCATAGCATTACATGATTGCTAGGGAAAAAAGATGTATTAAAAATAAATTACCAATTTCTCACGCAGTGATCAATGATACTGGGTCAAGCAGCTCCATTATTTTTAAACCCTGCCTGTGGGATATAGACACCAGCAGCTCCTGCTAAACACCAACTGTTGCTAAGGCACAATTAAAATAAGAACCTGCATTTATATAGCACCTTGCACAATCTCAGGATGACCAATAGCATTTTACAACCAATGAACTACTTTTAAAGGATAGCCACTGTTGTAATGTAAGAATGACAACAATATTAAACAGATTTCCAGTTATCTGCATCTCATTATAGTACATTTGCCCATATTTGGGTACAACTATTATATGCCGAATGTCTCTTCTGGCAGGAAGTCATTGAAGTGGTGTCAAGTGATTGATAAGCTCCCAATTTTACTCTCCTGCCCAGCCCAGATCCACCCAAGATCATGTTGAATTGGCCGAGAAAAGTCTGAGACTTTCGGGCTGCATTTTTCTGAGGAAGCTGAAATCCTGCCACCAGGAACCAGCCCCGCTCTGGAGGCGGTGGGACCATGGGCTGGCATTTTGCCGTTGCCAGCTGTTACGACCAGGTGAGAAAGGTGTCTCGGGGTCCCTGTCAGCTTTCAGCTGGTCTTACCGTAACAGGGTTTAATTTATAAACACATCACTCCTTTGGTAAATCCTTATTCACCGCTTTCCAATTATAAGGCAAAGAAACCAGCACAACAGGTTCTCTCAGGTTTAAAGAAGAAAAGAGAAATTTTATTAAACTTAAACTCTAATTCAGTTGATGCCTATGGATATACGATGCACCCACACTAGCATGCACACACGATACACACATACAGATAGAGACAGAAAGAAAACAGAAGAAATAAAGTGGAAACGTTTGAGGCAATATTGGAGGAGGTTTTTTGTGTTACGGTTATTCGAGCTCTCTGTAGTGTCCTTTATTGTCGATAGATCTTGCTTTTCGTTGGGGCCCAGTATTCTTCTTACACCTTGTTCACTGTAAGAGACTTTTTTCTCTTGGGGTTCATGTGTCTTCAGTGGACTTAGAGTTCCGTGAGAAAGAGATGGGAGTAGGCAGGCAGGAGAGGCTGTGGCGAGGCAGCCAGGAGAGATCTTCTCAATCCAGGAGCATTCTGCTTTCTGCACAAACTGTACAAATTCAAAAAACTCAGATTGCACAGCAGGTTAGTCATGTGACTAGCTAGTTTGACCATGTCCGTTTGTGTATTCGGCCATCTTAGCAGTTAACCTGGAATGCGAGCTCCCCCACCTTCAACATCTGGTGATCAAAAGCCCATTGTGGGTTGAATGTGTCAGGGAATGGCTGCTTTGTCCTTCCAAACACTGTCTGTTCATATGCAAATATCTTTCCAGCCAAGATCTGGGGCAGTTTTTTAAAAAGAAAGTCCTTTCTTCACTTCAACAACAGTTTGAAATTTAATGTCCATGTGGCAAAATTAATATGCCTCATGCTTGGCAGGTGGGGGTCTGCATGACACCGACCAATTAACAAGCCCCTTCCCGGGCCACCATCCAACAGAGGAAGGCAGCCACACCCCAAGTGCTGCTGGTCCAATCACCTCCAGGATGATGGCGCCCCAACAGCTAGGCGCCCTTGTAGAGCATTTAAGTGTCTTTGGGAATCCAGCGACAAGCAGGCAATCCCTGACACTTTGTGGGGGTGGGGGGTGGGGAGGGGGTGGTGGTGGTTGCGGTAGTTATGGCAGTGGCTCCTTGGGTGCGGGCACCCCTCCATGGGCCATGGAGTGCCCATTAAGGAGGGCACCCCCCACCCCCGTGCTTTACATCAGTGGTCTACTTCATATGTCATACATTCACCTGGGCATTTAATGATATTAGCCATGGCCCAATTGGTAGCATTCTTGCCTTGGGCTCAGAAGGCTGTGGGTTGCGTCAAGATCCGGGTTGACTGCAAGGGAGTACTGCACTGATGAAAATGGACTTTGCCATGAGGGACAATGCCAGCAAAGATCCAAAAGCTTCCAATAAAATGGCCTTATTAGCATTCTACATCCACAGGACATTCTTTTCCTCCAGGCAATTAGAGATGTGAGGAAACCTTTTTTTTTCCAAAGTACATCAGTCTGTAGTAGAATTTTTAGGCATCAGCAGTTTTTAAGATCTCTCTGCAGAGCTCTGACTAACTTTTTTTATTTTATCCCTCCTTTAATCGCACTCATGTTCTTTCCTATATTCTTCCTCTCCCAAAGGCTTTGATTCCATTCAGGGGTGTGGCTGCATGGTGAATAGTCACTCTCCCATACTTCAGCCAAGCAGACATTCATCATCAGTGAGACTAGAGTGAGCAGTGGATCAGTTGGTAGCATGCTTGTCTCTGAGTCAGTCGGTTGTGTGGTTTTCGTTGCACTCCAGAGATTTGAACATAATTTGGGCTGACACTGAGCAAGCGTTACACTGTCAGAGGCGTTTTCTTTCAGCTGACATGCTAAAATGAGGCCCAGTCTGCACTCTCAGGTGAACGCAAAAATGCCATGGCACCATTTCGAAGAGGGAAGCAGGGAAGTTCTCCCTGGTGACCTGACCAATATTCCTCTCTCAAACAACTTCACACAAAAAAAAATTACCTGGGCATTACCTTGTTGTTGTTTATGGGAGATTACGGTGCAAAAATTGGCTTCCACATTTTGCACATTACAACAGTGGCTACACTTCAAAAGTACTTCATTGGCTGTGAAGTGCTTTGGGATGCTCGGAGATTGAGAAAGGCAAGT
This sequence comes from Heterodontus francisci, assembly GCF_036365525.1. NCBI lineage: Eukaryota > Metazoa > Chordata > Chondrichthyes > Heterodontiformes > Heterodontidae > Heterodontus > Heterodontus francisci. Next base: position 41,891,928 of record NC_090405.1, on the reverse strand, counting down.
TCTTCTGAAGTCCATGCTTCCAGCAGGGGTGGTTAGATAGCAATCGGGATTAGGAACCCTGGCTGATTTTCATCTGTCTGCAATAATTCCTTCACCCAGTACAGAGTGTCTATTAATGTATGGGATAGGAGGAGGCCATTTTGCCCCTCGAGCCTGTTCCACCATTCAATGAGATCATGGCAGACCTGTGACCTAAGTCCATATACTTGCCTTTGCCCTGGCGCAGGGGTGGCACAGTGGCGCAGTGGTTAGCACCGCAGCCTCACAGCTCCAGCGACCCGGGTTCAATTCTGGGTACTGCCTGTGTGGAGTTTGCAAGTTCTCCCTGTGTCTGCGTGGGTTTCCTCCGGGTGCTCCGGTTTCCTCCCACATGCCAAAGACTTGCAGGTTGATAGGTTAATTGGCCATTATAAATTGCCCCTAGTATAGGTAGGTGGTAGGGAAATATAGGGACAGGTGGGGATGTGGTAGGAATATGGAATTAGTGTAGGATTAGTATAAATGGGTGGTTGATGGTCGGCACAGACTCGGTGGGCTGAAGGGCCTGTTTCAGTGCTGTATCTCTAAACTAAATAACTTTGGATCACAAAAATCTATCAATTTCAGTTTTAACAATTGATCTAGCATCAATTACCATTTGCGGAAGAGAGTTACAAACTTCTACCGCATTTTGCTTGTCAAAGTGTTTCCTAATTTCACTCCTGAAAGGCCTGGCTTTAATTTTTAGACTATTCCCCATAGTCCTAGACTCCCCAACCAGCAGAAATTGTTTCTCTCTACTTACCCTATCTGTTCCCCTTAATATCTTGAAAACTTCGATCAAATCATCCCTTAGCCTTTGAAACTCCAAAGAATACAGCCCTAGTTTGTGTAATCTCTTCTTGTAACTTAACCCTTGGAGTCCAGGTATCATTCTGGTAATCCTGTGCTGCACTCCGTCTAAGGTCAATATATCCTTCCTATGGGGTAGTGCCCAGAACTGCTCAAAGCATACCAGGTGTGGTCTAAGCAGGGTTTTGTCAGCCTTTCTGTTAGAGCTAAGGTGTTTTTTTTTTTGACAGGACTCTAAGTCTGCTTACAGAGTCTAGTTAAAAAAAAGAGTTTCCACGATCAAAACTACAGCAGTCTCTCAATAAAAAGAGGGTGAATTCTCCAGCAAACCATAGTGAGTGGAGCACAGTTACATAACACAAATTACACATGTAAAATCAATTACAGTCACTTACAACAATACAATCTTCATACATGATTGAGGGTGGAATTACCCAATCATCCACAATCTCGCTGAAAGTAATGGCCCTCACAGTATTTTCAGTGAAACGAGGCGAGTTTTTGTTGACTGTGTATGTCTTGAGTGATTATTCAAATGCTAAGTGAAAAGTGCACCTATTTAATCTCCCACGTGTAGATAACGTTAAACTCAGGATGTCGGGCTGTTATGAAAAGTAGCCTGGAGGCTGCATATTTCTTATTTTTTGCTCTACTACTCCACTTTTACATTTTGCATGGTGTCCTCTGTTTCTCATTTCACTCTTTTGTAAGACGCCCTAGTCATGTACACATATATATATATATGCAGAGTTAGGAGTTGGTTTAATCTCATATGATTGAGGATTTGACTTTCATTTTACTTCTGAACAGCTCGTGAATTTGTACTGTAGCTTGAAATAATGAAGTGGTTAAAGTTGTTCATTCCCAGGAAGCTTACGGTTTTAATGTGTCAGAGTATAATTTAGATGTCTGTCTGTGTTGTTTAACTTCTGCTGAGGTACGGGATGTGTGCCTGTTGACTTATTTTTGTGGCCACTTTGTGACTCGAGATAGCCAGGGCTGTCTTGAGATAAAAAGTAGGACTATGGAGCTCAGGATGATCGCTTCCATCTGAGCTGGTAAATAAGTTAGCATCTGGTGTTTGGAAGGGACTGGTGGGGTCTCGTTCACAATAACACTTGTCATGCCATAATAAATCATCATGGACTGAGTGCGTGATAATGGGCCTATAAAGATCTTGAGCATTCCTTAACAATTTGTGGAGTCAGGATCAAAAGGATTGATGAAGGTTATGTTTGTACCCAGGAAAAAACAGGGAAATCATATTTATTTCTCTGTATGCTAACTGTTCAAAGACATTGCATATATCAACAGACTTGGATTAATATAATAAACGCATTATGTTGCAACCGTATTTGTTTTGTCAGATTCGAATTGTCTTATGGTTTCACCACCATCGTTGGTCTTTCTCCTCCTATATTCGTCTTTAGTTGAGTGCACTAATTTTTTTTTTCCCTGAATGACTTTCCATTTCTTTAGCTGAAGTTTAAGAATGCTGTCGCACAGGAACAATCAAGATATAATTCATTCACCCTGGCTTTAGAGATTGAATAGAATCTGACAACTTCTATCTGAAGGCAATATGCAACTATTGGATGCTGAATAATTTGTATGTGGAGAGAGAGAGGGGAATGATTCATTAGTTCTTGTTAACTGCTTAGCAACTGATCAAATAGAAAATGCCTGCAATATTTTATATTGATTTTGAAAATTAGGACTATAATTGGACTGAAGGTCAATCTTGATTGGCAACCAATCTACCAATGTAAACGAAGTGTGTACCATCCTGTGCAGCAAATCACTAAGGCTTTTTCAGCACCTCCAGCACCTAAAAGGTTGAGGGCAGTGGGTGAGTGGGAACAGCATTACCTCCAAGTTCCCCTCCAAGTCATACACTGCCCCAACTTGGACATATATTCACTGTTCCTTTATCATCACGGGGCCAAAATCCTGGAACTCCCGACCCAACGGAACTGAGAGAGTACCTTCACCACACAGAATTCAGCTGTTCAAGAAGGTCAACCATCATCTTCTTAAGGGCATCTATAATGGGCAACAAACGACAGCCTAGCTGGTGATGCCCATAGCCTGAGAGTGAATTTTAAATGAAAGAGGTGTGCCATCTTCACACCCAAATTGCTGATCATCACCAGGAGTGCTGTTTCGTGTAGCTTAGCTTCTTGTAGTTGGAGTGAACTTCAACTTATTCCAATGTACTGGCCAGATGGGAAAACAAGGGTTAATGGCTGGAAATTACCCCTTCCAAAAAGTGGGCAAGTGGTAACCTTGGTCTGATTTCTGTGCATTGAGACTCACCCGCTCATGCTTACCATATTGTTGATATTATTCACTCTGAGATGCATACAATCCTAATGGTTGTGCGAGCAAAACATCCAATCTTATCAAGCCCGCATTAGATCTGCACATTGCCAAAGTGGAGAAGTTTCCAGAGGAAATGATTGCTGGTCTTGTGTGTGAAAAGACAAGTGACAGCCTTTACTTGGTTAAAGAGGAGACAAAAGGAAAAGTCTGCACTCCATAATAAAGAAAAATTGAAGTCTCTGTGGGTTGGCCTACTTCTACATTATGTAGAGATAGTGGAATAAATGTTCTTTGATTGGTTTCTTGAAACTAAGCAAGTAGCAGAAGCAGAAAAAACAGATAAAAATAAATTACACCTGTTATATAAATGAATCTCTGTACATAACACAGAGGAAAGACTTTTTCACACGTTGCTACCTGGTTTTTGGCTTTCAGCACAGGTGCCTTGAGTTGCGTTTCGATTGCTTTTTGAAAGGACACATGCAAATCTCTCTCCCTCTATCTCACCATTAGATACAGGAGTCAGGAGGTATGGCTAAAAGAAAGATGGTTTTGTCAGAGTCTCGCTGCTCTGGCACTTCTTGGCTGCACACACCCCAGTGAGATTGTGCCCAGTTATCAGTTGTCAATGAGTTTAGACCCCATTAGCTCTATCATGCTTTGGGCATCACATGTGGGATGATATTTGACCAAGCCCCAGAGGCCATTGTAAACCTTGCTGTGTGGGTGGTAACCTGGCCAGCAGGTTGCCCCGCCCTTTAAAGAACCCACCCGATATTCATTCTGTTGCCTTCAGTGGCATGAAAATTGGGGGCGTTTTACAAGGAGCGGACAATTCACTTTCACCAGGCTACCAGTCGTGTGACATGGTTTAAAATGGTCCCACAACCCCCGTATCTATAGTGGTGAGGAGAAGAGGAAGTCAAACAAATTAGCTGAGTTCTTTATTGCTAACTAAAGGCTCCCATTTTGCTTTAAGTACAAGAGCTCTGTCTCTAACCCTTTGCAGCATACATTTGGTCTTAATTTCTTCGGTTTTATAAGTTTAGTGAAATTTATCTGAGTAAAAGAGTTAATTAAGTATTTATCCATTGATCTAAAAACTTCTACTCCTCCAAAAATTAGTTCACCGACATTTACCAAGTGAGGAGACAGCGGAGGTCTTGTTAAAAAGAACTTTAATGAGGAACCCGTACAGCTCACCTCAGCTGGAGTCAATGTGAAAAGCCAGCATTTTATTTCAGGACAAACCTAACATTAATAAGCTTAAAAACAAGGGGAAAAGTTATACATCACAGCTTTTTGTATCAAACACTCCAGACACCCAAATACCAGCACAGATGCACTCAACAACAACCTGTGTTTATATGGCATGTTTAACATAGCAAAACATCCCAAGTCACTTCACAGAACTATTATCAATTAGATCATCCCCTAATCTTCTTTACACAGGGGAATGAAAGCTTAGTATAAAACTACTGGATCTGTCTTCAGATGGCAGTTAATCAAGGAGCAAAGCTCATGTGCTGCATCCTTTGAGTGCACCATGAACAGCCTGCAGCAGCTGTCAGGAATGTACAGTCATGCACTTCCAACATCTCTGTAGGACAGATTTATTGGTATGCAAAAGTTCAAGGAGCTAATGGCACCTTTGCAGCCTCTTCTGAAAAAACCCATGGTAGTAAAGGAGCAAACAAGGGCAAGTTTTCTCACAAGCACAGCGAGCAGGGGTGTTTGAGGGCTTGCATACTCGGTTATAGCGAGCTGTAATTGTTGGGCTTGATAGATTGGGTGATAATTACAATAGAGAAGACATACGGGCTTCAGCTACTGCAGAAATGCCCTATGAACTGCTTTCATGTAAATCCTAGGACACCCAACCAGGAGAAAATGGAGGGCATACCAAGGATCATGTACTCTGTGGTGCTGTGTTCTTAAGTCTTCTTTAAATGACAACCACAGGCTTTATATTCGAATGTGACCTAAATACTATTTATTGTCTTACTTATCTACATTGCATGATCCAGGTACAGGTCTTTTCCTTGCCGGTGTTTGTGTGTAAAACCACGCAAAAGATTGCACAGATATCAAGGCGTGGTCTCCCAGATGATAAAGTATATTGAGGTAGACATGTTCATGATGGAGCTTCTCTTAGCTTCTCTTGAACTGAAAGGTGAATATTTATCCCAGGTCGCACTAAGCTTAGATTGGAACACTTTGAGATATCATGGCAGCAGAGTCAGAAGTAAAAAAAGCTAAAGTTCAGGCAGAAGGAACCATTTGGAGGTAACATAGGTTAGTCAGACCTATAAGATGAGAAGCAATGATGTTTCAATGCTTCTGAAGCAGGTAATAAGATACAAAACTAATATAATTGTTGGTTCTTTTCTTATTGTCTTTATGTTGCCAGATGAACTGGTAAAAATTTTTAATAAATAATTCTTGGCTGTAACATCTCTCATTTTACCATAGCTTCTCAATTACCATAATAGGGCCACAGAAACATGCCTCTTTTATGGAGAACCTTTTAAAGCTGTATAACAAAAAGAAAATCCCAGAGTTTCACAAGTAGGTGAGATGAAAATGGACATTGAGCCAGGATGGACGAGATTGGAGGGTGACTGAAAGCTAGGCGGAAGAAATAGGTTCCAGCAGGCATTTAAAGATGCAGAGAGAGGGGTACAGAGGGAAGAAAGGTGCAAGAATAGAGTCCCAATGAGTAGGGCCAACAATGATGTGGTGAATGGAGTCAAGCGGATATACAGAAGATCAGTTTCAGAGAAGCAGAAACAGGATGGGATGCAGGGCTGAAGGAGATTGTGGAAGTGTGCTGGGGTGATACTTTGGAGAGATGTATAGACAAGGATAAGAATTTTTCATTGAATGGGTTGGGGAGCCATAGTATGTCGGCCAAGAAGAAGGTGGTGATCAACCAGGACTAAGTGGAGGGCAGGATAAATGCAGAAGAGTTTTGGATAAGTTGAGATTTTATGGAGGGTGAAGGATGGGAAGCCAGCAAGTAGAGCATTGGAGTAGTCCCCACTGTGGTTGACAGGGCCCTCAACCATGTCCGGCCCATTTCCCACACCTCTACCCTCACCCTTTCCCCTCCCTCCCAGAACTGCGACAGAGTTCCCCTTGGCCATTTCAACACATCCCCTGCTCTCATGCTCACATCTCTGTCCTGGGATTGCTGCAGTGTTCCAGAGAACATCAACGCAAGCTCGAGGAACAGCATCTCATTTACCAATTAGGCATGCTACAGCCTGCCGGACCGAACATTGAATTCAATAATTTCAGAGCATGACAGGCCCCCCCCCCCCACCTTTTTATGTTTAGTTATTTTTTATTTGGTTATTTTATTTTAGGTTTGTTAGTGTGTTTAGTTTGTTTCTACTATGCCTACCCACTGTTTCTGTTTTTAAAAATTTTTTTTAAATGTTTGGGCTTGGAGTGCTTTGTGCTTTACAGTCTATTCACACCCTCTCTGTACTAATGCTTTGTCTTTCAGCACACCATTAACATACCGTTTGCCTTTGTTCCATGACCTTCTGGTCAGTTATTCTCTGTGACATTGTCCTATCAACACCTTCCCTTTTGTTATCTCTTGCCCCACCCCCGCTTTACTTGCTTAAAACCTTTTACATTTCTAATATTTGTTAGTTCTGCAGAAGGATCACTGACCTGAAACATTAACTCTGCTTCTCTCTCCACAGATGCTGCCAGACCTGCTGAGTATTTCCAGCATTTCTTGTTTTTATTTCAGATTTCCAGCATCTGCAGAATTTTGCTTTTATTATATTGGAGTAGTCAGGCCTGGATATGACAAAGGGATGTATTTAGTGCAGAGGGGCACAATGTTGAGCAGGTGGGAGTAAAGAACTATGACCTTCTCACTGTGCCTTAAAGCATTCTTGAGCTGAAAAGACAGGATAGCAACTGTCAGCCTGAACGCATGCCAACTGGGCAATTGGAATTATCTACACTTTTGTTGATCCATTTATTGCAGATGCATTAATGAACCTTTTGATATTTCTATTGGTTGCTTGACACATTACTTGCGGAAGAAGCATTTAAAAAGCAGTGCTACAAAAAAAACCATTGCCTTTTTTTTATTGCTATTAATGAGACAATAGTTTTACAAACTGATCTCAAAACCACATATATTTGTCTGTGTGTTTTTTTCATCAACAGGTGTTGAGTTGTGATGAGAAACAGTATTTAGCCCAATCCTTTGAAATGAGGAAGGAAAACAAAATGTATCACCTACTGCTCCATGATGTTGGTTACAGACACCATTTAGTCTTGGACTTTAAGGCAGAGTATGCATTCTTTGTCAAAGAATAATTACTTTGAACAAGTTCCTCTCCACATACTGTGACAATACAAACATATTCACTATAATGACTGCACATGCAATGATAGCAGTTTCTCCGCAGTTCAATAGACAGTCTATTGGCAGAAAATTGCTGTACTTCCTCATTGGGTGATTAAGAGATAACAAATGCAAGTGTCATGTCAAGCCAGCTCCAAAATGACAGCTGACACCAGCTTCACTTGGAAACCACGAAGGGCTTTTTGATCTGGTGGTTGAATCAGATCAATGAATTCGAAGTGCTAACAGATGTAGTTGATAGAAAAACTGTGGCACGAGCTTTTGATAAAGCTATTTCTTAACTATGATAAACCGTCACAGTATTACCATGGTTTCAGCGGTGGCTCAGTGGATTTCACTCTTGTCTCTGAGTCAGTAGATTGGAGACATATAATCCATGCTGACATTGCCGTCCAGTACTGAGGGAGTACTGCATTGTCAAAGGTGCTTTTATTTGGACAAGATGTTAAACCAAGGCTCTGTCTATCCACTCAGGTTGACGAAAAGATCCTATTGCACTATTTTGAAGAAGTGTAGGTGAGCTCGCTCCACTGTCCTGACCAATGTTTATCCCTCAGCCAGCATCACTAAAACTGAATATCTAACTGGTATCTTTTTTTTTATTCATTTGTGGGAGTCATTGGTTAGGCCTGCATTTGTTGCCCATCCCTAATTGCCCTTGAACTGAGTGGCTTGCTGGGCCATTTAAGAGTCCACCACATTGCTGCGGGTCTGGAGTCACATGTAGGCCAGACCAGATAAAGAGCAGATTTCCTTCCCTAAAGGACATCAGTGAACCAGATGGGTTTTTACAACAATTGACAGTGGTTTCATGCTCACCATTTGACGAGCTTTTAATTCCAGATTTATTAATTGAATTCAAATTTCACCATCTGCTCTGGTGGGATTCGAACACATGTCCCCAGATCATTAGCCTGGACTCTGAATTACTAGCCAGTGACATTACCACTACACCACCGCCTCCCCAGTTGTTGTCAGTGGGTCCTTGCAAATTGGTTGCTGTGTTTCCTACATTACAAAAAATACATCATTGCCTGGAAATTACTTTGGGACATCCTGAGCTTGGGAAGAGTGCTATATAAAATTTTCTTTCTACTGTCACTCTCCAATAAAATTGCTCGGGAATTATGATCTTGAAATTACTCTGCATAAAGATTAGCATTTACATGCTTAATGCATCATACAGTCAGCTTAAAATTAGTAAGTTGATGCCTCTGTAGAGAAAAGTGAATAAATGAATTGCATACAAATATGTTTTGTGCTTGCAAACCAATCACCATTTCAAGAGCCATCTATAGAGTAGATGTATTTAAGGGGAAGTGAGATAAATACACGAGGCAGAGAAGAATAAAAAGCTCTGACAAGGAAAAACTGTTCCCATTAACTAATGGTACAAGGACTAGGGAACACAGATTGAAGGTTTTGGGCAAAAGACGCAGGGGGAATATGAGAACAAACTTTTTTACGCAGCGGGTGGTAGTGACCTGGAACTTGCTAGCCACAAGGATGGTGGAAGCGGAGACAATCAATGACTTCAGAAGGAAACTGGATGGCTGCTTGAAGGAAATAAACTTGCAAGGCTACGGGGATCGAACGCGGGTGTAAGGCTGACTGGATAGCTCTTTGGAGAGCTGGCATGGACTCGATGGGCCGAATGGCCTCCTTCTGTGCCGTAAATGGCTGTGACTCAACACTATGAGGTAGAAAACGTGGCTGAGGTACTAAATGAGTGCTAGATGAAGAGGGGTGGGAGGAGGCTCGTGTGGGGCATAAATACAAGCATGGTCCAGTTGGGCCGAATGGCCATTACTATGCTGTAAAATTCTATGCAATAAACCTAACAGCTGCACCATCCATTATTTGTTATGCTGGAACACTGTGGAGCAAGTATTCCTGCTCCTACATCTAGGCATATTGCATCATTTGCGCACAGCATATAGAGGACAATTGGTCATAGAGAGACATGTCAATAAGGGAGCCTGCCGGATTTTGCTCTGTTCAGATGATTCAATATGTATTATTTCTTTGTGTAACAGAGTTAAAGCATAAGTCTGATCTAGTTACTGATTATCTGATCGTCCAGTGTAATGAATTGTATTTGGAATGGGGATACCATCAAGTTCTGTTTCTGATCCACCACTTTCAACATGCCTGTAATGAGCAGCAGGCATCATCGAGTCCAGGAACGTAATCAGCTGCTTTTCTGCAGTGACAAAGACCTGAGAATTGGCAGTGCAGCCTCACGTAAATGGCTGGAGCGACTTGGCGTCACGCTGTGAATGAATGAGTCAATTTCAAAGGAAGTGAACAGCTTAAGAGAGGTCTCTGAAAAGAATACTGACTGAGGTTTATTCTAAACTGTGGGCCACACATTAGAAAGAACATCACTTGTGATGAGAGCTGCCAATACGTAAAGGTTCGTGAAATTCATTCTCGGGATGTGGGCATTGCCCACGCCTCGTTGCCACAACTAACTACGCACAAAGCTACTTCAATGGCTGATTGAGTGAACAATGGTGTGGGACTGGAGTTATACATAGGCCAGACAGCTCTAAGGAAAGCAGGTTTCTTGCCCTAAAGTACATTAGTGGGTCAGTTTTAAAAAATAATTCAACAACTTCATGTCACTTTTACTGAAACCTACTCTTTCAGATTTAAAAAAAAATCTAATTGAAATTCCCGAACTGCCATGCAGGGATTTGAACCCACATTCCCAAGCCCTGTGGTTTGCTAGTCAAGATTTGACAGCAAGACATGAAAGGACAAAATGAGGGGGAACTTGTTCAGCTGGAGACTACGAGATTTATTCAAGACTTTTTTCAGGAGGAGTTTTGTAATGGACATTTAAGACATTACTGAAAATGAATTTTGATTATTATATTGCTGAATTCTGATCTTTTTTATTGGAAATAAATATGTCTGTGTCTAATATTCCACCATTCAAGTGATTGACAGCACAGCACTAGACTATGCGTACTCCAGTAAGCAGATCACTGCATGTACAAGTAATAATTCTCCTATGGGTTTCACACCTTTGTACAGGGCAGACTGTTGATTGTAAACAATTCAGACCACAAACTCTGTTTCAAGGGATTGCTATGGAACAACTAAGAAGGAAACCCTACACAAAGAACCAAAAAATGCAATAGAAAACCAGAGCCATAGTAATCTGCTCTGCTATTGAGAATAAATCATGACCATTCGAAATTTACAAGAGCTGCCAAGTAGAGCATCAGGATGAAGTTGGTTAGAATAAAGAATGCAATGAATAGAAGGGAGAAAATACATCAAATCCACTAAAGCTATTTGTTCTGTAAACTAAGGGTATTATCACTTCTGAATCCCCCAACATCAACATCCTGGGGGTCACCATTGACCAGAAATATAACTGGACCAGCCGCATAAATACTGTGGCGACAAGAGCAGCTCTGAGACTGGGAATTCAGTCATGAATAACTCACCTCCTGACTTCCCAAAGCCTGTCCACCATCTACAAGGCACAAGTCAGGAGTGTGATGGAATACTCTCCACTTGCCTGGATGGGTGCAGCTCCAACAACACTCAAGAAGCTCGACACCATCCAGGACAAAGCAGCCTGCTTGATTGGCACCCCATCCACCACCTTAAATATTTACTCCCTCCACCACCGGCGCACAGTGGCAGCAGTATATACCATCTACAAGGTGAAGGGCAGCAACTCACCAAGCCTCCTTCAACAGCAACTCCCAAACCCGCGACCTCTACCACCTAGAAGAGCAAGGAAAGCAGAAGCATAGGAACACCACCACCTACAACTTCCCCTCCGAGTCGCACACCATCTTGACTTGGAAATGTATCACCACGCCTTCATCTTTGCCAGACAAAATCCTGGAATTTCCTCCCAAACAGTACCCTGGGTGTACCTACAACGCATGAACTGCAGTGTTTCAAATAGGCAGCTCACCACCACAGTTTCAAGGGCAGTTAGAGATGAGCAATAAATGCTGGCCTTGTCAGCGATGCCCACATTCCATGAACTGATTAAGAAAAAAAGTAATTCCGGTTGTATATTTTATGGAAAATATATTTGGAATGCTGTTGCCTGCATGGCATCTGGTTTTAACTTAAAGGATGCCTACGTGAAACCCCTTATTCATTTATGTATTGTATCCTTTTGCTGGTCTTGAGGCCAAAATGTTAAACAAAGGTATTGAGGCTTACGGAACCAAGGTTGGTAGATGGAGTTAAGATGCAGATCAGCCATGATCTAATTGAATGGTGGAACAGGTTCGAGAGACTGAATGCTGAACATCAGTTCCTATGACAGAACAAACGACATCCCTTATATGTAGACAATTTCCTAAGTCATGACAGGGGAACAGAATGAAGTGGGAATTCCATGTACCTCTAAATAACTTGAATAGTAATGATAAGAAGTCATTGGGGAGGTCTCCAAAACATATTTTCATTCCTCTATTTGGTTTTCTCTAAGTCTAGCAGCTTTGCTTCATTCTCAACAATAACTTGCATTTATATAGCATTGTTAACAAGGCAAAATGTCTCAAGGTGCTTCACACCACCAAACAAAATTTGGCACCGAGCCACATAAGGAGATATTGGGCTGGATTTTACCAGCCCTCTGGGGATGGGCTAAGAGGTGGTGGGGTGGGGGCACTTAAAATGGCGAGGGAAGGTGGGAAGAGGGTAGAGTGCCCGCATCTTGCTGCCACCATGCTATTTTACCAGCAGTGGAAAAGGGGAAGGACAGCCCTCCCACCCAGAGGCCAGTTGGGCCTCCTGTGGCCAATTGAGTGCCTCTTCCCTCTGCCATGTGGCGGCCCTCCTGCGAGCTCGGTGGTGGGAGGGGATGGTGGGCGGGCTTTCCTCTTTGGGAACTCTTTGGCCGATGGAGGGCCCCCCCCCACCCCCAACCTCCCCGCGGCATCACTCCTCCTCTCTCACCAACCTACCCTCACTCCTTGCCAGGGCCTGCTTGACTGACCCTGGCACCCCCAGACCTCACTTACCTGGTTGGGAGGGTGGAGCCCTTCCATTCTCTTTTCCTTCCAGGCGCAGTCCCAGCAGTGGCCACTGTTCCCGGTGGCACTGCTGAGACTGTTGAGTTGCCGACTGTCCTATTGGCCGGCAGCCGTCCTGTAAAGGGATGGCAGCCCCAATGGCAACTAGTTAGTCACCTGAGCCCCGTAAAATGTGGCTGGGTGTCCCGCACACAGCTGAGACAGGGTCGGCCCCATCTTTCCAGCCCGTCATCAGGTCCAGCACTGCGATCATAAAATTCAGCCCATTAGGACAGGTCACCAAAGACTTGTCCAAAAGAGGCAGTTTGAAGGAGCATCTTTAAGGAGGGGAGGGAGGTAGAGGCTGAGAGGTATAGGGAGGGAGCTCTAGAGCCTAGGCAGCTGAAGGCATGCCCACCAATGGTGGAGCAATTAAAATTGGGGATGCACAAGAGGCCAGAATTGAAGGAGCACAGAGATCTTGGAGGGTTGTAAGGCAAGACAAAATTATAGTGATTGGGAGGGGCGAGGCCATGAATTGATTTGTAAACAATAATAGGAATATTAAAATGGAGGCATTGCCAGACCAGGAGTCAATGCTGGTCAGTTGATGCATAGGACTTGCTGCAGATAGGATACAGGCAGCAGAGTTTTGGATGAGCTCAAGTTTATGGAGACTGGAAATTGGGCAGCTGGACAGGTCAGCATTAAAATAGTTAAGTCTAGAGGTAACAAAAGCATAGATAGGGTTTCAGCAGCAGATGAGCTAAAGCAGGATCAGAGATGGGCGAGACAGAGGTAGAAGTAGACGGTTTTACTGGTGGAGCAGATATGTGGTTGGAAACTCATCTCAAGGGCAAATGCAACATCAAGGTTGTAAACGGCCTGATTCACCTTCAGACAGTGGTCGGTGAGAGGGATGAGTTGGTAGCTGGCGAACGGAGTTTGTGATAGGAACCAAAGACGTTAGTGTCAGTCTCCCCAATATTTAGTTGGAGGAAATTTCTGTTCATCCAGTACTGGCTGTCAGACAAGCAACAAGACAAATCAGATACAGTGGCAAGATCAAGAATGGTGATGGTGAGGTAGAACTGGGTGACATCAGTATATATGGAACATGACGTGTTTTTGGATGATGTCGCCATGGGGCAGCATGCAGACGAGAATTAGGAAGGATCCAAGGAGAGATTATTTGGGAACTGCAGAGGTAACTGTGCAGGAGAGGGAATGGAAGCCAATGCAAGAGATTCTCTAGCCTTTCAGTCCAAGATGGAAATAGTCAAGTCCTTTCCAAGAGCCCCCAAGGACCACAACATTATTGACGAAGGATATATTCTTATTAATAAAGTTTAAGGGGCAAGAAATTTGTTCGTGTAGCACTGCTACACAGACCTAAGTTTATTCACTGGGTCAGGCAGTACTGTGGGCCACTACTTGCAACGCCCACATGACGTTCTTCAATGATGCCAAGGAGAAACGCCATGTGGGCGGCATAGGTAACAACTTACAGTACTGCCTGGCCACGGGAAGCTGCCCTAAGTTTGTGTAGCACCACTAGATGAGAATGAATTTCTCCCCCAGGTTGCCAGATCAACATACTTTTTATAGCAAAATTGTGTAAAGCCATCGCAAAGATTGCCAATGAATGAAGTTATACAATCGCTCAATTAGAGCATGGTGGGATAAAATAAACTGGGCCTTTGTGTCCTGTTCATTATTTACCCCTCATCCAACATCACTAAAACAGATTATCCAATCATTATCACATTGCTGTTTATGGGAGCTTGCTGTGCAAAAAATGGGTACTGCATTTTCTACATTACAATAATGACTACATTTTAAAAGTATTTCATTAGCTGAAAAATAATGCAGGAAATCCTGAGGTTGTGAAAGACACTGTATAAATGCAGGTCATTTGTTTCTTGTATCTATTTTTTCAAATGTGCAGTATGCGTGCACTTTGTAATTATACTTTATGGATCACATTTTGGATGTCACATCTTTTATAATGCAAATTTCGGCAGATGAATGTCTCAAATTTCATATTCATAACAGCACAAATCAGAACTCGAAGTATACGCAGAGGGGAAAATTAATTAGGTCTACTCTTTTTTTTGGTTCAATCACTCAATTTTTTTGGCTGTGATTCTTTTGCCTTTCAGCAAACCACTATGAGGAAGTGACAAAGTGTTGAAGTTAAAAGGTGTCAAAATTCCACATGACGAGTTACACTTCTTTTATGGCAATGGAAAATTAATTGTACCCACCAGTAATCAGGAGAGGGTTTTGCATTAGCATTTCCTGGGCCAGGAAATGTGCATTGGAGTAGCAATTGGTGTAAAGCAGGTGGCAGGTGTAATGGGCTAGGATGCATGGAAATTAGAGCCTTGAAAAACCCAGTCCCGGCTCAAAGATTGCCGCAGTAGACTAGGGAGAGCAGCAGGTAACTGAGGAACACTGCTCAGCTCAGTCAGTTGGCTGTCAATTAGCTTGGCTCAATCTCCTGATTGTCATTGTGCCACTTCACAAAAGTATCTAACCCAGGAGAACCTGGCAGGCAAAGTGGATGGCACAGCCAGTGAAGAAAATGTGTCAATTTCATGGATGAAATTCAATAGAACAGGAGAAACAGTGTGCTGGGTGTCTGTGGTAGAAAATCTACCGCAAGAGGATACTCGCACCAGATAGAGAGAGGTCACATTGACATTGAGTGTCAACTCTCTTAACCATAGGGCTGAAGACCAGTGCTGGAAAAGTGCAATGACCTGACCTGAACAAGCAAGGTAACACACTGGTCAAGCTGCATTTTGTTACTTGGGCATCAGCACACTCTTCATCCTCCAAACCGAACGGCACTACAGCAGTGCAACTAACTTTTTAAGTGCATTCTGGTTGTGGGGAGTGGGGAAGAGACACTGAACTGACATCTTATAGTATAGTTATCTATCTCCCCTCAACAATTTCTTGCATGCACAGCCCTAGTAACCCATCATCCACCCACATCTCTTACTTCAGCTCCTCCATGTCACTAGGCTTGTAGTCCTCAACCTTTGCTCAATGTATTCAATCAACAACAAAAAATGGCACACATTGGCAACAAGTATCAGGCCACCAAAGGAGAGCCATTCTTAAAATCACCTTGCACCCTACGGAGAGCTGGCTGTGAAGTAGATTGCATTTGTGCTTAAACTATGGCAAAATTTATGCCTGTTTTAATTCTGAATTTGCAGACAGCAATTTATGCCAACATTTCCTGATAATTTTATTAACATACTGAAATGTAAAAACTACCATAAAATGAACAGAAATCATCATAAACAAACAAACAAACAATCAGAGCCAGAGGAAACACAGATCATTTGTCATCTTCCTTCTTTAAGTGAATTTCGAAGCCATCAAACCATCATTTATTCGCATTGAGCACATTAAAAATATGCAATTGTAAAAGCTTTTATCTTTTTGATACAACAGATTCTGATGCCGTAAAAAAAAAAATTGCTGGACCCAGTAAAGAGAAATAATAAAAAAGAAAAAAAGTCACTATAAAACACCAGGGATGATGACAGTGGGTCCTCCTGCATTTAAAATCTTGTGCAAGAACCTCACATTCTCTGATCTTTTCCATGCGGACAGGGATATATTAATGAGTTAAGTGAGATTTCGGCAGATGTGACACGAGAGCAGTGCAAATGAGCGAAGAAATTCATGCGTAGATATATCTTAGCTTAGACCAACCGTGGGTAAGTTCGATGCAAATTTCCTTGGGAAGAAAAATAGCACAACTCCACTTTTAATCGAAACTTTACAGGAATTTCTAGGTCCAAGTTTTAATGGGGAGGAGAGGCTTAAACCCACAGACCTTTGCACTCAGAGGCAAGCAGACGACCACTGAACCAAAGCTGACATCACACAGCAGAGCAGTCAGTTCCTTGTAGGCAAATACGACAGTCAATTTGTACACAGCAAATTCCTAAAAACAATGAGATGAATGAATGACTAATTAATCTGTTTTAATGATGTTTTTTGATCAATGTCGGCTGTGAATTTGGGAGAACTCTTCTTTGAAAAAATGTTTTGGGATCTACTTATTTCCCCATACCTGACATATGTTCTCTCAGTTTCACATCTCATCCAAAATTCAGCACCTTCAACAATGCAGCACTCCCTCAGCACTGAAATGTTAGCATAGATTGTATGCTCAGTTCCAGGACTGAGGCTTGTAACAATATTTAAAAACACAACTAAAGAGCCCAGTTAGCTAAAGAAAGCTAATATCAAATTGAATACTATAGAAGTTATAGCAATAGAATTAAGCAGCATCAATAAAAAGGAAAATAATTTATTGCAGCATCCAGATTGTTACTGGAATTCAGTACATGTCAACAACTTTAAATCATAAGCTGTGACTATGAGGAGCACATTTCAAACAGCTAATTGGAGATTTCAGTTTAATCCTTGAAGATATATTGTTCAAGACTATAATTCCAAAAGTGAAAGTACTAATTGACTGTAGTCTGTAGAAGTTTACAGTTGAAAGGATGCTTTACCAAATTGGATCATAGATACTATCTCTATTGTATTGGATTACTACATGTAATATTATCATGAAGCAGAAAATAGAAAATGCTGGAAATGCACAGCAAATCAGCCTTAACAACATAAGGAATGGGAGGAGGCCATTCAGCCCCTAGGGTCTCTTCTGCCGTTTAGTTATATTATTGCTGATCTGCGCCTCAACTCCATTTTCCCTCCTCTGCTCCATTTCATTTGATATTCTCACCTAACAAATATCTGTCTATCTCAGTCCTGAAATCTCTAATTGTCCCCCAGAATCCAATCGCCTCTCGGGGGAAGAGAGTTCCAACGTGCGCCTACACTTTGTGTGAACAGGTACTTCCTGATTTTGCTCCTGAATAGCCTAGCTCTAATTAACCTTATGCCCAGTATTGAAAAGAAAAAGATAGGTTAACATTTCAGGAGCAACCTGCAATAAATTGTGGGTTCTGGTGAAGGCGTAACATCCAAAATGTTGCCTATATTTCTTTTTTTAGACTGTCTGCTAACACTTCCAGATTTGCAACATTCGCAGTCTTTGTTTCTTATTCTTAAAATGTATCTAAAATCCAGGGCCTGAGTGAATTCGAACCGTATTGAGCAATCACTTCATTCAGTTCCAGCAGGACATGTTAACATGACTGATTTGAAATCAAGCTCCTCATGTACACAAGGAAATTCAAAAATCCAAAGTCTTATGTACCAGTAAAACACTGCAACAATTAATTTGATTGGGGCACATTGTGGAATGATACAACACAGAACAAGACCATTCAGCTTATCATGTCTGTACTGGCTCTCCAAAAGTGCAATTCAATTAGTCCCACTCCCTTGCTCTTTCTCCTTTGCTGTACAACACTTCTCCCCTTCAAGTATTCTCCTTTGAAAGTATTATCAAGTCTGCTTCCACCACTCTTTCAGGCAGTGACTTCCACATCATAACAATGCACTGCGTAAAAAAAAAAATTCTCCTCATCTCCCCCTCTGGTTCTTTTGCCAATTACCTTAAATTTACCAGTTACTTCAAATAGCTACAATATTGATGATATTACTAAGCTGTAAAAGGGCCAATGAATCAAAAAGTTATCAGGCCCTGTTTCCAGCTACCCCAATGTGTTAGTAAGCAGCAGAACTAAATATTCTGGCGGCACGATTTTAACTTTGTGAAATTGAATGGGTTCTTGTTTGTGATCCTCAACCTTTAATCTTATTGTTCCTTCTTTAATTATTCATTTTGCTGATTTACCAATCGACTATGTCTTACTAAATCATAGATTCATGAGTAAGATTTGTGGTGTAATAAAGAAGAGACTGGGACGTAGCTTGTGCAACTGAAAGCACAACAGCTGGTATGCATCTGGGACTGCCAATAATGTTTGACTTTTGCCAAGATTGTGCACATGAAGCTTTGACAACTATCAGCAATCTGTGAGTAATTAGCGGCATAAGAGACACCCCCTAATCAACAGGCTTGAACAGTCAAAGCTAATTTCTGGCAGTCCTCAGCTATGCTCTAATTCTTTGCAGAACTTGTCGCAGAGTCAATTACATAGACAAGTACTTTGCTTTAAAGAACCCAACATCACTGAGACAGGATCGGAGGTTAACACTCCCCATTCCATAATCAGTAGTTAGCTTTGCACTTTGGATTCGAGCTTGCACTCCTATAAAATTACTTTGGCTGCTATCATGCAATGACGTTAAACTAAATGGGCTAATGCTTCCCACTGAAAAAGGTGAAAAAGGCATTTCATATATGACCAAGTTATTGCCATCTAGCATAATGTCCCATAAAAAACAAAAAGTGCTGGAAATACTCAGCAAGTCTGGCAGCACCTGTAGAGAGAGAAGCAGAGTTAATGTTTTAGGCCTGTGACCTGCTGATTATTTCCAGCACTTTCTGCTTAATGCCCTCTGAGGTGGCCTGGAAAGCCATTCAGTTGTCAAGGTAACAAGTGATGGGCAATACTTGCAGTCTTGTCACCCGCATTCCAAGAGCAAATGAAACATTACTTAAATATAAATGAGCATAATGCTCATTGGTAAGGTGTATAAAGATCTGGTAAATGGAGTATAATGTGGGAAAATGTGAAATGCTCTGTTTTGTAGGAAGAATAAAAAAGAAGCCTTTGTCAAAATGGCGAGAGATTGCAGAGCTCTGAGATGCAGAGGGATCTGGGTGTCCGACAGCATGAATTGCGAAAGGTTTGTATGCAGGTACAGCAAGCAATTAAGGAAAGCTAATCGAATGTTATCATTTATTGTGAGGGGAATTGCATACAAAAGTAGGGAGGTTATGCTTCAGTTATATAGGGCATTGGTGAGACCATATCTGGACTACTGTGTACAGTATTGGTCTCCTTATTTAAGGAAGGATGTAACTGTGTTGGAAGCAGTTCAGAGAAGGTTTACTAGATTAATACCTGGAATGGGTGGGTTGTCTTATGAGGAAAGGTTGGACAGGCTAGGCTTGTATCTACTAGAGTTTAGAAGAGTAAGAGGCGGCTTGATTGAACCATATAAGATTCTGAGGGGCTTGACAGGGTGGATGTGGAAAGGATGTTTCCCCTTGTGGGAGGATCTAGGATCAGAGAACTCCTCTTTGCTGACGATGCTGCTTTAACATCTCACACTGAAGAGTGCCTGCAGAGTCTCATCGACAGGTTTGCGTCTGCCTGCAATGAATTTGGCCTAACCATCAGCCTCAAGAAAACGAACATCATGGGGCAGGACGTCAGAAATGCTCCATCCATCAATATTGGCGACCACGCTCTGGAAGTGGTTCAAGAGTTCACCTACCTAGGCTCAACTATCACCAGTAACCTGTCTCTAGATGCAGAAATCAACAAGCGCATGGGTAAGGCTTCCACTGCTATGTCCAGACTGGCCAAGAGAGTGTGGGAAAATGGCGCACTGACACGGAACACAAAAGTCCGAGTGTATCAGGCCTGTGTCCTCAGTACCTTGCTCTACGGCAGCGAGGCCTGGACAACGTATGCCAGCCAAGAGCGACGTCTCAATTCATTCCATCTTCGCTGCCTTCGGAGAATACTTGGCATCAGGTGGCAGGACTATATCTCCAACACAGAAGTCCTTGAAGCGGCCAACACCCCCAGCTTATACACACTACTGAGTCAGCGGCGCTTGAGATGGCTTGGCCATGTGAGCCGCATGGAAGATGGCAGGATCCCCAAAGACACATTGTACAGCGAGCTCGCCACTGGTATCAGACCCACCGGCCGTCCATGTCTCCGCTATAAAGACGTCTGCAAACGCGACATGAAATCGTGTGACATTGATCACAAGTCGTGGGAGTCAGTTGCCAGCATTCGCCAGAGCTGGCGGGCAGCCATAAAGACAGGGCTAAATTGTGGCGAGTCGAAGAGACTTAGTAGTTGGCAGGAAAAAAGACAGAGGCGCAAGGGGAGAGCCAACTGTGCAACAGCCCCGACAAACAAATTTCTCTGCAGCACCTGTGGAAGAGCCTGTCACTCCAGAATTGGCCTTTATAGCCACTCCAGGCGCTGCTTCACAAACCACTGACCACCTCCAGGCGCGTATCCATTGTCTCTCGAGATAAGGAGGCCCAAAAGAAGAAAGAACTGTGTTGGAAGCAGTTCAGAGAAGGTTTACTAGATTAATACCTGGAATGGGTGGGTTGTCTTATGAGGAAAGGTTGGACAGGCTAGGCTTGCATCTACTAGAGTTTAGAAGAGTAAGAGGCGACTTGATTGAACCATATAAGATTCTGAGGGGTCTTGACAGGGTGGATGTGGAAAGGATGTTTCCCCTTGTGGGAGGATCTAGAACTAAGGGTCACTGTTTAAAAATAAGGCGTTGTCCATTTAAGACAAAGATGATGAAAAGGTTTTTCTCTCAGACGGCTGTGAGTCTTTGGAACTCTCTTCCTCAAAAGGCAGTGGAAGCAGAGTCTTTGAATATTTTTAAGGCAGAGGTAGATAGATTCTTGATAAGCAAGGAGGTGAAAGGTTATTTGGGGGTAGGCGGGAATGTGGAGTCGAGGTTACAATCAGATCAGTTAACAGGCAGAAAACAGAGAACAGGAATAAACAGATCATTCTCACATTGGCAGGCTGTGACTTGTGGGGTACTGCAAGGATCAGTACCGAGGTCCCAGCTGTTCACAATGTATATCAATGATTTGGATGTAATATTTCTAAGTTTGCGGACGACATAAAACTAGATGGGAAATGTGTGTTGTGAGGAAGATGCAAAATGGTTTCAAGGGGATTTGAACAGGCTTAGTGAGTGGGCAAGAACATGGCAGATGGAATATAATGTGGGAAAATGTAAGGTTACCCACTTTAGAAGGAGGAATAGATGTGCAGAGTATTTCTTAAATGATAAGAGATTAGAAAGTGTAGATGTACAAAGGGACCTGGGTGTCCTTGTCAATAAGTCACTGAAAGCTAACATGCAGATGTAGAAAGCAATTAGGAAGGCTAATGGTATGTTAGCCTTTATTGCAAGAGGATTTGAGTACAAGAGTAGTGAAGTCTTGCTTCAATTGTATAGAACCTTGGTTAGACCTCACCAAGAGTACTGTGTCCAGTTTTGGTCCCCTTACCCTAGGAAGAATATTATTGCCATAGATGGAGTGCAATGAAGGTTCATCAGACTTGTTCCCAGGATGGTGGGACTATCCCATGAAGAGGGATTGGGGAAACTGGGCCTCAAGAGTTTCAAAGAATAAGAGGGGATCCCATTGAAACCTACAAAATACTTCAAGGGATAGACATGGTAGATGCAGTCAAGATGTATCCCCTGGTTGGGGAGTCTAGAACCAGGGGACACAATTTCAAAATAAGGGGGAGGCTACTTAGGACTGAGATCAGGAGAAATTTCCTTACTCAGAGGGTTGTGAATCTTTGGAATTCTCTACCCCAGAGGGCTGTGGAAGCTCAGCCATTGAGTATGTTTAAAGCAGAGATTGACAGATTTCTAAATACCAATGATGTAAAGGGATATGGGGATCGTGTGGGGAAAAAGGCATTGAAGTGGATGATCAGCCATGATATAGTTTTGAATGGCAGAGCAGGCTTGATGGGCTGAATGGTCTACTCCTGCTCCTATTGAATGGCAGAGCAGGCTTGAGGGGCCGAACGTCCTACTTCTGCTCCTAATTCATATGTAAACTTCCAATCTATTTCTCAAGTGTCATTTGTTCTGATGAAGAGTTTAATGTGTCTGGAGATCATGCTATTAAAACTTTTCAAATGTACTGCTATTGTAAAGATTGCAGTAGACATGTGGCCCATTGTTATCATTGATGGTGCAACTTTGCCCCTTAGAGGAATAGGATTAAATAGATAGCTCTTCCAGAGAGTCGGTACAGGCAGAATGGACTGAATGCTTGTTCAAGAGACTTGTCTCCTAAATGTGAATCCGAGGACCATGTACCATTTGATTATTTCAAGGAAATGACAGCGAGAGAGCTAAGTTATTGTTGATGTCAATTCTATTACTATGGTCTCCTTTATGCACTGTAGTGGAGGTAATTGATCTTGGCATGAGATGAACTTGTTATACAACTGGTGGAAACACTAGCAACATTAATAGTTACATTATTTAGAGCACCGCATTTTTGTATTTGCATCCTTTTCCACAATTCTTTTACCATCATTTTCTATCATCAGTTCAAGAGTATTTAAACAGGAGCCATCCAGCAGAATTAATTGCTGCACAAGGTATAAATTAGTCAAGGTTATCCCACAAACCCACACTTTTTATCTGAATTCGTGCACGTTTGCGCTGGTTGTGCCCTTGAAAAACACAAAAGACACACAGTGTTCCCTATGTTGTGTAGCATTGCTTTTCAATGTAAACTGGCTGACTCAACTAATCATGCATGCATGATGGTCTGCACATATAGACAATCAACAGGTTGATAACCTTAGAGCGCATAAGTCATGAAGGAAAAGAAGAGATTAGGCACAATATATTTTGTAAATAAATGCAGCAAGTTGCGCATAGCAAGATCTCACAAAGTGCAAATGATAAATAACCAGTTACTCCCTTTCTGATGATGTTGGATGAGGCAAGAATGTTGACCAGGCATCAGGAGATCTTCCTGGTCTTCTTCATGTCGTGGGATTTTTCACATCCAACTGAGCAGGCAGATAGAGCCTAGCATGACTGTCTTGTCAAATGACAGCACTTCCAACAATGGAGCACTCCTTCAGTACTGCACTGAAGTGTCAGCTGGGATTATATACTCATGTCCTAGTGTGGCGTTTGGAACCACAAGCTTGTAACTGAGAAGCAAGAATGCTATCTTCCATGAAGCCAAACCAACCTTTCTTCCTGAACTTAGCAGTGCTTTGGTTTGGAAGCATCATACTTCCTCACGCGTAATAGAGTGCAACTCTTGAGATTGCCTTGTGCAGCTCCCAGATACTAATTCAAACAGAATTGAAGCAGATTGCCACCTCTCCTTTACCCCTCAGAAAAGGCATGTGGAGCGTTGAGGATGCAATTAAAATAAAAAGAAAACAAAATGAAAAGTTATTTCCTCAAACCTGCTCTCACTTCACGGTCATAACTTCACAGGCGGTTTTGTCACACTTCCAGTTATCTTGGAGGAAGTTTCTGGTCTACAACTTTCAACCAAGTTTAAATGTAGCATGGGAACTTTCAAGGAAAAAGAAGAGGTAGCAATCAAGGGAGGGGGGAGATAAAAGAGAAAAAAGTAGTAAATATTAATTGTAAATTCCACCTTTCAATTAATATGTGACTATTTGTAGACTTTCAATCGGAGGACAACTCGTTAAATGTGTAACTCTCATGCAAATCAGAAACTAGAAATAATCATGAATTTATCTTTATCAATCTGAACTATAATTCTATTAAGATAATAAATCTCTTATGCTTTTGGGCAGGGGATATAAAATCAAGAGTGTGGACTGCCCAAACCTTAATGTGATAAATTGTATATACCAAATTCAGCAGGTACTTCTTCAGAAAGGTAATCATCTAGAAATAGTGACCTGTGTCCTTTCTCTGCTGGTCTACATCCTGCAGTGCAGGTGTTAGTGGTGGCTCATGATAACATCTCATCACTTAGTCAGAAGCTAGTGGGTTCACAATTCCGTTCCAGACACTTGAGCACAAAATCTAGGCTAGTACTCCAGTGGAATAGAAAGAGAATGCTGCAGTGTCAGAGGTGTGATTTTTCAGATGGACATAAAAAGATTATTTGCAAGATGCACAGGAGTAGTTGTTGTGGCCAATATTTGCCCGTCAACCAACATCACCAAAACAGATTTTCCGGTAATTATCACATTGCTGTTCGTTGGAGCTTGCGGTGCACAAATTAGCTGCTGTGTTTCCCTACCTTACAACAGTGACTACACTTCAAAAGTGCCTCTTTGGCTGTGAAGTGCTTTGGGACATCCTGAGGTCAAGAAAGTTCAATTCAACATGATGTAAACATGCACCTTAACTGCAACACAAGTGTTTTAAGAATCTCAGAATTAAATTGGCCACAAACATCAACCCAAAGAACTCTGAGAGTCCAGTGCAAACTTTAGCTGCAGTGTCACACATGTTCTGCTCAGATTAATTGCCCCTGGGCAGCTAAAAATTCAGTTTTAATGTTCCAAAGCAAATAATTAGTCAGTAAATAAAAGCAGCCACGCTGTCCCTGTTGTATTATTTGCATCTTCGTTGAATAATTAACCATGTTACAAAAAGACAAGTAACCACTTTTAAATTTAATAAAAAGAAAGTCAGCTGTCAAACTGGCTTGTGCATATCTGCTTTTTATTCACAAATAATTATAATCAACTTCTGTTCTCTTTTTCATGCCTCAAGGTTGCCAATGCTACAGGCCCTTGGGGGGAAAAAATCAACGTTTACGAGCACAACTAAAATTAGGAACTGTCCTTTCAGCACTGGAACCGAGGGGGATTATTTCCTCTCAGTGATGGCTGTGCAAAATCCTCAGTAAAAGGAGTTTCAATTTTGTGTTACATGTGCATGGGTTTACCCACAAACAGTATGACCACAGTATGACCACTTAGCTCGGCTGTTAGCAGCCTTACCTCCGTGTTAGAAAGTAATGAGTTCAAGCTTCATCTGTGGGTTTGTGTGCATAATCTAGGCTGATGTTGCAGTAACAAGGGAATACTTTATTGGGAGAAGTACCATACTTCAGATAATATGTTACACTAATGTCCTATCTGTTCAAATGGATGTTATGTAGGTTAATTGAAAATTTCTAAAACTGGGATTGATAGAATTTTATTAGGAAAGGGTATTGAGGGAAAGGGTATTGAGGGATATGGAATCAAGTCAGATAAATGGATTTAAGATTAAGGGGTTATCTAATTGAGGTGTTTAAATCATTAAGGAGCTAGATAGGGTAGATGGAGAGAGAAACTATTTCCTCTGGTGAGGGGTTTAGAACAAGGACACATAGCCTTAAAATTAGTGCTAGGCCATTCAGGGGTGATGTCAGGAAGCACTTCTTCACACAAAGGTTAGTAGGAAGCTGAATTCTCTTTCCTAAAAAGCAATTGATGCTAAGGGTCAATTGAAAATTTTAATAGAGTTTAATTTTAAAATGCAAATTTTCCATTTTTAATATAAATGTCTTTTTGTTTACTGGGAAGGGAGGGACTCGGGCACAGATTAAGATACGCCACCCACTGGGAAACAATAAGATGCTTGTTCTCAAATACCTGCTGTGTTAACAATGGTCTCCGAATAAAATAGAGGGCTGTCATAATGTGGAAACTAAGTAAATGGGAAGAAGCAAGACTGAAGCAGATCAAATACAATGAGCTGCAGAATAGAAAAGAAACATAATGGGATTTATTCCAATGGGAATACACGCTGTACAAGACAACAATTTTATTTTGTTTGTTCTGTTTCCCAATGTACAAAACAAACTGGATACCTTCTTCAGAAAGATGGTTCAAGCACATTGGGCCAAATGGCCTCCTTCTATATTGTAAAATTTTATAAGGCTGCTCCATTTATCAAGGCTGGTAATAGTGGCAATCAGGAATGTAATGTGTTTCCTATTTGACCACAAGGGTTTTATCTTGCTCTTTGTATTAGGAACAAAGAAACATTTTTTTTTCCAAAATATACTTTATGCATAATAATCTGTAAAAATTACATTCCCAAACAGTTTAAAACAGCATCAAGTCAAAAAATACAAACAGTGCAAAGGTGATCAGTTTCCTTCTATACAATCATGAGTTGCCTCACAACCCTTCCGTTTCATTGTCATGCCATATACATTTTTTACATTTACAGCACACAAAATTTCTCCAATACAGTTCGAGGGGTTTCCCACAGATCCAGCCACTCAGTTCAGCTTGGTGGGGGGAACCTTACACTGTGGTCTTTCCCCATTGAGCCTTTGCTGCGGCTGCCCCAAGCTTTAGTGCGTCCCTCAGCACATAGTCTTGGAACAAAGAAACATAAGTAAGCCATTTAGCTCCTCTAACCTGTTCTACCATTCAATGAGATCATGACTGATCTGCAACCTAACTCTACATACTACATATTACAGTGAGAAAGTATTCGTTCATTAACCGATAGTAATATTAAGCTTCTCTGTTAATGGAGTTGGTGATAATTTTTGTGGCCCGGTATCAACACTTAACTTTTCTTGTTAACTTGTTAAGCAGCAGTTAACAGGGAGCATGCAAATTTATTTAAGATTTACTTAATTTCCACATTCATTTTAAATGGAAGAACTGAACAGTGTTAAAAGAGTAGGAAATAGATAACATATGTTGTCTAAAAGTAGATCATGTGTTGTGGCCTTTCCAACATGAGTGTAACAGTAAATGTCTCTATACTCTGTATTTTGGAAGAGGAAAAAACAGTTGGAAACCATGAACCAGGACGAGAACTTTTGGAATTCACTTTTCCTTTACTTGTAGCACACCCATGTTACAGTTCCCAGGTGAAAAGGAGTATCCTAACTGTTCAGTCTGGATACCTTAAAGTGTTCCTCCTATTTCATGCTCAGAAGTAGGGTGCTCACAAGAGATAGTGGGTGATTCCAGACTGCAACTATTGATGGCTGTATCCAGAGACCACTGCATGACTTTGAATCCCTCCTTGAATGTGTCCATAGTCTGTTCCAAGGATGACAAAACTGTCCTATATTATATTTTGGACTCTCAAACCTCTATGTTCAGAAGATCATCATCACTGCACAAACCAAGAGCATTGCCATCTCCATAAACCTTAATAACCCAGACTGTGTCTAACGTCCAAAGCTGTGACCTCCATGGTTACCTCCTCTTAGCAGGCAAAGGATTGTATTTGCTGCATGATATTGCCAGTTCTGGTAGAGTGACGGCTGTTAAATACCATTTCCTCGGCAAAGATTATGTACATCTTGAGATTTTTTTTTTGAGAGAAGCATGACTATTTCTAGACATCATAGGGAGATGTATGATGTACCTTGCCAGCTGAAGATGGAAAAACAGAGTAAGTGTTTTCATTTAGTGAGTAATACACGTGAAAAAAATGGGAATTAGTGAACAATTCATCTTGGCTGTTTGTATGTCTGCTTCTCTAACCTATTGTGATACCTCTGAAATGTTCTCATTTTCTTTTGAGCTGCACTTTAATTAAGTTCAAGATGAATTCGGATTAACAATAGTCTCCTGTGAAACTAACCAAGCAAACCTGATAAGTGCAATATTCTTGGACAAACAATTATAAATAATTGGCACATCTACAATAACAAGTTGCATTTATCTCGTGCCTTTAACATAGTAAAACACCCCAAAGCACGTCACATAGTAACATTCTAAAACAAAATTTGACATTTGTAACAATAAAAATATAAATTAATTGACAATCATAGCCATATAGATCAGTGTGATTTAATAGATTGGAGACCTCTTGGTTTACCTTGTCAATTTTCTCAAAACAAGAGATCTTCCTCAATGTATTCGTCCAAATATGATGAGCTGCACACACTGCATTTCCCTCTCAATGTTGGTGGATCCTTTGCTTTATCTTGGTTTCCCCTTCCACCATGAGCTGATCATTTGCTTGATCAATCATCCTATCCACAATGACTCGCAGGTCCTTATCTGTGAAGCAGGCCTTTCAGTGCCTTACTATCTGTGTCAGCAGTCCAATGTGCTCTAGATTGATGCACTGAGTGTGATTTATAATACTTACAGGTCTGACCTGACCTTCAAGAGAGAAAATTGAATAAACTTGTGTGATTTCTGTGAGATCATTAAATAAAAAGGAAGAAACAATCAGCTCTCAGCAGTTGTGAGGAAGATGGCCTATATTGGGGCTAGCCTCGGAAGGATGCAGAATAATGTTTAAGCTCCCGGCAGTTTGCCTGAGCAGGAGTACCTCCTGTTGTCCCAATGTGAATTTCTCATTTTTCAAACCAGCTGACCCTATGATCTCTCAATAAGACAATACAAATTGGAAATGAAAACTGCCAATTTGGTATGGAAATCTAACTGGATCTGCACTGTGATTTTCACAAACAAAGAAATTGGATTTTGACTTCTCCAAATTCATTTCATACGTGACTGTTACAATCATTTGAGTGGATACTTTCACCCGCCAGTCTATATGTAATTCCTGAAAAAATTGTGCTCTAACCCTATGCACCACTCAGGCCCTGGACACTGAAAATTGAAGGCAGCTGGGATGAGAGAAAAATAATCAAAATCTTATTAGGGAATTGAAAATGATGTGCCCTTCTGATTTATTATTTGAACCTTTCAATAAGTTTGTTTTAATTGCAATCATTCCCAAGCATTATACAATAATGGACAAATAGCTATTATTTATAATGAGAACACAGCATTCTCGTCAGCTGCACCGTTCCTGGTGGAAAGATGAAGGATGTTTCTATGTAAAGCTTTGTTTTCTTATGGTGTGAGGTTGATTCGTGTTTACACTAGTAAATTTAACACTTTTAATTTAAAAAAGATATATGCTTTTTTTAATGTGTTCTCCCAATATGGATGATATTGGTAAGGCTATTTCTAGTTGCCTGGGGAAAGATAGTGATAGGCTGCCTTTTTGAAGAAATTGTGCTACAACTGAGCAGCGTGCTAAGACACTGTAGAGGCCATTAAGCATCACCTATTTTTTTTTAATTCATTTATGGGATGTGAGCACCATTGTCTAGTCCAGCATTTATTGCCCATCCCCAATTGCCCTTGAGAAGGTGGTGGTGAGCGGCCTTCTTGAACTGCTGCAGTCCATGTGGGGTAGGTACACCCACAGTGCTCTTAGGAAGGGAGTTCCAGGATTTTGACCCAGTGACAGTGAAGGAACGGCGATATAGTTCCAAGCCAGGATGATGTGTGGCTTGGAGGGGAACTTGCAGGTGGTGGTGTTCCCATGCATTTCTTCATCAGAACTGATGAAAGGTCAGAGACCTGAAACATTAACTCTGCTTCTCTCTTAACAGATGCTGCCTGACCTGCTGAGTATTTCCAGCACTTTGTTTTTATCCTCACTTCTAACCTTATGATGGAGGGAAGGTCATTGATGAAGCAGCTGAAGATGGTTGGGCCTAGGACATTACCCTGAAGAACTCCTGCAGTGATGCCCTGGGATTGAGATGATTGACCTCCAACAGCAACAACTATCTTCCTTTGCGCTAGATATGCCTCGAACCAGCAGACAGTTTTCCCTCTGATTCCCATTGACTCCAGTTTTGTTAGGGCTCCTTGATGCCATACTCTGTCGAATACTGCCTTGATGTCAAGGGCAGTCACTCTCACCTCACCTCATGTAGCATAGCACTGGAAGCATATCATGTACGGGTGGGCAGGTTTCCTAGCATAGCTAATACAGACCAGATACCATTATCAGCTTTCCTTCTCTGAATCAGTTGGACTTTTCCGACAATTCAGCCGGATTCATGGTCATTGTGATGTTAGCACACAATTTACTAAAATGCCCCAAGGGGGAAGTCTGTTGGCATCTGGCAGTCTTTGGACACTGGCTAATGGGTAGATCCCACCACTCACACTATTCAGGGGTAAAACGTCATAGAGTCATTGGGCTGAATTTTACATGTCCGCTGCTGAAATCGACGGCAGATGTAAACAATGGCAGTCCGCCCGTGTGAACCGCACGTTGTGGAGTCGCAGCGATATTCAACACAGTGGCTCATTTAAATGGCCAGGGCAGACCGCCCCCCCAATGATGTGGAGGCTCTCTGTCCCTGGCAATGGTGTCAGCAGCCTTTGCACAGACGATGACACCATTTTTAAAGGGCTTTGAGCCCTCCATTTCAATTTTAATATTTAAAGTTATAGTGATTTAAAATTGATTTGAGAAAAATAAATAAATGTTTATAGCCCCTCTCCCACCCCCCCCCCCCCCCATTAACCACAGAATTCATTCCTTGCCCTCTCCCCCAAAACACTTACCTTGTGCACCTGACCTTCCGCCCTCGCCCCCCCCACCCCCCAAAGCTCATAATCTGAGCACTTCACCCATTCCCACCATCCCCTACACCAATTGGATGAGTTTGGCCCTGCTCCCCACCCCACACCCCCCACACTGAAAACATACCTGCTCCCCTCTCCCCACCAGTGTTCCGCCTCAGATCTCCCTGGTCAGGGTTCCAAAGGCACGGGAGTGCTGGCCACCGGCAGCAATATCGCTCCAGGACAGGGCAGTGGGAGCAGGTAAGTAATTCATTTATTCATTTAAATAAATTGGCATGTTTAAATTTTGCTCCCGTCTCCGAGCTGTGGGAGGGCTGCCACAAGGCCTCGCCAGCGCCGGCAATATCGGGCCGGGCCTTCCTGGCGTCGAGGCCCATGGCGGGTCTCTCCCCGAGGCATTTTCCAGACCCCCCTGCCACAACCCCAGACGTGGGAGGGGGTGTAAAATCCAGCCCATAAAGCCATTTATGGCACAGAAGGCAGCCATTCGCCCCATCGAGTCCATGACAGCTCTCCACAGAGCTATGCTGTCAGTCACACTTCCCGGCTTGAATCCCTTAGCCCTGCAAGTCTATTTCTCTCAGGATCTCACATCCACATTTAGTTTTCAAAGCTTCCAAATAGTCACTGATTACCCGCTCTTGAATGAGCTCATACCAGGTATATCATTGTTGGATTAATGGTCAGCCAAAATATACCTGAAATATAAAATCAACCATAATGAAAAATTGCACACCACTCAAAATTAAGAATGCAGAATTGAACAGCTGAACTTTCTTTCAAAGTAGAGCGATGCAGAGTTATTGCCATAAGGAAGCATTTTACACAGAGGCACTCATAGCCTTCTGTTTTTCATTTAAAAGTGCTGAATACCTTTTCTCCTAATTATTCTTTAATAATTGTAATTTTAATATATCTGTTTTCAATTCTTTGTCTAAACAAATGCTCATTTCATGAAGAATCTCATGGATTCCTATCAACCTTAACTAAATTGTTTTCAAAAGCTCTTTTAATAAAACAATGAATGCTCCCTCTGGATTTAGACATTGGTAATTCCCAGTTGTCTTGCTAATCACAGCCCAATGGTACCTTGCACTGATGTGGAAGCAGGGAGATTTCCCCCCCCCACCCCCCCCCGCTCCTCCTCTCCCCACTCCTCCTGTCAATGAGGCCTTAGGGAGAACAAAATCTACATTCATTCACTGGAACTAATTATAGAAAAGAACTCCCCAACATTTAATGCCACTCTTGATCATGGAAGCCTGGCCCGGCAGATTGAAATGTTCCCATGCAATTCATATAAGTGGCGTACCAGCCAACTCAACTATCTGTGGGAACTCAAGAAACTCTGCTGGAGCAGTCCAAAATAAAAATCAATTCACCTTGATACAAGAGGGCACTGAAATGATATCATTCATCAGAACTGGTCAGGAGGGTCTGCATATTGTATGCCAAGGTATTTTTTTTCCTGTTGGTTTGTGTTATGTGACTATACAATGAAAACAACTATTCATTGTAACTGAAGAGCAATACCTTATTAAAGCTATTTTAATCAATCTCCTTGTTTGGTTTCTGGTGTGAGAATAAACTGACCTGTTTCATGAGCAGTTGATCAAAAGTGGACATGAGGCTAGATTTTGCAATGCCTGTAACACGTTCGGTGGTCATCGCTAGAGAGGGGTTCTACAACCAATGCTACTCCCAGGGGTTCGCTACTTGAAACAGCAAGAAAGGAACCAGCGCGAACTTAGGTGAATTGCTCACTAATTATGAGATAATTACGCTTTTAAACTTTACATCTGTATTTTCAGGCGTGAGGGGCCTCCTCTCACTTTGCGAATACTTAATGAGGAGGCCCACACCAAGTGAAAATGGATTGATTTTTTTACATTTCTTCACTTGACCTTTTAAAAATAAATGAACGTTTTAGCATGATTGATCAGACTTTTCAAATGTCACTTTTTAAAGTGATTTATCCGATCAAAATTATTGTACTTCTTAAAAATGTTCACATTTTTAATTTTGTCAAATTAATTACGTCTAAGTGATTTCACAACATTTTTTTTTTGCTGAAGCAGCCTTTTTCCTTGATTTGTTTGTGGTGCAGTAACTAAGCCACACACAGAACTGCCTGCCATTTTCACCCACACTCGTTTGCCTTGCTGGGTTTCGCTACAACCTGCACCGGGAAAGATTCCTCCCTCAAGGCAGCCGAAATTCTGGTCACCGGAATCGCAGTAAAGGCCGGCTCAGGGCTGCAAATGAAACCCCACCCATGCCCGACAGAACCACATCCGACCCGAGCCCAACCCGGCCCCAGTCGTTTGACTTTTTCCCGCACCCGACCCGACCCATCCACCGGAATATAACCAACTTTATTGAAGAGGTTGTGCTCTAGCTTGGATGGAATCGCTCACTGCAGACTAGTGCGGAGTCCAAATGCACATTTCCCGCCTTGACGCCCTGGCTGTCACTGTGTCCGACCTGGCCCGACCCGACCCGAGCCCGAATGCCGGACCCAGAAGAGCAACCCGACCCGAACCCGTCAGGCCTGGTCAGATTCGGGTCAGGTGGCCATGCTCTAGGTCACAGTAGTTTCGTGCAGAGATTTATTCGATGTCCGGCGCTGCCTCTGCACGACTGACCGCAATATCCGAGCCATTGTGCACAGTGCGTGAGAGAAACATTTTTGATCTCCCATTCTACATACCGTGGATTTATATTGTAATGTTACTCGACATCTTCAGTAAGCAACAAATGTCCTGTGATAAAATGACCATCAACAATTGATGGATCTTGTTAATGAATGCAGATCTTGAGCATGGATGGACTCCAATAGACTCATTCACAAAAGTTCAAATCACCAGCTCCAACTCAATGACGTTCTCGTCAAGCAGAATTTATTATCTTCAGCATGTTAACATTTGATTATGAATAGCCTTTATTAATTAAAGTGAATAACTAGAAAACTCTTCAACTCAAATGGAAGTAACCATTTCAAGTATACTGAAATCTAAAAGAGTGATCCAAGGCAGATTAGAGACAAAAAGTTGAATCAGTACATAAATTCAAATGGCACCCTAAAGTGAGTATATCTTGGGGAAGATATAATCTACATTTGGAGCTAAGCTATATCCAACACTATGCAATGGGAAGATGAGATCATATTCATTATAAACAGGCTAAAATCTAGCCTACATTTGTCAGTATAAACTGATTAAATTGCACTTTCAGACTCAGTGCTAGCTAATCCAGATTTAATCATCACCCAATTTTTAGATCCCCATATGTTTGAGGAACAGTGGCTTAAAATCAGTTTTAGAAGCATAAACTGGCAGTGAACACTCGACCAACTCGTTGCACTGCTTGCTCTGTAATGTTATCTGTTCTTGCTCTGGTTTTACTCCTTTTTTAATTTGTTTTATTTATGACAACATAAATGCATGCACAAAGCATTTCACACACCCAACAACTAGGCCAGATGCAAGCATGTGTCATACAGTCCTCTAAAAAGGCCCTAACTAATGTAGCTAACTACAGGTCCTTAGCTAATAATCAATAACAGATTAAATAATGGAAGCTAGTAGAATGGTTCAGCTGGAGGGGAAACATGTTCCACAATAATAATGTCACCTTCATAGAGTAAGATAGGGAAGACCTAGTCTGGTCAACCTCCCGCATTGATGATGGATCAAAAAACATATTACAGAATCATTACGGCACAGAAGGAGGCCATTCAGCCCATCACGTCTGCACCAGCTCTCCTAATGAGCATTTCACCCTATAACCCTGCACATTCTTCCTTTTCATATAACTGTCTAATTCCCTTTTGAATGCTTCAGTTGAACCTGCCTCCACCACGTTCTCAGGCAGCACATTCCAGACCTTAACCACTCGCTGCGTGAAAACGTTTTTCCTCATGTCGCTTTTGCTTCTCTTACCAATTACTTTAAACCTCTGCCCTCTCGTTCTCGATCCTTTCACACTTGGGAACAGTTTCCCCCTATCTACTCTGTCCAGGCCCCTCATGATTTTGAATTCCTCTATCACGTCTCCTCTCAGCCTTCTCTTCTCTGAGGAAAACAGTCCTAATTTCTCCAATCTATCTTCATAACTGAAATTCCTCATCCCTGGAACTATTCTCGTGAATCTTTTCTGCACTCTCTCTACCGCCTTCACATTCTTCCTAAAGTGCAGCACCCAGATCTGGACGCAATACTCCAGCTGAGGCCGTACTAGTGTCTTATACAAATTCAACATAATTTCCTTGCGTTTGCACTCTATGCCCCTATTAATAAAGTCCAGGATACTGTATGCCTTATTAACCCCTCTCTCAACCTTTTCTGCCACCTTCAATGACTTAAGCACATATACACCCAGGTTCCTCTGCTCCTGCACTCCCTTTAGAATTGTACCCTTCATTTTATATTGTATTTCCATGTTCTTCCGACCAAAATGTATCACATTTCATACAGGGGAACGTCCTACAACACAGTTTATTCTCAACTTCTGGAAAACATTTGACAAATGCCCACGTGAAAGCTTTCTAATTAAGCCAATGGAATTCAGAGGTGAAGAAGTGACTTTGGCAGAATTTTTGATCCGGGGTCAGGATCCTGACCACGGACAAATTTTGGGTGCCAACTCTGTGTTATGTCGGTGCGTGATATATGACGCGATTTTAAACGAGCAGCCCAATTAGTGGCCAGGGGCCACATTGGACACTGAGTTAGTGTCAGCGGAGGCAGGAAGTAGGCGGGACAGCAGCGAGGTGGGCGAGATTTAAAAAGGAGGCGGCAGCCATTATTTCGATTGCCAGTTTAGGGGGAGATGGCTGAAGGAGAGGATCAGCGTGCCAGCAGAACGACAGGCACCCATGCCAGAGTGGACTCCCGATTTAGCGATGCTTCTGTTGAGGCTCTCCTGGAGGCAGTGCTGACACGGTGTGACATTCTATTCCCGCTGAGCAGCAGGAGACATCCAGCCAGCCAAACCAAAGAGTCTTGGCTGGAGATGGCAGAGGAAGTGAGCGGACGTAGCGTGGTGAGGAGGACATGGCTTCAGTGCCGCAAGCATTCCAATCGCACAGTGACAGGCCTCCAGGTCTGCAGTCACAAGCAAACACATGAGGTGTGCAGTCTGAGGGCGTATAATCCTGCCAAACATTCAGTACATTGGCGCCCAGGTGCATCACTGAACCATGGGCAAAGCTCATCTCTCCATCAAGTTCAGGAGGCAACATTGTGGCCAATGTCACCCCATGTGTTGGTGCAACTGGATGTAGTGAAGGAGTGCACATTGTTGTTAACTTCCACCCTCTTGACCTTGCAGGGAAACAGAGCATTAATGCTAGAAAAAGGGCTCAGTCGGGTGGTGGAGTGCCAAATCTGGCCATACTGATGACAATAGAGGAGGCGGCCCTTGATCTGGCCAGGGTGGCAGCACATGATTGAGTTGGCGATGGCAAGAGGGGAGTCCATCTAAGAAAGGGTGAAAACAGATCTGAACATCTTCCAGTGTTGGTGATGGAGCTTCCTCCTCCCCCTTTCCTTCATGCCCAAGCAATGGCTCTAAGGGCCTGCTTCAACTCTGCAGAAGCAGATAATGACAGAGGCACTTTAGCATAACCACCTTCTTATGTCTCCCACAGGGCCAGATGTGAAGGGAGAGGCAATGCAGGCCAGAGGGACAGCATTGGCATCATCTGCAGAGGAAGAAGATGTGAGCGAGTTATAAATCCCATCTCCCCCAGGGCATCAAAAATTCTTCCCTTCAGTTAAAATAAAATTAGGAATAGAAGGTGTGAAATTAATCTTGGCTGATTGCACGTTTTGGCCACTTGAGCAGAACTGAAAAGCTACAAAGATCTCTTCTAGAGGGCAAAGTGGAGGGCAGAAGAAATAAGGGCCGACCGAAGCGCAGTTGGATGATGGGCGTCACTGAGGGATGGCAGACAAGCTACAGAGGATGTGTGAGGATGGCGCAAGATAGACGAGCGTGACATACCATGGCAGCAGATCTCCTGATAGGAGCAGCTAAAAGCAGCATATTGCACATTTGACTCTGTGTCCTATTTTAATTTCCATTGACTTCAATGCTTGTCAAATTGAAAGATTATATAGAAGCACAATGACATCATGAGCAATGGCTGATTGTACATCTTGGTACCTGAGCAGAAAATTACTCAGCAAATTTTCATTGCTGCTTATATTTTCACGACCCACCTGATCAAACCTCAATTACTCTGAATCTTATAAAAACAAGTCACACATCACTTCCAACTCCCTCCATAGAGCTGATAAACTAAGCCAGCATTCAGTCTGTTGAGTGATAAAAGCAACAATACACGAGTGCATTAAAGTTACTTATTACTTACATTCTCCTTATCTGATTAATGAAGCCTAGGAAATTGTTTTTTAATGTGATCAATTGCATTGTGCTGTCTTCCTTTTGAACAGAGGCTGGGGAATGAACCAGCCTCTAGAAAGATGAATAAACAATAGTTATTCAAATATCCTGATCATTGTCAGCTGAGAAAGGAATTGCAAATATATTAACCCCTCAATTGTCTTAAAGGGAATAAATGAATGTAGGACATACACTGAGAAATGTAGAAAGATTTATAACTTTATTGTAAATACATCTCTGCTGAATTTGAAATCATTTTGAATTTTCGATTTTACTAAATATTATTCAAAATTGATATATTATATGGAGCATGAAGATGATCTGTGATATTGCTCTTTTAAAGACCCAGAGCATTTGGAATTGCTCACAAAGGCAGTTGTTAGAACATTTAAATAAGATGGAAGTACACTGAGGGCTACTTATAAACAAATTAAGTGTAAGGCAAGAGGGAAAGGTTTCAATTAAGCTTAAATGCTTGATTGACCCTTGAAAGTTAACATCCTTGTTACACTCAGATTTTCTTGCACCAAATTTATACCAGTATTCATAGCGAAATCATAAGGGGGAATTTGATGCTCCCCCCCACCCCCATGTCGAGTTTGGAGGCGGGAAGAGCATACAATCGGGCCAGATGGGGGCAGGAGTGGGGAGCGGGCCCTGCCACCTTTCCACCGCCACTCAAATTAAGTCCAGGGTGGGAAAGCCTGTGAATGGCCCCGTGAAACCCCTCCTGCCTGATTCCCGGGCCTCGGCTAAGTGCTCTACCAGCAGCAGCCACCGCCTCTGCAGTGGTGCTGCTCAGTTAAAGGGCCGGCAGCTCTCAGCAGGCAGGACTTCCATCGGCGGGGTCCTTGATCCTGTGGGAGACCTGCCGCTGTCCACTTAAGTGCCTAATTGGCACTTGATTTGGCACTTTCCCAGATGCAGAGCTCTCGCCGTTGCTTTTGCTGGTGGTCGACACCCCATCACCAAGATAAATTCCGGCCATAGTTTGAGGCACCTGCCAGACTCCATATTAGCATAACCTCTCAACAAGAGAAAGGTGCATCCCTGGGGGTAAAAAAGACATTTAACATAAAGTAAAGCAACGGAAGGGTGAATGAATGATTCAGGAATGGTGATATATAGGGGATACATTCCCTCTCCCTGGAGATTACATGGCTGAGGGAGGAGTAGGAAGCGTCTAGTCATGTTGTTCCAGCTGTCATGGTGTGCAGTGCCATGCCCTGGTGGTGGTTAGCTCAAGGGAAAGTCCTTTGCTCTTTTTCTCCAACCAGGAGAGATAAGCATGACTAGGGATGAGGGTATATGAGGTGGCTTCCCGTGGCCTTCTTCTGACCGGAATGGGAGTTGGACCCATGCTGTTGAGGTGTGCAGTATAACAACAGAAAACGCTGGAAATACTCAGCAGGTCAGGCAGCATCTGTGGAAAAAGAGAGTTAATGTTTCAGGTCAGTGACCTTTCATCAGAACTGTTTTTATTTCATATTTTCAGCATCTACAGTATTTTGCTTTTATATCATGAGGCAGGTTTTTGGGTTTTGGGTCAGGATTCCGACATTGGTGGCAAATGGAGATCCCGAGCCCGCACTGTGTTGGGAACAGTCATCCCGCAGTGATTTTCCCTGAATTGGTCAATTAGTTGCCAGAGGGCGCACTCACTGTCCAATTAAGGTAAGTGGCTGGGTTCTCTCTTGAGAGGCAACTTTAAAACTTTTGAATTAAAAAATAACCACAGCTGCCGAGCCACCATTGTGGAGGGGGAACCCAGCAGCTATGACCAGGCAGGCAGGGAGAGCCTCAAAGCCTGCCTGGAGCACTAACTCCCTAGTATCACGCACATGCAATACGAACCTATGAACTATAAATATGAATTATGAAGTATAAACCTGAAACGGACAATTTCCTGTAAAACAAAATGGAGTTGAGAGGTCAGGTGATCTTTTCTTTCCAGCCAATGCAATGGAACTGCAAGAACCCCGAGCTAAGTTTCATTTCTGGACAAGTCTTAGAGAAGTCATTAAAATGCAAACAACCTCTTCCTGTGGTAGTGGCTGCAATTCTCCAATTAATTAAAAAACTGGGTTCACAAGACTGTTGCCAACTCTTCGTCTCCAAACTTGAAATCCAGAAAATGGGTGTGAAAAGCTCCATTTTTATCAAGATGGTATGTGGATCAGAGATACCCAAACTCCATTGTCTGACAAAGACGTAACAAACAAACTATTTATGAGGAATGACATGACTGAAACTAGGTTTCTGATAAGGGGTTTTAATAAGGCATATTCTGAGCAGACAGACAAAAACATCTACGCCAAAGATGGGAAAAGACCCTGCCTAAGACCACCAGCTGTAAGCTACATGTAGGCAGAAACCTGAGTTGACCCTGAACTCTCCACCTGAGGAATCATATCAGGGCTTTGCCCTTGTACTTTGACTGGAGTATAACCAAAGAAATCTGCTACTGCAAATATACAACAGTGAATCTGTCCTCCTAAACCTCCAGAGCTTCTTCAATGGACAAAAAAAGGAGTACAGGCCTGCATCGTTTCAAGTCTTCACCCCAGGATAAGCAAGTGTAACAGCGAACTCTTGAAATAATAGGGCCTAAACTTTTATAATCGCAATCTTTTCTTGAGTGTGTGTGCATCTGTATGAGTGTGAGAGTGGGTATAATTGAGTATATTCAGGAATTGAACAATAAACATTTAACTTTATTTTAAAACTTACGACAAAACCTGTCATTTGTCTGTTCCTGACAATTAAAGCACTCAGGAGCAAAAACGCTTTTTTTTAAACACGCTGCCTTCAGTCATTCGAGAGGTGAAAAGGGGGAGCCATCCCTATCATCAATCTACTGTCTGTAACACTGGCCTGCTGCTGTGAGGCTACCTCCAGGCAGCTGGCCTGTTTCCGACACAACAGGGAGCCCACAGGCTGACTGGAAAATTCCAGACGGCCTCTAATGAGGCCTTAATTGGACTGTTACTCACCTTAATTGGCCACCCACCACTTGTGGGCAGGTTGCCCTTCCACCCCTATCCTGCCTCTGGGAAAACAGCCTGGGGGCGGGATGGTGCTGGTAAATCGGCACGCAGGCCGGCAGCACAAAAACTCCACACCCGCCCGTTTTCATACTTGCCTCCATATCAGGGTGAAAATTCAGCCCGTGGTGTGTGGAGCAGGCTTTGATGGACCAGCCTTTCATTTCCATATGTTTGTAAGTCACAAAAAAAAAGTCTTATTTTGAGATAGAAATCCAAAAGCCAAAAATGTTAGCATTCCTCCTGTTTCTAACAGACTGCCAATCATTGATGCATTTCTCAAAAGACCAAACCTGACTGATCACATCTTCATGTTCTATAATGAATGCAGAGTGGCTGTCACACCATTGAAAATAACAGTTCCATCATTCTGTACTCTTTCCTACCTTGTCTGA
Organism: Heterodontus francisci; assembly: GCF_036365525.1. Taxonomy (NCBI): domain Eukaryota; kingdom Metazoa; phylum Chordata; class Chondrichthyes; order Heterodontiformes; family Heterodontidae; genus Heterodontus; species Heterodontus francisci. The sequence continues at coordinate 41,851,545 of NC_090405.1, read as the reverse complement.
GAGACTGCTGGGGGGTACTAAATATCAACAAATCTAACCCCTGTCCAAAAATAACACTTAGCTATCAATGATTAGTGGATAAATGCATTAACATTAAGTACAAACAATAATAGGTGTTGACTGTTTTTACGGGAACTCACACCATTTGACAGGAACTATCTTGTTGTATTTGACCAGAATGGTTCGTGTGCGTTTGATGGAATGTTAAATAGTTCTTACTCTTTGTACATTCAGGGCTGGATTTTGCCACGGAGGCAGAGGAAGGTTTGGAGGCAATTTCTCACTACTGGCCTTCGAACTCACTACTGGCCTTCGTGCCAATTTGTGGCCATGTTCCCGCCTTTGGCCCATTTTCAGGGAGCCAGTTTCTGGGGAGTGACAGCTACCCGCCCGCCAGAGATAGGCAGTCAATTAGGCTAATCAAAGTGCCGCTTGTGGGCACTCCTCACATGCCAGCTGGACTTCCCAGTCAGCGAACAGGCCCCCTGATGTGGCTGAAACCCATAGCTGGGAGGCTGGCGACCTCGCAGCAACAGGCTGGAAGGGGCGAGAGGTGCTTCCTGCAAAGCAGCCGAGCGTTGATCCACTGGGCTATGAGGGCCACGGGCTAAAGGCCTGCTCGGGTCTGCAAACAAAAACCTGACCCATGCCCGACAGAACCACATCTGACCCGAGCCCGACCCGGCCCTAGTCCTGCCATTTTTCCCTGCACCCGACCCGACCTGACTGGACCATCAGTTAACTTACCTTCCATTTTCTTGCTGATCTGCACAATCTTAAAATAACTGAAACAAAACCACCTTTCTAGTCAAATAATTACATTAACGGTGGAGCCAGTTACCTGTGATAGAGCGTGTCCAACCCGGCCCGACCCGGGCCCGAATGCCAGACCCGGAAGTACAACCCGGCCTGACCCGAACCCGACACATGTCAACGGGTCCCGTCGGGTTCGGGTCGGGTAGCAGGCCTTTACCAAAGGCCATCCCATGGAGGGATCCCCCTCTGCAATGATTGCCTGGTGGCTGTGAGCACTGTTTATTTAGTAGATTGTTCAATTCAACAGAGGCGCCCTCACAGTCTCCGACCTGTCTCAGCAGCGACCACCTCTCCCGGTGGGGCTGCCAAGAAGACCCTAGAACTGCAGGCCCTCTGATTGGGCCTGCAGCAACAAGAGCCCGTCTGCTGTCCTTAATTGGATGGCCTGTTAGGAGGCAACCTCGCAAAAGGTTGCTGAGCCGCTAACACTGCCAACAAGTGCAGATTCAGAACCCCCATTTGCTCCCTACGTCGGGGTCCCAAAGAGGAGATCTAGCCTGCAATCTCTCTTAAAAAATACTACGAAATTACCCCTGGCACTGTCCACATTCAGTAGATAAATGTAATGTTTGTTTCTATATACAAGGTGGCAATGTAGCTGGGAAGCAATCATTTGGAACTTGCTCCACAGAGCCACACAGAGCATCTTTGTGGGATTTTCCTTCTCACAAAGCCTTTTAATTTCAATTCCCAGTTCAAATGAATTGGAATTCGGGCAGAACCAGGATTCAACCTATATCCCTGCACACCCCCACACCAACCACCCCGCCCCCCCCCCCCCCCCCCCCACACACCCCGTGCAACTGGGAGCAATTGTGACCGATTTCGTCTCCAAGCTCAGGAATTTCCGGGTCGTAACTCTCAGGCACTTATTTATTTTTGGGTTAACAGATCTTAAGTAATTTAAGCACAAGTATTTCTCCATTTTATTTGCCAAGTATCATAATTCTAAATCAGTACGTTAACACTTTTATGTTAATGATGTTTAATTGTATTCAGGTGGTGGGCTTTCATTGGGGATTCACTCATGCCCCTATAAATAAGAACAGTACGTCTGTGCCCGGGTGTGCCTGGAGAGGGAGCACGCTGTGTCCGCCGATATAATTCAGGCCTTCTGCGATCGGTGAGCACCAGGGTGGGGGGAGGGGACTGGAGAGCATCATCACCCCAAGGAATGTCACTTTAATCTGATTAGCTAAGATCCCTTTAAAGTTTTGCAGTGTTTTCTTGCTGTTACTGTATATTAATGGTGCCCCTTTCAGAGGGAGCACTCAGTTCCTCTTTATTGACAACCTTTTGGTTGGATCCAAAGAGATCTAAATAGGAACAGACTGAAACTGTGGTTGTTGGATTAAGAGGCGCATGCTTGTAATGTGTAACTCTGTAAATAAATGCTTATAATAGTGTATAAAAGATTGGCTCCAGTTCTATCCATCACCAACTGGCTTTATGGAGTCTAACATTTAAGCCATATTAAATTGACATGCTTACAATTTAAATGAGCAACATTTGTGTGTGTGGTCCATGCATGATATTGTCAGTAACAATATTGGAATGCAACAAATGCATTGGCCATCATTCTAAGCTTTTAACAGGTTGGCACTGGGCCATGAGCCAGCTTGGAAGAATGACCTTTCACCTCTGGGACCTGTGCTCAAATGTAGCCTAGAATGATGGAGTGAAACATTGGGGTAGAATTCTGTTCTCATCGCCAAAGCAGTGACCTGGCAGAGCCTATTGGCCTCCAGTGGGGGGTAGAATCCACCCTGATTTTCATCCCATTGAACTCAATTAAATTAATTGAAATGACTCCTCCTTCCTCACTTACCTCACTGGGGACAGTTTCTGTAGAGGTAGTGAAGGTAAAAAAAATGTTCTCCTTCCAAGTTATTAGCAGTTGCATTAAGATAACATAATGGCAGGTGGCAGTAACATTATTAGCAGTGCAAAGGATCTGTTATCACTCAGATGTGCTGGAAACTGGCACTTCACTGTCACGGGGCCTTTTGATACAAGATCTCAAGCCACAAATTACACTGTGCGTGACTAGTGCAGAAAACCATGTGGGATGATTATTAATGCAAAAACTTGTGGCAAAAACAATTTAGCTGCAGCATATGAGCTGGGCACTGTTTGTAGACATCTGCATGCTTGAGGTAATGCTAAGCAGAAACTTCTAAATTTCTTCAAAAATGTGAATGCAGCTATCTCTTGAATGGAAGGAAGGCAGCCTGTCCAAAGGTGAAATAAAAAGGTGTTTGGCAGAGTAGTTGGCAATTCAGAATAGTTATCATTAATCAACTAGAAGGATATGTTGATGGGGTGAGATGAAGTAAAGTGGGAGGAGGCTCCTGTGGAGCATAAGCATGGCATGGACCAGTTGGGCCAAATGGCCTGTTTCTGTGTTTTACATTCTGTGTAATTCAATTCAAACTACATGGAGGGAGAGAGAGAGAGTGAGATCATCATGATTGTCAAATGATTCTCAGGAATCTAGGACGGAGTCACAGTCTCAGGAAAGCCAGTTGGCCATTTTGGACTGAGATAGGAGAAATTTCTGCACTCAGAGAGTTGTGAATCTTTGGAATTCTCTACCCCAGAGACCAGTGGATGTTCAGACGCTGAGTATATTCAAGAAAGAGGTCGATAGATTTTTGGACATTAGGGATATGGTGATAGTGGAATTGAGGTAGATCAACTATGGTCTTGTTGAATGGCGGAGCAGTCTTGAAGGGCCAAATGGTCTACTCCTGCTTTTATTTCCTATGTGCTTATGTTATGTTCTTATTCAGAGGACGGCTGCTCAAGTGGGGTAACAGGTTTCAACAGTTGGATTTTCAGGTCATGAGATCCAACAGCTTTTTACTTTCCCATGTTCTTTCTCTTCAAATAAACCTTTGACCCATGGTCCGACAGTGTAGCATTTAGCTAATTCCAAGCTCCATGCTTGATCGTAATTCATCATTAAAAATACACGCCCAGAATTTCCCAGCTATTCCCCGATTTCTTTGCCGTGACGTCAGTTGAGATTGGCCAAAACCCTTGGAGGAACTGAGCCATTTGCGGAATTTCTCTTCCTGCCAATTTTCCACTGAAGTTACGATAAATGACCAGGGAACCCCTGTGGAAATTCTATTGGGTCAATATCTCTCAATTATTGTTTAAATGCACCACCAAATGTAATGCTGAGCCACACTCATCTGGAACGTCCTTGATTCTGGCCGAGGTTATATAGAATTACATTGAATCTACAGCACAGAAATAGACTAGTCTGCCCACTGGTTCATGCCGATGTTTAAGCTCCAGACCCTACTTCATCGAACCCTCTCCGCATAACCTTCTTTCCTTTCTCCCTCATGTACTTATCCAGCTTTCCCTCAAATCTATCTACACTATTCGCTTCAACTACTCCCCATTCAACATTCTTACCACTCTTTGGGTAAAGAAGGTTTGGGGTGATTGAGCTGATCTCCGTCCTCCAACTGTGCAACTCTGAATGCAAACATTGACAGTGACCTCGATAACAGGGCCTGGAGCTGGGGGGCATCACACCCAAACTCCACTCTATCCTGGAACCATAGAATCAAAGAATGGTTACAGCACAGAAGGAGGCCACTCGGCCCATCGTATCCCTGCCGGCTCTCCGCAAGAGCAACTCACTTAGTCCCACTCCCCCACATTTTCCCGCAGCCCTGCAATTTTTCTTTCTGTTCAGATAATTATCCAATTCTCTTTTGAATAATCCTCACCTGTCAGCACTTTCTTGCGCAGGTCACTGAATAGTATTCAGAGCGGGAACCCTGGCTGATCCTTAACCCAGTGTTGCTGTTGTCATACTGATCCTTCCACTCTGGTGGTCAGTTCATTCAGCAGAAACTGAGTCTCAGTCCTTTCAAACTCAATGCATTGATCTGTTATAAATTGAGGGAGTTTCAGCAAATTAGGCACATTTTCCACTTTAATGAGAGCCAGGACTTCCAGGCTTCTCTTTGTACCAATGCTGACCCAGCTAATTTTGCCAGGTCAGCCTGATTCTCATATTTTGATCGGGTCCCAGCAGAGAGAGGAAAACTGCTGCTGCAACCCTTGTGTACCTGCAGCAGCAGAAGCAGGGTCAGCTACCTTTGCAACAACTGAAGAGATGTCAGGTTTCAATTACAAGGGGACACGAGTTCAAAGTGAGAGGGGAAAAGTTTAGGGGGGATATGCGTGGAAAGTTCTTTACGCAGAGGGTGGTGGGTGCCTGGAACGCATTGCCAGCGGAGGTGGTAGACGCGGGCACGATAGCGTCTTTTAAGATGTATCTAGACAGATACATGAATGGGCAGGAAGTAAAGAGATACAGACCCTTAGAAAATAGGCGACATGTTTAGATAGAGGATTTGGATCGGCGTAGGCTTGGAGGGCCGAAGGGCCTGTTCCTGTGCTGTAATTTTCTTTGTTCTTTGTTCTTTGTTTTTGGTTACATGATCAAATTCTAGCAGGATTTGGAAGTGTGATCACTCAGGTTTCATGTAGAATTATACTATTGACATACTGGCATCCCTTGTGTCCAATATTGCTATTTGGGGGCAACACATTCACTGGCTGTGATAATTTATCCACTCAAGGTGTCAGCTGTATCTCAGCGGGCAGCACTCCCATCTCTGAGCTGGAGAGTCTGTGGGTTCAAGTCTCACTCCCAAGTCTTGAGCACATAATCCAGGCTGACACTCCAGTGCAGAGCTGAGGGAGTTCGGTATTGCCAGAGGTGCTGAATTTCAAATGAAATGTTAAACTGAGGCCCCGTCAGGCCTCCTAGGTGGACCTAAAGGATCCCAGACACTATTTGAAGAGCAGGGGAAGTTATCTTGGCGTCCTGGCCAATATTTATACTTCAACCAACATCACAAGAACAGATTATCTGATCATTCTCACATTGCTATTTGTGGAACATTGCTCCGTGCAAAATTAACTGCTGTAGTTGCTACACTATAACAGTTGACTATCCTTCAAAAGTACTTCATTGGCTGTCAAGTACTTTGGAATATCCTGATATTATGAAAGGCACTATATAAATGTAAGGCTTTTTTCTTTCTTTGTCTGCTGAAATATCCCACCAATCCCAACAGACTTGTAAGGAAAGTTATAGCTCATGGAATAAACGGGACAGTGGCAACATGGATACAGAATTGGCTGAGTGACAGGATGTAGTGGCTAATGGATGTTTTTCGGGCTGGAAGAAGGTTTGTAGTGGCGTTCCCCAGGGGTCAGTGGTGGGACCCTTGCTTTTCCTGCTATATATTAATGACCTAGACATTAGTGTGCAGGTCACAATTTCAAAGTTTGTGGATAATACGAAACTTGGAAGCATTGTGAAATGTGAAGAGGATAGTGTAGACAAGTTGGTGGATTGGGCGACCGGGTGACAGATGAAGTTCAATGCGGAGAAATGTGAAGTGATACATTTTGGTAGGAAGATCATGGAAAGACAATATAAAATAAAGGGTACAATTCTAAAGGAGGTGCAGTAGCAGAGGGACCTGGGTATATAAGTGCATAAGTCATTGAAGGTGGCAGGACAGGTTGAGAGAGCGGATAATATAGCAAACAGTATCCTGGGCTTTATTAATAGGAGCATAGCATGCAAGAGCAGGGAGGTTATGTTGAATTTGTGTAAGACACTAGTTTGGCCTCAGCTGGAGTAGTGCATCCAGTTCTGGGTGCCACATTTTCGGAAAGATGTGAAGGAATTGGAGAGAGTACAGAAAAGATTTATGCGAATGGATCCAGGGATGAGGAACCTCAGTTATGAAGATAGATTGGAGAAGTTGGGATTGTTTTCCTTGGAGAAGAGAAGGCTGAGAGGAGATTGGATAGAGGTATTCAAAATCATGAAGGGTCTGGACAGAGTAGAGTCATAGGATCAATTATAGCACAGAAGGAGGCCATTAAGCCCATCGAGTCCATGCCAGCTCTCCACGGGGCTATTCAGTCCATGCCAGCTCTCCATGGGGCTATTCAGTCAGGTCCACTCCCCTGCTCGATCTCTGTAGCCCTGCAAGTCTATTTCCTTCAGTTGGCCATCCAGTTTCCTTTTGGTGATTAGGTGCATCGTAGGTAGGAAGGTAAGTTGTCAAGAGGACATTAAAAGTCTACAAAGGGATATAAATAGGTTAAGTAAATGGGCAAAATTTTGGCAGATGCAGTATAATGTGGGAAAATGTGAACTTGTCCACTTTGGCAAGAAGAATGGAAAAGTAGAATATTATTTAAATGGATAGACTGCAGAGCTCTACGGTACAGAGGGACCTGGGTGTCCCAATACATGAATCACAAAAAGTTAGTATGCAGGTACAGCAAGTGCTTAGGAAGGCAAATGGAAATGTTCTTGTTTATTGCAAGGGGAAAAGAATATAAAAGTAGGGAAGTTTTGCTACAGCTGTACAGGGCCTTAGAGAGACCACATCTGGAGTAGTGTCCAGTTTTGGGTTCCTTACTTACGAAAGGATAAGATTGTATTAGAAGCAGAGAAGTTTCACTTGACTGATTCCTGGGATGAAGGGAAAGGAAAGGAAACCTTATGAGGAAAGGTTGAACGGGTTGGGCCTATACCCAATGGAGTTTAGAAGAATGAGAGGTAATCTTATTAAAATATGTAAGATCCTGAGGGGATTTGACAGGGTGGATACTGGAAGGTTGTTTCCACTTATGGGCGAGACTAGAGCTAGAGGACACAGCTTAAAAATAAGGAGTCTCCCATTTAAGATGGAGATGAGGATAATTTTCTTTCTCTTAGAGAGTAGAGGGTTGTTAGTCTGTGGAATTTGCTTCCTCAGAGAGCAGTAGAGACTGGGTCATTGAATATATTCAAGGCTGAGTTAGATGGATTCTTGACAGGCAAGGGAGAAACTGTTCCCACTCATGAAAGGATCCAGAACGAGAGGGCACAGGTTTAAAGTAATTGGTAAAAGAAGAAAAGTATCATGAGGAAAAACTTTTTCACGCAGAGAGTGATTAAGGTCTGGAATGCGCTGCCTGAGAACGTGGTGGAGGCAAGTTCAATTGAAGCATTCAAAAGGGAATTAGACTGTTACGTAAAAAGGAAGAATGTGAAGGTTTACAGAGACAAGGCAGGGGAGTGACACTAGGTGAAATGCTCATTAGGAGAGCTGGTGCAGACACGACGGGCCGAATGGCCTCCTCCTGCTCTATAATAATTCTGTAATTCTGTGATTCAATGGCAAAAACCAGCAGGGAGCTGATAGCTGAAATTATGCCCCAAAACTGCCCAGCATGACTCATGCAGAAGATTAGTCCCAGATAGTCAATCGATGTGTAAAATCGAACATGGAGTGGATGAGCTCCAATTCGAAATGATGAAGGCCTCATCTAGCCCAAAACATCCATTAAGTTTGAATAACCTCCAAAGTTACATTGGCATGGACTGAATTCTGATTTGCTGGAATATTTGTTTCACAAGAAATGATTTTGCTGGTGTTAGGATTAGGGTTAGGGAACATGAAGGACACTAAGGAACAATAAAGATCAGTTTAAATGTTGCTTTGTAAATGGCAACTACTGGTGACATCTTTAAAAACTATGATGGTCTTAAAAGGATTCTAAAATTTCCTAAACATCAAATCAGATATAAAGTCACAAGATAGTGGCTCCTAGGGGCTTTACGAATCAAAATTTGATATAAGTCTTCAGCAAAGATCTGAGACTTCCTTCAGAGCAGAAGATAGTTTTTGCTTTTTAATGACTGAAGCAATCAGAAACCCAGCAGCAACGCAGTTCACCAATGTCGTTCAGCTTCCAAGCTTGTACAGTTATGCACCATTCCTACTAAGAACATCTGGAAAGTCAATGTCCCTTTTAAACAACACCTGCAGCTAGAGATGAAAATAGACCCAGTGGTAGAACCAAAGTTGCACACTGAGAAATGTTTGAGGGATGGAATAAGACAGAGACAGTTGTGTTACAGGAGGACTGTACTGTGAAACTCCCAATGATGTTCAATACAAAATTCACTGAAAGAAAGACTTTCATTTATATAGCACCTTTCACAACTATAGGATCCCAAAGCCCTTTAGAGGCAATGAAGTACTTCTGAAGTGTAGTCACTGTTGTAATGTAGGAAATGTGCCAGCCAATTTGCACACAGTCAGCTCCTATAAACAGCAATGACAAAATAATCTGTTTTTCTGATGTCTATTGGGGGGATAAATATTGGCCAGGACACTGAGGAGAACTCCACTGCTCTTCTTCAAAACAGTGTCATGGGATCTTTTGTGTCCACCTAAGAGGAAAGACAGGACCTTGGTTCAATTGTTCATTTGAAAGACTGAATACTGCATTGGATTTCTGTGCTCAAGGTCTGGACTTGAACCCATAACCATCTGACTCAGAGGCAAGAGTTCCAACCACTGAACCATGGCTGACTCATGTCAATACAAGCTGACACTTCTGATAAATGAAGGGAAAACCAGGGGCAGAATTTTCATTTGGCTGTGGAGGCAGGGCCAGAGACAGACGGGCCCACAATTTCCCAGTATCAACTGGAGTGCCAGTCTCCCACCATGATCCTGCCTCCGGGCAATTTTCATGGAGGTAGGATGGAGGGCTACCCTCCCGCAAAGCAGCAAGTAGTGCATTAGGCCAAGTAAAGTGCATATTGAGGCCACTCTGCACATGCCGAGCAGTATTTTCCAGTTGACGTGCTGAGGCTGAAACACGGCCGAGGGATGGAGCTGGCCTCCCAGCGGCAGACTGGGGGCGAGTGAACAGCAGTTCTCCATCCAGCTTGGAAACCCCCACACCCCTTTACCCACCACAGACATAGGGCCACAGTGGCTGCCGCTGGCTGTCCAGTGGGGGCTTGCTCCTCCACAATGATTGCCTGGCAGTTATGCCCTCTTTGATTTGAAAAATTTGTACATGCTCCTCTCTTTCTCCTACCTATATCGACAGTACCACCTGTGACAGTGGGGCTGCCAATCTCTCAATGCTGGAGGGCCTTGAGAGCCCTCCCGACATCTTTAATCGGACGGGTCTCCCGGAGGCAGCCAATTAATTGGTTGCCTCCTCAAGAATCACTCTCTGAGTCCCAGGGCTGGCATGCATTTCCTCCCAATGGTGGGAGCAGCACCCACAAAGAAAAATCCAGCCCCATGTCTAGTTCAGGTCAAGGTGAAATTGTTGGACTCTTAATAGTGATTTATAAAAAGATTGCATTCTTTTGTAGGATACGAGGCTGATTTAATGCCAACTGCACACTTTGAGGGAAGGAAAAATGGATCATTATTTTTCAACAAAGCCCATTTTACATTGAAATGTCTTCTGTTGATGTGAGTGAGTGTGGTCAGGTGTGGTAGGACCAAACTCAGGTGTGGTAAAACTAAACTCAGGTGTGGCAGGGCCAAACTCAGGTGTGGTAAAACCAAACTCAGGTGTGGTAGAACCAAACTCAGGTGTGGTAAAACCAAACTCAGGTGTGGCAGGACCAAACTCAGGTGTGGTAAAACCAAACTCAGGTGTGGTAGAACCAAACTCAGGTGTGGTAAAACCAAACTCAGGTGTGGCAGAACCAAACTCAGGTGTGGTAAAACCAAACTCAGGTGTGGTAGGACCAAACTCAAGTGTGGTAGAACCAAACTCAGGTGTGGCAGGACCAAACTCAGGTGTGGTAAAACCAAACTCAGGTGTGGTAGGACCAAACTCAAGTGTGGTAAAACCAAACTCAGGTGTGGTAGAACCAAACTCAGGTGTGGTAAAACCAAACTCAGGTGTGGCAGAACCAAACTCAGGTGTGGTAGGACCAAACTCAGGTGTGGTAGAACCAAACTCAGGTGTGGTAGGACCAAACTCAAGTGTGGTAAAACCAAACTCAGGTGTGGTAGGACCAAACTCAAGTGTGGTAGAACCAAACTCAGGTGTGGTAGGACCAAACTCAGGTGTGGTAAGACCAAACTCAGGTGTGGTAAAACCAAACCCAGGTGTGGTAGGACCAAACTCAAGTGTGGTAAAACCAAACTCAGGTGTGGTAGAACCAAACTCAGGTGTGGCAGGACCAAACTCAGGTGTGGTAAAACCAAACTCAGGTGTGGCAGGACCAAACTCAGGTGTGGTAGGACCACACTCAAGTGTGGTAAAACCAAACTCAGGTGTGGTAAAACCAAACTCAGGTGTGGTAGAACCAAACTCAGGTGTGGTAAAACCAAACTCAGGTGTGGCAGAACCAAACTCAGGTGTGGTAGAACCAAACTCAGGTGTGGTAGGACCAAATTCAGGTGTGGTAAAACAAAACTCAGGTGTGGCAGGACCAAACTCAGGTGTGGTAAAACCAAACTCAGGTGTGGCAGGACCAAACTCAGGTGTGGTAAAACCAAACTCAGGTGTGGTAGGACCAAACTCAAGTGTGGTAAAACCAAACTCAGGTGTGGTAAAACCAAACTCAGGTGTGGTAGGACCAAACTCAAGTGTGGTAAAACCAAACTCAGGTGTGGTAGAACCATACTCAGGTGTGGTAGAACCAAACTCAGGTGTGGTAAAACCAAACTCAGGTGTGGTAAAACCAAACTCAGGTGTGGCAGAACCAAACTCAGGTGTGGTAGGACCAAACTCAGGTGTGGTAAAACCAAACTCAGGTGTGGCAGAACCAAACTCAGGTGTGGTAAAACCAAACTCAGGTGTGATTGGCCCAAACTCAGAATGTGAAACCTTTCAATGATCAAATAGCTTGCTGAGAATTACTGTCCAAATGGTTAATAGGTGAGGTACTGATAGGTGGCTGGTGCTCTTGCAACAGGTGTCAGCTGCTTTAGAAGAGAGGGGAGAAAGCATGAGGCGAGGTGTAAAAAGATTTTAAGAAATTCTCGTCATGATTTGAAGATCTCGAGGCAGGGGTCCTCAGCATTAACTAATAATAACCCATCGTCACAGGTTGTGTCAATGTGAAAGCTCCATGCTTTGATTTTAAAAACTGTGCTAAAATTAAAAACACCTTAACGTAAGCTCTAATTAATATGCAAACACATGTAAATTAGAATATGTTCACATATTTTAAACGAGAGTTCTAACTTTTGTGAAGTTTTTTTTCCCAAAAAGTTGACATTTTTGTAAAATTTCATAACATAAATATCAAAATGTGAAGGAAATGTAAGGAAATCTGGTTTGGGTCATTTAGCAGGCAAATTCACTGGAAGATATTAGAAGAATATATTGATATACAGTGGGCTTTGGATGATTTTGAGTCATTTACAAGGCAGTAATCTAATCAGTAGATTAGACTCAACTGGCACAAACCACAAACCAGAATCCGTCTTAAATTCAGTTAGATGTGTCTGATACCATTTACTGTGTAATGGATAGAAAAGGAAATGAAATTTATGTTCATATTGATTTTCTTACTGTTTGTATGCAATCTGCTGGTGAAGTCACCTCAAAGAACAATGTGTATGAAGAGATTTACACAGAATTTACAGGACAGAAATGTCATTCTGCCCAATGGCCCAATCTGGTGTTTGTGCTGCACACAAGCCTCCTCCCACCCCACACACCACTCCCCCCCCACCTTCATTTAACCCTATGACCATAACATTCTATTCTTTGCTTCCTCATGTACTTATCTAGCTTTCCCTTAAATACATTGAAGCTATTGCCCTCAACTACTCCTTGTGGTAGGGAGTTTCGCATTCTCACCATTCTCTGGGTAAAGGTTCTTCTCCTGAACTCCCAATTGGGTTTATTAGTGGCTATTCTTATATTTACTTTTGGTCTCCCCCCACAAGTGGAACCATCTTCTCCACGTCTGCCATATCAAACCCATTCATAATCTCTATCACCTTTCTAATTAAATGCATATTGAGTGACATCATAGGATCTAGAGTGTTATATGGGAAGGAACAATTCCTTTGCTTGTGAAACTGAGTTCTTTACATAACGTGTCTAAAATGTCTCTATAAATAGGGGAAAGAAGAACGATCTGGTTATTTTCACACAAATTACATCAGAAAGGAATGAACAGACATTCTAGTATAACAGATGCCTGCCAGTAAGTTCCAAAGCCGTACTGCAACATTAGATCCTCAAATCATGAGGCACAGGAGTCAGGACCTGTAGCACTCACCCAGCCTAATGTTGTTTGTGTAGTATTATGGAATGGGTTTGGAATACAAAAAGAAAGATTTGAATTTGTATTGCGCCTTTCACAACTTCTAAAGTGCTTTACTCACAATTAAATACTTTTGAAGTGTTGAATTTACGGGGAAGCTGGGGGATATGGTGGTTATAGCTAAGTTGCCGTAACTTGTGTGAGATGGTTTTCTCACAGACCTAGTCAGTGCTTTTCCCCTCATAACTGATTTAATTTTATGCCTTATAAAGCACATATGTTCCCACCATCTTATCCAATATCAAAAGAAGTTTCCAGTTGGTTGCCATAGCAACTAGCTTATAACCACCAAATGCTGTTTGGCATGAAGAGTTTGATAGTCTTATGGTTATGGTACTGGTCTGATGAAGCAGGGATCATGAGATTAAATTTGTGGGCTGGCAGCAGAAAAGATGATCATGAAAGCTGCTGGATTGTTGGTTTGCTTATGTCCTTCAGGAAAGAAAGCCTGCGACCCCTCCTAGTCTAGCCTTCTTTTTTATTCATTTATGGGGTGTGGGCATCGTTGGCTAGGCCAGCATTTATTGCCCATCTCTAATTGCCCTTGAGAAGGTGGTGGTGCACTGCCTTCTTGAACCACTGCAGTCTTTGGGGTGTAGTTACACCCACAGTGCTGCTAGAAAGGGAGTTACAGGATTTTGACCCAGCAACAGTGAAGGAACGGGGATATAGTTCCAGGTCAGGATGGTGTGTGACTCAAAGGGGAACTTGCAGGTGCTGGTGTTCCCATTCAGCTGCTGCCCTTGTCCTTCTAGGTGGTAGAGGTCGCAGGTTTGGAAAGTGCTGTCGAAGGAGTCTTGGTGAGTTGCTGCAGTGCGTCTTGTATATGGTACAGACTGCTGCCACTATGCGTCGGCGGTGAAGGGAGTGAATGTTGAAGGTGGCGGTTGGGGTGCTCATCAAGTGGGCTGCTTTATCCTGGATGGGTCAAGCTTCTTGAGTGTTGATGGAGCTGCACCCATCAAGGCAAGTGGAGAGTATTCCATCACACTCCTGACTTGGACAGGCATTGGGGAGACAGCAGGTGAGCTATTCGCCACAGAATTCCCAGCCTCTGACCTGCTCTTGTAGCCACAGTATTTATGTGGCTGGTCCAGTTCAGTTTGTGGTCAATGGTAACCCCCCAGGATGTTGATAGTGGGAGATTCAGCAATGGTAATGCCATTGAACATCAAGGGGAGATGGTTAGATTTTCTCTTGTTTGAGATGATCATTGCCTGGCACTTGTGTGGCACAAATATTACTTGCCACTTATCAGCCCAAGCCTGGATATTGTCCAGGTCTTGCTGCATCTGGATATGGGCTGCTTCAGTATCTGAGGAGTCGTGAATGGTGCTGAACATTGTGCAATCATCAGTGAACATCCCCACTTCTGACCTTATGATGGAGGGAAGGTCATTGATGAAGCAGTTGAAGATGGTTGGACCTAGGACACTACCCTGAGGAACTCCTGCAGTGATGTCCTGGGACTGAGATGATTGACCTCCAACAACCACAACCATCTTCCTTTGTGCTTGGTATGATTCCAACCAGCGGGAAGTTTTCTCACTCCCATTGACCTCAGTTTTGCTAGGGCTCCTTGATGCCATACTCAGTCAAATGCTGCCTTGATGTCAAGGGCAGTCACTCTCACCTCACCTCTGGAGTTCAGCTCTTTTGTCGACATACAGGTGACTCAAGGCAAATAGGGATGGGCAATAAATATAGACCCCCCATCATGATGACAGGAATGCTGATTTTAACCCTATTTGCCCACCATAAACAGTGGCCGATTAAACTATAATCGGCTAAGCCTCCTCACCTTTAATCTCAATGTTAGGTTTCCTCATTTCAATGTCAGTGTTCAGCCTCCTCATTTTATTACTATAACAGACTGAAGATATCTAACATACTCTAGACAGAGTGAAAGTAAGGATTAAACGACAGACTATGAATTTACAGTCAATTTTGATTGTGTGTTTCCTCTTCCTCTCTTACCTCTTCATGTCTCTATTCTGATGCCTATTACCAAGACAAAGGGCCAATTTCACAAATATAGATTATCAACGAGGTGCAAACGTATTGAAGAACCTACTGAACAACCCGAGCTAGACAGCACACTTAATACTTTACAAGTTGGCACCTTTGTAATTAACTCCTATGGTGGTGTCATATGGTTTGAGATATTTGCCTGATATAGTTGAGTTGCCCTGGAGTCTCCAGAAAGTAAAGATTAAACTCCAGGACAGTGCTGCAAGAAAAATTATGGGGATTTTGTTTTTTTTTAAATGTGTGTGTATTTATCATTTTAATCTGAAATGACAGATAGTCTCTCAGTTTTCTGGCGCTTGTGACACTGCTGTAGTTCTAGAAGATTCTTTCCTTATCTGTCTTTTTTTTTTGCCTTTTCAAGGGAATTAAATCTTTTCTACAGTGCACCTCACAGAGAACTCAGATTTACAGCCACGACCCACAGGAATCATCCTGGTTGGGAGCAATATAATTTCCTAAATTGCTTCCATTGCTTTGAAATTACTTTCGTCTTATCTACTTTTTTTTGCAATAATGATTGGCGCAGAATAAAATAAAGTCTGCATTGTTGAAAGTCTAATTCTAGTCATGATCCACTATGTTGAACAATTCCTTATCCACAAAAATCTCTTAACATTTGCTGCAACTCCACTCAAAATCATGATTCAAATCCTAAGCCTCCAAGCAGACCTAACATTTTTTTTAATCATGTGTTAGGAGTGTTCATTCTGCAACATTCCTTGATTCAGGGATGGGATGTAAATGCGAATCCCTTTATGTTGCATGCAAGTCAGGGAATGGGGGTCTGATATACAGCGCACTCCATACATACAACCTAACACGGTCTAGCAAATTCCAGCCTGAGACTCAATTAACAGAGTTCGGATCAAGGCTGGGATGTTGGAGGAGGACTCTGTAATATAGAAAGCCAAAAAGAATAACTGCAAAATGGAAATCTCAAGCAGAGACATGAAAAGGAAGAAAAGGAAGACTTGCGTTTATATAGCGCCTCTCACAACCATGAGACATCCCAAAGCGCTTTACAGACAATGAAGAACTTTTGAAATGTAGTCACTGTTGTAATGTTGGAAAGGTGGCAGCTAATTTTTGCACAGCAAGATCGCACAAACAGCAATATGATAATCAGTTTCAGCAACGCTAATAAATATTATCGAAGACTCCGAAGATAGCTCCTTTGCTCTTCTTCGAAATATTGCCATGGCATCTTTTGCATCCACCTGAAAGGGCTGACTGGCCCTCGCTTGTAATATCTGATCCAAAAGATGGCACTTCTGACAGTGCAGCACTCCCTCAGAAGTGGAAGTGCTGGAAACATTTAGCAGGTCAGGTAGCATCTGTGAGGAGAACAAATGAATTCATGTTTCAGGTGTGGAAGCTTCGTTGAGGAGTAGATTTCAAAAGCAGAGAAGTTATGTTAATCTTACAGAGAACCTTAGTTCAATCACACTTAGTCTACTGTGCTCAGTTCTGGTCCCCATAATTACAAAAGGGATATAGAAACACTGGGGAAAGTGCAAATAAGATTTACAAGATGATACCAAAACTGAGAGCAAAGACTGAACAGGCTGGGGTTCCTTTCTCTAGGAAAGAGAAGACCGAGAGGCAACCGATACAGGTCTTTAAAATTATGAAAGGATTCAAAACAGTAGACATTGAGAAGATGGGCTGGAATTTTGAAAACAATGGCAGTCCGCCCCGTGCGGGCTGCATTTCATGGCAGTGCCGTGATAATAAGTGCGGCAGATCATTTAAATAGCAGGGACAGACCGCCCAACCCAATAACGTGGAGGAGGCGGGCGGTCCGTCCCCAGCAATTGGATGAGTTTGCCCCCATTCCCCCTTCTCCCGCACTGAAAAACTTACCTTTTCCCCCCTCGCCACCAGTGTTCTGCCTCAGATCCCCAGACGAGGATCCGAAGGCACGGGAGTGCTGGCCACTGGCACCAATATCGCACCAGGACAGAGTGAGAAGATAATTTATCCCTTTATTTAAATTAATTTACGTATTTAAATTTGGCTCCTGTCGCCGAGCGGCAGGGGGGCCGCCATGAGGCCTTGCCGCCGCCTGTAATATCGGGCCAGGCCTTCCCGGTGTCAGGCCCGTGGCGGGCCTCTCCAGGAGGCATTTTCTGGCCCTGCACAACCCCCCACCACCACCCCCCCCAACCCCCTGCCTTGACTCCCGATGGCGGGGGGTGGGGTCTGTAAAATACTGCTTGATGTTTCCATTTTTGGGGGAGTCCAAAACTAGGGGCCGTAAATATCAGGTTGTAGTGGTGATCTGCCCAAGGGGAGGGCCTCTGCTCATTTCTCCATGCTTCACGGTTCTGCACTTTCCTCTTCAGTTGCTCATAAGAGGCTCCCATTTTTTAACTTCCTTGAGAAATGAGCAATATGCCTAGGGAAAAAGTATATGAGGTGGTTTCCCATTGCCTTCCTCATGTGTGCTTTAAAGAAAACACAAGCCCTCTTCCTAAAGGATCCTCCACCCGTAAGCAGCCATGGTCCCTCGACGTTCTCACTCTTCCACCATCGCCACTGAAAATCTGCTGCTTCCACCCCACCGTTGGCCATGGCTCGTAACCCTGAGCATGGGACCCTTACCTGGGCCTGGGGTGACTCGCAAAAGGGCAGGAACGACTACCATCTGAGGTCTCGAATGACCCTGCTATCCTAATTATAAGATAATCAGTAATAAATCCAATATGGAATTCAGGAGAAACTTCTTTATTGAGAGTGGTGAGAATGTGGAACTTACTATCACAGGAAATGATTGAGATGAATAGCATAGATGCCTTTGAGAGGAAGCTAGATCGGTACTTAAGGGAAAATGGTATATGCTGATAGGGTGAGATGAAATAAGGTGGGAGGGACATAAACACGGAGTACAGCAGTTGGGCCATATGGCCTGTTTCTGAGTTTTAGAATTCCACATAATTCTATGTAAAACTATGATTGAAAGCTTAATGATGAATACTAACACATACAATGCTGTTAAACCGTATTTGTTAAGTGTATGGACAACGTCAAAAAGGAATAATGGGATTACCTCAGCTAGGTGCAAAATTTAGAGTTAGGCGCTCGTAGTTTGAGTGCTACGATAGTCTTTAGTCCTCCAAAGTGGTGAGCACGGCAGGCGTGCACACCTCCGAGCGAGTTACACCAGATGCCATATTGGTGACGGCATTAGCTTGTGTGCAGTGAATGCCCACCGGATGTATGCAGAGTAGACAGATTATTACGTCAATCAGCATGTAATGCTGACTTAACACCAGCGCTGCCATTTTGGAGCTCAACACTCCAACTAATGCCATCTCCTTTATCACACATGGCTGAGCACGCATTCAGAAGCAGGAACGAGCCCCCCTCTGTCCCCCTCCAACACTACCACCACTATTTAACAGGTCTATCGACTACTTTCAGATTTCTACTGGCTGTTTCTATGATTAAACAAGTCATTGGTACTTTCTAGAGTTGTTTAAAGTTGAAACATTCTACAGGGAGTGGTGTGGCAGGTGCTGAAGGACTCGGTCTGACCGCAAGGCTTCTTCACAATCTGCCAGACATCGGTGCATTAGTCGGCATTCCCCTTGGAATACAGCATGACTTGGAGAATTAACAGAGGCCATGCAGAGTGTTACCAGCTGCTAGAAGAGGGAGGAAGAGACGGGCTCTCAGCACTAGACCATGCCCACCCAGAGTGTTGAGTCAGCAATTCTCCAACCTGAACCTCAGCAAGGAACAATGTACGAGATGTCTGCTGTTCAGTAAGGACGCCCTCACTGAAATCTGCTATCTGCTGCAGAGCAGGGCAAGGACCACATTGCCTGTGGCTGCTTAGGTGACCGTGGACATAAACTTTATGCATCTGGCTCTTCCAAGCTGGAGATGGAGATATTTGCAACATCTCAAAGTTTGCTGTCCATTGTTGTGTAAGGGAAGCAACTGAGGCTCTTTATTCAAAGAAAGCAGATAGAGTGAACACACGATTTCAAGAGAATTGCATGATGCAGAGTGTTTTGAAACTGCAATTGCATTGTATGGTGTATACTTTAGAGGCTGCTGTAGAACACACATGCTAGCAAAGTGAAATTAAAGCAGACAGAATAAAAAGAGAAGCCTTTGTGTTCAGCTGCTGCAGTCTTTGTCTCTCTCTCTCTCTGTCTCTGCCTCATATCCATACCAAACTTGGCTAAACTTCACTCAAGTCCTGAGGTGTCATCACACAGGTGCCATTGACTGCATGCACATTGCATTACAGTCGCCATGTCCACTCTGAGATGAACTGCAACCCAAAATACTTCACCCCCCTCAATGTCCAGCTGGTATGTGAGCGTATACAGGGAATATTGCAGGTTAATGCCCTGTATCCTGGCAGCAGTCATGATGCCTTCATTCTGTGGCAGTCTGATGGCCAGCTGCATTCCAGCCACTAAGGCAAACTAACGGGTGGCTACTGGGTGAAAAGGACTATCCACTGACAACACAGCTGGTGACTCTGGGGCATGACCCACAAACACATGCCCAGCTTGCATGCAACGGAAGGCGTGCTGTCACACAAAATGTGATAAAGCAGACCGTTGGTGTGCTGAAATAACACTTCTGCTGTCTGGACCACTCTGGAGGAGTCCTGCAGTACTCAGCAGAGTGGATGTTAAGATTGTGATGGTCTTCTGCATGCTGCATGTTATTGCCATTATGAAGGGACAGCCCGTGTCACTCGCTTTACGGCAAGCAGCTGAGGAGCAGGAGGAAGAGGTCGCGGAGAGGAGGAGGGAACCTAGACTGCCCTTTCTGGTCGGGCTATCCATGAACAACTTCCCTGTCTGCGATACCAGTAAATGCAACACCAATTCTCCATTACAACATTCGACTGCAATTCCACCAATGCTCCATTCAGCAACCTTACTTTCCCTCTGTCCCTGTGTCTGCTTGGCCACTATGTAAAAATAAAAGCCAGCACAAAATAAACATTCAAAAGCATACAAACATCAGCTCAAACCTCTGGTGCACAACCCAACTAATGCGCAGTATGCCTACTCCAGGGAACTGGCACCTGTGCTAGCTACCCTTGTCCCCTGCTCTGGCTGCAGGCCACTCGTGCCAGGTATCTCTAGGCTACTGTCTAAATTATGTACAGTGTTAGTATATGAGCTGGTGGCTGCACTTGATATCGAGTGACAGTGGCATCTTCATCATCACTATCTTCTTGCTTTTCCACTTATTCCTTCACTGCCTGAGCAGGGTATCTGAAAGGAGAAAGGCACAAGGGTAAGTTTGTGGTGAGCAGAGAGGGGAAATGTAAGAGGCGAATGCTTACACCATCTGCTGCTTGCAAATCAGAAGTAAGTGTGGGATGAGGGGCAAGAGGGATAGGAGAGGGAGGATTAGGTATAAGGACACCATCATCTTCTATCGCTTCAGCCCCGCTGCTGGCCACAGCCTCAGCAGTGGCTGCTCCAATGATGGCAAGCACTGCCTCCTCCATGGGGGTAAGGACATACAGCCATGCCTGTCCCCCACCTGTTAGCACCTGCTGCCTCCAGATGTGTGCCAAATTGTCCTGCAAGAGAGAGCCTAGTGAGGTTGGTGCAATCTGTTTGGGTGACTTGGATGTCATGGTTGAATAGCTATAAGTGTGCGCAAGCTGGGAGATGTGTGTGTTAGGCTTGGAACAGTGCTATGTGTGTGAGGGTGAGGTGAAACTTTGAATGTTAGGTATGTGATCTGATTGAAAGAGATTGTTGGTGGGTGATTGATGAGTGCATGGAGCAGTGTGTGAAACTAGTGGTGCATTTGGTGGGATTTGATATTTGAAGATGGTTTCACTGTCCTTGACCACTCATGTGAGGACACTGAACTTTCTGCAGCACTGAATCTAGTTCCTCCGGGCTTGACTCCTGAAATTGACTGCCAGGGCTGTCATACAAACATATGAATTAGGAGCAGGAGTAGGCCACTCGGCCCCTCGAGCCTGCTCCGCCATTCAATAAGATCATGGCTGATCTGATTGTAACCTCGACTCCACATTCCCGCCTACTGTCAATAACCTTTCACCCCCTTGCTTATCAAGAATCTATCTCCCTCTACCTTAAAAATATTTCAAGACTCTGCTTCCACTGCCTTTGAGAAAGAGAGCGCCAAAGACTCACAACCCTCTGACAGGAAAAGTTTCTCCTCATCTCTGTCTTAAATGGGCGACCCCTTAATTTTAAACAGTAACCCCTGGTCCGAGATTCTCCGACAAGGGGGAACATCCTTTCCACATCCACCCTGTCAAGACCCCTCATGATCTTATATGTTTCAATCAAGTCGCCTCTTACTCTTCTAGATTCCAGTGGATACAAGCCTAGCTTGTCCAACCTTTCCTTATAAGGAAATCGCCCATTCCAGGTATTCGTCTAGTAAACCTTCTCTGAACTGCTTCCAATGCAAAATGTTTCCACTACCCACTGAGCATTTGTCTGAATGACCTCCTGGCCTCCTGTGGATACAGCACGTCTCTCCTCCTCTGCACCTCCTCGACCAAGGCCTCCATTGCAGTGTTGGAAAATCTTGGAGACCACGCTCTCCCAGCAGTACCTCTTTTTGCACATAAGCATGAGTTCCGCAAACACTTTAGACACCTACTCCAGTCCCAATGTCTTTCTTCTTTGGCCTCCTTGTCTCGAGAGACAATGGGTAAGCGCCTAGAGGTGGTCAGTGGTTTGTGGAGCAGCACTTGGTGTGGCTATAAAGGCCAATTCCAGAGTGAAAGACTCTTCCACAGGCTGCAGATAAAATTGGTTGTCAGGGCTGTTACACAGTTGGCTCTCTCCTTGCACTTCTGTCTTTTTTCCTGCCAACTGCTAAGCCTCTTCAACTCGCCACTCTTTAGCCCCGCCTTTATGGCTGTCCGCCAGCTCTGGCTATCACAGGCAACTGACTCCCAAGACTTGTGGTCAATGTCACAATGTCACAGCCCCTATGTACCTCCCCTTTAAGAGGTGGTAGGCGGGCTAAGTAATGCAGCCAAGTTTTAATTGGTGTGAGCCTCATGGGTTGGGCGTGCAGCCACTCAACAGTGTGGTTAACGCTGGCTGCACGCTACCATATTATAATTAGCAGGCAGCATGAAGTTGGTGTGCTTCCTGTATCAGAAGCAATGGGTGCAGGTGAGTCCTGCATTGTGACTTCCCCACCCATTTAAGGGGTTTATCGAATTCAGCCTCTACTAAATCCTACTAACGACCCAATTACGTTCCCTGTGTTTGCCTTATAAAAGACCATTTCTACTGGAGGAATAGAAAATAAATAGAAATCGAAGACACATTCAATCTACCCCAAACTCATTCCTGTTAATTGAACATTTGATGTATAAATATCTGTTAAGGTAACAGAATCTGCCTGCATGGAATACATATTTTGCCATGGTAACACAGCTTTAATTGCACAGTTAGCTTGTAAATCACATCCTGCCCAGCTGCTCAGTTAAGTAATTTTAACTTTCTAACATGATATACTGTGAACAAATGATGTCGCTGGGAAGAAATAATGTATTTTTAACAAAGAAGTCCCAGGACTTGAGAAATTGCACCTGTCTGTCAGTGTATCATTATGCTTTTAATGGTTTTACATATATATTCAATCAAGAATTGACTTGGAAACTTAACTCAGGGCAACAAATGCAAAATAATATTTTGTCAGCTCAAAGTGTCTTTTCCCAGGTATTCATCCTGCTTCTGGTTTCTTCCTCACACAATTTCAGGTACACATGCTCTCTGCCATCTCTTTCTCTGACATATTTAGTGAGGCAGAGAAATCTTCCACAATGTTAGTTGTAATGTTCTGTTTTTTCGAGTGTTGCATTTTAGCCAGCAGCAGCATTCAATATGATCAACTCTTCCAAACGAGAAACAATTTTGGAAACAATGTTGGGGCTGTAATCATTGGAATTTAGAAGAATGAGAGGTGACCTTATTGAAACATATAAGATTCTGAGGGGGCTCGACAGGGTAGATGTTCAGAGGATATTGGGAATCTAGAACTAGGGGGAACAGTTTCAAAATAAGGGGTCTCCCATTTAAGACGGAGATGAGGAGGAATTTCTTCTCCCAGAGAGTTGTTAATCTTTGGAATTCACTTCACCAGAGAGCAGTGGAGACTGGGTCATTGAATATATTCAAGGTTGAGTTTGACAGAATTTTGATCTTCAAGGGAGTCAAGGGTTATGGGGGGGCAGGCAGGAAAGTGGAGTTAAAGCCACAGTCAGATCAGTCATGATCTTATTGAATGGTGGAGCAGGCTGGAGGGGCCAAATGGCCTACTCCTGCTCCTATTTCTTATGTTCTTATGTTTGTTCTTATATTCAGTGGGTAGGCCATTTTCTTCCTCTTGTCACCAATTTCATAACTCCAAGGCCCCCCCCTCTTCCATGTGTCTCTGAGATTCCAACCTCATGACTGGACCTTCAAGATCATTCTCCTGACTTCATCTCTGACATATCTCCACCTGCTTGTTGTATCTCTCCCTGGCCCCTTGATAGCTCCAAGATTTCCCTACTCTGTCCGCCTCTCCAAGCTCCCCTAATCCTCTCCATCTCTTAAAGGCTGCAGTTTTAGTGTCGACATCTATCAAATTCACAGCACTCTACTCCCTGGTTCAGACGCACAGATAAGAGTATTTCTACTCTCATTAGATTCAGAAGCCTGATTATAAAGTTTTCAGAGGATTGCTGCTGCCATTTTAAAACAAAGTTTATACCACAGCAAAGTATTATTGCACTGCCATTTGTTGTGAGGTTACTTACCGGAGACAGGCTTCACAACTTTTGCTCTAACATAACCAGAAGTCAGGTCACCAATCTATCCCCTAAATTACATGCTACACAGCTATCTCGACTACACTTCTTCACACCCTGCCTCCTGTAAGGACTCCATTCCATTATCCCAGTTTCTCCGTCTCCAACGCATTTGCTCTGATGATGCAACCATCCACGACAGCAGTTCTCAACTGAGGATTCCCCCCACTGTGGTTGACAGGGCCCTCAACCAGGTCCGGCCCATTTCCCGCACCTCTACCCTCACCCTTTCCCCTCCCTCCCAGAACCATGACAGGGTTCCCCTAGTCCTCACTTTCCACCCCACCAGCCTCCACATCTAAAGGGTCATCCTTCGCCATTTCCGCCACATCCAGCGTGATGCCACTACCAAATGCATCTTCTCCCTCCCCTCCCCTGTCAGCATTCCGAAGAGATCATTCCCTCTGCGGCACCCTGGTCCACTCCTCCATTACCCCCACCACCTCATCCCCTTCCCACGACACTTTCCCATGACACCCTCCCATGCAATCACAGGAGGTGTAATACCTGCCCATTTATCTCCTCTCTCCTTATTTTCCAAGGCCCCAAACACTCCTTTCAGGTGAAGCAGCGATTTACTTGTACTTCTTTCAACTTAGCATACTGCATTTGTTGCTCACAATGTGGTCTCCTCTACATAAGAGAGACCAAACGCAGATTGGGTGACCACTTTGCGGAATACCTCCGCTCAGTTTGAAAGCATGACCCCGAGATTCCGGTTGCTGGCCATTTCAACACACACTCCCTGCTCTCTGTCCTGGGATTGCTGCAGTGTTCCAGTGAACATCAACGCAAGCTTGAGGAACAGCATCTCATTTACCGATTAGGCACGCTACAGCCTGCTGAATTGAATATTGAGTTCAATAATTTCAGAGCATGACGAGCCCCCATTTTTATTTTTATTTTTCATTATTTTTTCTTTTTTCTCTTTTACTTTTTATTTGTTTATATTATTTTAGTTTGTTTAGTTTGTTTCTATTGTGCCTACCCACTTTTTTTTTTCCAGGTTTGTGCTTTGGGCCATGACTGTTCATTTTTCTGTCAATTAACACCCTCTCTGCACTAACACTTCGTCTTTCACCACACCACTAACATACCGTTTGCCTTTGCTCCATGACCTTCTGGTCAGTTATGCTCTGTGACACTCTGTCCAATCAACACCTTCTCTTTTGTTATCTCTTGCCCCACCCCCACTTTATTTGCTTAAAACCTGTTATATTTCTAATATTTGTCAGTTCTGACAAAGAGTCACTGACCTGAAATGTTAACTCTGCTTCTCTCTCCACAAATGCTGCCAGACCTGCTGAGTATTTCCAGCATTTCTTATTTTTATTTCAGATTTCCAGCATCTGCAGTAATTTGCTTTTATTTACCCTAAATTACATGGCCATGTTCATATTGATATATATGCAAACACTTTCACAT
Organism: Heterodontus francisci; assembly: GCF_036365525.1. Lineage (NCBI taxonomy): Eukaryota > Metazoa > Chordata > Chondrichthyes > Heterodontiformes > Heterodontidae > Heterodontus > Heterodontus francisci. Next base: position 41,826,280 of record NC_090405.1, on the reverse strand, counting down.
CAGTGCAAAAGTGGAGCAGAACTGCAGCTTGAGTTCCCCACCTACTCCATATGTTCCAGTCCACTCATGCTGCGCTTGGAGTTATGCACATATTGTGATTGATCTTGTAACATTAGAAAATATAGCTGAGTGGTTCTAGTAAAGTACAGGAAACCCAAAGGTCAAACCCTACCATTGCAAGCCAGAATCATGTACCTGAGTTTCTGGAATGGGGCTTGAACCCATGCCTCCTAAGTCAGGAAGAAAGAGTGCCAACCAGAGAGACACAGTTGACACCTCCCTTTGTAGCGTTTAGAGACATGTGGCAATATAAATCCCATTTAGATTGTCACAGCGTTAGCTAACAAATAACAACATATGAACATATGAATTAGGAGCAGGAGTAGGACACTCGGCCCCTCGAGCCTGCTTCACCATTCAATAAGTTCATGGCTGAACTGATTAGTCCACATTTCCACCTACCCCCGATAACCTCCCACCCCCTTGCTTATCAAGAATCTATCTACCTCTGCCTTAAAAATATTCAAAGACTCTGCTTTCACCTCCTCTTGAGGAAGAGAATTCCAAAGACTCACGCCCCTCTGAGAGAAAATTTTTTCTTCATCTCAGATGTCTGGCAGCATCTGTGGAGAGAGAAGCAGAGTTAACGTTTCAGGTCAGTGACCCTTCTTCAGAACTGGCAAATATTAGAAATGTAAAAGGTTATAAGCAAGTAAAGTGGGGGTGGGGCAAGAGATAACAAAGGAGAAGGTGTAGATAGTATTGTACACTGTTCTCCAGATATGGTCACACCAATGCCCTGTTTAGCTTAAATGGGTGACCCCTTGTTTTTAAACAGTGACTCCTAGTTCTAGATTCTCCCACAAGGGGAAACATCCTTTCCACATTCACCCTGTCAAGACCCCTCAGGATCTTATATGTTTCAATCAAGTCGCCTTTTACGCTTCTAAATTCCAGCGGATACAAGGGTAGCCTGTCCAATCTTTCCTCGTATAACAGCGCACCTATTACAGGTATTAGTCTAGTAAACCTTCTCTGTACTGCCTCCAATGCATTTACATCCTTCCTTAAATAAGGAAATAAAAACAAGAAATGCTGGAAACACTCAGCAGGTCTGGCAGCATCTGTGGAGAGAGAAGCAGAGTTAACGTTTCAGGTCAGTGACCCTTCTTCAGAACTGGCAAATATTAGAAATGTAAAAGGTTATAAGCAAGTAAAGTGGGGATGGGGCAAGAGATAACAAAGGAGAAGGTGTAGATAGTATTGTACACTGTTCTCCAGATATGGTCACACCAATGCCCTGTTTAGCTGAAGCATAACCTCCCTACTTTTGTATTCAATTCCCCTCATGATAAACGATAACATTCTATTAGCTTTCCTAATTACATGCTGTACCTGCATACTGACCTTTTGCAATTCATGCATGAGGACACCCAGATCCCTCTGCATCTCAGAGCTTTGCAATCTCTCACCATTTAGATAATATGCTTCTTTTTTATCCTTCCTGCCAAAGTGGACAATTTTACACTTTCCCACATTATACTCCATTTGCCAGGTCTTTGCCCACTCACTCAACCTATCTATATCCCCTTGTAGCCCCCTTATGTCCTCTTCACAAGTTACTTTCCTACCTATCTTTGTGTCATCAGCAAATTTAGCAACCATACCTTTGGTCCCTTCATCTAAGTCATTTATATAATTTGTAAAAGGTTGAGGGCCCAGCACAGATCCCTGTGGCACACCACTCATTACATCTTGCCAACCAGAAAATGACCCATTTATGCCTACTCTGCTTCCTGTTAGCTAGCCAATCTTATATCCATGCCAATATGTTACCCCCTACACCATGAGCTTTTATTTTCTGCAATAACCTTTGATGTGGCACCTTATCAAATGCCTTCTGGAAATCTAAGTACAATACATCCACTGATTTCCCCTTCATCCACAGCACATGTAACTCCCTCAAAGAACTCCAATATATTGGTTAAACATGATTTCCCTTTCACATATTGACTCTGCCTGATTACCTTGAACTTTTCTAAATGCCCTGCTATAATATCTTTTAATAATAATTTCTAACATTTTCCCTAAGACAAATGTTAAGCTAACTGGTTTGTAGTTTCCTGCTTTCTGTCTCCCTCCCTTTTTGAATAAAGGAGTTATATTCGTTATTTTCCAATCTAACGGAACCTTCCCTGAATCGAGGGAATTTTGAAAAATTAAGACTAACGCATCAACTACCTCAACAACCACTTATTTTAATACCCTAAGATGAAGTCCATCAGGACCCAGGGACTTGTCAGCCCGCAGCTCCAACAATTTGTTCAGTACCACTTCCCTGGTGATTGTAATTTTCTTGAGTTCCTCCCTCCCTTCCATTTCCTGACTTACAGCTAATACTGGGATGTTACTTGTATCCTCAATAGGGAAGACTGATGCAAAATATCTGTTCAATTCATCTGCCATCTCCTTATTATCCATTATTAATTCCCCAGTCTCATTTTCTACAGAACAAACACTCACTTTGTTAACTCTTTTCTTTTTTAAATGTCTATAGAAACTCTTACTAAATCCATTAGAGTTTGTGTTCAGTGAATACCCTTCATAAGTGGGTGGATTTTGAGATTAATTGTAAATGCATCAAAGCACAAAAGACATAATGTTGATACTTGTTCAGTTTACCCACGTACCTTGCTGAATTGTTACTTGGAAACAATCTTCACTCTCAAATTGCAATCTTTTTTTTAGCCATGGTTGTTCAGTGGCTTTAATCTTTCAACTGCTGGCTGGGAAATTGCAGTCTCTCAGTCAGCCATATTTATTACATTTCTAGTACCTATAACATGATGCCGAAATAGTCTAATATTACAGAAATAATTCTCGTCAGATATTAAGAATACCTTTATCACTGCAATATTAACTTTATACCAATAAAGTAATTTAAAAAAAAACTATTCTCTCCTCACTTCATTCTGATGTTTTTATTATTTGAGTATGTTTTACCTCCAATTTCTAATTGAGATACACAGGAACCTTACCATGTACCTAATTTTTGTTTCCCTTTTTAAATTTTTTGTTTTTATTAAGTAATCAGGAAAGAAAAGACTGAGGGGGGACCTCATAGAGGTACTTAAGGTTTTAGAGCATACTAGAAAAGCTGGTTCCACTTGTGGGGAAGACCAAAACATGACAATACAATAGTCACTAATAAATCCAATAAGGAATTCAGGAGTAACTTCTTTACCCAGAGAGTGTTTCGTATGTGGAAGTTGGTGCCACAAGGAGTAGTTGAGGTGAATAGCATAAATACATTTCAGGGAAGCTAGATAAGCACATGATGAAGAAAGGAATAGAATCATAGAAAGTTTACGGCACAGAAAGATGTTACTTGGTCTATCGTGTCTGTGCCCGCCGATAAACATTCCACCCATTCTGATCCCGCCTTGCAGCATTTGGTCCGTAGCCCTGCAGATTACAGCACTTGAGGTGCACATCCAGACTTTTGAATTTCAGGGTTTCTGCCTCAACTAACCTTTCAGGCAGTGAGTTCCAGACCCCCACCACCCTCTAGGTAAAAAAAAACTTTCCCTAATCTTCCCGCTAATCTTTCTATCAATCTCTTTCAATCTATGCCTCCTAGTCACTGAACTCTCTGGTAAGGTAAATAGACCCTTCACCTCCACTCTATCCAGGCCCCTCAAAATGTTGTACATTTCAAACAAATCTCCCTTTAGCCTTCTCTGTTCCAAGGAGAACAACACCAACCTATCCAATCTTTCCTCATAACTGCATTTTTCCAGTCCTAGCAACATCCTCATAAATCTCCTCTGTACCCTCTCTGGTGCAATTACATCCTTACTGTAATAAGGTGACCAGAACTGCACACAGTACTCAAGTTGGGGCCTAACCAATACAGTTCCAGCATAATCTCCCTGCTCTTGTATTCTATACCGCGACTAATAAAGGAAAGGATTCCATATGCCTTCTTAACCACCTTATCGACCTGTCCTGCTACCTTCAGGGATCTGTGGACATTCACTCCAAGGTCCCTCCCTTCCTCTACAACTCTCAGTATTCCTTTGCCTTGTTTGATCTCCCCAAATGTATCACCTCACACTTCTCCGGGTTGAATTCCATTTGCCACTTTTCTGCCCATCTGACCATCCATCAATATCTTCCTGCAGCCTACAGCTATCCTCCTCGCTATCTACCACACGGCCAATCTTTGTGTCGTCTGCAAACTTCTTGATCATGCCCCCCACATTCACATCCAAATCCTTAATATATACCACAAAAAGCAGGGGACCCAGTACTGAGCCCTATGGAACACCACTGGAAACAGCTCTCCAGTCACTAAAACAGCCATCAACAATTACCCTTTGTTTCCTGCCACTAAGCCAATTTTGTATCCACCTTGCTGCATTTCCCTGGATCTCATGGGATTTAATTTTTTTAACCAGTCTGCCATGTGGAACCTTGCTAAAAGCCTTGCTAAAATCCATGTAGATCACATCAACTGCACTACCCTCATCTATCTTCCTTGTTACTTCTTCAAAACATTTGATCAAGTTGGTCAGACAAGATCTTCCCTGAACAAATCCATGTTGACTATCCGACAGTTTATCCTGTCGCTCAGAATAGATTCCAATAATTTGCCCACTACTGAGGTTAGACTGACTGGTTATGCAGATAGGGTGAAATGAAGTAGGCATGAAAGAAGGCTTGTGTGAATCATAAACACCAGTTTGGAGCATTTGGGCTGAATGATCTGTTGTGTGTTGTAGCTTTTACATAATTCTTCATAGTATTTTATTCACCGTATTTTCTGTGCCTCACAGCATCTATTTTGGATATGGAGCACACACTTTAAAAACACCCTGACTGACTGAAACGTGGCAGCAAGGAGAATTTTTCCTACACCAAGTCTGAATTCTGCAGATGAACCCACTCTCTCCTTCACAGTCCCAATAAGTCAGTCTCAGAGATGTTACGATGCACTGAACCAGAACATCTGCAGCACGTTATCTCTTCCGTGATGTTGGCAGCCCAAAGGCACCCAACCAACGTAATTCATCCGTGACGAAACAAGGCTTAAAGTTAAGGCGGAAAATTCTCTACTGGTTCAGCAGTTTGATTTTAACTACTGTTATGACAGAATTAAAGAATTGAAATACCGCATACAGTCCTGGTCACATTACAGGGAGATGGTGGTGTAGTGATAATATCACTAAATTAGCAATCCAGAGACCCAGGCCAATGCCCTGGGAACGTGGGTTCGAATCCTACCATGTCAGCTGGTGGAATTTAAATTCAAGTAATTAATAAAAATCTGGAATTGAAAACAAGTCTTAGTAATGGTGCCATCATTGATTGTTGCAAAAAAACCCATCTGGTTCACTACTGTCTTATAGAGAAGGAAATCTGCTGTCCTCACCTGGTCTGGTCTACGTGTGACTCCAGACCCACAGCAATGTGGTTGACTCTTAACTGCCCTCTGAAATGGCCCAGCAAACCACTTTATTCAAACGCAATTAGGGATGGGCAACAAATGCTGGCCTTGTCAGTGACACCCACATCCGACGAAAGAATAAAGAAAAGCTAGAGAGGGTACAAAGAAGATTTACAAGGATGTTGCCAGGAATGGAGAATTATTTTTATTCATTCATGGGATGTGAGTGTCGCTGGCAAGGTCGGCATCTGTTGCCCATCCCTAATTGTCCTTCAGAAGGTGGTGCTGAACCACTAATTTTAGCTATTAGGAAAGATTGGATAGGCTGTGATCATTTTCTATGGAACAGAGGAGGCTGAGGGGTGATTTAACTGAGGTGTGTAAAATTATGAGTGGATATTTCCCTGAACAGAGAGATCAATAACCAGGAGGTACAGATTTAAAGAAGGATTAGAGGGGAGTGAGGAGAACTTTTATTCACTCAGAGGGTGGTTGGGGTCTGGAACTCACTGCCTGAAACAGGGGTAGAGGCAAAAACCCTCATCATATTTAACAAATACTCAGACATAGTCTCGAAGTGCCGTGACCTAAGGGCTACAGACTAAGGGTTGGAAAGTGAAATTAGGCTGGATAGCTTATCAGCCAGCACAGACATGATGGGCCAAATGGTCTCCTTCTATGTTGTTGATTTCTGTGAGATGACACCAGAAATTCCTGAACGTCCTGTATTTACATTGCACCTCACAACTTCTCTGAACCACATGAACCTATTTTGTGCACAGCACATCACTTTGGTGTGCAGTGATTGTTAGGTAGGTGAACATGGAAACCATTTTTTGCACAGCGTGATCCCACAAACAGCAATGAGATGGATAGCTAGTTCATTGGTGTTTTTTTTCTGGTTGTATTGGCTGAGCCAGTAATTCTAATTAGGGCAAAAGGAGAATGTCCTGTTAATCTTCCAATAATGCTATGCCATCTTCAACATCTACTTTAATGTCTCATCTGGAGGATTGACTGATTGTGCACTCCTCCCTCAGCACTTCAGCAGTGTGTCAGCCTAGGTTACGTGCTCTAGACCTGCAGTGTCGCATCATACGACACACTTTGTGTTGCTACTTAACCAGTTTCACCTTTACGGCATGACAAATCGTGTTTGTTGCACAGCTTTGTTGTGAAATCATGGAGCTGAATGCACTTCACATTCGTAAAAACGGTACGAATCTGTTGTGAGAAATCTCACACCTCTTTCTACTTTGCTCAATTTCTTGATTTCTACAAATTATAGCATATTTTTTGGGAGGAAAATGGGCCCAAAATTAAAATAAGTAGCACCCCATTGGTTTGAAAAAAAAAAGCTTTGATAGCTGTCCCAGCCAGCACAACATAGTAAGGGAAAGCAACTTATGTCATGAATCATATTTAAGTATCTCCCACTGTTGATATATTTTCCTCAGGTATAAACTAGAAATAGCAAATTTTAGCATATTGTGATGTCTATTAATGTGTGAAACGGCTGAGTGTTAACTCAGTAGAATGCATGTTCCTGGCTTGGAAATAGCCATATTCCTGTATAGTTCCTGTTAGAACAACCTCATTTTTACCTGAGTGAAGGCAACAAGCAGAACACACAGAATGACCAAAATGGAATTGTAAAATTGCAGTGAATATAATTAAGGAAAGCCTTAAGTCTTTTACCTCATACATTCAGAAACAACTTATAATCCATGCCACCACAACATTTCTTAAATTTCTTAAACCATTCCATCATTTGTCTCCAATAACCCACTCAGAAGTCCATTTCAAGTGTTAATCACTCCAAGTGAAGGGGAGCTTCCTGATATCAGCCCTAACATACCTTTTGCTGATTGGAACCTCTGTGGCCTTGTCCTATTCTTTAGCTTGAAATAGTTTCCTGATTTACCTTTTTCCAGCCGTTTAATATTTTATACACCTGTATAAGCTCTTCTCTCAGCCCCAATCAAATCTGAAAAAATCCAGGTTTACTTAGAAATATCTCTTTTATCTCTTCAGTCTTTCATTGTATCTCAATCTTCAAATGTTTGGATTCCGCTTTCTCTCTTTCCACCATCTCATTACAGTAGGCACAGTGACACCTTAATAAGTCCATGTGACAAAATATGTACAATCATTTTAGCAACTAAATGCAATGAGACAGAAAATGGTGCACAGAAGAAATCAGGTGTAAACCCAGTCCCAAACAATTGATTGTCCAGTCGTTTCATTTCCCCCTGTGGCCATTCTACTCCTGTGCATCCAGTGAGGAGGATTAGGAACTGGAGCTCAAATGCAGCCTGCATTTACAACCACTGAATCTGAAGCAAACTTACCTGAAGGGTCATCCCACTGAATGCAATGAAGCCTCCTCCTATCTAATTTATAACCCGAAGCAAATAATTGCACGAGCTAAAATTAAAATGACAGCTGAAGTCAGCAACCAGACTGCAAAAAAAACATAGTAACTTTGCTATAATAAAAGCAATATACTGCAGATGCGGGAAATCTGAAATAAAAACAAGAAATGTTGGAAATGCTCAGCAGGTCTGGCAGCATCTGCGGAGAGAGAAGCAGAGTTAACGTTTCAGGTAACTTTGCATTTTGATGAAAGGTCATCAATCTAAAATGTTGACTGTTCCTCTCTTCACAGATGCTGCCAGACCTGCTGAGCATTTCCTGCATTTTCTGTTTATATTCCTGATTGCCAGCGTCCGCAGGATTTTGCCTTTTGTTGAAGTGGTAACGTTGCTGGGGTGTGAGGAAGTGCTGCACTGTCTGGAGGTACTATCTGATGAGATGTTAAACTGAGGCACCACTTCAGATCCCATAACAGTATTTTGATGAACAGCAGGGGATTTCTCTCCAGTGTCCTGGACAATATTTGTCCCTGAACCAACATCAGTAAATCAGATGATCTGGTTGTTATTGCATTACTCATTATGAAGTCATGAAAGGCTTTCCTTTTTGAAAGAATGGGCTTTGTTAAATTAAGCACAAAGAGCTTTTGATTAGTTAAAAGGTAAAGTCAAACATCAAGACCAAACTTAGAGTACTGCATGCAGTTGTCATCACCATATTATAAAAAGGTTTTAAGGGGCACTGGAGATGGTGCAGGGAAGATTTACAAGGATGATACAAAAATGTATGGGTATACATATCAGGAAAGGATGAACAGGGTGAGTCTCTTTTCTCTTGAAAAAAGAAGGCTGAGAGGTGACCTAATAGAGGTGTTGAAAATTATGAAAGGTTTTGATTGAGTGGATACAGAAAGACTCTTTCCACTTGTGGGGAACAGCATTAATATAAGATAGTCACCAAGAAATCCAATAGGGAATTCAGAAGAAACCTCTTTACCCAAAGAGTGGTGAGAATGTGGAACTCGCTGCAACAGGGAGTGGTTGAAGTGAATAGTATAGATGCATTTAAAGGGAGGCTAGACATGCATATGAGGGAGAAGGGACTAGAGGGTTACAATGATAGATTTAGATGAGGAAAGACGGAAGGAGGCTCGAGTGGAGCATAAATGCCGGCATTGAGTGGTCGGGCCGAACGGCCTGTTTCTGTGCTGTAAATCCTATGTAATGTAATCCTATATAATCATCTGCTTTAATTTTGAGATGATGATCATGTCATTTAGCCAAGTTTGGCATGAAAGGGGGATTTGACGACGTTACACATAACATGCAGTGTAACTGAGGCTGGCTGCGAATCTTTACTGTGAAAATTGTTTGCAAAAGAAAATAAAAATAAATTATTCACTGAGATGTAAGACTTCCCTGGTGGGGTTGGGGGGATGGGTGCAGGGTTAATTTAATCTGGTTTAATGCCACTACTGGCACTATTTCAATGCATTGAAATAATGCATTAACATTGCAATCGAATAACACAGATTAGTTTGTGTGAATGAGCTACTGATATCTTAGGCAAGAAACTCAAACCGCAGGAATTACATAATACCTAACCTGCAGTTCTCTATTGATTATTCTGTTTATTCCACTAAGGTTGATAATTTTTCTATAATAAGAACTATTATGAATCCAGAGTGTGTATTAACATCCAGGAGACCTTATACAATATGCCCCTAGCCAGTCATTATGATTACCCCCTTTTTGGATTGTAGAGTTAAATTTACAGGCCTATTTTATATTTGAAGTGGATTTGTGGATTTTAATTCACAACATGCCATCACAGGCCATAGAAGAACTACATAAAGTGCTAAAGTTGCAAACAGTGTGACAACTTGGTCATTTTGTTTCACCATTTCAACTTTTATGAGCTTTTCCAACCCTTTTATACACCATACTGTGAAATGTGGTCATTAAAGCAAGGAGCTGAATCTTTGTAACTGAAGTGAGCTTGTTACTGCTACACAGGCAACATGAGGGCAATCTTAACTAATACTTAGCACTTATGACGTGGAGTTACTGATGTGGAGAAATGTGGCAACCATTTGCACACAGCAATGTCTCACAAACAGAAATGAGATAAATGGTGGTGATTGAGAGATAAATGTTAGGCAGGAAACCAGGAGAACTCCCTTCTTCTCTTCAAATAGCACCACAGGGTCATTTATTCCACCTGAGAAGGTCTTTGTTTAACATCTCATCCAAAAGACAGCACAATTTTTTAATTTGTTCGTGGAATGTGGGTATTGCTGGCTAGGCCAGCATTTTTTACCCTTCCCCAATTGCCCTTGAGAAGGTGGCGGTGACCTGCCTTCTTGAACCGCTGCAGTCCTTGGGGTGTAGGTGCACCCACAGTGCTGTTAGGAAGAGAGTACCAGGATTTTGACCCAGCGACAGTGAAGGAACGGCGATATAGTTCCAAGTCATGATGGTGTGTGACTAGGAGGGGAACTTGCAGGTGGTGACGTTCCCATGCATCTGCTTCCCTTATCCTTCTATGTCTTATAGGTCGCTGGTTAGGAAGGTGCTGTCGAAGCATCCTTGATGAGTTGCTGCAGTGCATCTTGTAGATGATACACATGGACGGAGTCAAGCTTCTTGAGTGTTGTTGGAGCTGCACCCATCCAGGCAAGTGGAGAGTATTCCATCACACTCCTGACTTGTGCCTTGTAGATGGTGGACAGGCATTGGAGAGACATAAGGTGAGTTACCTACCGCAGAATTCCCTGCCTCAGATTTTCTCTTGTAGCCACAACATTTATGTGGCTGGTCCATTTCAGTTTCTGGTCAATGGTAACCCCCAGGATGTTGATAGTGGAGGTTTCAGCGATGGTAATGCCATTGAACATCAAGGGGAGATGGTTAGATTCTCACTTGTTTGAGATTGTTATAGCCTGGCACTTGTGTGGCATGCATGTTACTTGCCACTTATCAGCTCAAGCCTGGATATTGTCCAGTTCTTGCTGCATCTGAGCCTCTGACAATGCAGTATTCCCTCAGTATTATACCCAGGTGTCAGCTTGATGATGTACTTATGTCCTGGAGTGGGACTTGAATCCACCACCTTCCAACTCCCTGAGGAAAATTCTATCATTCAGTCAAACTGTCACCTATCTACAGTTATGGTTAAGTGTCAGTATCTCATTGCTTGGATTAAGATAGGGCATCTGTCAGTTTAGACATAGTCTAATCCTCAATGAAATCTCGGTCCTCTAAAAAGTAAATAAAAAGAAAGCAATTAAAGTTTAATAATAAATAAAAACAGCAAGTGCTGGAAATACTTAGCAGGTCAGGCAGCATCTGTGGAGAGGGAAGCAAAGTTAACGTTTCAGGTCTGAGACCTTTCTTCTGAACTGTTCTGACGACAGGTCACAGACCTGAAACGCTAACTCTGCTTGTCTCTTCACAGATGATGCCTGAACTGCTGAGTATTTCCAGCACTTCCTGTTTTTATTTCAGATTTCCAGCATCTGCAGTATTTTGCTTTTATTATAGCGATTAGTGTTTGTTTGTGTTAACTGTGGCTCAGTGATAGCACTCTCAACATTGAGTCAGAAAGTTGTATGCTCATATACCTATTCCAGGGACTTGAGCAATAAATCTAGGCCAACACACCAATATGGTACTGTTGGAGGTGTTATTGTCTAGGTGAGATATTAAACCAAAGCCCAATCTGCCCTCTCAGGTGAATGTAAAGGTCCCCATGAGAATACTTTGCAAGAGAACAGAGGAGATCTCCGTCTTGTTCTGAGCACTATTTATCCTTCAATCAACATTACTTTTAAAAAAAAGTAATCTGGCCATTGTCACATTGCCTTTTTCAAGACTTTGCAGCCACGTTTTCTACATTACAACAGTGACTACACTTCAAAGGTATTTCATTGGCTGCAAAGAGCTTGGGGAAGTCTTGAGGTCCTGAAAGGCACTACATAAACAACAGTGTTTCTTTCTTTATTGCATTTAGCCCTGTCATGAAGCCAATCATTCTACTTGTTATTCCTTTAATGAGAAAAAAAATGTTTGGATGCAGACTAAACAATATGACGATGTGGACTTTGATAGTCCTTACAGGTGATTAGGGAGTTTGCCAATGCTGTATCTAAATGAGCCGTATTTCTACATAAAGGGCATGCCTACTGGTTGATGCCAGTCACAACTCTGATGATGAGCCCAGCTCAGGGGTTTTTTTTTTCTTGTTTGCTTGATTGCCATCATGGGACTGGCTGACAAAGCTGTCAATCAAGAGGCGCAGTGCAGTGGAATTATTATATATATTATCTGAAAGATGTGTGAAATGGAGTTGTCAGCAAATGGTGGACGTAAATTGACAATAAAGATCTTTATTTCCTCTAAATATGTTCTCTTCATGCCCATGCAGTCAGAGAATGTAACTCTTCACCCAACTTGGGTGGGCAGGGTCAAGATACTGTCCAACGAGTTCCTGATCTGATAATGGGAGGATAAATAAATGAAGGACCAATCAATAGGTTAATCAGGAACTTATCGGGTAATAACCAAGGTTCTTTGACTTCCTTAATACCTTTAATGTAGCATACAAGAGGCTGGAGAAATTGACCATGGCTATTGAAGTAATAAATACATCATAATTTAACTAAAAATGGACTGAATGGTAGAGTTTCCTTTAGAAATGCATGGTTTTCCAATATGCTAGCACTTAGTTTCACAGCCGTGGGGTTGCGACAACAATGTGCCAATAGTTTATGAATGGAACAACATGCCACATGCAGTTCATAAATGTATAAGAATAGCACCGGGTGACACATTGTGTTAAAGTAATGCCTTTCCCCTTCAGATCAAGACTTGAAAGCAACTCAAATCATGGGGTGAAGATCTTCTTCCGTAAGGAACCCGACTGAGACACATTTGGGTAGAATCAGCCATTTTCAATACTTGGAGATCAAAAATACAAAATTGTTCATAAATCAGCTCGAATTGGCATTGAATTAATGATCTCATTCAGTGTGGCCCCAAGGATTGCTGCTGGGAATGACAAAGAACTCACACTAATACATTAGTGATGACCGGATGATAATGGGTTTGTGATGGACTATTGGGCAGTGTAAAGGGAGGCTGAAGGCTACATTATTGATTTGGGACTGTTTAAAATGAATTCCAAAGGTTTGATCATTTGTGCTGATCACAAGAGTGGCCCCTAGCCCTCCAAAAATTTGTAAATATTTGGTGTTCTTAGATGTTCTAACAACTGAATTCAGTTTTAGACACCAAACCACAGGAAGGATATATTGGTCTTGAAAGAAGGTGCAGTGCAAATTCATCAGAATAATACCAGTGATTAAAGGGTTAAATTATGAGGACATGTTGCATAAACTTAACTTGTATTCCCTTGAGTAACAGAAGGTTGAGGGATGATCTAACCTCTAATCAACGTGTTTACAATTATTAAGGGATTGAATAGAGTAGATAGAGAGAAACGATTTCCTCTGATGGGGGAATCCAAAACAAGAGGCATCTTCTAAATTTCTGAATCATAATTATGCATAATCCTAAAATTAGAGCTAGGTTAATTGAGATTGAAATAAGGAAGCAAGGTTTGACACAAGAGAGTGGGAATCTAGATCGCTCTCCCCCAAAAGGATGTGGATGGGCAATAAATGCTGGCCTGGCCAGCGACGCCCAAATCCCATGAATTAATTTTTTAAAAAACTGGATCAATTGAAATTTTCAAGACCGATTAAGATTTTTGTTAGATAAGGGTATCGAGGGATATGTAACAAAAATAGGTTAGATGAAGCTGAGGTACAGATCAACCATGATCGAACTAAATTGGAAAACAGGCTTGAGGACCCAAATGGCCTACTCTTGCTCTATGTTTTACGTTTTTAGGATATCTCAGCCTTCTGTGACATTTGGGGGCCTGAACATAGAAAATGGCATGAATTGGACAATGATCAACGCACCTGACTGTCCATTCAAAACTCTCAACAAGTATGCCTTCATGCCAGGCATAGGAAGCAGTAGCATGGCTTTGCGAATGAAGGAATACATGCTTAAAAACCAGTTGAAGGTAATAATGCTTCAGTTTATTTCCTGACAGCCAATGATGTGTCTACAAATAGGAAAGTATAGGGTAGTCAATGAATAGCTGTTATGGTACACAATCATTTAGAGCTGGTTTTAAGTGAATTTAGAAGCAATAATGTACTGTCAGTGTGTCCTTTAGATAGTAATGGCTATGTAATGATGGATTCAGATCTATTGCAAGTCCCTAGTAGAATGGGCATACAGTATGCAAGGGCAACAGGCCATCAATTTTAGCATAGCCCAGTAGGCGTGTTTCGTCCAGATCCATTGTTAGCGCTAATCAGTGACTCTGGTTCATGAATTAACAGTAAAATGGAAGCAGAGAGCACATATCACTCATTCAGAGATGACACTTATCATTGAGAAGGTCAGCAATCTTCAGCACAGTACGAAAACAGCAGGGAGAAGAGGAGTCAGGACTGTGTTACGCCAATGTGTTTTGTTGAATGACAATTTTCTTTGATCCACTGGCTGGAGATTTGAATTTGCATTTTTTAAAAGGCATTTCTAAAAAGACAAGCTGCCAGCAAAGTCATCCTTTCAGCTTAAGATGATTACTTAATTTGCAACACTGTATCCTACACTGCAATGCTTGTGAGGAGAGAGACGAAATGTCTCCATTTCCGAGCAAGAACCAAGATCCAGGAAGTTTAAAGGAACTACCTGCTTTCTAGGAAAGCAGAGAAATGCTGCTAACTGCTATATTTGAATTACTGCATGACTGTCATGTGTCAAGTCCCTCCCCATCTGTGGTTTTAAGCTGATGTTTTTCTCTGCAGTAGAGGAGATTCTGACATGAGCAGACCCTAAGTGAACGTCCCTCTCTCTCTCTCTCTCTCCATTCCAGCTTGAAAGTTTTCAAATCCTGCTTGTTGACCACCTTTACATACTCCGGCTACAATCAGAAACTCCATTGGACGAAATCATCCACATCGCTAACTCCAAGACAGCCACTGAACCAGTCATCTAACTCTTCAAACTAAAAGCCTCAGGACCATTGAATTCAGCTAGAAGCCAGTCATATCACCAAACCCCACAGATTTGAATACTTTTTATGGACCCTAACTCAACTCATCTATCTTTCCCCACTCTGTAACCTAT
The DNA here is from genome assembly GCF_036365525.1 of Heterodontus francisci. Taxonomy (NCBI): domain Eukaryota; kingdom Metazoa; phylum Chordata; class Chondrichthyes; order Heterodontiformes; family Heterodontidae; genus Heterodontus; species Heterodontus francisci. Next base: position 41,811,244 of record NC_090405.1, on the reverse strand, counting down.
TTGTATTTGTGTAAACCTCTAGAGTGTGTGTGAGAGTGAAAGTTGGTGCATTATTTATTATTTTATTAGTTTGGTTTAGGTACAATAAAGTTAACCTCTTTCTTTGTTAACTCAAGAAAACCTGTCCATTGGTTCTTGTTGTGATCATAGCAAGTAAGTAATCAAACACATACTGTTGATTGGATAGGCTAGGTCTGTTTTCCCTGGAGTGAAGGAGGCTGAGAGGGGACATGATAGAGGTATATAAAATTATGAGAGGCATAAATAGGGTAGATAGCCAGAGTCTGTTTCCCATGGTAGGGGTGAGTAAAACTAGAGGGCATAGATTTAAGGTGAGAGGGAGGAGGTTTAAAGGGGATCAAAGGGGTAAATTTTTCACACAAAGAATAGTGGGTATCTGGAATGAGCTGCCAGAGGAGGTGATGGAGGCAGGAACAGTAGCAACATTTAAGAGGTGGCTGGACAGGTACTTGAATGAGCAAGGCACAGAGGGATATGGAATTAATGCAGGCAGGTGGGATTAGTATAGATAGGCATTATGGTCGGCATGGACACGGTGGGCCGAAGGGCCTGTTTCTATGCTGTACGACTCTATGACTCTCTATGAATTGGCCAGTATATCCACTTTAAGAAAGAATTAACCCTGTGTGGTTTAACAATGAGAGAGAAAAGAGAGAAGCCCTTCAACCCCTCATCACTTGACTGTGAGGAGAGGATCACGCAGGGACAGTGCCTCTGTGATCTGGCCTGGGTGGGGTGGAATAAAAGACTGCTCCTGGCAAGTTGTGGGGGTGGAGTGGGGGGGATTGTTTATGAGTGGCTGTTTGGAGTGGAGAGGGAGACTGAATCTTGCAGCAAGGGTTAGGGTCTCCATGAAGGATGAGAATATTTCAGTATTAAGTGAATCACAGGAAAGCATTGGTCAGATTAATTTCTGATTTTGCAGAATGGGATTCTAACATGGAAAAATGATTTAAACTCAAAATATTGTCGGCCAGAGCTAAGCAGTTCAAAGCAGGAAGTTGTTTCATTTATTTAAGTGCCAACTTGGCAGGGGAGGAGAGCGAGGTCAGATCACTTCATTCATTTATAACCTGGCTTCTTATTTAGCTACACATAGCATGGAGTATTTGAAACAGCGTTATGGAAGAGGCCTTACTTTGCATCCAGTCATATTGCACCTGACTTGGAGTGTGTGATGAAACAGTGTAGAAGGGGCTTTATTTTGCATTTAATGAACAGGTTTGGAAGAAAGTACTAGGCATTTATATAGTGGTTTTCACAACCTCAGGACATCCCAAAATGCTCAACAATCAATGAAGTGTCGTCATTATTGTAGCGTAGGAAACATAGCAGCCAACTTGTGAACAGCAAGCTCCCATAAACATCAGGTAAATATCAGATAATCTGTTTTTCAGTGATGTTGGTTGAGGGGAAAATGGTGGCCAGGACCTACTCTTCTTCGAAATAGTGCTGTTGAATCTTTTACGTCTACCTGTGAGGGCATCAGTTTAATGTTTCATCTGAAAGGGCGACACCTCCAACAGAAATCAATCGCTCTGATTTGTTTCTTACCATCTTTGAGTTGTCATTTTGTCCAACATTCAATTGCTTTGCTCTGACCATTCTCCCTCCATCCCAAATAACAAACGGGATCGTTGCCAACAAATGGTGTTGAGATGTCGACTGACCCGACCATCAGGAGATGCCATGACAGACAGTGACAAGGAAAGCCCTTTGACCCACTTAAGCTTAACAAACCAGACAGAGTGTGTAAGGTACCCTCTGACACATCATAACAGCCTGCGTTTATTACAATTTCAGTATTGGTGCATCTTGATCACTGCCTGTGTGGAACTTGTGGATATCAGTCCCAAAATTGTTTTGCTCCAATGTGAGTGTTTATTCTATTGTTGAGGCTTAGCTATAGATTATCATTCTAGCTCTATGAAAAACTGGACAAATACTCAAGATGTGGTTTGACTGGAGCAGTTTGCAGTTTTAGTGTGACGTTTAGCTGATTTGCACTTTATTGATTTGGCGTTGCTGTTCAGAATTCTGTTTGCTTTATTGATTGCAACTCCACAGTGACTGGATATTTTGAGCAAAAATTAAAGAGGTTGTACATCTTATTTTAAGATCTTGTAGGTTGTGCAGTGACGGCTGAAGGTTATTTTGTTTTACAAAGTATGTAAGCTGTAAGTTAGGCTAACCAAAACTCATGCTATCCCTTTCGCGGTTCTTGAAATTGAGCCTCTGCTTGGCCAGCAGCTCTCAGCAGACGGGACGTCCATCGCCGGGTTCCTTAATCCCGGGGAAGGCCTGCCGCTGTCCACAAGTGTCTAGTTGGCACATAACCCGGCAGGTCTTCCCCAGAGAAGGCGACTTGGGGCTCTCACCAGTTCTTTAGCCGCTGGCTGAGACCCTCATCACCAAGATAAAATCCCAGCCTATCTTTTTCCCAGGGCAATCTGTTCCTCACAAAGTTGTTGAATCTATCAATAATAAATCCATTTCATAGAATCTTAGAATTGTATGGGACTGAAAGAGGCCATTCAGCCTGTCATGCCTGTACTGGCTCTTTGAAAGTGCAGTCTGAATTCAGTCCCACACCCCAGTTTTTTTTCGTATAACTCATCAAATCAGTCCCTTTCAATCAGTCCAATTGCCTCTTGAAAGTTCTTGTGGAATCTGATTCCAATACCCTTTCAGGAAGTGCATTCCAGATCATAACTACCCCCTCTGAAACCATTTCTCCTCATTTCCCTTCCACTCCTTTTGCCAAATATTTGAATTTTATTATCTCTGGTTATTGACCCACTTGCCAAAGGAAACAATGCATGTGGTTACTTGATCAATAACACTACTTCCTTTATATTCTTGGATCTGATGAGATTTCCCCATAACTTTCTTCTAACCTTCTGCAGAGCTCATCCCCGCTACTCTTGGGATCAGTCGTCTCACTCCCTCTCAAGTGCCTGACCTTCCCTTTTGCTGCATGGAGTGCAGGAGTACTGATCGAGGTACGTGCCGCCAAACACAGCTGCCACTGTCACCAAGAGGTTAAAGATGGTCACCGCCTTCACCAATCGCACTTATCTCTCCACGTTCCCCTCTGTTTATGTTATTCATTGGAAATCACTGTGGCTTTCCCCAAAAAAGTCAGGCTGGGATAAACATCACTCAGAGTACCTTCCCAATGCTTCAGGTATATTTATGGGGAGTGGCTTCTAAAGGCAGTGATAGAAATGTGTACCTGCAGGTGTAGCTGAAAGCTTGCAAATAGATGAAATTTAGGACCAGAAGAAGAAATGTTCAGTCCAAAATATAAATGAACTATTAGGTTTGAAGGTAATGCAATATTTGGTGCAGCACTTTGAATTAAGAAGTCGCACAGATTACTAAATCATTATTTAATTTAGTTACTATTGTGCTATGTCAACCATAGCTTAGCCGTAGCACTGCGACAGAATGGTGATGCCCAAATAAGGGGCCGAATTTTACTCTCCCGCCACCGCTCCCAGCAGCAGATGAAAAAATGGCAGCCCACACACAAGGGCCGCGCTCCACCACGATCTGTGCGGGGCGTCTCATTTAAATATGCAAGATGGGCCGCACCCCCACACACCCCCCAATCACGTGGCGGGGCGGCCTCAGCAATGCCTTGAACGGTGTCAGCTGCCTCCGCGCAAGCACTGGTGCCATTTTTAAAGGGCTGCCAGACCTGCCACAATAAGTGCAGAGTTGAATCCTGTACCAACCCCCCCCCCCCCCCCCCCACTACACCGCAAACAAAATATCACCCCTCCCTCCCCCAAAACACTTACATTGCATAGTTGCCCTCTCCCCCCGCCAAAACACTTCAACTGCCGAGTTGACCTCTCCCTCCACAACTGCATAAAGTGCAGAGATCGCCCCTCCACAACCCCCCCCCACACTAGAAATGCAGAGTTGACCCCTGTTTCCACCCCACCCCACTACTAAAAATCCTAAGTTCCCCTCTTCCTCACCTCGGTGGCGCCAGTTTTTTTTTTGCCTGGACGGAAAGTGAAGGCGCGTGAGTGCCACCTGTCGCACAGAAGATCCCGGGCAACCAGTAGGGTCACGATGAATGGTATTTAAATATATTCATTTCCTTGATGTAAATATTTAAAGTTGGGTACCATCACCGAATGGTGGGTGGGCTGCCACGGAGCCTTGCCGCCGCCGGGAAGATCGAGCCCAGCAATCCCAGTGTCGGGCTCCGTGATGGGCCACTGCCGCTCCAGCAGCCCCTCTGCCTTAAAAATATTCAATGACCCTGCCTCCACCACTCTCCAGGGAAGAGAGTTCCACAGACTCACGACCCTCTGAGAGACAAAATTTCTCCTCATCTCCGCCTTAAATGGGTGACCCTTTATTTTTAAACTGTTCCCCCTAGTTTTAGTCTCTCCCACAAGGGGAAACATCCTTTCAACATTCACCCTGTCAAGTCCCCTCAGGGTCTTATATCTTCCGTGAATGGAATTATATCTTGTTCTGTGCTATCTCTTCTGCTGGACATCACAAATGCTAGAATCTAACAGTTAGAAGATTAGCTTTTGATTCAGATACTGGGCCCTAAACTAGAAAGCTCTCCTCACCTTGTTCAATATAAATGTATAAGAGCATATTGATGTGTGTCGACAAACATACCTTACTGTAATTAAGACTTTAAAAAACTTCCATTTACATAGCACCTTTCACAACCTCACAACATCCCAAAGGACTAAACAGCCAATGAGATGCTACTGTAGTGTAATCACTGTAACAATGTAGGAAACATAGCAGCCAATTGCAAGCTCCCAAAAACAGCAATGTAATAACGACCTCATTGTCTGTTTTATTAATGTTGAGATAACCAGGAAGAACTCCCCTGCTCTACTTTGAGATAGTGCCATGGGATCCTATTGCATCCACTGGAGGGGACAGACAAGGCTTTGTTTTAAAGTTTCACCTCAAAGGCAACACCTTTGCCAGTGCAGCAATCCTTCAGTACGGCACTGAAGTGTCATCCTAGACTTTGTGCTCAAGTCTCTGGAGTGGGACTATGGATCTATAATCTTCTGAGTCATAGAGTCATTTATGGCACAGAAGGAGGCCATTCGGCCCATCAAGTCCATGCCAGCTCTCCACATAGCTAGCCAGTTAGTTCCACAAGCCCGCTCAATCTCTGTAGCCCTGCAAGTCTATTTCCTTCAAGTGGCCATCTAATTTCCTCTTGAAGTCATTGATTGTCTCCGCTTCCACCACCATTGTGGGCAGCGAGTTCCAGGTCATTACCACCCGCTGTGTAAAAAAGTTCTTCCTAATATTCCCCCTGCATTTCTTGCCCAAAACTTTCAATCTGTGTCCCCTAGTCCTTGTACCATTAGTTAATGGGAACAGTTTTTCATTGTCTAACTTGTCTAGGCCTGTCATAATCTTATACACCTCTATTAAATCTCTCCTCAATCTCCTTTGTTCTAAGGAGAATAACCCAGCTTTTCCAACCTAACCTTTAACTAAAATCCCCCATCCCTGGAACCATTCTGGTAAATCTCCTCTGCACCCTCTCAAGGACCTTCATATCCTTCCTAAATTGTGACGACCAGAACTGGACGCAATACCTCCAGTTGGGGCCAAACCAGAGCTTTATAAAGGTTCAGGATAACTTCCCTGCTTTTGTACTCAATGTCTCTTTATGAAGTCCAGGATCCCACACGTTTTACTAACCACTCCCTCAATATGTCCTGTCACCATTAAAGATCAATGCACATGCACCCCCAGGTCCCTCTGTTCCTGCACACTCTTTAGAACTATGCCATTAAGTATATATTGCCTCTCCCTATTCCTTCTGCCAAAACGCATCACCTCACACTTGTCAGTATTAAATTCCATCTGCAATTTGTCTGTCCGTTCTGTTAGCCTGTCTGTGTCCAGTTGCAGGCGGCTCATATCATCCTCACTGTTTGTCACATCTCCAAGACTGGTGTTATTGGCAAATTTTGAGATTCTACTCTCTATTCCAAGATCCGAAGTCATTTATATATAGCAAAAAAGGCAGTGATCCTAGCAAGGAGTTTTGGGGAACACAACTGTCTACCATCCTCCAGTCTGATAAAGAACCGTTTACTGCGACTCGCTGTTTTCTGTCCTTCAGCCACTTTTTAATCCAACTGGACACTGACACTCCGATTCCAATTTTGTTCACCAGCCTTTCATGCAGTACCTTATCAAATGCTTTCTTAAAATCCATATAAACAACATCCACCGCAATCTCTTCATCAACCTTCTCTGTTACTTCATCAAAAAATTAATTAGATCAGTCAAGCATGATCTGCCTTTTGCAAATCCATGCTGACTCTCCTTAATTAACTCTCCAGGTGTCTGTTCATATTTTTTTCCCTGATCAGTGTTTCTAAAACCTTACCCACCACTGATGTTAAACCAACTGGCCTGTAGCTGTTAGGACTGTCCTTACACCCTTACTTCAATAAGGGTGTCACATTTGCCACTCTCCAATCCTCTGACAACTCCCCCATGTCCAGGGAAGATTGGAAGATTCTGGAAAGCCCTTCCGCTATCTCCATCCCACTCCCTTTAGCAATCCGGGATGCAAGGCATCCGGACCAAATGACTTATCTGCCCTAAGCATAGCCAGCCTCTTTAGTATCTCCACCCTCTTAATTTTTACCCTATCCATTGCCTTTACTCTCTCTACTTCTACTGATATTTTGTCAGATTCCAATTCCTTAGAGAACACTGATACAATACACTCAAGAAGTATATTAGTCTTGCCCTGCGTCTCTAAGCATATATTACGCTCTTTGTCCCTAATAAGGCCCACTCCACCTCTTATTACCCACTTACTATTTACACGCTGGGATTTTTGGGTTCCCTTTTATGTTGACTGCCATTCTATTCTCATATACTCTCTTTGCCAATCTTATTTTCCTCTTCGCCTCCCCTCTCAACTTATTGTATAAGGCCTGGTTCTCACTTGAAGAATTCACCTGACATGCATCATACACCCTCTTTTTTTTGTTTCATTGTTATCTCTATCTCCCTCGCCATCCAAGGAGCCCTGTGTTTGGTTCTCTTACCTACCACCCTTGTTGAAATGTAGCTAGCCTGTACCTCAATCAACTTTTCCTTAAAGACAACCCATTGTTCTGATACAGCTCTTCCTGTCAGTCATTGGTTCCATTCTACCCTGTCTCGATCCCTTCTCATCATGTTGAAATTAGCCCTCTTCCAAACTATCCATTCTACCTTATTTCATTCCTTGCTTTTCTGCATTACTAGTCTAAACCTTATGATATGATGATCACTCTTACCCAAGTGCTCCCTGACAGACATTTAGTCAACATGACCCACCTCATTTCCCAGCACCAGATCCAGCTGTGCCTCCTTTCCAGTTGGGTTGGTCAAGGAAGTTCTCCTGAAACATTTCAGAAATTCCTTCCCCTCCTTACCCTTTACTGTATCATTATGCCAATCGATATTAGGATAATTAAAGTCCCCCTAAGTCAGCACTCAAAGGCATTGGATTTTGCTGTGGCAGCAGGTGCAGAAAATGGTGGCTGCCCTGCATGGAGCCCAGGCCACCACACCGCCATGTTTTCTCGGCGGGCGGCCGAGGCTGCATCCCCCCTCCCCCAATCACGTGCGGAGGCAGCATTGGTGACGCCGTTCTTGCCGTTGCCAAATGCAGGAGCAGGTGCTGGTGCAATTTGTAAAAGGCTGCCAGCCCTGCAAACAGTTCAACGGAATGCAGAGTTGACCCCTCCCCCTCTTCCACATACTAATCATGCAGAGTTGACCCCACCCCCTCTTCCACATACCAATCATGCAGAGTTGACCCCTCCCACTCTTACCCATACAAGCCATGCAGAGTTGACCCCTCCCCCTCTTCCCCATACAAGCCATGCAGAGTTGACCCCTCCCTCTCTTCCCCATACAAACCATGCAGAGTTGACCCCCTCCCCCTCTTCCCCATACAACTCACGCAGAGTTAACCCCTCCCCCTCTTCCCCATACAAGCCATGCAGAGTTGACCCCTCCCCCTCTTCCCCATACAAAACAGGCAGATTTGCCAACTTCCGCCTTACCCATACAAATCATGCAGAGTTGACCCTTCCTCATACAAATCAATCAGAGTTGACCCTTCCCCCTGCAAACCATGCACAGTTGACCCTTCCCCGTTCCCCACACAAACCATGCAGAGTTGAGCCCTTCCCCACCTTGGTGGTGCCAACTTCTCCTGGACAGGAAAGTGAAGGCGCGTGAGTGCCACTTGACGTGCTCAAAATTGGGAACTGAAGGTAAGATCGCAGGGAATTAAATTTGAATTAATGCAGATAGGTATTTTAAATATGCAAAGTAGGGTTCCATCGCAGAGCAGCAGAGGGTCCGCCATGGAGCCTTGCTTTCACTGGGAAGATCGAGCCCGGAAAGCAAGACATCAGTCTCTGTGGCGGCCAATGCCGCTCTGATTCTCTGACACCCCCCCTCCACGAAGCCCAACGTCGGGCTGAGAATTAAATCCAGCCCTATAGTTCTTGCACATCTCTGTGATTTCCCTGTCGATTTGCTCCTCGATCTCTCTTTCACTATTTGCAAGCCTATAGAATACCCCCAGTAACGTGATCATACACTTTTTGCTCCTCAACTCCAACCAAATGGAGTCTGTCCTTGCCTCTTCAAGGACATCCTTCCTTTCCAGCACTGCAATGTCTTTCCTAATCAGAACTGTCACCTCGCCTCCCTTTTTTCCTTCTCGATCTTTTCTGAACACTTTATATCCCTGTATATTAAGCACCCAGTCCTCACCCTTTTAAGCCACAGACTGACTCAGAGGTGAGAGCGCTACCCACTGAACCATGATGGACATAACACAATAATAACAAATTAAGATCACATACAATACATGTAAAATAAATGGTGATTTAGTATATCGACTATCGCACCTGGGAGTCACTAGCTGGTGAAAGAGGGAAATGGCGACACATCCTGTGGACTGGTGTGCACTACCACAATAACCAGTTGCTACAGCAACTTGGGAACAGGCGCCAACATCAAAAACAACAACTCACAGCGTCACTTGACAGCTTCACGTGCAGCACTTGTGGCAGAACCTGCATCTCAAGGATTGGCCTTCATAGCCGTCAGCAAAGGTGCACCAAGAGAAGACACCCCAGTTAAATGGATCTTTTTCTGCGTGTCCATAATCTTCGTAGATGGAAGGATGCCAACCAACTTAGTATATCTATGTTACATCTTTTTAATTCCAAACCCTGCATCATATATTGCATTCTCTTCAAAATTAATAGTCCATATGTATTTTGGACTCACCTTTTCCCCTTCTGGTCCTAAATTTAGTTTATTTCCAAGCTTTTCACTACGCAGATTGTGCAATTATGAAATGTTAGAAGTTTTTTTCCGGATGTTATTGACTGAAAAAGTCAGGAAATACTTCTGAGTAGCAAATCTTGATGAAAAATATCAAGATCTTGGCTAGTTCTGTGACAGTCAGCATCAGTGTGCTAAGCCGCTGTGCAAAAAATACTAAACTGCGTTACAAAATTAAGAATGTCTGTCAGAATCCCTGGGAAAAAGGAGAGTTGCTTCTGAGTAACATTGTGAAAAATTGCTGTGAGGTATATGAGTGTGGGAGTCAATCCCTGACAGAATGCTGAGGCTGATGATTACGACCTGGGAGAAAAGATAGTAGCAGTGATAAGAGCATGGTATTGAATCATTATGAAGGATACAAGCATCTTGCTGAAATTGCTCTGAGGAATGAGTGTATAGCAGTGTATTACTATGATTAAGAAAGCTCTCTGGCTTGAATCGGTAAAAGACAAAAGTTGTCATGGAGCTTATAATAGCACAACACAAGAAATTAGATTGTCTCATTGAATGATGACAAGCTTCTCCGAGGAAACCAGAGCATTTACTTCAGGAAACTGGCGTGGCACAGTAATACACCATGGGCAACGTGGGCATCAAAAGGAATCATTAGATGACCCCAAGAGCATTGTGCTAAGTTCTTGATGGAAATGACTGTGTCACAGGGAATCTTTCCTAGAAACAAGAGCATTAATTAAAACTGCAGTGAGAAAGGAAAATGCCATGATGAGCTCTTTGAAAAGGTAAAACAGGTTGCCAGGATCTATCCATTCTGCAATGCAGACCAATCAAACTACCACTCTAATTGGAGTGAGTCTCGTCTGAACGACCGCGCAGGCAGGGTCTGAGTAATTACACAGGGCTGAGATCAAACTGTTTTTTTATTTTTATTTATTCATTCATTAATGGGATGTAGGCATCACTGGCCAGGCCAGCATTTATTGCCCATCCCTAATTGCCCTTGAGAAGGTGGTGGTGAGCTGCCTTCTTGAACCGCTGCAGTCCATGTGGGGTAGGTACACCCACAGAGCTGTTAGGAAGGAAGTGCCAGGAGTTTGATCCAGCGACAGTGAAGGAACGGTGATATAGTTCCAAGTCAGGATGGTGTGTGACTTGGAGGGGAACTTGCAGGTGGTGGCTTTCCCATGTATTTGCTGCCCTTGTCCTTCTAGTTGGTTGAGTTCGCGGGTTTGGAAGATGCTGTTTAAAGAGCCTTGGTGCATTGCTGCAGTGCCTCTTGTAGATGGTACACACTGCTGCCACTGTGCGTCTGTGGTGGAGGGAGTGAATGTTTGTAGATGGGGTGCCATCAAGCGGGCTGCTTTGTCCTGGATGGTGTCGAGCTTCTTGAGTGTTGTTGGAGCTGCACCCATCCAGGCAAGTGCAGAGTATTCCATCACACTCCTGACTTGTGCCTTGCAGATGGTGGACAGGCTTTGGGAAGTCAGGAGGTGAGTTACTCGTCACAGGATTCCTAGCCTCTGACCTGCTCTTGCAGCCACGGTATTTATATGGCTACTCCAGTTCAGTTTCTGATCAATGGTAGCCCCCAGGATGTTGATAGTGGGGGATTCAGCAATGGTAATGCCGTTGAATGTCAAGGGAAGATGGTTAGATTCTCTCTTGTTGGAGATGGTCATTGCCTGGCACTTGTGTGGCGCGAATGGTACTTGCCACTTATCAGCCCAAGCCTGGATATGGTCCAGGTCTTGCTGCATTTCTACATGGACTGCTTCAGTATCTGAGGAGTCACGAATGGTGCTGAACATTGTGCAATCATCAGCGAACATCCCCACTTCTGACCTTATGATTGAAGGAAGGTCATTGATGAAGCAGCTGAAGATGGTTGGGCCTAGGACACTACCCTGAGGAACTCCTGCAGTGATATCCTGGAGCTCAGATGATTGACCTCCAACAACCACAACCATCTTCCTTTGTGCTAGGTATGACTCCAGCCAACGGAGTGTTTTCCCCCTGATTCCCATTGACCTCAGTTTTGCTAGGGCTCCTTGATGCCATCCTCGGTCAAATGCTGCCTTGATGTCAAGGGCAGTCACTCTCACCTCACCTCTTGAGTTCAGCTCTTTTGTCCATGTTTTAACCAAGGCTGTAATGAGGTCAGGAGCTGAGTGGCCCTGGCTGAACCCAAACTGAGCGTCACTGAGCAGGTTATTGCTAAGCAAGTGCCGCTTGATGGCACTGTTGATGACACCTTCCATCACTTTACTGATGATTGAGAGTAGGCTGATGGGGCGGTAATTGGCTGGGTTGGACTTGTCCTGCTTTTTGTGTACAGGATATACCTGGGCAATTTTCCACATTGCAGGGTAGATGCCAGTGTTGTAGCTGTACTGGAACAGCTTGGCTAGGGGCGCGGCAAGTTCTGAAGCACAGGTCTTCAGTACTATTGCCGGAATGTTGTCAGGGCCCATAGCTTTTACAGTATCCAGTGCCTTCAGTCGTTTCTTGATATCACGCGGAGTGAATTGGCTGAAGTCTGGCATCTGTGATGCTGGGGACTTCAGGAGGAGGCCGAGATGATGAAAAGAACTCTGAGCAGACAGTAAGATCCTTCATTGCTCAGCTAAAATACTAAGGCAGCATGAATCATCTTTATTCCTCATCTCGCTTCGAGTCTGGGATTTTACGAGAGATGTTTTTAACTTTCTTGTGTTGGATCCTGATCTGTACGGTTGAAATGTTCGACTTTGTAGCGTGAAGCTTTTCGGCAGTTCCTGCCTTCCTGCTGAGAACTTACAGTGGAAGAGTTAGTAGGTTTTGGGCCTGATATCCTTCAGGTGAAGTAACAATGGTTCTTTCAACGAGAGTTTTATAGAGGCTGATCACCCAAATGCTTGTCGCAAGCGGCAGGTGGAGGGAGATAGGGAGTCCGACGTATTGACCTTGTGCAACAGGAACTCTTGATTTTCTGACATTAAAAACGATATTAGTTTAGTGCTTTGGTGGCAATTGTGGTACTCAGCACACTTACCCCAGAAACAAGTCCAGTCTGTATACGAATCTAATCTTTTACTTTTGCATTTTTATTTGTGATGCAGCCATCGCTGGCACGGCCAGCATTTATTGCCCATCCCTAATTGCTCTTGAACTGAGTGGCTTGCTAAGCCATTTCAGAGAGTATTTTAAGAGTTGTGGGTCTGGAGTCACATGTAGGCCAGACCAGGTAAGGACAGCAAATTTCCTTCCCTAAAGGACATTAGTGAATCAGATGGGTTTTTACGACAATCGACAATGGTTTCATTAAACTAGCTTTTACTTCCAGATTTATTAATTGAATTCAAGTTACACCATCTGCTGTAGTGGGATTCAAGCCCATCTCCCCAGAGCATTAACCTGGCTCTCTGAGTCACTAGTCTAGTGATAGTACCACTGTGCCACCACCTCCCCCTAACTCAGTTGTTCTAACCTTGCCTCGGAGTCTGAAGATTGTGGGTTCAAGCTCTGACCCCAGGAACTTGGGCACAAAATCTCTACTGATATTCCTGTGCTGCACCGTTAAACTGAGCCCCTGTCAGCCTGCTCAAGTGGACATGAAAGATCCACCATGTCAAGCACTCTGGAGCATCCTGAGATTGTGAAGGACGCTATAGAAATGCAAGTCTCTCTTTCCTACTTTCTACTAAATACATTACAGAAAGCAACAGCCCATACTGAGTGAGAAGGAAGCTCTCAAATATTTATCTGATTGTAGCTTTCGTCTTGAGCAAGCTATTCAATAATAAATGTGCAGATATTTTATAGACTGCAATCTCCAAGCAAACAGATACAATTTATTCAGCATATAATTAACTCAATCAATTCGGACTAGGTGGATTTAAATAGTTGTGAATCAGTTACTGTGCTTGTATATTTATTTAATTTTTAAATTGCTGCGATGCATCATTCAGGAGATGTTTAACTTCTTTACACAGGATGGACATTTTGTTTACTCAGAGAATTTTACTACTGTAGTTTTAAACTTATTTATTGTTTTGCATTATTGTGTTGAAAAACTTTGGTTCACAATATTTAATTAAGATAGAAAGAACTTGCATTTATATAATGCCTTTTACGTCCTCGGGACATCCCAAATTACTTTTAGATGTGTGATCGCTGTTGTTTTGTCAGCAAACACAGCTGTCAAACTTCGCACAGCAGGATCCCATAAATGCCAATGAGAATAATGGTCTTGGTTGAGGGATGAATGTTGGCCAAGACACTGAAAGAATTTCAATGCTCATCTTCGAAAGGTGTGGAGAGATCATTTACACCTTCCTGAGAGGGCAGTGGAGGGGGCATTGGGTGATGTCTCCTCCAAAAGGTTCAGTGGAGAACGTGCTCCACTTTCCAAAGGGAAATGGGCACGCCGTTTAAACCCGCACCCAGTAGGATACACAAGACACCTGTGCCAAGCTCAGCATTGGGTTTCATTTTGAATTAAATTGGCGAGTGTGGTTGCAACTTGACGTTCAGGCCCCTTAAGAACTTTGTCCAGTTCTGTAATGTCCTGGGTAGCGACACAATTGTTTTTGTTGTGGGGGGGGGGGGGGGCGGTGGTGGTGGTGGAGGGGTGGTGAGGGAGAGGTGAGGCTGGGCAGCCAGTAACCCGCAGTTTATAGAGGCAGTCAGAAGGAACTATTGTGCCTCTCCTAGCTCCAGATAAAAGAAGTCTGTATATCTTCTTGTGAGTAGCTTCAAGCAGTCCCTTGAAGAACTGTTGAATAGGCTGCAGCAGATCCAGAACAACCACTCAGACTCCACTCATTTGTGCATCAATTATTTCATTTGGGACCGAAAATCTGCACTAGGGTTCCAATTTGCATATTCAAGGCATCTAACGCCCTTAGAAGCAATTCTAATTTGGCAGTCGGAGCACCTTCGGAAAGCGGGAGATCATGACCCAAAATTCATCCCTCCGATCTTAATTTTCAGCCCAAAAAAACAGGCATAAGTTTAACTTGCTCACTCAACACCTCCGACAGTGCAGCACTCCCTCAGTACCGCACTGAAACGTCTCATGAAATTGTGTGCTCATGTTGCTGGATTGGGCCTTGAACCCTTGATCTTCTTACAAAGAGACAATAGACCATAGTCTCAATGGCAACACTGAAACATGTTACCCACACATAGGTGATTTTGAACTGGTAACAATTAATTACTTCACACTATTCTGCATAATTATAGAAGATTCTACTGAAGGAATATAATTGAATCAATAATTTATGTTTTTAAAATTAAAACTAAAGAAGGATAGTCAGTCTTGTGTTAATCAGTTTCTTAATAAGAACATGAGAAAAATGATCTGGAGTAGGCCATACAGCCCTTTGAGCCTGCTCTGACATTTAATACGATCATGGCTGATCTTCTACCTCAATGCTGCCTTCCCGCACTATCCCTATATCCCTTAATTCCCTTAGTATCTAAAAATCTATCGATCTCTGTATTGAATATCCTCAATTACTGAACATCTGCACCCCTCTCTGGCAGCTAGGCTTAGTACGGGAAGGCCTGGTGAGAGTTTTGGGCCCAGCTGACGGAGGTCAGATGGGAACAAATGATTCTGACACTGGATAGAGTAGCCAGGATGAGCAGTGGCATATGCATCCCCCTGGACAGCAAGAGGCAAGAGGAGCACAGCAGTGAGGGGTGGGGGGGGGGGGGGGGGGGTGGGGGTGGAGGGGGAGGGTGGTGGTGGCTGCAAGGGGAGGAAGGCGCTACTGAAGATATCGGGTGCACAAACTTGGACAAATGAGCTGAACTCAAGAGGTGAGGTGAGAATGACTGCCCTTGACATCAAGGCGGCATTTGACCGAGTATGGCATCAAGGAGCCCTAGCAAATCTGGAGTCAATGGGAATCAGGGAAAACTCTCGACTGGAGTCATACCTAGCACAAAGGCAGATGATTGTGGTTGTTGGAGGTGAATCATCTCAGCTCCAGGACATCACTGCAGGAGTTCCTCAGGATAGTGTCCTGGCCCAACCACCTTCAGCTGCTTCATCAATGGCCTTCCTTCCATCATAAGGTCAGAAGTGGGGATGTTCGCTGATGATTGCACAATGTTCAGCACCAAGTGGTAGGCAATGACCATCTCAAACAAGATTGAATCTAACCATCTCCCCTTGATGTTCAATGTCATTACCATCACTGAATCCCCCACTATCAACATCCTGGGGGTCACCACTAACCAGAAACTGAACTGGACCAGCCACATAAATTCTGTGGCTACAAGAGCAGTTCAGAGGCTGGGGATTCTGTGGCGTGTAACTCACCTCCTATCTCCCCAATGCCTGTCCACCATCTACAAGGAGTAAGTCAGGAATGTGATGGAATACTCTCCATTTGCCTGGATGAATGCAGCTCCAACAACACTCATGAAACTCAACATCATCTAGGGCAAAGCAGCCCACTTGATTGGCACCCCCATCCACTACCTTCAACATTCACTCCCTCCACCATTAATGCACAATGGCAGCAGTGTGTACCATCTACAAGATTCACAGCAGAAACTCACCAAGGCTCCTTCGACAGCACCTTCCAAACCCACCTAAAAGGACAAGGGCAGCAGATGCATGGGAACAACACCACCTGCAAGTTCCCCTCCAAGCCACACACCATCCTGACTTGGAACTATATCACTATTTCTTCACTGTCGCTGGGACAAAATCCTGGAACTCCCTTCCTAACAGCACTGTGGGTGTACCTACACCCCAGGACTGCAGCGATTCAAGAAGGCAGCTCACCACCACCTTCTCAAGGGCAATTAAGGATGGGCAATAAATGCTGGCCTAGCCAGTGACGCCCACATCCCATGAACGAATCAATTTTAAAAAGCCCAAGAGTCAGCTACTGCTAAATGACAGAGCGCCAGTGCCGTAGGAGGCTCCACCTATCCAGGCATATAGTCTTGGTCCTGTGTGCTCTGACCCACAATGATTTGAGACTTCACAATCCCCATGGCAGCCCCCTACCTGTAGCTGTCAAGGTCTCTGTTGCCCTGAATTTCTATGCAACTATATCATTCCAGGGATCAGCTGTGGACCTACGTGGCATCTCACAGTCAGCATCTCATTCGGCCATCATGCAGGTCATGGCTGCCCTTTTCAGGAGGGCAGGGGCTACACCCACTTTGACACAGATGGGCCATCGCTGCACAGAGGACATTGGGGCTTGGTGTCATCAATGGATTCCTTCAGGTGAGGGCATCATCGATTGAACCCATGTGGCCATCAGGGCACCAAGTAACCGGCCAGTGAGATCCATCAACAGGAAGGGTTTCCACTCCTTCAACGTCCAACTAGTCTGAGACCACAACAAGAGCTTTCTCCTTGTGTGCACTCACTTTCCTGCCAGTTGCCATGACTCCTTCATCCTCCGCAAGTCCAGGCTGCCTCGAATCTTCACTCCATCCTCCAAAGTGCGTGGATGGATCCAAGGTGACAAGGGTAATCGCTTTAAGAGATGGCTACTGACCCCCTCTATGGGAATCCCAGATAGAAGCACAGAGGTGAAACAAACAATGCCACCAAACAACAGGCCAACCATTGAGCAGGCAATCAGGTTTCTGAAGAAGTGATTCTGGAGGCTGGATTGGTCCGGTGGCACCCTCCAATACCCTCCTGCAAGGGTCTCGGACATTGAGGTGGTCTGCTGTGCTCTCCATAACATGGCCCTCCAGAGAGGTGTAGACCTTAAGGGCAGCGAGGCCCTGAAAGGACACAGCTCTTCAGTGGAGGAGCAGGAGGTAAGAAAGGAGGAGGAAGAGGGAGCAGAGGAGGATAACACTGAACACAGAGGTGCCCATGCTGCCTCCTACTGCCACCATCTAGGAAGAGAACCGTCCTCTTCTACCTCACAGCCTCCAGCATTAGATCCAGGTGGGCATCAATGAAGCAAGGGTCTGCCCTGCCCCTAGTGCCAGGCCTCCAGCTCCTCTGTGACATCTTGCTTCCCTCTGGTGCTGTGGAAGGCACATCTCTTCCTTAGGACAACCAACAGCCTCCTCAATGATGGCTACTGTGGAAGTCTACATGAGCCTCAGACTTAATCTGACCCACTGCCATTTTCAATCCCCCTGTTTCCAAACCAATTAAGGCTTTCCCACTTGAAAACTGCAATCTGAATCAGCTTCCCAGAGGTGATAGGTTTCAGACCAAAAACCAGAGCAGGCTCCTGTTTCCCCCCTCCACTTTGAAAATTGGGCCCTGAGAGTCCACATTCAGCCCAACTGATCACTTGGACCTCCTCTCACCCCTCATCCTCTAACTCTATCCTTTTAATCCTTTTTTCCCTTACATGCTTATCTGATTTCATCTCAAATGCATCTATGCTATTCAACTCAACTACTCCTTGTGTTAGGAGTTCCAGATTCTTACCACTCTCTGTAAAGACGTCTCTCCTGAATTCCCGAATATTAATGACTGTCTTATTTTATGGCTCCTAGTTTTGGTCTCCTATACTAGTGGAAAGGTTTTCTCTACATCTACCCCATCAAACACTTTCCTCGTCTTAAAAACCTCCATCAGGCTTCGCTTAGCTACAGTGGGAACCTTTGCACTGATTGACCTTTCATGTATAGAATTGTCCTGAATTTATGGGAAAGAATGTTCTCAATTAACTGAGACTGGATTTATGCTCTCATTCTTCTGTTAACATATGTTGCTGCCATGGCAGCGCAGGACGGAAATGCTCTGTGTGACTCATAGGGAGAATTAGCATCTGTCAGCTTGTTTAAGTTATTCCTGTGGTCACATCACCATATGTATTAAAATAGTGCCAGAAAAATAATCAAAGTGAAAAAAACAGAAGATTCGGGAAAAGGTTATTCAGAACGTACAGCAAGTTCATTTTTAAGAGTTCTGATCAAAGATCCCATTGAAACATTGACCTATCTTTCTCTTCCTGACTTACCTATGGTGCATTTCCTGTTCTATTTATTCTTGAGATGTGGGCAACACTAGAATAGTAGTTAGTTATCACCCATCCCTGGTTGTAACGGCTTGAATAAGCGACAACCATACAGTATGGAATATAATCACATGTAAACCAGCCTAGCTTACAGTATGACAATTCCCCTACTACCGAGTCAAGAGTGAACCGGTTGTGCTTCAACAACAATTCAGTATCTTTTCTCCTCCAAACAGATTTAATGAATTCAAATTCATGACTGGCCAAGGTACAACATGAACTTATAACAATTGGTTTGTTAGTCTACTACCATGAGCATATTTTTTTTGAAATTGGATTTATTCAACATTAACCACATTTTCAGCATTGTGGTCGTTCCTATCTCCTATATGATTATTCCTTCATCAATTTTTAGCTACAGTAAACATCTTCATTATTCTGTTATACACCGCACAGTATTTCCTTTATCATTTATGAACTTCAGAATGTAAAGTTCAATTTATCACCCATGACATACATTAATCGATTGAACTTCAAAAACTGATCAAAAACTGCCATCCTTAAACTCTTTCCCAAATAATAAATTCACAATGCTCTTTTAGTCTAGATATTTGATGTATTCTTTCAAGTCTTTCCTTCTCCCCATGATCACTAGACTACCATACATATACAGTTGTCCAACTGTATAAGGATCAAATTGTGGTATGACTATCAGGAATTTATAGGACAAATTGCATTGCTGGGTATTCAGCAATTGCATACTGATTATGATTTTGAGTATAACAGTATACAGCTTTTAAGGTTTAGGAATGCAGCATTTATTGGAGCCTCAGTGAGCGATAATATAATCCTTTCACCTTTGGGAGTTGAGTTCAAATACAACCCCGACAGAAGGACAAGAACAAAATACTGCAGATGCCGGAAATCCAAACTAAAACCAGAAAATGCTGGAAATACTCGGCAGGTCTGTGTTGTATGTTTGGTTAGTCTAGCTAAGAGAGATTGCTGAGTCTTCAGTAAGTTTTAACAACTATTACCTATTACAGAACTATATACAGCTTCATGCAAGCATGTCTAACTCCACTGATGCCATACTGCTTCTCCTTCAAGTGTCTCTTTCTCATGTGATCTCTTACATTATCATAGTGGGAGGTGTTACTCACACTGTCTCAAAAATTAACCCTTTCAATCCCTTATACTACATCTCCCCCCAAATCTCTGACATCACAGGTTCAATCTGTCAGGAGGCTTCACAACTTTGCGGAACATCTCCGCTCAGTCCGCAAGCAGGACCGCTTTGCGGAACATCTCCGCTCAGTCCGCAAGCAGGACCCTGAGCTTCCGGTTGCTTGCCATTTCAACACTCCCCCCTGCTCTCATGCTCACATCTCTGTCCTGGGATTGCTGCAGTGTTCCAGTGAACATCAACGCAAGCTCGAGGAACAGCATCTCATCTACCGATTAGGCACACTACAGCCTGACGGACTGAACATTGAGTTCAATAATTTCAGAGCATGACAGCCCCCCATTTTACTTTCATTTTTAGTTATTTTTTTCCCCTTTTTTTTACATTCTTTTTTACATTTTTTACAATCTTTTTTTTGCATTTATTTCATTTCATCTTAGTTTGTTCCGTTTGCTTACCCACTGTTTTTTTTCAGGTTTGCACTTGCTGCTGTTCAATATTCAGTGTATTAACACCTAATCTGTACTAATGCTTTGTCTTTCAACACACCATTAACATATTGTTTGCCTTTGCTCCGTGACCTTTTGGTCAGCTATGTGGCCTGTTCCAATCTAGACCTCCTTTGTTATCTCTTGCCCCACCCCCACCTCACTTGCTTATAACCTGTGACTTTTCTAATATTTGTCAGTTCCGAAAAAGGGTCACTGACCCGAAATGTTAACTCTGCTTCTTTTTTCACAGATGCTGCCAGACCTGCTGAGTGGTTCCAGCATTTCTTGTTTTTATTTCAGGCTTCACAACTCTCCCTGATTGTGTTGTTGTGAAACTTGGAAAATCAGTAGTCTTTCTCTGAATTCTTATTTGTTGACTTGGACAGCCTTCATTGAGGTTTGTAGTATCCGGTGCTTTCTGAATTTCAGGTTCAACATCTGGTTCATCCAAATGTATGACTGATTGATGTCTTTCATGCATAGAAATAAAATTTCTCCTGTTTCTTCTTATAGTGCCTTCTGAAGTATGTACTAAATAAGATCTCTGTTGATTATCATCTCTCTGGATGATTACTCCTTCGCTGCCTTGGTCTTGTACCCATACCTTTTCTCCTTTCATCAACTTGGTTAAGTTCCTGGTACAATGTCTCCTGTTATAATTATAAGCTTGTTGTTTTCGATAAGACTTTTCTCTGTCTTGTACTTTCTCATAATCCTAGACTTCTAGCCCTGGAAGTAATTTTTTGGGTAGGATGGGAAGTGCCTTTCCATTAATAGTTCTGCTGGTGCTAATCCACAGGCCTGGACAACGTATGTCAGCCAAGAGCGACGTCTCAATTCATTCCATCTTCGCTGCCTCCGGAGAATCCTTGGCATCAGGTGGCAGGACCGCATCTCCAACACAGTAGTCCTCGAGGCAGCCAACATCCCCTGCTTATACACACTACTGAGTCAGCAGCGCTTGAGATGGCTTGGCCATGTGAGCCGCATGGAATATGGCTGGATCCCCAAGCACACATTGTACAGCGAGCTCGCCACTGGTATCAGACCAACCGGCCGCCCATGTCTCCGCTTTAAAGACGTCTGCAAACGCGACATGAAGTCCTGTAACATTGATCACAAGTTGTGGGAGTCACTTGCCAGCGATCGCCAGAGCTAGCGGGCAGCCATAAAGGTGAGGCTAAAGTGTGGCGAGTCAAAGAGACTTAGCAGTTGGTAGGAAAAAAGACAGAAGCGCAAGGGGAGAGCAAACTGTGTAACAGCCCCGACAACCAATTTTTTCTGCAGCACCTGTGGAATAGTCTGTCACTCTAGAATTGGCCTTTATAGCCACTCCAGGCGCTGCTCCACAAACCACTGACCACCTCCAGGTGCTTACCCATTGTCTCTCGAGACAAGGAGGCCAAAGAAGAGAAGAATCCACATTGGACTTCCTTCATTAGTGGGTGTGTTATCGTCCTAGGCATGAAAAGACATATAGGTTTAGCATCTTTTCGCAAAGTAATACTATATTCAGTCTTGCATCTTTCCAAACAAGTAAATAATTATGGAAAGTCTTTTTGGAAGTGACTCCTGAATTCTTGTTGCTTAACTTCTTCCACTTTCCTGATAAGATGAAGGTCTATACTTAAAAGAGAATGTTCTTGATTGGGTAGAACATACAGTTTTTCCAATATCTTCTTTTCCTTGTACTGGAGTATTGACTGTAGCTTTCCCTTGACTTTCAATTCAATCCCTCCTGGACCATGTAACTGAGTTTCTGTTGGTTACAGGCAATACACTGATAACCACGGTTCATTGTCTGATAAAACTGTTACGCTTGTTGGTGATATGTCCATTTGACATATATACCTGCAGTCCAGAATACCTGATTAGGGTCATTGATCTCACCAAAGAAGTTTTCTGGTTTCTCTTCTGATGGAGATTGTTCTACTTCATGAATAGCTCTCAGCGTGAAGACTTTTCCTTTAGAACCTGTGAAAGTAGAGGTTTTATGTTGGCACATCATCCCAAAATGGCCAACTTCCTTGCAGTGAAAGCATTCTGCTTTGTTTGCAGGACACTGTTTGTGCCTGTGGGTCTTTGTGGTGCCACAGCACTGGCAGGGTTTCATGGTGTCTCATACTTTCCCTCCCAAGTGCCTTCTTTTCTGGTGCTTCTTTTACAGTCCTGTGCTTAAGGAATTGTATGGTCACTGGAGGTTTCCTGAACCAAGGCTTTTCTTCATCTCTCAGGATTGCTCTGTTCTGCTTACAGACCTCTGCTTGTCTCACCATTGTGTATTGCTTTTTCTAGCAATAAAACTGATAGGGATTCATCAGCAATACCTACTACAATGTGGTCTTGTATTAATTCTGTTTTTAGGTCTCCATATTCTCATCCTTCAACTAGCCTGTAAAAGTCATTAATAAAAGCATTTATTGGTTCACCTGCTTTCTGAACCTTTCTATTAAATTTTCCCTTTCTCGAATCTTGTTGCTCCTCAGATTGAAATAATTATCAAAGGCTTTTAAGACTTCTTCAAATTTATCTGATGTCTCGTTAATGCCTTGTCTTGCAATAACATCATCTGCTATTGCTCTGAAGGACTAAAGTAATGTGTTGCTGTTTAATTTTGAAGCAATTCTGTACCTCAAAAATATTTTCCCCCAAAGTGAATGATATGAGGACAGATAAGTCCCCGGGGCCAGACGGGATATACCCAAGGATATTACGGGAAGCGAGGGAAGAGATTGCTGCACCTTTGGCGATGATCTTTGCGTCCTCACTGTCCACTGGAGTAGTACCGGATGATTGGAGGTTGGCAAATATTGTTCCCTTGTTCAAGAAAGGGAATAGGGATAACCCTGGGAATTATAGACCAGTCAGTCTTACGTCGGTAGTGGGTAAATTATTGGAGAGGATTCTGAGAGACAAGATTTATGATTATTTGGAAAAGCATGGTTTGATTAGAGACAGTCAGCATGGCTTTGTGAGGGGCAGGTCATGCCTCACAAGACTTATTGAATTCTTTGAAGATGTGACAAAACACATTGATGAAGGAAGAGCAGTGGATGTGGTGTATATGGATTTTAGCAAGGCGTTTGATAAGGTTCCCCATGGTAGGCTCATTCAGAAAGTAAGGAGGCATGGGATTCAGGGAAAGTTGGCTGTCTGGATACAAAATTGGCTGGCCCATAGAAGTCAGAGGGTGGTAGTAGATGGAAAGTATTCAGCATGGAGCTCGGTGACCAGTGGTGTTCCACAAGGATCTGTTCTGGGACCTCTGCTCTTTGTGATTTTTATAAATGACTTGGATGAGGAAGTGGAAGGCTGGGTTAGCAAGTTTGCCAATGACATGAAGGTTGCTGGAGTTGTGGATAGTGTGGAAGGCTGTTGTAGGTTGCAACGGGACATTGACAGGATGCAGAGCTGGGCTGAGAAGTGGCAGATGGAGTTCAACCTGGAAAAGTGTGAAGTGATTCATTTTGGAAGGTCAAATTTGAATGCGGAATACAGGCTTAAAGACAGGATTCTTGGTAGTGTGGAGGAACAGAGGGATCTTGGGGTCCATGTCCATAGATCGCTCAAAGTTGCCACCCAAGTTGATAGGGTTGTTAAGAAGGCGTATGGTGTGTTGGCTTTCATTAACAGGGGGATTGAGTTTAAGAGCCGCGAGGTTATGCTGCAGCTCTATAAGGCCCTGGTTTGACCACACTTGGAATATTGTGTTCAGTTCTGGTCGCCTCATTATAGGAAGGATGTGGAAGCTTTAGAGAGGGTGCAGAGGAGATTTACCAGGATGCTGCCTGGACTGGAGGGCATGTCCTACGAAGAAAGATTGAGGGAGCTAGGGCTTTTCTCATTGGAGCGAAGAAGGATGAGAGGTGACTTGATAGAGGGGTACAAGATGATGAGAGGCATAGATAGAGTGAATAGTCAGAGACTTTTTCCCAGGGTAGAAAGGGCTATCACCAGGGGGCATAATTTTAAGGTGATTGGAGGAAGGTTTCGGGGAGATGTCAGAGGTAGGTTCTTTACACAGAGAGTGGTGGGTGTGTGGAATGCGCTGCCAGCGGTGGTAGTAGAAGCAGATACATTAGGGGCATTAAAGCGACTCTTGGATAGGTACATGGATGATAGTAGAATGAAGGGTAGGTAGTTAGTTTGATCTTAGAGTAGGTTAAAGGTTCGGCACAACATCGTGGGCCGAAGGGCCTGTACTGTGCTGTACTGTTCTATGTTCTATGTTCTGTGTTCATTGCTTGGTTCTCCGACTAAGAGCCCGCAATCGCTGGGCCAGGATTTTTTTGCACAGACCGCCACGCCTCTGTGGTGCAGCCTGAATGCCTCTGCAAGCCAACTCCCCAACTTGCCATTTTGTCTATGCAGCAGCTCTGAAGCTCTTCACAGCCTGTTCTTGATTTCTGCAGCTTTGGCACTACTTCTTCAGGTCTAACAATTTTCAAATTTCTCTGGGTGTTGTATAACAAAACCACCATTGTTCATCATATTGTATGTTTGGTTAGGCTCGCAAGGAGAGATTACTAAGTCTTCGGTAAGTTTTAACAATAACTAGTTGATTAAATATTCGAGAACCTATACAGCTTTATGCAAGCATGTCTAACTCCACTGATGCCAAGCTGCTTCTCCTTCAAGTCTCTTTCTCTCATGTTATCTCTTACATCATCATAGTGGGAGGTGTTACTTACACTGTCTCAAACATTAACCCTTTCAAACCATTATACTAAAGTCTGGCAGCATCTGTGGAGAGAGAAAAACAGAGTTAACATTTCAGGTCCATGAAATTTTGTCAGAACTGCTGACGTTCTAATAAAGTGTCACCAACCTGAAACGGTAACTCTATTTCTTTCTCCACAGGTTCTGCCAGGCCTGCAAAGCAACAAAAGATATGTCTAGAGGAGGTATAATTGGGAAGGCAGAGTCAGCACTAACAGCTGCCATATAAAAAAAACTCTAAACACTCCCAGTTCTGACAAAGAGTCACCGTTGCTGCCAGACCTGCTGAGTATTCCAGCATTTACTGCTTTCGTTTCCACACAGAAGAAGCTCCCTTACATTCTCCCCCAATCCCCAGCACCAATTATAGAAAGTGAACACCTTGTAATGATCTCAGTCAATGGTTTCGAGCATTTTGAGTGAATCAGAATTACTAAACTTTTAAAATAAGCTATTGATTTTAACCAGTCAGTGGGGAGAGATAAGCAACAGGGTCATTTTCGATATTTCTTTCAAATCAAACACCCCATTTAGTTTTTAATAAAAAGGTTAGGGGAAGAATATATGAGGTAGAAATTTGTCTTGGGTGGCATCACATCAAAGTCAATGAAAAAGGATATTGAGCAGGGAATATTGCAGGCATCCAATATGATATCTCAATATGATATGTTTTGTGACCAATTTCTATCTTAATGCCTATGGGAGTTGGTGCAATAAAATAATGAAACATTGTGAACAAAATCAGAAATGGATATCAAATGCTTTCTTAAGCCCACTGGCAAAAGTAAACAAAGGCTTTGGTATTGGGTCCAATGTTTCTCTTATTACTGTTTGATATTTTCTAACGTCTTTTGAGAATTTAGAATCCAAATCTCCCCATTCTACACTCTATTATGACCCCTTCTAAAGTGAAAGAACTCTTGACTTTAACTTATTGGGTGTGCCAATCTCAAACAGGGATGATACCAGAACTGGAAGGTAACAACGACTAACAAACACTGAATAGACTGGGGCTTTTTCCTCTTGAAAAGATAAGGCTGAGGGGTGAGCTAATAGAAGTCTTTAAAATTATGAAAGGATTCGATAGGATAGACATCGAGAAAATGTTCCCATTTGTTGGGGAGTCCAAAAACGACGGGTTACAAATATGATAACTGCTAGTCAACTCATCAGTCCAATAAAGATTTCAGAGAGTGGTAACAATGTGGAACTCACGACTACATGAAGTAGTTGAGGTGAATTGCATAGATGCATTTAATTCAAGCCAGATAAACACAAGAGGGAGAAAGGAATAGCAGGTTAGATGAAGTAGGATGGGAGGACGCTCATGTGGACAAAATACACACAAGCATGGACCAGTTGGGCTGAATGGCCTGTTTCTGTGCTGTATTTTCTATGTAAAATGATAATACACAAATTATATGCAAAAGTAAAAAGTAGAGATTTTTACGTAAATGCTTTGTAAAAGGTCGTCTTAGGAAGAGAACACCCAGCTCAATTTGTAATACTTTAACCTGGCCTACTACTGTTTGGATAATGAGGTCAGTGCTACATAGCAAACATCACAAGGAAATCTGTGATTATATTTGGTGAGGAGTTTGGAAAAGTGGGTCAAAGAGAGTCACAAACTATCGGGTAAGGCAATTAGAACATAGAATATAGAACAAAATACAGCACAGAGGGAGGCCATTCAGCCTACCATGTCCACGCTGGCCGAATAAGCTATCCACCCAAACTAATCCCACGTTCCAGCACCTGGTCCATAGCCCCGCAGGTTACAGCACCTTAGGTGCATGTCCAGGTACCTTTTAAAAGAATTGAGGGTCTCTGCCTCCACCACCGATCTTGGCAGTGAATTCCAGACACCCACCACCCTCTGGGTGAAAAGATTTCTCCTCATGTCCCCTCTAATCCTTCTACCAATCGCCTTAAATCTGTGTCCCCGGGTAACCGACCTCCCGGCCTGGGAAACAGGTTCTTCCTGTCTACTCTATCTAGGCCCCTCATAATTTTGTACACCTCAATCAAGTCACCCCTCAGCCTCCTCAATTCCAAGGAAAACAACCCTAGCCTATCTAAAACAAAAACAAGAAATGCTGGATTCACTCAGCAGGTCTGGCAGCATCTGTGGAAAGAGAAGCAGAGTTAACGTTTCGGGTCAGTGACCCTTCTTTTCTAGCCTATCTAATCTTTCCTCATCGCTGCAACCCTCAAGCCCTGGCAACATTCTTGTAAATCTCTGCTGTACTCTCTCCAGAGCAATTATGTCCTTCCTGTGGTGACCAGCACTGTACACAATACTCCAGCTGTGGCCTAACCAGCATTTTATACAGTTCCAGCGTTACACCCCTGCTTTTGTATTCTATACCTTGGCCAATAAAGGAAAGCATTCCATATGCTTTCTTCACCACTCTATCTACCTGTCCTGCCACCTTCAGGGACCTGTGGACATGCACTCCAAGGTCTCTCACCTCTTCTACCCCTCTCAATATCCTCCCGTTTATTGTATATTCCCTCACTTTATTTGCCCTCCCCAAATGCATCACCTCACACTTGTCTGGATTGAATTCCAATTGCCACTTTTCCGCCCACTCAACCAAACCATTGATATCATTCTGGAGTCCACGACTCTCCTCCTCACTATTAACTACACGGCCAATTTTTGTGTCATCAGCAAATTTCCCAAACATGCCTTCCACATTTTAGCCCAAATCATTAATATATACCACAGACAACAAGGGACCCAACACTGAGCGCTATGGAATGCCACTGGAAACCGCTTTCCATTCACAAAAACATCCCTCGACTATTACCTTTTGTTTCCTGTCACTGAGCCAATTCTGGATCCAACCTGCCACCTTCACCTCTACCCCATGGGCTTTCATTTTACTGACCAGTCTGCCATGCGGGACCTTGTCAAATACCTTACTAAAATCCATGTAAACCATATCCACTGCACTACCCTCATCAATCCTCCTTGTTACTTCCTCAAAAAACTCAATTAAGTTAGTAAGACACGACCTTCCCTTAACAAATCCATGCTGACTATCCATGATTAATCCGTGCCTTTCTAAGTGACAGTTTAACCTGTCCCTCAGAATAGATTCTAACAATTTATCCACAACCAAGGTCAGACTGACTGGCCTATAATTACCTGGCTTATCCCTCGTACCCTTTTTAAACAATGGTACAACATTTGCAGACCTCCAATCATCTGATACCTCGCCTGTATTGAGTAAGGGTTTGAAGATGATCCTCAGCACATCTGCTATTTCCTCCCTGGTTTCCTTTAACAACCTGGGATGCAAAACCTCTGGCCCTGGTGATTTATCCACTTTCAGGGATGTCAGACCCTCAAGCACTTCCTCTCTCATTATGCTTATCTTGTCTAATATTCACACGCCTCCTCTTTAATTACAATGTCTGCATCAGCCCTCTCCTTTGTGAAGAAAAAGACAAAAAACTCATTAAAAACCCTGCCCACATCTTCTGTATCCACGCATAAGTTCCCTTGTACATCTCTGATAGGCCCTACCCTTTCCTTAGTTATCCTCTTGTTCTTAATGTACTGATAAAACGTCTTCGAGTTTTCCTTGATTTTACCTGCCAATAATTTTTCATGTCCTCTCTTTGCTTTTCTAATTTCCTTTTTTACTTCACCCCTGCACTTTTTATACTCCTCTATGCTTTCTAAAGTATTAAGATATTTGTGATCATCATAAGCTTTCTTTTTCTGCTTTAACTTACCCTGTAAGCTTCTAGATAACTAGGGAGCTCTAGATTAGGCAGTATCACTCTTTGTGGGGACATGCCAACACTGTGCCTGTAGTATCTAGCTCTTGAATGCCCATTGGTTTGCCACTGATTTTCCTTCAAGTAACTGTATTCAGTCCACCTTCGCCAGGTCACCTCTTAGTTTCATAAAATTTGCTTTCCCCCCTATTTAGAAACTTTGCTCCTGTTTTATCTTTGTCCTTTTCCATGATTATGCTAAAACTAACTGTATTATGGTCACTATCTCCAAAATGGCCACCCACTGTTACTTCTTCCACAAGCCCAGCTTCGTTACCAATGACTAAATCTAGAATTGCGTCCCCTCTCATCGAGCTCGTTACGTGCTGACTAAAAAAGTTCTCTTGAACGCAGTTCAAGAATTTTGTCCCCTCTGTGCCCTTCACACTGTTTGTATCCCAGTCGATATTGGGGTAGTTGAAATCCCCAACCATCACTGCCCTAAAGTTATTGCACTCAGAAAGTTGCCTGCATATTTGTTCCTCTATCTGCCTCTCACTATTTGCTATTAAATTAATGAAGATGAATTAATGTGAAGCACTTTGAAATGTTTCTCGGAATATAATGAGATGCCATGTAAATGTAGATTGTATTCTATTGCGTGATCCACTGATTTTTTTTTCTGTTTTACAAGAATTTGGAATATCATGCACTGGACTAATCTTTGCAAGAATCTTTTGGTTGATATGATTGCTATGATTGATAATGTACACACAAGAGTTTAATGTCATTCTCTACACTCCTGCCTCAATTACACATAACCACTGCATTGAGTTACATTTCTGTTTGCCCACAGGTTTACCCTAGCTGTTGCCTTCCCACATTCTCTACTGTGAAGTCATTTGAGTAAAAATTAAACCAAAATTGCCACATCTCAAACTTCATATTTATTGGGTTTGTGAGCATGGTTCTATGGTGGAGAAGAATTTTGACTATTTGTATCGGAATCTGCAGTAAACAAAGTACTAAGGACTCAGCAGCCATCAAGTATAATGCCTCCTATGATAGTGAGGCTGATCTTTAGTCCTCCATTAGCAGATTGATTGCTGTAGTTTACTGATGGCCTTGTCACTTTCCAGCACTTTAAAAGTAGTAAGGCTTTTCCCCCTCATAATTGTTCAGCTCATTCAAACTCCCTGGGCTGAAATGAGTTAGCAACCAACTTGAAATACATTTTACCACAGCAGGACGCGAAGCATCAATGAAACACTCAGTGCTGACTATACATTCACTCTCTGTCCCAGCCTGCTTACCATGTGTCCTTAGGGCACTTTGTGCGCTATATTCAGTCATCTTTCTTTACTGCTTTTTGCCGTTAACTTACAATACATTACAGCCAAATGCATTAAGTAATGCAGAGATGTCTCCCAAGTACTTTACTGTTCATTTAAATGAAAATGAAATGGGTTTCTTTCAGATAATAACACTTTAGAATACAGTGTATGAGTAATTTGAGATTATGATGAATGCTATGTGTTAAATGTAGCATGCTTGGGAGGGAAAAGGTCATTTTGAACCTATAGTTCCTGAAGTTCTTTTCCCCTGAGCTTTTTTTTGTGTTTAAGGTCTTAAAGGATTCAATAGGATAGATTGAAAGAGAAACAATTTCCTCTGGTGGGGTCGATCCAGAGCAAGGGGGCATAATCTTAAAATTAGAGCTAGGCCATTTCGGGGTGTTGTCAGGAAACACTCTTTCGCACAGGGGTACTGGAAATCTGGAACTTTCTCCCTCTAAAAGCTGTTGACTCTAGGTCAATTGGAAATTTCAAAACTGGCGTTGATAGATTTTCATTAGGTAATGATATTCAAGGATCTGGAAGCAAGGTGGGTGGATGCAGTTAAGATACAGATCAGCTGTGATCTAATTGAATGGCAGAACAGAGAAGCTGAATGGCCCTCCTCATGCTTCTTTACTTGGTTATGTGACTGTTGGCACCTGGGATACATCAGTAAGTACAGGACAAAGGCTCATCCTCAGAAGAATTTAGTGCCAAACCTCTCATTTTATTTCATAGCGAGGATACCACTTGTACAGTGTTTTCAAGAACTGCTAAATCAAAGGAAGCACAGCAATATATGTTGTGCAGTGCTGGTGGAAATATTCAGGCAACCAGATCACTTGGAAAATTCCGGGGAGTTCAAAACAGACAGATTAAGACATGCCAAGAGATGGGCTTATTCCTGGTTGCCTTGGCAACTGGAAACTGTGGAGTGAACTTCACCTCATATCAAATTTGGAATGTTAGATCACAGATATTCATTTTGCATCTCAAGTGGAAATAATTCATCAAATTTTACAACAATGCATGGGTAGAGTTAGTCAAACTATATTTACATATGGAGATGATTTTTGCATTGGAAATAAGGGTCAGTTAGACTTGATCTTCATATGCAAATGTGTTGTTACAATGGTGCTTCTTCAATTATTCATTTCTCCTAAATACATATTACAAATGAGTTCTAGGGGCCTAGTACTCCAGGCTGGTGATGAGATACCATTTATAGACCAGAAAAAAAGATGGCTGCCAAACTTGGACTTCGCTGACTTCAAAAAACATTGCATAATTTAACTAACTTTTCTATTAGAAAACAACCAAACATCTCATCTAATTGAGATTATCAATGGGCACAGAGTTAAATTAAACATTTATATATGTAATTTTCTAAATCTAGCCTAATGAGCCATAATGTTTTAATAAATTAATACCCATTGCCTTTGGAGAAATAACTGTGCATTAATAGTGACTGAAACCCCCCTATTGTATTCCTTCATTCATAATTGTCAGTTTATTATTAGGAAAACATATTCCATCCTGAGATAAGAAAGTACTGTGAGGCAAAACAGCTAACAGCCAGACTGCTAGTTTTATGTATAATAAATATCTTCAGCAGGTCATTTAAGCTGCTCAATGGCACTTGAATGTGTATTAAATTTGAGTCGTTCTCTCCAGTTTTAATGCGCATTCTGCCCCAACCTGCTACTGTGTCAGTTGTGGCTCCGTGGATAGCACTGTTGCCTGTGAAACGGAAGGGTGAGCGTTCAAGGCACCCTCCAGAGACTTAAAAACAAAATCTAGACTGTCAGTGAGAACTGAGAGTCTTTTGGATGAGACATTAAACTGAGGCCCTGCCTGCCCTCTCAGATGGTAAATAACCCCACAGCACTATTTCAGAGAAGAGCAGGGAGTTATCTCTGGTGTCCTGGGCATTGTTTATCCCTAAACCAGCATTTTAAAAAAAAACTATCTTGTCACTGCTTAGAGTCATAGAGAGATACAGCACCGAAACAGGCCCTTTGGCCCAATGAGTCTGCGCTGACCATCAACCACCCATTTATACTAATCCTACATTAATCCCATTTCCCTCTCACATTCCCACCTTCCCTCAATTCTCATACCACCTACCTACACTAGGGTCAATTTACAATGGCCAATTTACTTATCAACCCACAAGTCTTTGGCATGTGGGAGGAAACCGGAGCACCCGGAAGAAACCCACACGGTCTCAGGGAGAACTTGCAAACTCCGCACAGGCAGCACCCAGTACCAAACCAGGGTTGCTGGAGCTGTGAGGCTGCGGTGCTAACCACTGCGCCACTGTGCCGCCCCGCTTGTGGGATCTTGATGTGCACAAATGGGACTCTCTTACATTGCAACAGTGTCTACACATCATTGGCTGTAAATCACATTGGGATGTCCTGAGAACTGTGAAAGGTGCTATATAAATGCAAGTCCTTCTTTCACTTGGCTCAGCATGTCTAAGTCAGGTGAGGAGGAGGTTCAGGATAATGCACCTTTTGCAAAGAGATCAGGAGTGTTGCTTTCCCAAGCAAAGGACACATGTGATATTGTTTGTGATAGGTCAAATCTTAAGCCCTTCAGCATTTAAGCTGTACATCTGGCTCACTAATTTCCTTCAGGGAAGAGAATCCATTGCCCCTCACCTGATCTGGCCTCAGTGTGGCTCTTAATGCTCTTTGAGTGCTCAAGCAAAGTCACACAGTTGTCCAAATAATTGTTACCTTCAAGGAGAAGACCAATAAATATCTTCTCAGGGCAACTGGGGATGGGCAATAAATGAGGCCTTGTCAACATTCCCCATATACTGAGAACAAACTTTCAAACTACAACATTTTTTCTGTGTTCATGCAGAGAATTTAGAAATTATAAATGCACAGCATTTATGCTTCACATTATTAGTCACAAGCCTCTAGAGATTGATGCCCTAAAACACACCATTAGTTTTAATTCTTTTTTTTGGAGTGTGTATGCATGTTTAATATTTGACCTGCCCACATGCACGACACTACATATTGCAAGTCAAACATCACTTGCCAAATGTAGGTTCAATCTTCCAGTACATGAGAGTTCATCCTAAAGGTTGGGCCTCTTATTCTTCTGTCTACTGCCCTAACTCTCACTCATATCTTGTATTATCCACAAATTTGCAGATCATCCCTCCCCCCCCCCCAACACCTACGTCTAGATCATCAATGAAAATAGTAAATAACAAAGGTTCCAACACTGATCCCTGCGGGACAACACTCATAACCAGTCTCCGTTAGCAACCACTTTCTTCCTACAGGCATTCAACTAATTCTCAACCCACAGAGATTACCACAAATTCCTCACGATTCTATGTTGTAGAGAAGTCTCTTACGTAGTAAAGCTGAACCCCTGACAGGGCAGCACTCCCTCAAGTACTGCACTACAGTGTAGCACTGAATTACGTGCTCAAGTCTCTGGAGTGCGACTTGAACTCACAATCTTTTAACTCGGAGTTAGGAAGGCTACCAACTGAACCAAGGCTGATCAGCTTAAACAAATCAGCCCTAATAAGCTCTGGGACCAAACAAATGGATGGATACCGACAGGTTTAATGGTTTCATTCCTCATTGTTTTAAATGGGTCAAATGCCCTTTTAAAATAGCAGGGGTAGGGTTTCCGAATGAACCCACCAAACATTCACACACCAGCGTCATTTTGAATGCCAACGTATTCTGCTGAAGTGACCAACAGTTAACGTCAATACCTGGTGCCGAAGCCAAGCAGCTACCTCCACCTTTCCACAAATATAGCAATAATCCTTGTGGGTGGGGAAGCAATGACCCAACCAATAGTGTTTTCTTATATTAAAAATGCAGTCGTCCTGTTTGGAAGCTAGTTTCTGATATTTTCACGATGATATAAATGACCAGCGAGTTAAAAACACTAATAGATTTGCAGTACTAATTCCTTCAATTACCTGCTAAGCCATTTCCCCATTCATACCCAGCTGAAAAGAGAAAGCAACTTTTATGCTCAGAAGCCAGAAAGAGCTATTACAAAATCATTCATTATTCACGTCTTTAATTTATGATGTAACTGCAGCTCGGTTTAAAAGACCTCAGATTTATTCAGCCTGTTAGCATGCTGCACAATGAAATTTTACTCCATGTTATTTATTCCAAGTTCTACTGCATAAGGCCTTTCATCATCACTGATGAAAAAAACACTGAATATATGCTGAAAGCTTCCTGCCTAATCTCTGGCGTTGTCAATTTTAAATGACCAGCTTTATGTAAAGTTTTTTTTTTAACTATTTAAAAAGTGATACAGCAGGATATGGTAGTGTTATGTTACTGGACTAGTAATCCAGAGATCTTGGCCCTGATGCTTGGGACAGTGATGAGAGCAGGGCTTGGGGGAGAGTAGGATATCCAGATGGGGAACACACGAGTAAGAACTTCCAGCACACCCTGCTGAAGTTCACCACATGATGTCTTTTAATCCTCTCAACATATTTCCCACCCGACAACCAACTAAATTGACAGGGGCAGTCAAGATTGCAGAGCTGAGGCGAGTTGGTGGCGTGGGAGTCAGAAATCGTGGGGAGGAGTCGTAGATCATGGAGATGCAGGCCGGAGACTGCTGGATGAAGGGAGTCAGAGATTGTGGGGTCCAATCACTGGGTTTATAATGTGGTTAGCTCGGGGAGGAGTGAGTAGAGGGGGTGGAGAGAAACACTTCTGTTATTCCTAGTTCACGAGCAGTGCAATAAAGGCACGTACCGACAATAGAACATTACATTGAGGCAAAACCTGTCTGATTGGTTCTTGTTATGATTTAAGCAAGTAAGTAATCAAACACTTACTGAATTGGCCAGTACACCCACTTTAAGGAAGAATTAAACCTGTTGCGGTCAAACAAGGAGAGGGAAAAGAGGGAAGCCGTTCAACCCCTCCTCACCTGACCGTAACAAAAGACTGACGGGAAAAGCTGTATTGGAACAATGGGTTATTCTTAAGGAAGGGATGCTTCAGGTACAGGCTAGATATATTCCAACAAGGGCAAAAGGTGGTTGAACCAGAAACAGGACTCCTTCGAAAACAAGAGAGAGAATATGATGAAACAAAAAGAGGGTGTCTGATGTATGTCAAGTGAATTCTTAGGGCTCGATTTTGTGGAGGAGGCAGGTCTCCCAGCACATTTTTATGCCCCCTGGAACAATCCTCCGTTGCTTTTCGGCCTAAGTGTCCTGTGCCAAAATCCCCGTCCCTGACAGGGATTCCACCTCCAAGAGCCACCGGCCAATTAAAGGGACAAAGAGTGTAATATATGCTTAGAGGCGCAGAGCAAAGCTAACATACTTAATGAGTACTTTGTATCAGTGTTCACTCAGTAAGAGAAATCTGCCAAAATATCGGTAGAAGTGGAGAGAGTAAGAGGCAATAAATAGGATAAAAATTAAGATGGAGAGGTACTATAAAGGCTGGCTGTGCTTAGGGTAGATATGTCACCTGGTCCAGATGGCTTGCATTCCAGGTTGCTAAAGGAAGTGGGAGTGGCGATAGTCGAAGGGCTTACCACAATCTTCCAATCTTCCTTGGATACGGGGGAGTTGCCAGAGGATTGGAAAGTGGCAAATATGACACCCATATTCAAAAAAGGGTGTAAGGACAGTCCTATCAGCTACAGGCCGGTTAGTTTACCATCAGTGGCGGGTAAGGTTTTGAAAACAATAATCAGGGAAAAAAATCAATAGACACTTGGAAAGGATTGAGTTTATTAAGGAGAGCCAGCACGGATTTATAAATGGCAGATCATGCTTGACTAATCTGATTGAATTTTTTGATGAAGTAATAGAGAAGGTTGATGAAGGGGATATGCTGGATGTTGTTTATATGGATTTTAAGAAAGCCTTTTATAAAATACCACATAAAAGGTTGGTTAACAAAATTGAGGCTCATGGAATAGGAGGGCCAGTGTCCAATTGGATAAAAATATTGATTTAAGGACACAAAACAGCGAGTTGTGGTAACTGGTTGTTTTTCAGACTGGAGGATGGTCGACAGTGATGCTCCCCAAGGGTCAGTGCTGGGACCACTGCTTTTTTTGCAATATATAAATTACTGGGATTTTGGAATATGGAGTACAATTTCAAAATTTGCCAATGACATCAAACTTGGGGGTGTGCAAACAGTGAGGGCATGAACCACCTGCAACTGGACATAGACAGATTGGCAGAATGGGCAGAGAGGTGGCAGATGGAATTTAATACAGCCAAGTGTGAGCTGATGCATTTTGGCAGAGGGAATAGGATGGGGCAATATAGACTTAATGGCACAGTTCTAAAGATTGTGTAGGAACAGAGGGACCTGGGGGTGCATGCGCATTGATCTTTGAAGATGGCAGGACATATTGAGAGAGTGGTTAGCAAAGCATGTGGGATCTTGGGCTTCATAAATAGAGGCAATGAGTACAAAAACAGGGAAATTATGCTGAACCTTTATAAAGATCTAGTTTGACCCCAACTGGAGTATTGCATCCAGTTCTGGTCACCACACTTTTAGGAAAGCTGTGAGGGTCCTTGAGAGGGTGCAGAGGAGATTTACCAGAATGGTTCCAAGGATGGGGGATTTTAGTTACAAGATTAGGTTGGAAAAGCTAGGGTTGTTCTCCCAGGAGCAAAGGAGATGGAGGAGAGAATTAATAGAGGTGTACAAGATTATGACAGGTATAAATAAGTTAGACAAGGAAAACATGTTCCCATTAACTAATGGCATAAGGATTAGGGGACACAGATTTAAGGTCTTGGGTAAGAGATGCAGGGGGAATATGAGGATGACCTTTTTTACGCAGTGTGTGGTAAAGACCTAGAACTCGCTACCGACAAGTGTGATGGAAGCAGGAACAATCAATGATTTCAAAAGGAAATTGGATGGCCACTTGAAGGAAATGAACTTGAAGGGCTATGGGGATTGAGTGAGGATGTGGGACTGACGGGATAGCTCCGTGCAGAGCCAGCATGGACTCAATGGGCTGAATGGCCTCCTTCTGTGCCGCAACTGACTCCATGACTCTAAGTTCAATGACATAAAGCATTGGCAGGGATTTCCCCAACATGAGGTAATTCCCGACATTGGGATCTAATGCAGGTTCCAAGCCCACAGTGGGGCCATGGCAGCAATCT
Organism: Heterodontus francisci; assembly: GCF_036365525.1. Lineage (NCBI taxonomy): Eukaryota > Metazoa > Chordata > Chondrichthyes > Heterodontiformes > Heterodontidae > Heterodontus > Heterodontus francisci. Next base: position 41,774,288 of record NC_090405.1, on the reverse strand, counting down.
TCCCCGGCTATGGCCAATTAAGAGGCTGCTGGCATGCCTGCCGTCCCATTAAGGACAGCAGGTTGCCTGTCCAGGTTGGTAGCTCTATCAGAGAGCCGGCAACTCAGCAGAACCACCGATAGAGGCCTTGGGGGAGATCATTGCCACTTTGGGCCACCTCTTCAGGACATGGAGCTTTCATAAACTCGTGGGAGGGCCCCCCCGCCCCTCTGACACCCCCCAACGAGAAGCCTCTAGGAGGCCGCCTCCACGCAGCAGGGGGCTGCTCTGGGGACAGCAAAATGATAGCGGCCCAGAAAAATGGCCCAGTTGGCCTTTTAATCAGTTAAATTGGCTGCCTGCTGAGTGGAGGCACGCAGCCTGCCATTCCCGCTGCTGGGAAAATCACCCGGTGGCAGGATGACTTCGGGGAGCCCTCCCAATGCATTCCATGCCTTTTCCCTGTCCCTCCCGCCTCCCAGCCCTTCTCCTGAGTGCTGACAAAATCCCAGCTGCTATCTCTGGGGAATGCTGCCTGACCTGCTCAGTGTTTCCAGCACTCTCAATTATAATTTAATTGAGGTTCCTCTTTGGCTCAGCCATGCGAATAGCTGAGTCATAGATGCCAGGAAGGCATTTCTGGTCCAATCCCTAGTCTCTGTGGAGATAATTGATCTCGAAGTAGGATGGCAGTAGGAATCTACCATTACCCTTGGACTAGGAAGATGGAAGTTAACTGAGGTTCCCACTCCTGTTGCAAGTGGCTGCATCTGCTAAACACAGGATGAATTGGAGGTGTAGTTGCCACCTGCACTAATACAGACAGTAGTTACTGGCTGTCTAGATTTTCACATTAAGAATGCTTGCTTTGGTGTGACCAGCAATTGTGGAAATGTACTTCAGCAAGAAGTCACGGCCATCAGGAGAGAGAATAAAATGACAATAATGGAAAGCATCCATAAATTCCACAGTGACACTGAAATTTGGTTATGTAGGGTCGATTAGGGACTATAAAGGAGATTTACACGTGGAGGCAGAGGGCATGGTTGAGGTATTAAATCTTTGCTTTGCATCTGTCTTTACCAAGGAAGAAGATGTAACCTAGGCAATGGTGAAAGAGGAGGTAATTCAGACACTAGAAGGGTTTAAAATTGTTAAAGAGTATGCATTAGATAGGCTGTCTGTACCTAAAGTGGATAAAGCACCAGGACTGGATGAGATGCATCCAAGGGTACTGAGGGTACTAAGTGAGGGTGAAAATTGCAGAGGCACTGGCCATAATTTTTCAGTCTTCCTTAGACTCAGGGGTGGTGCCAGAAGACTGGAGAATTGCAAACGTTACACCCTTGCTCAAAAAAGGGTGTAAAGATAAGCCCAGCAACTAAAGGCCAGTCAGTTTAACTTAGGTGGTGGGGAAACCTCTAGAAAGAATAATTCAGGACAAAATTAATAGTCACATGGACAAACGCAGATTAGTTAAAGAAAGCCATGGAAAATCATGTTTAACTAACTTGCTGGAGTTTTTTGAGGAGGTAACAGAAAGGGTTGATGAGGGCAATACTGCTGATATGGTGTACATGGACTTTCAAAAGGCATTTGACACAGTGCCACACAACAGACTTGTGAGTAAACTTGTAGCTCATGGAATAATAGGGATGGTAGCAACATGGATACGGAACTGGCTGAGTGACAGGAAACAAGCAGTGGTGGCTAATGGATGTTCTTTGAGCTGGAGGAAGGTTTGTAGTGGAGTTCCCCAGGGATCAGTGTTGGGATCCTTGCTTTTCCTGATATATATTAATGACCTAGTCCTTGGTGTACAGGGCACCATTTCAAAGTTTGCGGATGATACAAAACTTGGAAGCATTGTGAACTTTGAGGAGGATAGTGTAGAAAGCCACAAGGACATAGGCAAGTTGGTGGAATGGGCAGACAGGTGGCAGATGAAGTTCAATGCAGAGAAATGTGAACTGATTCATTTTGGTAGGAAGAACATGGAGACACAATATAAAATAAAGGGTACAATTGTAAAGTGGGTGCAGGAGCAGAGGGACCTAGGTGTATATGTGCATAAGTCATTGAAGGTGACAGGACAGGTTGAGAAAGCAGTTAATAAAACATATAGTATCCTGGGCTTTATTAATAGAGGCATAGAGTACAAGAGCAAGGAAGTTATGTTGAACTTGTATAAGACACTAGTTCGGCCTCAGCTGGAATATTACGTCCAGTTCTGGGCGCCGCACTTTCGGAAAGACATGAGGGCATTGGAGAGAGTACAGAAAAGATTCATGAGAATGGTTCCAGGGATGAGGAACTTCAGTTATGAAGATAGTTTGAAGATCCTTGGAGAAGAGAAGGCTGAGAGGTAATTTGATAGAAGTATTCAAAATCATGAGGTGTCTGGACGGAGTAGATAGAGAAAAACTGTTTCCGCTTGTGAAAAGATTGAGAGTGAGAGGGCACAGATTTAAAGTATTTGGTAAGAGAAGCAAAAGTAACATGAGGAAAATCTTTTTCACACAGCGAGTGGTTAAGGTCTGGAATGCGGTTCCTGAAAGTGTGGTGGAGGCAGGTTCAACTGAAGCATTCAAAAGGGAATTAGACAGTTATATGAAAGGAAGAATGTGCAGGGTTGTGGGGAGATGGCAGGGGAATGGAACTGAGTGAATTGCTCTTTCGGAGAGCCAGTGCAGAAATGATGGGCCGAATGGCTTCCTTCTGCACTGTAACAATTCTGTGATTCTGTGATTCTTATCTAAACCTATTAAATCTTGTATACCTCTATCAAATCTCCCCTGAACTTCCTTTGTTTCAAGGAGAACAATCCCAGCTAATCTTGTCGCTAATATCGTTCATCCCCAGAACGATTCTGGTAAATCTCCTCTGCACCCTCTCAAGGACCCTTACATCCTTCCTAATGTGTGGTGACCAGAGCTGGATGCAGTACTCTAGTTGTGGCCCAACCAGAGCTTTATAAATGTTCAGCATAACTTCCTTGCTTTTGTATTCAATATCTCTCTTTATGAAGCCCAAGATCCTATATGCTTTGTTAACTGCTCACTCAATATGTCCTCCCACCTTTCAAGATCTATGGACATGAACCCCCAGGTCCCTCTGTCCCTGCACACTCTTTAGAACTGTACCATTAAGTTTATATTGCCTCTCCCTATACCTTCTGCCAAAATGCATCATCTCACGCTTCTCTGTATTAAATTCCATGTGCCAATTATGATGATCAAGGAACCAAATTGTAGAGACAAGGTGATCATAATTTGAGCTGAATAAGCTTACTTGTGAATACCTGAATGTAGTCCAAAGTCATCGGGGCAAATTTTAATCTAACCCACTGATGGGATTGGATGGAATGCAGGGATTACACTCCAGCCTATTTGATTCTCTATTGAAGCACTGCAGAGTAATATTGGGCAGTGTGTAAGACTAGCTTCCACCCGATCCCAAGCGTTTTCTGCCCAGGGAGTTAGGTTAAAATTATCCCCATTATTTCCTGTTCAGAAGCACCTCTTAATGATAAGAAATAGTGATATGTTTGCACAAGAGATAAAATGTTCCTTTGTGCATTAATTCCCAGCATTATGAATGAGTGAAAAGAGTCACCTGAATCTTTGGCTCCAACCAGGTATTGGACTTTTAAATGTAGCTGTGATCGATTCTCCAAGATTTCCCTCAGTTTAATCGCCCCAAGATTCTTGTGTAATTATCCAATATGGAAAGCAAAACAACTGAAGCCTCAAGCTTTTGCAATACTCCTCTGCTGCTGAAACTATGATTGAAAGCAAGGAGATAGTCTCATCCTAACAAAGATGTCTCCGATTTGCTGTCCGGAAAATCTCTCAACTGAGGTCAACTATGGATGGACAAACCTAAAACTTAGACACAAGTCCTCTGGGTCAGAAGACATCGTGTCCACCTTAAAGCTAGAGCTCATCTCATGCCCACATCTTTGTCCTGGGCCTACTGTAGTATTCCAGTGAACATCAACACAAGCTCAAGGACAGCACCTCATTTTCCGATTAAGCACGCTACAGCCTATCAGACTGAACATTGAGTTCAATAATTTTAGAGCATGACTGGCCCTTTTTTAATTTAATTTAATTTTGTTTTGTTTCATCGTTGTTTTACCATGTGCCTGCCTACTGGTTTTTGTATGTTTGTGCTTTTGGTTAGGGCTGCTCGTTATTCTGTCATTAACCCTCCCTCTGCACTAATGCTTTGTCTTTCACCACACCATTAGTACAATCTCTTTGCCTTTGCCCCATGAGCTCCTTGTCAGTTATTCCCTCTGGCCTTCTGTCCTATCACACACCTTCCCTTTTGTTCTCTTTCCCCCCACCCCCGCATTATTTGGTTAAAACCTATCACATTTCTAACCTTTGCCAGTTCTGATGAAGGGTCATTGACCTGAAACTCTAACTCTGCTTCTCTCTCCACAGCTGCTGCCAGATCTGCTGAGTATTTCCAGCATTTTCTGTTTTTATTTCAGATTTCCAGCATCCACAGTATTTTACTTTTATTTTACTCATCTTTAGATGTTTGTTAATCAGTGGAAGCTGAAAGAAAGATGAGTTACACCCTTCCAACTTTAAAATTAGAGTAGGTTTACTCATTTCACTCCCTAAGCTAATATAAGTCCCTTCTAATATTACTTCCCTTTCAAAACCAGATGATGTACCATATATAAGGACCTGTAAAATTTTCATTATAATTTGCACTGGTACCTGTTTTATGCTGCACCCTCCAGGCAGTTGATATTTCTTTTGTGAAAAAAATGTAATTTATTCCAAAATGATCTTCAGTCACTGATCCATTAGAAATGAAAGACAGGTTTATGATTCTCAGTTACACAAACCTCCCAGTGTAGCAACACTTCCTGAAGGTGCTGAACATTTGGAATTCTGACCAGAACAGGAATGGGAGGAAAACGAGGGGAGGTGGTTAAAGGCATGGTGAAGGAGGCTAAGTTTTAGGGAGGCTATTGAATGTAGAGAGGAATGTATAAGGTGGAAGACGGGAGTTCCCTGAGTGTGTCCATTGAATTAAATAGAATGTATAGCACAGGAACAGGCCATTCAACCCAACAAGTCTATGCTTGTGTTTATGCTCTACATGAGCCTCCTCCTCCCATCGCTCTTCATCCAACCCTGTCAGCATACCCTTCTATCCTCACGTGTTTACCTCACTTCCCCTATGTGATTTGGTAATGAGTTCCACATTGAGTGCTTGAATAAGAGCACACCACAGCTTGGATTAAAACAAAAGAATAAAAATACAATGTCTTTCATGTCCTCCGGACATTCCTAAAGGCTCAGTTAAGTTCACTGCATTGGACTCATTTAAGAAGCAGCAATAAATGTTGGCCTCGCCAGCGATGCCGACATCCCATGAATGAATAAAAAAAAAAGTTGATGGGAAGATGCTGGGTGTTGGTATTCAGATGGATGAGATCAAATGGACTGAAGAAACTTCTTCACCTTGACCCTATCTCACAATCTTGTGCTTTTTACCCAAACATATTAACTTGTTTTAAGGGTTTTCAGAAACTTTGCATAATCAAAAAATAAAGCACCCGATGTATTTCAGCATTCGAAGTCTTGCCAGCACATTTGAGATTTTTCAACCAATTGGAGGCATCCTTCAGTGGTCACAGACTTAGTGCAAGGCACAAGGAACAATGTACTTGGAGTTAAGGGGTTCTTTGAAAATTTGTTTGGGATCCAGTGCATTTGCAGATTAATATTCTTTACTGCCACACACTGTTAATAACCACTTTGTGCCTGGAAACATGTTGAACTGTGAAATGCATTGCTTGCTAATAAAGAGTTTGGGGGCTGACAATTGCTTCTACTGTTTTCACAAACAAACTAGAACTCCTACCCTTTGCATCTTTTGATATATGATTATATTAACTTCACCTAGCATCCACAAGCATTTCTTTTTTGCTAGTACTCTCTCCTCTTTTAACTCTCCTCGGTTGGAGGCCCTAACTCTTTCTTGGCTATGATATCACAGACAATGGTAGCCCTGGCACCTCACCCGTGCAGCCACTTATTCTGTTAGAGCCTATGTGTCACCAGTAAAACAGGCAGCACAGTTGAGCCTCACATGTTAGCCTCTATTGCAAAGGGGAATTTAGTATAAGAGAATGGAAGTCTTGCTGTAATTATATATTATCTTGGTGAGATTATATTGGAATACTGTATAGCATTTTGGTCTCCTTACCTAAGGAAAGGTATACGTGCCTTGGAGGGTGTGCAACAAAGGTTTACGAGTTTAATTTTTGGGATAAGGGGGCTGTCCTATAAGAAAAGACTGAGTAGAATGGGCCTACATTCTCCAGAGTTTAGACAAATGAGAGATGCACTCATTGAAATGTGTAAAATTCTTATAGGACTCGGCAGGGTAGATACTGAAAGGCTGTTTCCCCTGGCTAGAGAGTCTTGAACTAGGGGCCACAAGCTGCAGGGGCCACAATCTGCAGGCTGGGGGGAGGTCCCTCCACCGTGGGCATTCTTTGCCCCACAGAGAGGCCCGGCCGGGAAATAATGCACTTCATAGGACCCTCCTCCACCTGTGGTTTACATCCACACCCCCAACCGTCGGGCCTTCTGGACTGGCCCTGGTAACCCCGCCTCACTTACCTGAAGTCTGGGGTTCTAGGCAGGGCCTGGGCCAAGGCCTCTGCAATACTAGCAGTGGCCACCGCTCCCAGTGGTGCTGCCAGTACTGCTGAGCTGGCGGCCCTATGATTGGCTGACAGCTCTTGGAGGCGGGATCCCTGTCTTTAAAGGGACAGAGATCACAGAGCCAGGCACTTAGGCTTCAAAACACTGGAGGATTGCTCCGGGGTGGTGGGGGGGGGGGTGCCAGGAAAAGGCCAAGATAGAGCCCTGCATCCTCCACAAAATCCAGTCCAAGAGCTTTCCAGGAGTGGGCTATTGCATTGCGATCAGGAGTGTTCACCCTTGGCCAGGGGTGCTAAGGCCTAGTGTTGCACCCCAAACCCTGCTGTGTTGAAGTGAGTTAACTCATCATAGACCAGGAATCAAAACTAGTCCATTTAGCTCAGTGTTACACAAGGCAGTAGCAGCTGACCTTGCTCATAAAATTTCATAGTGCATTAGTATTGACTATGTGTGCAGTAACTTAGGGGGAAGATTCAGCCTAAATTTTGTTACATCCATACACAGAAAGACAATTTAGAACCATGCACTTTCTAGAAGCAGAAAGATATTAAGCTGACAGAGCCGCAAACAACAATTTGCAAGACTTGCATTTATATAGTAACTTTCACATCCTTAAGATGTCCCAAAGAGCTGCCAATGACGTACTTTTCAAATGTAGGGATGGACTTTGTCCAGGCAAAGGGGGCCCTGACAAAGGGCCAGAAAGCCAGGGCAACCCTGCTTCAGCTATTTGGGGGCCCCCAACAGCATTTTAAGCCATTCCAGCAGCTTTAAAAGATGGGAACCCGCCTCCAAGAGCAGCCGACAATCGGAGGGCTAGCAGCTCTTCAGTCTCAGTAGCACCACTAAGAGCAGTAGCCATTGCTGGGACTACAACCGGTTTATAGGATGCCTCTATGGATGCTACCCTTAGACCAAGGTGAGTGGGGCGGCGGGACGAGACCCTTAACTGGCCACCTAAGTGGCACAATTGGCCTCTGGACGGGAGGGCTGTCCTCCACATTCCCCGCCGCTGACAGAATGCCCCGCCTTCCCTCGCCATTTTATGGGCTCCATGGTCTCCTAGTCCTTCCCTAGAGGGCTGATAAAATCCAGCCCATTGTCACTATCATAATGAAGGAAACGTCGAAGCCAATTTGTGCACAGCAAGCTCCCACAAACAAAAAATGTGGAAATGACCAGATAATCTGCATTAGGTGATTGAGGCGGGATATACATTAGCCAGGACACCAGACAAAATTCCCCTCTTCATGCTTGAAATTGTGCCTTGGGATGTGTTATGCCCACTCAAGAGGGCAGATGGAGCCTTGACTTTAACATGTCATCCAAAAGACTGCACCTCTGACACTGCAGCACTTCTTCAGTACTGCACTGGAGTGTCAGCCTGGATTATGTGCTCTGGAGTGGGTCTTGAACCCACAAACATCTGACTCAGAGGTGAGAATGCTGCCCCTGAGTTATGGTTGACAGATCTACACATTTGGACCTTTTCATCATGCTTTGGAAACACAGTGGAAGAATTTTAGCAGGGTATTGCATGGTGTATAACTTGTGGCATTTGTACCATTGTGAATATTGCAAAGGAACACTTATCCTCCAACCAACTCTAGTTCTTTGTTACACAAAATGCGTTTCGTTATGACCCGATGAGAAATGGGTCTAGGGTTCCCTCTCAGCCTTCACTTGGTCTTACCGTAACAGGGTTTAATTTTAATCATACCATGTTTTTAGCTCCCCCTTGGTGAATCCTTATTCACTGCTTTCCAATTATAAGGCTAAGAAACCAGAACAAACAGGTTTTCTTAGGTTTAAAGAAGAAAGGTTGAAATTTATTAAACTTAAACTTAAACTCTAATCGGTTAACACCTACGGATACACAACACGCCCAGGCTAGCATGCATACACGATACAGACATGCAGATAGAGACAGAAAAGAGAAGTAAAATAAAGTGGAAAAGTTTGAGGCAATCTCTGAAGAGGGTCTTTGTTATGGTTCTTTGAGCTCACTGTAGAGTCCTTGATTGCAGGTAGATCTTGCTGTTCGTTGGGTCCCAGTATTCTTCTTAAACCTTGTTCACTTTAGGAGACCTTCCTCTTCTGGGATTCATGCGTACTCAATGGATTTGGAGTTCCGTGAGAAAGAGAGGGAGAGCCAGACAGGAGAGGTCCTCTTCAGTCCAGGAGCATACTGCACTCTCAAAGTTCAAACTGTTTGTACAATTCAGAAAAACCAGGTTGCCAAGCAGGTTAGTCACGTGACCAGCTGGTCTGGCCACGTCTGTTTGTGGATTTGGCCGTCCCCGCAGTCGTCCTGAAAGTTGAGCTCCCTCACCTTCCATGTCTGGTGCTCAAAGTCCATTGTGGGTTAATTTGGATAAGGGAAGAAATCCCTTTGTCTCCACAAGCACTGTCTGTTAATATGCAAATATCTTCCCAGCCAAGGACCTGGTGATTCTTTTTTTTAAACAAGTCCTTTCTTCACTTCAGCAATTGTTTTCAAATCAATGTTCATATGACAAAATTAATGTGCCTCATTCTTGGCCGTTGGGGGGTCTGCATGACAATTTATTAGGAAATACAATTCTGCAGCTAACATTTCAAGTGATAGGTGAAATGTTGTTCTTATGTCATCTTTTCTCATGCAACTGGTTTAGGTACTTAGGACTATATTTTCTCCCCTGTTTAATAATTTAACCAGAAAGTGCACGAGTAAACTTGAGCCTAATATTAGCAGAAAGTGCTCATGAGTTATTCATATGTATTTAGCACTGCTACTCTCCAAAATTAGGTTCATGACCATTCGCGAAAAATGAGAGAAAAGGGCAAAATTTGACTTGTTGATGAACCTGTGACACATTTTGAGCTGAACAGCCCAGAAAGACTTGCATTTGTGTAGCACCTGTCATGACCTCAGGGAATTCCAAACCATGTTGCAAAGTAGGAAACGAGGCAGACAATTTGTACACCGAGGTCCCACAAACAGTAATGTGATAATGACCAGATAATCTATGGTTTATTTTTCAGTCATGTTGCTTGAGGGATAAATATTGGCCAGGACACAGGGTGAACTCCCCTGCTCTTCTGCAAAGTAGTACCATGGTAAGTTTTACATCCACCCAAGAGAGCAGATGTGGCCTTGATTTAATGTCTCCTCCAAAAGTCAGCACCTCAGATAGTGTAAAACTGCCTCAGCATTGCACTGGAGTGTCAAGCCTAGGTTATGTGCTCAAGTCTTTGGAGTGGATTTGTAAACCCACAGCCTTCTGACTCAAAGGCAAGAGAGCTACCACTGAACCATGGTTCAGTGCTGCTATGGTACATGTGACAGGAAATACACTTCAATCATTTGCAACTCATTGTAATCTGTCATTCCATATTTGGGTGAATATAGTGTGCACTGAATATAACTTCATAGAGTCAGAATCATACAGCACTGAAAGAGGCAATTTGGCCCATCATGTCTGTACTGGCTCTTTGAAAGAGCTATCTAATTCATCCCAGTGCCCTGCTTTTTCCTGATAACCCTGAATATAAGAACATAAGAAATAAGAGCAGGAATAGGCCGAAAGGCCCTTCAAGCCTACTCCACCATTCAATAAGATCATGGCTTTGACCTCAACTCCACTTTCTTTCCTGATCCCCATATCCCGTAATTCCTTTAGTGTCCAAAGAATCTCATTCTTGAATATATTCAATGACTGAGCATCCACAGCCCTGTAGGGTATAAAATCCCAAAAATTCACAACCCTCTGAGTGAAGAAATTTCTCCTCATCTCAGTCTGAAATGGCCAACCCCTTATTCTAACACTATGACCCCTAATTCTACAGTGGAAACAATCTCTCAACATCTACTCTGTCAAGCCTTCTAAGAATTTTATACATGTCAATCAGATCACCTCTCATTCTTCTGAACTTCAGAAAGCATGTTTTTTTTTCAAGTATATAACTAATTCCCTTTAGAAAGTTATAAAATCTTCAACCATCACCTTTTTAAGAAGAGCATTCCAGATCATAACAACTCATTGCAGGATAAGGGTATAAAAGGGTTAATCTTGAGAAAATGCAAAGATTACCACCCACCAGGATGAGGTAAGAGATCATGTGGGAGAGACTCATGAACAGTTACAGTATGGCTTTTGAAGGAGACATGCAGGCTAGTATGGGTTGTATATAATTACTGTACATTGAAGATTAATGTTTAAACACGACAGTCCAAGAACATCTCTGGCTAGACTCTATACAGTGGCAGCATAAAGAACCAAATATATGTGATGGTGAACAGTGCTGGGATTGAAGTCCTATACGCAGAAGAGAAAATTTGAAGCAAAAATCATCCTTCAGTTAGAAGAGAAGAAACTTTAAAACAAGTACCTGAAGAGAAAGAAACAAACTACAGACCTTAGAAGGTGGTCAAAAGCTCCATAGAATGGAAGCATGGCTGAAAAGCAAACAATTGGGTGAGTCATTATGCAGACGATTGAGAAATCCTGGTTTTAAAAAAGCCTTTGATGAGCTTAAAAAATTAATTTTCTATAGGTACTGTGTGAGAAAGAGAAAAAAAGGGGGAAAACCCTGAAAAGCGCTTGAACTAAGGGGGAAAAAGTCCAATAGTGAAGAGAAAAAAAAAGCATGGGAAACCCCTGAACGCAGCAGAGTCTCCATTAATGCAGCCAGGCTGAGAGAAAAAAAATTAAAGCAATCAAGCTTGAAGAAGGTAAATGACCTCGAGATCAAAACAAAAACAAAGGGGAAGACCCCTGAACTATTTATTGAACTGCTCTGTCAATTCCAATAGGCAGCTGTGTAAACATCTCAGTGAACTGCTGAAAGAAAGGGGAAGTCCATACCAGAAACCTATAAAAAAAAACAAAAAAGGGGAACACTGTCAAGCACCTGCTACGCTCCATTAAAGCAAGCTAGCCTGAAAAAAGTTTCTTAAAGGGGAACATTCTAAAAAGTCTATTAAAGTTTTTTTTTAATTGATCAAAAGTTGGGAGTGCCAGAGAGTTTCAAAAGTCATGAGGGATCCAATCAAACTCAAAACTGGGAACTATGGAGGGAAAGGCTCCTCAGGTATAGAATTGCATTGAAATTGGACAGCAGGTCTGGAACAGAGCAAGTGCATACATTATTATATTTAATTGGTCTGTAGCTGATGATATAATAGCAAGACAACATATTGATGAAAAATCAGCCACATTTGACAAAGTCTTAAACACTTGCGATACTTATTTCAATTGGCGCAGCAATAACAGACCAATCATGTGAGGTGAAAAAAGACCTTTGTACAGGACTGAACAAGAGGCACCAGGAAGAAAGGTACACTGGGGGGTGGGGGTTAGGGGGGAGTGAAAGACGCCTTTAAACCCTGCCAGAGATGTGGTGCAAAAACTTCCCACAGACATGAACAATGTCCCGCCAATGCAGCAAAATGCTTTTATCGCAGAAAAATAGGGCATTTCAGTAAGATGTGCCGAAATAAAACCTCGACCACCTCAACCTCTAAAGGAAAAGTAGTTAAGAATAGACAGGTAAATGAAGTTACGCAATCTCTTGCAGCAGACCAATTTAAGTATTTTCTGGGCACGATCAAGATCCAAAACAAGCATTTTGGTCAGCAGACGTATATGTCAATGGACATATTACTAATTTCAAACTCAACACAGGAGCAAGTGTGACTGTCCTGTCAGATAAAGAGTCATGGCTTTCCCCACACATTCTGCAACCAACAGAAACTCAGTTACACGACCCAGGAGGTGTTGTGCTTGAAGTAAAGGGGAAGTTACAAGCAACGCTTCAATATAATGGAAAGCAAATATTAGAAACACTGTATGTCCTAAGAAATCAGGAGTTCTCACTCTTAAGTTGAAGAGCTTGTATTGACCTTCATCTTATAAAGAAAGTTGAAGAAGATAAACAAGAAGAATCCAGGAGCCAGGACAGAGGGAGCGCCCCCCAACCTGACCTGAATACTGCAGAGTCCAGATTCTACCAGAGAGCCCGCACAATGCAGAGAGAACCCGCACAACACAGCACAGCTCATCATGCCACTTAAAGATTACCAGAAATACAGCAAGTTCCTACAGGACTGCTACATGGATAGAAAACTTGGGAAGAAGCAAGTCCAACAAAATTGTCAGGTACACAGTCAAGATTAAAGAGAGCCAGTAATTTCAACCTAATTCCCAACTAGACCATGGGAACAGTTGGTGATAGATTTATTCTTGTTTGAGGGAATATCCTATCTAATTATAGTTGATTACTTCTCAAGATGGATCGAAGTTAAGTGGATGTACACAACAACAATTGAAATAGTCATCGGAGTTTTACATGAAGTTTGCGCAACACATGGTATACCTGATCAGATGGTATTTGATGATGGACCACAATTTGCAAATGATTACTTCACGCACTTTACAGAAGAATGTGGATTTGTTCACCTAACAAGCTTTCCTATGTATCCACAATCAAATGGAGAAGCTGAGCAGTCAGAACCATTAAAACTATGTCGATAAAAAAATCAAGATTTCCAATTCACACGACTGACATAGAGAACTACTCGATTATTGTGTAGATCAGAGCTCTTAATGGGAAGAAAACTTTGAATGCAACTTCCAATTCTACCTAAGAAATTACTTCCAGGATTGGAAAGCAAAGATTATCAGAAAGTACAAGACAAAGAAAAGTCGCATCGAAACAAACAAACCCCTAATTATAACAGAAGATACTGTACAAGAAACCTACCAAAGTTGTCAGAAGGGCAAAAGGTGTGGGTAGGAGACCAAAACAGAGACCAGAAAGACGAGAATCAACAGCAATCTTATCGAGTACGAACTCAGGAAGGTTCTATATGGAGAATGAAGGAATCTTATTCCTTTACATCAAAGACGTCAATCGGTCATACATTCAGATGACTCAGATGTTGAACCAAAAATTCAAAATGCACCAAATGCTACAAACCTCAGCGAAGGCCGTCCAAGTCAAGAAACAAGGGATCAGAGAAAGATTACCAATCCTCCACGTCTGCGACAAAAATATCAGGGAGAGTTGTGACGTCTCCTGAATCTATGAAGTCAGAGACTTGGGGCGAGATAGGGAGGCATGCAAATAAAAAAGTGAATGTATGTAAACATATTAACAGCAGAGTGGCGCAGTGGATGCGAGCTGGGCCCATAACCCAGAGATCAATGGATCGAAACTATCCTCTGCTAGTTGCATTCTTGTTAGGCAGCACAGTGGCGCAGTGGTTAGCACTGCAGCCTCAAAGCTCCAGCGACCTGGGTTCGGTTCTGGGTACTGCCTATGCAGAGTTTGCAAGTTCTCCCTGTGACCGTGTGGGTTTCCACCGGGTGCTCCGGTTTCCTCCCAAAGACTTGCAGGTTAATAGGTAAATTGGCCATTGTAAATTGCCCCTAGTGTAGGTAGGTGGTAGGAGAATTGAGGGGAGATGGGGATGTGGTAGGGAATATGGGATTAATGTAGGATTAGTATAAATGGGTGGTTGATAGTCGGCACAGACCCGGTGGGCCAAAAGGCCTGTTTCAGTGCTGTAACTCTCTATGACTATATATTGGGAAAAAGACTTAGTGGGGGAGATGTAGTATAAGGGTATCAAAGGGTTAATCTTGAGAGAATGTAAAGATTACTGCCCACCATGATGATGTAAGAGATCATGTGGGAGAGACTTGAGAACAGTTACAGTGTAACTTTTGAATTAGAGACCCAGACTAGTGTGGAGTGTTTATAGTTAATATCCAATAAAGATTAATGTTTAAACACTATAGTCTAAGAACATCTCTGGCTAGACTCTATACGGTGGCAGCATACAGAACCAAATATATAACACTCATCACCCCTCTGAATATTTTGTGATTTATTTTAAATCTGTGGCCTTTGGTTACTCACCCTTCTGCCAGAGAAAACAGTTTTTCCTTTTTTACTCTACTTCATAATTTTGAACATCTCTATTAAACCTCCCCTTATCCTTCCCAGCTTCTCCAGTCTCTCCCGATATCTAAAGTCCCTCATCTCTGGTGCTATTCTTGTAAATCTCCTCTGCATGCTTGTCAAGTCTTTGACATCCTACCTGAAGTGTGGTGCCCAGAATTGGAGACAATACTCCATTTGAGGCCTAAGCATTGATTCATACAGGCTTAGCAAAACTTCTTAGCGATCATACTCCAGGGGCTGGATTTCTAAAACAGTTCAGGGTCTGGATCGGAGGTGGGCAGTCGTGCAATTTGGCACCAGTGGCCTCCGTGCTGGTTCCCCGTCAATATCCTGACCCCGAGCTATTTTGAATGAGGGCGGCTTGGGCTTCGATCGACTGCCGCATAACCTATAACAGTCGCTGGGCCGCAGTTGCGACCATTGGCTCTTCCCCTGGAGGGGTTGCTGCCTCAGGATCATGGCCAGGCAGCTTTGGCTTTATAACACATTTAAAAAAAAAGACTTGACCTGGCCTTCTCCCCCACCACGCAACCCCCCCCCACCCCCCACTCCATCTTCAGATCGGCAGCTCCCATCTAGGCCTAAGGGGCTGCCGATCACTGAATGCTAGACGGCCTTCCATTGGTCCTCTAACATCGGGAACCCAACTGCTGTCCCTGATTGGATAGTGAGCCCACTCCCTGGTCTTTAATTGGCTAAGCATTTGAAAATCCCAGTGGCCCATGCTTAAAGCACGCCGTTCAGGGTCGGGACCCAGAACCAGGCCCCATTTCCAGTTCCCAGCCCCGATTGAAAATCCAGCCCCAACCCTCTGTTTGTAAAGCCAAAGATCCCATATGCCTTCTGAACAGCATTACTGATTTGTCCTGCCACCTTCGAAGATCAGGTGGGAAGTGGGGTCATAAAACACTCAGCAGAATATATTTCCGCCTCCCTCTCACCCCAAATCTGCCCAAAATTAGTCTGCCCCAGCATAGCCAATGCTTTTAGATTTTACGAGACTCCAAGAATTGAGTGAGGTCCCAGAAATGGCAGTGTGGGGTTCCAAATCTTGCTTAGCTGGTTCGCAATGTGTTGACATTTTGTGAGGCACCATTTTTGGATTAGAAAGGAGGCAGCACCATGCCCAATACAGGCATGTCCTATTCATAACTTTAAACATGGACTATATTCAGCATATCATCTTCTGGAACTGAATTTTCCTTTTCTTTGTAATGAACCACAATGGATATTAAAAGCAGACATGGGCTGCAAAGATGGCCTCCGAAGGTCAGCTGACCTTCGGCCTGTGTATTCAAAAACAGACTCACTGTCTCGAAAGGACAAGCGGATACCTTCCAGACTAAGAGATGTCATCAAAACCCATCCTGAAACCATCAGGAGACATTCTTGAATTGAATGGGTTTCTCCTGAAGCAAAGAAGGTGATTTTAGTTTTAGTTTAGAGATACAGCACTGAAACAGGCCCTTCGGCCCACCAAATCTGTGCCGACCATCAACCACCTACACTAATCCCATATTCCTACCACATCCCCACCTGTCCCTATATATTTCCCTACCACCTACCTATACTAGGGGCAATTTATAATGGCCAATTAACCTATCAACCTGCAAGTCTTTGGCATGTGGGAGGAAACCGGAGCACCCGGAGGAAACCCACGCAGACACAGGGAGAACTTGCAAACTCCGCACAGGCAGTACCCAGAATCGAACCCGGGTCCCTGGAGCTGTGAGGCTGCGGTGCTAACCACTGCGCCACTGTGCCGCCCCATTGTGATTGTCCTGACCCTCCTCAGGATGAATGTCCTACAACAATAAACCAGGGTGGGGTTAATCAACCTGGACCCCCACCATATTTGGAAAAGGAACTGTGAGAAGTCACATGGTGGGGCAGCCATGTTGTCGCCTTTTAAAAATCTTTAAAATATACAGACTGCAGGAAAAAGCAGCAAGCAGGCCAGGCAGCACCATCATGCCTCAAAAGAACTGGCGGCTGTAACATCTTAAGGTCTCCAAGCCTGTGCCTTTGTAAGTCCACCAGCACAGAAAACCAACCTCCTCATAACGAGACTACAAGCAACTAACTTTGTGACCTGCTGAAGATCCACCTCTTCGAGACAATCCTGCAATGACTTTGATCTATGATTCTGGCTATCAAATCCACCTAACTACACTTCAGGAGTAAAAACGCCTTCTTCACTGTGCCCGCAACGCCTTTTCCCCAAGACAATTCAAATCATGTGACTTACAAACTATTCCTTTGTTTGCAATTTGTAAAAGTACATTATCCTTTTCACAGCTTTCTTTCTCAAGTGTGTGTGTGGTGAGTGAGTGACGCAGCATTAAATTTTCAGGTTGAATGTGTGAATAAAAATAATACTCTTTATTTAAACCCACAAAAAGCGCGCTGCTGGTTATTCAAATGGTCATACAGGGGGGTTAAGAAATACACACATCTTCCTTATTAAAAACATACTGATGACAGACAGTAAAGGGAAAAGAACTGGTGTTTCAGTTCTCTCTTGATTCTGTCCGTAACAGGAGGGTCAATATTTATATATTAAATTATTGAGGAGGTTCCCTGCTCAATCTCATTTCATGCGTTCTCCTCATAGTGCACCTTGTCCATTAAGAATGTGTTGTAGGGTCAGTCACATGAGATAGCCTGCCTTGCTCTAAGTCTAAAAGCAATGGCCTGAATTTTACCGCAGGTTTTGAGACCCCGACTTAGGGACCAAATGGGAGTTCTGAGCCCACACAGATCAGCAACTAGACCAGCAAAGAGATCTCCCTGGAGGCAGCCTCCTAATTAGCTGCCTCCGAGCTCGCCATCCAATTAAGGGGGGGCAGATGGGGCCCCGATGCTGCCGGTCCAATCAGTAGGCTGGCAGCTCTGGAGCCTCGGCAGACCCACCGGGAGAGGTGAGCGCTGCTGAGGCAGGTCTGAGAATGTGAGGGCACCTCAAAATTGACACGCTCTCGGCGCATAAAAACTAACTATTTAAGAGGGAGGGAAGGTGGAATGAAAATCCCTCTGCTTGGATCATTGGGATTGCTGATGGCTCCCTCTTTGGAGGACGGAGCCTTCGACTCCAGTGGCAACCCCCCCCCATCCCTGGGGAGGCTGCTTCCGTTAAGCTAGCAGCCTCTGCAAATGGCAGGGGGCTGATTCGCTGCTGGCAAATGCCGGTGAATGTGAAAAATTGCCCGATTGGGGCCTTAATTACCAATTAGTTACCTGCCACCGTTAAGCAAGCAGCCCATCTGCCTGTCAGCACATCCCCAGGAAATTTCCCTGGTGGCAGGAACGCATCAGGGAATCAGCCTGACGCGGTTTCCCCCACCTATTTTCCCAACTCCGCCACCTCCAAGCCCGCAGTTACTCATGCTTCAGTTAGTACTGAAGCACAGTATTTCCCATATTCACACTAAGTCCTATTCACACATCACCCCTCTGCTCGTTGAGCAACACTGGCTCTCAGTCTGCCTGGCAATGCCTCGATTTTAAAGTTCTCATCCTTGTTTTCAAGTTTTTCCATGGTCTCACACCCTCCCTAGCTCTGTAATCTCCTCCCATTCTGGTCTCTTGCACTTCCCCTGACTTTATTCACTCCACCGCTGGTGGCCGGGCCTTCAGCTGCCAAGGTCCTAAGCTCTTGAATTTCCTCCCTAAACTCCTTCATGGCACAATATAAAACCTGCCTCATTGACCAAGCATCTGGTCATCTGTCCTAACATGTGTCAAATTTTGTCAACACTTGAAGTGACTTGGAATGTTTGACGACGTTAAAGGTCCTATATGAATGCAAGTTGTTGTTGATGCAGTGAGCAATTATCTATTCTTCATTGTACATCTTTCACAACTTCCCCCGAGCACCACTCCGCCCCCACCCCTCCCTTCACCCCTGCTTATTTATTTATGCTGAAGCCTTCAGATTGCTAAGCAACACAGCCCTGAAGTATTGGAAATTGGTGATGCTTTAAATAATTCAGGCACCATCAGTAGCTGCTTTATAAAAGCATCGTTGCTGCTCCCTGGATGGGTCATAAATATGCAGTCCAAAATCATTCATGACGTGTTAACTCTTGCTGCTCGTGTATGGATTAAGGTTGACCTATGGAGTCCTGAAGTCCATGTAAGATCTAATTGCTCAGTTGGTAAAAGACTTGTTCGCTTTTAGCTAGTCTCTTTTCTGTTGAGAATGCAATACAGGTATCTGCCCTGTTAAATATGGCATCAGCCATGGATAAGAACAGAACACTGGATCATCCTTGATGGTTTGGAGGAAGCCTGTTGCATAGAAGCTAAATGCCACTGTGACAATAACAGCAATGGGAAGACCTATCCTAGTCTTTATGACTGATAGAAGCTCAGCCACTGCTTTATGTAGTGAACATAGGAATATAGGAGCAGGAGTAGGCCATTCAGTCCCGCCATTCCATACAATCATGGCTGATCTTCCATGTCCAATGCCTTTTTCCCACACTATCCTCATATCCCCTTCTGTCATTTGTATTTAGAAATCTGTCAATCTCTGCTTTAAACATACTCAATGACTGAGATTCCACAGCCCTCTGGGGTAGAGAATTACAAAGATTCACAACCCTCTGAGTAAAGAAATTTCTCCTCATCTCGGTCCTAAGTGGCTTCCCCCTTATTTTGAAATTGTGTCCTTTGGTTCTTCACTCCCAAGCCAGGGGAAACATCTTAGCTGCATCTACCCTGTCTATCCCTTGAAGTATTTTGTACGTTTCAATGAGATCACCTCTTATTCTTCGAAACGCTAGAGAATACAGGTCCAGTTTCCCCAATCTCTCTTCATAGGACAGTCCCGCCATCCCGGGAACAAGTCTGGTGAACCTTCATTGCACTCCCTCTAAGGCAGAAGCAAGGCAGAAAGTCGTTTTCTGGCATCCACAGGTAAGAGCAGCATGACCTCTAAAGATACTATAGCATACATGCATTTAAGGGGAAGATAATAAACACATGAGGGTGGAAGGAATAGAAGGGTATGCTGCTAGGATTAAATGAAGGGAGCTGGGAGGAGGCCTAAGTGGAGCATAAACACCGGCATAGACTTGTTGGACTGAATGGTCCATTACTGTGCTGTAAATATTACATAACTCCTGATGTAATAATGGCTTCTTAAGTATCAATACAAGCTGATCAATAGAGCCAGAAGACACTGATTTACAGTAATTGGCAAAATAGCCAGAGGTGAGATGAGGAGATTTTTCATTTTTGTGTAGTGAGTTATTATGATCTGGAATGCACTGCCTGAAAGGGCAGTGGAAGCAGATTCAACAGTAACTTTCAAAAGGGAATTGGATAAATTGTAAAAAAGGAAAAATATGCAGGACTATGGGGAAGGAGCAGGGCAGTGGGATTAATTGGAGATCGCTTCCACAGAGCTAGTACAGGCACGATGGGAAAATGGCCTCTTTTTTTTCTGATTTTATGATCCTACAAAGCCTTAGACATTATTGGACCTGAGAATTTTATTCATTCATCCTCCTACGGGAACTGCTGAGAGATTCCTTTCCCCGCCCTGCACCCTTCCCTCCTCACCAACTTTATCAGCTGTATCCCGTAATGCAGCAGCAGATCTCAAGACTTCATGCCATGTTCAATGGTAAACGGAAGACTTTAGCGGAAAGGTTTAAATACACAAAAGGGAAAAGAAGTTCTGGGAGGTGCCGAATGCAGATTAGATCAATGCTCATGACCAGAAGTACTGTGCTTTAATGCTAACCGAAGCAAACGCAAATTTGCTTTTCGAGTTAGGCCAAAGCAGGCCAGCCCTTGTGAGCTATCATGCAACAACAGCAGGTTGCATTTATATAGCGCCTTTACTGGGGTAAAAACGTCCCAAGGCACTTTTGAGACAAAAATTGATATCAAGCCTCATAAGGAGATATTAAGTCAGATGACCAAAGGTTTGGTCAAAGAGGCAGGTTTTAAGGAGTGTCTTAAAGGAGGAGAGAGGCGAAGAGGTGTACATATTTTATATGGGCAAGATACATATAGAGGGGGGCCTGAATGGATGGATGTTTGGAGACCAGAACCACCCTTTGCATCTGCGCTTGATGCCAACAACAATAACAACAAACTCCCTCTATATTGCACCTTTAACATAGAAAAATGCCCACAGTTGATTCACAGATGTGTAATCACACAAAACCTCAGGTAGAGGACGTTGCAGGAATACGATGGGGGCAGGGTGGGGGGGGGCATGGCGGAAAAGGACATGAGGGAATTAAACACCAAGAATGAACAGTTTAAATTGGAGGCACTGGGGGACTGGGAGCTAATGTAAGTCAGCAAGTACAGGAGTGATGGGCGAGCAGGATTTGTGTAGGAGAGAATATGGGCAGTGGAGTTTTGAATGAACTGAGGTTGGCAGAATGTGGAGGCTGGCCAGAGAGCATTAGAATGTTTGAGACTGGATGTGACCAGAGTTCCAGCAGTGGGGGCGGGGAGGAGGGGTGCAGGGGGGGGTAGTGGCGGTGGTGGGAGCTGAGGCAACAGTACAGGTAGGTCAGGTTACAAAGGCGAAGGGCAATCTTTAAGATGGAAGGGGATTATGGATAGGGTGGGAAGCTCAGCTCAGGTTCAACTAGATTAGGAACAACCTGAGATAGTGGTCGAAGAGGGAGGGGCGAATAGGGTGGCTTATGGTGGAAGCTGGCAATGGCTTAATTTTGTGCATGTTACCTCTCCCCATCCCGCCTCCCCCGCAAATAGCTATTTTGTATTCTGGATAGTATTAAATGTGACTCAGTGGGTGACACTCTGTCCTCTGATTGAGATGTTTGTGGGCAAGTCTCACTACAGCCAGAGACTTGGGGCTGGATTTTGTTGTTCTCCTGCTGGGAAAAGAACATGAGGGACCATGTGCCGCCGCGATTCTGTTGCGGGCGGCCACTCAACATACCAACGGCAGCTCGCCCCCTCCTCCACCCACCCCGCCCCCCCCCCCCCCCCCCCCAAATCACGTGGCAGGGGCGGCATTGGCGACGCCGTTCATGGAATCACCTGATGCAGAAGCGGGTACTGCCGCCATTTTTTAAAGGCTGCCAGCCCTACAAACCGTTCAACGTAATGCACAGTTGACCCCTCCCCCCACTTCGCCATGCAAATCATGCAGAGTTGATCCCTTCCCTACCAGCTTCTCATGGACGGGAAAATGAAGGCACTTGAGTGCCGCACAAAGAGCTCAAGATTTTGAACTAAAGATACAATCGTGGTGTATTACACTGAGATGAATGCAAAGAGGTACTTGCAATATCTAAAGTAGGGTCCCGTCGCAGAGAGGCGGAAGTGCCGCACAGAGCCTCCCCGCTGTCGTGAAGATTGGAACCGGCAATCCCGGCACCAGGCTCCATGGCGGACACTGCCATTCCGATTCTTCAGGACATCCTGAGGGCATGAAGACACTATAGAAGTTTTTTTTAATCGTGGAGGAGTTCATCCATTTTGGCCCAAGAGCAATGGGCACTGTGAATAGAATCTGAAATCTGGATCTAGAAAGGACAAAAGCAGCCTGGACATTCTGTCATGAGAATGTAACCATTTGGAAAAAACAGGCTCACAAAATGCCTGCTGTACAATGTGTTTCCACATCATCAAAGAAAAAAAAGAATTGCTCGTGTTATTGTTATGCTGGATAACACGAGTAACCCATACTATCTTAAATAAGAAATCCCTCAACCCTGGGCCTTCCAGGAATGATTTGTGTGCCTGACAAAACAAGACAGGACTAATGCTTGATTGCTGGAGGTAAGCCAGAATAAACAGGCCCCAGGCAAGCGCAAAATGGATTTTGAAATTGCGGTTTCCTTGCTTAAATTAATCATTGGCAGGTTGGTTTGCCGTGACAGGGCAGTTACCCGCTTCTGCCTTCCGTTTTGAATCATTGTGACACCTATTTTCATGTGAAGAATTTCTTCCTGATATTTATCAATTCACTCGATGTTGGCCTTCTTATAAAAAAAGGATCGCGTGCACATAACTTATAGGGAAGCTTGATTACACAGAGGTTCTGTGTCAGATTGTGGTAACTTATGGAAAGGGAAGCATCATTAAGCTTATGTCCACATAACTCAAGAGTTCCACGGGGGGCAAGGAGATTATTTACCATGATGTTCTTCAGTGCAACAAGCGTACTCAATATCTATCTCCATGACTACACTACGAAAGCCATTTCATTGGCTATAAAGTGCTTGGGTATGTTGTGAGGGGTGTTATATAAATGCAAGTTCTTTCTTTTATATGGATTGCACAGTCTGAAAGGATGGTGGAAGCAGATTCAATAGTTACTTTTTTCTTTAAAGACATTGGATAAATACTTGAAAAGGAATAATTTGCTGGAATAAAAACAAAAAGTGCTGGAAATACTCAGAGTGAAGCAGAGTTAACGTTTCAGGTCTGTGACCTTTCATCAGAACTGGCAAAGGTTCGAAAAGAATTAGATTTTAAGCAAGTGTAGGGGAGGGGGGGTGGGTGGGGGAGAGAACAAAGGGGAAGGTGTTTGATAAGGCAGAGGCAGATTAAATAACAAAGCTGTCCTGGGATAAAGGCAAATACTGTGTTAATGCTTGTGGTGAAAGACAAAGCATTAGTACAGAGAGAGTGTTAATAGCAGAATAATGAGCAGCTCTGACTACATGAAAAGCAGGCACATGGTTAAAACATAAAATATTTTAAAAAAGGCTAGTCATGCTCTGAAGTTATTGAACTCAATGTTCAGTCCGCAAGGCTGTAGAGTGCCTAATCTAAAGATCATGTGCTGCTCCTCGAGCTTGCATTGATGTTCACTGGAACACTGGAGCAGGCCAAAGATAGAAATGTTGGCATGAGAGCAGAGGGGAGTGTTGAAATTACAAGCAACCGGAAGCTCGGGGTCATGCTTTCGGACTGAGTGGAGGTGTTCCGCAAAGCGGTCACCCAGCCTGCGTTTGGTTTCCCCAATGTAGAGGAGACCACATTGTGAGTAGCGAATACAGTATGCTTAATTGAAAGAAGTACAAGTAAATCGCTGCTTCACCGAAAGGAGTGTTTGGGGCCTTGGATAGTGAGGAGAGAGGAGGTAAATGGGCAGGTATTACACCTCCTGTGATTGCATGGGAAGGTGCCGTGGGAAGGGGACGAGGTGGTGGGGGTAATGGAGGAGTGGACCAGGGTGTCGTGGAGGGAACGATCCCTTCGGAATGCTGACAGGGGAAGGGAGGGGAAGATGCATTTGGTGCTGGCCTCACACTGGAGGTGGCAGAAATGGCGGCGGATGATCCTCTGGATGTGGAGGCTGGTGGGGCGGAAAGTGGTGACAAGGGGAACCCTGTCGCGGTTCTGGGAGGGAGGGGAAGGGGTGAGGGTAGAGGTGTGGGAAATGGGCTGGACATAGTTGAGAGCCCTGTCAACCACAGTGGGGGGGAATCCTCGGTTGAGGAAAAAGGAAGACATATCAGAAGCGCTGATGTGGAAGGTTGCATCATCAGAGCAGATGTGTCAGAGATGGAGAAACTGGGAGAATGGAATGGAGTCCTTACAGGAGGCAGGGTGTGAAGAAGTGTAGTCGAGGTGGCTTTGGGAGTCAGTGGGCTTATAATGAATATTAGTAGACAGCCTAGCCCCAGAGATGGAGACGGAGAAGTCGAGGAAGGAAAGGGAAGTGTCGGAGATGAACCACATAAAGGTGAGAGACGGGTGGAAATTGGAAGCAAAGTTGATAAAGTTTTCCAGTTCGGGGCAGGAGCAGGAAATGGCACTGATACAGTCATCAATGTACCGGGAAAAAGAGTTGGGGGAGGGGGCCTCAGTAGGACTGGAACAAGGAATGTTTGACATATCCCACAAAAAGACAAGTGTAACTAGGACCCATGCGGGTACCCATAGCAACACCTTTTACTTGAAGGAAGTAAGTGGAGTTGAAGGAGAAGTTGTTCAATGTGAGAACAGGTTCAGCCAGGCGGAGGAGGGTGGTGGTGGATTGGGACTGGTTGGGCCTCTGTTCAAGGAAGAAGCGGAGAGCCCTCAAATCGTCCTGGTGGGGGATGTAGAGAGATTGGACGTCCATAGTGAAGAGGAGGCGGTTAGGGCCAGGTAACTGGAAATTGTCAAAATGACGTAGGGCTTCAGAAGAGTCACGGATGTAGGTGGGAAGAGACTGGACCAGAGGAGAAAAGATAGAGTCAAGATAGGAAGGAATAAGTTCAGTGGGGCAGGAACAGGCTGAAACAATGGGTCTACCAGGACAGTCCTATTTGCGGATTTTGGGAAGGAGGTAGAAGCGGGCTGTCTGGGGTCGCGGGACTATGAGGTTGGAAGCTGTAGAGGGAAGATATCCAGAGGAGATGAGGTCAGTGACAGTCCGGGAGACAGTGGCTTGATGTTCGGTGGTGGGGTCATGGTCCAGGGGAAGAAGGAAGAAGTGTCTGAGAGTTGGCGCTCAGCCTCTGCAAGGTAGAGGTCAGTATGCCAGACAATTGCACCACCGTTGTCTGCAGGTTTGATCACAATGTCAGGGTTAGATCTGTGAGAACTGAGTGCAGCAAGTTCAGAGGGATACAGATTAGAGTGAGTGAGGGGAGCAGAGAAATTGAGACTGCCGATGTCTCGCCAACAGTTCTCAATGAAAAGATCAAGAGTGGGTAAGAGGCCAGAGGGAGGGGTCCAGGTGGACGGAGAATGCTGGAGGCGGCTGAATAGGTCTGCTGGTCGAGGGGGGAGGACTCCTGGTCAAAGAAGTGAGCATGGAGGCGAAGGCAACGGAAGAGCTCAATGTCACGCCGAGCGTGAAATTCATTCAGGTGGGGGCGTAAGGGGATAAAACTGAGACCTTTGCTGAGTACAGAACATTTAGTTTTCAATAATTTGCAGGACTCTGGCAAAAGAATAGGGGAGTGGAACTAATTGGATAGACCTTTCAGAGAGCTGGCACAGCACGATGGGCTGAACAACCTCCTTCTGTACAATATCATTCCGTGATTTACATTAATCATACTTTAGAAAGTATAAGCAAAAGAAAAAAGACAGTCATTTCAACCTGTCTTTTTTCTAATCCAAAGCTAGAAAATCATGAGACCCTTTCCAATCTGCAAACCTCCCTCACCAGCCATTAGCCTGTAACTGACCTGAAGATAATTACAGTAAAGAGACTTTATGGCCTTAAAAGGACAGGCCAGATGAACCTAATTAAACATAGCTCCACCTTAGTAAAAGGATCTATCGTGCATTACATGGTCAAATGGTCTGCACCTCCCCATCACCTTGGTTCCACAACTGCTGCTGTGCTCCCCGACTGATTAAGTCGTGGATAAGTTTGAACTTTTGCCAATTTAATATCAGCAACACCAGGTCCATTCTGTTCAACTACCATGCAAATCTGCATCCTAGCCTCTGATTTCAAAGCTCTGGTAAAATAAGTAAAATTCAATTGATTTTTATGCCAAAATAATGGCGAGTTTAATGGCGGACACTGTAATTAATGTGTAAAGCAGCAGCTTGTGACAAGGGACAGATATCCCATGAGTTGTGAATCGCCACAAGTTGCTGGACGATTTGCACCTTTCCACTGTCAAACTCGCGAAAATGGCAACTCGTCCTCAACCGTCCCGTGGGTTCACAAAGTCGCTGCATTTGTGCATTAATCGTCCAGTTCAATTCGCCACAGAAAGTTAGGGCCACCACGTAGCAGGGTAGCTACCTTTCTAATGAAGAGCGTATATTCCTGCGATGCCAATCTACCCCTCTGGCCCATAAAGGGAACAATTGAAACTGTGGAGTTTCATTGAAGCAGGTAGTATATATTGTTTTACAAGATTTTGAAATTTGAAACTTGTTTTTCTTACCTTTCCTTTCTTTTCTTTTCTCTCTCACCAAATCTTTCTTTCCCCCTCTTTATTTTATTTGACTCTAATTTACCCTCTTTATCTGTTGTTCCACTTTCTCAATCCTTAAATTTTATTGGGTAAGGTAGGTGCTTCCATGATTCACTGATGTCCCAAGTGCCCTGTTGCTCCCACTGTGCTGTTTTCAGCTTGCACTTCCAGGACAAAAAGAATTTCAGACTGAAGGGTGAGGGAAGAATCTAACTAACAAGGCATGCTGTGAGGCAGCAAAATCTGGGTCAACATTTGGAATAAATTAACTTCACTCACTAACAGAGCTTCTCCCAATTTCGGGTGCCAATTTACCAGGTTGTAGTGCACGGGAAGAGGAACCTTTAGCACAAAATATTCGGGGTGGGGGCTGATTTTCAGTGAACACTTTAGGCGCTAAAGAACTGGCCAAGATGGGATCTTCAGCTGAAATGCCAGTTTAGCCCAAGTTTAGTGCAAGTCACCATCTTGGTAAAGCAGTTGAAGCCAGCACTACACAAAGCCACCTGGAGGCTCATTAAACAACTGATGCCACTTAAAGTGCTTGCTCGCACTCATTAAAAAGGGTGCATGGCATTTTGGTGTCTGGCATACCCTCTCTTAACCGCAACCTGCTGTTTGGGTGTAAACACGGTGTTGAGGTCGATTTCGCATGTTACTTAAGGGGATACTCACCATTTCATGGCCCATGGCTGTTAAAGATGCAAAGAGCTGAAACACATTGGGCGATTTTCCGGGACACCCTGTCAAGACTTTAACACTCCAGCAACATTTATTCCAGAAATTCTCTCAGGACTTCACTAAAAAAAAATTAGTGTTGTGCTACTCTGACTTATTGGGCATCTTACAGGAGTGTCCAGGAGAAAGGCAGTGTTTGGTCAACGGCATCTTACTAGGGGTCATCCTGGGAATGGGAGGAGGACATGAGACCAGGCAGAGTAGCACCAGCTGCTGCAGGAGAGAGGGACAGAAGGGTGAGGTGTGTGAGGTAACGTCCTTACCCATTGTGGGTACAGGACATCCCTCCTCCTCCAGACCTCCTCCACCAGGACCACCAGTGCTGCATTCAAGATCCTGTGCATCCTCTTCCTTTGGTCCCTGAGCCATCCTGCAACATGGAGCTGTGTGTCAGCCAGCGCACTCCACACCTTCAGTGGAAATGGATGTGAGGATATACTGCCCAACAAAAATTGTATCTAATCAGCACTTGAGTGCTAAACCTGCAGGGGGGTAGAAATTTGTCTCGAGTGGTGGTGCAAAATGGACATTATTGGATCTGTCATGCATTATACATAGTGTCCAATATTCAGTTCCATTGCAATCAATGGAAGTAATGGTTTCTGGTTAGCGCCTGCAGCACGTTCAAATTATGATAATCCGCATTTAGGGCAAAAATTGTATGCTAAGTCTGGACTTTCAAACAGGCAAGTATTCTTAGCACAGTGCCCATTTAGTGCCCATTTTCACCCTTTGGGCAAAATAACTCCAGAAACTCAGAGAGTGACTTCTCAGGTTGCGTCAGTCTTGCATTAAACAAATACCACTTTCAAGCCTAAAACTTGGCTGTGATCTATTGTATTGTAATTATTGTATAATGGGGCAATGCAATTACACCAGAAGCTTGCAGACTTCGTCTCATATATTTTTAATGATGCTAACGCAGCTGCAACATTACTCAGTGTTTCTTGTGCCTGTGATGTGCCAAGGTAGTTTAACATCGCATCTAACAGGGCCATACTTTGGCAAGTCTCATCGATCAGAATTAAAAAGTCACATTTCAATTTTAAAGACACCTGGTGGGTACACTGATCTTTTGGCTTGAACACACAACCTTCTCACTCAGATGTAAGGGGTCCACCATTAATCTAAGCTTGTATTTAAAAAAAACATTAGAATGATTACATATATATAAAAATCTATATATTGTTGGTAGAAAGCCACTAATTTTCAATGTGCATAAAGGTTATATCATATTCAGGGGCATTTCAAAAAATGTAGCGCAGTTTTCATCAAAGAATATTTGGCAATCTTTTCTGACTTGACAGATGGTATAATTTGTCTGGAATTGCCACTGTGTTACTTGTGTCTGACAATTACTTACTGAGGTTCCTCTCCATAACCTACTCAAACTTCATTTTCTTTCACAATAGCAGGGACAAAGCTGGGGTGTGGGATTAAATTGGAAAGCTCTTATCGAACAGCTGGCACAGACACGACAGGCTCAATGGTCCCCTTCCGTGCTGTAAGTTTCTATGATTTTTCCTTTCAGGAATTCCTTCACTCCGCCCCCATTGAATACTTTTCACGCCTCTGCATTCTCTGATATGTTCAGTCTTGGTTTTCAATAACGATAAGCCATATCAAACCATTTCACAAAAATGTCTTTGTTGTCACTTTGTGGCTGTGACCTGATCTTTCAGCATTCTAAATGAACACCACCATCGCCAGCTGATCTTGCCTTCGAACTGCTCGAACACTCAAGAAGCTCGACACCATCCAGGACAAAGCAGCCCGCTTGATTGGCACCCCATCTACAAACATTCACTCCCTCCACCACCAACGCACAGTGGCAGCAGTGTGTACCATCTACAAGATGCACGGCAGCAATGCACCAAGGCTCCTTAGACAGCACCTTCCAAACCCGCGAACTCTACCAACTAGAAGGACAAGGGCAGCAAATACATGGGAACACCACCACCTGCAAGTTCCCCTCCAAGTCACACACACACCGTTCCTTCATTGTGACTGGGTCAAAATCCTGGCACTCCCTTCCTAACAACACTGTGGGTGTACCTACCCCAAATAGACTGCAGCAGTTCAAGAAGGCAGCTCACCACCACCTTCTCAAGGGCAATTAGGGATGGGCAATAAATGCTGGCCTGGCTAGTGACGTCTACATCCCATGAATGAATTAAAAAAAAGCTGTGTTATCACTTGGTCCCTGAAGACCCTCTATCAACACAACCATGCTTTCTCGTGGGTTTCATTCAATCTCCTGAGTGAGGTGACAACACGGGCAAACCTGCTGAGATAGAGCTGGGCATAAATTCCTTCAAGAGAACTGTCATGTTTCATAGGACCATAGGATAACAGGAAATAGGTGCAGGGGTAGGCCATTTGGCCCGTCGAGCCTGCTCCGTCATTCAAACAGATCATGGCTGACCAAGTACCTCTAGGCCATTTTTCCCCACTATCCCCATATCCTTTGATGACATTAGTATCCAGAAATCTATCAATTTCTGTCTTGAACATGCTCAGTGATTGAGCTTCCACAGCCCTCTGGGGTAGAGAATTCCACAGATTCACCACCCTCTGAGTAAAGAAATTCCTCCTCCTCTCAGTCTTGAATGGCCTGCCCCTTATTCTGAGACTGTGACCCCTGGTTCTCGACTCACCAGCCAGGGGAAGCATCCTATCCACATCTATCCTGTCACGGCCTGTAAGAATTTTGTAATTTTCAATGAGGTCACCTCTCATTCTTTGAAACTCTAGAGAATACAAGCCCAGTTTCCGCAATTTCAACTCATAAGACAATCCCGCCATCCCAGGGATTAGCCTGGTGAACCTCTGTTGCACTCCCTCTATGGCAAGTATATCCTTCCTTAGATAAGGAGATCAAAACTGTACACAATACTCCAGATGCGGTCTTACCAAGAGTTTATGCAATTGCAGCAAGACATCTTTACTCCTGTCATCAAATTCCCTTGCAATGAAGGCCAACATACCATTTGCCTTCTTAATTGCTTGCTGCACCTGCATACTAGCCTTTAGCGACTCATGAACTAGGACAACCCAGTCGCTTTGGACATCAACACTTCCCAACCTCTCACCATTTAAGAAATAGTCTGCCTTTCTGTTTTTTCTACCAAAGTAGATCACTTTACATTCACATTATATTCCATTTGCCATGTTCTTGGCCATTCACTTAGCTTGTCCAAGTCTCCTTGAAGCCTCCTTGCATCCTCCTCACAACTTACATTCCTTCCTAGTTTTGTGTCATCAGCAAACTTGGAAATATTACATTTGGTCCCCACATCCAAATCATTTATATAGATTGTGAACAGCTGTGGCCCAAGCACTGGTCCTTGCGGTACCCACTAGTAACAGCCTGCCACCCTGAGAATGACTCATTTATTTCAACTCTCTGCTTTCTGTCTGTTAACCAATTTTCAATCTATTGCAGCATATTACCCCCAATCCCATGTGCTGTGATTTTGTTTACTAACCTCCTCTGTGGGACCTTATCAAAAGCCTTCTGAAAATCCAAATACACCACATCTACTGCTTCTCCTTTATCTATGCTACAAGTAACATTCTCAAAAAACTCCAATAGGTTTGTCACACATGATTTCCCTTTCATAAATCCCTGCTGACTCTGTCCAATCATATCATTATTTTCTAAGTGTCCAGTTATCTCATGCTTTATAATAGATTCTAACATTTTCCCAAACTAATAGATCAAACTAATAGGTCTGTAGTTCTCCATTTTCTCTCTCGCTCCTTTCTTAAATGGTGGGGGTTACATTTGCTACTTTCCAGTCTGCAGGAATCCTTCCAGAATCTATAGAATTTTGAAAGATAACCACCAATGCATCCATGATTTCGATAACCACCTCCTTCAATACTCTAGGATGCAGGGCTCATCTGGTCCAGGGGATTTATCAACTTTCAATCCAATTAATTTTTTGAGTCCTATCTCTTTATTGATACTAATTACATTCAGTTCCTCATTTTTATAAGTCCCTTGGCTCCCTAGTATTTCTGGGAGATTTTCTATGTCTTCCTCCGTGATGACAGACACAAAGTAATTGTTTAGTCTCTCCGCCATTTCCTCATTCACCACCACAAACCCTGCTGTCTCCGCCAGTAATGGACCCACATTCATCCTTGATAATCGTTTCCTTTTCACATGCCTAAAGAAGCTTTTACAGTCTGCTTTTATGTTTCTAACTAGCTTGCATTCATAATCTCTTTTCCCTTGCTTTATCAGTTTCTTGGTCCTCCTTTGTTGGACTCTAGATTGCTCCCGATCCTCAGGCTTACTACTTTTTCTGGAATCCTTATAATCCACTTCCTTTAACCTAATGCATTCTTCAACTTCTTTTGTTAGCCATGGTTCATTCACTTTTCCTGCTGGGATTTTGTATTTTGGAGGAATGTATATTTATTGTAAACCAGGTCTTCTTCTTCTTCTTCTTTGGCCTCCTTGTCTCGAGAGACAATGGGTAAGCGCCTAGAGGTGGTCAGTGGTTTGTGAAGCAGCGCCTGGAGTGGATATAAAGGCCAATTCTAGAGTGACAGACTCTTCCACAGGCGCAGCAGATAAAATTAGTTGTCAGGGCTGTTACACAGTTGGCTCTCTCCTTGCACTTCTGTCTTTTTTCCTGCCAACTGCTAAATCTCTTCGACTCGCCACACTTTAGCCCCACCTTTATGGCTGTCTACCAACTCTGGCGATCACTGGCAACTGACTCCCACGACTTGTGGTCAATGTCACAGGACTTTATGTTGCGTTTGCAGACGTCTTTAAAGCGGAGGCATGGACGGCCAGTGGATCTGATACCAGTGACGAGCTCGCTGTACAATGCGTCCTTGGGGATCCTGCCATCTTCCATGCGGTTCACATGGCCAAGCCATCTCAAGCGCCGCTGGCTCAGTAGGGTGTATATGCTGGGGATGTTGGCCGCCTCGAGGACTTCTGCATTGGAGATATGGTCCTGCCACCTGATGCCAAGGATTCTCCGGAGGCAGTGAAGATGGAATGAATTGAGACATCGCTCTTGGCTGACATATATTGTCCAGGCCTCTCTGCCGTAGAGCAAGGCACTGAGGACACAGGCTTGATACACTCAGACTTTTGTGTTCCGTGTCAGTGCGCCATTTTCCCACAGTCTCTTGGCCAGTCTGGACATAGCAGTGGACGCCTTTCTCATGCGCTTGTTGATTTCTGCATCTAGAGACAGGTTACTGGTGATAGTTGAGCCTAGGTAGGTGAACTCTTGAACCACTTCCAGAGCGTGGTCGCTGATATTGATGGATGGAGCATTTCAGACGTCCTGTCCCATGATGTTTGTTTTCTTGAAGCTGATGGTTTGGCCAAATTGGTTGCTGGCAGCCGCAATCCTGTTGATGAGTCTCTGCAGACACTCTTCTGTGTGGGATGTTAATGCAGCATTGTCAGCAAAGAGGAGTTCCCTGATGAGGACCTTCCATACTTTGGTCTTCGCTCTAAGATGGGCAAGGTTGAACAACCTGCCATCTGATCTTGTGTGGAGGAAAATTCCTTCTTCTGAAGACTTGAACGCATGTGAGAGCAGCAGGGAGAAGAAGATCCCAAACAGTGTGGGTGCAAGAACACAGCCCTGTTTCACGCCACTCAGGATAGGAAATGGGTCTGATGAGGCACCACTATGCTGAATTGTGCCTTTCATATTGTCATGGAATGAGGTGATGATACTTAGTAGCTTTGGTGGACATCCAATCTTTGCTAGTAGTCTGAAGAGACCACATCTGCTGACGAGGTCAAAGGCTTTGGTGAGATCTATGAAAGCAACGTAGAGGGGCAATTCTCCTGTAGCTGGTGAAGGGAGAACAGCATGTCAATGGTGGATCTCTCTGCTCGAAAGCCACACTGTGCCTCAGGGTAGACATGCTCAGCCAGCTTCTGGAGTCTGTTTAAAATGACTCGAGTGAAGACTTTTCCCACTATGCTGAGCAGAGAGTTTCCACGGTCGTTGTTGCAGTCACTGCGGTCACCCTTGTTCTTATAGAGGGTGATGATATTGGGGTCGCGCATGTCCTGTGGTACTGCTCCCTCATCCCAGCACAGGCAAAGCAGTTCATGAAGTGCTGAGAGTATAGCAGACTTGGCACTCTTGATTATTTCAGGGGCTTTTCCACTAGCTAGAGAATCAATGGCATCACTGAGTTCCAATTGCCAGCCATTGTCTGTCTACCGTCAAATCTTTTCATGTATTTTCCCAATCCACCATAGCCAACTTGCCCCAATACCTTCATGGTTTCTTTTTTTCATTTTTAAGGCCCTAGTTTCAGAGTGTACTATATGTTCAAACTTAATGTAGAATTCTATCATATTGTGGTCACTATTTCCTCATGGCTCCTTTACAGCACGGTTATTAATTAGTTATTTCTCATTACATAATACTAAATCTAAAATAACCTGATCCCTAGTTGGTTCTTCAACATACTGCTCCAGAAACCCATCTTGTTCACACTACAGGAATTCATCCTCCACAGCATTAGTGTTAATTAGGTGTACCCAATCTATATATAAATTGAACTTGCCCATTATTACTGCATTGCCCATGCTACATGCAGCTCTAATCTCCTGATTTATATCATGCCCAACAGTACCACTACAGTTTGGTGGCCTATGGACAACTCCCACCAAAGTTTGCTGCCCCTTGCTGTTTCTTAGCTCTACCCAAACTGATTCTACATCTTGCTCCTTCGATATAAGATCCTCTCTCACTCATGTACTGATCTCATCCCTTACTAATAGTGCTACCCCACCTCCTTTTCCCCTCCTAAATGACAAATAGCCCTGAATATTCAGTTCCCAGTCCTAGTCACCCTGTAACCACATCTCTGTAATGACTATTAAATCATACCCACTTACCTCTATTTGTGCCTTCAAATTATTTACATTATTGCGAATGCTGCGTGCATTCAGATACAGTGCCCTTAACTTTGTTACAACATTATTTCTCATTCTGATCCTATTTAATGTTTGCCTTCATCTCGTCTGCCTTCCAGTTTCACTTACTATTTTTCTACTTCTTGTTACCAGTTTTGCTTCCCTCCAATCTGAGCTCCCTCTTAGGTTTCCAACCCCTGACAATTTAGTTTAAACCCTCCCCAATCATTTTTCTTTTATTTGTTTATACACAACAGATTCAGCAAATGATTGGGTCCATTGCATCATAAAAAAATGAGTCCCTTTCCACAAAGGACACAATAAAGCACAGAATGCACAAACTGAGACAATGAAACGTCATGCCCTGATTACTAACAGTTGAAAATATTAGAAGGCATGTTTATTTTGTTTGTATAAAGCTCAATTTCCGACAATCTCTGCTACATATTCCTTCACCTCACTACCAGTGTTTTTCCCATATATATGGTCTTAAATCTCATTTTCTCTTTCTCTCTGACTGCCACCCTCTCTTTTTCTTTACATTTTGTTTCTTTTGTCTCCATTTTTAGACCATGTCAGTCTTGACTCAGTTGGGAGCACTTGCACCTCTGAGTCAGAAGGTTATAGATTCAAGTCCCACTCCAAAACTTGAGCACAACAATGACACTGCAGTGTAGTACTAAGAAGGTGCTGCATTGTCGGAGGTGCCGTTTTTTGGATGAGACTTAAAACTGAGGCCTTATCTGCCCCCCAGATGGACCCAAAAGATCACTGGCACTACTTGAAAGAAAATAGGAGTGTTATCCCCAGCGTCCTGGCCAATATTTATCCCTCAATCAACACCACTAAAAATAGATGAACTGGTCACTATCACAGTGCTCTTTGTGGGAGCTTGCTGTGGTTAAATTGGCTTCAGTGCTTCCTACATTACAACAGTGACTACACTTCAAAAGTACTTCATTGGCTGTAAACCGCTTTTGGGACATCATGTTATCATGAAAGGCGCTATATAAATGCAAGTCTTTCTTTATGTGATTACGCTGGATCACAAATTGTTCAATATTAAATCACGATTATATAAATGCACTAAAGTGAACTACGAAGTGTGAAAGCAGCCAAGAACCATTTAAGGTAAGAACGTGGGGAAGAGATGCTGGATAAACAAAGCAAGTAGAAAACCACATATGAAGGACTGGAAGAAAGGGCAAATGAAGAGAATGAGGGAATGAACACAGGAGATTAAAAGCAGCTGAGATTAGGATTTTTTAAAGTATCTATACGCAGACATTTGCTAGGTCATGGAACACCCTATCAGAAACAGCGATGGACGCAGAATTCATATTAGCCTCCAAAAGGGCTATATATTCGAAAAAGAACATTGTTATAATGGTACGGGAACAGGGCAGCAGAATCAGACTGAGCACGATCTCCTTCAGGCATCATGAGTGTGATGGCCTCAAGGCTGGGGTGATGTTTAATTGAGTTTAGTATAAGGTATGAGACAGAGACAGAGATAAAGACTGCAACAGCTGAACGTAAAGGCTTCTCCATTTATTCTGTCATAGCTTCACTTTCACTTTGCTCACCTGTATGTTCTACAGCAGCCTCTAGAGTACACAATACACAGTGCAATTGCAATTTCAAAACATGACAACACTACATCCCTCCCATTCTGAGTAAATGAGAGACAAAGCACATTTCTTTCCAAATAAAAGTAAATGATAAACTTAAATAGTTCATTTCGTAAAATGGTCACTTAAATATTGTGGGCATTTTCTGTAACGAGTAGGATATCATCGGACATCAGATGTAGTCTCATTTGACTCGTGTTCTTCATCTGAGGTTTCGACGTCAGAATTGGATTCAATGCTTGCGAGTGGTGTTGAAGAATGACGCGTTTCTTGTGATGATTTGTGAACCACACTTAGCAGCGATCATTGATCCTTTTGTGTTGGTCACAACAAATGGTTGGATGTCATAAGAGATTGTTTGTTTTCCAGCATGACTATCACATTCCACAAGTACTTTATCTCCTGGCTTAAGTAGTGTAACTTTAAATTTCATATTTCGCTCTGCATGTACCTTCATTTGATCTTTCTGTTCTCAATCGCATTTGTGTACATGTCGATCATTAGCTCCACAGGGTAGCTCAGGTAGACCTGTGTGTGTAGGATGTGCAAAGATGAGTGTAGCTGGAGGTTTTCCAGTAGCCAAGTGAGGTGTCGCTCTGTACTTATGACCAAAGTGACGTAGTTCTTGCTTCCATGACCTGTTCTCAGCTGTAGCTGCATGTATCACTTTTTTCAAGGTTTACATAAATCTGTCGACTTCATCATTAGCTTTTGGCCAACGGTGTGATTTTCCTATGAGTGAACCCTAGGTAGCTTGCGAATTTACTGAACTCATCGTTGTTGAATGGGGGTCCATTGTTACTTACCGTTTGAGGAATTCCAAACAAAGTGAAGATCCGGTCAAGCTTTGGGATGACTGCTTTTGTTGGAGTTGACATAACTAATTCCATGATTGGAATCTGTTGTAGTCATCAGTGACAGCAAGCAGGTGTTCACCTGTGGGCAAATCTGTGAAATCAATGCTAATTTCAATGCCGGAAGTAACTCGGACATCTTGAGAGGATCATGAAGGTTTGACATTGTGGTTGCTTGACATGGCAAACACTGATTGATTTTGTGCTCTACCGTGCGGTCAATTCCTGCGAACCATACCTTTTCCCTAAGGAGTTGTTTGGTCTTAACTATTCCCTCATGTCCTTCATGTGCTACATCAACGACACATTCCCTCAATGAGTGTGGAATGACAATACAGTCGTTGCATAGTACGAGATCAGATGTGGTTGTAATGGTGAGCTAATTTCGAACATTGTGAAGACCATGTAGTCTGTGAGCGATTTCATTTGTAGACATTTCTCGATCGCGTCTTTCCAGCTTTGTGATTCTATAGCCTTCATACATAGTTGCAAAGCTTCATCGTGTTTTGTTGCTGCTTCGATGTCGGCTAATTTTAGTGACTTGGGCATCGCATATATGCTTACAGAGTAAAGATGTTGTTCGGCAACCTTTTCCTCATGACTAGTGGGACTGACTGTCTGCAGCGGATGTCGTGAAAGCTAGTCCACTGGGTTGAGTTTGCCTGGCTGATACTCAACCTAGAACTGTACTCTTGTAGTTTGAGTATCCAATGTTCTATCTGAGTGGCTGGTTTGCTATGTGAACTTTTGAACAAGCTCACTAGCGATCTATGATCGGCTATTACTTCAAACTCGCTTCCATACAAGTTCAGGTGAAAATGGAAGATATCCCATGTGATTAAGAGCGCTTCTCTCTCTGTTTACGAATAACATTGTTTTATGGGTGTTCATGATCTCTTGCCATCACAACAATTGATGGGTTACCTATATTGTCTTTCTGGACAAGAACTGCACCTAAGCCAAGCAGGCCTGCATCCACAACTAGCTGGATGGTTTTCTCAGGGTTGAAATAGGCATTTGTCCAATTTGATCTGGTGTACCACCTGTTTGCGTGATTTAGTCCATTCCCATTTGGTGGTCTCTTTTGCCAAATCACGGAGCTGGGCAGATAGCGTAGCGAGGTCAGGAATGAAGCGACTGCAGTACGTGACCAGTCCTAGCAGACTCCAGACTTCTTGCACGTTTGTAGGATCTGCAGCGTTTGCAATGGCTTCAGCTTTCCATGGATCAGGTGACACTCCTTCACCACTGAACACATGACCGATTCAATTTTGCTTTCATTGAAAAAGCAACTGTCTTTGTTCAAGGTGACGTTACAATCTCTGAGACATTGTAGGCATGCGTGTAGGCGTGTTCCTTTTCAGTGCAACCGTAGATGAGAATGTCATCACTGATGTTCAGCGTGCTTTCAAGTCCTTGAAGTGCAGATTGAATTATGTGCTGGCATAGCTCAGCTGCTGAGTTGACTCCAGAGTTGAGCCAGAGTTAATTGGAAAGCAACCGGGATAAAAGAAGTCTTGGCCAGAATTTTTCATTGGGCGGGGGAGCCCCATCCACTGGCCGGAAAGGCAGGGGCAAGCCCGTCTCCACTGGGCCTGGGGAGTCAGACCAAATTTTATGCTCCCCAGGCCCTTAATTGGCCTTGGGCAGGACTTCCACCTCCTTGAGACAGGAAGTCGCACCTAATGGAGCTGCCGGCCAATCAGCTCTCAGTCACAGCGGCACCACTGGGAGCGGTGGCCACTGCTGGGACTACACAGTCATCGGAAGGAAGATGAAGGACATCCCCAGGATGAAAGTGACTTTTTAGGGCCTCCCAGGAGCAATCAGTCGGGCCTCGGTAAGGCAAAGGGGGTCGGTTAGGGAGTGTTGTGCGTTGGGGTGGTTGGGGCTTCGGGGGTGGCCCTCTGTGGGGCACAGGGTGCCCAATCAGAAGGGTCCCACCCCTCCCCAGCCTGCAAGAAGGCCACCTGGTTTCACCAGGCAGGCTTTTATGAGTCCTCAGCCACCCACCAGCCAAGTGTAAAATACCCGCGGCAGTGGGCAGAGGCCCTTAAGTGGCAGTTAATTGGCCACTTAAGGGCCTTGATTGGCCTAGGGAGGGCAGGCCGTTTTTTGCCACTGCAGCCCCACCTAAATTTTCAATGGGGGCGGGAGGGGGTCAGGAAGGGCCCCCTCCTCCACCTCCCACTCAATTTTAGGCCACCCACCCACCCTCCACCACCAGCCTGCTCGTTTGGGGGTGGGGCATAAAATTCCAGCCCTTGACTTTGTCCCTGTATGGCTGAGAGAATCTTCGAGGAACAAGAAAAGACGAGGGAGAGAGGCCAAAAAATCTTGAAGAGCCAAAAACTAGCTGTGCACTCCAGCTGTCCAGTCTCTAATACGGTTAGTATCCATGTTAGACTGTTAATCACTGCCCAAGTTTGTGACTAATTGTTTATCTGAAAAGTTAATAAACTTGTCCTTACCTTTATTTCAATAAAGTTGATTCACAACAAAAGCTTTGCTGCCAAGTCTGTTCCTGCCTTAGAGGGGGACATCAACCCCCCCACTACCTTACCTTATCTTACAGCACCAATTGGGCATCTTGCTGCAGCTTACCGGTCGGGGCCATAGGAGTTTAAGCAGGGTCCTGGAGGTTGAGGGGAGAGCTGAGGTTGAACCGGGCAAGCCTTGTCCAGAAGCAGCCTGCAGTATTTTCTGTGGAGCCAGTGATCACCCCTTTGCTCCACAGCAGTGAAACCCTTAAGGAGTTAGTTTACCTTTGTATGGGCAGTGATCAGCGCTCCCATTAGTGGCTTCTGGTTAGGCTCCTGAAGACTGGAAGAACTAGGCGGGACATGTACTGCTCAAACTTCACCTATTTGCTCAACAATTTGCATCGGGAGCCTAAGGGCAGTGTTCGGACACTGTTTTGCATATTCTAGGTGCTTAATATCGTTTCAAGCCAGTCCCTGCATACTTAAAAGTCACCAGTTTCTAGCTTTAGCAGTTGGCAAGAAACCGTCTGTGGGAAATTATGACCTGAAACATGTCCCTCCAACCTGAAAAAGAGGTGAAACAATGCTGAAAAGATAGTTCGAACATTTCACTTGGAGACCTCATGCTGATACATCTCCAGTGTATCTTCAGTACTTTCTGCTTTTGTTAGATTTTCAGAATTTTCAGTTGTATTTCTTCTTTATTTTTAACCTGAAAAAGCCAAAATGGATAAAAGTGCCAAAACCATGCCTTAAATTATTTACCTGGTTGGAAACTCCAAGCTTTCCGCCTGACTTACACAGGAGGCAACTGCTGCATCTCCTTATAGGCAACAGTCTGTTGGGAGAACAAACCTTGGGCCGTTATAAGCAACATCAAGAAAGCTTGATTGCTACTCCGTAGACTCAATAACATTCCCAAGCTGGGATTCCGAAAATGAGTCCGCAGCTTTTTCTAGATGAAAGGGACATTTCTTCCTAGTATCGAGAGCACATAAGAACTTCAGAAATAAGAGCAGGGATAGGCCATATGCACCACCACCCCCCCACCCCCCCACTCCGAGCCTGCTCTGCCCTTCAGTAAGATCATGGCCTGAACTCCACTTTCCTGCCTGCCCCCCCATAATCCTTGACTCCCTTGTAGATCAAAAATCTGTCTAACTCAGCCTTGAATATATTCAATGACCCAGCCTCCACTGCTCTCTGGGGAAGAGAATTCCAAAGATTAATGACCCTCTAAGAAAATAAATTCCTCCTCACCTTTGTCTTAAATGGGAGATCCCTAACTTTGAAACTGTGCGCTCTCGTTCTAAATTCGCCCACGAAGGGAAACATCCTCTCAGCATCGACCCTGTCCAGCCCCCTCACAAACTTACATGTTTCAATAAGATCACCTACAAAACTCCAATGAGTATAGGCCCAACCTGCTCAATCTTTCCTCATAAGACAACACCTCATCGCAGGAATCAGCCTAGTGAACCTTCTCTGAACTGCTTCTAATGCAAGTATACCCCTCTTTAAAAAAGGAGACCAAAATGGTACACACAACTCCAAGCGCAGTCTCACCAATGCCCTGTATAGTTGTAGCAAGACTTCCCTACTTTTATACTCCTTCCCCCTTGCAATAAATGCCAACATTCCATTTGCCTTCTATTTAATTGCTGTACATACATGATAACGTTTTGTGATTCATATACAAGGAAACCAGATCCCTCTGTACCGCAACATTCTGCACTCTCTCTCTCCATGCTTCTGCTTTTCTATTCTTCCTGCCAAAGTGGACAACCTCACATTTTCCCACATTATGCTCCATCTGCCAAATTTTTTCCCACTTACTTAACCTATCTATATCTCTTTATCGACACTTTGGCTGGAATTTTACTTTGGGCGGGAGGCCACGCCCACCAGTCAAAAAGTCAGGGGCAAGCCCGCCTCTGCTGGGCCTGGGGAGTCACGCCAGGATTTTACACTCCCCAGGCCCTTAATTGGCCTTGGATGGGACTTCCACCTTACCAAGGCAGGAAGTCCACCTCCAAGAGCTGCCAGCCAATCAGTGAGCTGGCAGCACTCAGTCTTAGCAGTGATACCGGGAGCAGTGGTCACTGCTGGGACTGCACCCAGGGAAAGGAGCAAGAGGGACACCTGCCCCGGAAAAAAGGTTAAGCGTTTGGGGATTCACCGGGGACAATCAGCCGGGCCCAGGTGAGGCGAGGGGGGAGGGGTGGGGGGGTCGGTTGGGGGTGGAGGGAAGAGGAGTGTTGTGTAGTGCGAGCAGTTGGCTGTGGGGGGGCCCTCCACGGGGCACAGAGTGCCTGATCAGTACAGCACCCCCTAGCCCACAAGGAGGCCGCCAGGTTTTACTGGTAAAATTTTACGCACCCCGCCTCCCATTCAATTTTACGACCACCCCTCCCCCCTCCTCTGCGCCCAGCCTGCTCCTGCAGGGGTGTGTAAAATTCCAGCTCTTGTGTCCTGCTCACAACTTGCTTTCCTATGCCTATCTTGTATTGTCTGTAAATTTGCTTACAATAAACTCGGTCCCTTCATCTAAGTCCTTAATATAGATGGTAAACAGCTAAGGCCCTACCACTGATCCCTGTGCCACTCCACTAGTCACAGTTTGCCATACTGAAAATGTCCCATTTATTGTTTTCTGTGAGTTAGCTAATTCTCTATCCATGTTAGTATATTACCCCCAACACCATGAGCACTTGTCTTATGCAGCAGCCTTTTATGTAGCACCTAATACACTATATCTACTGATTCCGCTTTATCTACCCTGCTTGTTACATCCTCAAAGAACTCGAATAAATTTGTCAAACACAATTTTCCTTCCATAAAACCATGTTGACTCTGCCTGATTACATGATCTTTTTCTAAATGTCCTGCTACTACTTCCTCAATAATAGATTCTAGCATTTTCCCAGACAGATGTTAGGCGAACTGGCCTATAGTTTCCCATTTTCTGTTGCACCCGCCCTCCCCACTTCTTGAATAGAGGTGAATAGAGGTTCGACATTTGCAGTTCTCCAATCTGCTGGGACATTTCCACAATCCAGGGAATTTTGGAAGATTACAACCAATGCATCCACTATCTCTGCAACCACTTCTTTTAAGACCCTCAGATGCAGGCCATCAAGCCCAGGGGACTTGTCAGCCTTTAGTCCCGTTAGTGGGGATGGTTTAAATGAGTTTGGCAAGGGGATGGGAACCTAAGGGCAGTTTCAAATAGGACTATTTCAGTGCAGGGAACGGGAGGCAGAAAATCAGCGAGTGACTCTAAAAGACAGAAGAAGCAAAAGGTTAAAAAGTGTGCAGCACAGGAATTTGGCAGTGTTTAAAGGTATTTATTTAAATGCAAGGAGTATAGCAAATAAAACCGATGAGCTGAGGGCACAGATAGGGCACACATGGCAACACAATATCATTGCTATAATGGAAACTTAGCTTAAAGAGGGGAAACAATTGCAGTTCAACATCCCTGGATAAAGAGTTTTCAGGCAGGATAGGGAGGGGGATAAAAAAGGAGTGGATGTAGCATTGTTGTTTAAAGAATCAATAATAGCTGTGAGGAGGCATGTTATGCTAAATGAATCAGCAAATGAGGCCATATGGGGTGAGCTCAGAAATAAAAAAGAGGCAGCCACATTACTAGGAGTGTATTACAGATCCCAAATAGTTAGAGAGAGATAGAAGAACAAATATGTAGGCAAATTTCTGCGTGCAAAAAGTATAGGCCAATAATAGTTGGGGATTTCAACTACCCCAATATCAACTGGGATCCAAACAGTGTGAAGGGCACAGAGGGCACAAAATTCTTGAACTGCATTCAAGAGAACTTTTTTAGCCAGCACATAACAAGCCCAACAAGAGGGGACGCAATTCTAGATTTAGTCTTCGGTAATGAAGGTGGGCAAGTGGATGAAGTAGCAGTGGGTGACCATGTTGGGGATAGTGACCATAATACAGTTAGTTTTAGCATACTCATGGAAAAGGACAAAGATAAAACAGGAGTAAAAGTTCTAAATTGGAGGAAGGCAAATTTTACGAAGCTGAGGGGTAATCTGGCGAAAGTGGACTGGATACAACTACTTGAAGGAAAATCAGTGGCAAACCAGTGGGAGGCATTCCAAAGCAAGATTCGACAGGCACAGTCTAGACATGTGCTCACAAAGATAAAGGATGGTACTGCCAAATCTG
Organism: Heterodontus francisci; assembly: GCF_036365525.1. NCBI lineage: Eukaryota > Metazoa > Chordata > Chondrichthyes > Heterodontiformes > Heterodontidae > Heterodontus > Heterodontus francisci. The sequence continues at coordinate 41,730,954 of NC_090405.1, read as the reverse complement.
GAGCCCCTTGGTTATCTAGAAGTATACAGGGTAAGATAAAGCAGAAAATGATGGTCACAAAAACTTAATACTTTAGAAAGCCTAGAGGAGTATAGAAAGTGCAGGGGTGAAGTGAAAAAGGAAATTAGAAAAGCAAAGAGAGGACATGAAAAATTATTGGCAGGTAAGATCAAGGAAAACCCAAAGATGTTTTATCAGTACATTAAGAGCAAGAGGATAACTAAGGAAAGAGTAGGGCCTATCAGAGATATACAAGGGAACTTATGCCTGGATGCAGAAGATGTGGGCAGCGTTCTTAATGAGCTTTTCGTCTCTGTCTTCACAAAGGAGAGGGATGCTGCAGACATTGTAGTAAAAGAGGAATGCAAAATATTAGATACAATAAGCATAATGAGAGAGGAAGTACTAGAGGGTCTGACATCCTTGAAAGTGGTTAATTCACCAGGGCCAGATGGATTGTATCCCAGGTTGTTACAGGAAGCCAGGGAGGAAATAGCGGATGCTCTGAGGATCACCTTGAAATCCTCACTAGACACAGGTGAAGTATCAGAGGATTGTACGTCTGCGAACGTTGTACCATTGTTTAAAAAGGGTGTGAGGGATAGGCCAAACAATTATAGGCTGGTCAGTCTGACCTCAGTGGTGTGTAAATTATTAGAATCAATTCTGAGAGACAGGATAAACTGCCAATTAGAAAGGCACATGTTAATCAGGGATAGTCAGCATGGATTTGTTAAGGGATGGTCGTGTCTTACTAACTTGATTGAGTTTGTTGAGGAAGTAACAAGGATGATTGATGAGGGTAGTGCAGTGGATGTAGTCAACATGGATTTTAGTAAGGCATTTGACAAGGCCCCACATGACAGACTGGTCAGAAAAATGAAAGCCCGTATGATACAGGGAAATGTGACAGGTTGGATCCAAATGGCTCAGTGACAGGAAATAAAGGGTAGTAGTTGACGGATGTTTTTGCGAATGGAAAGCGGTTTCTAGTGATGTTCCACAGGGCTCAGTATTGGGTCCCTTGCTGTTTGTAGTATATTAATGATTTAGACTTAAATGTGGGAGGCATAATTGGAAATTTTGCAGATGACACAAAAATTGGCCATGTAGTTGATAGTGAAGAGGATAGCTGTAGTTTCCAGACTGATATCTGAAGGGTCACTGACCTGAAAAGTTAACTCTGCTTCTCTCTCCACAGATGCTGCCGGACCTGCTGAGTATTTCCAGCATTTCTTGTTTCTATTTCAGATTTCCAGCATCTGCAGTATTTTGCTTTTATTCCAGAAAGATACCAATGGTTTGGTTGAGTGGGCAGAAAAGCGGCAAATGGAATTCAATACGGAGAAGTTTGAGGTAATGCATTTGGGGAGGGCAAACAAAGCAAGGGAATACATGATAAATGGGAGGATATTGAGGGGGGTAGAACAAGTGAAAGACCTTGGAGTGCATGTCCACAGGTCCCTGAAGGTGGTAGGACAGGTAGATAGAGTGATGAAGAAGGCATATGGAATGCTTTCCTTTATTGGCCAAGGTATAGAATACAAAAGTAGGGATGTAATGCTGGAACTGTATAAAATGCTGGTTAGGCCGCAGCTGGAGTACTGCATACAGTGCTGGTCACCACATTACAGGAAGGACATAATTGCTCTGGAGAGTACAGCGGAGAATTACAAGAATGTTGCCAGGGCTTGAAAGTTGCAGCTATGAGGAAAGATTGGACAGGCTAGGGCTGTTTTCCTTAGAACAGAGGAGGTTGAGGAGTGACTTATTGAGGTGTACAAAATTATGAGGGGCCTAGATAGATTAAACAGGAAGGACGTGTTTCCCCTTGCGGAGAGGTCAATTACCAGGGGGCACAGATTTAAAATGATTGGTAGAAGGATTAGAAGGGACATGAGGAAAAGCTTTTTCACCCAGAGGGTGGTGAGTGTCTGGAATTCACTGCCCAGATTAGTGGTGGAGGCAGAAACCCTCAACTTTTTTAAAAAGGTACCTGAACATGCACCTAGATTACGGACCAGGTGCTGGAAGGTGGGATTCGATGGGTGACTACTTTTTTCAGCCAGAACAGACATGATGGGCTGAATGGCCTCCTTCTGTGCCGTAACTTTACTATGGTTCTAGTTTTCCTAGTACTTTTCCAGTGATAGTGGTTGTTTTAAGTTGCTCCCTCCCTTTTGCCTCTTGATTTTCTGCTATTCTTGGGATGCTTTTTATGTCTTCTACTGTGAAGACAGATACAAAATACTTGTACAAAGTCTCTGTCATTACCTTGTTTCCTATTATTAATTCCCCAGTCACATCGTCTAAGGGACCAACACCTACTTTAGCTACTCTCTTCCTGTTAATATAGTTGTAGAAGCTTTTACTGTCTGTTTTTATATTTCTTGCTAGTTTACTCTCATACTCTAATTTCTCCCTCTTCATTATTTTTTTATTAATCCTCTGCTGGTTTACAAAATTTTACCAAGCTGACATCCACTAATCTTTGCAGCATTGTACGCCTGGAGGAGAGGGCAGGATTTGTAATTAACAGGGAGGACGGAAGAAAAAAGCTTCATATATATGCAGTCATAAAGATCAGTGAAGATCACAGCATTCCGTTTATCTATCTTATCCTTCCATAGAGGTGAGGTGAGAATGATTGTCCTTGACCTCAAGGCAGCATTTGGCAGAGTATGGCATCAAGGAGCCCCAGCAAAACTGGAGTCAATGGGAATTAGGAGGAAAACTCTCCGCTGGTTGGAGCCATACCTAAGCACAAAGAAGGATGGTTGTGGTTGTGGGAGGTCAGTCATCTGACCTCCAGGACATCACTGCAGGAGTTCTCAGGGCAGTGTCCTAGGCCCAACCATCTTCAGCTGCTTCATCAATGACCTTCCTTCAATCATAAGGTTAGAAGTGGGGATGTTCGCTGATGATTGCACAATGCTCAGCACCATTCGTGACTCCTCAGATACTGAAGCAGTCCGTGTCCAGATGCAGCAAGACCCGGACAACATCCAGGCTTGGGCTGATAAGTGGCAAGTAACATTCGCACCACACAAGTGCCCGGCAATGACCATCTCCAACAAGAGAGAATCTAACAATCTTCCCTTGACATTCAATGGCATTACAATTGCTGAATCCCCCACTACCAATATCCTGGGGGTTACCATTGATCAGAAACTGAACTGGACCAGCCATATAAATACCATGGCTGCAAGAGCAGGTCAGAGGCTAGGAATTCTGCGGCGAGTAACTCAGCTTCTGACTCCCCAAAGCCTGTCCACCATCTACAAGGCACAAGTCAGGAGTGTGATGGAATACTCTCCAATTGCCTGGATGGGTGCAGCTCCAACAACACTCAAGAAGCTCAACATCATCTGGACAAAGCAGCCCGCTTGATTGGCACCCCATCCACACACATTCACTCCCTCCACCACCGACGCACAGTGGCAGCAGTGTGTACCATCTACAAGATGCAGTGCAGCAATGCACCAATACTCCTTAGACAGCACCTTCCAAACCCGCGACCTCTACCAACTAGAAGGACATGGGCAGCAGATACAAGTTCCCTTCCGAGCCACACACCATCCTGACTTGGAATTATATCGCCGTTCCTTCCCCACATGGACTGCAACGGTTCAAGAAGGCAGCTCACCGCCACCTTCTCAAGGGAAATTAGGGATGGGCAATAAATGCTGACCTAGCCAGTGACATCCTCATCCCATGATCAAACAAAATCAAGAAGCCTTTGATAATTCTATCATAGTATATAACTGTCTCTTAAATGATTTCAGGGTGTTTAACCTCACTACACTGCCCAGAGGTCAGTGCAGGGCTAAAAGGGTTAAATTACAACAACAACCTACATTTATATAGCACCTTTAATCCCAAGACCCTTCAGAGGAGCATTATAAAACAAAGTATGACATTGAGCCACAAGAGAAATTAGGTCAGATGGGCAAAAGCTTGGTCAAAGAGGTAAATTTTCAGGAGTGTCGTAATGGAGAAAAGTGAGGTGGAAAGGCAGAGATGTGTAGGGAAGGGATTCTAGAACTTGGACTTAGGCAACAGAAGGTGCAGCCACCAATGGTGGAGCAATTAACATCAGGAATGCACAAGAGGCCAGAATTAGAGGAGCGCAGAAATCCAGGAGGGTTGTGGGGCTGGAGGAGATTACAGAACTATGGAGGGGCGAGGCCATGGAGGGATTGAAAGCAAGGATGAGAATTTTTCAATCAAGATGTTGCTTGACTGGGAGCAGCAAGCTCCAGGGTGATCATGGAATGGAACTTGGGGCGAGTTAAGACATGGGCAGCAGAGTTTTGGATGACCTCAAATTTGCGGAGAGTAGAATGTGGCAGTCTGGCCAGGAGTGCATTGGAATGGTCAAGTCGAGAGGTAATGCAGGCATGAATGAGAGTTTCAGCAGCAGATGAGCTGAGACAGGGGCGAAGTCGGGCGATGTTACAGAGGTGGAAATACGAGGTCTTAGTGATGGCACGAATATGAGGTCAGAAGTTCATCACGGAGTCAAAGGTGACACCAAGGTTGCAAACAGACTGTCTTAATCTCCAACTGTTGCAAGGGAGAGGGATGGAGTCGGTAGCTGGCGAGCAAGGTTTCGAGCGGGGACCAAAAACAGCATCAGTGTTTCCAATATTTAATTAGGAATTACAAGATCATGTTACATTGACTAGGCTTGTATTCCTTTGAATTTAGAAGATTAAAGGGTAATCTAATTGGTGTGAATAAGATGAGCAAGAAATTTGAAGGGTAGATAGAGAGAAACTATTTCCCCTGGTTCAAAACAAGGGAGCATAACCTTAAAATTCGAGCTAGACCATTCAGGGGTGATGGCAGGAAACACTTCTTCATACAAAGGGGAGTGGAAATCTGGAACTCTCTCCCCAACAAACTGCTGAGGCTGGGGGCAATTGAAAATTTCAAAACGGAGGTGGATAGGTTTTAAAAATAAGAAATGCTGGAAATACTCAGCAGGTCTGGCAGCATCCGTGGACAGAGAAGCAGAGTTAACGTTTCAGGTCAGTGACCTTTCATCAGAATTGGCAAATATTAGAAATGTAAAAGATTTTAAACAAGTAAAGCGGGGGGTGGAGCAACAGATAACAAAAGAGGTGTTGATAGGACAAGGTCACAGAGAATAACTGACCAGAAGGTCATGGAACAAAGGCAAACGGTATGTTAATGGTGTGCTGAAAGATAAAGACTTAGTACAGAGAGGGTGTGAATAGACTGTAAAGCACAAAGCACTCCAAGCACAAACATTAAAATATTTTTTTTTTAAAACAGAAACAATGGGTAGGCACAGTAGAAACAAACTAAACTCACTAAAAAACCTAAAATATAATATACAAATAAAAAAGAAAAAGAAAAAGAAGAAAAAATAACTAAGCGTAAAAAGGGGGGACCCGCCATGCTCTGAAATTATTGAATTCAATGTTCAATCCGGCAGGCTGTAGCATCCCTAATTGGTAAATGAGATACTGTTCCTCGAGCTTGCGTTGATGTTCACTGGAACACTGCAGCAATCCCAGGACAGAGAAGTGAGCATGAGAGCAGGGGGTGTGTTGAAATGGCCAGCAACCGGAACTCGGGATCATGTTTTCGGACTGAGCGGAGGTGTTCTGCAAAGCGGTCACCAAATCTGCATTTGGTCTCCCCAATGTAGAGCAGACCACATTGTGAGCAGCAAATACAGTATACTTAATTGAAAGAAGTACAAGTAAATGGCTGCTTCACCTGAACGGAGTGTTTGGGGCCTTGAATAGTGAGGAGAGAGGAGGTAAAAGGGCAGGTATTACATCTCCTGTGATTGCAGGGGAAGGTGCTGTGGGAAGGGGATGAGGAGGTAGGGGTAATGGAGGAGTGGACTAAGGTGTAGCGGAGGGAATGATCCCTTCTGAATGCTGACAGGGGAAGGGAGGGGAAGATGCATTTGGTAGTGGTATCATGCTAGATGTGGTGGAAGTGGTGGAGAATCCCTTCCCTACACATCTCTGCCACTGCCACCACATCCAGCATGATGCCACTACCAGCCTTTGGATCTGGAGGCTGGTGGGTGGAAAGTGAGGCCAAGGGGAACCCTGTCACAATTCTGGGAGGGAGGGGAAGGGGTGAGGGTAGAGGTGCGGGAAAAGGCCGGACATGGTTGAGGGCCCTGTCAACCACAGTGGGGGGGAATCCTTGGTTGAGGAAAAGGGAAGACATATCAGAAGCACTGTCGTGAAAGATAGCATCATCAGAGCAGATGCGTCGGAGACGGAGAAACTGGGAGAATGGAATGGAGTCCTTACACGAGGCAGGGTGTGAAGAAGTGTAGTCGAGGTAGCTTTGGGAGTCGGTGGGCTTATAATGAATAATGTAGACAGCCTATCACCAGAGATCGAGACAGAGAAGTCGAGGAAGGGAAGGGAAGTGTCAGAGATGGACCAAGAGAAGGTGAGAGAAGGGTGGAAATTAGAAGCAAAGTTGATAAAGTTTTTTGTTCCGGGCGGGAGCAAGAAACGGCAATGACACAGTCATCAATGTACCGGAGAAACAGTTGGGGGAGGAGGCCTCAGTAGGACTGGAACAAGGAATGTTTGACATATCCCACAAAAAAACAGGCATAACTAGGACCCATATGGGTACCCATAGCAACACCTTTTACTTGAAGGAAGTGAGTGGAGTTGAATGAGAAGTTGTTCAATGTGAGGACAAGTTCATCCACACGGAGGTGGGGGTGGTGGATGGGGACTGGTTGGGCCTCTGTTCAAGGAAGAAGCAGAGAGCCCTCAAACTGTTCTGGTGGGGTATGGAGGTGTGGAGAGATTGGACGTCCATAGTGAAGAGGAGGCGGTTAGGGTCAGGAAACTGGAAATTGTCAAAATGATAGGGCGTCAGAAGAGTAACAATGTAGGTGGGAAGAGACTGGACCAGGGGAGAAAAGATAGAGTCAAGATAGGAAGAAATAAGTTCAGTGGGGCAGGAACAGCCTGAAACAATGGGTCTGCCAGGACAGTCCTGTTTGTGGATTTTGGGTAGGAGGTAGAAGCGGGCTGTCCAGAGTTGCTGGACTATGAGCTTGGAAGCTGTAGAGGGAAGATCTCCAGAGGAGATGAGATTAGTGACAGCTCTGTGGACAGTAGTTTGATGTTCGGTGGTAGGGTCATGGTCCAGGAGAAAGTTAGGTCTTAGCTAGGCAAGGGTATTAAAGAATATAGAACCAAGGTAGGTCAATGGAGTTAAGATACAGATCAGGCATGATCTACTAGAGGGGCAAAACAGGATGGAGGAGCTGAATGGTCTGCTTTTTTAGATATTAAATGGTTTTTAGATATTAATCCCTGTGAGAGGTATATGCTTGCTGACACCATATATGTCTTTCCACTAGCCAACTATAAAGTGCCTTTTTGAAAGCCTATTCTTTGAATCTGATCCAGATCCAAAAAGAATTGGACCAGGTGTTTTTCCAATTCTACTGACAGATATAGTCAAGGGAATTGCAATATATTGATAAGGTCCCCAAATCCAATGCAGCCGATTAAGGTAGTAGCTTGGAATTCAGAGAAATTGGAGTCAATTGTCTGCAGTTATCTAATTACCATATTTAGTTTCACTCAGTCTTTGTAAGATGCTGTCAAGTGAAGGTTTGCCTCTTTCATCAGTGCTCATATTGTGCATTCAGCTTTCTGCCTGAAAGATTCACAATGCAGTCAATAATTGCATGGAATTTACAGCACAGAAACAGGCCATTCAGCCCAACTGGTCTGTGCTAGTGTTTATACTCCACAAGAGCCTCCTCCCACCCTATTTCATCTAACCCTATCAATATATGTTTCTAATTCTTTCACCCTCATGTACTTTTCTAACTTCCCTTTAAAGCTACCAAGGCTATTTGCCTCAACTACTCCAATGTGGTAGCAAGGTCCACATTCTAACTACTGTTGGGGTAAAATTATTTATTAGATTTATAATAACTATTTTCAAGGCACTACATAAATGCAAGGTATTTCTTGCTATTTCTGCCCCCTAGTTTTGGACTTGCCCGCAAGTGGAAATATCTTCTCTATGTTTACCCTATCAGTTATATTTTGCCTCTATCAGGTCATCGCTCATCCTCTTTTCTAGAGAAAAGAGCTCTAGCCTCTTGTCTCTTCTGTTCGCAATAACTGATCAGCTTTGGTATCATCCTTGCAAATCTTTTTTGCTGCTTTTCCAGTGCATCTATATCCTTTTTGTAATATGGAGACCAGAACTGTATACAGTACTCCAAATGTGGCCTGAAATATTACAAATAGACACTGCAGAAGATACTCAATAGACATCTTGAGAATGTTCGGTACTTTTAAGGACAGATTGAATGTTGTATTGGTTGAAGCCTGGTCTTGAGTCAGTTAGTTATGCTTAGGGAGCTGGAAACCAAAAATGGCCATAAATGGGGAAGAACTAGATTGAGTGCATATTGTACAATGGGTGACATGACTTCAGAAGACAGAAACTGTCTTGATGAAGTCAGAAAAAGAATCACCCTGGCAGTCAATATTTGCTTCAAATTGAAGATGACATTGGGGCCATGAATTTAAGATAGTCCCTCATAAACCCAATAGGGAATTCAGAAGAAACTTCATTACCCAGAGAGTTATTAGAATATGGAACTCAATATCACAAGGAGGGGTTGAGGCAAATGGCAAAAACATTTAAGCGAAAGCTAGATATGTACATGAGAGAAAAAGGAATAGAAAGATATGCATGGACCAGTTGGGCCAAATGGCCTGTTTCTGTGCTGTACATTTTATGTAAAACACAAGCATTACCCAAAAGACAACTAAACCATCTGCAGTTGTAATGGGTGGTAGCAAAACATGACACTCCCGGGTTACAACTTATGCACGATGTGTCTTTCAATATTATTATCTCCTGCGCTTTCTCGAGCCTCTTCAAAAGCAGAACATTACTCTGAAAGGACATGCTAAAAGCTATAAATTTGAATGTGAATGGAAACAGTAACCAGGTTACAACTGAAGTTAATAATCATCCACCATTGTACCACACATCTCACAACAAAAATCTAGCTCCTGTATTAATCACGTCAGAAAGAGATTCGACCACATTAATATTCATTCTCAGTCAGCTTAACATTTTGCAGCTTTGACATTAACTGAAAAGAAGATTTTTTTTACAGAAATAATTTTGTGAATGGCTGCATGTACTGAAGCTATGCATAACTGGGATTCTTTCACAGCTTTGAGGCAATAATATTGCTCAGAGAGTATTTCTGAAACCCTTATCTATTATTTACGATCCAAGTCATTGAGTTATTGATTTACACAGTGAAAATGCAGTTTGGTCAAATTCTGTAATGAGCTCCTAAATTAGAATTTGTTTTAAGAAATTAGGATAGTAGGATTACTCCATAATCTCCCCCTGGAGACTATAGAGCATGGGGGGAAAAAAGTGATTTAGAGACAGTGAATAAGAAATGCGACTATATGCTTTCCATTTGAGCAATTTTCAAACAGAATGGAGTCAAGTGAAAGCTTATATGCATGATTTCCAATGTGCATTTTGCAGATAGCAGGCTTTCTCACACATGCTTTATTTCCTGCCTTGTGAGTCAAAGAATATGCAATTACTTTTTTGCAATTTCTTCAAGAAACTTTAAACTACTTTCAAAATAATCCTACACTTTGAAACGATAATATATTTTAAAAAAGGTACATCTGCACTTCCCATTCACAGAATCTTATTTCCTGTTGTCACCTTTTTTGTGCCAACTTTTTCCCATGCCTACATGTACTTTTATGATGGGAAGTCCTTATGTAAACTTTTCAAGCTGTAATTACCCCCTCCCATCAATGGAGGAGCTGTAGCACCTAAGTTTTTACATAGCATATACAGTACTGAAAGAGGCCATTTTACTAACTGGTCCATGTGTATGCTCCAAACAAGCATCCTCCCACCCATTTTCATCTAACCCTATCAGCATATCCTTCTATTACTTTCTCCCTCATGTGTTTATCTAGCTTTCCCTTAAATGCATCTATGCTATTTGTCTCACCTAAACAAACCCTTTCCTAACCTTAGACTTCTGTCATGTTACCACTCAGACTTCTCCTTCCTAGAGAAAAGACCCCCAGCCTGTTCAATCTTTCCTAATAGATATAACTTCTCAGTTCTGCTTTCATCCTTGTTAATCATTTTTGTACCTTCTCCAGTTTCTGATGCACTGATATTGGTTTCCCTGAGCTCCTCAGTCTATATTGCAGCAAATTCCTCTATTACAACCACACAGGTTGTCATAGGTTTTTGCTGAAGATTAAGGTTAAATCAAGTTATTGTTGAAAAACTAAAGAAAAAATGTTTCACTTTAAAATGGGGACTGAATAGTATCTCCACACCCTGGTCCAATTATCCCCCATCCTCCAACCCAGTTTCACACAAAGATTTCAATTCATCGTAACTCCTTGTGTTTACCGACGAGATCAATTAGCAACAGATTACAAAAAAAAACATTGAGGGAGGCCCAACTGTTCTAAAAGACAGCATTACTTAAAGTTTGCTTTATATCACTGTTCAACATACTGAAGAAATACAAACATACATACGAATTAGGAGCAGGAGTAGGCCACTCGGCCCCTCGAGCCTGCTGCACCACTTGATAAGATCATGCTGATCGGAATGTGGCCTTAACTTCACTTCCCTGTCTGCCTCCATAACATTTGACTCCCTTGTCTATCAAGAATCTATCTAACTCAGCCTTGAATATATTCAATGACCCAGCCTCTACTGCTCACTGAGGAAGCAAATTCCAAAGACTCACAACCCTCAGAGAAAAAAAATTCTCCTCATCTCTGTCTTAAATGAGAGACCCCTTATTTTTAAACTATGAACCCTAGTTCTAGTCTCACCCATAAGTGGAAACATTCTTCCAGCAGCCACCCTGTCAGGTCCCCTCAGGATCTTATGTTTCAATAAGATCACCTTTCATTAAAGGCCTGCTTGGGTATGAAATTGAAACCCGACCCAGTCCCGACCTGACCACATCCAACCCGAACCCAACCCAGGCCCGAGTCCTTTGATTTTTTTTTCCCGTGCCCAACCTGACCCGGCTACCATAATAACGTTAATTATATCAAACTATATCACAAGCCTTATTGAATTCTTTGAAGATGTGACAAAACACATTGATGAAGGAAGAGCAGTGGATGTGATGTATATGGATTTTAGCAAGGCGTTTGATAAGGTTCCCCATGGTAGGCTCATTCAGAAAGTAAGGAGGCATGGGATACAGGGAAAGTTGGCTGTCTGGATACAAAATTGGCTGGCCCATACAAGTCAGAGGGTGGTAGTAGATGGAAAGTATTCAGCATGGAGCTCGGTGACCAGTGGTGTTCCACAAGGATCTGTTCTGGGACCTCTGCTTTTTGTGATTTTTATAAATGACTTGGATGATGAAGTGGAAGGCTGGGTTAGCAAGTTTGCCGATGACACGAAGGTTGCTGGAGTTGTGGATAGTGTGGAAGGCTGTTGTAGGTTGCAACGGGACATTGACAGGATGCAGAGCTGGGCTGAGAAGTGGCAGATGGAGTTCAACCTGGAAAAGTGTGAAGTGATTCATTTTGGAAGGTCGAATTTGAATGCGGAATACAGGCTTAAAGACAGGATTCTTGGTAGTGTGGAGGAACAGAGGGATCTTGGGGTCCATGTCCATAGATCGCTCAAAGTTGCCACCCAAGTTGATAGGGTTGTTAAGAAGGCGTATGGTGTGTTGGCTTTCATTAACAGGGGGATTGAGTTTAAGAGCTGCGAGGTTATGCTGCGGCTCTATAAGGCCCTGGTTCGACCACACTTGGAATATTGTGTTCAGTTCTGGTCGCCTCATTATGGGAAGGACGTGGAAGCTTTAGAGAGGGTGCAGAGGAGATTTACCAGGATGCTGCCTGGACTGGAGGGCATGTCCTACGAAGAAAGATTGAGGGAACTAGGGCTTTTCTCATTGGAGCGAAGAAGGATGAGAGGTGACTTGATAGAGGGGTACAAGATGATGAGAGGCATAGATAGAGTGGATAGCCAGAGACTTTTTCCCAGGGTGGAAAGGGCTATCACCAGGGGGCATAATTTTAAGGTGATTGGAGGAAGGTTTCAGGGAGATGTCAGAGGTAGGTTCTTTACACAGAGAGTGGTGGGTGCGTGGAATGCGCTGCCAGCGGTGGTAGTAGAAGCAGATACATTAGGGGCATTTAAGCGACTCTTGGATAGGTACATGGATGATAGTAGAATGAAGGGTAGGTAGTTTGATCTTAGAGTAGGTTAAAGGTTCAGCACAACATCGTGGGCCGAAGGGCCTGTACTGTGCTGTACTGTTCTATGTTTTATGTTCAAACTGGTTATTGTGCTCTACCTTGTCCAAATGTTGTGATCCTCTGTTCCGCAGGCTATTCCTGCAGAATCATGCAGATGTAGTTGGGAATCTGAGCTTGATCTCGTCACGAACAGCACGCCCACCCCCAACCCCCCGCCCTTCCCCCCCTCAACTTTCACACATCAGCACTCTGTGGCCAAGTTCATTGGATAGTGATCAGGGGTAGAAACCTAGATATTTCCTTACCCCTCCTGATTTTAGTCAACACAGTTTCGGAGTGTTGTAGGGCTGTAGAATGCAAAGTCTGGATGCAAGTTTTCCGCCTTGACGTCCCGACTGCATGTTCAAATTTTGAAGATTACTTCCCTCCCTGAGCAAGGCAGCACTGTGTCCATGTCCAGCCCCACCCGACCCGAGCCTGAATGCTGGACCCAGAAGAGAGACCCGATCCGAACCCGACACGTCGTCGGGTCTGGTCGGGTTCGGATCAGGTAGCCATGCTTTACCTCTCATTCTTCTAAACTCCAATTGGTATAGGCGCAACCTGTTCAACCCTTTCCTCATAAGATAATCCCTTCATCCTACGAATCAGTCCAGTAAACCTTCTCTGAACTGCAATTTTATCTTTTCTTAAGTAAGGAGACTGAAACTGTACACTGTACGCAGTACCCCAGATGTGGTGTCACCAAGGCCCCGTACAGCTGTCGCAAAACTCCCCTACTTTTATATTCTATTCATCTTGCAATAAATGGCAACTTTCCATTTGCCTTCCTTATCACTTGCTGTACCTGCATACTAACTTTTTGTGATTCATGTACCAGGACACCCAGATCCCTCTGTACCAGAGAATTCTGCAGTCTCTATCCATTTAAATAATATTCTGCTTTTCTATTCTTCTTGCCAAAGTGGATAAGTTTGCATTTTCCCACATTATGCTCCATCTACCAAATTTCTGTTCATTCATTTAACCTATCTATATCCCTTTGAAGACTCTTTATGTCCTCTTGACAATTTACCGTCCTACCTATCTTTGTGTCATCTGCAAATTTACCAACCATACATTCGGTCCCTTCAGCCAAGTCATTGATGTAGGTTGTATATAGTTGAGGTCTCAGCACTGATTCCTGTGGCACTCCACTAATCACATCTTGCCAACCATAACATAATCCATCTATCCCTACTCTCTGCTTCCTGTTAGCTAACCAATCTGCTATCCATGTTAGTAGGTAACCTCTACACCATGAACTCTTATTTTGTGTAATAACCTTTGATGTCGCACCTTATCAACCATCATTTCAAAACCCAGTGTGGTAAATAGTGACATCAAATTCAGTAAGTCTGTTAGTTTGAGGGCTGGGGCTGGAAAAATTGGCCAGGAATGCAACTGGATCTTCATAAACACCCAACTGGTTCACGAATGTCCTTCAGGAATGGGTTCATATTATCTATACTTAGTCTGGACCTAGACATGACTAGGGCCACATGATGGCCTGGAATTTCCTTTGAGCTGCTCCCACTCCACTGACATAATTTTGTTGGAAGTGCAACTGGATCCCCACTTACGCGCATAATTGGAAGTTGCTGAGCCTATGTGACTGACTCTTAGTTATTCCTTGATATCCCCTGAAATGTAGCACAATTGTGGAGCAGTTATATCGAGACTACAAAAACTGAGATTATTCTCCTTCGATCAGAGAGGGTTAAGAGAAGAGTTTAATAGAGGCATTCAAAATTATGAGGTGTTTTGATAGTGCAGATAAGGAGAAACTGTTACCAATGGCAGAAGGGTCCATAACCAAAAGGATACAAATTTAATGGCAAAAGAACCAGAGAGGGGATGAGGAGTAATTTTTTTTTTGCAAAGCAAGTTGCTATGATCTGGAGTGCACTGCCTGAAAACGTGGTGAAAGCAGATTCAATAGGAACTTTCAAAGAGAATTGGATATATCCTTAAAAAGGAAAAATTAGAGGGCTACAGGGAAGGAGCAGGAGAGTCGAACTAACTGGATAGCTCTTTCAAAGATTTGGCACAAGCACGATGGCCTGAATGGCCTCTGTGCTCCAATGATTCCTCTTGAGTAGATTGCCTGTTATAATCCAGTATTACATTCAAAGTTACTGAGACTGGAAAATGATTGTCCACTGATTTGTCCCATCATTAAATTTTAAATTTAGATCCTAACAGTTTGCCATATCAAAAGTGTATGTTGCTGTTTCTACAAGGCTGCGTCCTCCCCACCTGCAACCTATATTAGTCACAGAATTTGAAATCTCATGCTGTGTACGGAAACATCATGAGGCATTGTAAAGTGGCATCAAGTGTTCCGCGAAGCTTACTAGTTACTCCTTACAAGGCACAGAATGTACCTGTAACTACCACATTAAAAGCAAGTATTAATAGCAATTATGATGTGTATTCACAGTGTAACCAGCTTGCATTTATATCTCATACTATAAATGAAACTGAAACTGAGATGTTGTGAAAAATGACAGTGATCTCATCTTAATGAAAGTGGAAACCAGATCCTTGATCTGTGGATTGAAGACACTGGGGTTAAAATGGCTCTTGCACAATGGTGCAAAACCGATGATAGTGAATCGGCAGCTCATTTTACACTCTGCACAATTTTTCCAATGTAGCATAAAGTCCAGCGACGTGTAAAACGAGCAGACAATTTGCTATTGCCCATTTTCCATTGCCGCCCAGGTTGAATTTCACCCTGCACTGTATCTTGGCACTTTACTGAATGTTTTGAGGTGAAATAGCAGCTGAGACATTGTACGTTTGAACATTAAAGCATCGAGAACATGCGTTTTCGGTGTTTGGCATTAATATCAAGCTGTCACAATTATCAGTTTTATGTGCAACCTTTCCAAAAACAGGTGAGCCTTTGCATTCCAGGTTCTGCACATGTCACTGGACTTCCTGCTGCCCTTGTGCTATGTCGCACAGTCTATCAAATTGTTCTGGTGCACATAGTACAATGCGCTGAGAACATCGCAGAATTAGGGGTCGGTTACCCAGTGCCAGCAGTTGATTAGCGGAGCATCCATGGCACAAATGCACCGGTCGGGCATGTATCCTTGGATCTTACTCCTGCTCATCCAGAACCTGTAAATAACAAAAGCAAAGCACTGCAGATGCTGAAAATCTGGAATTATTTTGTCTCTTTACTTGTCCCATTACCATTTCCTCTTGCCTTGCACCATCATTCCTTTTGCCACATAATCACTCCAACCCTCCACCCTTTCTCTGACCTTCACCACTTGTTCTTTCGCTCTGAATTTTGAAAATCTTGCTTGAAAATCTAGCATTTTGTGCATCCATATTTTGGATTCATCAGTACCAAACATGATTTGTCAATCATTCACACAAGTTTTGGTTGCTTAAAACCCACTTCTAAAGTGTCTGTCCCAATTATGCATTTAGCCACCTCCAGCATTTTCTGTCATCAGTAAATGCAGTAATTTTAGGTCATTTATCTAGATTATGAGAGGTATAAATCTAAGAACTTATCTCTGGGAAGATCATCTAATGCCTCTGCCCAGCTCAAACATGGTTTGATTATAATTGCCCGCTTTTTCACTTTGTCTGACCAATTTTCAATCCTTTTTGTCACTTCTTGTCTCACTCTGCTTGCTTTCATCTATTATAAACTAGTTTATTAAGCTCCTTTTGAAATTCTACATTTGTTTTGGCTGGATTTTCTGCTTCTATAAAAAAGAAACTTGCTGCATTTCTACACAGATCACCTCAGCTTGAATTCATTCATTCATTTTTGCAAGATGGTGAGTATTTCTATCCTTTATAATATCATTAAATAGCCACTACCGTATTGGTGTCAAGCAAACTGGTCTATATTACTGAGGACAATGGCTTTCTAGTTCTTAAAAATCAGTTCAGCGTTTTCCTTCTTTCATGTTCTGAGACAGCAGAATAATTCAAACTGAGCAATTGAATATTTCTGTCATCTTTCTAGTTTTGTTTCTTTAGTCAAGATCCCAGTAGTCAATCTGCAGTCAATACTTACAGCTTCCAAATAGAAATTTCACTATCAACAACAAAAACATGTAGTTCTATAGCCCCTTTAATGGAGTTAAAAATCCCAAGGTGTGTTATCAAACAAATTGAACACCAAGCCACCTAAGGAGTAATTAGGACAGGAGACCAAAAGTATCAAAGAGTTCAGTTTTAAGGACCATCTAAAAGGAGGAGAGAATGGGAAGAGAGGCAGAGAGGTTTATGAAGGGAAATTCAGAGCTTAGGGCCTTGGCAGCTGAAGGCACCCATGTCACTGTTGGAGTGATTAAAATCAGGGATGTTCAAGAGGTCAGAAGTAGAGTGCAGAGATCTTGGAGGGTTGTAGGAGATTATAGAGATAGGGTGGGTAAGGCCCTGGAGGGATTTGCAAATAAGGATGATACTAGGTGCAAGGTAGGATACGGGCGGCAGAGTTTGGGATGAGTTTACGGAGGATGCAAGGTGGGAGGCTAGCCAGGAAAGCATTGGAATAGATGAGTATACATTAACAAAAGGAGCTTTCCTATCTTTGTCAGATTTCCCATGCTTCCTTCCTCTTCTGCTATTCTGTTGAAAACGCTTATGCCTCCTCTGAACCCATATTTTGTTTCTATACTTGTCATATTACCACCCTCTTTTTGCCATGCACCAGCATCCATTTTGTATTTTAATCACTTCTGCTCTTCACCCTATCAGAGGAACATAGGACCAGCAGTTGGCCATTTAGCCCCTCAGGTCTGTTCCACCAAGATGGACCTTTCCCTTTTATCTTTCTCATGCACCCCCCACACCCCCCCCCCCCCCCCACCCCCACACACACACACACAAATCCCTGGCTCGCCACTTGCTAAAATAACTGTTACTCTCTAATATTTTCCTGTCCTGATAAAAGGTCACCGACCTGAAATGTCAGTTGCTCATCTCTCCACTGAAGTTGTCTGGCCTGCTAAGTGTTCATGAAACCCCACCTGCCCAGAATGAGGCATATTAATTTTGTCATATGAAACATTAATTTTAAACTGTGGCTGGACTGAAAAGATGACTTGTTTAAAGAGATCACACAGTGGCTGGAAACATTTGCATTCTAAGAGACAGTTGCCTGGTAAAAACAATGGAACTGCTCCCTGATCCAATTAATGCAAATGAATTTGATCACCAGACACTGAATGTGTAAAAAGCCAGCATTCCATTCTTGCCACCACCCCTGCTCCCCGCCCCCCCCCCCCCCCCACCACCACTGAGGATGTCTGCTTAGATGGAGTGTCCACAAAAACGCAGGAGAGTTTGTTTTAAAAAAAGCTGTTGACATGACTAACCTGCTGGTCCAGGTTTGGTTTCGAATTGTGTTCACAGAACAGTTTGAGTCAGACTGCAATTTGAAGACAACAGAGAAGGAAGGTCTCTCTCTCCCTCACACACAAAGACAGGGACCCATGGAAGGAAACTAAGTCTCAAGACAGAAAACCATCGAACAAGTTTGAAAGTGTGCACTGGCCCCAACGCGTTGGCAAGATTGAACTGCAATCAAAGACTTTACATCAAACTCAAAATACAGTAAATGAACTCCAGCAATTGCTTCAAACCTTTCTCCTTGATTCTTTCTCCTTTTCTGTCTCTAACTGCGTATGTGTTCATCGCGTATGCATGCGAGCATGGTCGCGTCGCGTATTTTTAGTAGTTTTAACCGAATTAGAGTTTTAAGGTTAATAAACTTACACCTTCCTTGTTTAAATCTAAGAAACCTGTCTGGTTGATTTCTTTGCCATTATAATTGGAGAGTAGTGAACAAGGATTCACTGAGGGGAAGCTTTAAAAAAATGGTGTTTTAAAAATTAAAACCCTGTTACGGTCAAATCAGGAAAAGGCTGAGAAGGAACCCCTAGACCCCTTTCTCACCTGGTTGTAACACAGTACTTTCTGTCTTTATTTAGTAATCTGACTTCCCTACTCACTGACTTGATGCCTTTGATATCAAGTTCATGGAGTTTGAAATCCTTCTTTGTAAGTCTTTAAAGCTTCAGCCACATCATGATTAGCAATGCTTACGTGTCAGCCTCCTCCTTTACTACTCGAGCCCTCTGGTATCTGGATCTGACCACATCAAACAATGACTCATATTTCCCTTTATCACCCTAAAACATGTATTTTCTATTTCTCTCCCCTATTTTCATTTTACTCCGTTATATTTTATATGCAATCTTATCTCATTCCCTTCTTGAATCCCAATATTGTTTTGAATATTTTGATGTTGTTTGGTCTTTACCTCTCCAATCAGTCTCATTAGCTGAGGTCTAGGTATGTAACAGTGACTACAATTCAAAAGTACTTTGCAGGCTGAAAAGGCTGTTATATAAATGCGAGTAAGTCTGTCTTTCTACTTTTCTCCCCCTGCTGTGGACTCTAAGGGAGCAGAGAGAGCTTCGCTTTAGCACCTCATCCAAAAGACAGTGGAGCACTCCACTGGAAGTACCAGCCTGGGTTTTATACTTAAGTCTTACAAGTGGGACTCAAACCCACAACCTTCTTTCAGAGGTGAGAGTGCTAGCCATTGAGCCATAGCTAACATTATCGTGATAGACTTCTTTTCAAGTAAAAGTAATACCATTTTCTCAGGACACTGAATTATACTGAAGCAATTTCAATGACTGTGGCAGGGCAATGGTCTATTATTGATTCATCTGTCATATGATTTCCCTCCAGTCATGCCAGAGATGTGACATGTAGGCATATGCAAAATTATTTGCTCACAGTGATGGTCTTAAAACATTCTGTGAAACTAGGCAAGGTTGTACTAAGCTGAGTACCAATCTACATAACAGGATACATAACTGCAAAATAGGACATATATACCTTGTGTGATGATGAAGTATTGAAAAATATGGTTATACTTAAGTTCAGACAACAGCTTTTATTTATATTATGTATTCCATTATATAATGTTAAGATTTATGAAAAACAGTTGATGGGTACGTGTTATGCTTCATACAAAGTCACAGCACTCAATGAGGAGCAGGTACCTGTGGAAAAGAGATCTCTTGGTTTACATGAAATCATCTGGTAATATAAGTTATGGCCTCGGGGATAGAAATGTTGAGTTATTTTCTTTTTGACCTGAATTAGATGCTGACATTTCTGTGGTTTTTTGATCGCTGAATGTACTTACAACTACAAGGCTGTTTATATGACCAGTGCAAACTGATTCCTGAATAGACGATCAATCATCTGGGCAAAAGCAACCATCACAATAACCTGAGTTTCTGTACCTTTATAGGCTACTGTTATACTGCACTAGTGCAAGATCTAAGTTATGCCGTGAGCTGTGACTTGCACACTGTCACCAGGAGAGAGTTCTATGTGCATGCAGGCACAGAGCTCTCTAGAATGTTAGGAGAAAGCAGGCAGCAGTATCTGCTTACTCATAACAACAAAAAGACTCTGCACCTGAAAATGTGTAATCTTTATACAGAGAGCCTGGAAGAGCCATGGATTCTGCTCATCTTTCAAACTTGGCTTTAGTCTGTAGTTATACGCCGTCCACTATGAAGCTCACATGCGGTGAGACAACCTCCTATGGAAGGTTATGCTATGGTGAGTTATACTTCCGCAATTCACATCTAACACACCTAAGAAGGGCCACCACCACCTTCTCAAGGGTAACTATGGATGGGCAATAAATGCCAACTTTGTTAGGGACATCCATGTTCCAGGAATTTTTTTTTGAAAAGTGGTGGTACAACTTTAGGATCCAAAAGGTGTTAGCCTGGCTCTGAGTGATCAGATTCTGAAGTTAAGGTGCACTTCAGGACTTTAGTACATGTTCTACACTGACATTCCATTGCAGAACTGAGGAATTACTGTATTGCTTCAGGTGCCACCTATAGGTTGAGATGTTGGACTGCGGCCTTGTCTGCCTGCTTCACTAGATCAGGCAGATGACAAGGACCCCACAGCACTGTTCAAAGCAGAGAGATTTTCTGGTCAGCATTCCCTCCTCAACTAGCGCCACAAAAAACAAAATCATGACTATTTAACTACTGTATGTCAACCATGACTCAGTTGATAGCACCTATTATCTCTAATTCAGAGGGTTGTGTGTTCAAGTCCCACTCCAGAGACTTGAGCACAAAAATTGAAGTTAACACTTCAGTGTAGTACTCTTCTGGATGAGATGTTAGCTTGAGGTGGATGTAAAAGATTTGATGGTACTATTTTAAAGAAGAGAAAGGGAGTTCTTCCCAGTGATCTCGTCAATATTAATTCCTCAATCAATATCACTAAAACAGATTATCTGGCTATTATCTCATTGCTGTTTGTGGGAGCTTGCTGTGTACAAATTGCCTGCTATGTTCCCCACATTACAACAGTGACTACACTTCAAAAGTGCTTAATTGGCTGGAAAGTGCTTTGGGACAGGCCTGACATCAAGAAAAGTGCTATTTAAATGCAAGTCTTTCTTTTTTTATAGCAACACTCACCGCAGTTCGAACTAGTTGTTTGTGTTTGAAGTACTTTGAGATGTTTCAAAGAGGTATGATAAGAGTGCTATATAAATGCAAATCAAATCATGCACTCCATTTTATTCTGGATTATCATTATTAGGTGACAGTTGACGATCAAATTGACTTCAAATGAGTTGGCAAACTGGGTAACTCATGGGATATTTTAATGGATCGTACAAGTTAGTCAATTCCATCTAGAGGATATTTTGGCAACCTTTTGAATCAAGCTCAAATGTCAAGGAACTGTAACAATTGTGATGGAAGGGGTCGTCAACAGTGCTGTCAAGTAGCACTTGCTCAGCAATAACCTGCTCACTGATGCTCAGTTTGGGTTCAGCCAGGGCCACTCAGCTCCTGACTTCATTACAGCCTTGTTCCAAACATGGACAAAGGTGCTGAACTCCAGAGGTGAGGTGAGAGTGATTGCCCTTGATATCAAGGCAGCATTTGACTGAGTATGACATCAAGGAGCCCTAGCAAAACTGGAGTCAATGGGAATCAAGGAGAAAGCTCTCCGCTGGTTGGAGTCATACCTAGCACAAAGGAAGAGGATTGTGGTTATTGGAGGTCAATCATTTCAGTCCCAGGACATCACTGCAGGAGTTCCTCAATGTAGTGTCCTAGGCCAACCATCTTTAGCTGCTTCATCAATGACCTTCCCACCAACATGTCAGAAGTACACTGATAACTGCACAATGTTCAGCACCATTCGTGACACCTCAGATACTGATGTCCAGATGCAGCAAGACATAGACAACATCCAGGCTTGGGATGATAATTGGCAAGTAACATTCATGCCACACAAGTGCCAGGCAATGACTATCTCGAACAAGAGAGAATCTAACCATCTACCCCTTACATTCAATGGTGATAGCATCACTGAATTCCCCACTATCAGCATCCTGTGGGTCACCATTGACCAGAAACTAAACTGGAGTAGCCACATAAATGCTGTGGCTACAAGAGGAGGTCAGAGGCTAGGAATTCTGCAGTGAGTAACTCACCTTCTGTCTTCCCAAAGCCTGTCCAGCATCTACAAGGCTCAAGTCTCCACTTGCCTGGATCAGTGCAGCTCCAACAACACTCAAGAAGCTCAAAACCATCCAGGACAAAGCAACCCGCTTGACTGGCACACCATCCACCACCTTCAACATTCACTCCCTTCACCACCAACAAACAGGGGCAGCAGTGAATACCATCTACAAGATGCACTGCAACAACTCACCAAGGCTCCTTCAACAGCACCTTCCAAACCAGTAACCTCTACCAACCAGAAGGACAAAGGTAGCAGATGCACCTCCAAATTCTCCTCCAAGCCACACATCATGACTTGGAACCATATCACCGTTCCTTCATTGTCGCTGGGTCAAAATCCTGGAACTCCTTCCTAACAGCACTATGGGTGTACCTACACCCCAAGGACTGCAGCAGCTGAAGAAGCAGTTCACCGCCACCTTCTAAGGGCGATAAATGCTGGCCTAGCCGACATGGCCCACATCCCCAGAATGAATAAATTTTTTAAAATTGGAGGTCGTTGGTAGTTAACACCACCCAATTGTGCTAAATTCCTCTTGCTATTGAGGTAGCAAACGGGTAATTACTACTAATGAGTTTAGTGATCCAATGGTAAAAGACAGTGTTATTTATAAGCTGCGGAGACTCAACGGAGGTATCTTGTTGTAAATTAAGAGCGCAAGGAGTAACTTCTTGCAAAGATTGCAGCACAGTGAGACACTTCTTTTTGTAGTCAGTGGAGGTAAAATTATATCTTCTTCTATCCACACCATCCCTCTCCTGATTTCTGATGTTGCGCCATTGTAATATCCTATAGAGCAAATTGAATGGTTTCCAGAAGTACATTTGACATTAATGTAGATTTGTTGAAGGATAATGGCTGTGAAATGACTGAGATTGACAAAAGAAGGAATTTCCATTTATATAGAGGCTTATCAAGTCCTGAGGATGTCCAGAGTTCAATGAATTGCCTTTGACGTGCAGTCAGTCTTATTATGTAGACAGCATTGTCATCTAATAGCAGATGCCTTGACCAGAGTCAAGTGGCCTGGTTTAAATTTCAAACAAAGCTTGACAATTAACTGTCAGTCACCATAAACAGGTGCATTCTCCATGGCAACGCCCCTACCAATCAGAGTTCACTTGCCAACCAATCAGCACTCTCTTCTCTTATAGTATAAATTTGTTGCTTCCCTTACATTGGTATTCTTGTGGATTGTCCTGATGAAAGCAAGACAAAAAGTTTCAACAAAATGTCTCTATTTTCAGCTATAATTAATATAATTGTTAACCTGCTTCTGACTGCATTAAAATAATACAAAAATTTGTGTGAGCATGCTGACAGGTTTCTTAAACTCAGTACACTAATGAATTGAACCCATCAGTGCTTTGTTCAATAATGTGTAAGCTTCATGCTGAATAAGCTCCAGATATCTTCAGCTTAAAATTTTCTATCAACACGACCCAGCCAACAGAACGAAGACCAAGAATTTAGTTCCTATTGGGTTCATATTGGCACTGCAACAGTGTTCCTCTGTAGAGCTGGAGCAGAATGAATGCTTTAGATGACTATTCAGCTCTGTTCCAAAGTCTCTGGGATCAAAATTTGTCTTGGCGGTAATGCTAAACAGATGATATCACATCAGCTGCCCTTCATATACCCCACTTGATATTCAGTTCTGTTCAAGGCAGCAACTTCATCTTGTAGCTTGTTTTGAAATCATTTGGAAAAACGGACTACCTACTGTTAGAATCTGAGCAAAGAAAAATATATCTTCTTCTGCAATCAATCACTTATGGTTTGGTGCAGTTCTGCTTTACAACCTACCTGTAGTCTTTATTCCTTACTTCCAGGTTGGTTTTCCATCCTTTTGTTCTTGCTCATCATTCCTTTTCCTTCTCCCAAAGCCACACAGCCTTTGGAATAACCAAAAGCATTTTCAATTAATTATTAAGTCTTCAAAAGGCTCCAACAGGTTTTGTGCAGCCAATTGTCTTTAAGTGACCACGTCCCTTTAATTCTGATCCACATTTCCGATATGTTGGATGAGTTTGGAATGTATGGAACGTCACTGGCGGCACAGTGGCGCAGTGGTTAGCACTGCAGCCTCACAGCTCCAGGGACCCGGGTTCGATTCCGGGTACTGCCTGTGTGGAGTTTGCAAGTTCTCCCTGTGTCTGCGTGGGTTTTCTCCGGGTGCTCCGGTTTCCTCCCACAAGCCAAAAGACTTGCAGGTTGATAGGTAAATTGGCCATTATAAATTGTCACTAGTATAGGTAGGTGGTAGGGAAATATAGGGGCAGGTGGGGATGTTTGGTAGGAATATGGGATTAGTGTAGGATTAGTATAAAATGGGTGGTTGATGTTCGGCACAGACTCGGTGGGCTGAAGGGCCTGTTTCAGTGCTGTATCTCTAATCTAATCTAACACACATCCAAGTCTGAGGTTGTCAATCTCAGCATCCATCTATGGGCGCCTTATATAATTTTTTCAATCATTCTTGAGATATGGGCATCATTGGCAAAGCCAGCATTTATTGTCTATCCCTGTTTCCCCATGAGAAATTGGTAGTGAGCCACCTTCTTGAACCGCTGCAGTCCGTGTGGTGAAGATACACCCACAGTGGTGTTAGGTATTGTAAGCCAATATATTACTTTACCTTTTAATGAACAATCACTTTCTAATCATGTTACTGTTCTTTTATTTCTTTTGTGTTCATGAATATAGACTGGTTGCGGTGGAGTCCTGAGTATGTGGAGTCTGTCTCATGGTGGCAACATGAAGCATCGGCATACCCAGACCGAAGACATCTAATGAACTGTATTATGGGCTTGAAATGCAATGCAAGATGGTCAATTCTAGTCTTGACAGTGCCTTGTCAGAATTAGCAGGGTCTAATTGAACGGCAAAAGTGCTAGCATCCGGGAACAGATCCAGGTCTTGCTCGTTAAGACCTATAAAAAAACAAGTTGTCTGTACCAGTCTGAAGATTGATAACAGTGCTAGAGATAACAAAGCAGAGAAATTGTATCTGTTATCTGAAGCAGTGGGCCTTGAAACTCCTACGTAAGGCACAGCCTGTAGCCATATACCTTGTTTTTCCAAAAGAACAGGGAGGTAATTGCAGACCAATTGAAGATGTTAAAAACAGGTTTGAACTTGTATGGAACCATAGCGAAAAAAAGGTATAAAGAAAGAGCCCACAGGAGCATCTTTTCTGCAATGTTTAGGGTGGCACGGTCGGCCATCTGGAAGCCGCGCAGAGAGGATTCGTTGGCGGATTGACCACCGAGACGGACTTTGACTCGCAGGAATGCTAAGCAATCGGTATTATCGTAAGTATGTACTATTGCTTAGTGGTTTAATAAAGGTGTACCACTTCTAGTGGAACAGTATCCAAGTTGTTGTGTGCCATTGATACCCAGAGTAAAGGCTAGAACCAATTAGACCAGGTAGAGGGTCTTACCGTATTGAGTTTCAGGATTTTGACCTAGCAACAATGAAAGAACAACAACATATTTCCCAATCCGAATGGCATGTGACTTGGAAGAGCATGAAGGTGGTGAGGTTCCATCATGGAATATAGGATAGTAATTGGATGTAGGAGCCATTACCAAAAAAAAGGAAAAAAAATGGTTTCTCACTTTTAAAACTGATAAAGTCACTCAATTTGTAATATAACCATCTTCTTCCCTTCGCCCTCTAATGCTTTAGTGAGTGTAGTTGCTTCATCCTTCCTGCAGGGAGCAAGCTGTCTGGTTGCTTGGTGTGAATAGGAGAAGGCAGACACCACAACATCTTTTTATGCTTATAACTACAAGCTCCCTACATGCTGTCAATATTTTTAATCAAAACTCCACAAGTGTTGATATATAATTGTATCAATCTTTTTATTACATCAAGCCCACTAGGACTAAAACAAAACCAAAGAGGCTTGTTATCAAAACGATGACATTCTCCAGAAGGCATTAATTATCTAATTGACTCAGCGCTTTATCTGAGAGGAATCCATGTCTTAGGAAATGTAGATTGTTATAAACGAGGCGGGAGCAATGCACTGTCAATTCAGTCCCATCACTCCACAGGTCACAGCATATTATTAAAGTTTTCCCACCCAACCAGAAAACAGCCAAATTAAACATTTTAGTAACCCCCAAAATAAAACAGACCAAACCAGGTATCTTTAGACAACAAAAAACTATTAAAAATAACTAAATCTTAAACACGATTAAGATAAGCCTATGGCTAAAGACCCTATAACTTCTTATTTTAAGGTAACTCCCCATTCACACACGTATACTCAAAAATCACGGTTAACTGGTTTCTTTAAAAAAAAATGTTTTAAAAATTACCTGTTTCTTAAGAATAAATAAATAAGTAATTCTTTGTGGGTTACGTTCCCGATGGGTGAGGTATCCTAATGAGAAAATAATCAAATGCCTCTCGAAATCTTCACACGGATTTGATGAAACAGTCCTTCAGTAGATAGGCATTCAAAACACTTTGTCTGCAGCAGGCGACAAGACCATCAGCAAATTCCAGAAAATACAATCAGTCAAGAGAAATTCAATATTGAAGCAAATACTTCCTGGCTTGGAAGTATTGCTACCTTCAGCAATACAAACGGTTTCTTCAAAAAAGGGGTTTTTTTGCTCCTTAGGCAATTAACTTATCCTGTAGCTCCTTGTAGAATTTCTACTGAGAGAGAATAGGCGGCTCTTTTCTTCAGTAGCATGCCTTGCTGGTGTCTGGTTCAAACCGGTTTTTGACAGTTTTACACATAATCAAATCAAAACATTATACCCTGTGACCTCTCTCTCCTGCTGTGGCCTAGGGACAGGTACAGCTGGCACCCTGTGCTCAGTCTTAAAGGCACACTGCTTTCAAACAGAGTCTTAAAGACACACACTATTTTTAATTCGAGGAGAAAAGAAAGAAACAGTTCTGTGACAAGATGTCTTGCTAATATTATATAGTTGAATAGACCTGCACTGGCAACAGGTTCTATTTGACATTGCCATGTGGCTGAAGGATACTGGTAGAAAATCCTTGCAAAAAAGTCTCTACAACTTGGAAAGCAAAAAGGCCATTTAGATGATTAAGCTCATAACCCTCCATAGACCACATACAACCCACGCTAACATGAATTCCACTTCTCCCAATCAATCATCTGAGGGAGGTACCATATAAATATTTCCTGATCACAATAGGCAATTTAAGAGAAATTCCATTATATTTTGGCCACACTTGGAGTATTCCATATTTCCCTCCTCCATATTATGAAAAGGATGTAGAGGCACTGGAGAAGGTGCAAAAAAGATTTACAATAATGATACTGGAACTGAGAGAGTACACCAATCAGGAAAATTTGAACAGGCTGGGGCTCTTTTCTCTAGAAAAGAGAAGGTTGACAGTGACAGGTTGATAGAAGTATTTAAGATTATGAAAGGGTTTGATAGGGTCGAAAAAGCAGAAGTGTCAATAAACAGGGGTCATAGACTTAAGGTAAGGGGCAGGAGGTTAAGAGGGGATTTGAGGGGAAAAAAATTCACCCAGAAGGTGGTTGGAATCTGGAACACACTGCCTGAAGGGGTGGTAGAGGCAGGAACCCTCACAGCATTTAAGAAGTATTTAGATGAGCACTTGAAACGTCATAGCACACAAGGCCACGGGCCAAGTGCTGGAAACTGGGATTTGGATAGGTGCTTGATGGCCGGCATGGACACGATGGACCGAAGGGCCTGTTTCTGTGCTGTATACCTCTATGACTCTATGAATTGTGGTGGAGACCAAAACTAGCAGCCGTAAAGATAAGATAATCACTAATAAATCCAATAGGGAATTCAGGAGAAACTTCTTTACCTGAAGAGTGGTTAGAGTGTGGAACTCACTATCAAAAGGAGCAGCTGAGGCAAATAGTATAGATACTTTTAAGGGGAAGCCAGATAATCATATGACGGGAAAGGAATAGAAATGTTTGCAGATAGGGTTAGATGAAGAGGCCTTGGAGGAGGCTCCTGTGGAGTATAAACACTATGTGGGCCAAATAGCCTGCTTCTATGCTGTACATTTTCTACAACATTCATCCAACCTGACATTGTTGCCAATTTCCTGGTTGATTATTCTACATAAATCGAGACCTCCTTCCACTGGCCTCACCAGCACAAGAATAGAAAGTCTAAGCCACAATTTTTATTTTCATCCTTGCGCAAAGCTACAGGAGATCAATTAGTGGTTTAAAAGATTTAGTCCATGATACCTTGTCTTATTACAAGTTATCTTGCAAGGTGTCAGGTTTGACCCAGTGATAACATTCTTCCTGCTGAATCAGTAAGTCCTACATTCAAGCTGCATATGCCATTGGTTTTAGCAAATAATCCAGGCCAAAATATCATTGCAATACTGAGGGAGTACAGTATTATCAGAGGAACTGCCTTTCAGGTGAAATGTTAAACAGAGGCATCCAGCTACCCGTTTAACTGGTTATAACAGATCTCATGGCACTAGCCAAAGAAAAAGATGGATGCGTGTCCTGGCTGATGTTTATCCCTCAATGCACCATTAAAACCAGATGATCTCATTGCTGTTAGTGGGATCTTGCTGTGTATAATTGGCAGCCGTGCTTCCCTACATTAGACTACACTTCAAAAGGTTCCTCATTTTCTCTGAAAGGATGACAGTCTCTATAAATGTAATTGAAATTTGCTTTATTATAAACTCTTTTTAAAAATTGGTTCGCTGGATATGAGCGACCATATTTATTGCCCATCCCTAATTGTCCTGAGAAAGGGTTGGCCGGTCTTTCCTTGATGAAGTCCTTACACTGATGGTGTTCCCACAATCTTGCTATTCGGAAATTCTGAGATTTCGACGCAGCAACGATGAAGAGTTTGCAATAGATGTCCACACCAGAACGGTTTGGAAGTGATGGTGTTCCCATACTCTCGATTCCAAGCTGGTGTGGAGCTTCTTGAGCATTGTTGCAACTGAAACTGTCTGAGTGAAGAGTATTCCATCGCGCTCCTGACTTGAGCCTTATGTATGGTGGCGAGGCCTTCAGGATGAGAAGGCAAGCAATTCATAGGAACATAGGTGCAGGAGTAGGCCATTGAGCCCATCGAGCCTGCTCCATCATTCAACTCGATCATCCACTGCAATGCCTTTTTCCCACACTATCCCCATATCCCTTTATGTCATTGGTATTTAGAAATCTGTCAATCTCTGCTCTAAACATACTCCATGACTGAGCTTCCACAGCCCTCTGGGGTAGAGAATTCCAAAGATTCACAACCCTCTGAGTAAAGAAATTCCTCCTCATCTCGGTGTTAAGTCTGGTGAACCTTCGTTACACTCCGTCAGTGGCAATAATATCCTTCCTAAGATAAGGGGACTAAAACTGCACACAGTGCTCCAGGTGCAGTCTAACCAAGGTTCTATACAATTGAAGCAAGAGTACCCAGTCTCTGCCCTGCTCTTGCAGCCACATTTTTGACATGGTTTGTCCAGTTGACTTTCTGATCTGTGGTAACCACACCCCATCCTCCTCCACACGCACCCGCACCCCCCCACACTGACTCACATTGTGGTGTTGTTAACCATCAAGGGGAGATGGTTGGGTCTTTTCTTCTTGGAGACAGTTTCTGCCTGGTACTTATGCGACACAAATATTGCCTGCCATCCCAAGTCTAGATGTTGCTTAGATGCTGCTGTTGCTTCACAATGGGAGCTGTGGCGACTGGAGTTGAACACAACAGAACTGCCAGTGAACTGCCCCGTCCTAATCTTATGATAAAGAAAAGGAAGTAGCTAAAATGTTAAGCTGCCTTGTGGAACCCTGGCTGTGATGTCCTGGAGCCTCCAAAAACCATGTTAGATGTGACTCCAGCTATTAGATGACAGAACAATAACCCAGAAAAGGGCTATCGTTACACAGTCACAATCAATGAACTAGTTTCGTCAGTTGGCAGAGTAGGACCTTTGTCAATATGGAGAAACTCTGGATTTAAATTGGGCCACATTTATGCTGATTTGGATCCCTTTAGAGTAGGGGACTTTGCAATGAGTTCTGATTGTGGCAGGGGTCACAGGAAGGAGGCCAATCTATTAATAGTATTGGATCAGTCGCACAGATGTTGAGAGTTCAAGTCCTGCTGCAGTATGTTGTCAAATTGAATTCAAAAATTGTAACAGTATCAGATAAATTACCACAAAAGCTGCAATTTTGTCACTCAAATCCAGATGGGTCATTAAGATCCTTCAGCGAGGGACCAGTTATTCCTACCCTATCTGGCCTACACATGATTCTACCCCCATGTTTGACTCTCAATGCTTAGAGTTAACTAGGGACGGACAATATATTTGGCCTCGTCAGTGTAAGCCACATCCTGAGAACAAATCAAAATGTAAGCTAGCGTGTTTTATGCTTAGCAGGAACGAGAGATGAGGATTGTTCAATTAATCTAATTTAGGATGTAAAGTAAACTAATTTACATTAATGAGAAAATAGACTTCACTTTTATCATGAAAGCTTTCAAGTTATATCTTTCTGAAAATCAGAGGATATAATTAAGATGACTATTCAGCGATCCAGAGTGTTTCTGAATCTCATGTTAAGTAAAACAAGGACTTTCTCCCATTCACAAAGCTGCTATAAACTAAATACACAGTTTCATTTTGTAATGATTTGGATAGAGAATACAAGAAGTTTTCGATTCTTATCCTCAGTGAAATTCTACTTTCAAACCCTTTACGTGAATTTGCAGAAAATAGTGACATTTAATAACTCAATTTCAGCAAGGGGGAAATTTATTTTCCTCGTCCAAATTGGAAGCTAAATTTAGTATATATTTTTTTCCGATGAATTATAGGCCAAGCCTGTGTAGGACATCATGAACTGGATTTTTAATCTGGAGTCGGGAACCTGATGCCCGGATAATTTCTGGGTCCTAGCTCATGCACCTTCAATGCGGCGTCGAGTACCTCAAGGAGGCAGGAGCGGCCTGCCTGGCACCAGTGGCAAGCGCATGTGGCAGCCCTGAAGGGGCCTGCTGTTTTAGATTTAGATATACAGCACTGAAACAGGTCCTTCGGCCCACCGAGTCTGTGCCGACCATTGTCTTGCCAAGGAGAGCAGGCAGCTCCTCAGAGGGACAGCACTATGCACAGGGATGAAACGAGTGGAAACAGCCAAAAGCAAAGATACTGCACAAGTACTGGCGTAGGATTCCGGAGGGCCTGATCATTTTAAAGGACACCAAAAAAAAAACACTTTCCCTTTGCTCTGCAGTGAACCCGGCAGCTGTGCACTAACGTGCATCAGACTGTTCGGGTTTGCAGTCCTGACCTCACCAGCCCCTTAACAAGCTCCTAAAGGAGCTTCAGGCGCCCTTAATTGAAGCCGAGCAGCATCACCATTCCCTTCTCCCCTCCTCTCCACCACCCTGACATTAAAAATCACGGACTATCCCGGAGACGTCGGGTTGCGGGGATGACCTCCAGGACCATGATTTTCAAATCCCAACTTCGTGGCCCTTTGAAAATCCGGCCCCATTTCTCACTTGGGTATACACAGTAACTCTTGATATCGTCATGTGAGTTACATAATTGCCCTTTTTTTGATTGACTGTTGAGCCTGATAAGATTGGGGAAAGACCATTCCATCATGCTTCATTCATGGTTCTCTACATATACTGTGATGAACAACCAGCCCAGTGTTTCCCCATTCACAGTGCAGGTAAGTTTACATTTTTTTTAAAAATACCTTTTACGCCTGTCCTCAATGTTCTTGCCATGGCACCCTCTTGCTTTGTTGCAGCCAAACCCTTTCGTCAAGTCACGGATTGATAATAAACATATGATCTGAAAAATATAGGCTGAAGTGAAACTCCTGGTCCTCCTGGTTCAATTTCTGGGTCAATATAAGAGGCCTTCCTGCCTGTTGGGGCCACTTGGTGCAGGGTTAGGTCAGCATGTAGCAAGTGAAGTGCTTGGGCATTCGGAAATCAAAATCAAGTACTGTAAGACGTGCCTGGACACCAATTTGAATAAATGATTCCAGGCTTTAAATATTCCTGATGGACATTCCTGCCACCACTATCCAATAGGGCAATGATGCCATTCCAGCTGGAATACTGTGCACACTTCATACCCACCATTTGGGAGGTTTAATGGGCTAGTTAGTGCCTGAAAAACAGGCGTAATGTGGTTGAATTTCGAGGTCAGAGTCTCATGGCCCAGAATTACAATTTATAAATCAATTGCAGATAGTAAGCTGCAGAAACAGATTTTAGAGAACGAAATAATTTTTCTATATTTGACAATCTAAACTTTCATTATGTTTTAAGTAAATAATCACTGTTTCCTACACAGTGTTAGTTACACAATATCATCCACCACCTCTAGTGAGCCTGTGTTACCCAGAGGGTGTCTGCACAGTTCATATTATTGGTTTAAATTAAGTTGTAATATTAGTATTCTGTATCAGTATATGGTCAGCATAAGCAGAATGTGGAACAGCAATGACCCACGTTCACATTTCTGGATTATAAACCAGTCCTGGCTTGCTACAGTATGTAGAAATCTAGATTTATAGCAAATATTAAACAAAGGGTCATGAATCATTCCTCGATGTTCAGATATTCAATTTCTGCAGATTAAGGTATGTCTATGTTAACTATATGGTGTCTCCACAGCAAATATAAGGACTATGCAGTTACAAGAGTTGGCAATCTGGTAGCCCGTTATGTTGACATCAAACCCTCCCAGGGATAGATTTGGGTTAGAGTTGGACGAAGAGTTTGGGTTAGAGATGGACGAAGAGTTTGGGTTAGAGATGGATGAAGAGTTAGACTTAGGCTATGAGCCAAGGTTTGGATGAGAGGTATAGTTGAGCTAGCATAGGACTGAAGGCTAGGGTTCAATTGAGGGTTAGAGTTGAATGAGGGTTCGGCTGAGGGCAAGATTGATTTTAGGTCTGGGGTGGGATCAGGGTAACTTTGCTTTGGGACAATTGTATATCAGTGAAAGAGATTGGGCCAAATTTTCTGGGAAGGTCCAAGGTCCCGCTACTAGGACCGGAAGCGGAAGCCATTGCCATGTGGTGGTTTGGGGTGGTGGGGTGGTACATGATAAAGTCTGCGATTCAGTTGCAGCCAGTTAATTAACTGCTGGGAGGCAGAGGAGCCATCTATTCACACAACGCAGGCATTGTAAGCTCACACCACTGGAAGTGTTGGCGCCATATTAGAAGGGCTGCCAGCAATCTGGCAATTCCCTCCACCCACAATAGGCAGCACATATTGAAGCTCTGAAGAGCAAGGCAAGACAAGGAATGGCTGAAAGGCAATCCAGGGTGGCCCCATGGTTTACTGATGCCTCCCTGCAGGTTCTCTTCCAGGCTGCTTGGGCAAGGAGTGAGGTTCCCTTCCCCGGGGACAGGAGTAGGAGACCAGCCCAGCAGATGAAGCAAGCCTGGACGGAGATTGCAGAGGAGGCCAGTAGCCGTGCGCTGCGCCTGCAATATGGCTTCAGTGCCGCAAGCGGGTTAATGAGCTCATGCAAGCGGCCAAGGTGAGTGCACCACGCATTGCTTACCCTGCAGCCTGACTTGTGACTAGGCATGAATGTGAGATTAGTAGAAAGGAGATGCCCACCAAGTCACTGGTAATGACCAGGTTGCAATATTTTCCATCAGAAGCATGTCAGACTCTCTGTGAAGGTTTCCAGTCCATCAGAGTTGACTCCTGCACTGTGCTTCTGAGTGGCTGCATGCAAGAGGCATTCCTGTGTCGTCATCATAGACAGTCAGACTACCATCAGCATAGGTGTCATGCGTGTCTTTGGCAGGTGACGATGGACAATGATGTGCTTGCAGGAGAAGACAGCGCATGACGCGAAAGAAAGGGCCAAGACGGGTGGCCGCATCACTTACCTCGCCATCCTGACACCAATGGAGGAAGAGGCTCTGGAGCCCGGAGGCCTATATGCGGGCTGGCCTATAGCTGATAGTGAGACAGGAGTGGATCCCAGGAGAGTGAGTGGCCTCATGGATGGGCACAAGAGAGTCTCTGGTAAACACAAGGCATAGAGCTCATACGTCTACCACTGGTCACATGGAGCTCCATAGTAGGAGTTCTGTGAAGGAAGTGATGGAATGCACATTACCCTCTAATCACTCTTCTCTCACATACAGGTCGAAGACAAGAGCAGCCAGCTGCAGTGACCGGGGGACAGATCCCCACTGAGGAGGAGGCGAGGATCTCAGAGGATGCACCGTCGCATCGGGTTCCGAAGAAGGGTCACTGACCCGAAACGTTAACTCTGCTTCTCTTTCCACAGATGCTGCCAGACCTGCTGAGTGAATCCAGCATTTCTTGTTTTTATTTCAGATTTCCAGCATCCGCAGTATTTTGCTTTTATTTTAGGTTTACCAGGATGTTGCCTGGTCTGGAGGGCATTAGCTATGAGGAGAGGTTGGATAAACTTGGATTGTTTTCACTGGAACGACGGAGGTGGAGGGGCGACATGATAGAGGTTTACAAAGTTATAAGTGGCATGGACAGAGTGGATAGTCAGAAGCTTTTTCCCAGGGTGGAAGAGTCAGTTACTAGGGAACATAGGTTTAAGGTGAGAGGGGCAAAGTTTAGAGGGGATGTGCGAGGCAAGTTCTTTACACAGAGGGTGGTGAGTGCCTGGAAGTTGTTGCCGGGGGAGATGGTGGAAGCAGGTACCATAGAGATGTTTAAGAGGCATCTTGACAAATACATGAATAGGATGGAATAGAGGGATACGGTCCCCGGAGTTGCAGAAGGTTTTAGTTTAGGCAGGCTTCAAGATCGGCGCAGGCTTGGAGGGCCGAATGGCCTGTTCCTGTGCTGTACTGTTCTTTGTTCTTTGTCACTGGTCTTTTAGTGGTACCCTGGCTTCCTCAAAGAGTGTGATGGGAAGGAGGTCAATACATTCCCCATGCTGCTGCCTAATGTATTAATGGTAAGGGAATCAAGGAAATGGTAACAGGACTGCAGAAGGTGGTATCTTTATTGAACTACATGGACCTGCCAGTTAAGCTCATCTGGAACGTATCTATATTAGTGCGTCGCAAGCCTCCTCATTGTGTTTTTCCTGCAGTTCCTCAGGCCCTTCATCATGAAGCATCTGGTCAGCATCTTCTTCCATATCCTCATCCTCAGAGGAGGCATTGCTTTCCAGGATATCCTCATTGTTCAAAGCCTCTCTCCTCTGCAGTGCAAGGTTGTGCAGGGCACAGCAAACCACCACGATAAGCAAGACCCTTGCTGGGGTAAATTGAAAGGCTCCACTGGATCTATAAAGGCATCTGAACCGCATCTTCAGAAGTGCTGTGGCCTCCTCAATGGTCCGTGACAGGTGTTGTATCTCTCCTCTGCATCAGTGATTGGATCTGTTCAGACATCAGTAGTCACATCTTCAGTGGGTATCCCTTATCACCCACTATGCATCCTTGAACGCAGCAGGGAGGGAGAGGGGCCTGAAAAGGTCTGGCACCTGGGACTGCCTTAGTGTGTAGGCATTATGGCTGCTTCCCAGGAACCGCACGTACACCTGAAGAAACCATTTGCAGTGGTCGCAGACCAGTTGGACATTGAGCGAGTGGTATCCCTTCCTGTTGATGAAGGCTACTGCCTGGTCTGTGGGAGCCTTGATGGCCACAGGCGTGCAGTCAATGACACCCTGCACCTGGGGGAATCCAGCGATGGCCTTGAATCCTATAGCCCTCTCAGCCTGACTTATTGGATAGGTACGAAAACACACGTACTGGCTTGCCCTCTTGAAGATGGTATTGGTGACCATTTTGATGTAACGATGAGCTGCAGACTGGGATAACCTACACCTATCTCCAGAAGATCCCTAGAATGATCCTGAGGCGTAGAAATTCAATGCCTTCAGTGCCACAGGCATTGTGTGCCCACCCCTCCCCATAGGGATCAGTTTGTGCTCCATCATGGTGCACAGCTCTGTGACTGCCTCCCTGGAGAGGTGGAGCCTTCAGTACCCAGCGATACTACTGCTCCCACATTTTCAGGAAGCTGAGCCTTTGATGGTGGAGCTTCTCTGGTGGACCCTCTCCTTCACACGAGACTGGTTGCGTGCCTCACTGCGCCCTCCTCTGCACTGCCTCTGGGGCTGAGGCTCCCAGTGGCCCTCAGGTTGCTGCTGCCCCATTGCCCGTGGCTGCAGTTCCCTCCCTCTCTGATTCTCCTCCTCATTGAAAATCTCAAAGCCTCAGTGAATGAGGTCCATGGCAGATAGCTGCACTCAATTTCTAGGGCCTCTCACCATCCCGTGCTCCATTCACACTAGTGCCATGTCGGAGATGACACTCAAGTGGTATGCCCCCACTGTGCTCGCTGACTGCCACTGCCCACACTGTTTCAGCCCTGCCAAGCACACTACCATTCAGAATGGCTGCCGTCTGGAGTAAACACTGACCTCCCGCTAACCCACAGCATCCTTATACCTGGTGAGGCTCTGAAGCCCCGCTGTTCCCATACATGCTTCATAAAATTAGAAAACCCTGGTAAAATAGTAGTTAATTGCCAATTAAACAGGCTTAATTACCTTCCTGCCATGTTTCAGCGTGAAGTTCTCCTGCCAGCCCACCTGTCCTTTGTAATATCCAGTTACAACGTAAAGATATCGGGCTTCCTTCCTGATGACTTTCATCGTGATATTACGACTCCATCCACTCCCTAGCCTGTCGCCATAGGGCTGGTAAAATCTAGCCCATTATTTCTTTTCATCTAAGGTACAATGTACAACATGACTTGGCCAAAGCAGGTTTGGGTGGATCCAT
The DNA here is from genome assembly GCF_036365525.1 of Heterodontus francisci. NCBI lineage: Eukaryota > Metazoa > Chordata > Chondrichthyes > Heterodontiformes > Heterodontidae > Heterodontus > Heterodontus francisci. The sequence goes on along the minus strand of NC_090405.1, from coordinate 41,694,234 downwards.
TGGCATGGACCAATAGATTTCTTAAAGGGCTTTGATGCCGCTTCTCACTTTGTTGCTGTCAGGGCTCGTCCTTATTATTAGCCATTCTAACACTACCCCCCACCACCACCCCCAGATCTAAGGCTAAAGGGCAACATCAAAACTTGTGTGTAGGGCCATATATCCATGACACTACCATTCCCTAATCTCAGATGAAAGGAGCTCATAAAGATGATCCAAGTCTTCTGACCTATCTCGGCGGATCATAGATCAACTGTGCTGGGCCAAACCCGCCCACCCCCACAATTTCACCACTTTGCAACACCTCACGGCAACAGCTGTAGCAGATTCAGACGTGACGTCAAATGGTAATCAATGCCTTATTTAGTAATAGTCAAATCAAACCTGGAAAAGTATCAAAAATTAAAAGGCAATTATAATCATGCAGAGATCAAAGCACCATTAGAGATGAAAACAATGCTACCATGTCTGCTCTATGGATAGTCATGGGATTAAGGTGGCAGTGCGGTCATTGCGAGTTCTCTGACAGTTAGGGCGGCACAGTGGCGCAGTGGTTAGCACCGCAGCCTCACAGCTCCAGCGACCCGGGTTCAATTCTGGGTACTGCCTGTGTGGAGTTTGCAAGTTCTCCCTGTGTTTGCGTGGGTTTTCTCTGGGTGCTCCGGTTTCCTCCCACGTGCCAAAGACTTGCAGGTTGATAGGTAAATTGGCCATTATAAATTGCCACTAGTATAGGTAGGTGGTAGGGAAATATAGGGACAGGTGGGGATGTGGTAGGAATATGGGATTAGTGTAGGATTAGTATAAATGGGTGGTTGATGGTCGGCACAAACTCGGTGGGCCGAAGGGCCTGTTTCAGTGCTGTATCTCTAAAAAAAAAAGGTCTTCACTGATACCTCTGCTGTGAGCTCAAAAGACACTGGGTTTTTATGCAAAGCCGGCAGGAACCTCACACTAGATATTAGGTTGTTATTCATAAGGCCCTTATAGATTAATAACTTCCACTTCAAAGAATTCAAGATGATCGGCTTGTTTTTACATTAATCTACCCGCAAGACTTTCAGCAGGGTTGTTTTTCAAGGTGACCAGCTTGTGTGACCGCACTTGTCCAGCGATCACATCATTTTCCTGGCTTTATCGCTATCTTTCAATTTCCCAATTTCTGGAGCCCTTGTTTCTCTTTTATCATTGCCTCATAGTGAGGGTAAACAGCATCACTAGTCAAATGTTACCAGTCTGAAGTGCAGCAAAATAACCTGCACACTCGGCAAAATACACAGCACAGCCTGCATCAAATGTTGGTTAGTACCATCAAGAAAAGTATGTTAATCAATCCCTAACTTCCAATATTCTTACACATTGGCAGTCAGCACTGATACAGTCCTCCAGCAAAGCTTGTTAGGCATAAAATTATATGGTGAAGATATCACAAAAATGCATTAAAAAGTTTTATATTTACAGTAATAACTCAGTTTATGGCAAATTAATGATTTGAGAAGCATACCATTTATGCTGTCTGGGCTCTGCTAGTTACATAATAATGAGCTATTAAACTGATCTGTTTGAGCGATTATGTTATAAATCAGCATTTTTTCAATCTGCAAACTGGAGTCATTAATCTGGTATTTCTGTGCTCATTGTGGCCATAGACTGCAAAATGATGCATTCTAATGAAAATAATTAGAATATATAGTGGTCGTAGGATTTTCCACCAATCACTTCTTATTTCTTGATAAACTTGCGATCTGGAGTCCTTCAGTGTGAATGTCAGTAAGCATCAGAGATATCAAGCAAACAGCCTCCTTACTGAGAGCTGGTGCTGGCAAACATGTAGCTACAAATGGGAATAAAACCATCCATACGTTGTACAATAAGTTATTTTAGAAAAGAGTAATCTTTGGATTGCTATCTAAAATGTAGCATGAGGTAAGAGCAATGTTTGAGAAATTTATATCCACTTAAGCAGGCCTCAATTTAATGTCTTGTCTGAAAGATGGCACCTCTGACAACACAGCACTCCCTCGACCTTGCTCTGTGGTGTAAGCGGAGAAAGAAGGTAGACTGACTTGCATTTATATAGCGCCTTTCAAGACCTCAGGTCATCCCAAAGCGCTTTACAACCAATAAAGTGCTTCTGAAGTGTAGTCACTGTTGTATTGTCAGGAAGGCAGCAGCCAATTTGCGCACAGCAAGCTCCCACAAACAGCAACGCGATAATGACTAGATAATATGTTTTTTGTTTTACGATCAGGCTGTTTAACTTAGGTACTCAAGTATGGAGAAGACTTACCTTGTTTATATATTTTCGTATGTACTTATATGGAATTAATCTAGCTGATGTTTTTATTCTTTCGTGGGATGTGAGCATCGCTGGCAAGGCAACATTTGTTGCCCATCCCTAATTGCCCTGGATAACTGAGTGGCTTGCTAGGCCATTTCAGAGGGCAGTTAAGAGTCAACCACATTGCTGAGGGTCTGGAGGCACATGTAGGCCAGACCGGGTAAGGACGGCAGATTTCCTAGTGAATGATTTCCTAGTAAATGGAAAAGTTAACCTAAATTCTCAATGGGTTTATCCTCTCATTCAAATACAAAGAAACCTCATCCCAACATATAAGTGCACTCATAATTAACGCCACACTTTGCCTTGAGTCAATTGTAGAATACATCACAAACTACAAGCTGACAAGTGACAATCTATTATGAGGAATCAGTTTAACAACAAATTGCATTCATATAGCACCTTTAGTAAAGCGCCACAAAGCCCAGTACAGAAACGTTACTAAACAAAAAATTTGCCTGAGCCACATAAGGAGATAATAGGGCAGTTGACTTGGTCAAAAAGGTAGGTTTTAAGGAGTGTCTTAAAGGATGAAAGTGAGGTAGAGAGGCAGAGAGGTTCAGGGAAGGAATTCCAGAGCTTAGGGCTTTGGAGCTGAAGGCACAGCTGCCAATGGTGGAGCGATTAAAATCAGGGATGCTCAAGAAGCTAGAATTAGAGGAGCATAGATATCTCAGAGGTTTGCAGGGATGAAGGAGATTACAGGGATAGGGAGGGGTAAGGCCATGCAGGGATTTGCAAAAAAAAAAAAAGAGAATTTTTAAAATTAATGCGCTACTTGACCAAGGGCCAATCTGGGTCAGTGAGTCAGGGGCGATGGGTGAATTGGGACGTGGTGTGAGTTAGGAAATAGACAACATAGCTTTGGATGATCTCAAGTTTACTGAGGGTAGAATGTGGGAGGCCAGCCAGGAGAGCATTGGAATAGTCAAGTTTAGAAGTTAGGAAAGCATGAACAAGAGTTTCAGCTCAGGAGGAAGGGGTGGAGTTGGGCAATGTTATGGAGGTGGAAATAGGTGGTTTTAGTGATGGCCCGTATATGTGGTCGGAAGCTCATCTCCAAATCAAATATGACACCAAGGTTGCAAACAGTCTGGTTCAGCCTCAGACAGTTGCCAGGGAGAGAGATGGAGTCAGCAGCTACAAGGAACCAGGTCTAGTGACGGGGACATCAGACAATGGCTTCAATCTTCCCAATATTTACTTGGAGGAAATTTCTACTCATCCAGCACTGGATATCAGACAAGAAGTCTGAAAATTTAAAGACAATGGAGGGGTCGAGAATGGTGGTGGTGAGATAAAACTGGGTATTGTCAGTGTACGTGTGGAAACTGATGCCAAAGGGCAGCATCTATATGAGAAACAGGAGGAGGACAAAGGTAGATCCTTGGGGACCACCAGCAGAAACGATGCAGGAACAGGGAGAGAAGCCATAACAAGTGATTCTCTAGCTGCAAGTGGATAGATAAGACTGGAACCAGGCAAGTGCAGTTCCACCCAGCTGGACAATGGTCGAGAGGCGATGGAGGAAGATGATGTGGTCAACCATATCAAAGACTGCAGACAGGTCGAGAAGGAATGGGGAGGGACAGATTACCTTTGTCACAGTCACATTGAATGGATTCATACATGGAGTTCCAGGAAAGATGTTCATGGATTTGAAAGACGGCAAAACATCCAAGTACAGGAAAAGGGAGGTTGGAGATCAGGCAATAGTTAGCAAGGATGGAGGGGTCAAGGGTTTTTTTTTTTTGAGTAGAGGGGTGACGACAGCTGATTTGAAAAAGGAGAGGGAGACAGTTCCTGAGAAAAAGAACAGTTTAGAATACAGCTAACTTTGAGACAAGGAAGGGAAGTTGGGCACTTCCAGTTAGCTGAGAGGCGTGACGCATCACCTACCCTCAAATGAAAATTCACTAAGCTGTAAAAGTGGCACAATCATTTTGAGATTTTAAATGTTTTCTTCTGTTATATTAGGTGTGACTTTCACAGAACATGGCCATTAATGTCTCTGCAACACTCGCAAAAGCAGTCCTTAAAGTCTTTTTTTATTAACTGTAAAATAGTCCACCGGGATGTTGTTTCTCTTCAGAGAGGAAAAGAGGTGAAAGTAGGACATAGAATCATCGAATAATACAGCACAGAAGGAGGCCATTCAGCCCATCTTGCCTGTGCCAGCTCTTTGAAAGAGCAATTCAATTAGTCCCACTCCCCTGCCCTAGCCCTGACAAAGTCAGAAAGCATGAAAGGTGGTTCAATCAGCTTTAGGAAGGCTATCAAATTAAGATTAATTGAATATTCTGCTTTAGGAAGGCTAACAAATTAACATTAATTGAATATTTTGCTTTAGGGACCAGAGTACATGGGTTTGTGCTTTGTTTTTTGTCTCACATATGTCAAATCTGTGATACATTGTGTTGAAATCTCTGATCTCTGATCCTTTCAATGCCTAGATTTCCCATTATGTGCCACACCAATTTGGGGTGGCATTTGGGCGGGATTCCAATATACCAAATCCCCACTCAGTTTAACACCTGGTCAATTTTTCAAAAGCTTCCAACCATTTTTGAATACATGCATATAAATTAACCATCGTTTCCAGGTAGCACACCAGTATAATTCTGGTGTCAAGGTCTCCCAAGTGCTACCCTGTAGTTTGAAAGCAACAGGCTTGTTCGGTTGCTGCTAAAGTCTTATTATTGCATTACTTTGATTGATGTTTATTCTGTCATCTGCCTTTGCACCTCTCGCTGGAGAGCCACCACTTACCTTCTCCGCTCCCCATCGCTACCCCTTTTAGACAGGGTGCAGCGTGTTTCCCCAGTGGGGTTTCCACTTCTATCCTTGCTGCATTAAAAAAGCTGGTCTAACAATGCCCTTCATTTTTATACCTTCTTATAATAAAAGGTGTCAGCCTCAGCTCAATGGTAGCATCCCCACCTTTGAGTAAGAAGGTCATCAGGTCAAAACTCTCTCAAGAGACTTGAGCACAAAATGCAGGCTGACAATTTAATGCAGTACGGAGGAAACGTTACACTGTCAGGTGTATTGGTCTTCCAGATGAGATGTTAAACCAAGGCCCTGTCTGTCCTCTCAGGTGGCTGTAACAGATCCCATGACACTATTTGAAGAAGGAGTTCTCATCGTGTCCTAGCCAATATTTATCCCTCAACCATCTTCACTAAAATAGATGATCTCATTACTGTAAGCGGGACCTTGCTTGTGCATAAATTGGCTGCTGCGTTTCCCATACTCCAACAGTCACTATACTTCATTGGCTGTAAAGGTTATTGAGACATCCTGAGATTATGAAAGGCGCTATATAAATTCAGTTCTTTCTTTTCTTTATACCACAAGGCCATTCCAGGCGGACACTGAAGAGTATCTGCAAAATAAGCTGTGCACAGACGCAAACAAGTCAATGTTCTCTGGAGCCAGAAATATCATCAGCTTCTCTATGGTAAACCAGCACCAACACAACAGAATGGCCAGATGTACATCAACAGGAAAGGCTATCATTTTCTCAATGTGCAACACATCATCATCCAATTGATTTTCACTGCCCTGGCAACATCGTAATGCCTTTATCTTAAAGAACTCCGTGGTGTCAATGAAAAACATGTGTCTGAGTGGCTCATCCATAGTCTTAACTGATGATACTCCCAGAACCTCAACCAGAACTAAAATTAATTTGTTAACCAGTATTATTATTAAACACACCATAGGAATATTAATGGCACACTTTACATGCTTGTATCCATTGGGGAGCATTCTACAATATAGTCCAACGTAGTTCTCAAGGATCGTGATGGTTTGCTCTCTGCTGCACGACTTTTCATTGCAAAGTTAATAAATGAAAGCCAGCATGGATTTGTTAAAGGCAAATTATGTTTGACCAACTTGATTGAGTTCTTTGATAAAGTAATGGAGAGTGTTGATGAGGATAATGTGATTGAAGTTATGCATGTGGACTTTCAAAGACATTTGATAAGCATCGCCTAATAGATTGCTTGGCAAAATTGAAGCTCATTGGATTAAAGGGGCAGTGGCAGCATGGATACAAAATTGGCCAAAAGTCAGAAAGCAGAGAGTACTGGTGAACGGTTGTTTCAGACTGGAGGGAAGTATACAGTGGTGTTCCCAAGACTTTGGTATTAGGACCACAGCTCTTTTTGTTATATATTAATGACCTGGACTCGGGGCATAATTTCAAAACATGGACATGGAGTCATAGAGTCATTTACAGCACAGAAGGAGGCCATTTGGCCCATCGAGACCATGCCAGCTGTCCACAGAGCTATCCAGTCGGTCCCACTCCCCCACTCGATCCCTGTAGCCCTATAAGTCTATTTCCTTCAAGTGGTGATCTAATTTCCTTTTGAAGTCATTGATCGTCTCCGCTTCCACCACCCTTGTGAGCCATGAGTTCCAGGTCATCACCATCCGCTGCATAAAAAAGTTCTTCCTCATACTCCCCCTACATCTCTTGCTCAAAACCTTCAACCTGTGTCCCCTAGTCCTTGTACCATTAGTTAATGGGAACAGTTTTTCCTTGTCCAATTTATCTAAGCCTGTCATAATCTTGTACACTTCTATTAAATCTCCCCTCAATCTCCTTTGTTCGAGGGAAAATAAACCCAGCTTTTCCAACCTAATCTTGTAACTAAAATCCTCCATCCCTGAATTGTTCTCCCAACAGCAGGAAAAGATTAACAGGAGATCTGATAGAGTTGTTCAAAGTTATGAATGGTTTTGATAGAGTAAATAAAAAGCAGCAGTGGCACAAGGGTCAGTAAGGTTTGAGGTAATTGGTAAAGAACCAGAGGCAACATGAGGTAAAAAAAAACTTTATGCAGTGTTGTTATGAAGGTTGGAAAGCACTGTTGAAAAGATGATGGAAGCAGATTCAATAACAACCTTCGAAAAGGAATTGGATAGATACCCGAGGGGAAAAGCTTGTAGGGCTATGAGGGAAAGTGAGGGGTGTGGGACTAATTTGATAGCTCTTCCAAAAAGCATGCACAGGCACGAAGGACCAAATGGTCTCCTTCTGTGTTGCATCATTTTATGATTCTAAAGAGGCCTCAACATTAAGGCCCCATTGGTGAAGATGCTTATCTGAAGTAAGATCAGTAAGATGGGCTTCCATCTGAAGCTGTGCAGCACAATCATTTGCCAGCTGATAGAGACATTTGTGAAAATTTGATGCAGAACTATCTACCACATCTGCTTAATACATGAACAATCCCATCTACCTACCAAAAATGTGCCATCACACACAAACTCTTGTCTGTGCCTTCTACTTGCATTGCCTCACACCACCTCATCAAAATCACACTCAAAAACAATGCTGGAATGCTTAACAATGTTAGTGCCATGATAATTCTGTCTGTGACACATAATGGGCATGTCCACTTCTTCTTAGCACAATACTGCCTCTTTGTACCTAACAATTCTTGGTGCTTCCCGACTGCCATGGGTATGAGAAGTGGCTTGCTGGGGTCTGCCAAGAGCAGTTTTTTTTGTACTGAAGTTGCTCACAGCAGCTAAGCTTTGAAATGGACCACAAGCTATCTGGGCCCTTTGGGGTCATATGTGCCGGTAACAGAGAGGGCCTTGTGGGAGGGTATACAGGTGCTGTTTTCCTGAGGGACAGTGTTACGATCAGATGAGGAGGGGTCAAAGGGCTTCCCTCTTGAGCTTCTCCTTGTTTGACCACAACAGGTTTATTTCTTTTTTAAAGTGGTTATACTTGCCAAGTCAGTGTTTAATGATTTACATGCTATGATCGTTAAAAAACAAATCAGACAGGTTTTGTTGATCTTAACAAAGAAAGAGGTTAGCTTTATTGTATTTAAACTGATCTAAGTAAAGTAATAAACTATGCTCTAACTTTCATTCACACACACACACAAACAAATAGGTTACAGAGCGGGGAAGGATAGATTGGTCAAATTAGAGTCCAGAGAAATAAAAAGGGTAATACAGTCTGTAGAGATTGGTGACTCAGCTGGCTTCAGGCTGAATTCGGTAGTCCTGAGGCTTCTGGTTTGAAGATGTGGATGGATGATTCAGTGCTTCTCTGGGAGACAGCGATGTGGATGATTTCCTTCACAGGGTCCCTGTCTGCAGCAGTGATAGGCCGAGGTGGTTATAGCTAGTAGGCAGGGTTGAAAGCTTGCAAGGTGGATTGGCGAGAGAGAAAGGGAAGAGGGACCCCACTTGGGTCTTCTTTTGTTTGTGACTAGCTGCTTGTCTGGTGACCTCAGAGAAAACACCAGCTTAAGCACACAGATGGTGGGCCTGTCACAAGACAGTCACCCAGTGATTCAACATGGTGGCTCTCAGTGTGTATTTCCTCTTGCAACATAATCAGACCATGTCTAGGAATTCCCTTCTCACAACCAGGGTCCCATTGGTCAAGTGATTAGGTTGGAGTGGTTCGTCTCCAGTAGTTTAATGTCCAAGTGATGGCCTTAATGTCTTGCTAATGGGGACAGGATAGGTAGTTCACTCAGATTCCCCAGATCATTGTTCTTGAGGGGACTGGGCAGACAATCCGTCTCCACCTCAGTGCACAGTGATGCAAATTGTGGTGGCCATCTTAGCTGCTAGCAGAGTCACCTTTTATCTGTTTCTTTTCCTTTTAATTTTAACTCAGGTTTCCAGCCGATTGTTTAAAAAAAATAATCGTTCAACATAGCTTGTTTGTGATAGCAGGCCTGTGCCACATCACTAAAACTGGCAAATGGCTCTATCTGGCCATGGACCTGCAGGAAAGCAGACCTCATAGGGATCATTGAGCCTTGTGTTGTTTATCTATCACCAGATGCCAAAACTCTTTAATCCAGCAATTAATGTAACTACAGCACTGCTGAGTATTGATAGAGTGGGAAATGTAGCCCGTGCTTTCAGAAAAAGATTTAAAAGAAACAATTTATTAGGTGGCATGCATTCCCATTGTCTCCCATACAAACAAATGAACCAAGTGCAGAGCAAAGCATATTACTCTGCATAAATTGTTAAACACAATCGCAACCTTAGTTAACAAGGGCACAGAAATACTGAGGTAGTCTAATTCAAAAACATGTATGCCAATCAGCATTGATCACTCCTTGTTCCTTTTCAAAGATCGCAACAAGAACAATTTTGACATCTGTTGCAAGAAGACCTATCTGTGAGGTTATTGATTGACATTCTCAGGCAATAACTGAGCAGAGATTAAAGGATCACCAGCTCCTTAAATGGCTGTAAACAAAAAAGTTTTCTATCCAAATCGTTATTAACTGGCGAACCTCGAGTGTGAGAAGGAAGCAGATGCAATGCCTACACAATGTTAGTAGTTTACCCTTACGCTAACAAAATACGCTTACAAAAAGACTCAGACTGTTGGATGGGGATAGGAGATTGCTTTCTCACCGCTGGTGTCCAACTCCTCCCCCACATATTTCACAGGCAGGAGGAAGAGAAAAGAGGGTTGCATTGTCTCTTTTAGCAATATTGTGCTCATTGTTCCTCAACAGTCTTCACTTGACCCTCCTAAACTTGAAATATTCCATCCCACAGAGATTTCCACAGCAAGATTTTTCGTTTTGGGTTGGGACCCCAACATCGAGATCAAATGCAGCTCCCTACCCTGCACCGTGTCAGGATCCGTCACCTGACATTGCTTTTGTCCAGATTGGTCAGTTAGTGGCAGAGGGCGTGCTCGCTGTCCAATTAAAGACAGTACATACGAACATACATACAAATTAGGAGCAGGTATAGGCCACTCGACCCCTCGAGCCTGCTCCACCATTCAACAAGTTCATGGCTGAACTGATTACTCCACATTTCCACCTACCCCCGATAACCTTCCACCCCCTTGCTAATCAAGAATCTATCCACCTCTGCCTTAAAAATATTCAAAGACTTTGCTTCCACTGCCTTTTGAGGAAGAGAATTCCAAAGACTCGCGACCCTCTACGACCCTCACGACAGTAGGTGGGCTCATGAAGCTGGAGGGCAGATAGGAGGCCCTCTAGCACAGAAGTTGCTGCAGTCTGCCATTGCAGGTAATTGTCGAGGAGGATCTCCTTCAAAGGGTGGCCTGCAACTGCCGCAGGGAGGAGACTCAAAAGTCTTCCTGGTCCCCAGTCTGCCACAGGGAGGCCACTTCCAGCCAGCTGCAGGGGGGCCATAGGTCAACGGGAATATTCCAGTCAGCCTCTGATCAATGGCCTTAATTGTCCTTTTAATTACCTCAATTGATGACCCAGTGCTTGCAGGCCAGACAGTAGTGGGAAATGATGCACCTGCCTCCGTTCCCATCCCAAAGAGACAAAAATCTTGCCCTACCTCTTTCCATGTTGAATTCAAGATATTTTTCCAAAAGGATTTCAAAACTCCTTACCTCACTTAGTGTTTAATTTTTGGAATAAACTTCAAGCTTTTGAGCTCAAATTGCCATCACCTTCTTCAGGATAGATTTACCAATCTCACACACCCAGGAGGAAGCTGTGCTTAAAGAAAGTATGGGCCTGAGATTGCCCTACAATATTGTAAAGGAAGAAAGAACTTGCATTTATATAGCACCTTTCATGACCTCAGAACGTCCCAAAGCACTTTACAACCAATGAAGTCCTTTTGAAGTGTGGTCGTTAGAGCATGGCTACCCGACCCAAACCCGACGACATGTGTCGGGTTTGGGTCGGGTCTGTCTTCCGGGTCCGGCATTCGGGCTCGGGTCAGGTCAGGCCGGATCGGACACAGTGACAGGCACGACGTCAAGGCAGGAAACACTCCGCACTAGTCTGCAGTGAGCGACTCCATCGAAGGTAGAGCACGACCTCTTCAATAAAGTTGATTATATTCCAGTGGTCAGGTCGGGTCAGGTCAGGCCAGGTCGGGTTGGGAAATAATGAAAGGACTCTAGCCGAGTCGGGCTCAGGTCGGATGTGGTTCTGTTGGGTTCGGGTGGGGTTTCATTTGCAGACCCGAGCAGGCCTTTAGTGGTCATTGCTGTGATGTAGAAAATGCAGTAGCCAATTTGAGACCAGCAAGAACCCATAAACAACAATGTGATAATGATCAAATAATCTGTTTTGGTAATGTTGGTTGAAGGATAAATATTGGGCAGGACACTCGAGGAAAACTCACCTGCTGTTCTACAAAATAGTACCATGGGGTCTTTCACACTTGAGAGTTAATATCTCATCCGAAAGATGGTACCTCCAACAGTGCAGCAGTCCCTCAGTACTGCAGTGCCGTATCAGCCTGAATTTTGTGCTCGAGTCTCTGCTTTTCACATTATCAAAATGTATCTGTGATTTTTTTTTTAATACGTACTTTTGCCAAGTAGATGAAAAATGGGAAGATCCCACTACAGCCAGCGAATTTCTAAATGCAAGTCATTTACTTAATGGGATTGCTAAGGAAAATGAAGACAGCTTTCCAAAGTACAAGTAAGACTCTCCTTCAACAGAATGACATTAAAACATTATTACAGAGAACTTGATTGATCTAAGTTAGATAAAAACATATGCAGTCACCATTCTATTCTCTGCCTGATATGTGTTATCTGATAGTTAACTGAATAAAAGGGATTGTATTTACTGCCACAAAGCTTGGCATACTGTGTTAGTGCCACTGATACAATAGCACTACATGTGTTGACTGTGAGGACTGATAAACACAGAACGTCTTGTTGATGAAGCTGCACGAAACCGGCAGATTGCCTGGGAGGCAGCTTGTTCAAACAAAATAAGCTGGGAGTTTATTTTTAGGAGAAGGATGGAAATCTCAGAAGCTTTCCTTTCCTTTCACAAAGGAAAAAGGAGAGAAAGCCATTGGAAATGGGTGCCTTTTCACTGATGGCTGTCAAGCAGTCAGAGGAAGAAAGAGAGAACAACTTCTTGTATTTTTAGGTTTCGCTTGAGGTCATTCAACAGCAAGAGACATATGATTGCAGTAACGTCAGCTCCATGGGTAAATGTATAGATAACAATGTCAAATTGTTCAGCTCTTGAAAGGAATTGCTGCATTTAAAAAGGGAGAAGTGATCTATATTGAGTTCCAAGAAGGAATACCAGGAAAGAGTGATAAGAATGAAGACCTCACTGCCACAATGAGTAGTTGAGGCAAATATCGTCGATGCATTCAAGGGGAAGCTAGATAAACACCTGACAGAGAAATGAATAGAAAGATATGCTGATGGGGAGAGATGAAGTAGGGTGGAAGGAAGTTTGTGTGAAGCATAAATACTGGCAAGGACCAGTTGGGCCAAATGGCTTGTTTCTGTGCTGTGCATACTATATAATTCTATGGAAGATAATAATCCACAAGGAAATGAAAGAAAGGAATGACAAAGAAAAATATATCTTATTAGCTTTTTGACGAGTTATAGGTCCAGCAAACTTCCTCGGACTCCTGAGCTGATGGAATTTTGTACGTTTTCAGCTCATGCATGATGGTTAAGTTATTCACATGTTAAGATTAGCTTCATGACTGTAACATTAATGCTAAAGTAAGTTTGATAAAGTACAAGTAAAATGCAAAATAATAAAACGAACAGTGCAATGATAATTTTCAAAACATTTAAATACAACAATTGCCCTTCTTTCCAATCATTCTCTCTTCTCTTCCAAGAATGTTCAAGGACAGGAGGAGGCCTTTAGGCCCATTGTGTTTGCACTAGCTCTTTGGCAGAGCAAACCACAACAAATCCCACTCTCTCCTCACAGCCCCGTGTGTAGTCCTGCTTTGAATATTGATCCAATTTTCCCTTAAAACAGGCAATTGTCTCCATGGTAGCCAGTCCCTGTGGCAAAGCATTCTGTACTCCACCAACCCTCCATGCTATTTTCTCTGAACCCCTTTCCTCACTCTCATACCATTTTGTATCACTAACTCCACAACCAGAGAAAATAATCTTTCCATATTCACTCCATCAAAAGCCTTCATAATTTAAAAGTCATTAAAATGTCCTCTCAACTAGGACAAGAGCAAGTCAGAGGCTGGGAATTCTGCAGCAAGTAACTCACCTCCCCAAAGCCTTCCTTGCGTCTAACAGTTGCAAGTCAGGAATGTGATGGACTTGCCTGGATGACTGCAGCTCCAACAATACTCGAGAAACTCAACACCATCCAGGACAAAGCGGCTCGGTTGATCGGCACCGCATCCACCAACTTCACCATTCGCTTCCTCTAACACTAGCACACATGGCAGCAATGCGTTCCATCTACAGGATGCACTGCAGCAACTCGCCAAGGCTCTTTCAACAGCACCTTCCAAACCTGCAATCTCAATCACCTAGAAGAACAAGGGCACCAGGCGCATTAGAATACCACCATCTGGACGTTCCTCTCCAAGTCACACACCATCCTGACTTGGAACTATGTTCACTGTTGCTGGGTCAAAATCCTGGAACTGCCTCCCTAACAACACTGCAGGTCTGCCTACACCACATGGACAGCAGCCGTTCAAGAGAGCGGCTCACCATCACATTCTCAAGGGCAATTAGGGATGGGCAATAAATGCTGGCCTTGCCAGAGATGCCCACATCCCATGAATGCATTACAAAAAAACTATACTTCTCACCACTTAATCCAGCACAATTTATTTTTCTAAATCAAAGAAACATTGCAGTCCAAAAACATTATATGATATACTTTGAGACACAGTGACACAATAAGATGCTATATGAATACAAGTTTGTTCCTTTATTCCTCCCTTTTTTCCCCTTCTCTCCTGCCCATCGAGGCAAAGAAGTTATGCTAAATCTTTACAAAACTCTGGTTAGGCCTGAGGTATAGGATTGTGTTCAGTTCTGGGCATCACACTTTAGGAAGAATGCCAGAGCTTTGGAGAGGGTGCAGAGGATATTTACGGGAATGGTACCAGGGCTAAGGAAATTCAGTTGTGTGGAGATTGTTCTCCTTGGAGCAGAGAAGGTTAAGAGGAGATTTAATAGTGATGTAGAATGGTTTTGATAGAGTAAATAAAAAGAGAAACTGTTTCCAGCAGCAGAAAAGACTGTAAACAGAGGACATAGATTTAAGGTGATTGGCAACATGAAGATACATTTTTCTTTTACATAGAGAGTGATCTGAAAATGCATTACCTGAAAGGGTGGTGGATGCAGAGTTAATAGTAACATTCAAAAGGGAATTGGATAAATAGTTAAAGGGAAAAAAATATATAGAGCTCTACAGAAAGAGCAGGGGAGTGGGATTAATTGGCTGTACCAAAGAACCTACACAGGCACAATGGGCCGAATGGCCTCATTCTGTACTGTATCATTCTATGGTTCTATCTACTGACTTTAATGCAATTCATTGAATTTCTTTGTGAACCAGGGCAAAAATCAACCAGGACAATTTCAAAAACAGTTAATCAAACATAAGTCTATTTGTATAGAGAATAATAGATAGTGATTATAGTGCCATAATCTAATCAAAGAGTTTGGATGATTTAAGAAACCATGAGAACAAAGCCTGATTGGTTTATAAATGTCATATTATCCTTGGGTTTGGATTGCAAAATTGAAAGTACTGGCTTCTGCAAGATTTATGATTTATGATATATTAGATCTTTTAGTTTATGGCATTAGATTTTGTTGTTGCTACTGTTTATTTACCTTGGAAACTGTGGAAAAAATGAAGCAATGGATATATTCCTCACTGATTGTCAGCATCAATATTTTAACTTGTCAGTAGATCTAAAAAAAAAAGTAAGTTTTCCCAGCCAAGAATAATAATCATCATTTTTGCTCCTGGTAATTAGAAAATTCTGGCTGATGCTTTCCATTTTCACATAATCCCAGGGCATCTTCAGCAGGTTAGGGGTTGAACCCAATGATAATGATGCGCTACACACCCCCACAATTAAGTCATAGAGTCATAGAGTTATACAGCACAGAAACAGGCCCTTCGGCCCATTGTGTCTGTGCCAGCCATCAAGTACCTAACTATTCTAGCCCCATTTTCCAGCACTTGGCCCATAGCCTTGTATGCTATGGCATTTCAAGTGCTCATCTAAATACTTCTTAAATGTTATGAGGGTTCCTGCCTCTACCACCCATTCAGGCAATGTATTCGAGATTCCAACTACCCTCTGGGTGAAAATTTTTCACTCAAATCCCCTCTAAATCTCCTGCCCCTTACCTTAAATCTATGCCCCCTGGTTATTAACCCCTCCACTAAGGGAAAAAGTTTCTTCCTATCTAACCTATCAATGCCCCTCATAATTTTGTATACCTCAATTATATCTCCCCTCAGCCTTCTCTGCTCTAATGAAGACAACCCTAGCCTTTTCAGTCTCTCTTCATAGCTGAAATACTCCAGCCCAGGCAACATCCTGGTGAATCTCCTCTGCACCCTCTCCAGTGCAATCACATCCTTCATATAGTGTGGTGCCCAGAACTGTACACAGTACTCCAGCAGTGGCCTAACTCGTGTTTTATACAGCTCCATCATAACCTCCCTGCTCTTATATTCTATGCCTCAGCTAATAAAGGCAAGTATCCCATATGTCTTCCCAACCACCTTATCTACCTGTGCTGCTGCCTTCAGTGATCTCTGGACGAGTACACCAAGGTCCCGCTGACCTTCCGTACTTCCTATGGTCCTACCATCCATTGTATATTCCATTGCCTTGTTGGTCCTCCCAAAATGCAACACCTCACAATTCTCAGGATTAAATTTCATTTGCCACTGTTCCGCCCATCTTACCAGCCCATCTATATCATCCTGTAATCTAAGGCTTTCCTCCTCACTATTTATGACACCACCAATTTTCATGTCATCTGTGAACTTACTTATTATACCTCCTATATTCATGTCTAAATCATTAATGTACACTATAAACAGCAAGGGTCCCAGCACCGATCCCTGCGGTACACCACCGGCCACAGGTTTCCACTCGCAAAAACAACCCTCGACCATTACCCTCTGTTTCCTGCCACCAAGCCAATTTTGGATCCAATTTACCAAATTACCCTGGATCCCATAGGCTCTTACCTTCCTAACCAATCCCCCATGCGGGACCTGAAATCAAATGCCTCAGTTTGTAGCATTCTCACCTCTAAGTCCGAGGCTGTGGGTTCAAGTCAATGAGCACAAAATCTCAGCTGACACTCCAGTTCTGGACTGTTGGAGGTGCTTCCTTTCAGATGAGACATTGAACCTCTCATGTGGATTTAAAAGATCCCAGGGCACTATTTTGAAGAGGAGTAGGGGAGTTCTCCCTGGTGTCCTGGCCAACATCACTAAAACAGTTGAGCTTGTCATTATCTTATTGCTGTTTTCAGGACCTTGCTGTGTGCAAATTGGCTGCTGTGTTTCCTGCATTGCAACAGTGACTAACTTTGAAACAGCTTCATTAACTGTGAAGTACTAAAGGTGCTATATAAATGCAAGTCTTTCATTTTACAGTATTTAGTGATGTTTCCTTAAGCAAATGGAATCAGAACAGTCAGAGGGTGCATTCACAATAAAGTTAATAATAGGATGGTGGGAAAGAACAATTCAATTTCCTCTCAATTTGGAGATCAGCTATAATTCAGAACAGCTATGTAGCTACCCTTTACATTTGTCCAATGGTTTTTGTTCTTAGCAAGCAAAGAAGTTTAAGATAAACTGCCTCAAGGCTCCGAAAGCTATCATCGGCAGACTACGTTCACTAAATTGAGACTTGCTGTTTACCAGCAATGAGGTGGCAGCCTTTTCCAATCTCCCACGCCTGAAAAATTCTAATCTAACAGAAAAACAGATATCAGGGCAAATCCAATGTTCCTGCACATCACTGACAACCGAGAAGTACCTGTCACACTTGCATTCAGACAGGCTCAAGTATAACCTTTACCTAAGACAGGAACAAATCACAAGCAAACAATCTCAGCAAAGACAAAGAAAGCCAGTTGTTTCTTACTGATGTCTGTGGGTTCTGATGACCTGGCCTCTCCTGTGAGGACCAGGCAGAGATTTACAGCCACTCAAGAGCAAAGTAATGCAGCCGCTGGAAATCTGATTGGGGATTTACAGTCATCTGTCAATCTGCAACATCAAGAGACCAGGGAATACTCCCCTGCTGAATCTCTGGAGGAGTGCCAGTATTAGCACTTCTGATCATTTTAATACAAATTCTCCTCAATGACAGTAATTAGCTTCTAATTGACGCAAGGATGTGCCTATTTAGAGCTGTTCACAACAGGAAGTAATTGGGCAGAAAGTAGATCAGATTCCTGCTGCACTCTGATTACATTTTGTGGTCTTAGAGATTGTTGCCAAGTTAAACACACCTTCATCAGAAGAGCAGACAGCTTTGCTGGAAGCAAACCTTCAGATAAAGCTGTCCATGCTCCCTTCATTAACATTCAATAATATATTGGGCTGGATTTGGCTGGAAAAATAACAGCAAGTTCACAACACACACTGTTATAAATGTGAAAATCAGCTAGCAACTTCAGGGAGAAAGAGATACGTCATGAGTTGTGAATCTCCAGAAGTTGTTGGTTGATTCACACCACTTTGTCGTTTGCTTCACACAAATGACATCTCGCCCTCAACCTCTGTTATTTTTAAGAACTTGCTGGATTTGAACATTAATTGCCCATAAAACTCACTGCAGAAAGTTAATGCTGGAACTTAACAAAGAACCAATTAATGAGTGATAATTTTTAATATCATGCCAATCAACCTCTTTGGACCAGAAAGTTAATAATTTAAACTGTTCGATCTCATTCCTGCAGGTACTAACTTGTTGGTGATTTTTAAAAATTAAATAAAGCACTACACTTTTTCTTACTTTTCCTTTCAGTCTCTTTTTTTCTCTCTTAATCCAATCTTTCATTCCCTCTATTTATTTCATTTTCTGTACCTGATTTAACGCTAATTCACCCTCCTTCTCCATCATTCCTCATTGGTTAAAGAGATAGACAGTTAGTCTCATCATTCACCAATACCCTAGATTCCCTGTTGCCCTTGCCACATCATTATCAGCTCACAGTTTCAGCAAGTTACAATATAAAAACTTTGAGCTGACTGGGACAGGAATATGTCTACTTATCAGTGTCCCACTTTCAGCAAGATCTGACCCTTTATACAGTGTATGTTATGATCCTCTTCAAACACGATATAGAAGGAGGCCATTCAGCTTATTAGAACAAAGAACAGTACAGCACAGGAACAGGCCTCCAAGCCTGCGCCGATCTTGATGCCTGCCAAAACTAACACCTTCTGCACTTCCGGGGCCCATATGCCTCTATTCCCTTCCTATTCATATATTTGTCAAGAAATTATTGTGCCTGAACATGCAAGATATTGCTGACTTACCATGAGCAAAGCCATAAAATTGATTGGTAAGTCACCAGCTGTAGTGCTAGAATTATGCCGACCCAATTTTAACTCAGTCTGCTGGCAGCAGCCCTAAAATCACAATGTTGCCCATACCACCTGTTAGATGAGCAGTGTAGATTAATCCAAACTACACTGGTTCAGATGCGAGAAATAAAGTAACTTGTTGGCTTTATTAATACTGACAGGAAGTACAAGCAAGTTATATGTCTATATATTTACAAGTATGATGTCCATCAGGGCATGCAAGCTACCACCTGATCCAGGAGATTTCTCAGCACAGAGTACCCAGCAATTACTGAAAGTGAGCCTATGTAAATATCTAGATGGGCAAATGACTTGCTCTGAACCCATCAACATTGTGATTGCTGTCATGTGATCCAAATGCGTCATGTGCTATCATACAAGGAGACGGCAATGTCACACCACATACTGGAATATAAATGCAAATATGGAAAGGATAAGACAATTTTGAGTGGTTGTATGCTTTATAACCATAATAGAATGATGATAGTTGAAACATAGACATGTCAGCTAGCTTTAAATCTTGCACAAACCATGCAATGCTTCTTCAATTGCATCAACCCCACCTAATCAAAACCATGTTTTCGCCTCTATCACATTCCCATAATACAAAGATATTAATACTGACTTATGTATTGATAAGCTATCTTTCCGATGATATTATACACTACCCTAGCCCCATTCCTGCTCTCATCCCATCTGCTGCTATTTTGTTCAGGGCCTTCACAAGGGTGGCCCTGCATTAGGTGGCAGCCTCATTAATTTATGTAAATTGGGCTCCTATAACAATGCAATTGTGAGGTTCAAATGGATGGATACCCGCAGAACCTGATCAATCTCTACATAGACTGTGTGTGAACAAATGATCTAGAATATCATTTCAAATTGTTTTATTGCCATGATATTTTATTATAAACTTTAAAAGCCCTTTCAAAAGTATCTACGATAATAGGAGTTAGAATAGAGCAAAGTAATGTCAGGATTGCATAATGACTCTAGCCTTTAAGTTAAATAGCTAAGCACACCATTACTCATTTTAGTTGCTGTATAGTTGAATGCATGTAAATCAACATACACCCAATTCACAAATAGCTATTGACATGGAAGTGTTTCTTTTTCTCTCTGTTTAAAAACTAAGGGGGGTCTGTGTGCCTTAAAGACTGAGAATTGTTTGTCTCTCTGAAGACAGTGTGTGTGAGCTGCAAGCCTGTTTCCTAGGCAACAGCACGAGAAAGAAAGGTCACATGCTGTATTGTACCAGTTTGACTGTGTGTAAAGACTGACTAGAACCCGTTTAAACTGGCAGAACAGCAAAGCATGCTGTCATGAAGGAAGGAAGGAAGGATTTGTCTCTCTCAGCAGAAAATCTACATTGGCCTACAGTCTGTGTTTCGCCCAAAGAGGTAAAGACCCCTGGAAAGGAAAATTTGCATTATTGGAGGTTGCAAATTCCTTTTTACTTCCAGTCTCTAAGAAGTATCTGCCTCAGGAGTGACTTTTTTTGGTTTTCGTATTTCTGGATGTTCTAGAATTCTCAGTAAAGTTTCTACTTAATAGACTGCGAATTCAAAAATCTAAATAGACCTGCTGCTATACTCCTTGTTGAAAGACCTATGTGACGCCTTCAGCAGCCAAAGTAGTGTGAATGCCTATCCATTACAGACGTTAATAATATGCTGTGACCTGTGGAGTAATGGGACTTAATTGACAGTGCATTTCTCCCACCTCGGTCGTAACACTATGTAATAGGAGCAGGGCATTATGTATTAGCTCACTTTCCTCTCACAGTTTAAAGAGACAGGTTTAAATTTAGCCCAGAGGATTATCTCCTTCCCCGACCCTCACACTTTTCCTCTGACTCTGCACTTGCTTAAAAACTGTTAAATCTGTAACTTCTTTCAGTTCTAATAAAAGTCATCGACAAGGAACGTTGGGTTGGATTTTATGCCGGGCGGATGGAAGCTGGCCATCGACACATTTTACGGGTCTCGGGCTTTAATTGGTCCGAGGCGGGACTTCCACCCACTTGAGGGAGGAAGTCCCGCCTCATTGAGCTGCCGGCCTATCATCAGGCTGGCAGCTCTTAGTCCCAGCAGCGCCACCGGGAGCGGTAGTCACTGCTGGGACTGCAGCCCAGCCGAGGACATGGAGCCAAGAGTGCAGATAAGTTTTGTTTGCCTCACCAGGGAGATTGGTTGCATCCTGGCGAGGCAAGAGTGGTCGTTTGGGGGGAAGGGGTGATGGGGGTGCATCTCGGGTCCTGGGAATGGTTGGGGAAGCAGGGGCGGCCCTCAATCAGGCACCCTGTACCCATTTGTCTGGGCCCACCACTGGGGCACTGAGAGGCCGCCAGCTTTCACTGGGCGGCCTTTCATGTCTCCCGGACGCCCACTTGCCATGGGTAAAAGCCCTATGGAGGAGGGCGAGGGCTCTTAAGTGGCCATGAAATGGCTACTTAAGAGCCTTGATTGGCCTTGGGCAGGCGGCCCGTTTCTCCCCCCAGCCCACGTAAAGTGGGGCGGAGGCGGAAGCAGGTCGGGAAGGCCTCCCGGAGCCTCCCGCTCAATTTTATGCTACCACCCACCACTCCCCCACCACCATCTGGCTCGCTGGGGTGGCATAAAATTCCGGCCGTTAACTCTGTTTTTCCCTGCGCAGATGCTGCCGGGCCTAATGAGTGTTTCCAGCACTTTCTATTTTTAATGCAAATTATAACAAATACTTTGGCTTGTGGTAATGGCAGATGAATGTGGATAGAAAGGTTGGCGCTGTTATGGAACTATTGTGGTCTCATGGCACCACATGACCAGGCATTGAGCTGCTGAAATCTCATACACTTCGTACCCTCTTCTGAAGCTCCTGTGTAGCTGCTCAGGGGTGGTCTGGTGTAGAACGTACGGTAACAATATACATTTGCAAGCCTAGGGCCTGTCCCTTTAAAGCTACTGCTCTAACTAGGCAAACCTTGGTAATTGTAACGACTCATAAACTGCTGGAGTTCATTAGAGGGGAATAGATGTAACCCTTTTTCTCTTCTCTCACCTTTAGATTGTTTTGCATTTGTACTAAGATGTGACGTTTGAGCGTGTGACACCTGAAGGTGCCAGACATGTATTAGATATGAGACTTGCCTTTGTCTGCATATAGAAGCATATTTCAGTCAGCAATGACAAAGAAAGGTACAAAAAATCTCACTGCAAGCGTTTGTACAATTGAATTCGGTGAAAAATATCGAAGTGTTGTTTTGCAGCGTCTGTTCTTTAAATAGCTGCAGGTGTTAAATGGATGATCATAATTTAAGTTATACAGACCTGTCCTTTGTTATGACCAGGTGAGAAAGGTGTCCAGGGGTGTTAATGTCTACACCTGGTCTTATTGTAACAGAGTTTATTTTAAACACACTGTGTTTTGAGCTCCCTCTTTGTGAATCCTTGTTCACAGCTTTCCAATTCTAAGGCAAAGAAATGAGCACAAACAGGCTTTCTTAGGTTTAAAGAAGGAAAGTGATATTTTTTAAACCTTAAACTCTAATACGGTTAACGCCTACGGATAGACGACACGCTCATGCTAGCATGCACACACGATGCACACATGCAAATAGGAACAGAAAAGAGAAGAAAAATAAAATGGAGGGGATTTAGGCAGTTTCTAAAGGGGTTTCTTGTTACTGTTTCTGTGTTTCCAGCTCGCCATAGAGTCCTTGGTTGTTGACAGCTTTTACTTTTCGTTGGGGCCCTGTATTCTTCTTAAACCTTGTTCACTGTAGGAGACTTTTCTCTCTTGGTGTTCATACGTCTTCAATGGTTTCCGAAGCTGGTGAGAGCGAGATGAGAGCAGACAGGAGAGAGGTCTTCTCAGTCCAGGAGAAAAGTGCTTTTTCAGTTCAAATCTGTGGCAAGTTCAAAAAACCAATAGACAGCTAGTCATGTAACTTAAACTGGTCTGTCCACTTCTTCTGTGTATTGGGGAAGCAAAGATTGGGTCCCTTCTTCCAACACTATCTGTTACTAGGCAAATGTCTTTCCAGTCAGGGGCTTGCAATTTTAAGTTTTAATATTCATGTGGCGAAATAATGTGTGCCTCAGTCTTGGCCGGTGGGGGCTTGCCTGACACCTCCACACCCAGGGGAATGAAATGTGATTTGAAGAAAAATGGCGCATTTCATTACAGGGTTTGAGAGAAATATAAGATACAGAAAGAAAAACCATGCATTTCTTTCATTCATTTCCATTCATTCACCAATCTTAAAGCCTATTAAAAATGTTTTTTTCTGAGTGCTAGGGCTGTTTTTAATTTTTCCCTTTTATTCTCAGGACAGTTAGTAGTGGGTGGATCTATCCTGAACTCTCTGAGTCATGCAAAGACATTTGACTTCAGGGGATGGTTGGTTCCCTTTTCCTCTGACTGTGGGGGAGAAGGATTTGTTACTCTCTCCTTTGTACAGTGGGACACTCCTACCTATAGGTGTTTGTGCAGACTTGCTGCACTCACCTGTGACACTTCGACTAGGTGAGGCATCACCCTCATGTTTTCTGTGGCCCTAGAGGTCTCTCTTTGTATCTGCAGGTTCCTGTGAATGCTGTTAACAACTCTGGTGGGGTGCTTCTAGAGTCTGCATTTACATAGGAGGATGTAGGGTCTAACCTTTCACAATTTACTGGGTTGGTTGACCAGACAGTAGGGGTTTTCATCCGGGATTCTTCCCGGACTTCCTTTAACCTACCCTCTTGGTCACCTTTTCCCCTTCTCTTTCTAAGCTTTTGCCAGCCATGTGTTTGTCTGTCCCCTATTGTTCTCAGCGGGGGTCCCTTACAGTTCACCAGCCCTCTGCTGGAGGGTCCGACTAACACCAGTACAGGACTTAGGGGTGCAGGTTTCACTGTAGGTTGGGGTTTCCCCTCAACCTGGCACATGTGGCAACTCCTGCAGTACTCCACCACAACTTTGTGGAGTTTTGTCCAGTCAAACTGTTGTCTTATGCGGACTTTTGTCTTTTGTATACTGGCATGTACAGCTACTATAGTCTCGTGAGCCCTTCTTAATATTTCTTTCTGGTACCTCTGTGGCGCCACTAACTGGTGAACCACTGTCCACATCTTGCCCTCAGGTCTGTGAGGAGAACTCCATTTCCTTATCAGTACCTCATTCTTTAAATAGTAGCAATCAGGGACTCCATCTGCTTCAGTTTCAGACTGGGCAGTCTGTGCTAACTCTCACAATACTGGGTTGGCTCGCTGAGCCTCAGCTAGAGAAAATTTATTTAATTCATTCCCTGGGTCTCCTAACTTTCCAAAGAAAGTTGCGGGCAGGCAGACCTCATGGTCATCTGCCTGCAGCGCCAATGCAGTCTCCAATGGGGGAGCTGGTTTGATCATGGCCTGATCCACTACACATTCAGGGAAACTGCAGGGGACCATCTCCTGCCACTGCCCTGTCTCTCTGACCTCCTGCGGTCTTTCTTTCACTACTGGGGGGGCTACCACCTTCACCCCTGCCAGATCATTACCTAGGAGCAGGTCAATCCCATCCACAGGCAAACTAGGGACAATCCCTACAGTCACTGGTCCCGAAATTAGGTCGCACTCCAGGTGCACCTGGTGTACAGGTACAGGCATACACTGCTGTCCAATACCATTCACCACCATTCTGGTGTTCACTGCACTCTCTGGGGGAAAGGTCAGGCCTTTTCCCAGTAAAAGGGATCTGGTGGTCCCTGTGTCCCTAAGAATCACCATGGGCTTGCTTGCCCCACTCGAGGGGTATGGGGTTACTTTCCCTTCAAATACAAAACCCTGATCACCTTCAGGAATCCTATTAACTTTTCCTGCACTGGCCGTAGTAAGCTTCCTGGGTTGCACTCTTACTGCAGTTAAAACCACAGATTGTTCTGTGTTTACCATCAGGGTCCTGTCTGCACTGAGTGGGTGTGTCCTGATTAACCCTACCGGTTTTCCCTTTGGTTTCCAGCAGTCAGCTTTAAAATGCCCTGCCTTATTACAATGGAAGCACACAGGTCTCCGGGTCTCACTCTTGCTCACAGCACCTTCCTTTTCGGCTGGAGGACGGCCCCCTGTGTCTCCTGCTTTCCTTTCTCTTCCAGGACTGCCCGGCTTCAATTACCTTCCCACCCTTTGTCCTTTTTGGATTTGTGGGGGTGATTAGGAAAGGTTCTCCGCTGGGAACCCAACCTATGAATTAAAGAAAATTCATCGGCCAGAATGGCCACTTGCCGGGCTCCCTGAACCCGTTGCTCCTCTACATGGGTCTTTATTGAGAATGGGAGAGAGTTTTTAAATTCCTCTAACAGAATTACTTCTCTGAGAGTCTCATAGCTGAGTTGTATTTTTAAAGCCCTCAGCCACTGGTCAAAAACAGGCTACTTTCTTCTTTCAAACTCCAAACTTCAAACTTGCTTTTTGAGGGTTCTAAACTTTTGGCAATATGCTTCAGGTACAAATTCATATGCCCGAGGATAACATTTTTGGTCAGTTCATAATTTGATGAACTCTCATCTGGCAACAAGGAATAAATCTCATGGGCTTTTCTGGTTAGTTTGCTTTGCAATAAGAGAGACCAGGTCTCAGCTGGCCATTTGAGCTGCCTTGCCAGTTTCTCAAAAGACACGAAAAACACTGCCACATCATCCTCATTGAATTTTGGAATTAGTTGGACGAGTTTTAGCAATTTTGTACCCAGGCCTGAATTCTGCTCCTCCATATTGGCCATGCTTTCACTAAGGTTACTCTGTTGCCCCCTAGTTAACTCAAGCCACCTCAGCTCTTTCTCTTCAGATTCTTTCTAGAATATTCTTTCTCTCTCTCTCCTCTCTCTCTCGTTCCTTCTCCTGTCTTTCATTTTCTTCACATTCCTTTTGGAAGGCTCTCTCTTTCTCCCTCTCCCCCCTCCCTCTCCCTTTTCCCTGTCTCCCCCTCCCTCTCCCTTTTTCCTGTCTCCCCCTTTCTCTTACCCTGTCTTCTAAGTCAAGTTTCTTTTGTTCGAATTGCATCTTTGCTCGCAGTACCCTGTCTGGGTCTGCTTTTAACACTGCTTCTGCATCTTCAGATACAAGGGTAAAATGGTTGGCCACTAGCCTTATGAGTTCAGACCTCCTAGCCTTGCCACGTACAGTGACCTTGCACTGCTCAGCCATTTTTCTCAACTCCTCCATAGACAGTGCTTTTAACTTATCCCAAGTTACTTCACCCTGGCCTGGAGAACCACTAGCTTCAGTTGCAGACATGTTAGTTTTCAATCACATGCAACCACAAGAATACCTGTTTTGAAATTTGCTCTTTTTGATTGGGAACAATTTGGCTTCCCACTTCCAATTTCACTCGTTTGGCTGTGGGCACAATCCCGGACGCTAGCACCCAGATTTCTGTTATGACCATGTGAGAAAGGTGTCTAGGGGTCTGTTACTGTCTTCACCTGGTCTTATTGTAACAGAGTTTATTTTAAACACACCATGTTTTGAGCTCCCCCTTTGTGAATCCTTGTTCACAGCTTTCCAATTATAAGGCAAAGAAATGAGCACAAATGGGATTTCTTAGGTTTAAAGAAGGAAAGTGATATTTATTAAACCTTAAACTTAAACTCTAAGGATATAAGACACACCTACTCTAGCATCCACACGCATTACACACATGCAAATCGGGACAGAAAAGAGCAGAAGAAAAATAAAATGGAGAGGTTTTAGGCAGTCTCTAAAGGAGTTTCTTGTTACCATTTCTGTGTTTCCAGCTCGCCGTAGATTCCTTGATTGTTGACAGCTCTTACTTTTAGTTGGGGCCCTGCATTCTTCTTAAACCATGTTCACTATAGGAGACTTTTCTCTCTTGGTGTTCATATGTCTTCAATGGTTTCCAAAGCTGGTGAGAGCGAGATGAGAGCAGACAGGAAAGAGGTCTTCTCAGTCCAGGAGAAAAGTGCTTTTTCAGTTCAAATCTGTGGCAAGTTCAAAAAACCAAT
Organism: Heterodontus francisci; assembly: GCF_036365525.1. Lineage (NCBI taxonomy): Eukaryota > Metazoa > Chordata > Chondrichthyes > Heterodontiformes > Heterodontidae > Heterodontus > Heterodontus francisci. Next base: position 41,667,570 of record NC_090405.1, on the reverse strand, counting down.
AGACAGCTAGTCATGTAACTTAAACTGGTCTGACCACTTCTTCTGTGTATTGGGGAAGCAAAGACTGGGCCCCTTGTTCCAACACTGTCTGTTACTAGGCAAATCTCTTTCCAGTCAGGGGCTTGCAATTTTAAGTTTTAATAATCATGTGGTGAAATAATGTGTGCCTCAGTCTTGGCCGGTGGGGGCTTGCTTGACACCTTGAATATCTAAAATATGATTTTCACAGTATGTGGGACATCTGTCTGGAGGGAAGGTTGCAAATCTTTCATTCTTAATTTTTTCATGCGACATAAATATGCTGAGATGATCAGTTAACAGAATATACTTGTGTGGGGAAATTCATAATATAAGATAGTCACTAATGAATCTCTACCACATAGATTAGTTGAAGTGAATAACATAGATGCATTTAAGGAGAAGCTAGATAAGTATACAAGGGAAAAAGGAGTAGAAAGAAATGCTGATGGATGAAGAGGGTGGGAGTGCTTGGAGGCGGTGGTGCTTAAACTGAAGCTATTTCCAACATCAAAACTATGAATCCTATTGATCTCATTGTGGGGAAGGTGGGTGGTGGTAATGGGAGCATGGTGTGAGGTCTCTGTACAACATTATTTGATGTTGTGGTACTGTTCTGTGGTTGCTGTGTGCACCAGTGCCTTCCCTGGCTTGGCATCCTGCACTCACGCCCTGGAGTATTACAGAAGGTTTTCAGATCCTGCTAATAGCTGTCTGTACCTGTACCAGGGCTTTCTCATTGTTCTCTGTTCAGTATCTTTTTAGGCCTTGCTACCAATTCTAGGTTGCTCTAGGCTTTCAATACCCCTTTCTTGGCAGACGGGGAGGCCAACAATATAGTCCCTGAGTTCTGCTTCAATGCTTTCTTCTTTGCTGCCTTCTCTTTCCTCTCTGTCAGCCATCTCTTCAGCCTCTGTTGCTCCTTGATGCAGTTCAGCCCTCCAGTATTACCTCTCATTAAATACATCTTCTCAGCTTGCAGTCGGTTGAAATTTTTGAAGTCCCTCTTTCAAATTTTTGGAACTAGGTTGGTCCAACAGCTTTGAAGTATCTGTAAATTCCGCATTTAAAAGAGCCTTTGGAAAATACCCTCATCTTCTATCCAATGTAGATCGTCAAGGCACTGGATAGCTCTGTGTTTGAGAAAAGTTATTAGACTTGGTAACTTAGCTTCCTCAGTATTTACTTTGGTGTCAAGAACTTTAATCTTTCTTCTTAATATTTAGAATGAGGCAGAGACAGTGGGTGTAGAATGAGTTTAGTCTTCTCACCTACTGGCTGTAGGTGGTCCAGGACTTGCTATCATACAGTAGCCTGCTCAGAATGCATGTTTGGTAGACAAGTGAAGAATGTGGATAAATGTTGATACAGTTATTTAACATATGAACGTATAAAATATAAGGAAAGAAAGAACTTTCATTTTTGTAACATCTTTCACATCCTCAGTTTATGTTTATGCTGGGTTGCTGGATATGTTTTGTACATTTGATTTATCTCAGAGCAATGCAGATATCACACTTGTATCAAATCACCAACTGGCTTATTTACAGCACTTTAAACTACATTAGTTCTTACACGATTTCAGTATACATCTCCTCAGAGCAGCCAGTGTGTTTTCTGTCCAAAATCCAGGCTGTGTGTTTTAGTTTCACTTTTAACTCTTCAGCTCCACCTATAGACTTAAGCAATCAAACACAGTGAACACAGCTAAGTGGACAGACTAATACAATCAAACCCAGATCAATCAAACACTACACTTAGGACATCCCAAAGTGCTTTACAGCCAACAAGTTCCTTTTATTCCCTTCACATGTAGTCACTCTTGTAAAGCAGGCCACCACAGCAAAGTTCCACACACAGTAATGAGACAAGTCGCCAGTTAATCTACTTTAATGATGTTGGTTGAGGCATAAGCATTGAGCAGGACATTGGGAGCAGCTCACTGCTCTTCTTTGAACAGTGCAGTGAGATCAGCAAAGCACAAGATATAAAGAAACCTGAAAATGAAAGGCCCAAAATTATGAAACTCTGTTCCATACAAAGAGCTTCAAGCTGATGGGGAATGCAGTTTGGAGGATTGGGTTCAGAGGTAATTGTGTTTGATTCAAGGCACTCTGAAGCTCTGCTCAATGATTTTAAAGCCTAGAATATCAGGATCTCACAAAGTGCTACATTAATACCCATTATCTGATTGTCTAACCTGTGCTCCTGCTGAGCGTGACTTACAATTGCCAGGCTTAAATAGCCATAGGACATTTGGACCAGCTGGCAACTTACCCTGGAATGCTGAAGGAGATAAATGAGCTTCTTGTTTATATAGTCATAAATACAGGCAGCGTGCCTGAGGATTGGAGGGTAGTGAATGTTATTCCAATATTCAAAAAGATAATGATAGAAAGAAGAACACAACAAATGCTTGCAGACAAATACAACCAGAATAAAAGATGATTCTAATCAGACTAGACTAGAGTACCTACTTTCCATCACTACCCTCCTGTGCACATGCAATCAGTATCAAAAAAGCACCTCAGCTACAACCTGCAATGTTTTTTAAAAATATATAAAAGGTCTGCAATATTTATAAATATAAACTTCTGAGAAATCAGCTCCTGAGAATTTAATGCATTTTACCTAGTTTGACGTATTATTTAATTGAACAGTCAGTTATACAGAAGTGAAAAGCTAGGCAATATTTTTAATGTTCAGTAGTTTTACAAGGATACAGTATGATTTCTGAGTTTACAACATAATTATGGATGAGGAAGGCCATTTGGCCCATCTTCTTTTATCCATCCAGAATGTTCTTTTGAGTTCTGCAATCTATAATCCTTTGAGATCTCTGCGCTTCTCCAATTCTGGCCCGACTTTCTTTGCTCCACCATTAGCAGTTGTGCCTTCAACTTCCTGAGCCCTGAGCTCTGGAATTCCCTTCCTAAAGCTCTCTGTGGCTCTATCTCTCCTCCTTTAAGACACTCCATAAAACCTTTATGACCAACCTGTCTTAATATCTCTTTATGTGGCTTGATGTCAAATTTTGTTTGACAACTCTCCTGCGAAGTGCCTTTGGACATGTTACCATGTTAAAGGCACAACAGAAATGCAAGTTGTTGTTGCACTTATACCATTGAGTTCTGTGGATGCAAAGTGACTTTGCCTTCTTAACAAACAAGTGGTAACATAATTCAGGAGGCCACTGTCAGTAACTAAGCCTTTTTTAAAGTGTGAAGCATTCTCAAGGAAGTTGTCTTAACCTGGCTTGTGTAAATTTAGCCCAATAAACTTGAAGTACTTCACACGCAATGAATTTGCATTAATCCCAGGAACTGCTGTTAGGTTGACAAATGTAGCACACCCAGATTGAACACAAAGATCCTGTGAATGAATAGGAATTGAGACCAATCGGCAATGAATCTGTTTTCACTGGCATTGGGCTGAGGAAGGAATTCTGTGGAGGATAACCTGCCTCTTCGATGAATTATGCCATTGGTTCTTTAGCATTGACCTGAACCACTAGAGGCTTCAGTATAATATCTCACCCAAAACATAAAGGGCTGGCTTTCACAACTCGTGTGGCTGACCAGACGATCCTGTTGGTGGAAGGCCTAGTCCATTTTGAGGGCCGGGTCTCATTACCCACGCCACAATGAGTTGCGGTCACCAAACTGATGCAATCACATTCATCATAACAGTAGATCCTGGGGGCAGAGTATGACCGTGAAGCCCAGGGTGATATTGGCCCTTGTTATTCTTGGAGACCCCAGAGTAGGAATCCTGACCCCAAAAAAATTATTCCAAATGTACCATTTTGATACTGCACTATCTGGTCAAACCGGGCAGTGTGCGAGCTGTGCACGCTCTGTTCCTTTCCCCATCAGTATCACAATGCAGGTGCAGTTCCATGGCACTGATTCTTCCTTAACCTATTGCACCTGCAGAGATAGGCTCCCACTGAACAATGGCTCTCTCTTTCAGACACTGCACGTGACTTCATTTCTAAACATATTTCATTAGCTGTAAAGTGCTTTGAGACATCCCATGGGGTGAAAGGTGCTATATAAATGCAAGTCTTTTCTCTCTGTTTCTCTTTCTGTTCCATCCATAACTGAGGAGTTTCTTGTATATAAAAAATGAAACATACACATGTCATTGGAATTTAGTAATGATTTACAGGATCATAGTCAGCAGAGGGCAATATGGAAATGACTAATGTCTCTCCACACACAGATCCCTTTAATTTAGTAGCTGTTTCTTCTGACAGGGAGAACCGTAGATTAAATGGAGCAAAGAACATCCACATAGTGGAATGACCTGCTTGAAAAAGGCCTAAATGTGAATGTTCTTAAGGGCTTGTTGCAGATTGCATTGATGTTGCATACTTAAGGCTGCGACAAATAATAACAGATGTACCAAAATCAACACAGCATAAGTGTGAGCTACAACAGCCCTGGCGCACTGCAATGTTATTTACAGTCGGAATTTCAAAGTGATAACGGTACACTCCATGTGACAGTCATGTAATGGATTTAACATCCTTCCAGGTCTTATTATTGTGGAATATGCGGTCGATAAACATGATTACTTGCATGACATTGCCAGATGTCATCATCTTACAACCGTGTGCTAGAAATGTTAGCTTGACCTTTGGGAATTATCCGTGCTTTTGTCCCATTTGCAGATTTGTCTTTAACTCTGTGAAAATTACTGACCAAATGCTTTAAATCGGATACTTGTTCTGTTGGCCTAAAAGATAGTTATCATGTTGTGGAATAGGAACATAGGACCAAAAGGAGGATTCAGCCCCTTGAACCTGTTACATCATTCGATTAAATCATGACTGATATGTATACACCTACTCATCTTGGTTCCTGAACCCTTAATACCCTTGCCTAAACATAAATCTATCAATTTCGGTTTTGAAATTTTCAATTGACCACACCCCCCTCCCCCCCACCCCCTGCCAGGCTCAGCAACTTTTTAGATTAGTTTAGTTTAGAGATACAGCACTGAAACAGGCCCTTCGGCCCACCGAGTCTGTGCTGACCATCAACCACCCATATATACTAATCCTACACTAATCCCATATTCCTACCACATCCCCACCTGTCTCTATATTTCCCTACCACCTACCCATTCTAGGGGCAATTTGTAATGGCCAATTTACCTGCCAACCTGCAAGTCTTTTGGCTTGTGGGAGGAAACCGGAGCACCCGGAGAAAACCCACGCAGACACAGGGAGAACTTGCAAACTCCACACAGGCAGTACCCAGAATTGAACCCAGGTCGCTGGAGCTGTGAGGCTGCGGTGCTAACCACTGCGCCACTGTGCCGCAGTTCCAATTTTCCACTACCCTCTGTGTGATGAAGTCCTTCCTGACATGACCCCAAATGGTTTAGCTCTAATTTAAAGGTTATGTTCCATTGTTCTGGACTCTCTGTCTCTGGCCTCTAGGGCAATCTAAATAGTTTCTCTCTATCTGCCCTATCAACTCCTTTTGTCATCTCTAACACCTCAGTTAGATTACCCCTCAATCTTCAATACCTCAGGGAATACAAACCTAATCTATGCAACCTATCCTCAGAATTTAACCCTTTTGGTGCTGTACACAAAAACCTGCTGACCACTGTGAAAGCCTGACCTAGCTGTTTCAATAATATAACCAGGCTACTTTAATATTCTAAACCATGATTGTCCTGTAGGTTTGGATTTCAACTATCAGAGGGCTATATTTGACTTAGGCACTCCAGCTTCAGAACTGCAGGCAGGTACACTATTTATTTAAAAATAATACAGGATGTATTAAAGGGCCAGATTTTTTGATAGGAATAATGGTAAGGTTATCAGCGTTCACCATTACTAAAAAGTAAATCAGACAGCAACTTCCAGCGGCCACACATGCACACTTAAATGTGGAAATTAGGGAGTTGCTGTCGAAGTTGCCCAACTCCTCCAGAAATTTCTCTAATAGTATCTCACCCAGAGGCTCAGCATTGAACTGCAAGGAATTTGCTGTAGTTACGTGATAGATATCCATTAAACATTCTAGAAAAGGTTAGGGCTTGTACATTCAAGTACTAGTCAAAGATCATGTCCAACTCGCTGAATTAAGCAGTCCATTGTAGATTGCAGATGACGCACTGCAATAATTAATGTAACTCATGACATGTGTTGGATAAAGCCGATCGGTCTGAAAATTGCCATTTTGGCCAATCAAGGTTTGTTTTTCATTCTTAAATTCTTTTTTTTCTGTGCTTCAATATGTTCTTTCCAGTAATCACATTGTACTGAATTAATTATGTCGTTTGCAGAAGTCAAAGGCATTCTTTAAATCCATTAAAGACTTATCTTTGGGAATTTGATAGTGTAGTACATTAGTCACTAACATTTCTTTGTAAACTGGGGTCAAGTTCACTTCAAATTAAGTCTCTTCTCTTTACTTGGTATAGGAGTTCAAAGTGAATTGGTTCTGGAACTCTTAACCAGCTTTCCAGTGTGTGTAAATTGCCCCAAGGACAGCTAGTGTAGGAAATGGAAAACTCATGCTGGGTTGAACGAGTGTTTTTGTGAGATGCAAGCTTCACACTGCATCTGTACTGAAAACTATTACTGCATTCAACACAGAAGTCCTCGAGGCAGCCAACATCCCCAGCTTATACACACTACTGAGTCAGTGGCGCTTGAGATGGCTTGGCCATGTGAGCCGCATGGAAGATGGCAGGATCCCCAAAGACACATTGTACAGCGAGCTTGCCACTGGTATCAGACCCACCAGCCGTCCATGTCTCCGCTTTAAAGACGTCTGCAAACGCGACATGAAGTCCTGTGACATTGATCACAAGTCGTGGGAGTCAGTTGCCAGCGTTCGCCAGAGCTGGCGGGCAGCCATAAAGGTGGGGCTAAAGTGTGGCGAGTCGAAGAGACTTAGCAGTTGGCAGGAAAAAAGACAAAAGCGCAAGGGGAGAGCCAACTGTGTAACAGCCCCGACAAACAAATTTTTCTGCAGCACCTGTGGAAGAGCCTGTCACTCTAAAATTGGCCTTTATAGCCACTCCAGGCGCTGCTCCACACACCACTGACCACCTCCAGGCGCTTACCCATTGTCTCTCGAGATAAGGAGGCCAAAGAAGAAGATTCATGCAATCTGAATCAGGAATGCTAGATGTTGACATTTGAGGAAAACATTTCTTCTGTGACCTTTGTTTAAAAATTATAACCCCAGTTACAAGAAAAGGATTATGATTCCCTTGCACTAAACTCAGTCTTCAGCCATATGGTGGTTCAAGTGGACATTAATCCACCCCCAGCTCTAACACGCCCTCATTTTGACAAATGTAACAAATCAGAAGGAACAATAATCAAACAATACAAGAGCATAAGCTTTCTTCAGTGGGATTTTTGACCAGAAGACACTTCTTCCCTTTTCTCCAATGGAGCCTAAATTTACATACAAACCCGACCTCATTTATACAGAGAGGTTTCAGCAATGAAACAAGCCTTTCAACCCAACCAACCCATGACAGTATTTACCCTCTACATGAGCACAGACTGCTAATCACATTTATAAATCCTGTTTCCATATCACTTTAGCACCCTTTCCTTCATCCACCCATCATAGAATCATAGAATGGTTACAGCACAGAAGGAGGCCATTTGGCCTATTGAGTCCTTGCTGGTTCCCCCTCGCCCTGCAATTCTTTTTGGCTTCATGTATTTTTCTACTTCACTTTTGGAAGTCATGATTGAATCTGTCTCTACCGGCCTTTCAGGCAGTGCGTTCCAGATCATAACTACTTGGCCTCATATTCCTTTTGGTTCTTTTGCTAATCACCTTCTTGACCTTTCTGCCAATGGGAACAGTTTCTCCCGATCTACTCTGTCCAGACCCCTGAGGATTTTGAACATCTCTTTCAAATCTCCTCTCAACCTTCTCTGGTCTAACGAGAACAACACCAGCTTCTCCAATCTAATTTTGAATGTTGACGTAGTCTCTGCCTCAACCACTAACTATAAAAGTGAATTCCACATCCTCACAAACTCTCCCCGTTGTGAAGAAATTCCTCTTTTTCTCTGTCTTGAATCTTTTACATTTAATCTTGTATCTATGGCCCCATGATCTGGAACCCCTCAGCTATTGCAAGCAATCTGCTTTTATCTACTCTGCCGTGATCTTTCATAATTTTAAGCATTTCGTTCGTATCGCTCGTTAATCTGCGGTGTTCTAATGAAAAAAAAAATCTTCTTTGAAAACTGTGGCCTTTATTTAGAGGGAAAGTTGTAAGAAATGTAGCCATATGGTTTGGATTTGTGCTCTTTGCTTTCATTTTGATGATAAAGAATAGAAAAGATAACCATGTGAAACAGAAAGAGAAACCAATGTTTGATAGCATTATATCCAGAGGCGAATAAACTCAGATTTAGTTCCTCTTAAAGAGAGAGGGAAAAGCAAACATTGTTCTGTTTATGACTGAGTAAGAATGAATTATTTCAGGTGTCAAGCCAATGAAAAGAGGGCAATGAAGATTAAAGGAAAAGGGGAACAAGAATAAAGAAAAACAGAGTTGTTTCCTGGCATTCAAACATGTTGTGCGTGACACAGGGCAGATTTCTGAAATGATACCTGTTCAAGTCAGAGGACCTGCTAAAAGTTTGAAGAGAATAAATTCACAATCAGTTTCACTTTTTGTCAGTATTTTCAATGATCTCTCCAAAATCAGTAATTAAATTAAACGAGTAAGCAAATGACTGATTAGAAAAAGGCCCCAAAAGCCCCAGTGGTCAATGCAATTTACTAAAGCAAAATAGTGATGTTTGAACTGGAATTTGGTTGAAAGATGAGTCATTAATGTGTTCTGGGGATTCTTCTGCTCACTACTTCAATGCACTGTTAACCAATTTGAAAGTGGCTATTGCCTTGTTTTTAAAAAAATGGTGCATTGAAGAATTCCACAGAAAACATGATAACATGTGCACAACACCGGACCATTTCAATTCTCAAGATAAGCCACTTACGACTCATTTCGCTCTGATGTTCTTAAAAAACATAAGTTATAAAGACTTCTGGACAGCGTTTTGTGTTGTGCAGTTGTTCTGGCTTAAAGCTGTGGTGCCCTTTAATTGTTTTGAATAATGGGTGTCATTGATCAGAAACTTAACTGGAGCAGCCATGTAAATACTGTGGCTGCAAGAGCAGGTCAGAGGCTGGGGATTATGTGACGTGTAACTCACCTCCTGTCTCCCCAAAGCCTGTCCGCCATTTAAAAAGCACAAGTCAGGGGTGTGATGGAATGCTCTCCACTTGCCTGGATGGGTGCAGCTCCAACAACCCGCAAGAAACTCGAAACCATTCAAGACAAAGCAGCCCACTTGGTCGGCACGGCATCTACCACCTTCAACATTCACTCCCTTCACCATCAGCAGACAGTGACATCAAGATGCACTGCAGCAATTCCCCAAGGCTCCTTCGACAGCACCTTCCAAACTCACAGCCTCTGCCACCTAGAAGGACAAGGGCAGCAGACGCATGGGAACACCACCACTTGCAAATTCCCCTCCAAGCCAGGCACCATCCTGACATGAAATATATTGCCGTCCTTCATTGTTGCTGGGTCAAAAACCTGGAACTCCCTTCCTAAAAGCACTGTGGGTGTACCTACATCCCATGGAATGCAGCAGTTCAGGAAGGCGGCTCATCATCACCTTCTCAAGGGCAATTAAGGGTGGCAACAAATCCTGGCCTAGCTAGCGACATTCATATCCCATGAATGCATTTACACTTGTAACAAGAACCTTCAAGGGAACATTTCTAATAGGTCGATGAAACATTTCATGATGTTTTTGCGAAGAAGTACACTTCGAACATGACATATGGTTACCTAGGCAAGGTGATAGGCTGGACATGCAGGAACATCCAGGAGTCAAACTGCAATGCCATAAAGGCACTGCTTGCATAAACTGCTGATTATATGACTGCATAAGATTTTCAGCATTTTTTGTTCACTTTGGTTCATGCCTGAATTAATTAACTATGCCATTACAATTTAAGCCTGGCTTATTTAACATTTCAGTGCAATGACATGGCAACATATACAAAAACAGTGCCCTCTTACATCAGGCAAATTGCACTGATTGAGATGGAAAGTGACCAGTTTTGACTTCTTACGCCGGCTGTGGTAGTTATGAAGGAGGACAGGATATTTTTCTCAACAACAAATACTTGCAACTTTGGCTCAGGTCAACCATGACCTCGGCTTCTCTACAGTATGTTCACAGTGCTCCCCAGAGGTTAGTCACTTCTCTTTATGTTGACTCTGCACAATAGTGCCCAACTGCTGACACCCTTGCATTTGCCCCTCTCCTCCAGTGCTTTAGTATGTGACCTTTCCATATTATGGAAAATTAGCATGGATTAGGTCTGTGATAGGATGGAGGGCAGGAGTGATTAAATGACAAAAGGGATGCTGGTGCAAGGAAGAAGGGAGTGGTAATGCAACAAGTAAAGAAACAGAATTTCGAGCATCCACAATATTTTACTTTTGTTGCAAGTTATAAATAGTTTGGTTCACAGTTAACATATTAATGAGGTTTCACTACAATAATGTAGGATTGAAATTGCACTGCTCAACATGAGTGTGAAAATACATTAACACATCTCCACGGAATTCTTCTGTCTGCTACTGTAACAAAGGCAGGAGTGTAAGCAGCCTCGTTGAAAGAGGCAGGAGTTTCCTGGGGCGATGTTAATGTGCTTTGATGCTAATTTCAACCAAGCAGTGCTCAAACACTATGGTTTCAAAAGGTTTTAAAAAGAATTAAAAGGTTAATCTTCTGGGCACTGCTGCAAACAAAGCCAGGGGAAATAAAAATCACAGGGGCTTTGAAAAAAATAGTTTTAATTGAACCCTTTCATTTCGTTACCAAAATATTGGAGATGGGGAAAATGGCCATTTGACTGTGCAGTTGGAGGTGAGAGGTGATGTAATGCAACCTCCAGGGACGTCCAACTGGAGGTCATGATCCCAGATGGAGTTCATATAGAGTCATAGAGTTATAGAGCACAGAAACAGGCCCTTTGGCCCATCGTGTCTGTGCCGGCCATCAAGCACCTATCTATTCTAATCCCATTTTCCAGCACTTGGCCCGTAGCCTTTCATGCTATGGTGTTTCAAGTGCTCATCTAAATACTTCTTAAATGTTGTGAGGGTTCCTGCCTCTACCACCCCTCCATATATTCCACAGAAGAATTCCTTGCTCAATGACAGACTGACAGCAGCATCCCTGTTATGGGAGATGGCTCTGGAGATCAGTATCAGACTCTAAAGCAAATATTGCCTTCTCTTTATATTACGTGTTGAGGCAGCAGGGGAGTACTTTGAGGTTGTACATCCCTGGAATTACTGGAGGGAGTTGTGTTGATCTGTTAGCTGCCGGTGTGATGGCTTTAGTTGGAACACATCAGTTCGAATGAAACAAATCTGGTCTGACAAGTTCGGTCTCCCATGATGAATCCTCAGGTTCTTTACAATGCCACAAACAGACCTTGCTGGGATTTTGACAAACATGTCAATGGCAGATCCATTGGCAATGTCAATTGAATCCCTGACTTTCATTCTTACTGCTTGTATGATCTAATCTATAAGGTACCACCTTTTTTTAAGATCAATTCATTCTTGAAATGTTATATTTCCCTGGTTGACTCATCGCTGCTTCAATATTTATTGCTTAAGTTAAAATTTGTGGAAAAAAAGGAACACCATCGCCTCCAAGTTCCCCTCCAAGTCGCACACCATTCCAACTTGGAGATATATCATTGTTCCTTCATCGCCACAAGGAAAGAGTTTGGAATCCCTATCTAACAGCACAGTTGGAGTACCTTCACCACATGGACTGTAGCAGTTCAGGAAGGCGGCTTACCACCAACTTCTCTAGGGCAATTAGGGATGGGCAATGAATTCCCACCTTCCCAGGAACATCTACATCTCAAGGATGAATATAAAAGAAAGAAAATGGTTTCTACTGAGCTACTAATTCTGGTTCTTATTGACAGACTGCTGGTCACATTTTGTTGTTTTGAGACCCACTGAAGGGTCACTTTCAGAGCTATATAGATTTCACACTTAAAACTTCAAAGTAGGTTAGTGTAACGATCATGTGCTTTTGGAGAAATGTTGGCTATTTTCAGTATCTGTGAAGGATGTGTTGTGGAGAGGTGTTAGTGCAAAGGTTCAGTCTCCATTGTTGGAGCTGGATTTTGGTGGGAGATACAGGACCTAGCGATGATCCTTTCTGACTTTCCAGAATGAGATTGAGAGCATGACCTGAGGAAAGAGGTTGTCAGACCAGGTCAGCTCCTCCACAAAGTCTACATTATACTGATAGATTCAACTTCTCCCACCTGCTGAGTTGGTAGCACTCTCACCTCTGAGTCAGAAGGTTGTGGGTTCAAGTTCCAGTCCAGAGACTTGAGCACAAAATCTAGGCTGACGTTCCAGTGCAGTACTGACAGTGCAGCACTGTCAGAGGTGCCACAATTGGATGAGATGTTAAACCGAGGCTCCATCTGCCCCGGTGTCCTGGCCAATATTTATTGCTCAACTAGAATTACTAAAACATTAGACATCTTATATTTCTCTAAAGAAAGTGCAACATGGGATGAACCTTTCTATGATTCAAGACTTTCTAACTGGCATATTGAAACTGACAGTAAAGTGTTTGACTACATGTTAAGCGAAGGGTTAATTCTGCCCCATCTGCTTAGAGCCATGCAGTTAAATAATTTACTCAACACTTTTGCTTAAAAAGAGACCTGAAATCAGATCAAACTTTTGAATAGTGCACATAACTGTAAGAGCATTCGTTATGAGGCTGAATGAGGTTTTCTGCATTACTGCAAATGAACACTCCAGGTTTGACTCAGAGGACTCAAAGTACACCATTCCACCATGAAATGTATTATTACACAGACATCTGGAGGTCAAATATTTGCAGGGCTGTGCCCCAAAGTACTGTATAGGATGTGCCCAGTTGGAACCACTGACACTGACCCAGCCAACATTAGCTGGATCAGGAGGAGGTTCCTTCAGTTAAATGCCAACGGTGGACACTCATACCCATTAGGGCCACAGCTCAAGCACTTAATTGCTCCAAAAGATGGCAAAATTCAGCAATACTGTGCTAAGCTGGGATGGGTGGGGAGGCGTTAACAAATCATCACCTCCCACCTCCCAAAAGGAGTCACTAGTGCCTACCTTGGCCCCATGCATAGACAGGTCACTACAAAAACAAAGATTCACTTGCTGTCCTGGGAGGGGGCGATTCTAAGTCTTGTCTTAAGCCTCGCCATCAGTTGGGCCGTACATAGCGCCCGCTGGTACCACTCTGCATACTGGATGCCCAAGATCCAGCCATGCCTTTGATAAGCAGGGGTGGGAGGTGCTGGAACACCCAAGCTGAGAGCCTTCACCCTCCCTGCTATGCCACTGACATTCAGGGCAAAGCAGAAGCTTGATCACCAGAAGGCCCAGCAGGAACTCCTACACGGAGCTAGGAACCAGCGGATCCTGGATCCCAGCTTGATTTGCAGCCCGTTAACCACACTCCCATGGTGGAGGGGGGGGTGAAGGGGTCTCGGCGGGCCTGCGCTGGAAAGGCCACAAATTGTCAGCTCTTCTGCAATAGCACTCGTACCTTTTACTCCAAAATATCAGCAACATTTATTTCCACAACTTAAAATCATGAGAAAAACATATTGCTAAATTAGCTCATGTTAAATATTAGGTTATAGATTTTAATTTTTCATTTGAACCACTTCATGAAATATTAACACGTTGAAATGCAAAGGCAGAAAACCATACTCTTTGGCAAAGGGAAGATAAATCAGATCATCAGCTGAGCGCTAATGTGTCTTTTCTTCCACAGTGCATCTGCAATACATACATCACCACGCAGTGATACTCTAGGGGCAGGCATGACAACATTTCATTTTAACTGAAGGTCCTCTCGGAATTTCCCCCGGCACCTCTGACGGGATTGTGAAAGTGTAAATCTTACTAGAAGCTGAGAGACGGATGATGAGCGAGATAGGAAATGGTGGAGTTGTCTGCTGGGCCCTGGTTCACAAGAACACAAGAAATGGGAGCAGAAGTAGGCCATTCAGCCTTTCAAGCCCGCTTCACCATTCAATCAGATCATGGCTGATCATCTACTTCAATACCATTTTCCTGCACTATCCCCGTATCCCTTGATGGTTTTAATATGTAGAAATCTTATCAATCTCAGTCTTGAAAATGCTCAACGATTGAGCCTCCACAGTAGAGAATTCCAAAGATTCACCACCCTCGGAATGAAGACGTTGCTTTTCATCTCAGTCCTGAATGGCCCGCCCTTTATTCTGAGACTGTGTCCCCTGGTTCTGGACTCCACACCCAGGGGAAGTATCCTTCCTGCATCTACCCTGTCGAATCCTATAAGAATTGTGTATGTTTGAATGAGATCGTTGCTCATTCTTCTAAACTCCAGAGAATAAAGGCCCAGTCTATTTAATCTTTCCTCATAGGACAATCCTCCAAATTAGTTTGGTGAACCTTCGTTGCGCTCCCTTTATGGCAAGTATATTTTTCCTTAGGTAAGGAGACCCAAAGCTGCACACAATACTCCAGATGCAGTCTCACCAAGGCGCTATATAATTGCAGTAAGACAGCTTTACTCCTATACTTAAATCCTCGTGTAATAAAGGCCAACATACCATTTGCCTTCTTAATTTAGTTTAGTTTAGTTTAGAGATACAGCACTGAAACAGGCCCTTCGGCCCACCGAGTCTGTGCCGACCATCAATCACCCATTTATACTAATCCTACTTTTTTTTTCTTTGGCCTCCTTATCTCGAAAGACAATGGGTAAGCGCCTGGAGGTGGTCAGTGGTGTGTGGAGCAGTGCCTGGAGTGGCTATAAAGGCCAATTCTAGAGTGACAGGCTCTTCCATAGGTGCTGCAGAAAAATTTGTTTGTCGGGGCTGTTACACAGTTGGCTCTCTCCTTGCGCCTCTGTCTTTTTTCCTGCCAACTGCTAAGTCTCTTCGACTCGCCACACTTTAGCCCCGCCTTTATGGCTGCCTGCCAGCTCTGGCGAACGCTGGCAACTGACTCCCACAACTTGCGATCAATGTCACAGGACTTCATGTCGCGTTTGCAGACGTCTTTAAAGCGGAGACATGGACGGCCGGTGGGTCTGATACCAGTGGCGAGCTCGCTGTACAATGTGTCTTTGGGGATCCTGCCATCTTCCATGCGGCTCACATGGCCAAGCCATCTCAAGCGCCGCTGACTCAGTAGTGTGTATAAGCTGGGGATGTTGGCCGCCTCGAGGACTTCTGTGTTGGAGATACGGTCCTGCCACCTGATGCCAAGTATTCTCCAGAGGCAGCGAAGATGGAATGAATTGAGACATCGCTCTTGGCTGACATACGTTGTCCAGGCCTCGCTGCCATAGAGCAAGGTACTGAGGATACAGGCTTGATACACTCGGACTTTAGTGTTCCGTGTCAGTGCGCCATTTTCCCACACTCTCTTGGCCAGTCTGGACATAGAAGTGGAAGCCTTTCCTATGCGCTTGTTGATTTCTGCATCTAGAGACAGGTTACTGGTGATAGTTGAGCCTAGGTAGGTGAACTCTTGAACCACTTCCAGAGTGTGGTCGCCAATATTGATGGATGGAGCATTTCTGACGTCCTGCCCCATGATGTTCGTTTTCTTGAGGCTGATGGTTAGGCCAAATTCATTGCAGGCAGCCGCAAACCTGTCGATGAGACTCTGCAGGCACTCTTCAGTGTGAGCTGTTAAAGCAGCATCGTCAGCAAAAAGGAGTTCCCTGATGAGGACTTTCCGTACTTTGGACTTTGCTCTTAGACGGGCAAGGTTGAACAACCTGCCCCCAGCTCTTGTGTAGAGGAAAATTCCTTCTTCAGAGGACTTGAACGCATGTGAAAGCAACAGGGAGAAGAAAATCCCAAAAAGTGTGGGTGCGAGAACACAGCCCTGTTTCACACCACTCAGGATAGGAAAAGGGTCTGATGAGGAGCCACCATGTTGAATTGTGCCTTTCATATTGTCATGGAATGAGGTGATGATCCTTAGTAGCTTTGGTGGACATCCAATCTTTTCTAGTAGTCTGAAGAGACCACGTCTGCTGACGATGCCATGCGCGATGCCAATATCATCACCCTCTATAAAAACAAAGGTGACCGCGGTGACTGCAACAACTAGCATGGACTCGCCCTGCTCAGCATAGTGGGGAATGTCTTTGCTCGAGTCGCGCTAAACAGGCTCCAGAAGCTGGCCGAGCGCGTCTACCCTGAGGCACAGTGTGACTTTCGTGCAGAGAGATCGACCGTTGACATGCTGTTCTCCCTTCGTCAGATACAGGAGAAATGCCACGAACAACAGATGCCCCTCTACATTGCTTTCATTGAAATCACCAAAGACTAATCCTACACTGATTCCATATTCCTACCACATCCCCACCTGTCCCTATATTTCCCTACCACCTACCTATACTAGGGGCAATTGCTAATGGCCAATTTACCTATCAACCTGCAAGTCTTCTCCGGAGGTGAAGAGGAAATGTGGGAGGAAACCAGAGCACCCGGAGAAAACCCACGCAGACACAGGGAGAACTTGCAAACTCCACACAGGCAGTACCCAGAATTGAACTCGGGTCGCTGGAGCTGTGAGGCTGCGGTGCTAACCACTGCGCCACTGTGCCGCCCTATTGTACCTGCATGTTAGTTTTCAGTGATTCATGAACAAGGACACCCAAGTCCCTTTGAAATTCAATGCTTTCCAGCCTCTCACCATTTAAGAAATACTCTGTATTTCTGTTTTTCCTACCAAGTGGGTAACCTCACATTTCTCCACATTGCATTCCAACACTGAACTATAGTTGACAAGGACCACTCAAAGCCTTCAGTAGAGGTCAAATGTGTCCTGGGTGCTGTGTCACTACACAGTCACCAAGAGATCCACTTAGGACAAGGGGAAATATTTCATCAGCATCTTATACTTGTGTAGTGTTTGCCTTGCAGAGAGCCTCTGTCAAAGGTTTGGAACCCCTACATTTTACTGAACAATGACACTAAATACTACCTATTTGATCAGTTGTCAAATCCACACACCTACAGTTGTGAAAAGGCCTGTCTGCACAAGGTAACATTGAAGGAAGGTAGACTGAGCGTATCGAGGGCCTGTTTGCAAACTTTGTCGACTGGCGTCTTTACCCTTAAGGAGGGGTTGTCTCACTCCTCTGAGGGAGTGCTGCGCTGTCAGAAGCACCAAACTTTGGTTGGACATCAAACTAAGGCCATGCCTGTTCTCTCAGTTGGACATAAAAGATTCTAAAACACTTTTAGAAGACCAGGGGAATTCTCTCTTATATTCTGGCCAACATATATCCCTCAAGCAGCATCACTGAAACAGATTATCTGGACATTTATCTCATTGCTGTTTGTGGGACCTCACAGATGAGTTTCTGTGATAATTTGCAGTATTTGTAATGTCTATGATTGCAGCTAGTGTTCAGCCAGTGAGAGCAATAGCTGCTCAGAATCATAATTATGGAACATAATTACATTTTAGAATACTCTCCAAAGGAATACAGCTCTACATCACAGTAGCTATTGCAATTTTGAGGAAAAGTGCTGCGATGGTTTATAAAGGATCTTCAAAGGGTTATGCTGTAATGTCATTGCAGCCAGAAAATTACCTCTTATGTGGCATCATTTGTGCAAACCAAGATATATTTTTGTAATGTTAAGATAATGTCCTGGCCAACATTTATACCTCAGCCAAACACTACTAAAAACAGATGATCTGCTCATTTATTCCACTGTTTTGTGGAACCTTGCTGTGCACAGGGTGGTCACCATATGAACTAGGAGCAGAAGTAGGCCATTCTGCCCTTCTAGCCTGCTCTGCCATTCAATAAGATCATGGCTGATCTGTTTGTGTCTCGAATTCCACAGTCCCATCTACCCCGATAACCTTTGATTCCCTTGCCTAACGAGAATCTATCTACCTCCGCCTTAAAAATATTCAATGACCCCGCCCCCACCACCTTCTGAGGCAGAGAGTTCCAAAGTCGCACAACCCTCTGAGAGAAAATAATTCTCCTCATCTCTGTCCTAATAGGGTGACCCCTAATTTTAAAACAGTGTCCCCTAGTTCTGGACTCACCCTACAAGAGGAAACATCCTCTCCACATCCACCTTGTCAAGACTGTTCAAGATCTTATATACTTCAATCAAGTCTCCTCTCACTCTTCTAAACTCCTGTTAAAACAAGCCCAATCTATCCAACCTTTCCTAATAAGAGAACCTGCTCATACCAGTTATCAATCTAGTAAACCTCCTCTGAACCACCTCCAATACATTTATATCCTTCATTAACTAAGGAGACCAAAACTGCACACAGTATTCGAGAAGTGGGCTCACCAATACCCTGTATAACTGAAGCATAACATCCTTACTTTTATTTTCAATTCCTCTCATAATAAAGGATCGCATTCCATTAGCCTTCTTTATTACTTGCTGTACCTGCATACCAACTTTTTGTGACTCATGCACCTTCTGCAGTCCTTATATATTTCGTTATATTGCAGCAGTGACTTCACTTCAAAGTCTAGACCCCACCACGTATCCTGAGTGCATTGATGCAATTTGCCCTCTATACATGGTGCACAGCAAAACCAAAAAAACGAAGTAACCCATGGCCTCTCCTAATTGTTAGCAGTCACATCCAGAATCTCATCACTAATTTTAACGAGGTATGAGTAGCTTATTGAAATTGCTTGAGGCCCGACTTGGCTTGAAATCAACAGAGCCCTTTAAATGAGTAAGTACTTACTGAACTGCCCCGATTGTGGACGGTCTTAGTACGTTTTAAGCGGTTTCTTTGTAATTGACGCTGATGGTTATGGTGAGCGGTTAGCATCATTTGCCCTGTATAGGTGGCTGTCGATGATAAACACAGACGGTGTAGGCAATGGGACTGTACTTCATATGATACCTGAAGGGCTTTGTGATGTCTTGAGGTCATGTAAGGTGCAATATAAATACAAACTCTTTTACCTCTCCCTTTCCTGCTGCTGGAATGGTGCATGGTTTGGAAATTCTGTTAAATGGTCAGAAAATTGCATTCTTGAGTGTGATATGTACCACTAGGAGGAGCAAGGCTCCCCACCAACAGTACAAAAACCGGGACTGTACACACTAGTCTTTCAATCATTCACCTGAAGGATAATCTATCACTCAGCACTCTGAACACTCACTGTGTGAAGTTGAATGGCTGACAACACCAGACAGACACTTCATATCCACAGTTAATTTTATACAGGTTAATATATTCTGCAGAATTCTCTGTTACCTCTTTGAAGAAAAGCGGAGGGTGGAAGGGTAACTCACAGAGTGAGAAAGAGCTGGGCCACATGATTCAGCATGGCCAAAGCTCTTTATCATCAGGCTGTTCTTGCAGGGTCCAGTAAGGTCAGACTTAATAAAGGAGAAGACAATAACTTAAGTTGGAAATATAGCTGTTGGTGATGTTAGGGATGAACACATAGCATACTCATAGTACAATCCTTTGCTGGCAATTTAAGAGGCATGTTCACCCATTTAAAATAAACCCTTCAGTTCCTATATTAAAAATAACAGAGGACTGTTATGCAAATGCAATCAATATCCATGCATCAGTATCACCACCAGTCATTTCTTGGCTCTTACGCAAATTGTGAACGGTTCACCCCCAGGAGTGCATGTTGGTCATTCAGGCTGACCTTCTGGCCATTTATATAATCAGCTAACCCCAGTGTATGCCCACATTTCCAATATGGGCACCCAGCAAGTGAGACTCTCCACCAGGAGCCGCCAGTCAGAAAACTAGTTCGCGCTTGATACTTTTTAATGCTAAAACAAACAATTCTTGGCATGAAAGCCATTGGATTATCGTATAAACACAACTAATCCACACATGTCCTTAAGGGAAGGAAATCATCCATCCTTACCCAGTCTGGCCTACATTTGGCACCAAAATCTTTGGCTCTTGACAGCCTTCTGAAGTGGCCTAGCAAGCCACTCAGGTCTATGGAGGCTCACCATCACCTTCTTAGAGCAAGGAAGTATGGACAATAAATTCTGGCCTTTCCAGTGACTTCCACATCCCAAGAATTAATATTTAGAAGATCTATGTATCCCAGTATGTATCATTTCTATACAGCTTTCTCCCTTTTCTTTCCATTCTTCTCGTCATCTATTTTTGTCTATGGGGGTGACATTCATCTTGGATGGTATTGGAAAATAGGCTGTGATGAATCAGTATTCAATGTTCTTCATCTTTTGTTTCTTTACTTGTGCCATTACCAACCTTCTTTTGCTTTGCACCATCGTCCTTCTTGTCATTTAATCTCTCCTGCTTATGCAAGCCTTCCCTTTTTTTTCTTTACTCCCCTCATCCTCCCTTCCCCAGCTTTGTAGCACCTGTCATATCTCTAAATTTTCCAGTTCTGATGAAAGTTCATTGACCTGAAACTTTAAAAGTTTCTCGCTCCACAGGTGCTGCCTGACCTGTTGAGAGTTTCCGGCATGTTCTGCTTTTATTGGTGAGTTTGTTCGTTCGTTGGTGTCATCTTCCTCCCAGAAGGTTGACTATCATGGATCTCCACCTCTGTCTGTCCTGTACTGTCCTTATACATTCTGCATAGGTCAACTGCATCCATTATATCTGTCATCCATTTCTTCACTGCTTCCCTCTATGTTTTCCATTGATCTTTCCTTCCAATAATTGTCTCTGTCTACCTTCTGCTCTAACAATATGATCGAAGAATTGTATCTTTCTCTCTTTAATGTTATGCGCTAATTTCCTCTTTACTCCAGCCACTTCCAACACTTCCAACACTTCCTTATTAGTCTTTCTGTCTGTGTAGGATATGCGGAACATCCTCCGATATGTCCACATCTCGAATGCATTCAGCTTATCAATAGTCTCTTTATTTGTTGTCCATGTCTCCGAGGCATATTACATAGAGAGCAAAATGTAGCATCTCAGCATTCGTTTGCTAAGATTCAGGGTCAGTTTCTTTGATGTTAACAAGTCCTTCATTCTGACAAAGCTGGTCTTGGCTCTCTCAATTCTCCTTTGGATCTCACAGTCAGATCTCCCATCATCTGTGATAACCTGCCCAAGGTTGGTAAATCTTTTCACTTGTTCCAGGACTTGTCCATTTACTTCCATTTTCACTTCTGTGGTTAGGACCCTGCTTATCAACATTGTCTTGGTTTTCTTCACATTCATTCTTCATCCATTTTCTACACTCCTTGCATTCACTTCGTTCACAATTTCCTGTGGTGCCTCTTCTGACTCCACAATCAGTGCTGTGTCATCTGTGTATCTCAAGTTGTTAATGTTCAACCCACCAATATTGCAACCTGGTGGATGCTCTATGTCTCTGAAAATAGCTTCAGTGTACAGGCTGAACAGTTTTAGGGACATAACACAACTCTAATGCATTCCTCTTTTGATTGTGAAACTGTCTGACAAGCTGCTATTAAGTCTCATCACCAGTAATTGCCTCCAATATAGTTTCTGAATTATTCTTTTATAATTTCTGTCAATTTCTAGTTTGTTTAAGCACTACATTATTTTCTGATGGTAGACTCTACCAAATGCCTTCTCATAGTCTATAAAGCATACATATGCAGGTTTTTGTACTTCCAGATATCTTTCAATCAATACTCACAAGTTAAAGATGCCCTCTCTTGATCCTTTCGTTGGGCTGAATCCTGACTGACTATCATCTGTCTCTGCTTCTATAGACTGGTCATTTCTTTCCAAACTGATTATTAAAAACATTTTCATCACATTGTCCTGTGTTCTGAACATCCTAGGACTTTTTGTTTCTTTGCGAATTTAATGAACACTGTCTGCATAAGATCCACAGGTATGAATCCTGCTCTGTAAATTTTCTTGCAGAGGTCTGTCAGTTTCCCAATGTTAACATCATTCAGCGTTTTCAGGCATCGATTCCAGCTGCTTTCTTTGCTTTCATCTTTTTGATCACTGCACTAACACCTGGCTCTATTATCTCTATTATCTCTGGTCCTTCTCTTCCCTCTGGTGGTACTAATTCATTTCTCTCTTCATCATCATATAACTCACTGGTGTACTCCACCCATCATTTCTCTACCCTATATTTTTTTGAAGAGCAGTTCACCTTCCTTGCTCCTTATTTTCTTCTTGTCTGTCAGTGCTTTCACCTTCTCATGCAATGCTTTCATATTATGCCTTTTCTTCATTTCTTCTATTTCATTGCAAAGGTCTTCATACCACCTTTCCTTGGCTGCCCTACATGCTTTTATCTGTCTTTCTATTTTGTCATTTTTTTTTTGTTCTTATTCTGTCTCCTTTTCTCCATCATATCTAGTATTTCATCAGTCATCCACTCTTGGGCCAGAATTTTATATTGGGCGGGAGGCCCCACTCACCAGCCAAAAGGTCGGGGGTGAGCCCACCTCCGCCGGGTCTGCGAGCCACTCTATGATTGTATATGACCCAGGCCCTTAATTGGACTAGGGAGGGAGTCCTGCTTCCAAGAGCTGCCGGACAATCAGCGGCAGTGGGAGGAGGCCCTTAAGTGGCAGTTAATTGGCCATGTAAGGGCCTTGATTGGGCTGTGACCGACAAGCCGTTTCTCGCTGCCGCCCCTGGTAGAATTGCAGGGGGGAGGCAGGAAGGCGTCGGACATGGCACCCCCTCCTCCCACTCAATTTTACAGCCCCCTCCTCCCCCCTGCCACCAGCCCCCTCCTGTGGGAGTTGTAAAATTCCAGCCTTGATGTTTCCTCCTCTCTTTCTTAGGGACCGTCTCAGTTACTGCATATTTCCTGCTCTGTTTCAACCTTTCCCAATGCCTTTCTGGTGTTTCCTCCTCACTAAGATCTACTGCCCCTTCCTGAAGTAAAGCTTCATACTTGATAGTAACCGCAGCAGCATACTTCTTCATCACATCTTCCTTTCAGTCTGTCTAAGTTGCCTTGATCTTTCATGGGATTCCTTTTTGGGATTTTCAGCCTGATCTTCATCTTCATTACAAGCAGGCAGTGATCTGAAATGATGTCTGCACCTGGGTAAGTGAAGGCATTCTTGATACTGTTCTTGTATCTTCCATTGATCATCAGAAAATCTACTTGATTTCTGTGAACATCTCCTGGACTCTTCCAGGTGTACAGTTTACTTGGGTACTGTTTGAAGAGTTTATTTAGAATGACCAAGTAGTTTTCCCCACAGAACTGTACCTGCTGTTCTTTGTTCCTAATCCATAAGCTTCTACCATATTTCCATGCCTCTCTCTGCCAAATTTTGCATTCAAATCACTTATGACTATCAAGATGTCTCCACTCTTCACATGCTTCAATGCTTTTTGCACCTCCTCATAGAATACTTCCACTTTTTCATCACTGTGATCCTGTGTGAGCCCATACATTTATAAACACACAATGTTTATTTGTTTCCCTTTAAATTTTAAATATCTCTGATATTGGCCAATACCCCTGCATTGCTCGTGCTATGTTCTTTGTCATCATTATTCCAACTCTGTTCTTATGTTCTCAACCACCCGAGATCATCACCTGCTTCCCTTTGTCTGTTTTCCCAGATTCCGTCTGTCTAATATCTGCCAATCCTAAAATGTTAATGTTGAGTTTTAACATCTCTTTCATTCAGTTGTCTATTTTACCACTCTGGTAGAGTGTCCTCACATTCCATTTTCCGATTTTCAAGAGTTCTTGGCTGGGTTTGAGAGTAGAATCATCAGATAGTAGCCTTTCTTCCGAGTTTGGGCTGCCCTCGTCATTCACCTGGCTATTCCTACTTCCTGGCAAGTCTTCTTCTTCCCTGTACCTCTTTCCTGTTTCTCCCACCCAACATCTCCACAGGGGGCCCAGGTCTGCCTACATCACTACTGCTGTTTAAACTAGATTCCATGACTAACCATGGGTGATACTTGGTGAGTACCCTAACTCTTCCAAGGTGACTGGCCATTTGTCCTTAAGTGTCATGACTCTGCCCTAGATGTATCACACATTTTGCCGATGTGCCTTCTGAGCCATTGACTCTAAACAGTGAGTTCTTCCGCTTTAGCCACTGATCCAGCCTTGGTGCACTTGAAAAGGGTGACACCCCCTTGTACAGCATCTTGGTGAAGTTGCTGTTCCCCCTCACTTAGTCTCACATGCCAGCAGAGGCCAGGTCCCAGGGTGTGCCCACTGGTGTGCACTACCAGCTCCATGGAGTCATAGGTAAGAGCTGCATAGCAGTGGGAGACCAGTGCTCCTTGCCCACATCCATACTGCCGTAGATGTGCAGCCAACAAGGGTACAAAGGGACTACTGAGTTATACTCCACTTGATTATTTTATTCATTGTTTTAATAAACAAAGAAAATCTGGCATTGTGTGAAATGGGCTGCAGACTCAAAATCACCTGTTTTGTGCTAATGGTGAAGACCAATTTCATTTCACCCTTTATATCTCTCTAGCTCATATATATATATATATTTGTATTTCGCACACCATTTTATCCATCTTCTTATCTATCTCTAGCTACACATCTGTCTGTCTCTCCCCGGCTCCCTTTCCCTTTCTGTACAACTCTCATTGTCATAATTCAGTCTGAAAGTAATTTGCCAGGTCTTGTATCTACAATGAGCAATGTTATTCATGGTAACCCACACATGATGAAAATTGAAGTTCTTTTTTTAAAAATTGCATCCATCGATCCACACTGATTAATCCTGATGGCACCGAGTCTCACACGTGCACTTTATTATAAGGCAAGAATATTAACATCTAAAAATCTATGGAAAGCACTGTGAAAGAATCAATTTAGAAGCGCTTTAATGCTAATGAGATTTGGAATGCAATAAAGCTGCAAATTGTTCCCAATCAATTTATCATAGCAGTTTTATATTTGTTATGGTTTCTGTCTGTTGTACGGAAGGTGTGTTTCTACCTTTGCTTCCAACAGCCATACTGTTTTTCTTACATATTATGTATTATGGCTAATAATACATTGCTTTGAAGTTAATTGTGCCTGTGAAAATGTCTTGAGAGCAATGACAAAGATAGGTAGGAGAGTAAGTTGTGAAGCGGACATAAAGAGTCTGCAAAGGGATATAGGTAGGTTAAGTGAATGGGCAAAAATTTGGTCAAAGGAGTATAATGTGTGAAAATGTGAACTTTTCTACTTTGGCAGGAAGAATAGAAAAGCAGTATATTATTTAAATGGAAAGAGATTGCAGAACTCTGTGGTACAGAGGGATCCGGGTGTCCTGGTACATGATTCACAAAAAGTTAATGTGCAGATACAGCAAGTGATTAGGAAGGCAAATGGAATGTTGTCATTTATTGCAAGGGGGATAGAATATAAAAGGAAGGAAGTTTTACTACAGTTCTAACAGCAAGACCACATGTGGAGTACCGTCTACAGTTTTATACTCCTTACTTAAGGAAGGATAGAATTGCATTCGAAGCAGTTCAGAGAAAGTTCATTTGACTAACTCCTGGGATGAAGGGGCTATCTTATAAACTAAGGTATTCATTGAAGTTCAGTAGAATGAGAGATAATCTTATTGAAACATATAGAATCCTGAGGGGACTTGACAGGGTGGATACTAAGAGGATATTTCCCCTTAAGGAAGAGAATAGAACTATGGGAATAAATTTAAAAAATTAGGGGTCTCCCATTTAAGATGGAGATGAGGAGATTTTTTTTTCTCTCAGGGGGTTGTTAGTCTGGGGAATTTTGTTCACCAGAGGGCAGTGGAGGTAGGGTCATTGAATATTTCTAAGGCAGATAGATTCTTGATTGACAAAGGAGTCAAAGGTTATATCAGGTAACCAAGAAAGTAGAGTTGAGGCCATAATCAGATCAGCCATGTTCTTATCAAATGGCGGAGCAGGCTCGAGGGGCCGAATGGTCTACTCCTGCTCTTAATTCGTATGTTTGTATGTTTGTTGTTATGGAGGCAAACTTAGTTCATTTACAACAACAAAAACAGAAAGTGCTGGAAATAATCAGCAGGTCTGGCAGCATCTGTGGAGAGGGAAACACTGGACTGGATTTTAGAGCCCCCCGACATCAGGGGTCTGGGGCGGGGGGTGGGGGGGGGGGTGCACGGAAAATACCTCCGGCAGAGGCCCGCCATGGGTCTCGATGCTGGGAAGGCCCGGCCCAGCCCGATAGTGCCGGTGGCAAGTTACATAGTTTAAAAAATGTAAATAAATGAATTAATCACGTACCCACACGCTGTCTGACCCGCTCCAATATTGGTGCCAGTGGCCGGCACTCCCAGAGGCAGGGGCAGCCCTGCACCGGGAAGCACGGCATGAAAAACCGTGCGGACTGCTTCCCGGCTCCAGGGTTGGGGAGTGGGGATTTCACGTTAAAAAGCACTTAGTGTCTGAACCCCACTCCCTGCAGCACCATCCCACCCAATTTTATCCTCTCCCCACCTCCAAACCCATCGCGGCGGAGAGCACCGAATTCCCCCCCATGCGTCAAGCTGAGGTATAAATAATGGAATAGCAGCCATCCAAACACAAAGTTAAGGGATTGAGAAAGAAACAGTAGGGAAATGAACCATCAAAAAAAAAGAAAGCAGGAAAAAAAATGAGGGCAGAGGCTATGATCAAATATTATTGAACTCAATGTTGATTCCAAAAGGCTGAAAAGTGCCCTGCCGAATGGTCAGGTGCTGTTCTTTGAGCTTACTTTGAGCTTCACTGGAGCACTGTAGCAGGCCAAGGACAGAAAGGTCAGAATGGGAGCAAGGTGGGGAATTGAAATGCCAAACAACAGGAAGCCCGGGTTGGGAGGTGGGGGGGGTAGGGGCTGTCCTTTGTTGAGGACAGATCATTCAGAGAGGGAAAGGTCAGAAGGTAGCGTGAATACATGGCTAGGGATGAGATTCAAAGAAGAGATGGGATTAGAGGGAGGGGAAGGGGAAGAAGGATCCAGAGGGGTGTTGATAACCATGTGTTGTTGAAGCTTGCGATCGTTCACACCTGAAAGGAAGATAAAACATTTTCTGTTAAATCATCGGATGAGGCGAAGGAAGAAATGAATTGCGGACCAGGACAACTTTGAGATAAAGTGAGTCAGTGCTGCTTAAGAGAGAGGAAGAGAGTATGCATGTGGTGCTGTATGGTGTTGAAAGTGCTTTGTGTTAGTTCTTTTACATTTAGTTTGTCCACCTTTTTTTTTAACGCCTCTTCAATTATTTTTTGTCTGCATCATGTTTTTTTCTACTTTGCTGCTGATACTATTAAATGAGATGCATACTGAGATTAATGTTGCTGGTTATAAAATTCCTGTGATTTACTTCTGCAAATATATTCTTGATAATTGTATTAGTTTTTTTCTTTTCCACTTGATTTTTTTTGTGAGTAAAGTGTTGTTTTGCCCTTTGATTTCCATGTAATTCTCAAAAGCCTTTGATAAATGTCTCAAGGCTAAGATTGTTTTCTGTCCATTCTCTGTGCCCAGCTGCTCTTGCTCTAAATGTTGTCGCTGACTACTATTGACCCTACTGATACCTGTGAACACTTTCTTGTCAGAAACACCATCTCAATCCCAGCCCCATTCAACTATCTCTCTCTTTCCCCCCCACCCGAGGTAATACTGACCAATCCCATTGCTGAAGCAACAGAGGTCCATGTTTTATGCATAATTTTCAATCAGATTACGTTTCTGGTAGCAGAGAACTAAACCCTAGATCCAGACGCAACATACACAACTTCCCATTATCAGGGAATGAGGTTGTGCCTTGAATCTTCAGTTTAAATGGGATTAGAGCATTTTGCCAACTTGGACAACTCCAGGTAAGTAACTGAATTTTACAAGTGTCTGCCTATATTTATACATATTTACCAGAGTGACAGGTTTCAATTTGTATCAGCCGTGGCTCAGTGGGTCTTGCCTCTGAGTCGAAAGGTTGTTTAGGTACCAATCCAGAGTCCGAAGTATATAATACAGGCTGACACTCCCAATGAAGTATTTTAGGAGTGCTGCACAGTGCAGGAGTATCTGCATTCTTCTTGTAAAAGTGTCGACAATTGCTGTTGGTTTATTGACACGAATGTCAAAGGTAAGGTGAAGTGAGAATGACTGCCTTTGACATCAAGGCAGTATTTGGCCAAGTATGGCATCAAGGAGCCCAAGCAAAACTGGAGTCAATGGGAATCAGAGGGAAAACTCTCCACTGGTTGGAGTCATACCTAGCACAAAGGAAAATGGTTGTTGGAGGTCAATCATCTCAGTCCCAGGACATCACGACAGGAGTTCTTCAGGGTAGTGTCCTAGGCCCAACCATCATAGCTGCTTCATCAATGACCTTCCCTCCATCATAAGGTCAGAAGTGGGGATGTTTGCTGATGATTGCTCAATGTTCAGCACCGTTCATGACTCCTCAGATACTGAAGCAGCCTATGTTCATATGCAGCAAGACTTGAACAACATTCAGGCTTGGTCTAATAAGTGGCAAGTTACATTCGTGCCACACAAGTGCCAGACAATGGCCAACTCATACAAGAGAGAATCTAAAGATCTCCCCTTGACATTCAATGCCATTACCATTGCTGAATCCTCACTATCAGGAGGAGTTGCCATTGACCAGAAACTTAACTAGACCAGTCATATAAGTACTGTAGCTACAGAAGCAGGTCAGAGGCTGGAAATTCTGCAGCAAGTAACTCACCTCTTGACTCCCCAAAGCCTGTCCACTATCTACACGGCACAAGTCAGGAGTGTGATGGAATACTCTCCACTTGCCTGGATGAGCGTGGCTCCAACAACATTCAAGAAACTCAACATCATCCAGGACAAAGCAGCCCGCTTGATTGGCACCCCATCCACCACCTTCAACATTCACTCCCTCCACCACTGACGCACATTGGCAGCTGTGTGTACCATCTACAAGATGCACTGCAGCAACTCACCAAGGCTCCTTCAACAGCACCTTCCAAACCCACAACCTCTACTATCTAGAAGGGTAGGGGCAGCAGATGCATGGGAACACCACCACCTACAAGTTTCCCTCCAAACCACATACCATCCTGACTTGGAACTATATCGCTGTTCCTTCCCTGTCGCTGCGTCAAAATCCTGGAACTTTCTTCCTATCAGCACTGTGGCTGTACCAACACCACATGGACTGCAGCAGTTCAAGAAGGCAGCTCACCACCACCTTCTCAAAGGCAATTAGGGATGGTCAATAAATGCTGGCCTAGCCAGCGATGCCCACGTCCCATGTAATGAATAAAAAAAAGTTTTAGATTCCCCCACAAGGAAAACGTCCTCTCGGCATCTACCCTGTCAAGCCCCGTCACAATCTTATCTGTTTCAATAAGATCACCTCTCATTCTTCTAAACTCCCATGAGTAAAGCCCCAAACTTAATCAGCCTAGTGAACCTTCTCTGAACTGCCTCCAATGCACGTATATCCATCCATAAGTAAGGAAACTGTATGCAGTAATAAAACTGTATGCAGTACTCTAGGTGTGGTCTCGCCAATGCCCTGTACAGTTGTAGCAAGTTCCCACAATCAGCAATGTTATAATGACCAGATCACCTGTTTTCGCGATCTTGATTGAGGGATAGATATTGGCCAGGACACTGGGGACAACTCATTTGCTCTTCTTCGCAATAGTGTCATGGGATCTTCTACAAATAAATGAGAGTGTAGGTCTGAAAGACGGCACCTCAGACAGTGCAGCACAGTCTCAGTGCTGCACTGGGAACTTCAGCCTGGATTTTGAGCTCAAGTTTCTGGAGTGGGTCTTGAGCTCACAATCTTGTGGCTTCGTGACAGGAGACCAAACGAGCCACAGTCGACACAAAAAGTGCTGGAAGTGTGAGCTGATAATGGCACAGCAAGATCAACAGGTCACCCGGAACGTTGTGAACAATGGGACCAACAGTCTAACTCCTCAGCCAATGAGATGTAAGGACAGAGAAAGAAACAGAAAACGACAGAGAAGGAGGGTGAATTAATGTCAAATTATGTGCTTAAAGAGAAATTAAGAGAAGGAAAGAAATATTGGATTTAGAGAGTGTGAAAAAAAGAGACAAAGAAAAAATAAGAAAAAAGATTTTAAAGTTTCAAAATCTCTAACAACAGTTTACTTTCTGCAGGAATGAGACTCCACAGTTACAATTGTTCCCTTTCTGGGTCGGAATGGTTGAGTGCCATTGCAAAAACATAAATCTCTTCCTTAAAAGTGTCCTTCCACTGTTAAGTAGCAGTCTTAATTTTCTGCCGTGAGTTTAGGCGTGTATAGGATGAGCTCCTATTTTTGTGAGGCTAACAGTGAAGGTGCACCACAAATTGTCAAGCAACTGGCTGTGATTTGCACATCATGGCGTATCTCGTCCTTGCCACCAACCACTGGACGATTTATGCATTGACGGCGGGTGGCATTAAACTTTTCGTTAATTTCCAAGCAAATTCTGGGCCTCCAGTTCAGTTGGCTGGTTGGTTAATTCCAGTCTTCTTTGCACTTTGTAGTGATTAATATTAACATCCAAACTGTAAGGGTTCAATTTCCCAAGTGAGAGAATGAGAGATGTAGCTAAAGTGTGTATTGGGGCTCTTCAAGTGTTTACTCCTTAGCTTTACATTGCGGCCCTGAGGCTCAGCTGGTTAAAGTGCCAGTAAACAGCGCAGTATAAAAGGATCAATGGCAGTAGATGGGATAAATTTCTAGGAGTGTTGGGCTCTGCACACTCAACTTCCTTCCACCAACTGCAACACTGGACCACTTAATGTAGCAGAAGAACATAACAACAGGAATAAGCCATGCAGCCCTGAGCCTGTTTCGTATTCAATTCGATCCCAGCTAATCTATATCTTAACTCAATTCGCAATGGCAGCAAAATCCACGTTGAAATCTGCCAAAGCTGCTTCATTGGATTAAATACAGCTGCACTGA
The DNA here is from genome assembly GCF_036365525.1 of Heterodontus francisci. NCBI lineage: Eukaryota > Metazoa > Chordata > Chondrichthyes > Heterodontiformes > Heterodontidae > Heterodontus > Heterodontus francisci. The sequence goes on along the minus strand of NC_090405.1, from coordinate 41,636,532 downwards.
TGAATTATAAACCACCTGCTTCCTTAATTTCCCTGAGGAGAAAACCACTGCCTCTTTCTTTGAGAGCCTGTTAACAATATTGACAATTGATAGCAGCAGCCTTTGCATTTTGAGGAAGAGATGTTTGGAGGGAAAGCACAGAAAATAGGACAAAAGCAAAAACAGGCCTCTGTCCTACTTTTAAAGTCTGTCGCACCTCTTGTAAATATTAAACAATAATGACAATATTCCCTTGATTTGGTACCTAGTCCTGCTTAAAATGGAGAATGTGATTTAGGTGTTTATTGCTGTAGAGGAAGATTACATCAAAATCTATACTTTTGGGATCGTTGTTCATGATTCTGCCATTCACACCTCTTCTAGACACATCTTCTGTCTCTTTAATTGCTCCATTACTAGTCCCTTTTGCCTTGCACCATCATTATTTTTGTCATTTAATCTCTCCTGCCTTCCATGTCATCACAGGCCTTCCCTTTGTTCTGTTTCCCTTTCCCCCCCACACTCCCCTTTCACTCACTTTAAACATCCCTAACTGTTCCCAGTTCTGATGAAAGGTCACTTGCCTGAAATGTTGGGCCCGATCTTAACCCATCCGAAACCCATCCACTTTACCAGAGTTAAAAACAAGCCTATTAACTCCGTTTCTCTCTCCACTGGTGCTGTCAGACCCCCTGAGTATTTCCAGCATTTTCTATTTTCATTTTAGATTTCCAGCATCTGCAGTATTTTGCTTTCATATTTTTGGGATTGGTGATCAATTCTCCTTTTCCCGTCAGATTTCCTCCCCTTCTCCCTGCTGCTCCTCTCCTGCAGGTGTAAAATCCCTGCTGGGATATAGTATCAGGGTACCAATCATTTAATAACAGCCTATCCAAATAACTATTCTTAATATGTACACCTAGACAGTGAGTCACCGGGCAGGGAGGATGGGGTTGAGGTTGGGGCTGACCAGGGTGACCAACAGTCTCCAATCCTATCTTTCCATCAACATACACTTCCCACAGAGGAGTCACTCAATAATGATCAAGAGCAGGGATTGTGGATGGATTTCTTTTACCTCGCCTGACACACTGAAGCCAATTATAGTGCCCCTGCATTCCGTTAACTCAGCACTGATTGGCATTCAATTCTGGGGGCCTTCTAGTCTGCATGACCCAGCTGTACAATACCTTAATCAAATCTGCCTTAAACTAAAACTGGGATGTTGTCAATATTGTCAAGAAAATATGGTATGCCAAATGATGGATTATTAATTCATCGGCTGGAAACTTACATTAAACTTTTAATGGAAGAAGTCCTGCAGTTAACTTTTTAAAAAACTAGCAGCCAAGATGGCCACTGCAATTTGCATCTGAAACACCTTTTCACATTCCAAAGACCCACCCGGAGACAGTGGTCTGAACAGCATAGACCCAGAACAATGGCTAACTCTAAGTGATTGAATTACCTACGATTGCTTTATTAGCATGACATTCAAGGCAATCCTAAAACTTGACTCTGAAAGAACAAACCCCCTCCAAGTGTAAATATTGGCATCCTTGAGCCTGGAGAGACAATTCCGAACCTTGAATACCATTAGAAGGTTCCAGTGAATACACTGAGGCTGTCATGTGACCGTCTGTCCATCTCTGTGAAAGCTAAAAGTTTCCTTGACCAAAGGCAGATGGGCAGTGACTCAGACTGTGCAACAGGAGAAAGGCGGTGTGCCTCTCCCTCACTCGCGCTCTCTCTCTCTCCAGATAACACAAGTTTGAACCCCGTCTGCGACTGTGAACCCTCCAAACCGAAAGATTGCTACAGACCGATACCAGGGGAAGAGAGCCACGTACAAGTCTGCCTCCAAGAAAACCCTGAGTCAAGCAGGCCTGCCACAAAGTGCCCTTTGACCAGCCAAGGACGTCAAGAATACAATTTCATCTGGAAGACCACTGAATCATCCAACTTCACAGGCTGCGTATTTATTTTGGACTCTAATCCAACCACAAAATCGACTTTTCCTTCTGTAATCTATTTGTGCGCGTGTGAGTCTTGTGTCAATGTGTAGCATAAATTTATTGTTTTTTCTAGATCGGTTTTATATTGTTAAGTATAATAAACTCACCTCTTTCTTGTTTAAACTCAAGAAAACCTGTCCATTTGGTTCTTTCACAGTTACATTAAAGGTAAAAGGTAAAACACTCACTGAGGTGCTAAGTACAACCACTGTTTAAAAAAAGAATAAACCCTATTGCAGTCAAATAAGAGGAAAGGCAAGAGGGAAGCCTGAGACCCCCTCCTCACCTGGCTGTAATAATATTCACAGCTGCATAATCCTCTATGAACCTTGTTTTTGCCACCTATCATCCACTGTTGATATCATAGGCATCTGTCATATTTGGATTGTCCACATATTCCTGCCCCACAACCTCTGCTCAGTTTGTGATATACATCTGGTACATATTTACCCTTGATGCTTTCTCTCCTTCATGGTTCTTCTATCTGTAAACTGGAAAGAACATCAGAAAGCTGAAGAGATTCCATCTCCATAACAAGCTCATTTTATGCACAACTCATGAAGTTTGCAGCAGAATCTTGGAAAAAGAGTGTAGTTGTTCTCTTTGTCCCCCTTGTGGTATTACAGTGCAGACAACACAAACAAGCACAGGGATTAGCTCATCAGAAAATGGACAGAAAAATCCCCTGAAGGTTTATGAGTGACGGTCCGAATTGTCAACATCCTTGTATTGAAAACAGGTATGTTAACAGCTGCCTAACAGAAGAATGAGTAATGAGAGTGGAGACAGTGGAGAGTGCGATCGATTGCACAGTTCACATTCTAAGTGAAGCTAGCAGTAGGTTATAATCATCCTTGTTTATGGATGAATCCAGTTACCCATTGTCTCTTATTGTGTTATATATTAATGTACTTGCATAAAATTGCTTTCCCTTCCTTCCGAGCAAGCAGCTTTCTCTGCACTCTCCTTTGGAAGCTGTTCATAGCATGAGAAAATCAATTAAAACATCATGAATAGAATAGTAGTCTTCTGGTGTTACCACCACCAGCGCAGCACAGGAAAATTCATCCAGTGATTTCTGAGACTGCTATCTGTGCTCCAGAATGTATTTATAGATACAACTGTTTGAAAGCTTACATCCTCAGTTCAATGCTTCAGTTTCTAAGTCTTTTAATAAGCTGCAATCCAGTCACCATAGGAACAATCTTCCATGTCATTTTCATCCGTTACTAATTCACTGGGGTTCAGTCATGTATTCCTTGAACAGCTCATCTGAGTTAGCCACACAGGAGCAAGTCAATCAATGCTCTCAAGTCTTCTCATTCTTTTTAATCAGCAAGAACACTGTTCACTAACATTGCTTATACAACAACTTGCATTTACGTCTGCGCTCATTCAATTCTGGCTTCTTGCACAACCACGATTTTAATTGTCCCACCATTGGTGACCATGCTTTCAGTTACCTACGCCTTAAGCTCTGGAGTTCCCTCCTCAAACCTCCATCTTGCAACCTCGTTCTCTGCCTTTAAGACTCTCCTTAAAACCTAATTCTTTGATCAAGCTTTTGGTCACCTGCTCTAATAGCTCGGTGTCAAATTTTGTTTGATAATGCTCCAGTGAAGTGCCTCAGGACATTTTACCACGTTGAAGGTGCAAGTTGCTGTTGTTGTTAATGGAGAAAGAGCATTTCAAGGTGTTTCAGAGAGTCGCAAGGAAAAATTGGGCACGGACATCAAGAAGGAGCGATTAGAAGTAGCCCAGATTGGTCAAACAGGTGGGTTTTAAGGAAGATTTGTAAGAAGGAGATGGAGGTGGAAAGGTGGATAAGTTTAGGGAGTGAATTCCAAAAAAGTGGATTGAGATGACTGAAGGTATGGCCGTCAATGGTGGGGCATAGGAAGGGGGAAAGTACAAGAGACTAGAGTCAGAGAAATGAAGAGTTCATGGTGGGTTTGGCTGGGTAAGTCATAGTGGAAATTGAGAGCGAAATAGAGGATTAAGGACATAAGAGAATTTAAACACAAGGATGAGAATTTTAAATTGGAGGCATTGGAGTGACAGGAGGCAACGTAGCTCAATGAGGATAGGGGTGTTGTACAAGGACTCGGTGCAGGATAGGATACGGGAAACCAAGTTTTGAATTAAATGAAATTTGAGGAGGTTTATGAATTTTACAGAAAATCAGATAGAATGCGCTCAGCAAGAATTGGTGCTGTGTACGTCATAACTGGTTTATTTGTCTTAACTGGAGAACTTTCTTGGCAAAGTGATGGCAACAGGTAAGGAAGAAATGTTAGCCAGAATAGCAGGAGGTGGCAGACAGACATCTGTTTGATATCACACCAAACAGTGTCAACTTTAATATTAAAAGCAAAATACTGTGGATGCTGGAAATCTGAAATAAAAACAAGAAATGCTGGAAATACTCAGTAGGTCTGGCACCATCTGTGGAGAGAGAAGCAGAGTTAACGTTTCAGGTCAGTGATCCTTCTTCAGAAGTAGTAAATATTAGAAACGTAAAAGGTTATAAGCCAGTAAAGTGGGGGTGGGGCAAGAGATAACAAAGGAGAAGGTGTAAGTAGGACAAGGTCACAGAATAGCTGACCAGAAGGTCGTGGAGCAAAGGCAAACAATATGTTAATGGTGTGTTGAAAGACAAAGCATTAGTACAGATAGGGTGTTAACAGACTGAAAATTGAACAGCCGCAAGTACAAACATGAAAAAAAAACAGTGGGTAAGCAAACTGAACAAACTAAGCTGAAATAAAATAAAATAAACACAAAAATAAGGAAAAAGAAAAAACAACAAAAAATAAACGTAAAATGGGGGGCCTGTCATGCTCTGAAATTATTGAACTCAATAACAAGGAACAGCATCTCATTCACTGATTAGGCACACTACAGACTGCTGGACTGAACATTGAGAATTTCAGAGCATGACGGGCCCCCCATTTTACTTTTATTTTTAGTTATTTTTTTCTTTTTCCTTTTTAAAATTTTTTTTGTGTTTATTTTATTTTATTTCATCTTAGTTTGTTCATTTTGCTTACCCATTATTTTTTTTCATGTTTGCACTTGCGGCTGTTCAATTTTCAGTCCGTTAACACCCTATCTGTACTAATGCTGTGTCTTTCAACACACCATTAACATATTGTTTGCCTTTGCTCCACGACCTTCTGGTCAGCTATTCTGTGACCTTGTCCTATTTATACCTTCTCCTTTGTTATCTCTTGCCCCACCCCCGCTTTACTTGCTTATAACCTTTTACATTTCTAATATTTACTAGTTCTGAAGAAAGGTCACTGAACTGAAACGTTAACTCTGCTTCTCTCTCCACAGATGGTGCCAGACCTTCTGAGTATTTCTAGCATTTCTTGTTTTTATTTCAACTTTAATATTGCCTTCTGTACACACAGAATTATTAGTGACTTCTATAAATGCAGGTTTTGTCAGCTTTGATTGAACCAGTGTTGGTTTGTTTCATATTCCTTGTGGGGTTTTGTTGAAACTTTAATAAACGCATTACAACAAATGAATAAGTTCGCAATTTAAGATAGTTGTGGTCAAGCTGAGTGTCACAGAAGAAAGAAATTAGAAGTATTTTATGCAAGTTAATACTAGGAATTATTTATGTGCAACTCAACGCTGCATTGAAACAGTATGCTAGCACTGAGTAACATCAAGACACATACTGCTTTGGTGTCCCAGTTTAATTAACCTTCATACTACTTCATGGTTACTAGAGTGTGGCTATTCCATCTGCTTTTGTCGTTTATCTGTTTGTAGTTATAACATTGATAGACGCAATTTTTTATTTTCTTCTTGTTGAACCTTGCAACCTAAACTTAAAGATTGAAAAACACCCTAAAGGTTTAACAGACTCTGAGCACTTGATGACTTAAAAATAAGCATGGCAACAAGGATAAACCATTTGGCCGAACAATTCCATTCTCTCCATATGTCATGTATTGTTCTTTATTGACTCACTCAATCTCCCGAAGATAGTGACCAACCAAAAATAAAATGTCCAGCTGACAGGTAAAAGAATTCTAAGGAAAGATCCTTGAGAATTTATTAAATCAAACCTTATAGCCAATACCGTGGAATCTTAAACAATTTAGTTGTTAGGCTCAGTGATAGCACCCTCACTTCTGAGTTAGAAGCTTGTGGGTTCAAATCCCGCTCCAGAGATTTCAGCACAAAATCTAGGTTAAATGCAGTTCTGACAGAGTGCTGCACCGTTGGAGGTGCCGACTTTTGGCTGAGACATTAAATCAAGGTCCCTTCTGACCTTGCAAGGGGATGTAAAAGATTCTATGGCACTATTTTGAAGAAGAGCAGGGGTGTTCTCCCCAGTATCCTAGCCAATATTTATCCCTCAATCAACATTACTGAAAACTGATTATCTGGTCATTATCTCATTGCTGTTTGTGGGAGGTTAATGTGCAAAAATTGGCTGTTGCATTTCTAGGTTACGACAGCCACGACACTTTAAAAAGAACTTACTGGCTGTAAAGCACTTAGGACATTGTGAGGTCATGCAAGGAGCTATATAAATGAAAGTCTGTCTTTTAGTTGTACTATACAGATGATGTATTCATGTCCCAGACGAACCTGGAACTTAAACCTTTCAATCCTGCCCTTCCAATAAAGATACAGTAGAAATTTATCTATCCCATTTTTAATGAATTTGCCAAAATGTTTAGGTGAAATTTATTTTAAAAAGGTTAAAGATTTTGTTAAAGTAGTAGATAAAAAATTACAGCACAAAAGGAGGTTATTCGGACCATCTGATAAAGCTAAGCACTCAATCCTATTCCCCTGCCCTTATTAGTTTTTTCTTTCTATTTTACATGTCCATCACAATTAAAACCTACAAAAGATTCTGCTTCCACCACGTGTTTCTGGTAGGTCAGTCCATTGGTCCAACAACCCCCTGCACAAACCTTCATCATAATATCTACGTGCTGAAGATATTGTTGCCACCTTGTTACTTAGCATCATTTAGAGGTCACAGATTCAACTAGCAGGGCTGCATAATGCTCAAACACTGCTCACTTGGACTGAGGGGAGCATTGGCATTTATCGGTTGGGTTTGTTAGAATTTGCAGGAAGAGAATGGGACTAGAATAGATCCCAGGCCGTGACCAGTACTTTCAGGCACACTGTGCATTTGCATAGGAACACACGAACAGCAGTAGACCATTTAGCCCCTGTTCCGCCATTCAATGAGAACATGGCTGATCTGCGACCTAACTTCATTAACCCGCCTTTTTTCCATATCCCTTAAAACCATTGGTTAACAAAAATATCTATCAATCTCAGATTTAAAATTAAAAATTTGATCTAGCATCAATTTTGTTGTTTGCAGAACAGAGTTTCAAACTTCTACCACCCTTTGCTTTAAGAAGTGTTTCCTAATTCCAACTCTGACTCTAATTTCTAGGCTATACCCCCTAATCATAGACTCCCCTACCAGCAGAAATATCGTTTCTCTCTAACCATCCTAGTTGTTCCCCCTAATATCTTGAAAATTTCAATCAAGTCACCCCTTAACCTTCTAAATTACTCAATTACTGACTCAAACGGAGGTGCCATCTTTTTGATGAGACGCTAAACCAAGGCTCCACCCATCCTCTCAGGTGGACATTAAAGATCCCATGGCCCTGTTTGAAGAAGAGCAGGGGAGTTCTCCCCAGTGTCCTGGCCAATATTTACCTCTTCATCCAACATCACTAAAACAAATGATCTGGGCATCTCTCCCATTGTTGTTTGTGGGAGCTTGCTGTGTGCAAATAGGCTGGCGTGTTGCCCTACATTATAACTGAGGCTCCACTTCAAAAGATATCTAGTTGGCCTTGACGCATTTTGAGACAATGAGGTCATGAAAAGTACTATATAAATGCAAGTTCTTTTTTCTACAATAGATTAAGATTCTCACATGAGCACATTTGCTTTTTCCCTGCAAAACCTTCCTATTGTCAAGTTTTTGGCACAGATTTGTATTACCCACAGATGGTTGGTCAACTTTGGGGAGCTATAGGAGAGCAGATGAACAGGGAAACATTATCTGCAACAAAGTAAGTCAACCTTTGTGCTTACATCCCATTTCTTACTTTATCAAGAATGTTTAGAAAGAAAAATCATATGGCTGCTTTGAAAATGTAATCAAATGCAAACTGGCTAATTCTCAAGCTTCCTAAAATGCAGTGGGATAGTGATTTTACCCTTATTGCTATAATGTTTTCTCGATAACCGTGCTTAAAAAAAACTATTACATTATAATGGTAAATAAAGCCATGTGTCAAAAGTTGTTCAGGTTTTCTTTTATTCTAAAGTCTGTCCTGCATCAATCAGCAAAAAGAACACACTGGTTGTACGAATCTAACTGGAAAATAACATTAGCAGATTTACTAAATAAATCAAATGCCTCGGAGACATTCATGCCTCTCAGTCCAAGTAACATTCCATTAATGCCGACGTTTTAATCATTTATTATTGTTTTCCCAAACCATTTTTTTCCACGTCCATCAATCAGGCCCGAGTTGCTTTAAAGTCTACTGCAGGGGATTGGATTGTGTTTTAAGCCCAAGAGGAGCAGGTTTGCTTCCGATGCATCCCTGCGCTTCTGCCTGTCAGCTTTGAAGGCTGAAAGTGTGTGAAAGGCACATAGATCACAGCTGGTGCTCTCACCCTTGCAGCGCAGTTTGTCAGGAACTGATGTCCAGTCTTTGTGGCTATGTTGCACTCCATTAGCTAATCATGAGAAACTCACACATTCAATGCACAGAGGTCAAGCATTGCAAAAGTCCAACATTTGAGTCCTGTCTGAGTGCTTAAATGGAGCTCATTTCAACTCCAGTTTCATTCGAAGTTGCCTCGTTCAAATTTTGCTGACGGCTCGCGTTTTCATTCTACTTAAAAATTGCTTGATTCTAATAACTGAACCGTTTGTCAAAAAAGGATGTCATTGAATTAACAATTGACTTCAGAAGCTCTGTGTTAAACTTCAATTCTACTGTCATGGCACTCCTTTAGAAAGGTCACATTTAGAAATGCGCTGAATCAAACATTCAACCCAATTCTGCCTGCTTTGAGTTTGGATGCTAGTACATGGTTTCTGCACCGCACCTCAGGAAAGATACGTTGGGCCTTGGAGGGAAATGCAGAATGATACCGGGGCTTAAATTATGATTCCAGCTTGCATAAACTTGGTTTGCATTCCCATGAGCTTAGAAGGTTGAAGGGTGATTAATCGAAGTCTTTAAAATGATTAAGGGAATCAATAGGGTAGATGGAGAAACTAGTTCTCCAGGTGGGGGAATCCTGAACAAGGTGGCGGGGGGGGGGGGTGGTGGGGTGCGCGGGGGCAAGGCCATGTGGAGTGAAATCAGGAAGCATATTTTTATACACAAACTGTTGAAGAAATCTGGAACTCTACCCACAAAAGGCTATTGATGCTGGGTCAATGGAAAACGTCAAGACTGAGATTGTTACAATTTTATTAGTTAAGGGTATCTAGGGGTTTGTAGAAAAGGTGGGTAAATGGAGTTGAGATACAGATCAGTCATGATCAAACAGAATAGTGGAAAAGGCTCGAGGGGCTGAATGGCCTACTCCTGTTCCTGTGCTTTCCAAAACTCGTGATTCATTTTCAATCCACATAAAGCGAATGCATCTGAAACACCTAGATTGAACATTTTAATACATAATGGGATATAAATCAGTTGTTTCCACAGCAGATGAGGGGGCTGCCCTACCAAGTTAATCCCCAGGTGGTAAAGTCTAAAATCGTCCCCAATAAATCTAACTCAGGTTGGGACCACAGACCGCAACACCAATTAGTATTGGGGCTTTTAACAGGCCATCAATTGGCATTATTAAATATTGGGTGTTAAAAAAATTGGTAAAAAGTGGTAATAAATTTGATTTTCACAAGGAAATTAGCATTACCACTACAAACACTATTTTGTGCTGCCATTGTATTATTCCTAGATTTTTGCCCCTTTTAACTTCTGTAGCTACTCATGATGGAAAACAAAGTCCATGTAAGGAGCACTAAATCTATAGAAGCATAGAAGGATGACAGCACAGAATGAGGTCATTCCAAGAGAAATTCAGCTAGTCCCACTCCCCCGTCCATTCCCCATAGCCCTGCAAATCTTTTCTCTTCAGATAATTATCCAATTCCCTTTTGAAAGCCACGATTGAATCTTCCTCCACCATACTCTCAGGCAGTGCATTCCAGATCCTAACCACTCGCTGCGTGAAAAGGTTTTTTCTCACGTCACCTCTGGCTCTTTTGCCAATCACCTTAAATCAGAGTCCCCTGGTCCTTGATCCTTCCGCCAATGGGAACAGTTTATCCCTATCTACTTTGTCCAGACCCTTCATGATTTGGAATACTTCTATCAAATCATCTCTCAGCCTTCTTTTCTCTAAAGGAGAACGGTCCCAGCTTTACCAATCTATCCATGTAACTGAAGTCTCTCATCCCCAGAAACATTCTCTTAAATAATTTCTGCACCCTCTCACATCCTTCCTAAAGTGTGGTGCCCAGAATTGGACACATTGGGCTGGATTTTATCAGCCCTCTGGAGGCAGGCTGGGAGGTGGGAGGCCTCGTAAAATGGCGGCGGAAGGCAACCGGGGGGGTGGGGAAGCCCGCGTCTTCCTACCACCATGGGATATTCTCAGGGGTAGGAACCGCAGCAGCGTGGCTCAACCAACCAGAGGCGAACAGCCAATTAAACCAATTATATGGCCAATTATAGGCCGCTTCCTGCCCTGCTGGCATTTCACCAGCATCGGGAGGGGCTGCCACTGCCTGTGGACACCTCCAGGTAAACCCATGTCCTCTCAACAGGTTCCCAGGGGGCCCTCTGTTATGGCCGCTTCATGGCCCATGGAGCGACCCTCCAGCAGCAATAGCCACCCCCGCGGTTATGGCACTGCCGCTGGAGGGTGCAGCCCACACAGTCGTCAGGACCTCCCTGCCTGGCCCCAGCATGGTAAATTAAAAAATTGTTGCCATGCCTTTGAAGACACCTCAGCATGGAAGCGCCCTCTTCTTCTTCCTGCAGCCTCTGTAGCAGCCACCTCTATTGGCTGCCGGCTCTCTGATTGGGGGGCTGGCAGCTCTGGGAGGTCGGCTACCATCTTCAGTTGGTTGGAGGTTCCGGCGGCAGCTTCTTAATTGGCCACTACTGATAAAGGGCCGCCCAGCGTCCCGCCGTCCATCCGAACAGCCTCAGGTCCCGCTTCCAGTCCCAGCGGCAGGACTACCTAGCTTTTGATAAAATTCTGGCCGTTGAATCCAGACTGAATCCATTCTGGTTTTCATGCAGACAGCCGGCATCGCCCTGTATTTTCCGTCTATCTCTTTTGATCTCGCCCCGTGCACATCCACAAGGCACAGGAGGAGGTAACTGACATGTAGAAAATATGTTGCAATGTGCATTGATCTGTGAAAAAGTAAAATACTGGCGTTTGGTAACAACCATAAAAGAAACCAATCCTACCATTAGTTTTAGCATTTTTTTTCAATTAGGGATATCATCATCAAACTCCTCATCGGTATTGCAGCAACACAAAATCAGAGTTCGGAGGGAGCAAGGTTCCATCGTTTGCTGTTTCTATGAAGTTATAAACTTGCATAAAAATTAATTTGAAAAGAACTTGCATTCTTTCACAACCTTGGAGCATCCCAAAGCACTTTACAACCAATGATGTACACTTGAAGTGTAGTCATTATTGCGAGGTAGGGAAGAACGCTGCCAATTTGCGCAAAGCAAGCTCCCACAAACAGCAATGAGACAATGGCCGGATAATCTGCTTTAGAATTTCACTACAAACAGTTCAAGCTGTAACTATCAGCGATTCTCAGTAGGAAGAAATGCTGGGAAGTCTTATTGGTAGGAACATCAGGGTTCCTTGTGTACAGCTCTATTCTTAGTCTCCACTGACCCTTTGGGCTGAATTTTACAGCCCCCCGCCCCCCGACATCAGGAGTCGTGGCGGGGGGAGGCCAAAAAATGCCTCTGGCAGAGGCCCACCATGGGCCTCGACACTGGGAAGGCCCGGCCCGATATTGCCAGCGGCAGTGAGGCCTTGTGGCAGCGCCACCTTCCCCTCACCCCCCCCCCCCCACTGCTCGGTGGCAGAAGGCAAATTTAAGTATGCAAAATGATAATGACAGAATTAATTACTTACCCACTCCCGCCACCTGTTCCACAGCCATATTGCTGCCGGTGGCCGGCACTCCCGCGCCTTCCGTTACCCATCTGGGGATCTGATGCGGGACACTGATGGGGAGGGGGGAGCACGGAAGTATTTCAGTGTTGCGGGGGGGACGGGGGAGCAGGGTCAAACTCATCCGATTGGTGTAGGGGATGGTGGGAAGGGGTAACGTGCACAGATTATGAACTTTGTTGGGGGTGGGGGGGGAGGGCACATGTTCAGGTGCACAAGGTAAGTATTTTGGCAGAGGGGGAGAGAGCAAGGAATGAATTGTATGGTTATTGGGGGGGGGGGGAGGTGGGAGAGGGGCTAGAAACATTTATTTAATTTTCGAATAAATTTTACATCACTATCTCTTTCAAAATTTAAATTAAATGGAAGGGCTCGAAACCCTTCGCCCCGGCCATTTAATAATGCGAAGTTCAGCGGCGAGCTTATATAATCCAGCCTTTTGAATGGTTGAATTAAGATAGCCAAATGAAGCTGTCGGCTTGTCATAAAAGCCCAACGAGCTCACTAACGTCCTATAGGGAAGGAACCTGCCGTCCTGATCCCCTTTGGCCTACGTGCAACTCTGTCACGTACCAATGTTGTTACCACATAACTGCTCTCTGAAGTGCCCTTAGCAAGCCACTCAGTTGAAGGCGGCCCATTACAGCCTTCTAAGGGCAACTAGGGATGGGCAATCAATGCCAGCTTTGCCAGCGACGTCCACATCCGGAGAATGAATAACAAATGAAAATGGCCTCTCACAGCCGTAAGTATCTTGTGATCTTGCAAGTGTTGTTCCTTGTTGGGATTGTGAGATCACTGAGTCAAACATTATCGCTGTTCAGTATTCCTAGTAAGACCATAAATGGGTTCTTTTTGACAATCTCGCTAGAAATACTGAACAGAGGGCGAATCCCCATTTGGGATGCCCCACCACATAGCAACCAGCAGAACCCTTATTCACATACATATAAGGCAGAACAATAGATATGGTTCTCACAGGTAAGTGTCTCATTATGTTTTAATATTGTCATGAGATTGGCACATTTTGATAATATCCTTGCGGATGGATGAATCTTTTTGTTAAAATTTATTCTTGGGATATGGGCACCATATGGCAAGGTCAGCATTCATTGTCCATCCCGAGATGCCTTTGAGAAGGTGGGGGTGCTTTCTTAGTGCTGTTTGGTTGGGAATTCCAGGTCTTTGACCCAGCAACAATGAAGGAATGGTGATATATGTTCAATATGTAGAGCTCACCCTTAATCTTGTTGGTACAGTACTCAGATGTCTGTTTTCAAGAGACTACCACAATTAATTTTTTGTTCAATTCACTCCGATGAATAAGTATATCAAAAGTTAATAGGAACATAGGAACAGTAGTAGGCCATTCAGTGCATCAAACCTGCTTCACCATTCAATTAGATCATGGCTGATCATCTACCTCAACGCCACTTTCCCGCACTATCTCCATATCCCTTGATGTCATTAATTTCCATATATCCTTTGATTTCTGTCTTGAACATGCTCAGTGATTGAGCTTCCACGGCTCTCTGGGGTAGAGAATTCCAAAGATTCACCACCCTCTGAGTGAAGAAATTCCTCCTCATCTCAGTCTTAAATGGCCTACACCTTATTCTGAGATTATGTCCCCTGGTTCTAGACTCACCAGCCAGGGGAAACGTCCTATCTACATCCACCCTGTCACATCGTGTAAGGATTTTGTAAGTTTCAATGAGCTCACCTCTCATTCTTTGAAACTCTGGAGAATACAGGCCTAGTTTCCTCAAACTCTCCTCATAAGACAATCCTGCCATCCCAGGGATTAGTCTGGTGCACCTCCATTGCACTCCCTCTATGGCAAATATATCCTTCCTTAGATGAGGAGACCAAAACTGTACACAATACTCCAGGTGTGGCCTCACCAAGGCTCTGTACAATTGCAGCAATACATCTTTACCTCTGTACTCAAAACCCCTTGCAATGAAGGCCAACATACCATTTGCCTTAAAAACAAGAAATGCTGGAAATACTCAGTGGAGAGAGAATAGAGTTAACGTTTCAGGTCAGTGACCCTTCTTCAGAACTTTGGCCTTCCTTATTGATTGTTGCACCTGTATGCTAGCTTTTAGTGACTCATGAACAAGGACACCCAGGTTCCTTTGGATATCCTTCCCAACCTCTCATCATTTAACAAATACGCTGCCTTTCTGTTTTTTCTACCAAAGTGTGTAGCTTCACACTATTCACATAATATTCCATCTGCCATGTTTTTGCCCATTCACTTAGCCTGTCCAAGTCTGCTTGAAGCCTCCTTGCATCTTCCTCACAACTTAGATTCCTACCTAGTTTTGTGTCATCAACAAATTTGGAATTAGAATTGGTCCCACATCCAAATCATTTATATAGATTGTGAACAACTGAGGCCCCAGCACTGATCCTTGCAGTACCACTCTATTAACAGCCTGCCAAGCTGAGAATGACCCGTTTATTCCTATCATCTGTTTTCTGTTAATCAATTCTCAATCCATACCACCCCAATCCCATGCACTCCAATATTGTTTACTAACCTCGTGTATGGGACCTCATCAAAAGCCTTCTGAAAATCCAAATACACCTCAACCACTAGTTCTCCTTTATCTATGCTACAAATAACATCCTCAAAAAACACCAAGAGGTTTGTCAAATATGATGTCCCTTTTAGAAATCCATGTTGACTCCACCCAATTTTACCATCATTTTCTAAGTGTCCAGTTATCATATCTTTTATAATAGATTCTAACATTCTCCCTACTACTGACGCCAAACTAACAGGTCTATAGTTCTCTATTTGCCCTCTCCCTCCCTTCTTTAATAGAGGCAGAACAAGTGGCCTTAAAGTAACTTTTGGCAGTTGAGAAAATACAGCTTTGGTTTCTGTTTTTATTTCATTTTCCCAATTTAATGTTAGCATTGTTCCATTGGCAATGCACTTTTTTTCTTCTGGCCACATTAAGAATTGATATCGCCGTGCTTCATCTTCTAAGTCTTGGAACTCCCTCCCTAACAGCACTGTGGGTGGACCTACACCACACAGACTGCAGTGGTTCAAGAAGGCAGCTCACCATCACCTTCTCAAGGACAATTAAAGATGGACAATAAATGCTGGCCTTGCCCGCGATGCTCACATCCCATGAATGAATTTTTTTTAAATGCTCTCTGATTGTGCCTGACTGTTGTGTGATATGACAAAAGGAGAGTCAAGGTAAAGAAAAGTCTTCCTGGTAACAATCTTCTAATCTGGATGTAAGACCTCCATGTTTCTGGATGTTTCATTCCCACAGTTAATGAAACAAAACCTAGAAACTGTTGACAAAGAATACAGAGCCTCTCATCATCTACCCTAAACATTTCAATGGGATCACCTCTCATTCTTCTAAACTCCAGAGAATATAGGCTCGTTCTTCTCAATCACTCCTCATACAACAACCTTCTCATCTCAGGAATCAATCTAATGAACATTTGTTGCACTGCCTCCAAGTCAAGTATATCCTTCTATAGGTAAGAAGACCAAAACTGTATGTATTATTCCTGGTGTGGTTTCACCAAAGCCATATTAAAATTACAACTATCATATCATGGGGCAGTTTCCTCTATGGAGTCTCTGCTAGACACCCCACATGTTGGAGATGCACTGCGCCTATCACGGGAGGAGCCTGGAAGAATCTCCTTGCCCTCTTAGAACAGACCTGGCAGGTCTGTGCTGGGATCGAGGAGGGCAGTTGTAGAAGGAGGAACATAGTGGCAGGCCTGGTCGGCCAATATTTGGGCCTATTGCCCTCTTCTGTTGAGTCGTGGCCTGAAGGTTGCTTGCAGATTGATATAACATAACAATATGCCTCATGAGAAATTGTCAGTAGGGAAGGGCTTTGATGTAATGGTTATCATTTGATAAAGGGCGGCACAGTGGCGCAGTGGTTAGCACTGCAGCCTCACAGCTCCAGCGACCCGGGTTCAATTCTGGGTACTGCCTGTGTGGAGTTTGTGAGTTCTCCCTGTGTCTGCGTGGGTTTCCTCTGGGTGCTCCGGTTTCCTCCCACATGCCAAAGACTTGCAGGTTGATAGGTAAATTGGCCATTATAAATTGCCCCTAGTATAGGTAGGTGGTAGGGAAATATAGGGACAGGTGGGGATGTGGTAGGAATATGGAATTAGTGTAGGATTAGTATAAATGGGTGGTTGATGGTCGGCACAGACTCGGTGGGCCGAAGGGCCTGTTTCAGTGCTGTATCTCTAAATAAAAAAATAAAAAATAAAGAACTGGTCAACTGTGTAGGAAAGCATTCAGTTCTAAATGTGTATAAGTCACTGAACATTTTGAGAGATCTGAAGAGTCTTTCATTTCATGTCAACCAACATCATTAAAACAGATTAACTGGTCATTATCACATTGCTGTTTGTGGGAAGTTAACATATACATTTTGGTTCCTGTGTTTCCAACAATACAACAGTGACCACACATTTCAGAAGTAATTAATTCACTGTAAAGCGCTTTTGGATATCTTGAGAATGTGATAGGCACTTTTTTCTGATATGTGGTGAATTTATTGCGGGTTTATCTTCCCTCTTTCCAATTGCGATAATAGACACAGAATGTAATGCAGAAAAGAGGTCAGAGTGCACAGTGTTGCAGAGTGGGCAAACTCTTATTTGGATTTCCCTTGCCCTTTCAAAAGGAAAACACCATTCACATCCTCAGGATATCGCATGGCCGATGAATGACTTTTGAAGTCTAGCCACTGTTGTTATGTAGACAAATACAGCAGCCAGTAAGTTAGCAAGAAGAATCTACACAGAGATTTATGACCTGTTGATGTGCTTTGTGGTAGGCCTGTCAATTAATCACAGTTACCTTCAATGATTAATGTATTCTTTCTTTTGACGATTAATACTTTTAATCCATAATAACCAAAAAAGATAGGTAGATAGTATCTTCTGTCTTAACTGTACCAGTTCTATGATATGGTACACTATTGGTTGTAGTACTGGACGAGTAACCCAAAGCTTATGAGCTTCGGTCCCTCCATAGCATGCTACTACCTGCTGACACTACACTCCCAGCAATCCCCCACCACAGATCTCTCTCCCCAAGACTTGTGCATTCCCTCTGCAAGGCCATCATTTCCCAGTTTCCTGGAAGCGCCCAAACTTGCTACATTTATCTGATTGGGGCTCCTCCTGCAGTGAATGAAGTCTGAGGCTCAATATTTGAATTTGGGGGCGCAGGGAGGTGGGAAGGGGGCGTAATTCCCAAATTTCTATTTGTAAGAACTTGCTGTGAGCAAATTGGCTGTCAGATTTGCCAACAAAATAAGTGACGACACTTTAAAAGTAATTTGAATGTGATTTAATGAGAACATCAAAAGTATTACACAAATTTGAGTTTTATCACTCCTTCCTTCTGCCTCTCTCTCTCACTCACTCAGACAGATTAGAATGAGTCTGATTTGCTGTACCTGATGGCTCTGTTATTGTTGTTTCTAGTTTCACTGCAAAATCTAGGGTTAAAGAAAGAACTGTTTGCTGGCTGGAAAAGCTGTAATGTGAAAGGTCACAAAGCAGCTTTCATATTTTGATATCTTTTGGTCAACTTTCATACAAAATTGGGAGGTTTTAGCACAAAGAGATGACCGGGGTGATGATATCACAGATGTTGCACTTCTCTGCAAAAGAGACTTTCATCTGCTGCCAAAGCCCAATTGGGAAATGTTACTTTGAATGTTACTTTTCAACACGGTAAAATAATAGAATTAACAGAACATATAATTTGTAATTTTGAAATAAAAACGACTTTGACCATAATGCTGTCCTTTCAATTTACCGGTGTTGTTTTAAGTGGGTTTCACAGCAAAATTATTCTGGGACAGTTTAAATAATGCATTCATGTGCATGCTGTCAGTTAGATAAATATATTTTGTGGTGACATGTGATTTCATGTAGAAAATCTACTTTTCTTGCTGGTAGATTTTGCACTTGGTTTCATGTGACCTGAAAGACCTACAATAAGTAATCGCAAGATGAAAATTTCTCGTGTCTGCACTTGTTGCTAGGAGATATTCTTTCTCTTCCATTACTGGCAGCAGTGACCTTTTCTGGTTTTAGGTAGAGAAGCTACTGCCTATTACAACAGAGGAAGAATACCCGCAGGTTCACCTCCATCTGAGAGAGACCTCGGTTTAACATCTCACCTGAGAGACAGCACCCCCGACAACGCAGCACTCCTTTAGTAACGCACTAGGTGCGTCAACCTGGCTTTTGTGTTTAAGTGTCTGGAGGGAGGCTTGAACCCATGGCTTTCTCAGTAACAGAGCAGAGCATGTGGGGAATGAAATTGCTCCTGAGCAAAGCCGGTGATAGCAAATTGGCAACCGGTTTTACACCTGTCCTTTTCTTTTATAAATGCTGCTGAGACCCTCACCAATGCCTTTGTTACCTCTAAACTAGACTACTCCAACGCACTCCTGAACAGTCTTCCAAGTACTGGCTTCCACAAACTTGAGATCATTCAAAAGTCTGCTACCCGCGTCCTAACTCGCACCAACTCCTGCTCACTCTACGACCCTGTGCTCACTGACCAACATCGGCTCCCATTTAAGCAATGCCTTGCTTTTAAAATTCTCATCATTCTTTACAAATCCCTCCATGACCTCCCCATCATTGTACTCTTGTATCCCTACAACTCCCCAAGATCACTGCACTCCTCCAATTCTAGCCCCCTGAGCATCCCCAATTTTAATCACTCCACCATTGGCAGCCACACCTTCAGCTGCCTAGGCCCTAAGCTCTAGAATTTCTTCCTAAACCTCTTCACCTCTCTTTCTTCCTTTAAAACACTCCTTAATAGCTACCTTTTTGACCAAGCCTTTGGTCATTTGTCCTAATACCTCTCTACGTGACTCGGAGTCAAATTTTGTTTGATAACCCTCCAGCGAAGCACCTTCACGCGTTTTACTATGTTAAAGGCACTATATAAATACAAATTGTTTCCTGCCCTTTTTCCTCCCTTTAAATAACTTGACTGGCTGCTTGTTCCTGGATCAGCGTTGTCAGAACAGGTACAGCCTGCTAAACAGAAAAATAATTTGATCTGCCATCATTCATTACACTCTTGTCTCTCTTGCATTATACTTCTTTTGCTCCATCGTAAGATTATAGGAGAATCTTGTGCAAAAAAAAAACATTAGTATAACAGTCTGACTCAGCTGATGGGAATTGCCCAAGAACGACAAGCAATGGCTCTTCAGCAGTAATCCATTGGCTTGAAGTGCTTTGGGAGATTCTGAGGATGTGAAAAGTAATGGCGATAAATGTTGAGTGTGCTCAGCACAGAGTGTCACATGGTGGCAACCTGTCTAAGGAATCTCGGCCGGTGGTCAGATTGACTGAATTGTCAACTTGCAGGCCTTTTTCCCTGAGCTCCCCATTGGAATTGGAAGATCTCCCTGATAATTAGGCAAATTAAATAAATATGTTACTTGGCATCAAAACAGCATGAATATTATCAAGGATGAATTCAAGCCAACTGCTTAATCTAATAATCAATGAGTGTAATGGGCTTAGAACAGGATCTGCTTCCATTACCAACATCAACACTTACTGTTTGCTTTTCAAGGTGAAAAAATGCATTAAGAGGCAGCCTCAAATACATGAGCTGGTATCATATGAACTTGATAGAATTTTTAGCTCTCTCCATTAACTTGGCAATTAGAGTGCAAAGTGAAACAGAATAGACTACTTTAGCATCCCAATACGTGATCAAAGTCACCTAAACCATTGCAACACTGTACCTATGTTCAAAATAAACCGCCACCCCTATTTTACCCACCTTTGAATTTTGCCGACACCATGGTACAATTTAAGATGAGCAGCCACTCTTGGAGCAGAGTGCTGCTTTCATTTCTCACACCAACAACTATCGCATCCTTCACGAGACTTTCTTATCTGCCCCCAAATGCTCAACCACTGAACATCCCTCAATGGTTCTCAATTTGCTTCCAATTACTCCATTAGACAATCATGCTGAGATAGCAATCTTCTTTAACAAGCAAGCCCCATGAAGTCCAAATCTCAATATTGTGGTGAAGCAGCGCTGCTTTGTTTAGCCATTCCTTGCAAGCTCCAAGCAGTTGGGTGGATGGGCAGTTGCTCGCAGTCTTCCTGATCCAAGACTGCAGATTCCGGGACTCCCCGCCTGATTATTAGGCCTAGTAAATTAATGCTGCAAATTTCCAATGATGAATGTTTAACATACTTGTGTGACATTTCCCTTTGCTTTTCTTTTAAAGAAAGTCTTGTATTAATATAGCGCCTTTCACAACCATGGGACATTCCAAACAGCTTCACAACATTGTGAAGAATTTTGTAAGTGCAGTCACTGTAGTGCTTGATTGATCCAGGTTCAATTGTAGTCATCTGTGTTCACTGTGTTTGATTGCTTAGGCCTATAGGTGGAGCTAAAGAGATAAAACTGAAACTAGAAGGTTCCACAGCTAAAGAAAATATACTGCTCTGAGGAGACGTTGTACTGAGATCGTGTAAGAACTAATATAGTTCAAAGTGCTGTAAATAAACCCATTGGTGATTTAATACAAGTGTGATATCTGCATTGCTCTGAGATAAATCAGATATACATACTGTATGCAGCAACCTGGCATAAACATAACAGTCATTACTGTATTGGTGGAGTAACCTGTTTATCTTAAAGCCTCCACTAAAATGGCAGACCAAAGAATGTCATAAGACTGCATTAAATATGTGTCCACTAACATCATCAAAATAAAATCTCCTGGCTACACTGTTCATTTGTACACTATTTGTGGTTTATATTGAAAATGATAAATGCTCAAAGTGCTGTACATTGTAACTTTATTTTCAGTAGTTATGTTGTATTAATAAAAGAAAGACTTGCATTTCTATAGCACTTTTCATGAAGTCTAGTCACTGTTGTAATGTAGGAAACGCAGCAGCTAATTTGTGCACAGCAAAATCCCACAAACAGCAGTATAATAATGAGTAGATAATCTGTATTTTTTGTGATTTTGATTGAGGGATAAATACTGGCCAGGACACCAGGGATAACTCCCCTGATCTTCTTTGAAATAGTGCCATGGGATCTTTCATGTACACCCAAGAGAACAGATAAAGCCTTGGAGTAATGTTTCATCTGAAAGACAGCACATCCGACAATGCAACAGTCCCCGGTACTGTACTGGAATGTCAGCCTGGATTTCTGTGCTCAAGTAATCACAATTTATGTGACATTTATTTATACTTTACAATTAGTAAAAAGTGGGTCAACACTTAATATTAGTCCTCTACAGAGTCAGGACATGAATCTCTAATAGATTTTAGCAGCAAGTGCTATGTGAGACTAAGTCAGTCTGAGTCCAAATTAGCAATCTATCTGACTAAGCTTGAGGTAGGATTCGAGGTAGGATTGCTCAGATAAAATTGAAAGCAGGTTGAACCAAGCTGGGATAGGCCTTTGGCGTGGAGCTGGAAAAGTGCAAAGTGGAAGAGCTGCTGAGTATTGGAGCGAAAGGATTTCAGATCTGGGAATGAGAGTGTACAGTTGCAGGGATCAGAAGCTGAGCGAGGAACCACTGGAGGGAGCGTGGAGGGAATGTGAGAGCACAGAGCAGTCATACCAGAGGCCGGAATTTAACCCTCACCCCCCCCACCCAGGAGCGTGCTTGGAGGTAGAGGGGGGGAGACGTAAAATCCAGTGGGATGGCGGGGGCACCAGGCCCGTCACCTACCCGCCCCCACTGTTATTTCACCAGCAGAGTGGGAGATGGCAGACGGCCTGCCACTTAAGAACCTCTTCCTGGCACCTGAGGAGGCCACCTAACTATACCTGGCAGCCTCCTTGCTGGGGTGGGGGTGTCCCTCCTTATCGAGCAGCCTGTGGCCCATGGAGGGCACCCCAGCAACACGGGCTATCCCTGCTGAAATAACCCCTCCATGCCCTACACTCCGACCCCCACACCCCCTCCCTCACCAGAGCCTAGCCAATTGTCCCCAGAAAGGCCCGACCCCAGTCCTCTTCTGGCTGGGTGCAGTCCCAGCAGCGGCCATCGCTCCCGGTGGCGCTGGGACTGAAGAGCTGCTTCAGAGGGTCGGAAGCCCCGACTGCAGCCAATTAAGGGCTTGAGCCATGCAAGATAGTAGCGTGGCTTGCAGGCCCAGCGGAGGCGGACTCACCAAACACTCCCCCACCCCCTGGTTTTCCAGCTGATGGGCCTCATGATGAACTGCCTCATTGTTAAATTCTAGCCATAAAGTGTGCTAGGGGTATAAGCATGAAAGTGTTTGGCTGTCTGCACATTTGCCTGCATTCTTCATTGAATTATACAGCACAAAAGGAGGCCATTTGGCCCATCGTGGCTGTGTCAGCTCTCTGAAAGAAACATCCAATTTGTCCCACTCTACTGCTCTTTCCCTATAATCCTGCAAATTTTTCAATTTCATGTAGATCTCCAATTCCTCTTTTGAATGTTACTATTAAATCTGTTTCCACCACCCCTTCGGGCGGCACATTCTACATCGTAACAGCGCGCTGAGTAAAAAAAAATTCCCTGCATCCCTTCAGAGGGTCATTAATCTTTGAAATTCTCTACCCCAGAGAGCAGTGGAGGCTGTGTCATTAAGTGTATTCAAAGCTGAGTTAGAGAGATTTTTGATCTACAAGAGAGTTAAGGGTTATGGAGGTCAGGCAGAAAAGTGGAGTTGAGGCCATGATCAGATTAGCCATGACATTATTGAATGGTGGAGCAGGCTTGGGGGGCTGAATAGCCTACTCCTGCCCCTATTTCTTCTGTTATGCTCTAATTCAGATTGTTATAGAGAAAGTTCTGAGACCTGATTGGTGGATGGCACAAGTTCACGGTACAGTGGACCGTGGGCGTTAATTGGTCAAATATCTGAGACTTGATTGGTTGAGCACAGTTTCTGGTTCTGCCATCTGATTGGTTGAAGATGCTGGTTTACCGGTCTGTAACCTAAATAGTTGGAGGGATTCTACAGCATCATGACGTCAAGCGAATGTTCTGGTGTATCATATGATGTTTTATAAGAACAGGAGCCCGACACCATGAAGTCCACGATGTCACTTAGGTGGAGCTGTGTGTCCTGTGGACTGTCTCTTTAAAGTCAGCCTCTAACAGATTCTGGGGAGTCAGAAAAGCAGCAGAAGATTACCAACTTTTCTCATTTGTTTTTATAATTTCCCCGTGTGATAATCCACGGATATTACATACCTGAAGAAGCATTACTTATTCTGTACATGTATCTTCAGAAGAACAGCTCCTTTATAACCAAATTAACTTGCTGTTTCTTTTTATGAATGTTTCTCAGCATTATGATCTGAAGACATTTTTCATTACTACCAGACAGACGGTTCCCATAAGAATAAATTAGAATTGATTCATCACTTCCAGTTGTTGACACCCGAGAAAAGCCTAGGTTTTTCCATTATTGTAAATCTTCAATAGCATATTTGGGATTTTTTAATTAAAATTGGGAAAACCCCATTACTTTGTTTCTCCAGCATAGACTCAAGTGAATAAATCTGAGGTTTGATCCTTCAGAAACCACTATACTCTTTCCAACAAGTAAGCAACACTATCATAATTGATATCAATGCTACATTAGCACAGGAACAAGGGTGCCTCAGAGAAGGGTTGTTTCCAAATGGCCTTGTAATCGCTCTTCATCTTGTACATCTATTCACAAGTCATAACCCAGATTGTACTTCCCTCATTTTGCTCTAATGAAGATAATAACATTGTAATATCTACCCAGCAGAAACAAGCATGACAAGGTATGTGCAATAGAAGAGCTTACAAACAGACAGTGACTAGTATTTAATATTTTGCCACTACAATTGGTAGAATATTGTGACCCACTAATTAGTGCCTTGACATTTTGTCATGACTTTTTTTTTGATGGTTTCTGTATGTTGTCAAACGTAGCAGAACGCATATTGTTCTGCTATTCTGTGGCAAGAAAGGATGTCTTTCAGTTTTGGTAAGTTTGGGCCATGACCTTGTGAATAATGGGAGCAATTAGATTTACTACATCGATTCACATTTAGGTTAGCAGTGACAGCCTCTCACTTGAAGTGTTCTGAAAATACAGGTTAGTACAGTCACAATGAGAGAGCTGGTACACTGATGCTTGCTGTGCAACACGTATTTTACAATACTGTCACCTCAATGGTGATGTTGCTCTTTCCTTTGAAATGTCCTTTGGACGCAGCAGTGAAGGTCTGTCAAAATGCTAACAGGGGTTTCTGCACTTCTTGACTTTGTAACAATGCTGAGAGCATTCATATACAAACGTTTGGTGTGTCCGCGCCAATATCCTTCGACTAAAGTTTTATTTTTATGTTAAAGGGCTCCTGCCTCCGTTAAGTAGCGGACAATTTAACTTCATGGGTTCAGCATTTAGACTTTGGGGGCAATTTTCATCTAACCTGCCCATCGGAAAACTAGCAGAATTGAGGTTTTACATCCAGCCCAATTTTACTCTCCATTGAAGTAAACTG
The DNA here is from genome assembly GCF_036365525.1 of Heterodontus francisci. Taxonomy (NCBI): domain Eukaryota; kingdom Metazoa; phylum Chordata; class Chondrichthyes; order Heterodontiformes; family Heterodontidae; genus Heterodontus; species Heterodontus francisci. Next base: position 41,611,722 of record NC_090405.1, on the reverse strand, counting down.
TGAGTAATATTGATGGGCTGCTCCATCTGATGCTCTGGACTTCTGGTCTGATGAGTTGGGTTAAAATTAGACCCTTAGTATTCACACAGCATAACTTTGAGGCTTTCAAATCACCTCCTCAATCTTTCTGAGGGACATTCATGTCCACATGGGCTCTTACAGAAAACAAAGAAATCAACTTACAGTCATTGAAAAAGAACCTTAGGTCCATTCTGAGGGACTGAGACTGGGCGCATGAACATGCCCTTACATCCTGGAGCCAATCCTATTGTCCACCAACCCCAGCTCCCCTCCCCCCAAGCCCATTCATAAAAATTCATTGAAAAAAATATTTATTCCTCAACCATCTCATTATCAATCTCATTGCAGTTTATGGGAGCTTGCCGTGCACAAATTGGTGCTTCCTACGTTGCAAAAGTGACTACCTTTCAAAAGTACCTCATTGGCTGTGAAGCACTTTGGGATATCCTGAGGTTGTGAATGGTGCTATATAAATGTAAGCTCTTTCTTTCTTTCTTTCTTTCTGGGTTGTGAGAAGATGTCAACCGGCTGGTCAGGTGGACATAAAATATCCCACACCAGTTTTTGAAGAACAGCAGAGAGTTCTCCCAGTGCCCCTGGCCAATGCTCCTTCCTTAAGCATCACTCCAAAAACACATGATCTGGTTATTTTGTCTTAATTTTCTGCCTTTATGGGTTCTTACTGAGCACAAATTGTCTGTCATGTTTGTCCACATAACGACACTGGCAATACTTCAAAAGTGATTCCTTGCTTGTCAAGCACTTTAGACATTCTGAGATCATGATAAATGGAATATTTTATTTACTTCTTTAAAAAGTACATCTTTTGTTTCATTCTACATTTTTCTTGAAGTCCTCTGTGCTACATTAAGTGTTGGTGACTTCTTTTCTCCATTCAAGACAAAGTAAAATTGTCCTGGAAACTGAGATCATGGCCTTGGAACCAGGCTATGAAAATATCAGTGTACAGATGCCTAACCCATTTAAAACAGGTCAATACTCCTGTGAAAATGGCTCAGGAAAATTCCAGATGAATGCATTAAGCCAACATTCCCATCATGCCATTTCAAGGCTTGTCCTTTGATGCTAAGCCTGAAAAACTCTAAGAAAATGACAGCCACATTTTTTTTTAAATGACATATAAATAGCTATTCAAGGATAGATAGGAAAAAGTCTAGTGTTCTTCAGATGAACGCTAGAGGATAACGCTATTGTGCATTATAGAGTCATAGCACAGAAGAAGGCCCTTTCAAAAGGGAAATCAATAAATATTTGAAGGGGAAAAAGATTTGCAAATTCAAGAGGAAGGGCAAGGGAGTGGGACTAATTGGATAGTTTTTTTAAAGACCAGCACAGGAACGATAAGCATAATGGCCTCCTACTGTGCGACATGATTCAATAAAATGGAGAAGATCGTTCATCTTGCTTGATTCCAATCTTTTCAGAACAACACAACCTGTGTAGATACAATATGCTTGCGTTATGCCCATCGTTTCGTGAGACGCGGTGCACAAACCTGCCAATGTTGGTCCTTCGAGCGCCTACCCGACTGCAGTCTTGTGGGGGAACTGGATTATTTTAACAACATCTGCTTCAATTTCCTCAGTATGAGGGACAGAAATCAACCATGGCAATCTTTAAGCTGCTCCCTGTTTGGTTGTCTCGGTGCTCAGGGTGTGGTGTTCATTCTGGATCTGGTTCTGAGAGAGTTACGGAAAATGGCGTTTTATATTCAGAAGCTTGACAATGTCTGGGATGAAAGTTCAGTGCCTTTGCCATTGTACCGCTGTTTTGCTGACAGCTGAGAAATAATACATTGATAAGTGGAATGGTTAAAGTTGATGCCTTCCTGCTTTTGAGTGGAATTTGCCTCATCTTCTCGGCTACAGTTATGATTTTTTCAATGGCACAAGTTTTCTTTAGAGTTGACTCCTTGTTGAGTGAATATCTAGTTTAATCTATTTCAGTACGATCCTTGTAGAATTCCTGACAATACCTTGGTATGTATAAATTGTTGCCATATCCTGATTATGTTATCAGTACATGAATAAAAGAAACAGCACTCATGGTTTGCTCCTATACATGATAGAAGGCTGTTTTCTGCTCTGAGATCGTGCCCAAAATGGAGCTCACTGCCACCTCACCTTCAGACCTCTATTTCGCTGCCCTCAGCCCCTCTCGGACCAGTGTTGACTGTTCCTGCCCTGACTCATTTTCCTTGGGCTGTTCCACTTACTGTTGCTTCCCAGAGTCATTTGGATGGTGAGAGTAGCCTTGTGAAGGTCACCTCTCCCTCCAATCCAGGCTCAGCACAAGCTTGCTGAAAGCCTTGGTCTCAGCTGAAGCCTTCAATGATAGCCTTTATCAGTGGCCTGATACTGTTGTGGCATCCCTCCTGTAACACCATCAGAATTCTCCTCTTCAGACTGTGGGCTCCCTCTTGGGAATCCCACTGGGAAGCCCCACAATGTACAGTGAATGACCCCCAACTGAAGGAAATGGTTCAGAGCCAGAGCAGATTCCTTCTTTGCAGGAACTCTGCCCCAAGTAGAGAATCCAGTCCCAAGCGCCTTCACATAAGAGAGAACTGAGTGAGTGACATTAGGAAAGTTGACTCAAAGTACAGGTGAAAAGATTTTGAGGAAGCTTTTAAAGGCAATAACAGGAAATGGCAAGAGCAAGAATTTCAGGGAAGAAGTTCTAGAGAGTGGGACCGAGACAGATAAAAGCACTGCCAGCAAGTGGGGAATGTACAGGGGGACAAAGTTGGAGTACTTGTAGGGTTTAGGTTGAGATGTCGGGCTACAGGAAGTTGTAAAGGTAGTGTGAGGAAAGACAAGAATTTTGAACTCAGTGTATTGAGAGACAGAGAACAAATGGAGATTTGGTGAGGATAGAGATGGTTGTCAAGTGGAATCTCATGAGAGAAAGGCCATGGACAACTTGAGCTTGTGGATGAAGGAACCAGGCCTTGATGTAAAAAATAATTGCGAATAAGGATTTCAGGGTGAGGTAGGGTGAAGATGGACAATATTGGAGAGTTTGGAAGTATGCAGATTTATTGATGGATAGGATATGGGATTTGAAGCTCAGCTCTGGGTCAAACTGGATACAAAGGTTGCCTCCATCTGGTTGAACCTGAGAGATGGAGTCAGTGGGTAGAGTTATTGGGAGGAGTTGAATAGATGCCCTTGGTATTCCCAATGTTGACTGAAGAAAAACTTGGATTTATAATCTGTCATTCCTCTTAGCAGCATCTCAAGTTGAATTTTTTTAATTCATTCTTGGAATGCGAGAGTTGCTGGCAAGGCATTTATTGCCCACCCATAACTGCCCTTGAGAAGGTGGTGGGCTGCCTTCTTGAACCGCTGCAGTCCATGCGCTGTAGGTGCACCCACAGTGCTTTTTTCTGTAGTGTTTTACTACAACTGAGTAGCTTGCTATGCCATTTCAGAGGTCAGTTAAGAGTCAACCACATTTGAAATGTAAATTATATCGAAGCATTGAACATACAACTTACATTTATATAGCGCCTTTCAACCTCCCAAAATGTTTTAAAGAGGAGGAGAAAGATGCACAGTAGAGCCATGGAGTCATTAAGGCACAGAAGGAGGCCATTTGGCCCATTGAGTCCATGCCAATTATCTGTAAAGCAATCCAGTCAGTCCCATTCCCCCACTGTATCCCTGTAGTCCCGCAAGTTTGTTTCCCTCAGGTACCCACTCAATAAATAGAAGGAATCAAGAAATGAATGCCAAACCATGGTGGAAAAGTTAAGAAAACTGACTTACACAGGTTTCCATAATGTAGTGGTTATCACGTTCGCCTCACACGCGAAAAGTCCTCGGTTTGACTCTAAGCAGAAACGCTATTTAGGGGGGAGGTGGTGATGTGGTGGTAATGTTACTGAACTAGTAATCCAGAGGCCCGGGCTAATGCCCTGGGGACAAGGGTTCAACTCCCACCATGGCAGCTGGTGGAACTTAAATTCAATTAATTAATAAAAATCTGGAATTAAAAGCTAGTCCCATGAAACTATCACCTATTGTTGTAAAAAACCACTTGTTTCACTCATGTCCTTTTGGGAAGGAAATCTGCCGTCCTTACCTGGTCTGGCCTACATGTGACTCCAGACCCACAGCAATGTGGTTGAGTCTTAACTACTCTCTGAAATGACCTAGCAAGTCACTCTGTTGTTGAGGGAAATTAGGGATGGGCAACAAATGCTGGCCTTGCCAGTGAAGCCCATTACCCATGAAAGAATTTTTTTTTAAAACTTGGTTGAAAAAATGGGTTTTGAGGTAGCTTTTTAAAGGTAGAAGGAGAAACAGTGAGATGGAAGCATTAAGGAAGGATTTCCAGAGAGCAGGGCCGAGGCAGTTTATGTTATCCACAGCAAAGATCCCACAAGCTGCAATGAGATGAATGGCCAATCAGTCTGATCTCGATGGTGTTGGTCAAGGGAGAACTTCTCTTCTTTGAACAATATCATAGAAGCCGTAATGTCCGCCTGAATGGGCAGGGAAGGCCTCAGATTGACAGTACATTCAAAGGGCAACAGCAGCTCTGACAATGCTGCACTTCTCCAGTAAGCGACTGGAATGTCAGCCTTGATTAATGAGTTAAGTGCAATTTTGCTAGATCAAATCTATTTTCTAATACAGCTGATAAATTGCAAAAAAACAGCTTTTCATATATGGGCCAACATTTCAGTCCAGGAGCCACGTGAGATTTACTGTTAATAACCTCCCTATAATAATTCCGCTCAATAAGATCAGAACCTACTTTACAAGAGATCTTTTGCAGCTGGTCCTGAGATTTTGGAAATACTAGCATTTATTGCTCATCCCTAGTTGAAAGTTATGTGTATTAGTGCCTCTTGCATGGAATCTGTCTGCCAAGAATACTTATGAATTTGAGCATTGGAGGTCGATATATTCCACCTAACTTTCCGAAGTTTTATGCTGGAGCACTTGCATAAAATTGATTAGACTTTCAAAATGTTCTATTGCCTTTCAGTGAAATAAGGCAGTAAATTGGTCATATGTAGACATTTTTGAGCTTAATTTCCACTATGTGCTCTTGTAATGCACCAGCAAATAAAGTTACGAAAATTCCTGCATATGCTTTCCTGACACGTTATATAACATTATACTACACTATGTCCTTCAGCGTGGGGAGCTTCTCAAGATGACAGAGGGTGAGAAACCACGCAAGATCCAGAAGTGGTGGAGGAATGTACTTGGGCACAGGAGCATGAGGAACAACAAGGGCTCTGGAGCAGATGGAATCCCTGCCAAAATCCTGAAGCATGGCAGAGATACACTCCTGGCACGACTGCACAACCTCATTTTGCTCATCTGGGATGAGGAGCGCTAGCCGGGGGACGTCAGGGGCTGTGATCATGACTGTATTCAAGAGTGGAGACAAGACCGACTGTAACTAATACAGCGGAATCTCCCTGCTGTCTGCCACAGGGAATATCATTGCAAGGATCCTCCTCAAAAGGGAATTAGACAGTTAGATGAAAAGGAAAAATATGCAGGGTTATGGGGAGAAGGCAGGGGAATGGAACTGAGGGAATTGCTCTTTCAGAGAGCCAGTGCGGACACGATGGGCCGAATGGCCTCCTTCTGCACTGTAATGATTCTGTGATTTTGTGATTTAGTGATTCAACCACTTCCTCCCAGTGGCTGAAGAGCTCCATCTTGAAGTCGCAGTGTAGATTTCACCCAATGAGAGACCTCACAGACATGATCACAAAATCACTCCAACCTCAGTCGTCGAGCTTCAGTATGCGGATGACGCTTGTGAGTGTGCTCACTCTGAAACTGAGCTCCAGATCATTGTCTATTCCTTCTCCAAAGCATATGAGAAAATGGGTCTTTCATAAAACACTTGGAAAACAAAGGGCCTCTTCCAACCAGCTCTCACAACACAACACCTCCCCCTGTCATTCAAGATCAATGGTGAGATCCTGGAAAAATGTGGACCATCTTCCATATCTTGGGAGCCTCCTCTTGACAAAGGCAGACATATGATGAAGTTTATAATTGCCTCCGATGTGCCAGCTCAGCCTTCGGCCAACTGAGGAAGAGAATACTTGAGGATCAGGATCTCAAAAGCGAGACTAAGATCATGGTTTACCAGATAGCAGTGATCCCTGCACTCCTATATGCTTTGGAGACTTGGACAACCTACAGCAGACACCTCAAAGCAGTGGAGAAGTACCACCAGAGGTGCCTCCGCAAGACCCTCCAAATTTGGTGGCAAGAAAAGCGGGCCAACAGCATCCTCTTCTCCCAAGCCAAGCTGCCCAGCATTGGGGCTCTAATCACCCAAAACCAGCTCCGCTGGGAAGGACATGTCGTCCTCATGCCTGACAGCAGACACCCAAAGCAGCTGTTCCACTCAGAACTTGGTCACGGCAGGAGACTCCCAGGAGGAGAGTGAAAATGCTTTAGAGATGTCCTCAAATTATCCCTGAAGAGCTCAAACATCGCCCTAGACTCATGGGAGCCCTTGCTCGTGACCGTCCTAGATGGAGAAAGCTCATTCAGGAAGGCATCTTACACCTCGAGGGACTTCATTGGGAACATGTGGAAGCAAAGTTGAGGTATCAGAGGAAGCGCACAAACCTCCAAACTACCTGACCCTTCAAGAACCACCTTCCCCTCATGTGGTAGGGTCTGCAGAACATGCATTGGACTTATCAGCCATCTCAGAATCCATCATACTGGAGTGGAAGCAAGTCATCCTCGATCCCAAGGGACTGCCGAAGAAGAAGACACAATGTATCTCAGTCCATATCTGCTTGCTCCTTTTCTTTGCCTGATTTTTATCCCCATGTGTCTTCTGTCTCTCCTCAAAACCTTTCAGTTTCAAGTGCATCAATGGGATGGATTTCATACAGTATAAAAGCAGCAAAAGGAGTTAGTGAGAACATTACATTGCATTACATAGAATGTTCTCAACAGAAAGAGGCCATTCAACCCAATCAGTCCTTACCAACATTTATGCTCCTCCCATTCATCCTCATTTAACTCTACTGGCATAATGCTCTATTCATTTCTCCCTCATTTGTTTATCCAGCTTCCCCTTAAATGCATCTATACTATTCACCTCAGTTACTCCATGTGGTAGCAAGTTCCGCAATCTCGGAATTCCCTATTGGATTTCTAGGTGACTATCTTATGTTGATGGCCTCTAGTTTTAATCATCCTCTCATGTGAAAACATTCTCTCTGTGTCTACTCTATCAAAACCTTGCATTCTTTTAAAGATCTCTATTTGGTCACCCCTCAACCTGCTGTTACCAAGAGAAAAGAGACCCAGCCGGTTCATCCTTTCCTGATAGGTATAATCTTGTAGATCTAGTATAATCCTTGTAAATCTCCATGAACATAAAAAAGCATAGGCTAAATAATGCCATTTGACCATCAAGCCTATCTATTTTGTTTTACTGTGGCTAACAATTGACCCAATTGCTATATATAGAAACACTGTAGGTGTCTTTATTAAGATTTTGAGTGGTGTCATTCACTTTTGCATTCAGTAGTCTGTAAATATCCGCCTACTCATTTTAAAATTGGAAATTCACACCCTGGTCGGAAAAGAAGCAGAAAATCCCGGCCTTCCTCTGTGTGGAATTCTGAGCAAAATTGTAAACATGTTCCTTTTGAACATTCCCCTAATTCAGTTGAGTAGAAGAAATCTTCACCAACACCTTTATGGCTTTGCTACAGACTGCAAGTAGAACTGTCTGGCTCTTCACTTTTGCAAAGAGCCTCTTTTTGGTTTACAAATATATCCCAAAATTTGTTGAGGATCTGAATCGAAATCCAAGGTGATGGATCGGTTAGATTTTTTGCAAAGTTTGTGAAGCAAATGTGTCAAGAAATTGTGACTATCTTTTTGTGATCACATGGAAGATTGTTCTGTCAATACCTTGAGCACCGGTTGATGAATTATTAGCTTTCTTGCCATGGAAATGGACCTTCAGGATTTTTAAAATTCCGTTGGGGATAAAGGCATTGCTAGCAAGGCCAGCATTAATTTATCACCCCTGCTTACCCTTGAGAAGGTGGTAGAGGGAATTCTTCTTGAACCACTGCAGTCCATGCAGTGAAGGTGCTCCCACAGTTATGTAGGGAGTTCCAGGGTTTTGGTCCAGCGACCATGAAGAAAAAATATGTCTAAGTCAGGATGGTGCTTGAAGTGGAGGGGAATTTTCAAGTGATGGGGTTCCAATGTACCTGCTGGAGGTTATGGGTTTAAGTGCAGTTGAAGAGGTTTTGGCAAGTTGCTGCAGAAAATCCTGTAGATAATACGCATCTTCTTGTGAACTGCTGCATTCAATGTGGTGAAATTCACAAAGCTGCTAGGTAGGGAGTGCCAAGATTTTGACCAGTGACAGTACTGAAGGGATAAAAGTGGCTACAAGGCTGGTATGACCCAGTTAAGAAAGATTTATTTGAATGCATAGAATGTTTTTTTGTGCAATGAGTTTTGAAACTTGACCGGGAAGACCAGTAAGAAAATGAAGCTGCAACGATGAAAGGGCAAGTCGAAGAGATTTGAATGATAAGGCAAGAAGCTGAGCTGTAACTTTAAACAGCTGGTGATACTGTACCAGGAGCCCACAAGTTGTGCGAGGATACACTTCCCACTCATTTCAGTGGGAACTGGAGCTGATTCATGCCTTGGGTTTATTGTGCCTGCTGATGCTGCTTTACAGGCACTCGAGCAGCAAACCAAGTAAAAGGATCAAAGACCAGCCAAAGCATCATTTAAAATCCGTCTTCTCTTTTTCAAGTGAATAGGTAATGAGACTGCTGTAAATTGCAGTGCACCCTGCTACTTTCTCTCACTGTGTGACAGTTCGAAAAAGCTGTCGGAAAGAACCGAAAGCTCCACTAGGTCCATTAGGCAGAGGGTTTTTTAATAGAATCATGGAATTATAGAATAGTTACAGCACAAAAGGAGGCCATTCGGCCCACGTGTCTGTGCCAGCTCTCTGCAAGAGCAATTCATTTAGCCCCGCTCCCCTGACTTTTGTTGATTAGCCACAATACAAACCACCCACAAACGCAAGCCTTTTCTTTTTTGTGGGTAGTTGGGGCAAGAGTTGATTGGACCTTTGAAGTAATTCTTCACCTCAGTAAAATGTGTTGACCATCTTTTGACCTCCACAACTGTTGGCTCATGCAGATTGATGCATTATAGATGCCCTGAGATTAGTAAACCAGGTCATCGGCAATTCAATTACTGTGTGAATTCAACTTCTGCAAATTCTCGCTAACTGGCCTATATTTTTCTTGTCAGCTTGGCTCTCTTTCATTTCTGAATTGCAACATCGTTGGATCCAGTCCCACTGCAGGACTGGGACATATAATGTAGGCTCCCATTTCAGTGCAGTGCTGACAGAATGTTGCACTATCGGACGTGTCGTCTTCTGTCTGCCGTCTGAGGTGGATGTAAAAGATCCCACTGTGCTTTTCGAAGACGAGTACAGGAGTTCTCCCCTCCATGTAGTGGTCAACATTCCTCCCCCACACAACACAGTCAAACATTGATTAACTGGTCATTTATCTCAATGATGTTTGTGGGATCTTGCTGTGCACAAATTGGTTATCAACAGTGATTACACTTCAAAAGCAATTTGCTGGCTGTGAAGTTGGAACATTTTGAAAAGCTGAAAAGGGCTATATAAATAAAGCTTTTTTTTTTACTTCCTCTTATGGAGCCATTGCGGGTAGGTAGAGTTAAGATACAGATCTAATGTTCCCATGAGTTTGAGAAGTCTGACCCAGTGCCACAAAACTACCCCTCATTCGGTATGAATTGACAATGTAAATGGGACAGGCATAAGGATGGCTGGTGTGAGAAGTAAAATAAATGCGACACTGGTGTATTAGAGAGGGTTCTTTTGAAGTTGGAGATGAGGCCCATTATTGATTCAAGTGGAGGAAACATTTCTTTGCCTCTAGCTGTGCTTTACCTGCCCTGTGAGAGCTTTATGCTGACAATGAATGCCAAAATTTGGAAGTAGCTCATTATCAATAAACACAAAAATAAATCATAGAATATAAAGAAAATAATCCAAAAGGTAATATCATTCATGACCTCAGGGCACTGAGGCAAAGGAAATCAGAGGGGAGTTGAGGAGAATGTATTTTACATAATTGACTACACCATCCTGATCTAACACCACTCCTCTATTGCTCAACTCAACAGGACTGCCCTCACCTGGTTCCACTAACCGAACCAACAGTAGCCAGAGCATTACATCATTGGCTTCTCTCCCCATCTCCTCACCTTCTCACTGAAGTCTCGCAAATGTCTACTTATGGCCCGTCTTCTTAATCCTCTACATGCTGCCCCTTGGAGATATCATCCTCATATATTTCTACAACATCTGGCTCTAGTTCTTCACAACCTCTCTCAATCCCTCCACTGCATTAGTGCTGTCATACTGCTTGTCCAACACCCAATTTTGAATGATCTGAAATTTCCACCTGTTAAATATTGGGAAGGCTGAAACCATCGTCTTTGTTCCCCCTCACCCCCCCGCCCCGCCCCGCCCCACCTCTCCAGATTCCATCAACCTCTCCCCAGCCATTGCGTCGGACTGTTCGCAACCATGACATCCTATTCAACCCAGAGCAGAGCTTCTGCCCCATATCTTCTCCGTCGCAAAGACCAACTACTTCCTCTTCTGTAACATCTCCCCCCTCTGCTCTTGCCACAGCCTACCTGCTGCTGAAACTCTCATCCCTGGCTTTGCCGCCTTCCAATTTGCTTATTCCCATGCACTGCTGTGCTGGCCTCCAATTTCACATGGTCTGTAAACTTGAGCTCATCTGAAGCTTTGCTCCCTGTATCCTATCCTGCATCAGGTGCCCCTCCAACACCCCACCATTACTCCTTTCCTCACTTACTTGTATTGGCTCCCAGTCGTCCAGGAACTTCAAGGTCTCATTCTTGTTTAAATCCACTTTATGACTTTGCGCCGCCTTATTTCTGAACCTCATACAGCGCTACGGCCTGCCAGAGCTCTCTCCTGATTTTAGCCTCGTGCATTCAGCCTCTCTTTGTACCACAATTGGCAGCCTGCCTTCAACTATCTAGGTCCCACTTTCTGGAACCCTCTCTCTAAATCCCTCTGCTTCATTGTCTCCTGTTCCTCATTCACCAAGCTCCTACTCTGTTTTGGCATCCATTTTAGTCTCATTATGCGTCTATGTAGCACATTTTCCTCCTGTTACTGCACTACATAGATGCAAGTGGTTAATTCAAAGGCTTTTTGGACTTGTGTTTTGGACAATTGTACTATTTGTGCAGTTAATAAACACATCAGTATTAATCATTTTCTGCCTCCTTATGGACCCCTCATATTTATATAAAACAGTTAGAACTGACTTAAGAACACAACTAGTGACTGATGTCAAATGAATAGATCACTCTAATTGGGATTAGTGCAGACACAGAGGAACAGTTAAAGAATATGCTGAGCAATCTTAAGAACTGTTGCAGTGCTGAAGAATTAACCGACTTGGGAATCATAAGGTAATTGTTCCTTACTCGCACACTCTGATTGTGGTAACAAAGTTTCATCCTTTTCTCACTGTCTCGAACTCACCAAGTTTCACTGACATTCTACAAGAGTCTGCTTCTGCCTATGCACTGACGTTATTGACTGCAAAGTACAAAGTATGTGGTCAACTGGTTGACGGGAACAATAGTTTCAAAGCAAGGTGGGGTTAGGCCAATTGGAATGGAGACAATACATCGAAGTAATTGTGTTCAACTTTGATTTAAGTCAAAATACACACTCACCGGTCTGTGTCCTTTGTGTTTCATTTCTCGAGTGTTGAAAGTTCTCAGATCATTGATATCTTTTGTAATTTTCTTTTGAAAGCTTTAATTATTGATTGTCTTATTCTTCCCAACATCTGCTTATGCTGTGCATCTCTCCACACAGGGCAGTTTTCAGATGAGCATCTGTCTTCATATTGTTATGTGTTTCTGATGCTAAACATGGGTCATCCTCTTGTTGCCCAATCACTGTCAGTGACTTCACATCAACAGCACTTCATTGATCTGTATTCCCTGTCTGGCTAACACAACCTCTGACTACACTGTGTGATACCAGTCAACAGCCGCTATATCCTTACTTGGTGCTAGAGAGTTCCTCTCTATTATTTATTCCTATCCTTGCTGTGATGATACTTTGAAATCGTACTCTTTGTTAAGATCATTACGTCCAGGTCTGACTGAAGTTAAGGTACTCCCTATGCGATTTCCTCTTATGCTATATGAGTTTCCATGCTCACCCTTTAACAAATAAAATTCCTACTTCAACTCTCATCCTTTAATCATTTTCCCAAAAAACAATCCCCAGAGAAGCACAAAGCAAGGACAAAGAGTCTATCAGCACTTTCTATGGCAAGTAAACAATTGCTTGTGGATGTTTATCAGTTGTGGCTCAGTTGGTAGCACTTTCACCTTTGATTCAGAAGGTTGTGGATTTAAGTCCCACTTAAAAGACTTGAGCACAAAATTTCGGCTGACATTCAAATGTGGTTCTGAGGAGGTGTTGCCTTTCAAATGTGACCTTACACCCAAGGTCTTTCCACCCAGATGAATATGATCTGTTGGAACTATGAAGAAGAACAGGGGGCTTTCCCTGATGTTTTGCCGATTTATCACTGAAAAAACAGATGATCTGGTCATTTATCTCATTACTGTTTGTCGGACCTTGCAGTGTGCAAAGTTAGCTGCTGTTGTTTAACAGTGACTTCACATCAACAGCACTTCATTGACTGTAAAGCATTTTGCTCATGAGGTTGTGAAACATGCTATAAATACAAGTCTTTCTTTCTCTGAAGTCGTAAAACATGTTGCTCCCCATCCTTGGCATTTTTTTTTAATGTTGGAGAAAGTGTTTGAAATTATTGAAACATCTCATAAATATTTACAATAATTAACAGATGTTATGAGGTTCATTTAAACCAGTACAGATTCTTCAGAATGAAGCTTAATGCTTAAGGATTTGGGCACCTAATAGAGGCTTGTACTGCAGTTTGTTTGCCATAAGCAGATTGAATTTCATCAGTGCTCACTCTACGTGAGGAAATAGCTTGATTTTTGTTCTCCTTGGAGTCATGAAGCTGCAACCTCTTGCAGCTAACCCAGTCATGAGATTTAATGGAGAATTCCTCATTCAAATAATTGGGATTGTATATCAGTCACTTTGTTCAAGAACAGTTGTACTTAGAAATGAGTAAGAGGTTCTGTAGCATTCAAGGGTGCAGTTATTGTCAGCAGGCCTCCTACTGAAAGCCATCTTCCTGGAGATAAGAATGCAAGTGTGAAAATAGCTCTATGAATATTGCTTTCAAAACTTAGTTGATGTGTTTACCCCAAGCGAGCAAGTTTCATTATAAAGAGGCAATGCACTGATTCTTAACACACAATCATTTCAGGACAGTTTTTGAAATGTTTTAACTGCATGGTCTTCACAGAAAAGATTGAATTGTTTAAACTCCTGAAGAAGTACAAAAATAGAATGTGTGAAAATGAGGGACTTCAGTTCTGAGGGGAGGTTGGAAATGTTAGGACTGTTCTCCTGGGGACAGAGAAGGTTAAAATGTGACCTGATAGTGGTTTTGTCAGAGTAGTTAGAGAAAAACTTTTCCCTCTGGAGAGTGGGTCAATAACTAGAGATTTAAAATTATTGGCAGAAGATCTAGAAGGGAGATGAGGAGAAGATTTTTTACACTCAGAGACTTGTCGCAAGCTGAAATGCACTACTCAAAAAGGTGATGGAATGTGATTGCATAAGTAATTTTGAAAGGGAAACTTACAGGGTTACAGGGCAAGAAGTGATGTGGGAGTAAACGTAGCTGCTCTTATAAAACGTTGGCAGAGGTATGACAGGCTAAATGGCCTCCTTCTGTGCTGTAAGTTTCTATAATTCTGTGAAAAGATCGGATTGTTAAAACTCCTCAACAAAAAAAAGAACTTGCCAATATGTAAACAAACACAGCAGCCATTTTGCACACAGCAAGGTACTGCAAACATCAGCAAGGAGAAGGACTAGGTGGTCCGAAGTTGACAATGCCAAGTGAAGATTATTGACCAGGAGAACTCCCTGCTGCTATAGATTTCTTAATGCCAACCCAAGCAGATCTCATCTTAACATCTCATCCAAAGTAAAGCATCTGCCAAAATGTAGCACTTCTATAGTACAGTATCTAAGTCAGCTTAGATTGTGGGCTGAAGTCACTGGAATATGACCTGAAACAAAACTTGCCTTTCATGTTATTTATCAATGATTTAGACTTAAATGCATGATTAAAAAGTTTGTAGATGTTACAAAAATTGGCTGCATGGTTGATGGTGTGGAAGAAAGCTGTAGACTGCAGGAAGATATCATTGGACTGGTCAGGTGGTAAATTGAGTGCAGTCCAGAGAGGTGTGAGATAATGCATTTGGGTAAGACAAACAAGGCAAGGGAATACAATATGCAGCAAGACCTGGACAACATTCAGACTTGGGCTAATAAGTGGCAAGTTACATTCACACCACACAAGTTTCAGGCAATGACCATCAAGAGACAAGAGAGATTCCAACTATTTTCACTTGGCTTTTGTTACGACCTTCACCTGGTCTTATGGTAATAGGGTTTAATTTTAAACACACCATGTTTTGAGCTCCCCCTTGGTGAATCCTTGTTTACCGCTTTCCAATTATTAGGCAAAGAAATGAGCACAAACAGGCTTTCTTAGGTTTAAAGAAGAAAAGTGAAATTTTTTTAACTTAAACTCTAATTTGGTTACCGCCTACGGATACACGACGCGCCCATGCTAGCATGCATGCGCGATACACACATGCAGATAGGGACAGAAAAGAGCAGAAGAAAAAAATAAAGTAGAAAAGTTTGAGGCAATCTCTGAGGAGGGTTTTTTGTTACTGTGCTTCGAGCTCACGGTAGAGTCCTTGATTGAAGATATGGTCTTGCTTTTCATTGGGGCCCAGTATTCTTCTTAAACCGTGTTCACTGTAGGAGACTTTTCTCTCTTGGGGTTCATGTGTCTTCAATGGATTCCAAAACTGGTGAGAAAGAGATGGGAGCAGACAGGAGAGGATCTTTTCAATCCAGGAGTCAAGAACATTCTGCCAGTTCAAACACTGTCTCTACAACTTAAAACTCCCCAAGCTGGCCAGCAGGGTCACCTGGTTTGACCAGGTCAGTTCTGCACATTGTATGGGAGCAGGAGGATAGCTCCTTTGTTCCAACACTGTCTGCTAATATGCAAAAATGTCTTTTCAGCCAGGGGACCTGGCAACGCACTTGTAACAGGCCTTCTCTTCTTCTCAGCAACAATTTGAAATTTAATGTCCATGTGGGGAAATTAATGTGCCTCATTCGTGGCAGGTGGGGGTCTGCATGACACATTCAATGGCATTCCGCCACTGAGTCCCCCACTATCAACATTATGGGGGTTACGATTGACCAGAAACTGAACTGGACCAGCTGTATAAGTACTGTGGTTATAAGAGCAGGTCAGAGGCTGGGAATTCTGCGGCGAGTAACTCCCCAATGACTGTCTCCCCAATGCCTGTCCCACATCTGCAAGGCCCAAATCAGGAGTGTGATGGAATATTCTCCACTTGCCTGGATGGCTGCAGCTCAAACAGCACTCAAGCAGCTCGACACCATCCAGGACAAAGCAGCCAGCTTGATTGGCAGCACCTTCAACAATTACGCCCTCCACCATGTATGTACCATCTACAAGACGCACTGCAGCAACTCACCAAGGCTCCTTCAACAGCATCTTCCAAACTCGCCACCTCTACCACCTAGAAGGACAAGGGCAGTAGATGGATGGGAACACCACTACCTACAAGTTCCCCTCCAAGCCACACACCATCCTGACTTGGAATATATCACTGTTCCTTCACTGTCCCTGGGTCAGAATCCTGGAACTCCCTTCCTAACAGCACTGTGAGTGTACCTACACCACATGGACTGCAGCGGTTCAAGAAGGCGGCTCGCACAACCTTCTCAAGGATAATTAGAGATGGGCAATAAATGCTGGCCTTGGCAACAACACTCACATCCAGTGAAATAATTTTTAAAATGCTATGATACTGAGAAGTGTAGAGGAATAGAGGAAGCTCAGAGTGCATGGCCACCAATCCCTGAAAATAGCAGGACAGGTAGATAAGGTGGTTAAGAAAGTATGTAGGATGTTTCCCTTTATTGGTCAAGGCATGAAATATAAAAGCAGGGAAATTATACTGGAACTGTACAAAACACAAGTTAGGGCGCAGCTAGTGTACTGCATACAGTTTTGGTCACCACATTACAGGAAGGATGTGATCGCACTAGAGAGGGCACAGAGGAGATTTATGAGGATGGTGTCAGGAATGGAGAATTTTAGCTGTGAGGGAAGATTGGATAGGCTGAGATTATTTTCTTTGGAAAAGAGGAAGCTGAAGGGAGATTTAATTGAGGGGTATAAAATTATGAAGGGCCTAGATAGAGTGGATAGGAAGGACCTATTTCCCTTAGCAGAGAGTTCAGTAACCAGAGAGTTTGGATTTAAAGTAATTGGAAGGCGGATTAGAGGGGAATTGGGGAGAATCTTTTTTACCGAGAGGAACAAAGAACAAAAGAACAAAGAAAATTACAGCACAGGAACAGGCCCTTCGGCCCTCCAAGCCTACGCCGATCCAAATCCTCTATCTAAACCTGTCGCCTATTTTCCAAGGGTCTGTATCTCTTTACTTCCTGCCCATTCATGTATCTGTCTAGATACATCTTAAAAGACGCTATCGTGCCCGCGTCTACCACCTCCGCTGGTAATGCGTTCCATGCACCCACCACCCTCTGCGTAAAGAACTTTCCACGCATATCCCCCCTAAACTTTTCCCCTTTCACTTTGAACTCGTGTCCCCTTGTAATTGAATCCCCCACTCTGGGAAAAAGCTTCTTGCTATCCACCCTGTCTATACCTCTCATGATTTTGTACACCTCAATCAGGTCCCCCCTCAACCTCCGTCTTTCTAATGAAAATAATCCTAATCTACTCAACCTCTCTTCATAGCTAGCGCCCTCCATACCAGGCAACATCCTGGTGAACCTCCTCTGCACCCTCTCCAAAGCATCCACATCCTTTTGGTAATGTGGCGACCAGAACTGCACGCAGTATTCCAAATGTGGCCGAACCAAAGTCCTATACAACTGTAACATGACCTGCCAACCCTTGTACTCAATACCCCATCCGATGAAGGAAAGCATGCCGTATGCCTTCTTGACCACTCTATTGACCTGTGTTGCCACCTTCAGGGAACAATGGACCTGAACACCCAAATCTCTCTGTACATCAATTTTCCCCAGGACTTTTCCATTTACTGTATAGTTCACTCTTGAATTGGATCTTCCAAAATGCATCACCTCGCATTTGCCCTGATTGAACTCCATCTGCCATTTCTCTGCCCAACTCTCCAGTCTATCTATATTCTGCTGTATTCTCTGACAGTCCCCTTCACTATCTGCTACTCCACCAATCTTAGTGTCGTCTGCAAACTTGCTAATCAGACCACCTATACTTTCCTCCAAATCATTTATGTATATCACAAACAACAGTGGTCCCAGCACGGATCCCTGTGGAACACCACTGGTCACACGTCTCCATTTTGAGAAACTCCCTTCCACTGCTACTCTCTGTCTCCTGTTGCCCAGCCAGTTCTTTATCCATCTAGCTAGTACACCTTGGACCCCATGCGCCTTCACTTTCTCCATCAACCTACCATGGGGAACCTTATCAAACGCCTTACTGAAGTCCATGTATATGACATCTACAGCCCTTCCCTCATCAATCAACTTTGTCACTTCCTCAAAGAATTCTATTAAGTTGGTAAGACATGACCTTCCCTGCACAAAACCATGTTGCCTATCACTGATAAGCCCATTTTCTTCCAGATGGGAATAGATCCTATCCCTCAGTATCTTCTCCAGCAGCTTCCCTACCACTGACGTCAGGCTCACCGGTCTATAATTACCTGGATTTTCCCTGCTACCCTTCTTAAGCAAGGGGACAACATTAGCAATTCTCCAGTCCTCCGGGACCTCACCCGTGTTTAAGGATGTTGCAAAGATATCTGTTAAGGCTCCAACTATTTCCTCTCTCGCTTCCCTCAGTAACCTGGGATAGATCCCATCCGGACCTGGGGACTTGTCCACCTTAATGCCTTTTAGAATACCCAACACTTCCTCCCTCCTTATGCCGACTTGACCTAGAGTAATTAAACATCTGTCCCTAACCTCAACATCCGTCATGTCCCTCTCCTCGGTGAATACCGATGCAAAGTACTCGTTTAGAATCTCACCCATTTTCTCTGACTCCACGCATAACTTTGGATGGTGTGGAATCCGGAACTAACTGCCTGAAATTGTATTTAAAAAATACTTGGATATGTTTTTGACTAGCTGTAACCTACAGACTATGGAGCAAGAGCTGGAAATGGGATTAGGCTATAATGCTCTTTTTCGGCCAGCACAGACCCCTGGTCCAAATGATCTCCTTCTGTGCTATAAATCTTTTATGCTTCCAAATCAGAGGAAGAATGTTGCCAATTTAGCCAAACTAACACTAGCAGGAAGAGCATCACCAGGAAGAAACACATCATTGTTGATTCTGATTAGCAGAGAGCAGTTGCCATTGTGAATAATTTATACCTTGTTTCTACTTCCTACTCATTGTAAAGACATTCATCAAGTATGCATTGAGTCCTTACATTTTACACATTTTCAAAACTGGATGTGTATCTCCACTGTACGTTCCATTTACTCAATTCAATGGAAGAAAGACTTATGCAGCATCTTTCACAATCTCAGGACATTCCAATGTGCTTTAGAGTCAACGAAGAGCTTTTGAAGTGTAGTCACCGATGTAACATAGTCAAAATTACATTTGGTCGTCTTGACTCCTGCCAGTGACGTCCATTGCCTGTTGCGTGCGTGTGTGCATTAGTGAGAACATGTCTGTTGGGTGGCCTGCAAAGCAACGCTGACAAAGAAACTTGAATGGCGATACGACTTTAAAAGCCACTTCTTATACATACAGAAAACCTACTGAATCCATCTGAATACTAACTTCTAAACAATAAGCTTCATACGGTTTTCAAATGTTACAGGGTCAGTGAGTGTTACGCTCAGCACAATATTCTGGTATTTGTCACTAATATAATGCCACAAAAACAAACATATATCAGACTGTCCTAAGCCATTAACATAATT
The DNA here is from genome assembly GCF_036365525.1 of Heterodontus francisci. Lineage (NCBI taxonomy): Eukaryota > Metazoa > Chordata > Chondrichthyes > Heterodontiformes > Heterodontidae > Heterodontus > Heterodontus francisci. The sequence continues at coordinate 41,592,390 of NC_090405.1, read as the reverse complement.
ATCCACCTTCCCCAACAAGTTCCCATATGGTCATCGGTTTTGTGAAACAAATGAGGCAAGTACGTAGACCTTAAAATCTTAAACGGTTTTATTCTGTATTGGTAGGGCCAAAATGTTTGAATCCTGGAGTTGTTGTTAAACAGAGACCCCGGTGTCTGTATCCATGGTTCAAGTGGATGATTAAAATCCCATGGCGTTACTCAAGGAAGAGACAGAAGTTTTGTTAGTCTCCTGTTGAACGTACATCCCTCAACTAACTGGCGCAAACAGATTAACTGGCCTTTTTGGCTCTCATTCCTCTTTGTGTAATGTTGCCATAGCAATTTGGCTTTTGGCTACATGACAGCAGTCACTACACTTCAAAGTATATCACTGTGTGCCACTCCCAGGAGACATATTGATGTGATAAGGTGCAACATATATTTAACAATTATTAAAACTGTATAAAATAAATAACAGATATAAGGGAATTGTATAGTATCCCATTTCTCTGAGCTACTCCCAATATGTCCCTGTTTCTGGGATTTGTTTCCCATTCTGTCCCTCCTGTCTTGTTCTACCCCCATGTTTTCCATCCTCTTTCAGCTTCACATAGAATTTACAGCACGGAAACAGGCCATTCAGCCCAACTAGTCTGTGCCGTTGTTTATGCACCACATGACTCCTCTCCCACCCTCCCACATCTAACCTCATAAGTGTATCTTTCTATTCCTTTCTCCCTCATGTACTTAGCTAGTTTCTCCTCAAATGCATCCATACTGTTGTCCTCAACCACTCCATGTGGTGGCAAGTTCCACATTCCAACCACTCTCTGGTTAAAGAAGTTTCTCCTGAATTCCTTATTGGATTTATTAGAGACTATGGCTGGAATTTTATGCCCCCCAGAGCGGGAATGTGGCAGGGGAGTGGGGGGGGGGGAGTGGCAAATGGAGTGGGAAGCTTGGGGGGTCCTTCCCACCCCAGGCCAATCGAGGCCCTTAAGTGGCCTGGGGTGGGGGGCTTCATAATCAGGCACCCTGTGCCCGACGGAGGGCCACCTCCGCTGCCCCAACCACCCCCAACACTCAACAAGCCCCCCATCTCCCCAGTCGACCACCCTTGCCTTGGCGGGGCCCGACCGATCACCCCCGGTGAGGCACCAAAAACTTACCTTCGTTCCGGACGCCCCGACATCTTCTTTCTGATGGCTGTGTTGCAGTTCCAGCAATGGCCACTGCTCCTGGTGGCGCTGCTGGGACTAAGAGCTGCCGGCCCGCTGATTGGCCGGCAGCTCTGTTAAGCAGGACTTCCTGCCTCAAAGAGGTGGAAGTCCTGCCTCAGACCAGTTAAAGGCCTGTGGACTGTAAAATATGGTCCGTATCCCCAGGCCAGGTGGAGGAGGGTTCGCCGCCGACTTTTCAGTCGGTGGACAGCTCCCGTCCACCAAGGGAAAAATTCCACCCAATATTATAGTTATGACCCCTAGTTTTGGCCCTCCCCACAAGTGGAAACATCTTCTCTACTTCTACTCTATCAAACCCCTTCATAATTTCAAAGACTTTATTTGGACATCCCTCAGCCTTCTCTCCAGAGAAAAGAGCCCCAGCCTATTCATTCTTTCCTGATGGTTGTAACCTTTCAGTTCTGATATCAGACTTTGCTCACTCTCCAGGTTAAGTGACAATTATAGGAACAGCTAGGCATGTGCTGGAAAGAGCAGTGAAAGCAAATGGAGACTGAGGTATCAAACTCCCAGGTATAAGATACCTGAGGAGGTAAATTTCACCACTCCCACTACAGGATAAACTATTGAGAGGATCAGCCATCCATGATAGACCCTGCTCAAAGGGGAGAAAATTCAGATGAGTAGACAATCCTATCTGTCTGTCTACACCTCTGTACCCCAGGCATTGAAGGCGAAAAATACAAGGAGTGAAAGGAAAACCATCAAGACAATAAAACAGGAAAGCAAAGCCAGAACATTGCAGAACAAAGAAAGAGGTAAACTGACAGTCAAGACTCTGCAAAATGTTTATTTTGTGAAAAATAATTTTAAATGATTTTAATTGATTTGATGATTGAAACAGGACGCATTGTGCGACTTTGAGTTGATGTGTTTTATATTTATATCCTGATAATGGGATTTTAATCATATATCTAATTTTAATTAATATAATGAGTCTTCTGAGTGTGATTTTTAATTGGACAATTTATTTAACCATTAATATTGCTATCATTTTATTGAGAAATGATTGCTGCACAGCTCACTCTAGTGATGGAGAGGTAGAAATTAATTTAAAGTAACTGGGGATTTAACTAATCGTGCAATAATGGAGAAAACAAAATCTCACTTGAGGGGAGTTGAGGACTTTCACATTGATAGCATTACTGCTTCTTTATGAATTGGTTACATCTCACACCAGGTGTTAATGCAGTAAATAGGTGAAATATCCACTGGAATCTGAATTCTCCCCAAGGTCTTAGAATTAACAAGCCCCTTTCAGTGTTACCTAATTGAGAATGAATAAATACACACTGGTAAATGATTCAATTTATTACACATTAAGGAATGCACATTGGTAAAAGACACAAGTTATTAAACCTACAATGAAGTTAAACTCTGGGCCTTGAAATTACATTGTGATATACAGTTTATTTTCAATGGATTAATGCCTTTATTAAAATAGCAGGCAAAGGAAATTCATGCAAATAGGGCAGGCATTTGTCCACTGCCAATTCACAAGTTCATTGTGTTTCATGTATGAGATATGGGCAAGTAATGCAGATAATTGAAAGCCACCAACCGCGGATGCACTGCATTAGCTTGCCGAGGCTTCTTCAGCAGCACCTCCCAAAACTGCGACCTCACCACTTAGAAGGAAGAGGGAAAGAGGTGCAAGGGAACACCATCACCGCCATCAAGTCACACACCATCCTGAGTTGGACATATATTGCCAGTTTAGACCGTCTCTGGATCAAAATCCTGGAACTCACTAACTAACAGCACTGATGGAGTGCTTTCACCACACTGACTGTAGCAGTTCAAGAAGGTGGCTCACCACCATCTTCCCAAAGGCAACTAGAGTTGGCCAACTAATGCCAGCCTTGCCCATATCTCATATTGAACCATATATGAGGCTCAATCAATGGTCAGATAACTCACACGAAACAGTTTCCACCTGTTTAACAAATTCGGATGTGATTTGATAGTCAACAATAGAATTTGCATTTATATAATGCTTTAACGTAATAAAATGTCCCCAAAGCGTTTCACAGGAGCATTATCAAATAAAATTTGATACTGATCAACATGAGGAGATAGTAGGCAGGTGACCAAAAACTTGGTCTAAGCGGTTGGTTTTAAGGAGAGTTGTAAAGGAGGAGAGAGAGATAGAGAAGCAGAGAGGGAGGGAGTTGCAGAGTTTAGGCAGCTGAAGGCACGGCCACCAATGGTGGAGAGATGAAAATCGGGAATATGCAAGAGGCCAGAATTGGAGGAGCACAGAGATCTTGTAGGGTTGTAGGACTCCTGGATGTTATAGAGATAGGGAGGGATAAGACCTGGAAGGATTTACAGACAAGGATCAAGATTTGTAAAATCAAGGTGTTGCTGGATTGGGGGCATTCGAGCACAGGAGAAATGAGTGAACAGAGCTTGATGCACATTAGGATATGGACATCAGAACCTGCAGTAAAAGGAAGAATGAAACAACTCCCAGTTGCTAATTTGTTTGAACAACCGGCCAGCAAGTCAATGAGAAACATTAATTAAAGCTGAAAATTGCAGAGGATGCTTGATCCACCACAGCAATGGTCATATTGCAAGGATCCGAGGAAAATAAAAAAAAAATGTGCTGAAGGAGGAAGAAACCACTTTCTAAAATAGTAATGCAGATAATTGAAAGCCACCAACTGTAACTGTGTTTGCATGATTTAGTTTTGAGCTTCTCATTGTGTTTCACTTTGGGTGAAGCAGTCATGAGAATCTTAGGGCAGATTAGGTGTTTGAAAATAAACTCAGCAGAATCATATTTGCCTTGAAATTATGCTGGACGAACAGTAGTGTACAGACTTTTGACACTTTGATATGAAATTCCCTTTGAGCACTATTTTACGGCCTTAAGAAAGTTGATTACTGGACTGAGAACCCTTGAAGTGATTTATGACTTTAACCCCTCATAGGAACTAAAACAAATCAGGAGTACATCCCTATGAATCTCCTTTAATTAAGTTCAAACCAGACAAACTCTTATAGACACTTATTTGGGTCCAAAGATTGAACTAGCTTTCCCTTAAAGAAAGAAAACTAAGAGAGAATATTACCATCTTTTGGATAGCCTATTTTTAATAATTATGGCTAAGTCATAAATATCCCAGATATTATAAGGGTCTGGGAAACTCTCTTCAATATGTATCTCCCAACTTAAAGAGACACAGAGAGAGGGCTCTTGAAGTTGTATACAGAATGCTACATGAGACGATTTATTAACATTTATATATTTGTTAAAGAATTTAATATGCAATACACTTCGAAGTGGATAAGTATATCACAATATCAAATATTACTGCGAGATGTAACACATAATCTTATTTCTAACATAGAATCCAAAAGTTTAACCTTGTTAATGTTACAGCAAAATATCTTAGAATATCCATCAAAATTTAAAGTAAACTTTTACCATAAATTCCCCGAGTAAAGCAGAGGGTGAGAAGTATTGTTTGAGGAAATCAACACTTCTGATTTTCACTTCAGAACCTTTCATGTTTATACTGTTTCTAAGGTGTCATCTGACCTCTTAGCATATAGATGCTACCTTTCTTGATGTGTTTTTCTTGCTTTCAAAATCCATATTTGGTAGTATCATTAACTAACTCTCAACTTAATGTTTTACTGGAAATCCCCCGTTTTTGAAGTTGTGAGAATTTATCTGGTCAAAATGTTTATAGTTGTGTTTACTTGGCCTCTTGTTCCTGTAAGTCCATTCCACTTAATGTTTCATTATCTATAATTGCCTTTTTTATGGTACCTTACAGCAACCTTTTGAGCCAATCTGTCTGCATCAACAACCCCATAAACTAATTAAGTTAAAAGCAAAATACTGCGGATGCTGGAAATCTGAAATAAAAACAAGAAATGCTGGAACCACTCAGCAGGTCTGGCAGCATCTGTGGAAAGAGAAGCAGAGTTAACGTTTCGGGTCAGTGACCCTTCTTCGGAACTGCCGAATTAAACTAATTAAGTTTATTGCTACTTCTTACTGATGTCACACAGGATATTTCAATGCACCTATATGCTAAGAGGTCAGATGACACCTGAGAAACAGTATAAACATGAGGTTCCGAAGTGAAAATTAGAAGTGTTGAATTCCTCAAAGTGTATCTTTCAAGTCCCTGACAACATAAATTCTTTTCTAATAGAGACCTTGAAATGTTTTAACTCTATGTTCTTAAAGGGGAATGTCAGTGAGTTTTGAAAACTGACCATTTATTCAATCTTTAATTCTAAAATGTATAATATATTAACGATGCCTAAATGCTACTTAATTAAGCCTATTATACCTATATTCCATCACATCCTGGGATCAAATTGGGCCAGTTTCAATGAATTTTACTTTAACTAAATGACAAAATTTGGCTTGGATGTGACTAATCCTTAAAGAATGGAAAACACCCTATTGCAGTTGTATAGAGTTAGCTGATCACAGGCAGCAGTAAGAATGCTACAACTAGTGCAGAGACCTAGGCTAGCCAAAGGAAAAATCAAGCAGAATTACAGTTCCTAGTGTTATCCAGTGACCCTTCTGGAAAATCTCGCATCAGTTGACCAAATAAAGCCTTGGGTCATTAACGAATGCTGTTCGTCTGCTACAATAATGATGATGCCATTATTGTGCTGCGCCAACCCTACTTGTCATGTGAGCCAAACATTGTGCCTGCTTGGAAAGGATTTGAGATTCTGCAGTACATTATAAAATCATACACAGAAAGCTATACACTTTCATTCTGCCAACATGAAAAGAATGTTGAAGTGATAACAGCCTTTGTTATTATAAATTCAATTGTTTTCATGTTGCCACATGAGGGAACGCGGCTTTGGGTAGAAAATCCTTTAATATGCTGGATGATGTTAAAAGCACCAGCTGTCAATGAAATAAGGAAATCTCTTGCCAAAACGGATCTAACTGGCTGCCAAAGTTATCCAGTCTAACTAAATCCAAAGCTATTTACACACCAGCACTGGCAAATCAGATTAAATCCCAATTAACCTTATGAATGCAGAATGACTTTTTCGTAACTTTAAATATGTGTGAAGATTTAAATTGTGTGGCATTTAACATTTTTGTATAATAGTTGAGAAAGTAAGACTTAATTTCCTGTGCAGATTTTATTTAGCACATTTATTCCAGTATAGCTACAATACTGGCATCTACCCTGCAATGTGGAAAATTACCCAGGTATGTCCTGTACACAAAAAGCAGGACAAGTCCAACCCGGCCAATTACCGCCCCATCAGCCTACTCTCAATCATTAGTAAAGTGATGGAAGGTGTCATCAACAATGCCATAAAGCAGCACTTGCTTAGCAATAACCTGCTCAGTGACGCTCAGTTTGGGTTCCGCCAGGGCCACTCAGCTCCTGACCTCATTACAGCCTTGATTCAAACATGGACAAAAGAGCTGAACTCACGAGGTGAGGTGAGAATGACTGCCCTTGACATCAAGGCAGCATTTGACCGAGTACGGCATCAAGGAGCCCTAGAAAAATTGAGGTCAATGGGAATCAGGGGGAAAACTGGCTGGAGTCATACCTAGCGCAAAGGAAGATGGTTGTGGTTGCTGGAGGTCAATCATCTGAGCTCCAGGACATCACTGCAGGAGTTACTCAGGGTAGCGTCCTAGGCCCAACCATCTTCAGCTGCTTCATCAATGACCTTCCTTCAATCATAAGGTCAGAAGTGGGGATGTTCGCTGATGATTGCACAATGTTCAGCACCATTCGTGACTCCTCAGCTACTGAAGCAGTCCGTGTAGAAATGCAGCAAGACCTGGACAATATCCAGGCTTGCGCTGATAAGTGGCAAGTAACATTCATGTTACACAAGTGCCAGGCAATGACCATCTCCAACAAGAGAGAATCTAACCATCTCCCCTTGACATTCAATGGCATTACCATCGCTAAATCCCCCACTATCAACATCCTAGGGGCTACCATTGACCAGAAACTGAACTGGAGTAGCCATATAAATACCGTGGCTACAAGAGCAGGTCAGAGGCTAGGAATCCTGAGATGAGTAACTCCCCTCCTGGCTCCCCAAAGCCTGTCCACCATCTACAAGGCAGAAGTCAGGAGTGTGATGGAATACTCTCCACTTGCCTGGATGGGTGCAGCTCCAACAACACTCAAGAAGCTCGACATCATCCAGGACAAAGCAGCCCACTTGATTGGCACCCCATCTACAAACATTCACTCCCTCCACCACCGACACACAGTGGCAGCAGTGTGTACCATCTACAAGATGCACTGCAGCAATGAACCAAGGCTCCTAAGACGGCACCTTCCAAACCCGCAACCTCTACCACCTAGAAGGACAAGGGCAGCAAATACATGGAAACACCACCACCTGCAACTTCCCCTCCAAGTCACACACCATCCTGACTTGGAACTATATCACTGTTCCTTCACTGTCATTGGGTCAAAATCCTGGAACACCCTTCCTAACAGCACTGTGAGTATACCTACCCCAAATGGACTGCAGCGGTTCAAGAAGGCAGCTCACGACCGCCTTCTCAAGGGCAATTAGGGATGGGCAATAAATGCTGGCCTGGCCAGTGACGCCCACATCCCATGAATGAATAAAAAAAAAATTGAGAAGATTCACATGAAATTCCTGTCGGTGCCATTTTTACACAGTTGTCAACCTACTTATGTGTAGTAGCCCTCCATTGGTTTAGTCTTCACTTACCACCATATACTTAACAGTTACTGGATATGGCACATCCAGAAACAAATACCCACACTCTCCATTGATATTCTTTACTTAATTTTTGGAGTCACCTACTCCACATATGTTTGGTGGTGAGTTTATTGCTGGAGCATTCTGACACCAGAGGCAGTTGTGTTACAAGAGATACCATTCAAATCTGTATTACACTGAGAATTGCAGGTGGATTGGAATTGAGAATAAAAGCAATGTAATGAACAATAGCGTTTAAAACACATATGCAACAGAGGTGCATTATTGAAGGTGCAACTGAGAAAAGGATAGGGATGTTCTTGTCATTCACAAAGGACATCCAGTCAATATATCTCCAAGCTATTTGATTGCAAGGCATAACAAGTTATGTTCACCCTTTTATAACTCATTGGTAAAGCCAAACTTGGAATATTGTGCATGATTTACATAGGAACAGAAGTAGGCCATTCCGATTCCAGAGCCTGTTCCACCATTCTATTAGATCAAAGAACAGAGAACAGTACAGCACAGGAACAGGCCATTCGGCCCTCCAAGCCTGCGCTGATCTTGATGCCTGCCTAAACTAAAGCCTTCTGCATTTCCGGGGACCGTATCCCTCTATTCCCATCCTATTCATGTATTTGTCAAAGTGCCTCTTAAACGTCGCTATCGTACCTGCTTCCACCACCTCCCCCGGCAGCAAGTTCCAGGCACTCACCACCCTCTGTGAAAAGAACTTGCCTCGCACTCCCCTCTAAACTTTGCCCCTCTCACCTTAAACCTATGTCCCCTAGTAACTGACTCTTCCACCCTGGGAAAAAACTTCTGACTATCCACTCTGTCCATGCCGCTCATAACTTTGTAAACCTCCATCATGTCGCCCCTCCACCTCCGTCGTTCCAGTGAAAACAATCCAAGTTTATCCAACCTCTCCTCATAGCTAATGCCCTCCAGACCAGGCAACATCCTGGTAAACCTCCTCTGTACCCTCTCCAAAGCCTCCACGTCCTTCTGGTAGTGTGGCGACCAGAATTGCATGCAATATTCTAAGTGTGGCCTAACTAAAGTTCTGTACAGCTGCAGCATGGCTTGCCAATTTTTATACTCTATGCCCCGACCAATGAAGGCAAGCATGCCGTATGCCTTCTTGACTACCTTATCCATCTGCGTTGCCACTTTCAGTGACCTGTGGACCTGTACGCCCAGATCTCTCTGCCTGTCAATACTCCTAAGGGTTCTGCCATTTACTGTATACTTCCCACCAAATCATCTCTCATTATATCTTAATTCAATTTACATGCCTTGGTTACATATCCCTAATATCGTCACCGAACAAAAATCTATCAATCTCAGTTTGGACATTTTCAGTTAACCCCCCAGCCTCAATAGCTTCTTGGGAGAGAGAGTACCAGATTTCCACTACCCTTTGCATGATTTCATACTTCCTGACATCACCACTGAACAGCCTAGCTCTAATTTTAAGGTTATGCCCACTTCAAGAGTTTCGCCCCATCAACTCTATCAAATCTTTCAATAATTTTATTCACCTCAATTAGATCACCCTTAATCTTTTATACTCAAGGAAATACAAGCAATCTGTCCCCATGATTTAACCCTTTTAGCTCTGGTAGTATTTTGGGTCATGTAAGGGTGAAAAAATTGATCTTGATACTTTAACTCCTATTGTGAATATCAGCTGATGGCATAAATCTAGCTGTAGTGAGGAAGAAGGATAGGGAGGCATAATTGTTGGACCTTTAATTGTCTGAAGGACATGCTTAACATGGATGTAGATGTGCAATATAACTTTAACAATGGTCATAGAGTTTGAGAACATGTACTCAATGGGGTCAAAGTTGTTCCATGTAATATTAAAGCAATCGTAAGAAATTATGTTATCTGCTATTTAAAAAGAGTATTCACCTTCATTACAGTAGTAAGCAAAAGAATTTAATACAAAGAGGCATTGATATATTCATTACGAATATCAGCCAGTGCGATATTTCAATATGGGGTGGAATTTGTTGGAGTGCGGCATTTCACAGCATTGTATGATCGCCTTAAGAGTGATGCCCCTTTAAGATCTCAGTATGCTAATGAGCTAAGTACCAGGATGTAGTCATGTGACTACAAGCCAGGGTCACTCTGCAACTGTAACACCTAGAGGAAGGTTCTGTAAATAGTTTGCTCTGTACTGTATATACTTGTTAGCTGTTAATAAACCTGTTAGAGATCTTCAGCATAACTGGACTCCATGCATCTCATTTATGTTGCATCAGACAACCTAAAGAACTCATTACAAGCATGTCCATTAGTTAGACATTTTCTGTACCCTTCAGCTCAAATATATTTTACTCTGTAAGGTGTTGGAAGTGTGAGCTGATATCAAGGGCAACAGGGTATCTCAAAGCAAATGCATCTCCTTATTGAGAACTAACAGCAGAAGGTCCAAGAAGGAGGGTGAATTAGAGTTGGTATGAAGTCAGGTACAGAAAGAAAAATACAGAGTGAAAGACACATTGAATTGATGGAGAGAGCAAAAAAAGAGGCAGGAAGGAAAAGTTAAAAAAAAATTAAGAATTAACACTTTTAAAATCTCCACAACATCCTGAAGGAATGAGATCCCATACCTTTAATTTTTTACTTTCTCAGCCACAGATTGGCCATCATAAAAAATTATCACATAGTTAACAGGGTAGTTACATTAGTAATTGCTAGATTAACTTTCGGTGGCAAATTTAATGGATAATTAATGTGCCCATGCATCAAATACATGAAACCCATGGGGAGGTTAAAGGTGAAACATTATTTTTGCAAAGGTATCGGCGGACCGCAGCAAATCATCGAGCAAATTGTGACAATTCGTAATTCGCGGGGTGTCACTTCATCGCCACAAGTTGCTGTCCAATTTGCATATTAATAACAGTGTGCATCATTACCACACCATTATTTTTTCAGTAAATACCAACCCATATTTATGATCGACAAGCCTGGATTGCGGCTCGAGATTAGTTAATTCTATAACCCTGCATTCAGAAAGACAGCTGCAGTACGAACCAGGCCACTCATGGATGGTCCCTGTGGACACAGCTCCCACTGGGAGTGCCAAATTGAGAAGTCATCCCTTGGATGAGATATTTCCAAATAGGTTCAATAAATAGAACAGACCTTCATCAATGAACTTCTTCAAATGCAATAAAAGGAAAAGATCAGAACAGCTTTCATCCTATCAGTTAAAAAAAAAAATCACCATATTCTAGGAAGATGCACAAATCACCCAACTTTCGGATGGAGAATGAATAAAAGCTGGTTAGAAATTATTACAAAATCTAGAAATTATTCCGGGATGGGGAGGTGGGAGGCGAATCAGTAAAACCTGAGAACTACCAATTTGTAATTTTGTAACGTTCGGTTAATTTCCTGGGATGTTGGCTCAAATATTTCTTCGGGGAGAGGGTTAAACTTTTAAAAATGTTTTCTCCTGAAAGCATTATCTGTGGTCAGGTACCTTCACAAAAGCTGGAGAGAATTCACAGCAGCTACAAACTATACATAGCTGATTAGGAGGAAAAGGCTTAATCAGCCACATGGCTTTCTCTCATTTCCTAATTTATTGTTCTTGTATTCTCCTGAGTTCTATGAGTGCGACATTATGAAAATTTCAGTTCTCCCTACTGGACCAGATATAAAATATCCTTGATCTCACATGTGTCTGTTCCTTTGAAAATTCTTGTAGTGACTTCTGAAAAACAAGACAAGTTTAAGAAAACAAGTGCGAAAGATAGGCTGTCACTTATCAGGAATGTTTAAGATGGCTCGCCAGCACAGATAAAACACCAACAACGCAAAAATCAAGATTTCTTTAATTAAACAGTCAATGTCTGTTACAGTTTTTCCCCAACTACTACTGCATTTGCATCACGAATGTACAAGTTTCACTTGTAACCTTCAGAGAAACGGCACTTTTCTGTTCTAAGCATGGAAAGGTGAAGTTGTCAGTTGTTGGCAGTTTTTGAGTTTTCACTAGACGATGTCATTAGAATTTCGACGAATGGAAACAGATGAAGCCCAAAGATAAAAATGAGCGATGAGGCTCATTTGATTTAAATTGGTAATAATTGTGAAGATAAGGGGAGGCAGAGGAGACTGTAGAAGGAAAGCATTGAGATAATGAAGGGCCGATAGGGAGACAGCAGTAAGGAAGATGCTTCAGTTAGAGATAAATGAGGGCAACTATGCTATTGTGTAAGAAAGGCCAGTCTGGGAACAGGAACAAAGAAAGAACATATATTTATATTGTGCCTTTCATGACCTCAGGATGTCCCAAAGCACTTTACAGCCATTGAAGTACTTTCCTAAGTGTACTCACTGGTAATGTAGAAAACAGAGAAGGCAATTTGTGCAAAGCAAAGTCCCACAAACAACAATGATTTATAGGACCAGATAATCTGTTCTATTGATGTTGGTTGAGAGATAAATATTGATCCATGACACTGAGATGGCTTCCCTGCTCTTCTATGAATAGTGCAATGGGATCCTTTATGTCCACCTGAGAGGACAGATGGGGCCTTGGTTTAATGTCCCATTCAACACAATGTGAATGTTCTTCGTGTTCGGCAAATTGGGAGGAGAACAGAATCAGGCAAATCACATATCTGAAGCGTTTATTAATGTAAAATAACATATATTGCAAGAGAAAACAGTAAATACCTTTATCTAGTGAAGGTGAAAGGGGACTTAGTTGTGATTAATAGTCATTTGCTGGAAGCTTCCAGTCAATGTGAAATGGTCATGAAAGCCATCAAAAACTAGCATATACCTCAAGAAATCTGGCTATTCTAACCTTGTCCAGATAACTGGTGGGTCCAAATTGGAACACTATGTGCGAGTTTTGGGTCTCCTCCTTTTAAAAGAGCACTGATGCATCGAAAAAGGTTCAGGGTTAGGAGAGACTCAGATAGCTGCTTTCAATAGGGACTGCATTGCCCTTTTGGAGGTATAGACCTGCTATAGACTTTCCCCTTCAGGCGGTGGGGGGGGGGGGGGGGGGGGGTGGTATGATGGGCAACTGATATCAGTTCTCTGCCACTATCAAAAATGCCAACAGTCCCCTGTGTAGCGAAATAGATGAGAGGACATGTGATCCAGGTTGGGGAATTAAAGGCAACAAAAGCAGAAAATTCTGAAAATACCCAGCAGGCCAAGCAGCATCTGTGGAAAAACAGAGTTAATGTTTCAGGGCTGTGTTTTTGTTTCAGAGGTCCAGCATCCGCAGTATTTAGCTTTTGTATTGAAGAGATGTATGCATGATGTCGATTTAAGCAAATTACTTGACTCTTATGTTTATATCTACATCATCCATGCCTCTCACATTTAAAATGGAATAAGCATCACGTAAAACTAGAAACTGTGTTTACTTCACAGAGCAGTGGAGCAGATGCTCATTAAACGTTGATGCAGAATCGGTTAACTGTGATTCTGTGATCAAACAGAAGCTGTATAAATCCTGTTAGTATGAGACGAAGAATGAAATGCTTATACACTATGAGAGAATAATGATTCCTGTGCTGGTATTGCAACCAGGATGGAGAATGTTGCTGTCTGTGGAGAGTAGAAACGAGAGTTTAATATTGGAGACACTAGAATGAATAAATATTATCCAGGTTTGCTTGATTGCCCTGGGGAACTATAGAGAATTTATGCATAACTTTTCCTCGGGGAATTAGATATGTAAAGTACAGCCTATGTGAGAACTCATTGTGGGTGAAGTCAAAAACTACCCCATTGAACCTGATTGGTGGAAGGATACGGCCAAAATAGCTTTTTGTTTACTGTCCACTTTCTTATGCTGATCTCTTTTGTGCCGTCGATCTGACCTTCCTGTACAGCAGGTTCAGCCCCTATTGAGGAGTCCCACCATCTTGTTAGTGATGCTAAGAACGTGGTTGCATGTAGAATTATAGAACCATACAATAATACAGCATAGAATGGGGCCATTTGGCCCATCATGCCTGTGCTGTCTCTTTGGTAGAGGTATCCAATTAATCCCACACCCCTTCTCTTTCCCCACAGCCCTGTAAATGTTTTGCCTTCCAGAATTTATCCAATTCTTTCTTGAAAGTTAATATTGAATCTGCTTCCTTTCAGACAGATCATAACAATTCGCTGTGTAAAATTGACATTGTGCAGCCTTTGAATGAAAGCAATTAAGATGAATTAGGATTCTAAAACTACTTCCCGATGTTCATTTAACCAAGGTTAAATGAGCTTCTTACTGCGGTAATATGGAGCTTGAAACAGCTTGTTACAGCTGCCGGGTAAGAAAACAAAGTATGTTGTTTATTTACCTTCTATCATGATACTATATTTCCTTTCGCAGCTCAAAGGATGGTGTAAAAATAGTACAGCTCGGTCAAATGAAATATATCTTTCTTTATCTTCGATTTTTATGGTGGCCTTGAGGTTTAGTGTTCAGTCATTGTGGAGAGGTCGGGCAAGCAAACTGAATTAGTTCACAGCACATCAAGTGTCAGTGACGTTATTCCATTGAAAAATAGTCACCACATGGGCTTTGACCCGTCGAAGTGAATGAAAACATAGTTTCTCAGTAAAAATGGGACTCTTGTCTCTAGTAGGACATCAATCCGCTTTTGAATATTATATAAAGGTTGATTAGTGCAAAAACATCACGTTAAACCATGCCAGGATAACGAGCACTGTAAGTGGCTGTAATGTAGTGTAGTGGTGACTTCACCTTCAAGAATCTTCACCTTTAAGAGATCAGGCCACAGATGCAACTGATGACATCATCAGACCTAAATAAGGAGGAGACACTATTTTGAGAGACACATTCAACACACGGCTTTCAAAGAGCATATATACAGCAAGGAAAAGACCTGGACCTGAGATCATGCAATGTAGAATTAGAATTAGAACAATACAGCGCAGTACAGGCCCTTCGGCCCTCGATGTTGCGCCGACCTGTGAAACCATCTGACCTACACTATTCCATTTTCTGACATCTGTCCTATATCTATCACCCCTCAACTTAAAGCTATGTCCCCTCGTGTTTGCCATCACCATCCGAGGAAAAAGACTCTCACTATCCACCCTATCTAACCCTCTGATTATCTTACATGTCTCTATTAAGTCACCTCTCCTCCTCCTTCTCTCCAACAAAAACAACCTCAAGTCCCTCAGCCTTTCCTCATAAGACCTTCCCTCCATACCAGGCAACATCCTAGTAAATCTCCTCTGCACCCTTTCCATAGCTTCCACATCCTTCCTATAATGCGGTGACCAGAACTGCACGCAATACTCCAGGTGCGGTCTCACCAGAGTTTTGTACAGCTGCAGCATGACCTCGTGGCTCCGAAACTCGATCCCCCTACTAATAAAAGCTAACACACCATATGCCTTCTTAACAGCCCTATTAACCTGGGTAGCAACCTTCAGGGATTTATGTACCTGGACACCAAGATCTCTCTGTTCATCTACACTACCAAGAATCTTCCCATTAGCCCAGTACTCTACATTCCTGTTACTCCTTCCAAAGTGAATCACCTCGCACTTTTCCGCATTAAACTCCATTTGCCATCTCTCAGCCCAGTTCTGCAGCCTATCTATGTCCCTCTGTACCGTACAACATCCTTCAGCTCTATCCACAACTCCACCGACCTTAGTGTCATCCGCAAATTTACTAACCCACCCTTCTACACCCTCTTCCAGGTCATTTATAAAAATGACAAACAGCAGTGGCCCCAAAACAGATCTTTGCGGTACACCACTAGTAACTAAACTCCAGGATGAACATTTTCCATCAACCACCACCCTCTGTCTTCTTTCAGCTAGCCAATTTCTGATCCAAAGCTCTAAATCACCTTCAACCCCATACTTCCATATTTTCTGCAATAGCCTACCATGGGGAACCTTATCAAACGCCTTACTGAAATCCATATACACCACATCCACTGCTTTACCCTCATCCACCTGTTTGGTCACCTTCTCGAAAAACTCAATAAGGTTTGTGAGGCACGACCTACCCGTCACAAAACCGTGCTGACTATCGCTAATGAACTTATTCTTTTCAAGATGATTATAAATCCTGTCTCTTATAACCTTTTCCAACATTTTACCCACAACCGAAATAAGGCTCACAGGTCTATAATTACCAGGGCTGTCTCTACTCCCCTTCTTGAACAAGGGGACAACATTTGCTATCCTCCAGTCTTCCAGCACTATTCCTGTTGACAATGACGACATAAAGATCAAGGACAAAGGCTCTGCAATCTCCTCCCTAGCTTCCCAGAGAATCCTAGGATAAATCCCATCTGGCCCAGGGGACTTATCTATTTTCACACTTTCCAAAATTGATAACACCTCCTCCTTGTGAACCTCAATCCCATCTAGCCTAGTAGCCTGAATCTCAGTATTCTCCTCGACAACATTTTATTTCTCTACTGTAAATACAGACGCAAAATATTCATTTAACACTTCCCCTACCTCCTTTGATTCCACACACAACTTCCCACTACTATCCTTGATTGGCCCTAATCTAACTCTTGTCATTCTTTTATTCCTGATATACCTATAGAAAGCCTTAGGGTTTCCCCTGATCCTATCTGCCAATGACTTCTCGTGTCCTCTCCTTGCTCTTCTTAGCTCTCCCTTTAGATCCTTCCTGGCTAGCTTGTAACTCTCAAGCGCCCTAACTGAGCCTTCACGTCTCATCCTAACATAAGCCTTCTTCTTCCTCTTGACAAGCGCTTCAACTTCTTTAGTAAACCACGGCTCCCTCGCTCGACAACTTCCTCCCTGCCTGACAGGTACATACTTATCAAGGACACGCAGTAGCTGCTCCTTGAATAAGCTCCACATTTCGATTGTTCCCATCCCCTGCAGTTTCCTTCCCCATCCTACGCATCCTAAATATTGCCTAATCGCATCATAATTTCCTTTCCCCCAGCTATAATTTTTGCCCTGCGGTATATACCTGTCCCTGCCCATCGCTAAGGTAAACCTAACCGAATTGTGATCACTATCACCAAAGTGCTCACCTACATCTAAATCTAACACCTGGCCAGGTTCATTACCCAGTACCAAATCCAATGTGGCATCGCCCCTGGTTGGCCTGTCTACATACTGTGTCAGAAAACCCTCCTGCACACACTGGACAAAAACTGACCCATCTAAAGTACTCGAACTATAGTATTTCCAGTCGATATTTGGAAAGTTAAAGTCCCCCATAACAACTACCCTGTTACTCTCGCCCCTGTCGAGAATCATCTTTGCTATCCTTTCCTCTACATCTCTGGAACTATTTGGAGGTCTATAAAAGACTCCCAACAGGGTGACCTCACCTCTCCTGTTTCTAACCTCGGCCCATACTACCTCAGTAGACGAGTCCTCAAACGTCCTTTCTGTCGCTGTAATACTCTCCTTGATTAACAATGCCACACCCCCCCTCTTTTACCATCTTCTCTGTTCTTACTGAAACATCTAAATCCCGTAACCTGCAACATCCATTCCTGCCCCTGCTCTACCCATGTCTCCGAAATGGCCACTACATCGAGATCCCAGGTACCAACCCATGCTGCAAGCTCACCCACCTTATTCCAGATGCTCCTGGCATTGAAGTAGACACACTTTAAACCAGGTTCTTGCTTGCCAGTGCCCTCTTGCGTCCTTGTAACCTTATCCCTGACCTCACTACTCTCAACATCCTGTACACTGGCACTACATTTTAGGTTCCCATTCCCCTGCTGAATTAGTTTAAACCCCCCCGAAGAGCACAAGCAAATCTCCCCCCCAGGATATTGGTACCCCTCTGGTTCAGGTGAAGACCATCCTGTTTGTAGAGGTCCCACCTACCCCAGAAAGAGCCCCAATTATCCAGGAAACCAAAACCCTCCCTCCTGCACCATCCCTGCAGCCACGTGTTCAACTCCTCTCTCTCCCTATTCCTCGCTTCGCTATCACGTGGCACGGGCAACAACCCAGAGATAACAACTCTGTTTGTTCTCGCTCTAAGCTTCCACCCTAGCTCCCTGAATTTCTGTCTTAAATCCCCATCTCTCTTCCTACCTGTAGGTAGGTAAGACAATAAATAGTGTTTGTGTTGAATCAGAATATAAAGCCTGTGGTTATCATTTAACGAAAACTTAAGAACACAGCACAACCACAGTGGCCACCCGAACTTAAGTGCTGTGTACCAAACACAATGGGTGGAATTTTATGCTCTCTCCCGTGGTGGGTTTGGAAGCAGGGAGAGGATAAAATCGGGTGGGGATGGTAGCGGGTGGGGACCTTGCCACCGCCAAAATTTAGTCTGGGGCAGGAAGACCTGTGAACAGCCTTCCCGCCCTGCCACAAATTGATGCCATTAATTGGGTAATTAATAGCTAATTAGGGTCGTCTTCCCACCTCAGCTACAATTACCCATGTGGCGGGCGACCCTATCGCCACACGGGAATCACGGCACCAAAAACCATGTGGGCTGCTTCCTGGCTACACGGTGGTGCTGCAGTTGCTGGCCTCTGATTGCTTGGCAGCTCTGCAAGGCTGGGACTTCCTGCGATGGGGGGGGTCCTGAATTGTACAGAAGGCCCGCTGCTGTCCAGTTAAGTGCCTCATGGGCACTAAATTTGGCGGGCCTTCAGTACAAGAGGTGATGCGGGGATCTCCGCATCGGTTTCCCCTGATGTTGAGACCCCTGCTGCCAGCGTAAATTTCCACCCTATGACAGTAATTGAAACAAGTGGTTTGACGTCCGTGCAAATGTGCATTTTAATTCTCCACAGCGGTCAGACAACCACGCCTTGTCTGTCAATGAAATATTTGTACTTGGTTTCAATCAATCACATATGTAATTCACTTGGATTCAGATCTCTGCAAACCTCAGAGAAGTACCGATTTTGGTTGCGAGTACAAACTTGCACGACTGACTCTTAAATGAAACCATCACATGGAAAATGACAACAGTGGCCTGGGGAAGGGAGGGTGTCTAATCATTAGGGTGAGGGAAGAGTTCCTTTCCTCATAGCTTACTCTTGGGATTGCAGAAATATCTCAGTAACAAATGATTATGGAATTTTACTTTGCTATGATCAGCATAGTGTAGGGACTGTTAAAAGTGCAGTTACATCAGAGCTGCAGTATCAATGCAAAGTTGTGTGGCTTCATACCATCAGTACATGCTACAGTGGAGGAGCAAATTGCACTCTGCATTTCTCTGAAATCAGATCAGGTATTAACTCCTGGTCCACACTTTCCAAGGTGAAGTGACAACTGATGCAGTTAAAATGGCCGCTTATCAGGTTACAGCTAAAGGACAGTTATATTTAGATCACTGTTACAAGTTTAGGCTGAAGTATATAGTGTAAGCCACAGGGGAAGCACTGGAAGAGGTGCATAAAGATTTACAAGGACAATACCAGAACTGTGAGGTTGTAGCTATCAGGAATGATTGAACAGGCTGTGGCTCTTTTGTTTAGGAAAGAGAAGGGTGGGTTGGGGGGGTGGGGGGTGAACTGATAGAAGTCTTTAAGATTATGAACGGGTTTGATAGTGTAGACATAGAAAAGATGTTTTCATTTGCGGGAGAGACCAAAATTGGGTGCTACTAAATCCAATAGCGAATTCAGGAGTGGTTAGAATGTGGAACTTGCTACCACATGGAGTAGTTGAGGCGAATAGCATTTTAAGGGAAGCTGGAGAACCGCATGAGGGAGAAAGGAATAGAAGGTTATGCTGTTAAATGAAGCAGGTAGGTGGAGGCTAATACGAAGCATAAACAATGGCATAGGCAAGTTGGGCCAAACGGCCTGTTTCTGTGTTGTAAATTCGATGCGATTCAATGTAAAGTCACTCTTGTAGCAGGGGGTTGAGAATCTTATATTTAGGGGTGTATGCCTACATTACCCTATGCAATAACTCAGGGAGATGTAATAATGCTCCCAGTCGCATACAGACGGGATATTACGCCTTTGGTACATGGTGTCATGTCTGATTCTTCAATCTATTCAAGGCAACAGAGAAAATGTTTAGCAAGGTGAGGTTAGATAGGCATTATTTAGTAACTTTATTTCACAGTAAGTGAACAAACTGAGCAACAGTTCTGCATTGATTCACTTAATTCAGTACAACACATCTTTGTATAATACAAAATAACTTGGCACTTCCCCACATCAGTGGGGCATTTTAAAAACCAAGAACCTTCTAACTTCTACTCCGCTGCATTCATTCCTTCTCTCAAATCTTTTCTGTGGAAAAATGATTTTTAAAAAATAACTAACGATCAAAAAAATCTCAAAACACAACGATCGCAGAAATTGGAAGTCTTGTCACCTAGATCAATAAATATAACTGAATCTTGACCTAATGCAAGTATTAACAATAAAACATCTGAATTTAATCTTAGGAAATATGTTTCAAGCCCAACTACAACACATGGGTTATGATAGATCTTGATTTCCAGTCATCATTTGCAGTCTATGACTTGCTCAGTGCTGCATTTTTGATAAGTATCCTGATGGGTGAAAAATTTTTTCTTATGAAACTATGAAAAAAATGTCAGTACCCAAAAGGTTAATTTTTCCATTCCCCTGGTAAAGAATTTTGAAGTGGGAGGCAGACGAGTGCAACATCGAATCCTTGGGCGGTGATATTAGTACAGATGAGCTGCTATTGATTTTCCCCTGAGGACGTGCCCCATTCGAGCAGCCCAGCTGAAAACTGTCAAAACTCATCATGGTTTTTTTTTTGGAGGCAGCTTTGAATATTGACCTCTACTGGGCCTTGGATACATGAGTGCAGAGATGTGGATGAGTGCTTTACAAACAAGGAGACCAGTGCATCGTGCCCAAGAGGTCATCGATCGTACACTTCCTGAACAGCTATCTATCAAAGATAAACTGAAATTGAATGTGGAGGGCTTGTTAAAAGCAGGCTAAAAATGGCACGAGACAATATATAAACAGGAAATGCTGGAAATACACAACAGGTAAGGCAGCATCTGTGGAGAGAGAAAGGTTGATTTGGGTTGATTTATGCTCCACCCACCCCCACCCTTGCAGGAGCAGGCTGGAGTTGGGGTGGGGGGGATGGGGGAGGGGGGGTGTCTTCAAATTGAGTAGGAGGTGGGGGTTCCATTTGTGTCGCCTTCCCACCCCTGCTGCAATTTTACGAGGGGCAGTGGCAGAGAGAAACAGCCTGCCCACCCCAGACCAATTAAGGCCCTTAAATGGTCAATCGACAGCCATTTTAACTGTCGTACCAGCAGTCGGCAGGCCAAATGACCGCCTCCTGCTTACTACCCTTCACATCACCACACTTTCCAGTTTAGCCTGGGATAAGGCTACGGATTTCTCCATGGCTGCCTAGAATACCAAACCACTATTGACTGAGATTACATAAGATATCATTGCTCTCCGAAGGGCAGAACTACATCAGTAAGATGCTGCTTAGCCTATCAGATAAGTCCTCATAACTCGGGTAGCTAGTAAACTGGTTAATATTTCCACTAACCTTTATAGGAAGAGTAGAAACTGGGAATTTGACTGGATAGTATTGCATACAGTGATTTCCAAGCTAATGTCAAGCAACAAATTCTTGTGGTATTACAATAAGTGGTTATAATGATGATGACTTCCATATTCTTACCACTCCTTTACCCAGAGTGATGAGAATGGGGAACTTGCTACCACTGGGAGTAGTTGAGGCAAATAGCATGGATGCATTCAAGGTGATGCTATGTAAGCACAGGGGAAAAGGGAATAGAGAGTTATTCAAATAGAGTTAGATGAGGAAGGATGGGTGGAGGCTTGAGAGGAACATAAAACCGACATGGACTGGTTGCGCTGAATATCATAGAATGGTTACAGGACAGAAGGAGGCCATTCGGCCTGCTGTGTCTGTGTCTGTGCCAGCTCCATGCACAAGCAACTCACCTAGTCCCACTCCCCTGCCCTTTCCCTGTAGCCCAGCAAATTTTTTCTCTTCTGATAATTATCCAGTTCTCTTTTGAAGGCCTTGATCGAATCTGCCTCCACCACACTCAGGTTTCCAGATCCTAACCACCTCTGTATAAAATAGTCTCTTTCAGTGCTGTATATTCTATGATACTATATAGTAACATGGCAGACATAAAAAAAACCAACACCTATCAGTATATAATACTCATCCAACACATCAATCTAACTAAGGAATATAGGAATAGTAGACCACTCAGCCCCTTGAGCCTCTGGCACCATTCAATTAGATCATGGATGATCTGTACCGTAACTCCAT
The DNA here is from genome assembly GCF_036365525.1 of Heterodontus francisci. NCBI lineage: Eukaryota > Metazoa > Chordata > Chondrichthyes > Heterodontiformes > Heterodontidae > Heterodontus > Heterodontus francisci. The sequence goes on along the minus strand of NC_090405.1, from coordinate 41,570,171 downwards.
CTACCTGCCTTGGTTGCATAATCCTTAATACCCTTAACTAGCAAAAATCTATCAAAACCATTTTTAAAATTTTGAGTTGATCTAGCCTCGTTTTTAATTGGCCTAGAAGCATACAATGAATGTGTGATGAGGGCATAGTGCAAGTTAGTTCCAAATTTAATATGTCACATTTAACCCACTGGGATTTTTTTAAACATGTACAGGGTCACCTTTCTTTCCATTTGCTTCTTTGTGTTACAACAGTGCTGAGAGGGATTGTGTGATTGGTGCTTTCTGTTTATTGCAACTGTTGGGTTGCTATGGTAGCAATTCTATTCTTTTATGAAACATGTTGCCCCTCATTGGAAATAATCTTATTAGGGCTGGAATTTTTCAAATTGCTTTATAATGCTACACTAATACAAGAAAAATGCATGTTTCATTAAAAAATAACATTTTAATAGGAGCTATCTAATGGATTCCAGTGATTGTATTCCTACTCTGTGACTAAAGTTCCAACACTAAGTGTAAATAAACCTGATGTTAGGCTTCAAAACTTCCAGTGCTAGAAGCTATTTCTACCATCAGTATCATGGTCAACATTGCATGTGAACAATCGCAGTCATAGGAATCTTCAAGGTTACACTCAACTACTCACTTCATGACTTTGTTCAACTCTTAGGCTTTTGCTTCATTTGTTAGTTTAGACCTGAGATAACCTTACTTGTAAACAGAGAATTCTGCTAAGGTTTATTGGCTCTATTCCAAAAGGAAAGGCAAAATGAAAAACACGAGGATATTCATGCATGGAGAATTCATCCAAGATTTAGTAGGGGGTCTGAATGACTCAGACATAAACATATCCAAACAATATGTCTGAAAAGTTGCATTTGAAAGATTTTCATTTGTGTCTTCAATACAGAAGACATCAGCTCCATTACAACTGTAATTTATATCACCTTTTTACAGCATTCTGCAATATCTTAAGTGGCCATTTTAGCTAAATGGAGAGGCCCATTGCTGGACCAGATAGTGGTGTGTTTTTGCTTGTATGAATATAATAGATCAAAGAACACAGATTCAAAAGGGATGCAATGAGTGGCACTATAAACACATTTTCATTCAGAGACTTGTATCTGATGTGAAAGTAAAGACCTGATGCCCAAATTGCAATCTGACTTATTTTTGTTCTATTACTGACTTTTATCTGGCATAATTTGATCATTTTCTGGTGGTAGCTTTGTAGTGTCCATTTTTCTCAGAACTCATGGCCCTGTATTGACGTCACAAGCTGAGTTTGCATGCTTTTAATGGGTGCAGTGCTTGCTTATTCAATTCTCAATCAACAGACCCATTCACTGCTGACCAACATTCGCACTTGGACAAACTTAGAATGTAAGTTTCCATTGGTTCTGTTTGGACTGTTAAGGGAGTAGAGGTAAAAACAAAGTGTGAGGAGAGGGTTATCCAGTGGAATATTTTAGAGCATGTATACCAGGAAAACATGTCTGGACTTTTCCCACTCCGCTGCTGTAATTTGGGCAGGAATTCAACAGACATGCTGAGTGAGACTGAGGAAATTCTCAGCAAGAGGTTTTCTGAGTACACTCGTCAACTGGTTTTAAATGAGTCGTTTACCTCTCCAAAGGTAAAATGTGATGATGGCTAGCATCTAGATATTTGGGGGCAAAGTCTAGGGAACCATGAGCTAGGGATTCAGAGAAGCGTGAGTGGATGTGCCAATGTAAATCACTTGGTGCTCAGTCTCAGGTAGAGCCAAGCATGTGGAACACAAGAAACGACACAACTCTTAAGTTGTCACCAGCCCTTTGCCCAATGTTGAGCTGTAGATCAAGAGCCATCTGTTGCTGCTGTGCCTCGGAGATTCAGTCTGCTGTCTTTCAGGATCTGCTGGCTGCCATTCGACCAGCCATCCTGCTGATCAGCGAGGTCGCAGATCTGGAGCCCAGTATTGCAAGTTAAATGCCTTGGTTTTGAATCTGATAGCAAGAAGGTACCAGAGATGAGGGGCTTAGGTTATGTGGAGAGAGTTAGAAGCTGGCGTTGCTATGCTTACAGCAGAGACAGTTAAGACAAGAATTATAGTGGAGTTCAAACACATGAAAAAGTTTTGATAAAGTAAATAAGGAGAAACTGTTTCCAATGGCAGAAGGGTTGATAATGAGAGAATGAATTTAAGGTGATTGGCTAAAGTACTAGGAACACCGGCAACATTCAGAAAATCTTTTTTCCTGCATTAAGTTGTTGTGATCTGGAATGCACTGCCTGATAGGGTGGTGGAAGCAGTTTCAGTTGTTACTTTCAATAAATACTTGAAGGGACTGCATGTAAGGAGCAGGGGAGTGGGATTAATTGGATAACTCTACCAAAGAGCCAGCACAGACACGATGGCTTGAACAGCCTCTCTTTGTGCTATATTATTCTCCAGTTCTGTAAACTGCTTTTCTTATGGTCTTGTTTTTTGAGTCAATAGCTTAAAGCACATTGAAACTAATGTACTCCTGCCAGTAATGTTCCCATTTTCAGTGGGAGTATGGAACCTGCATTCCACAGAGGTGACCTTCTGTTCCTGACCAATCGTGTAGAAGATCCCATCTGAGGTGGCGAAATTGTGGTTTTCAGAATTGAAGGACGAGAAATTCCAATAGTACACAGTGCTGAAAATTCATTGAGCACATTCTTCCAAGCCAGGAGTTCTAGTGGTTTGTAAACTGGAAATCATTAAGGTGTTGACTCGCTTGAGTTAACATCTCTTGACAGCTTGTTGCATTGCACAGCAGAATGGTAGAATTTTGGTTGTGACTTCTTTCCTTCTCCATCCCAATGGAATTTCCCTGTAGGGTGATGGTTCATAGGCACAATACCTAATTAGAGATCCTTTACCTCCTTTTTTTTTTCTTCCTGTCCTCCTACCACATACCAAGAGGGATAAGGTAGGTACTGACCTGTGCTGTCAATGTGACATTGGGGAAATGAAAGTGGAATGAAGCAATTCTTAAAACTGAAGAATAATCAATCTTATTGCAGCTAATGTATGCACTCTCTAATTTGCATGGAAGGGATTTATATGTGCAAGTTGTTAGGAAAATGAGGAACTCGTATAATGTATTGTGCTGCCTTTACTTTTGGGGAAGCTTGTGCTGGCATTGACTACACTGAGGAGAAAGGTCCATATATACATGCATGGGCTTTTCATTCCTTGGGTGGATAAGAATGCACAAAAGCAAAATACTCTGGATGCTGGAAATCTAATAAAAGCAGAAAAAATGAGAGGCCAAACTTGGACAATAAGAGGGGAAGTACATGGTCTTCTGTCCTTCCCATTTTGAAGTAATGCTTATCCACATCTGGGCCAAGAAATGATAGAACATCATTCATTATTTGGCTTGGCTGCCAGTCCTCTAATCTTCATGTTGCAGTACCTTCTTCAATATACAGTGGAATCGCTAATGATAACATACTGCGAGAAAGACCAGGGCCAGATATCGTATCCATCAAGGTGTGAAGGGCTAATGAAGGAAGCAATAATATTGTTCTACTTTTGTATCCGATGTCAGCTCTCACAGGTCAGGCACAACATGGTCAAACCCAAACTTTCCTCTAATTTGCCCTGGTAAGGTGCTTTAACCTTCCTCCTCTGAGGAATACCTCCTTCTGTAGATGTGTGACACCTCTATTCCCCACAGCAGCCATCCTTCTGCATCCTCTGCTTGTAATTCACCATGAATTGGCAATAGCCAACCAGTTTTGCTCTCAAGGGCATGGGCATTAGGAATTGGGTTGCGTTATGACCACATGGTGAGGGGTTCGAGTGGTCCCACAGTTCAACTGCCACCTGACCACAGCAAGTGTGCTTTGTTAAGGTTTTCTTGTAGGTTTAAAACAGAAAATCAGTTATTTTTTGATTAAATCGCCTCAACCCGAAATTGTCATAACAGCATTCACTGCGCATGCACGTGCACACATATACAAGAAGAGACAGAGGAAAAGGGGTAAGTGGTTGTAAGTTCGGTGGTAGGCTTCGGGGGGTCATGGTAAACCTGTTTAATTCTCTCAGAAGTCAAGCTCTTGTTGGTTGTTGGCCTGAGGTGTTTTTCGGTTTCTATCTTGCTTGAAAGTTCAGTTGAAGACAGTGGATCACTTCTAATTCACTGCTGTATAAGTATAGATGTAGAATTCTACAGCAGAGCATGTCACTTCTGGCTTGCTCGATGTTCAGCCAGCCTCTTAGTTGGAAAAGCTGTTTGGTGATGCTTCTTTCTGGATGTACCTCTCTCTTCGAGGGCTGCCTTTTTTAAGGTTAAAAAGTTGTTCCATCCTGCCTCTGCTGGGAGACATTAATCTCCCTTCCTGTGGTGACCAACAACAGCCTGAGATGTGGCTACTTCACATCACCTTTTGTTTCAGAAGAACCCATTCAATTCTAAAGGGTCTCTTGATGGTTTCAGGATGAGAATAATCAGTTATGATATTTCCACTTCACACCTTCTTTGTTTCAGAAGAACCCATTCAATTCCAAAGCATCTCTTGATGGGTTCAATTGATCCATCTCAACCTAGTTGGGCATCCTTTGTTCTAAGCAGACAGTGTAGTCATTTTCAAATACACGTGGCCATTTTTAGCAGCATTGTTCACTTTTTAAAAGAGGTCTTTTTTTTTTTAAAGACACTTTTTAGAACTATTCAGTTTTAGTCCATAATTTTTCTTGTATGTATGACAATTGCGACTGCCCACTTAGAAACTAACTGAACATCCAACAGGAAAGTGTAAAGACTGCCATCTCATTAGTTAAGGCTCAATTTGAACTAAAGTCCTGGAGGGAACAGAGCAGTGTGTAAGTCAGTTCATTTCCCAGGCCCCATTTTCAGTCAGATAACATTATCTTGGGCCAGATGTGGCAGTATTGTCATCCTGGACCTTCACTGAATGCAATAATATTGCCAATACAACCAGACCTACTAGATAACCACAGATCAGATGTCCTGTCATGTCTAACCCTGAGAATTAATCTTTTAAAAATGTGGAAATTGCAGAAATGAGTTGTTTATTGAGACTTGTGATTTTAAACTATATTTTCAATTACCTAATATTTAATTACAACATTCAGTGAAATAAAAGTTTATAGCAAAACAATGAGTCATATGGTACAATAGCACTGCAATACAAATCACATGGTACTATGTCATAGGTCATGTACAATGGCACTATGTTACAAGTCATTGTTGCAATAGCAGTGCAGTATGATCCATGTGGTACAGATCTAAGTACCTGTCCTCCAAAATTTATCACTCAACTCCACTATCAATTTTGTAAAAATATTAAGTACCAGCCCTTCTGTATATACAGTATGAATAACAGAGGGGAACATCTCCATACTTATGGATTTAAGGCAACATTGCTAAATTGTTTGTTTGAGCTTTGTTCCCGCTGTTTTAGACCCAGAGAAGAGTTAATGCTTTATAGCATACACTTAACTTTTTCTAACTATAATACAAATGAGGTGTATTGTTTCTATCAGTCGAATAAAAGCACTCGCTATTGAAGTTGGAATCACTTAATGCAACACTACTCTAGTTTTGCTACATTAGCCTTGTGTGAATATGCTGTGTCAATATTAGTGTACAGATACATAGCCCTTGCATGTGCAATTCCTTTGCCCATTATTGTGATGGAGGCAACAGCCCGACCAAATGGTTACACGATCATTTGCAGAGTTATTTGAAGCTCGTTGTATATTGATGAGTGATTTCAGTTTGTATAAATTAGGATATTTCATAACTTGCTGTTCAACTCACTTGGAGTCTGTATACAGCAGTAGGAGGCTGGAATTTTAGGCCCCACCGCTGCCTTTTCACCAGCAGCAGAGGAGGTGACAGGCGGCCAATTAATAGCTACTTAAGGGCCTCTTCCCGCCTCCACTGGTATTTTACCAGTGACGGATGGGCACTTTGGCACCTAAGGAGGCTGCCTAGTTATACACCGCCTCCTTGTGGGGGGGGATGCCCCCTGATTGGGCACCCTGTGCCCCACTGAGGGCCCGTCCAGCAGCGCGGGCCTCCCCTCCCCCACCGAACGAAACCACCCACCATACACTGACACCTCCACCCCATGCTGCGGCCTAGCCAATTGTCCCCAGCGACGCCCCACGCGCTTACTCCATTCCGTGGCCTCTCCGATTGTAAGTTCTGACCAGTTGCAGCAGTGGCCACCACTCCCGGTGATGCTGTTGGGACTGAACAGCTGCTAGCCCTCTGATTGGCCAGCAGCTCTTGGAGACAGGACTTCCTGCCTCAGAGGGGCAGAAGCCCTGACTGCAGCCAATTAAGGATCTGAGCTATGCAAAATAGCAATGCAGCTTGCAGGCCTGGTGGAGGCAGACTCATCCCTGCCTTTCAGCCACTGGGCGGGGTCACTGCTTTATCGATAAACTCCAGCCAGAGATTCAGAAACCATAGGATTTGCAAAACTGAAGCCTGAACCGTTAAGCGAGATCAGCTAAGACCCAGTGCGGGTTATGTCCTGGCAAAGACCCAAACCTATAGTGCTCTGTATAACATATAAATTGTTAGTTGGAAAATCATTGTCTATGTACACCTGAATTTCCAGTAACTGCTACTGAAGGACTAGGCTCCTTGTCGAAGTGTCAAGTTGAAAACTGACTGTGGTGGGCATCAGGAAAAGGATTGGATGGTTTGTTCAAATCACATTGTTCAAATTTTTGAAGCTAATGTTTTGCTTTCCTGTCCGTGGTGAGGGAAATGGTGTACATACTGGTAAAGTGAAAGCAAATCACAAAAATTGGATAACTCAATTAATTAACAGTTTGATTATGCATCCTGATCCCTTGATATGTTGTCTTGTATTGCAATCCAATTGTATTCAACACTGTAGGATTTATTCCCCAATCGGGTGCTCTTGCTGAGGAGCTGCAATTGCAAGTTGCAATTAGCAGGAAACTAGGGGGGAGGGGGCCTTTGTTTTTTATTAAATGGATGAAAAGTTGAAGGGTTATGAGTTTGCAATATCCTCTTCAAGAGCTCCTGATCAAAGAATTGGTACCATGTTGTTTTTTTCAAACTGGATTTTATTAACTTCTAATGGCCTGGATATTGCAGTCTGCAGCCAAGTAACAGCGTTCACTGCTGACTTCAAAGAAAGCTGCCCACAAAGATCTAGTGATCTGTTAAGGTATGAACTTCCCCTTTGCTGACGGTCAAGGTCCAGGTATCCAGCAGCATTGATGTCAGCAAGCAGGGTAAGCAGCCAATCACATTGAAGTATTCACACAGACAGCAAACTAAACAGTTCAAAGTACTTTCTCCTTCACTTTTAATTTAATTTTTCAAAGAGCGAAACAAATGATTGAGTGGATTTAGATAGAAGCCAAAATATAAATATCTAAAAATTGAAATTTGATTTTTTTAGCATAATGGATAAATTTGACAGTCCGTAAATATAAAATAAGCTTCTCAGTGCCATTCGTGGTATAGCAGTATTTATGAGGTTAGTATGCCATTAAAAACCCAGTTACACCTCATTCAACAAGGTGTAACTTTCTCAAGGGTTTTTACAGTGAGATTAACAGAGTAAGAATGGAGGTTCTTGTCAATTCATAGATTTTTCCATTGATTGCAGTCTGGGGGCTTCTCAACAGCGCACCCTCTAGAAAAGTGTAGAATCATTGACAGTAATTTCTGGATTCCCACATTATTCTGCGCATGGGCAGACTCCAGAAGTTACCGTCAGTTGCAGTGGAGTAATGACGGTGAATACTGACAGTTACGCTGTCATTACCAGTGCAAAATCTGGGCCATTGTTTCTCTACCACTAATTTTGTGTTACAGTAAGAAATGAGTCGAGATTAAAGACAACGGAAGGTTTTACAACACAGTGGCAGCAACGAAGGCTCTTGCTTAACAATTGGAATGGCGAACTATGATTGCAAGAGAGCAAATGTTCTATGGAAGCCAACAGCTGGTTATGTGTGCATCTTTATATTCAACAGCAATAAAGTAACACAAGCCAAAAATGACAATTCAATTCTACAGAAAAAAAATCTCCCAGTTGAAAAATTGCGTTCCACTTCACTTACATTCTCAAAGAATTTTTGTTTTTAAGGAACTGAGCTGGCCAATGAAGGGCAATAGCTTGGTGAAATGCATACAGAATGTAATTAGCCACACTCTTAATTTTTGACATCATATTAGCTTTCAAACAGTGACATCTGCAGCAATTCCCAGGATAATGGAGGAAATATTTTGGCTAGACACGTAGATGAACAAGAATTTAGCTCGACACAGCTGTGGCATTCGGACCTCAGTTAATCCCAGCCTTAGGTCCTGCTCAGTTGGGTTATATTTAATGATTACAACTGTGAGTAAGGCAGCAAAATGGTGAAGCACTTGTGGAATGGCTCTTGGCTTGATTCAGGTTTTCTTTCTTGTCATTCAAGTACTTCCTCTTCTGCTGAAAAGGAAAAGATAAAAAGAGGTGGATGATTTGATCAGAACAAGTGCATGCCAAGGTGGATCGCACTGCGCATTGTAAGGAACGTGTGAACAGTCCAAACATAACCACTTTGTTATTTTAACTGGCACGTTTATTTGAAATGGATTAACACCTTCAGTAATCAGTTAAGGAATCTGGGCAGAGGTGCCATATTTCAGATGCGATGTTGAGGCAAAATCCCATCCAAGTGGATGTAAAACATCCCAAGACTATTTGAAGAGAGCAGGGGACTTCTGTGTCTTTATCTCATCTCATCGCTATTTGTGGGGTCTCCTTCTGCACAAATTGGCTGGTGCTTTTGCCCAAAAGAGGTAACTACACGAGGATAACATTAGTCTGGGACAGCAGCACAAAATGGGCCATCATTTTCCACCGTGTCCAAATTTCTTTCCCGGTCAAGTCAATGGAGGTGAACCTCGAGATGGGTGTAAAACGGGCAGCCAATTCACGATAGCTCTTTCGTGCACTTTCACCAAAGATTAATTTCACCATCCCCCAATGTCCTATCGTTCAATGATAAAAGTGAAGTGAATCTAATCCCAATAGCCTCCTAAAGGGATGTTAGGACAGAAGACTAAAAGTTTGGTCAGAGGTCAGTTTTAAGGAGCATCTTAAAAGGAGGAGAGAGGGGCAGACAGGCAGGTTTAGGGAGGGAATTCCAGAAGTTAGGGCCTCAGTAGCTGAAGGCATGGTTACCAATGGTGGAGTGATTAAAGTCAGAATTACGCAAGAAGTCAGAATTGGAGGAGCGCAGAATTACAATCTGACTTACGATATTAGAGCGATGCAAACCGATTGGTTTCTCTGCACACAATAGATGCTTAGCTGTTACTTTAGTGCATCTCGGGATATTAAAGGATGGAAGTTCTTACGCGGCATGTGCGTGATTGCACTCCCTATGAGTGTTACATTGTTGCAACATAACAGAGTCGGCCATTTAGCTCCTCGAGTCTGTTTCACCATTTAATTGGACAGGCCTGATCTATGTCTCAACTTCATTTACCCATTTTTGCTTCATATTCCTTGATATCCTGACCCAACAAAAAGCTATCTACAAAAGGCAAAATGCTACAGAGGCTAGAAATCTGAAATAGAAGCAGAAAATGCTGGAAATACTCAGCAGGTCAGACAGCATCTGTGGAGAGAGAAACAGAGTTAATGCTTCAGGTCTGTGACCTTTCATCAGAACTATCATCGGAAAAATCTTTGTCTTGAAAGCTCTAGCTGATCCAGCATTCGCAGACTTATGTAGTGAGAGTGTTCCAGATTTCCACCATACTTTGTGTGGAAAGAAAAATGCTCCCTAATTTCACTCCTGGATGACAGAGCTCTAGGTTTAAGATTCTGTCCTCTTATAGTGTTCTTCGAAGGATATGTTGACTGACTGAGATGAAATAATCTGGGAGGAGGCTTGTGTGGAGCATAAACACCGATATAGACCAGTTGGGCCGAATCGCTTGTTTCTGTACCATAGGAAATTAAGAACTAGCAGCAGGAGTAGGCCTTAGGGCCCCTCGAGCCTGCTCCACCATTCAATAGGATCATGACTGATCTTCAGCCTCAGGTCCATTTTCCCACCCAGTTCCTTAATTATCCCAAGCCAAAAATCTCTCTCTCAGACTCAAATATTCTTGTACACGAATCCCTTTGCAATTAGGCTAATGCCAACATGCCAATAGCCTAATTGCTTGTTGTACCTGCATTCAAACTTTATATTCCTTATACGAATACTCCCAGATCCCTCTGAACATGAACATTTAGAAAAAACATTTAGCCCTTTTAAAAAAAAAAATTCTGTTTTTTTACTCTTACAACCTCTCACTTCCTTGCATTATATTCCATCTGCCATCTTGTTGCCCACTCACAAAACCTGTCTACATCTCTTTGCAGCATCTTTGTGTCCTCTTCACAGCTTACATTCCCACATTGCTTTGTATCATCAGCAAACATAGATACATTACTCTTGATTTCTTCTTCTAAGTCATTAATAACTGAGGCCCCGGCACTGATCTTTGCAGCACTACTCACAGCCTGCCAACTTGAAAATGTCCCAATTATCCCTCTTCTCTGCTTCCTGTCCATTAACTAATCCTGTGTATTTGTATGTAATAAATCCTGATGGTAATTCCATGCTTTTGACAGGTTTCAGGGAATTCCAGAGTTTCAACGCCAAACAAATGAGCTGAATTTTCATTCAGATAACAGATCTCACTTCATTAACCCACACTGTTACTCTGGAATGTTCATCCTTATGTTGCATTTATGCTGAAGCTTACAAACAGGGCTCAGTTTTTAGATTCATGAAGGTTCTTAATGACCCATGAACTATCACATTCTTAGAATTCATTTCAAAAACTGTCTTAACAACTGTAGTGAATGATCCAACGAGCTTGTACTAAGAGAGGAATCTCAGGTTGACTAAACACTTCAGAATTATTCATTGAATAAGCTGTGCAATAACTAACCTCCTCCAGAATGCAAGTTTTGCAGGTTGCGTAGCAGCTTCTGTCTTTTTTTTTCCCTCTCAGGATTACTACTTGTCAATTAACATTCTGGACAATATACGGATTCTACTGTTGGGCTCAGATGGCATGCATAGATTTAGAAGCTGATCATTCAGCCCAACAGGTCTGTGTTGGTGTTAACCCTCCACAGTAGTGGTTATCCAAATCCGGTGTGATCATATCTTTCCTATATTTGCTTAGCCTTCAGCCATCCATTTAAACCTAAGTTGCTCCAATCGTTAAAGTCTGGTCGCGCGCTCCTTAACCTTACAGCAGCATGCGAGTATTTAATGGCATGGTATTATACAATCAGAGTGACAGAGCACAGAAGGAGGCCATTTGGCCCGTCATGCCTGTGCTGGCTCTGTGAAAGAGCTATCCAATTAGTCACATTTCCTTGCCCTTTCTCCATAGCCCTGTCAAACTTCCCCTCTTCAAGTATTTATCCAATTCCCTTTAGAAAGTTATCACTGAATCGGCTTCTGCTGCCTTTTCAGCCAGTACATTCCAGATCATTGCATCTTGCTGTGTAAAAGAATGGTGCCTCATCTCTGGTTCTTATGCCCATTACCTTAAGCCACAAAAATGGCATCTTTATTTGGGCAGCACAACTGTGTTTGGCACATGACACAGCTTAGCGTGAGGAAAGTATTCAAATGATGATTTTTGCAGAACAACTTCTACCATCCTCCTTTTCTGTATGAACTTACTAATGCCTGCAGTGCTAATTGTGATCTTATTAAGGCAATATACAAATAGAAGTTGCTCTTATAGTTTTACAAGGGACACTTCTTACATTAATGCCTTTACTTTAACCCTGGTTATATTTGGCACTCTAATTCGAATGAGGCACAAGCAATAATGCCAGCACACAAACATTGCCATGAATATACTGCCCAGACGGCGCAGTGGTTAGCACCGCAGCCTCACAGCTCCAGCGACCCGGGTTCGGTTCTGGGTACTGCCTGTGTAGAGTTTGCAAGTTCTTCCTGTGACCACGTGGGTTTGCACTGGGTGCTCCAATTTCCTCCCACAGCCAAAGACTTGCAGGTTGATAGGTAAATTGGCCATTGTAAATTGCCCCTAGTGTAGGTAGGTGGTAGGAGAATTGAGGGAAGGTGGGAATATGGGATTAATGTAGGATTAGTATAAATGGGTGGTTGATGGTCAGCACAAACTCGTTGGGCGGAAGGGCCTGTTTCAGTGCTGTATCTCTCTAAGAAACTGGTTGGCATCCTTCCATCTACAAAAGATGACGGACACATAGCAAACAATCCATTTAGGTGGGGTGTCTTCTCTTGGTTCAGCTTTGTTGATGGCTGTGAAGGTCAATCCTTGAGAGCGCAGGTTCTGCCACAAGTGCTGCACATGAAGCTGCCAAGTGACACTGAGTTGTTGTTCTTTTTGATGTTGGCGCCTGTTGCCAAGCTGCTGTAGCAACTGGTCGTCATGGCAGTGCATATCAGTCCACAAGATGTGTCGCAATTTCTCTCTTACCAGCTTGTGACAGCCAGGTGCGATAGTCAACATTTAGGGCCTTCATGTCACGTTTGCAAGCATCCTTGAAGCGGAGCTTTGGGAGCCCCACTGGTCATCTGGCGCCGGCTACCTCATCATACAGAAAGTACTTGGGTTTGCAACTGTCTTCCATCCTGTAGATGTGTTCGATCCACTGAAGCCAACATACTTGGGAACTCTGACTTTGAGGGTGGGTATCTGGAATGAGCTGCCAGAGGAGGTGTCGGAGGCAGGAACAGTAGCAACATTTAAGAGCCAGCTGGACAGGTACTTGAATGAGCAAGGCATAGAGGGATATGGAATTAATGCAGGCAGGTGGGATTAGTATAGATAGGCATTATGGTCGGCATGGACACAGTGGGCCGAAGGGCCTGTTTCTATGCTGTATGACTCTAGGACTGCCGCATTTGTGATTTTGTCCTGCTAGGATATACCCATAATGCAGCGCAGATGGAAATTATTGAGCTTCTTTTCCTGGTAGCTGTAAGTCACCCATGTTTCACAGCCGTACAGCAAGGTGCTGAGAACACAGGCCTTATAAACCATCAGCTTGGTCATGAGGATCAGCTTGGTGTTATCCCATGCGCGTTTTGCAAGTCGGCCATAGGTGGCAGCTGCTGACGAGAGTGGTCCCAAAGGAAGAGTGCTAAATTGGGGGAAGGCCAACTATACCAAAATTCGGCAGGAATTGGGGAATGTAGATTGGGAGCAGCTGTTTGAAGGTAAATCCACGTTTGATATGTGGGAGGCTTTTAAAGAGAGGTTGATTAGCGTGCAGGAGAGACATGTTCCTGTGAAAATGAGGGATAGAAATGGCAAGATTAGGGAACCATGGACGACAGGTGAAATTGTGAGACTAGCTAAGAGGAAAAAGGAAGCATACATAAGGTCTAGGCGGCTGATGAAAGATGAAGCTTTGAAAGAATATCGGGAATGTAGGACCAATCTGAAACGAGGAATTCAGAGGGCTAAAAGGGGTCATGAAATATCTTTAGCAAACAGGGTTAAGGAAAATCCCAAAGCCTTTTATTCATATATAAGCAGCAAGAGGGTAACTAGAGAAAGGATTGGCCCACTCAAGGACAAAGGAGGAAAGTTATGCGTGGAGTCAGAGAAAATGGGCGAGATTCTAAACGAGTACTTTGCATCGGTATTCACCGAGGAGAGGGACATGATGGATGTTGAGGTTAGGGACAGATGTTTGATTACTCTAGGTCAAGTCGGCGTAAGGAGGGAGGAAGTGTTGGGTATTCTAAAAGGCATTAAGGTGGACAAGTCCCCAGGTCCGGATGGGATCAATCCCAGGTTACTGAGGGAAGCGAGAGAGGAAATAGCTGGGGCCTTAACAGATATCTTTGCAGCATCCTTAAACACGGGTGAGGTCCCGGAGGACTGGAGAATTGCTAATGTTGTCCCCTTGCTTAAGAAGGGTAGCAGGGAAAATCCAGGTAATTATAGACCGGTGAGCCTGACGTCAGTGGTAGGGAAGCTACTGGAGAAGACACTGAGGGATAGGATCTATTCCCATTTGGAAGAAAATGGGCTTATCCGTGATAGGCAACATGGTTTTGTGCAGGGAAGGTCATGTCTTACCAACTTAATAGAATTCTTTGAGGAAGTGACAAAGTTGATTGATGAGGGAAGGGCTGTAGATGTCATATACATGGACTTCAGTTTGATAAGGTTCCCCATGGTAGGCTGATGGAGAAAGTGAAGTCGCATGGGGTCCAGGGTGTACTAGCTAGATGGATAAAGAACTGGCTGGGCAACAGGAGACAGAGAGTAGCAGTGGAAGGGAGTTTCTCAAAATGGAGACGTGTGACCAGTGGTGTTCCACAGGGATCCGTGCTGGGACCACTGTTGTTTGTGATATACATAAATGATTTGGAGGAAAGTATAGGTGGACTGATTAGCAAGTTTGCAGACGACACTAAGATTGGTGGAGTAGCAGATAGTGAAGGGGACTGTCAGAGAATACAGCAGAATATAGATAGACTGGAGAGTTGGGCAGAGAAATGGCAGATGGAGTTCAATCAGGGCAAATGCGAGGTGATGCATTTTGGAAGATCCAATTCAAGAGTGAACTATACAGTAAATGGAAAAGTCCTGGGGAAAATTGATGTACAGAGAGATTTGGGTGTTCAGGTCCATTGTTCCCTGAAGGTGGCAACGCAGGTCAATAGAGTGGTCAAGAAGGCATACGGCATGCTTTCCTTCATCGGACGGGGTATTGAGTACAAGGGTTGGCAGGTCATGTTACAGTTGTATAAGACTTTGGTTCGGCCACATTTGGAATACTGCGTGCAGTTCTGGTCGCCACATTACCAAAAGGATGTAGATGCTTTGGAAAGGGTGCAGAGGAGGTTCACCAGGATGTTGCCTGGTATGGAGGGCGCTAGCTATGAAGAGAGGTTGAGCAGATTAGGATTATTTTCATTAGAAAGACGGAGGTTGAAGGGGGGACCTGACTGAGGTGTACAAAATCATGAGAGGTATAGACAGGGTGGATAGCAAGAAGCTTTTTCAGAGTGGGGGATTCAATTACTAGGGGTCACGAGTTCAAAGTGAGAGGGGAAAAGTTTAGGGGGGATATGCATGGAAAGTTCTTTACGCAGAGGGTGGTGGGTGCCTGGAACGCGTTGCCAGCGGAGGTGGTAGACGCGGGCACGATAGCGTCTTTTAAGATGTATCGAGACAGATACATGAATGGGCAGGAAGTAAAGAGATACAGACCCTTAAAAAATAGGCGACAGGTTTAGATAGAGGATCTGGATCGGAGCAGGCTTGGAGGGCCGAAAGGCCTGTTCCTGTGCTGTAATTTTCTTTGTTCTTTGCTTTCCTTACGTGTGTTTTGAGGTCTGCATCAAGGGACAGATTGTTTGTCACCTGGGCCCATGGTAGCAGAATTTGCTAACCACTTGGAGTGTAATTTAGTGTGATCAGGGGTGGAGATGCAACACCTTGTCCCGTGACCACTGTTTTCTTGATGGTTATAGTCAAGGAGAATAATTTACAGGCACGGGAGAGACAGTCCATGAGTCTTTGTAGCTGAGTTTCCGTGTGAGCGACCAGCGCAGCATCATCAGCGTAGACGAGTTCTCTGATCAGGTCACAATGTGTTTTTGTCTTTGCTTTCAGGCTAGATAGATTGTAGAGCTTCTGTCTGACCTATTGTGCAAGTCGACTCCTTCCACATCTGCAGGGAAGGTGAAGGTCAGGAGCATGGAGATGAAGATGCCAATCAGAGTGGGGACTAGGACACAATCCTGTTTCACTCCATTCTTCACTCCGAAACTGTCGGAAGTGGAGCCATCAAACTATACAGTGTAGTGCATGTTGTCATGGAAGTGGTGGATGAGACTAAGGAGCTTCAGTGGACAGACAATTTTTCCCTAAAATCTTGCAGAGCCCTGTTCTGCTGACGGTGTCGAATGCCTTCGTGAGATCTATGAAAGTAAGGTAAAGGGGTATACTCTGTTCCCTGCACTTCTCTTGTAGCTAGCGCTTGGAGAAAATCATATCCACAAGAGATCTGCTGGCATGGAAACCACACCGTGCTTCTGAATACACACAGTCTGCAAGTAAATGGAGTCTTTTAAGTATGACCCTAGCAAAGGCCTTCCCCTCTAAGGAGTGAGATGTCCCTGCAGTTGTTGCAGTCTCTTCTGCTGTCTTTGTATTTGTATAGGGCGATGATTTTGGCATCATGCATCTCCTGTGGAACAGAGCCAACTTTCCAGCAGAGAAGGAGAAGGTTATAAAGATGTGGCAATAGATAGGACTTTCCTTGCTTGAGCACTTCGGCTGGGATTTCGCCCTTGCC
Source organism: Heterodontus francisci (assembly GCF_036365525.1). NCBI lineage: Eukaryota > Metazoa > Chordata > Chondrichthyes > Heterodontiformes > Heterodontidae > Heterodontus > Heterodontus francisci. The sequence goes on along the minus strand of NC_090405.1, from coordinate 41,553,818 downwards.
TGCTGCCCTTCTATTTGCTAGGCGGTCTATGGCCTTCTCGAGTTCCAATGAGGGGGGGTTCTTTATCTAACTCATTCCTGACGGGAAGTTACGGGAGATGTCCGACTCACAGGAGTACAGCTCACAGTAGTGTTCAACCCAGCGGGACATCTATTCACTGCTGTCGGTGCTTCAATTTTAGGGGAGCAACTTTTGTGATGGCAGGGCCAAGTGCCCTCTTGATCCCTTCATACATAAGTTGCAGATTTCCTTTGTCACATGCAGTTTGGATTTCTTGACATAGGTTGATCCAGTTTGTTTGTGCAATATCTCCCTCTCCTTTGTCCGGCTGTCTTGGCTACTTTCGGGTTGTGCAGTGTCTTAGCTGTTGGGTTTATGATGTGCATCATGTAGGCTTTGTTTTTTGCAATGACGGATATCATTTCAGCTGAGTAGGTCTCACACCAGCCCTTGTTGCTGGTTCTGCCCTTTACCAAATGATGCTTCAGTTGCTTCATAGATGATTGAGCTTAGTGACTTCCAAGTTTCATCAATGCCAGCTTCGGTGCTTATCGTTCAGGTTTTGGTGAGTAGCAAGCATCCAAGCGATAGTGCAAAGTGCTGGTATTTGGGGCATCATTGCTTATGCATGTTGAAGCTAATGCTTTGTTTAAATAGCAAAAGCTCATGTGCACATTATCACATTTACCATCAAGTTGGATTTCAAGTCTGTTTTGTAGATTACAACAGTGGCTACACTTCCAAAGTGCTTCACTGGCTGTAAAGTGCTTTGGAACATCCTGAGGTCACAAAAGGTGCTATATAAATGCAAGTCTGTCTTTCTTTCAAGTCACTTCCAGTACCAGTTTTAGTGGCATGGTGGGTAGTAGACTGGCATGCCACTTGAACTAACAGGATTATCATGTTAGCCAGATTAGTTTAATATTTCTATCATGTCCTGCGCTATTCCAGTCAAGTTCATTTAACAAAGGCTGGCACCTCTATAAATAGACTGGACAGAGGAATATTGTGTAAACCCAGCGAGAGTTTACTGATATCTCCAATTGTCATTGCTAGCCTTGCGGAATGCAAGAAAGTGGCTAATGTAAAGCATAAACATGTTTCTATTTCTAGTTGAACAAAATGGGTCTTTCACCAATTTGTTTTTGGAGGCTGGAGGGGGGAGTTGTACAATTGTGATTATGATTGCAGAGTTAAGGATCTACTTGAGAAGAGGAGAGTTAGCTTTCAAACTGCAGGACTTTTTTGTGGCCTTTTCAAACGCTCTTTAAATCTAGTTATCAGGCAGGGAAAAAGCTTTATTAATAAATTGGAACCCCAGCAGAGGTAATGGGATAGTTGCAGGGAAATCACTGCGCGTTATTCTGCAATAGGCAACACACTCCACATGGCAGAATTATGGAGCCATTGCATTTAAAGGAATTTTTCTCTGCCCACCCCCCCCCCCTCCCCCTCCCCCCACATCACTCAGCAACAGTGAGCAAACAAAAACACTGCCAGTATTTTTCCACAAATGAATTCTTTGGGCAGAAAATGACTGAGGGCTTTGGGACTTCGACATTGGGATCAAATGGAGGTTCAGAGGTCGCATTTGCCGGGGAGCCAGACCGAGGGAGCTCACCGCCACCTCTTCAAGGGCAATTGGGGATGGGCAATAAATGCTGGCCTAGCCAGTGACACCCATACCCCCCCACCGAAACAATAAAAAAAAAAATTTCCTGGATGCGGCCTCCAATTAAGGATGCGGGCAGGCTCCCTATTCTGCTGACCCAGTCAGAGGTCTGGCAGGTCGGAAGCCTCAGCAGCCCCGTTGGCAAAGGTGGATGCTGCTGAGGCAGATTGGAGAGGGAGATGGCGCCTCAACATGGAGGCCCCCTCATTGATGTAAGTTATAAGTAAAAATTCAAAGCAAGCAGGGCCCCTCTGGATGGCCCATTGGGCCGGCGGTGGGGGCAGCTTTCACTGCCCGCAGCCCCCTCGCAACATGGAGACACCGGCTCTGATGGCCCCCTGGACCACACAGCGGCCTCACCACACGGTGGGGCAGGGCCACTCCCACCACCGGAAAAATGCTGCTGACCTGGTAATATCGCCCCTAATTGGGGCCTTAGTGAGTTCAATTGGATGACCACCTCCATTGACAGGGCAGCTGATAACCTGCCAGCGCACCCCTGGAAAACATCCCGGGCGGCAGGCATGTGTCGGGAACCATCCCGACACAACTCACTGCTGTTCTCCCAGCCCTCCAATCCTGCCCTCTGATTCAGTGGGGGATTTGAGTGGGGGGGAAATCAACTCACAGCATTTAAAGTCACTAAGGCAATTATTTTTTTTTTTTAAATTAGTTCAATCGTATTCCCAGCGTGACTTTGAAAAGCTGCATATGTCTGCAGAAAAAGAACTGTACCAATGTATCAAGAAATTAATTTCTGGGAAAATACCATCAGAGACTTTCTAAATAATTTTCAGTTTCCAATTTGTAGATCAAAGCTCTGAGACTGTCCAGTGGGAAACAGGTTCTAACTAATAAAAGATAAATTTAGGACTCGTAAACGGAAGTATTTCTTCATACACAGAGTGATCAACACTTGAAATGTACTCACAGCTACAGCAGGCTGATTCAAGTCTCACTCCAGTAACTTGAGCACAAAATCCAGGCCTTTTCTTTTCTTTGATTCATTCACGAGATGCGGAAGCGCTGAAAAGGCCAGTATTTATTGCCAATCCCTAATTGTCCTTGAAAAGGTAATGCTGAGCTGCCTTCTTGAGAATGGAGTGGCTTGTGAGGACATTTCAGAAGCCAGTTAAGAGTCAACCACATTGCTGTGTGTCTGGAGTTACATGTAGGCCAGACCAGGTAAGGATGGCAGATTTCCTTCCCTAAAGGACAATCATGAACCAAATGGGTTTTTAACAACAATCCATTAGTTCCATGGCCACCATTAATGATGCTATTTTTATTCCAGATTTGACTGATGATTTGAAGTTAAATTCCCCAACTGTCATGATGGGATTTGAACTCATCTCCAGATCATTAGTCCAGGCCTTTCAATTACTAGGCCAGTTACATAACTACTATGTTGCCATCTCCATCCCTCCAGTGCAGTACTGAGGGAGTGCTTCACTGTCGAAGGTGGTGTGTTGCAAGTGGGATGTTAGACCAAGACCCTGTCTGCCCTCTCACGTGGGTGTAAATAAATCCCATGGCACTATTTTGAAGAGCAGCAGGGGAGTTCTCTCCAGTGTCTTGGTCAATAATCTGTTTCAGTGATTCTGGTTAACAAGTATCTGGTCATTATTGCTACTGTGTATGGAGCCTTGCTGTTGTACAAATTGGCTGCCATATTTCCTACAACAGTAATTACACTTCATAGGCTGTAAAACATTTTGCGATGTCCTGGGATTGTGAAAGGCATTATGGAAATGCAAGTCGTTCTTTTTCTTTCATTGAGGGCAAAAAGCCTTGAATCATTTAGGAAGCAATGGGCGTGCTTTACAATCTTCCTGGATGAACAAATTAAGATGGGCCGAATGTCTGTGATTGTCTCACGGTCCTGTAAGTATGCATCATGTTCAAAGAGCAGCAATGAAGTCAGAGTAATCGATGTTTTGAAATTATTCCAATTAATAAGGATTCACTGTAATTCAAATCATATTCCAAATCCTTCACAACTGTAATTTGACTGCATTTATGTAGCTTACATTGAATGTAAAGCACAGAAACAGGCCATTCGAAGCGACTAGTCCACGCCAGTGTTTATGCTCCACCTGGGCCCCCTTATATCCTTCTTCAGCAGTCAGCCTAATCCTCTATTCCTTTCTCCTCCAGGTGCTTATCTAGCTTCCCACAAGAACACAAGAAATAGGAGCAGGAGTGGACCATATGGCCCATTGAGCCTGCTCTGGCATTCAAAACGACCATGGCTGATCTTCAGATTTAACTCCACTTTCCTGCTTAATTGTCATATCCCTTGATTCCCTGAAAGACCAAGCATCTGACTATCCCAGCCTTAAAGTGAGCGTTGATCCTATAGAAAGTGAGTCTGGGGAATTAGTAATGGATAATGAGGAGATGGCAGATGAATTGAACAGATATTTTGCATCAGTCTTCACCATTGAGGATACAAATAACATCCTAGTATTGGCTGTAAGTCAGGAAATGGGAGGGAGGAACTCGGAAAGTACAATCACCAGGGAAGTGGTACTGAACAAATTGCTGGAGCTGCGGGCTGACAAGTCCCCGGGTCCTGATGGACTTCATCCAATGGTGTTAAAAGAAGTGGCTAGTGATATAGTTTATGCGTTAGTTTTAATTTTCCAAAATTCCCTAGATTCGGGGAAGGTTCCGTTAGATTGGAAAATAGCGAATGCAACTCTTTTATTCAATAAGGGAGGGAGACAGAAAGCAGGAAATTACAGGCCAGTTAGCTTAACATCTATCTTAGGGAACGTTAGAAGCTATTATGAAAGACATTATAGCAGGGAATTTAGAAAAATTGAAGGTAATCAGGCAGAGTCAACATGGTTTTGTGAAAGGGAAATCATGTTTAACCAATTTATTGGAGTTCTTTGAGGGAGTTACATGTGCTGTGGATAAAGGGGAACCGGTGGATGTATTGTACTTGGATTTCCAGAAGGCATTGCATAAGGTGCCACATCAAAGGTTATTGCAGAAAATAAAAGCTCATGGGGTAAGGGGTAACATCGGCATGGATAGAAGATTGGCTAGCTAACAGGAAACAGTAGGCATAAATGGGTTATTTTCTGGTTGGCAAGATGTAATGAGTGGTGTGCCACAGGGACCTGTGCTGGGGCCTCAACTTTTTACAATTTATATAAATGACTTAGCGGAAGGGACCAAAGGAATGGTTGCTAAATTTGCTGATGACACAAAGATAGGTTGGAAAGTAACTTATGAAGAGGGCATGGGGGTTACAAAGGGATATAGATAGGTTAAGTGAGTGGGCAAAGACCTGACAAATGGAGCATAATGTGGGAAAATGGGAAACTGTCCACTTTGGCAGGAAGAATAAAAAAGCATATTGGCTCAATGGTGAGAGATTGCAGAGCTCTGAGATGCAGAGGGATCTGGGTGTCCTAGTGCATGAATCTCAAAAGGTTAGTATGCAAGTACAGTACGTAATTAGGAAAGCTAATGGAATGTTATTGTTTACTGCGAGGGGAATTGAATACAAAAGTAGGGAGGTTATGCTTCAGCTATACAGGCATTGGTGAGACCACATCTGGAATACTGTGTACAGTACTGGTCTCCTTATTTAAAGAAGGTTGTAAATGGGTTGGAGGCAGTACAGAGAAGATTTACTAGACAAATACCTGGAATGGGCAGGCTGTCTTACGAGGAAAGATTTGATAGGCTAGGCTCGTATCTGCTGCAATTTAGAAGAGTAAGAGGTGACTCGATTGAAACATATAAGATCCGGATAGGTCTTGACAGGGTGAATGTGGAAAGGATGTTTCCCCTTGTGGGAGAATCTAGAACTAAGGGTCACTGTTTTAAAAAAAAAGGGTCGCCCATTTAAGACAGAGATGAGGAGAAATTTTTTCTCTGAGGGTTGAGAGCCTTTGGAATTCTCTTCCTCAAAAGGCGGTGGAAGCAGAGTCTTGGAATATTTTTTAAGGCAGAGGTAGATAGATTCTTGATGATAAGCAAGGGGGTGGAAGGTTATCGGGGGTAGGTGGAAATGTGGAGTAATCAGTTCAGCCATGAACTTGTTGAATGGCGGAGCAGGCTCGAAGGGCCGAGTGGTCTACTCCTGCTACTAATTGGTGTGTTCGTAAATGTATTCAACGATGGAGCATCCACAATCCTCTGGCATAGAGAATTTGAAAGATTCACAACCCTTTGAGTGAAGTAATTTCTCCTCGTCTCAGTCCCCTTAATTGAATCTAAACAATTTGCCTCAACCATTGCGTCATAGCGAGCGCCACACTCTCTGGGTGAAGAAGTTTCTCCTGAATTCCCTACTGGATTTATTAGTGACTATCTTATATTGATGGCCCCTAGTTTTACTCTTCCCCACAAGTGGAAACCCTCTGTGTCTAATCTATCAAAACTCTCAATCAACATCACCACAAACAGATTATCTAATCATTTATCTACTGTTCTTCGTGGAACCTTGCTGTGCACAAATTGGATGCCGCATCTGCTTACAAAACAACAGCAACAATGCTGCTAAAGTAATCAGTTGGCTAAAAAGCACTTTGAAAGTCACTATATAAATGCAAGGTCTTTGTAGGCCAAGGGAATCCAGAACAAACTGGTTTTGTATGCAAGAACCACCATGGTAAATAAAGAACGTAGAAATCACAGCTTAAATACTAGTTATTAAACTATCTTTCTTAGCCATGTGCCCCCAGCTCACACTCTTTCTAAATGCTTCCTGTGTCAATCACCCAGCTGATTGCACCTCTCTCAAGTTATAAAGAAACTAAATCCACAAGGAGGGTCGGTTTGGCGGGACGTCGACTGCATATTACGACTGACTCTCCATGTGGTTAAGCCTCCTGAAATAGCCTAAATAGAAGAATGTTATCATCAGGCATTTCCGAACCAGGCTCACTCACAATTGACAAACAGGCTTCACAGTCCACACTAGGCTGGATTTTCCTCGGAGGCAGTGGAGCCAAAATTCAGGAGCAGCACTTCCTCAGAGAAAATACTAATAATGAGCCAAGTAATTAAAAAAAAACTTAAAGTCTGCTCTTTCTCGATGAAAGCACTCTTCCACGGAATCAACACAGAAGCAGAATCTCCTGTGGGACGAGAAGGACTGAGGGAGGAACAGCTGAAAGGGGTGAAAAAGCACAACTTGCAGTGGCACCTCTGGAGCTAAACTGCCCCAAGTGTGAACTGTCGCCTACACTAACATCATTAAGTTGCTGCGATGTGCATCAGTCGACTGTTTGCTTGAAGCATCATCAAGAGGTCTAGGGCAGCAGTAAGAAAAACCTGACTGCGTGAAGCAGAAAGAAAATAACATTAAAGGAATAAAAGCAGCAGGAGGAGGAGAGGGGGAAGAGGAGAAAGAAAAATAAATGGGAGCAAGCAAAGCTCTTCTTATACAGTGCTTCAAGAGGCTTCTGGGTGTGGGAGGGGTTCAGGGAGGGAATTCTAGATCTTAGGGCTCAGGTAGCTGAAGGCACAGTCACCAATAGTGGAGCAATTAAAATTGGGGATGCTCAAGAGGCCAGAATTAGATGAGTGCAGATATCTCAGAGGGTTGTGGGGCTGGCGGAGATTACAGAAAAAGGGAGGGGCCATGGAAGGATTTGAAAACAATGCTGAGAATTTTAAATATAGAGGTGTCGCTTAGCCAGGTGCCAGTGTAGGTTGGAGAGCACAGATTTGATGGGTGAATGGGACTTGTAAGGACAAGGGTGGCAGAGTTTTGGATGTACCTCAAGTTTACAGAGGGTAGAGTGCGGGAAGCTGGCTAGGAGTGCACTGGAAAAGTCAAGTTTGTAGGTGACAAAAGCACATACAAAATGAATAGGGATCCGCTATTACCAGATCCAAGCACGAGGGGAGAATACCATGGAGCGAGAAAAATTATCTCCTTTAAATCATGGGTATAAAAAAAACTGCTGACTATTAAATAACATTTTCAGATTTATTTATGGTTGCCTTAAGCACAACTTCTGCCTAGCAACAGTTCAGGTGATCCCCCCCCCCACCCCCCACGATCTTTATAATCTCCTCCAGGCCTACAATCCTCCGAGACCTCTTCACTTCTCTAATTCTGGACTCTGTTCATCCCTGATTTTAATTGCTCCACGATTGGCGGCTGTGCCTTCAGCTGTCTGGGCCCCGACTCTGGAATTCACACTCTAAACCTCACTTCCTCACTTTCCTCTTTTAAGATGCTCCTTAAAAATCTACCTCTTTGATCGAGCTTTTGGTTAACCGTCCAAATATCTCTTCACATGGTTCGGTGTCAAATTTTATTTTGCAATGCTTCTGGTGAAGCAGCTTAGAACATTTTGCTACATCAAAAGGAGCTATATAAATGCAAGTTGCTCTGGTGGAGGAAGAATGGTGAGAGGATCGGACCTGCATTCAACTGCGAATTTATCAGGAGTCTCGGAGTAAATCTGAAACATCCTTTAACCAAAACTTCTAGCATTTAGAAAGGTTATTTAGTGGTGAACATAGAGTTAGATTCATAGACTCGTTACAGCACAGGAGGTGGCCATTCTGCCCATCATGTCCATGCCGGCTCTATGCAAGAGCAATTCACCTCGTCCCACTTCCCCGCCTCTTCCCCCCCCCCCCCCCCCTCCCGTAGCCTTGTAAATTTTTTCACTTCAGATAATTATCCAATTCCATTTTGAAAGCCCTGATTGAATCGGTCTCCACCACACTCTCAGGCAGTGCATTCCAGATCCTAACCACTCGCTGCGTAAAAAAAAAAGTTTTTCCTCATGTCGCCGTTACTACTTTGGCCAATCACCTTAAATCGGTGCCCTCTGGTTCCGGATCCTTCCACCAACGGGACCAGTTTCTCCCCATCTACTCTGTCCAGACTCCTCATGACTTTGAAAACCTCCATCAAATCTCCTCTTAACTTCTCCTCGGAGAAGAGGAGATTAACGAAACCAATCCACACTTCACAAAACTTGAAGTTAGGCTGCTTACCAATGTTGTTGCCAGGTGACCAATTCTGCAGTGCCCTATGCTAAACCTAAAATGCCTTGCACTAAATAACTCTCAAATAAAGTTATTCTGAAAGATTGTCACGATCTCAGCAGCTTTAGATCCACAATGAGGTTACAAAAGCGTGTACTACTTCAATATGCGGTATCCTTACAATGCAAAGCAATCCTGGAGTTAAATATCTCACGATGAGCCCCGTTAGTTAGTTTTTTCCGCACCCTTCAGCTCAAGAAAATTTTGCACCTTAACTTGTTGGAAGTGCGAGCTGATGACAGTGTGGCTAGGGCAACAGGGAATCTGGGACCTCGGTGATCGGTGGGACCAACACTCTGTCCCCTTAACCTTTGAGAATTAAGGATTGAGAAAGAAACAGAGAAATTACATATTTGTGTGGTAGGCAGAAAGTCTTTTTGGCTTGATGGTAGCATCGTGTTATATGAATTTCAGTGCCAGTGTGATGCCGGTTACGTAGACTATACGTCCCAATGACTGGTGGATCACATCTTTGGGTGTTTGCAATAGTCAGATACTGACCGTACTCAACCAGCCCTTGCTTGCAAAACTCAGAACATCATGTTCAATGTTAGATGTGATTCCATGACTGGACAGCACTTATTGAACAATCCCGAGTGCACTAAGAATTACAGTAACAACCAATTTAAGATCATCAGTCAGGTTTGCAATGTGGCTCACTCACGCTTGCTAGAAGCTACATATATTGTCCTCTGTAGGCAAAAGGAACATGCCCAGACTTTGCGTCATTTTTGAAGTAAACAAAAACGTGAGGGTCAATAGTTCCCTGGTGCATTCTCCTTGGCAATGCTTTGACCAATCAGCACCCTTTTCTCATGCAGTAAAAATTGTTGTTCCCTATGAAATTTGGCATTCTTGCATTTGTCCTGATGAGTGCAAGATGAAAAGCTTCAACATCATGTCTCTTTTTTCAGCAATTCTCAAGTTCTGTACTACCAAGTGACCATAGTATATGTGTTGTTCTAATGGAAAACTAATTCTAATGATAGCGCTCTCAGCTCTGTCAGAAGGTTGTGGGTTCAAGTCCCACTTCAGACTTTTCAGCAAATAATCCAGGCTGTTACTCCAGTGCAGTACTGAGGGAGTGCTGCACTGTTGGATGAGACTTTAAACCAAGGCCTCGTCTACTCTCTCAGGTGGAAGTAAAAGATCCCGTGGCACTATTTTGAAGAGGAGCAGGGAAGTTATCCCCAGTGTTCTGGCCAATATTAATTTTCATTAAAAAAAATTATCTGGTCATAGTCACATTGCTATTTCTGGGATCTTGCTGTGCATAAATTGGCTGCGGCATATCCTACACGACAGCAGTGATGACAAATGTACTTCACTGGCTGTAAAAGCGTCTTGGGACATCCTGAGTTCAGGAAAGGCAATATATAAATGGAAGTTTTACACCTGGAGACAAAATGGTAAAAGATTCTTGATTTCAAAACAACATGCAAACCTATAGCTCCCTTCAGATACAGGAAGAAAATACAAAACTTTGTTTTAAGACCAAGCAGGAAAAGCAATAACAATGGAGGTGGAGTGAGGGAATGTAGAGAGGGTGGAAAAACTGAATGCATGGCAAAGTGATGGGAAAGGTTTTGAAAGCAGCAAGTGAGATGGTAAGGCGGTGAGAACTAGGTAGGGTGTAGCAGTGGCAGAGAGTGTAGTGACTGAAGAGGCTGCTCCCCTTCCATGTAGCAGCCTAGTGGAAAGACTGGGCTTGCAAGTCACACAACTAATTTAGGCAGGTTTCTGAAACGCTGTGTTTTGGCTAAGGACTGCGAAGGCTTCACAGAGGCACCGGCTTGAGTGCCTGCTCCAATTAGGCAATGATAATAATGACTGACAGCAGCAGTGGAGGAGCTAGCATCAGAGACTGTGCCATCCTTGTCCTGCAAGAGGGTTGGCACAAGGGGTAAGCTGTAATCATTAGGGAGGAAAATCATCAAAGGATATTTGTCTACAAAAAAAAAACATTTGCAACAGGAACTACAAAAGCTGAATCTTTCAGTATTGAGAACAAAGGAAATGTGTTAGAATGAGCAGATTTTAATTGAGTCATTTCAATTTAAAAGGATTATAATCTTACTACACATTTCCATGTTTTGTATCATTTCTTTCATCACAATTTGTGACATTTCACCCCCCATTGAGAAAATATTTCTTTTTTCCTCATAAAAATATTACTAATAGTAAGAGAACTTACTTAGGCACCTGTTAAAGGCAAGGCTATCAAACCTAAGTTATACTGACAGCTCTGTGTCCCCTTCTAACCAGGGCCTTGCACATGCCCAGACAAATGTCTGCTCATCGCGATCTAAAATCCATTTTAATGTCAACGAGGATGCCTTGCGACATCTGGCGCTCTGTTAACGTTGCAGATTTAAAACGATCTTTTAAGTTTCTCTAGGATCTTTTGGTCATCTGAGCCAGAGATGGACCTCGGTTTGAAGCCTCTTCAAATACACAGAGGGGAGGATTTTTAACTCCCAAAGGAGACAAGCACGGAGGCGGATGGGCGCCAAAATCCACACTGCTGGCCGGCATGCTGGTTCCATCACACTGCCGGCTATTTACCATTGGCCCTTCACCTTTGAGAGCCCGCCCGTCATCCTCAATTGGACGGCCAGCCCGCCCTCTAGCTATTAACTGGCCAATGCAGGGAAAATCACTGCCGAGTGATGTGATGTGCTTGGGTCTTGAGTGAGGTTTAGACAAGTTTAGCATAAGGTATGAGGCAGAGACCGAGGTCTGTATTTTATAAGCCCGCCGCCGAAATCGATTCCAAGCGCAGCGGCTCATTTTAATAGCTGGGCCGCCCCACCCCCAATAATATGGAGGGGGCAGGCTCTCCATCCCCGACAATGGCATCAGCTGCCTGTGTACAGTTGCTGACGCCATTTTTAAAGGGCTGTTAGCCCTTGCGGTATAAATATTTAAAGACAGATTTCATTACATTAAATAAATAATCTCTTTTGCCCCTCTCAGCCCCCCAATAACAGTTAAATTAGTTATTGGCCCTTCCCCTCCCAAAAAACTTACCTTTACCATTTGACCTTACCCCACCCCTCCCAAACTGCACTAGCTTTGAACTATACCACCACGATCCCCACCATCCCCTACACCCATGATGTTTATTTGACCCTGTACCGCCCCTCACCCCGCACTGAGAAACTTACCTCCTCCTCCCTCCCCACCAGTGATGCGCCTCGTTTCCCTGGACGGGGAACTGAAGGCGGGGGAGTGACGGCCACTGGGCCGCAGATCGCAGCGGGACATCAAGATAATTGATTTAAATATTCAAATTATGATCCCATCGCCCAGCAGGGGTGGGGGGGGGGGGGTGCCTCGCCACCGCTGAGCGGATCGGGGTGGGCCTCATCCAGGGCCATCTTTAGGCCCCACCCCCCCACCATGGATCCCGAGGTCGAGGGCTCCTTAAAATCAAGCCCAGAGAAACAAAGACTGGAGCAGCTGAACATAAAGGCTTCTCCTTTTATTCTGTCTTAGTTTCACTTCCTCTTTGCTAACATGTGCGCTCTACGGCAGCCTCTAGAGTACACAATGCAATTGCACTACAACACTACAGGTGACTGTTTCTCACACAGTGCGGGCCTCTGACCCTTATTTGACACCAACATCAGGGTCCCGAAATCCGTGGGGATAATCTACACAACATCTCCCGATACAGTGCTCTTCTAGCATTCCAGTGCAGGGTTAATCTATGCACTCAGATACTAGGATGGGGTTTGAACTCCTGACCTTCTGACTATTTGATGTCAGTCAGGCGATCTCAGTTTCCATTGATTAGCTGTAATTTTACAACTAGCCTATTTAAGGAAAAAGCACCATGCAATCTGGATTAGGGTAGATCAGGATCTCCTGAGCAGTCGGGAAAACCGGGTTTGATACCACACTGGATTTACACCGGGTGCAGTGCCAAACGCAAGTGGTGTGAATATCCCAGCGACAGGACTCCAACTCGGCCTCAATCTGGGGTCAGGTCAGGCTCTGATTCTGGATTTACACTGCCTAAACTAGTTGTGTGAATGCCCCCTCAGAGATTAGTTAACTGGCAGCCCTATTTCCACTGACTCCAGATACCTAGCACAAAATCTAAGTTGGCACGTCTATGCAGGTCTAAAGGAGTGCCGTATTAGAAGTGCTGTCTTTTTGGATTAGGCATTTAAGGGAGTTCCTGTCTACCTGTTCAGGTGGATATAAAAGATTCTGCAGTACTATTCAAAGAGAATTTGTCCAGTGTCCTTATCATTATATATACACATATATATATATATCCATCCCTCAAATACCGAAACAGATTAACTATCCGTTATTTCATCCAATGTTTGTGGGATCCTGCTTGCTTGCCTCTTCAATCATTTCATTTCAAACCCAAGTATATCGAGGGGTGTGCTTTGACATGAAGGCAAGATTATGATGCACTGACACAAGCCTAGATGCTGAGTGGCTGTTTCCCTTCACTGGAGAGTCTAGAATGAGGGGTGACAGTCTCAGGGTAACGGGTTGACCATTTAAGACTGAGAGGAGAAGAAATTTCTTCACTTAGAGGGTGGTGAATCTTTGGAATACTCTACCTCAGAGTTGTGGATGCTCAGTCATTGAGTATATTCAAGGCCAAGATTGATAGCTTTTTGGATAAAAAGGGAATCAAGGGATAAGTGGCGTGAGTCGCAAATCAGCCATGATCTCACTGAATGGTGGAACAGGCTTGAAGGGCTAGATGGCCTACTCCTGCTTTTATTTGTCATGTTATTACCGGTGTGTTATAACTGACCTGTTATAGGAAGAACAAACTTTCCAAATCCTAGGAAACAAAAGCTACAAACCAGCAAAGTGTCTGATTAAAATATCACTTCAAAACAAAGTGACGACAATAACTGTTAATGCACAAAAGAGAATAATTTATTCACAGTACAAAAAGATGCACCCCAAGGGAAATTAATACTTTTATATTTTTATAAACAACTATAATTTATATTATAAGCAATCAAGCTAGCACTGCACAAACTCTAAACCTATTGGAAAATAGTTCTGATTCAAGAGTCTCCAAATTAAGCAATCTGAAATTTATAATTAATAGGTGCAGTCTTTTCCTACATGTTAACTGTATTTAAGCTTTGTATATTTGAAGCGCGAGATTGCTACCAGTGCTGTTATTGATGACAGTGCTATTTTAAATCATTGGGAACCATCCCATATGTGGAGGGATAAACAACCTTGAATGCTTCGATTTAGCTGCTGCTGGGAATATCTAAACTTGGATCATTTTCAGAGTTCCAAGGGTTTAAATCTTCTAAATGGCCCTTGTCGAGGGGCAAAAGGAGGCATTTTGCAAGTCTGACAGGCTTTAGTCTACTCTGGACTCCGGATCAGTAGAGTTCCTGACCACGCGTCATAAATGTCTAGTTGTAGAGTAAGAGGGGTCATTTGAGAAGCTTTTAATCCATCCTGGCTATATCTAATGTGAAATTAATTTGAGTAATTTCAACCCATTTCCTCGTACGTCCTGATCTGTCATATAAAACTGTCCACAACTTGGCACTAAATTGGCAACATAACTCAAAGAAAGCAGAATAATGGGTGCCAAAATTTCTAACTAGCTGTAATTATTGTTCTACCTTTCCATTCCAGACCTTTGTTAATCCACCTCTTTCTTACAGATTTAATGAGATAAAGCATTCCTTAAAGTTACTGGGCATCTCTCTTCTCTATTCTGTAGATGCAATCTCAGAAATACACCTTCCCCCACAGCCTGTGGTAAAACCCAACAAAATAAGCCAGACTGTTGGCAGACCATGATGCGATCTACTTCATGGTGCTACATTCTTTACATCATGAGTGAAGTTGCAGCATATAGTCTAAGACTACTTCCATGTGTTTGCTTTTAGTGTTGCAACAGAATCAACATTATTAACTGTGTAGCTCAAAACGGCAGTCAAACACTTGCCTGTAAAAATGAAATATTAAAATTGAAATGCTTCCTGGTTGACCCTTAACTCTGATTTTCCAGTGAGAAACTGAGATATCCAGACAAGAAAGGATACATGGTTAAACGCCCAGTCCATGTTGTTACCTGATCTCGGCAAGGGCAGTGGTGGGAGTTCCACAGCAAACCTGGGTGGCAGAGAAAGATTGATGCTGCCACATGCAAAGTATGGACACCCGTTGAGGACAGGGCGAAGATCACAGCAATCACACCTAGGTTTGAAAAGCCTGCTAATACTCATTGCCCAGACTCTCACATGAAGAATGGAGAACGAGCAACGCTTTCGAACCAATTCCCAGAACAAAGTACCTCGGCACATCCAAGAGACGAGACACAAAAATAGGATACTAAATAAAATGAAAAAGCAAAAGCCATTACGGTAATTTATCTAAATTATTCATACTCATATCTTTAAATATATATAATTTACCTTTAAAAGAAATTTATACACGTGCATTTGTATAACATCATTCATCTCATGATGTCCCAAAGTGCCTTACAGCCACTGACATACCTTTTGAACTGCAGTAATATAGGAAACGTAGCAGCCAATTAACGCACAGCAAGATTCCTCAAACAGCCATGTGATAATAACCAGATAATTTGTTTCCGCGATAATGATTAAAGCATAAATATTGGCCAAGACACTGGGAGAATTCCACTGCTCTTCTTTGAATAGAACCATGGGATCTTTTACGTTCATCTGAGGGGGCAGATGAGCCTCAGTTTAATGTCTCGTCTGAAAGATGGCACCTCCAACAGTGCAGCACTCCCTCAGTACAACACTAACATGTCAGCCGAGATTATGTTCTCAAGTCTATGGAGTGGCGCTTTGATCCACGATCTCCTGACTCACCTGGAGTGCTACCCACTGAGCCTTGGCTAGCCACAAATGATGTATTAAAAACCTGTACCTGCATTTACTTCCAGTCAACCTTTATTTAATTATAAATTCCTACACACACACACACATATTCATAAAGCTCCAGCACCATCACTGGTGGTAATGTGTAATTACGGTGTGACAAATTTAGATCCACAGTTTCCATTATATATAGAGAGAGAGGAATTTATCACAGAAATTTAAAAACGACTATAAAATGGTCCAATCAATCTTTAACTCTACAATATTTTGCCTTGATTCCTAGTGTGTAATGCTTTGGGAGATTGACTCGTTTATGGTTAAAAATGAAGTTAGGTTAGATAACATTCATGCATTACCATCCAAGTCTTGAATTGTATTAAAAACTATTTCTCCGCTTAATCTGTACCCTGCAGCTCTACAGAAATTGAATCTTAATAAATTGTTATTTAAAAATTGTAGCTTTATCCACTTCCTGGTAGAAAGGATATACGCCAAGGGAAAAGCTGTAAAATTGAGATATTCATCTTCTCTGTGTGCAGTTATAATTGGGACTGCTACTGTTCTACAGCCTTAGCAAAACTGCGCTAACAGCTATTTAAAAAGGGATGCTGAATGCACTTTTTTTTTTGTGAAAAATCACCTTTGCAGGTTAAAGCATCCTCCATTATGAATGGATTTGCTTTGTCATAGAGTTATACAGCACCAAAACAGGCCCTTCGGCCATCAGCAAGGTGGGCAGCCAATTAGGCTCGTGCAGAGCCTCGTTAAGCACGGTTAAAGGAGGCTGACTGAAACAGTTTCCCGACATGGCATCGGGCAGTTTAACTGCCAGAAGACGGGCACTTTTGAAAATCTCTCCAAGACCCTTCCCTTCAGCTGTACCTTCGATCCACCAAATTTCCCCTTGTGTACTATCCACTGTTTTACTACATTCTTCTGAAACACTGAGATAATCTTTCCAAACGAGAGGTTGAATTTTGTTGAGACGACAGGGATCCCGGCAGCAGGCCGGAAGGTGGGGAGACACCCCATCTCTGCCTTCCATCCGACCCCCACTGCAATTCCATGGCGGGTCAGGTAATTAACTGCGTCCCTTTAAGAGATTAACTCCCGCCTCCAAGAGCTGCCGGCCAATTGCAGTCCGGCAGCTGCCACTGGGAGGAGTGGGGACTGCCAGTCCTGCAGGAGGCCCTAGCAAAGGTGAGTGGAGTCAGGGTCACCGGGGCCATTTAGACAGGTCCCGGCGACGGGCTGGGGTCGGGGGGTAGGGGTTAGTGAGGGTGGGAGGGGGTGTCTTCATGGGTGGGTGATTGGCGGGGGGGGGAAAGGGGGCCACAGATCACGCCCGGGGCTCTGGGTTGCCCCCAAAGGAGGGACACCTCCGACCCCGCTAGGAGGCCACCAGGTTTTACCTGACGGCATCTCCCGACAGCAGCAGGCCCACGTGCCTTCTATCAAATTGAGGCAGAGGTGGGAGGATGCCTTTAAGTGGCTTCAATTTGCCACCTCCCAGGACTAAGTTGGAAGGTGCTGGTACCCGCCGCCTTCCGACGCAATTTTATGAGCCCGCCCCGCCTCCATTCCCAGCCCAAGGGGCCCATAAAATTCAACCCAAGGAGTGCTGCAAAATACTGTTGCATTATGTTGAGGTAACTCTTAAAATAGTTTTTTTTTTAATGTTAGGGAGGAAGTTCCAGGATTTTGACCCAAATGATGGTGAACGAAAGGCGATATATTTCCAAGCGTTCAGAAGGAGAAATGCACACGCCGTGCAAGATAAAATGTAGCACCACCAGTTAAGCAATAAAATTTAATGGCAAATTGGGTGAAAAGAAAGATAAGAGGACAACAATGTGTAATGCTTGATCTCGTACTTCTATCTGTCTGTGTGCTATTTATTTTATGCAATTAAATTGCACCTACTGTTCTGGAAAGCAGAGTGGCCTAAATATTATTTAAAAAGACAATTGAACTCAATTTATTCGTAATGCAAAAGATCAAAGCCATATCATCCCAGCTTGACGTTCCAATGCTGAAAGTTTTCAAGTCCCTCTTGCAAAAGTCTTTAAACCAGCAGCCTTGAAACTCCTCCAAATTTTCCATGCAACAGATCATTCAGAATCTACCCATCCTCCATCTGGTGTAGATGACCGAGACACCGGAGGCATCTGAGTTTGAGAAAATTTATTACACTTGGCAACTTAGCTTCCTCAAGTGCTTTGGCCTCAAGTGCTTTGTCTTCCTACTTGATATTCGGAATACAGCAGAGACAATAGTTGGAAAGAGATCAGTCTCTCATACTTGCTGTATGTGCTCCAAGTCTCACTGCCATAAAGCAGCATACAGGCAAGTAACTCACCTCCTGTCTCCCCAAAACCTGTCCACCATCTAGAAGGCACTTGTCAGGAGTGCGATGGAATGCTCTCCGCTTGCCTGGACGAGTGCAGCTCAAACACTCAAGAAACTCAACACCGTCCAGGACAAAGCAGCCCACTTGATCGGCACTCCATCCACCAGCTTAAACATTCACTCCCTTCACCACCAATGCACAGTGACTGCAGGATGTGCCATCTACAAGATGCACTGCAGCAACTTCACAAGCCTCCCTTAACAGCAACTTCCAAACTCCTGACCACTATCACCGAGAAGAACAAGGGTAGCAGATACGTGGGAACACCACCACCTTCAAATTTCCCACCAAGCCACACACCATCTTGACTTAAAACTATATCACTATTCCCTCAATGTCGCTGGGTCAAAATCCTGGAACTCCCTTCCCAACAGCACAGTGCGTACCAACAGCAAATGGACTGCAGCGGTTCAATAAGGTGACTCATCACCACCTTCTCAAGGGTAATCAGGAATGGGCAACACATGCTGGCCTTGCCAGCGATGCCCACATCCCATGAATAAATAAAAAAAAGCTCAAAAGACTTGATTGGTAGACCTGCATCTTAGTACTCAATGCTGACATTTTAGTGTTCCCCACATAGTTAGTCAATTGGCCAAATGCGATTGCTGCCTTTCCGGTGCGAGGACTTAACTCATCACCTAGAGATAAATTATCCGATATAGTTGATCCTCGGAGAATTTATGTGCAACTTCAAGTGTGGTGTTAGCTATTGAAACTTCTGGTGCAGTCGACACATCACTTGGCATGTTGCTGTCCTCTTTCGACTGATGGTAAGTACAGACTCATCACAGTCTAGCCAACAGCTATGGTTATGTTGTTTAAGTTGCACTTCACTGTACAAACAAGCACTGCATTGTGAACCAAAAAGATCTCCTATTAACAGGCGCTTGATTTTACTTTTTGCTCTTAGGAGCGTAAGACTGAAGCTTTCCAGTAGCTCTTGTGTGGAGTAATACACTGTCAACACTGGATAAGAAAACAGTACAAAACAGCAGGGGGAACAATATTCCAAACCACATCCCTGTTTGACACCACTGCAAATTTCAAAGCTGTCAGATTGATTACCTTTGTACTGGATTGTAACCTTTGTAACATCTTGGAAGGATCAAATCAGACAGAGGAAGACTGGGGTCAACCAACTCTCTTTCTGCTTTGTATAAAGTGAAGAGGCGTTTCCAGTTCCTGACACTCTTCTCGCAGTTGTCTTAATGCAAAGACCATTTTGATTGTTGCTGAATGGGAGAATCGAGTTCAGCAAATACTTGCAATCATCTTAGAATTACACACGTGAATGCCATGTCAGTAACACTGACAGAAATTCCCCTGGGGTTGTTACGATTTCTCCGATCTCTTTTTTTTGGAAGAGAACAGAATGGTGAGGGAATCCTTTGTGTCTTGTGGTACCCCTTTTCTCCTCCAATAAGCAAGACATGGTGCTGGTGTTTAAGTACAACCTCGCTTCCTTGTTTTAGAACTTCAGCTAGACTTCTATCTTTTTCTGCTGCCTTTCCCGACAGTGATTGCCTTTTTAAGGTCATTTATAAATGGCTCCAGATCAAGGCAGGTGATCATATTTAATGCAGCCTTAGAAAGAGTACTTCCATGTGAATAAAGTGCATGATCGTATTGTACACAGCACATGTTTGTCTCTACCAGTGATGGTGTTTCCAGTGCGGGATTTGAGTGGTTCAAGCTTGACTGAAGGACCAATTGCTTTTTTTATGTTCTCTACTTTCAAAGGGTATTTTAATTTTAATTGCAGATCTAGCATATTTCTTTACCTGCTCTGAGATTAGTGCATGCCTCTGTAGGGAAATTCATTGTGTGGTGGAGATCTCCTATGCGTTTTGTTTAAGTAACTGGAACCATTCCCTCAAGAGTATGCTGCAAACAAGTCCTCATCTTGTAAAATCAATGGTTTCTCTTTTCTTTTAAAATTTTCTCTCCAGCTTTCTGCTCCTCCTAACTCTCCCAAAATTGTCGACACCTCAGTGGGTAGAGTTCTATGAGTAGTATTCTCCCTCTGGTTCCTCAAACTAGTAGCTATCATTCACACGAGACTAGACAGTAATTAGGGAGGACATCACGATCGAACCCAATGCCGTCCTGGTCTGAAGTCAAGAGCTACATTTTCCAGTGTTCAGTTGCAGCCCTTACCAGTTTGAACACCTTCATCAATGCTCAACACTTTTAACTTTGAACACCCCAATATTTTTAGATCCGTGCTCAAGACTTCTTTGGTCTACACCCAGCTCAAAGGTCCTTGGAACAATGTTCAAGGTCACCAGATCCCTAGGGTCCCAGGCAACAGCCCTAGATTACCATTGCCTTATCTTCAAGGTTCCCTAGAACAGTGCTGAAGACTCTCTGCAATCAGACAATGAGGCTGCCTAGATTAATGCTACTATGCTGCATCACCCACTGATACTTCTACTTGATAATACTTCCATATGCTCATCACACTTTTGTTGTCAAATATTTCATTGAACAAATTACATCATCATCATAATCAGAAAAACTTTGCTTACAAGCTATTATAAACACATTTTTAAGGCAGAAGTTCGACTGGATAACTAAGGCAGACTTGGGACTTTGGCACTGGTTCCATGCTTGTTCTTGCTACTGTTGTTTTTTTTCTTCCTTGCTGCACACTACAGTGGGAGAACATTGGTTCTAATCCAGCCCAGACAGATGGTATTCTAGCCAAACTCCCTTTTCAAACAGCTGTTCAGCGTCCTAAATGAAATGAGTTTGAATAGTCTCAATCCCATACCGAACAGATGCAAGGCACAGCACAAAACGACCATCAAAACATAATTGGCAATCATTCAACAATAATAGTCCAAGTCAGTTGGGCAGGCTTCACAGGTACTGGAAAAGCCACAGTGGTGCAGGCCTGTGCACAGATGAGAGCAGACTGAACACTCATTCTGTGATAGATGAGGAATCGTTCATCGTGTCTGCCCCATTGCTGAACTGGCTGGAGCTATTTTCTCCAGAAAAGAGAAAGCTTTAAAATTATGAAGTGGTTGATAGGGTAGACGTAGAGAGGTTGTTTCCACTTATGAGAGAGACCAAAACTAGCAGCCATAAATATAAAATAGTCACTAATAAATCTAATAAGAAATTCAGGAGAAACATCCTTACCCAGAGGGCAAATTTACTGCCACAAGGTGCAATTGAGGTGAGAAGAAGGAATTTTCCTCCACACAAGATCAGGTGGCAGGTTGTTCAACCTTGCCCGTCTAAGAGCGAAGACCAAAGTACGGAAAGTCCTCATCAGGGAACTCCTCTTTGCTGACGATGCTGCATTAACATCTCACACTGAAGAGTGTCTGCAGAGACTCATCGACAGGTTTGCGGCTGCCTGCACCGAATTTGGCCTAACCATCAACCTCAAGAAAACGAACATCATGGGACAGGACGTCACAAATGCCCCATCCATAAATATCGGCGACCACACTCTGGAAGTGGTTCAAGAGTTCACCTACCTAGGCTCAACTATCACCAGTAACCTGTCTCGCGATGCAGAAATCAATAAGCGTATGGGAAAGGCTTCCACTGCTATGTCCAGGCTGGCCAAGAGAGTGTGGGAAAATGGCGCACTGACATGGAACAGAAAAGTCCAAGTGTATCAAGCCTGTGTCCTCAGTACCTTGCTCTACGGCAGCGAGGCCTGGACAACGTACGTCAGCCAAGAGCGACATCTCAATTAATTCCATCTTCGCTGCCTCCGGAGAATCTTTGGCATCAAGTGGCAGCACCGTATCTCCAACACTGAAGTCCTCGAGGTGGCCAACATCCCCAGCTAAGCCCGAGATGGCTTGGCCATGTGAGCCGCATGGAAGATGGCAGGATCCCCAAGGACATATTGTACAGCGAGCTCGTCACTGGCATCAGACCCACCAGTCATCCTTGTCTCCGCTTTAAAGACGTCTGCAAACGCGACATGAAATCCTGTGACATTGATCACAAGTCGTGGGAGTCAGTTGCCAGCGATCGCCAGAACTGGCGGGCAACCATAAAGACGGGGCTAAAGTGTGGCGAGACGAAGAGACTTAGCAGTTGGCAGGAAAAAATTCAGAAGCGCAAGGAGAGAGTCAACTGTGTAACAGCCCTGTCAACCAATTTTATCTGCAGCACCTGTGGAAGAGTCTGCCACTCTAGAATTGGCCTTTATAGCCACTCCAGGCGCTGCTTCACAAACCACTGACCACCTCCAGGCGCTTACCCATTGTCTCTCGAGACAAGGAGGCCAAAGAAAGCACAGATGAAGTTAAGGAGAAGAAATGAGGGAAAAAGGAATAGATCAGGTTAGATGTAGTGGGATGGGAGGAGGCTCGTGTGGAGCATAAACACTTGCCTAGACCAGCTGGGGCAAATGGCTACTTGATCTAACTGAATGGCAGAACAGGCTTGAGGGGCTGAATGGCCTCCTCCTGTTCCTATGTTCTTAACAGGTAATATACTCCCTGAGGAGGGAAATTATTCTCCCACACCTCCCTTCATACACATAAAACACACACAAATCATTTCTGATAACATAGCATGATATTTGTTCAGAGAAGTATTTTAATGAGGTATTTTGGAATTTTTTCTTCTATAAATTTTGATTACATTGTAAGTAGGTCAAGAGCAAAGGCTCATGAAGCAAAAAACTTTGCTTAAACTAAGATGCATGCACAGTATGTGACAGAGTATCATTAACTATAATGATGTCCTTAACATACAGGGCTGAGTGCACAGAAGAATAATTGGACAATATTAAGAGTAAATTCAACCTTTACCTTACAGGTGTAATAGATAAGAGGGCACTATGGTCAGTATGTTTTACAAAACCAGATTCTGCTCATAGGTGTGCACAATTTTCATTAGGGAATGTAACCTCAGGCTATAATGTGATTTTTTTTTTTTTTAGGAGAAGATACTGCTGTTGGCTTAATGAAAAATTCATAAATTTTAAGCCTAAGAGATGAGCCACCGTTCAGGATTAATTAGCAGAATAAGCCTCTCGGTTAGCAACAGGCCGAAGAAACACTTTAGCAAGCATCCTAGTAAGTTTCAGTCCAGAAATTACTGTTAGCGACATAATCAGAGAATATTTAACAGGGTCGATTGTCCTCTCTTGCACTTAGGCCTGGGCAGAAGGTGTAGAGACAAAATCTGGCAGGAATTTGCCTGTAATGATACAGTGGGCAGGTACAGCATAGGATTTTCAGAATGGTCCCCAGGACTAGTTTTAATCACTTAAGGGGGTTGGAGAGGAATTTATACATTTTTTCCCCCACAAACCCCAACCCCGCCCCCCCACCCCAAATTGGCCTGGGTTTTTTTAATCTAGTTTTTCATCTCGTGCAGGACATCACATGGCTTGGGACAGTGTGGGGTGGCGACTGTGTACACTCCGATACACAAGGTATCACCAATTGTGTGGGCGCATGCTGGATGCACTGGAAGGTCGTTCCCCATCTGTCATTGTTCATCAGTTCAGCCCATTAATTTAAATGGGTAAAATAAGTAGTAGGGCAGGCTCCATTGATTCTACTGCCCAATGTGTTCTGCCCAAGCAGAAAGGAGAAAATCTGCCCCTGCGTGTTCCTGCTATTTTAACATAGGTGCAGACTTTGAGTGAGATAAACCTCAGAGATGTACAGAGACGCTTGACACAAGCATCTTAAGCACTCGTCCACTAGTATTACCAACACTAACCTCTGGCCTTTGGTGAGATGAAGAGGCCTGGGTGAATGCTTCATGCACTCAAAGCACTCAGGTATGAAAGCTTTAAAAATACTAAAGCAACATTAGTTTCATTTGAAGTCACTGCTGTCCAATAACTAACCAAGGATGAACAGTTCTCAAATAGTACGGCACTAACTGAAAGGAGTATTGGCCTGATTTTGTCTATGTCCCAATTCGCTGAGCGCAGTTTACACTCGCAAGAAAGCTTTACCATCTGCTGAACAATATTCCAGGGCAATTTGGTGTATTGAAGAAATATATTTTAGTCAACATTCAACCAGTTGGAATAGGAATATTCTAGGAGGGCATATTGCAGAGTCACCCTGCATGCCCTCTTTTATGTCGTAATATTGAAAGCAGGACAGACAATGATTGGGGTATTTCCAGGAAGAATCTAGTATTACTTTTGGTCATGCCCTCTCTTTGCAGTGAGGAGCCTCCACATGCAATAAACTGCCAAACTAAAGTGCATTCATCTCTGCTTGTGAAAGTAGCACACTGGGTACACGGAGTTTTCCTCATGAAGCCTAATCTGCCTGGCATCCTTCTGTCAGCCACTTTCTTCCTCCAAACATGTTGGATGGCAGATTCCCCATTGGGAAGGCCATTGGTGCCTGGAATGGTGCCAAAAAAGAAACAACTTAAAACCATTAGCACAAAGGCGCCAGAGAACGTGAGTGGGGAAAATAAGCTAATGGAAAACAGCTTAGAAATAGCTGGGGGGAAAAAACACATCCCTTGACAAAGCTATTGTCCCTTCCAGGACCTCCTTATGATCACGTTTTTTTTGTATTCGTTCATGGGATGTGAGCATCGCTGGTTAGTTCAGCATTTATTGCCCATCCCCAATTGCCCTTGAATTGAGTGGCATTTCAGACAGCAGTTAAGAGTCAACCACATTGCTGTGGATCTGGAGTCACATGTAAGCCAGACCAGGTAAGGACGGTAGTCGACAATAGTGAACCAGATTGGTTTTTACAACAATCGACAATGGTCACCATTATACTAGCTTTTAAATTGCAGATTTATTGGTTGAATTCTAATTTCACCATCTGCTGTGGTGGGATTCGAACCCATGTGCCCAGAGCACTAGCCTGCGCCTCTGCATTACTAGTCCAGTGACATTACCACTACGCCACGGCCTCCCCCTGATCACCAGAAAGTGGGAGATGACATGCAGTACTGATACCCACACCCTGCCATGCTGATAGTTAAATGAAATCTTCACCTGTTGAAATGGGCACTTCCACCAATCGCTGCTCCCAACTATTGGAAACTGCGTCAGAGAACAAAACCAGGTGGAGTTACAGCAATAGAGTTTCCAATCCGTCTATTTTATGTCACCATGATGAGTGGCTGAGAAGACTAAATCTAGATCTTAGATCTACTGAACAGCCTCAAAAATGCAGGAGAGATTTTGAGGCCCAAATTTTTGTTCATCCTTAAGTAAAAAAAAAGAAAAGGATGAGCAGATTCCACTGATCTGAACCCAGCTACGGCCTAAACCCAAAGGGTTCCAATCAATATGCCTCCTCCTCCTCCTGCAGCTCAGTTGTGAATTGAGAACTTGGCAGAATTCCTAGAAAAGTTTCAGTTTAGGCTGAACTCTGCTAAGCAAAGATAAGTCTTAGATGATATATTCCAGGGTAGTGGTTACCTTTATCATTTTTCTCTCTCAGTCATTGTTCCTTCCGGTAACATTTCTTTCTTGGAAATAAATGTTAATGTCTGTGTAAAAACATTATAAAAATAGTACACAGAGGAATGTGGTAATAGTTCATTTAAAGCATTCGTAAATGAAGTTACACAATCAGAATTTCTGCCTTTATAGCGCTCTCCTGCAATTATCTGATTTTCCTCTCTTTCACATAATTACATCCTTTGTGTTCCCTCGCTCATCAACCTCAATAGGGTAACTTAGAAAGGAACTGAATCTACCTCAAAGCTTCTCAAAATTATGAAGCCACGTGAAAAAAAGTCTTTTAGTTTTACAGATTGTAAGGTTGGCCTTCATATTTTATTGACAAGGTCTTGAGGATGAACATCCAACCTTATTTGGGTCTAAATTGCAAAACAAAGCCCAAAATGTGTGCCTTTTCCCAGCCCAGCTATTTACTAGAATGTTCCAAGTAATGAGGAATTACAGTTAAATGTACAGACTAGAGAAGCTGAGCTTGTTCTCCTTAGAGCAGAGAAGGCAAAAAGGAGATTTAATAGAGGTGTTTAAAATCATGAAAGGTTTAGATGGAGTAAATAAAGATAAACTGCTTTCAATGGCTAAAAGGTCAATAACGAGAGGGCACAGATTTACGAAAATTGGCAAACGAATCAGAGGTGACGTGAGGAAAAATGTTTTTATGCAATGAGTGGTTAGGATTAACAATGCACTGCCTGATAGGGTGGTAGTCACACAGTCAATAGTAGCTTTCAAAAGGGAATTGAATAAATACTTGAAAGAGAAAAAATTGAAGTAATATGGCGAGAGTGGGACTCTGGATTTCTCCTGAAAAGGGCCAGCACAGACTTGATGGGTTGAATGGCCTCCTTCTGTGTTGTGTGATTCTATGATTGAAGCCAAATTATCTCAGGAACCTCTCATCCCCATGCAGAAACACTGCCTAAACCCCAACAAATAAACGGTGTGCGCTCACCACCGGGCAGAAGTGTCATCTCCATAATTACACCCAAAATATCACTCAATAGCAAGCCAGAACAAATCAGCAGCTCCTTACCAGCCCATCAGATAAACAAGATGCTTTAATGATTTAATAACAGTGCAATTAGAAAAAGACAAAATTGCACTTTAATTTGGTTCTGGTGTTCTGATTGCAAATACCAACTACAGCATGATGCCTTTTTGGATCACTGCCCTCAGTTAAAAGAAAATGGCAGAGATTGTTGTGTGCCAATTGGTCACTGCGTTTTGCTGCAGAACATGAGTGACTATAGCTGAAAGGTAATTTATTGCCTGTAAAGGACTCTGGAATGTTCTGAGGATAGAAAGGTGCTATATAAATGCAAAGGTCTTCCTTTCTTAAGCAGTTGGAATTGAAGAAATCGTGCAAATTTCAACAAGAACACTGAAGTGGAAATGATCGTTGGTTCACTTTGGGTTTTCCAATGAATAATACAGAAAAGGAATGCAGCAGGAGAAGGTAAGAAATAGGTGCAGGAGTAGACTATTCAGCATCTTGAGCCTGCATTCAAAATGATCATGGCTAATCTTCTCCCTCAACTCCGCCTTCCCACACTATCCCAATATTCTTTGATTTCCTTAGTGTCCAAAAATCAGTCGATCTCTCTTTTGAATATACTCAACAACTGAGCCCCATCTCTAATGTTAACCCTGCAACACACAGCTCCGTACATATTCTTTACATTGCCCCTATGTGCAATATTATTCTACATTTTACATATACAGTATAACACTCGAGCATTTCTACAGCACCTTTCACAACCTCAGGTCTTTACATTGAATTTTACAGCCAATGGCCACAGCAAGATCCCTCAAACAGCAATGTGATAATGACCAGATAATCTGTTTTAGTGATGTTGATTGAGGGATAAAGATTGGCTAGGACACCGGGGAGAACGCCCTTGCTATCCTATGAAATAGTGCCATGGGATCTTTTTTTTTTAGATCCACCTGACAAGGCAGACGTCTGTTTAACGTCTCAGTCAAAAGATACTTCGCGCACTGCAAAATATTTGCCTTAAAAAAAAAACTGTGCTCAATCCCGGTTTTACCCATTTATATGATGCAATGGCGAATCCAAACTGAATTATATGTAACAACGCACAGCACTTAGTCAAAATGCACATGTACAAAATGATAATGGGAAACTTGAGAGTCCTGCGTGGAGACGCCAACAGGTACTTTGGTTCACTTTCTTAGGAGGGCTAAACAATCATCTCAGTTTCATCAAAAATAGCGATATCTTTTTTCGTACAGTCATGGTGTAAAAAGAAAACGAAATGGTGACCAAAAGCAATCCTCCAATTTTGATTTAAAAATTCTCATCCTTGTTTTCATACCCCTCCACGGTCTTGGCACTCCCAATTTCTGTAATCTCCTCCAGCTCCATGACCAACGTTCCCCCCTAACCTGAGTGGCTCTGTAGCAACCCAAAAGTACCCACACAACTCGGCCCCGTTAAGTTACCCGCACACTTAAACAAATCACCCGTGCACTCCAACAAAAAGAATTAGAGGTATACAGTACCCACAACTCTCTGCGCTCCTCTAATTCTGGCCTCTTGAGCATGCCCGATTGGTGGCTGTGACTTCAGATCCCTAGGCCCTAGGCTCTGGAATTCACTTCATCTCCACTTCCCTCTCCTCCATTCAACTACTCCTTAAGATCTACCTCTTACTCCAAGCTTTTGACCATCTGCCCTAATATCTCCTTATGTGGTTTGGTATCATATTTTGTTTTACAATGCCCCTGTGAAGGGCCTTGGGACAATTTATTACGTGAAAGGCGCTATACAAATGCAAGTTGTTGTTTAAAAAGAGCCTGTATGGGGGACTCAAGCATTCAAGTTTACTTCGTGTGCTTTTATTTTTTTTTATTAATCTAACATGATTTATTTCCATATACATATTGTATATGAGGAATATACAATGGGAAAGAGTCAATAATTTATTTCACTTATGGGGAGCAGGTTTTGCAACTTGCCTAATGCACATTAAAAATTTGTATCTGCTGTTAGCCATTGTATATCTTCTACCTAATTTATAACAGTGAAAAGTGACAACTTTCCCTTATTAATAGAGAACACATTATCCATTGC
The DNA here is from genome assembly GCF_036365525.1 of Heterodontus francisci. Taxonomy (NCBI): domain Eukaryota; kingdom Metazoa; phylum Chordata; class Chondrichthyes; order Heterodontiformes; family Heterodontidae; genus Heterodontus; species Heterodontus francisci. Next base: position 41,525,303 of record NC_090405.1, on the reverse strand, counting down.
ATGAGCCACAGCACATCCTACAGGATAGTAATGTTCAGGTACAGTGCAAATCTTAATAAATAATATTGTTGCAAAACAATATAAAGCCATGCATCTGCATCGTTCTTATTCAAAGACTCTCTGATAAATCATAATCTTGACTACACAGACTTTCCCTCATCAACACAGAAGAGATATAAAACAGTCTGTTGGTAATGTTTCATAATATATATGTGACACACGTCTATGTTTACAATGCATTAATGTCTTGAGTGTAGCATGCAGTTCCTGTACATATTCGCCTTACTTCTTGTTCTTACTTCTTGCAGCTGCACCTTGTTAATTAGATAACTGGCTTAAACCAGTTTCCAGGGGGCTAGAGTCAGTCAGTCTTACAGTGCTGACTTTGTTTGCATTAGAGTGCTGACTTGGGTTGCATTAGAGTGCTATAATGGAAGTTTAGTAACTGAGGAAGTTCGGTAAAGAGGGAGCGAGGAGCTCCTTTATTTCCTACCTGTCCTCAGAGTGAGGGAAGCCGAGAGCTTCCAAAGAGCACAGCTGACTGGGAGAAGACTCGGAGGGCAGAGTTCCAGACCGGTACGTATAAAAAACTTACCTCTGGTAAAAAAAACTGAAAGTGAAGTCACAGGAAAGCTGTGACCTGATTGGCTGGTAGGGAATTTTTTTTTTTACTGAATTTGAAAATAAAACTGATAAAAATTGATTAAATCCCTAATTAACTAACTAATAAGTAGAGTAACTAAACCAGAGGGAGGAGATTACTGTATTTACTTAGCATTTAATATTTATAGTAGGAAGCTAGCACCAGGGACCATATAGTTAATTGTAACAATTTAGTAAGGATTTAATAAGTATTTATTTATTTTAAATTAATTTATTAATTAGTGCTAGAATTGTCAGTTAGAGGGGTGAAGTGCTTCACCTGAGAGATGTCGGAGGTCTGTGACGCTTCCAGCGTTCCGGACGACTACGTCTGCAGGAAGTGTACCCAGTTGCAGCTCCTCACAGACCGCATGGATCGGTTGGAGCGGCAACTGGATGCACTTAGGAGCATGCAGGTGGCAGTAAGTGTCATAGACAGGAGTTTTAGAGAAGTGGTTACACCCAAGGTGCAGGCAGATAGAATGGTGACCGTTAGAAGGGGCACGCAGTCATTGCAGGAATCCCCTCTCTAACAAGTATACCGTTTTGTATACTGTAGGGGGGCATGGCCTATCAGGGGAAAACAGCAGCAGCCAGAGCAGTGGCACCACGGCTGACACTGTTGTTCAGCAGGGAGGGACAAAGCGCAGAAGAGCAATAGTTATAGGGGACTCTATAGTCAGGGGCACAGACAGGCGCTTCTGTGGACGTGAAAGAGACTCAAGGATGGTATGTTGCCTCCCTGATGCCAGGGTCAAGGATGTCTCTGAACGGACAGGGGGCATTCTGAAGGGGGAGGGTGAACAGCCAAAGGTTGTGGTACACATCGGTACCAATGACAGAGGCAGGAAGAGTGACGAGGTCCTGCAGGGGGAGTTTAGGGAGTTAGGTAGAAAGTTAAAAGACAGGACCTCTAGGGTTGTAATCTCAGGATTACTCCCTGTGCCACGTGCCAGTGAGGCTAGAAACAGGAGGATAGTGCAGCTAAACACGTGGCTGAGCAGCTGGTGTAGAAGGGAGGGTTTCAGATATCTGGACCATTGGGATCTCTTTAGGGACAGATGGGGCCTGTACAAGGAGGACGGGTTGCATCTAAACTGGAGGGACACAAATATCCTGGTTGCGAGGTTTGCTAGTGTCACTCGGGAGGGTTTAAATTAGTGTGGCAGGGGGGTGGGAACCAGAGCAGTAGAACAGCAAGTGAAATAAATGAGGGGGAACTAGTAAATAAAGCCAGTAAGACTGATAGGAAGAGCAGGCAGGGAGATGTTGCGGAGCACAGCGGGACTGGTGGTCTGAAGTGCATTTGTTTCAATGCGAGAAGTATAACAGGTAAGGCAGATGAACAGAGCTTGGATTAGTACTTGGAAATATGATGTTGTTGCTATTACAGAGACTTGGTTGAGGGAAGGACAGGATTGGCAGCTAAATGTTCTGGGATTTTGAAGCTTCAGACGGGATAGAGGGGGAGGTAAAAGGGGTGGGGGAGTTGCATTCCTTGTTAAGGAGAATATCACAGCTGTACTGCGGGAGGACACCTCGGAGGGGTCGTGCAGCGAGGCAATATGGGTGGAGCTAAGGAATAGGAAGGGTGCAGTCACGATGTTGGGGGTTTACTACAGGCCTCCCAACAGCCAGCGGGAGGTAGAGGAGCAGATATGTAGACAAATTTTGGAAAAATGTAAAGGTAACAGGGTTGTAGTGGTGGGTGATTTTAACTTCCCCTATATTGACTGGGACTCACTTAGTGCTAGGGGCTTGGATGGGGCAGAATTTGTAAGGAGCATCCAGGAGGGCATCTTGAAACAATATGTAGATAGTCCAACTAGGGATGGGGCCGTACTGGACCTGGTATTGGGGAATGAGCCCAGCCAGGTGATCGAAGTTTCAGTAGGGGAGTATTTCGGGAACAGTGACCATAATTCCGTAAGTTTTAAGGTACTTGTGGATGAGGATAAGAGTAGTTCTCGGGTGAAGGTGCTAAATTGGGGGAAGGCTAATTATAACAATATTAGGCAGGAACTGAAGAATTTAGATTGGGGGCGGCTGTTTGAGGGTAAATCAACATCTGACATGTGGAAGTCTTTCAAACGTCAGTTAATTAGAATCCAGCACCGGCATGTTCCTGTGAGGAAGAAGGATAAGTTTGGCAAGTTTCGGGAACCTTGGATAACGCAGGATATTGTGAGCCTCGTCAAAAAGAAAAAGGAAGCATTCATAAGGGCTGGAAGGCTAGGAACAGACGAATCCCTTGAGGAATATAAAGACAGTAGGAAGGAACTTAAGCAACGAGTCAGGAGGGCTAAAAGGGGTCATGAAAAGTCATTGGCAAACAGGATTAAGGAAAATCCCAAGGCTTTTTATACGTATATCAAGAGCAAGAGGGTAACCAGGGAAAGGGTTGGCCCACTCAAGGACAGAGAAGGGAATCTACATGTGGAGCCAGAGGAAATGGGCGAGGTACCAAATGAGTACTTTGCATCAGTATTTACCAAAGAGAAGGACTTGGTGGATGATGAGCCAAGGGAAGGGAGTGTAGATAGTCTCAGTCATCTCATTGTCAAAAAGGAGGTGATGTTGGGTGTCTTGCAAAGCATTAAGGTAGATAAGTCCCCAGGGCCTGATGGGGTCTACCCCAGAATACTGAGGGAGGCAAGGGAAGAAATTGCTGGGGCCTTGACAGAAATCTTTGCATCCTCATTGGCTACAGGTGAGGTCCCAGAGGACTGGAGAATAGCCAATGTTGTTCCTTTGTTTAAGAAGGGTTGCAAGGATAATCCAGGAAATTATAAGCCGGTGAGCCTTATGTCCGTGGGAGGGAAATTATTAGAGAGGATTCTCCGGGACAGGATTTACTCCCATTTGGAAACAAACGAACTTATTAGCGAGAGGCAGCATGGTTTTGTGAAGGGGAGGCCGTGCCTCACTAACTTGATTGAGTTTTTTGAGGAAGTGACAAAGATGATTGATGAAGGAAGGGCGGTGGATGTTATCTATATGGACTTCAGTAAAGTCTTTGACAAGGTCCCTCATGGCAGACTGGTACAAAAGGTGAAGTCACACGGGATCAGAGGGGAGCTGGCAAGATGGATACAGAACTGGCTCAGTCACAGAAGACAGAGGGTAGCAGTGGAAGGGTGCTTTTCTGAATGGAGGGATGTGACTAGTGGTGTTCCGCAGGGATCAGTGCTGGGACCTTTGCTGTTTGTAGTATATATAAATGATTTGGAGGAAAATGTAGCTGGTCTGATTAGTAAGTTTGCAGACGACTCAAAGGTTGGTGGAGTTGCGGATAGTGTTGAGGATTGTCAGAGGATACAGCAGGATATAGATCGGTTGGAGACTTGGGCAGAGAAATGGCAGATGGAGTTTAATCCGGACAAATGTGAGGTAATGCATTTTGGAAGGTCTAATGCAGGTGGGAAGTATACAGTAAATGGCAGAACCCTTAGGAGTATTGACAGGCAGAGAGATCTGGGCGTACAGGTCCACAGGTCACTGAAAGTGGCAATGCAGGTGGATAAGGTAGTCAAGAAGGCATACGGCATGCTTGCCTTCATCGGTTGGGGCATAGAGTATAAAAATTGGCAAGTCATGCTGCAGCTGTACAGAACTTTAGTTAGACCACACTTAGAATATTGCGTGCAATTCTGGTTGCCACACTACCAGAAGGACGTGGAGGCTTTGGAGAGGGTACAGAAGAGGTTTACCAGGATGTTGCCTGGTCTGGAGGGCATGAGCTATGAGGAGAGGTTGGATAAACTCGGATTGTTTTCACTGGAACGACGGAGTGCCTGGAACTTGTTGCCGGGGGAGGTGGTGGAAGCAGGTACAATAGCGACGTTTAAGAGGCATCTTGACAAATACATGAATAGGATGGGAATCGAGGGATATGGTCCCCGGAAGTGCAGAAGCTTTTCGTTTAGGCAGGCATCAAGATCGGCGCAGGCTTGGAGGGCCGAATGGCCTGTTCCTGTGCTGTACTGTTCTTTGTTCTTTGTCACTATTTTTCCCCGAACATTTTGCCATCACACTTTTGCAGGCATTCATTGGTCGGGTCAAAGTAAAACAGTCGTAAGTCAGAACTGTAGAAGCACGAACCTCATGAATGGAAGAAGCAGACTACAAAACTACCAGTGAGAAACAACTAAGGACTTGTGAGAACAGCCAATCCTGAAAGAATAGTCAAGAGAACTTGTAGCAAAAAAAGTTAAGGAAAAAAGTGAACCAATTGAATCACTTGAAACATTTTTGAAAAGAAAGTGTTGTCTATTTTTTTTTCAGTAACTGAAATTTCTAATTTCTGAAATAAAACTTCAAACATTTTTTTTTAAAGTTCAGACAACCACATATTTCATAATTATGTAGAATTTACAGCACAGATAGACCATTCAGTCCAACTGGTCGATGTCAGCATTTATGCTCTGCAGAAACCTCCTCCCACCTTACTTCCTCTCACCCAGTCAACATATCCTTCTATTCCTTTCTCCTTGTCTAGCTTACCCTTCGATGCATTTATGCTATTTGCCTCAACTACTTCATGTGGTAGCAAGTTCCACAGTCTAACGACTCGGAGTAAAGAGGTTTTCCTGAATTCCTTATGAAATAAAAAGTAGGGTATGGCAATGGTCTTGCAACCCATCAGTCAGGAGTTTACATTGCATCATGGTAAATGGCAAATTGAAATCAATAAATCGGATCATTTGCAGGCTGCGCTGGCAATAAACAACCACTAAATCTGCCAGGTTGTCATGAGGTGTCCAAAGTGATTCCAATCCCATGGTTGAGGTTTCATGCCCTCTGGAATGACCTAACAAACCACAGTTGCAAAATGTAATAGATACAGGAGGTCCACCACCTCTTTCTCAGGAATGCCAATAAATGTGGCCTTGTCAGCATCATCCACATTTGGAGAATGAACAATTGAAATTCAAATTATCCATTGACATTTTTTTTATATGTCAGATAGATGGTGCATTGAGAGTTACATGCTATCACATTCTTGTTATAAAATATTAAATAGACGGATAGAAAGAAAGAAGATCCGCATTTGCTATTCTCCACTGTCCACCTTCTGTTTCGCTATTAGGGTGATAATGACAACTGTCCCTTACGGATAGATCTCGGAACATAGGAGCAGGAGTAGGCCATTCAGCCCATCGAGCCTGCTCCGCTATTCAATATGATCATGGCTGATCATCCACTTCAATGCCTTTTTCCCCACACTATCCTCATATCCCCTTATGTCATTGGTATTTAGAAATCTGTCAATCTCTACTTTAAACTTACTCAATGACTGAGCTTCCACAGCCCTCTGCTGTCGAGAATTCCATACATTCACAACCCTCTGAGTAAAGAAATTTCTCCTCATCTCGGTCCCAAGTAGCTTCTGCCTTATTTTGAAATTGTGACCACTGGTTCTAGACTCCCCAACCAGGGGAAACATCTTACCTGCATCTACCCTGTCTATCCCTTTAAGTATTTTCTCAGTTTCAATGAGATTCCCTCTCATTCTTCGAAATTCTAGAGAATACAGGCCCTGTTTCCCCAATCTCTCTTCATGGGACAGTCCCGCCATCCCAGGAACAAGTCTGGTGAACCTTTATCGCACTCCCTCAACGGCAATAATATCCTTCCTAAGGTAAGGGGAAAAAACTGCATACGGTACTCCAGGTGCGGTCTAACCAAGGTTCTATACAAATATACAGATATATATATCCCAGAATCTGAGAGGCCCCTCATACCACATCATGCTTCCTCACCTTACTTTCACCAGTGTATCTACCTGAGCCATGAATTTAAATGACCTCCAATGCACTGAACTGAGATTCTAAATCTATATCAGTTTTCCAACCCGAAATCCTTTCCAGTACAAAGGTGGCACATTGCAGAACACAGACTTGCTTTCTTTCCTTACACTCACTTAACCTAAACAGAAGCAACAGCGGAGTGGAATCGACTTGTGACAGAGAATTAAAGCCAATTCTATCAGAAATGTGAAAGACCCATTCCTCACGAGTGCGGCAGTGCAAAAGCTGAGGAATGCATGAAAGTTGCCCTTACTGAGGATTTATTCTTCTGTCTCTGTGGGCACAAAATTCCTGATAGAATCTCAGTTGCTTTTGTAAGTTGACTCCATAATGGGTGGAACTGATACTGGCCATTAAGTGGCGAGAGTACAGAGTTCGAACTGTGTATCCTGACACGAGTGGAATTCAGTAGAACTTCATTCTTACAAATCTATTATTGCAAGCCTATCACTGCAAATGCTACTACGAGCCCAATTCCTCATTAATCAGCATCACAGCTCAATCCTCAAAATGACGAAAGCTCTGACGAAAATCTACACAAGTAGTTCAAATGCCTTGAGTTCACAACAAATACTGACTCTGAAGCAGCACAATTATTTGGGACTGCGTTTTATTCTTACTGCCCTTGAGATGACCAAAGCCAGCACAATTGGAGTGAGAGATGGTAATGAGTCCCTAAGGGCGTGTAATGACCCAAATTACTCCTCTTTCATCCGTGCAAAAATTAATATTTGTGCTACTTTTATGAATCTCAGCTGCACAACTGTATATTTCCCCAAGGTATATGTGGTTTAGGTTGGACAGAAACGTTTTTTCAAATTGCCTGCATTGCTGAAGGGAGATTTCCATCAGGATTGCATAGGGGAAACTGACCAACCAAATTGATGCAATGGCCACTGGAGCACGTCAGAGGCACGGGATCGTGCAGTGAGTGACTCACCTCCTGACTCCCCAAACATTCTCCATCATCTACAAGGCACAAGTCAGCAGGAGTGTGATGGAATACTCACCAATTGTCTGGATGGGTACAGCTGGAGCTACAATCAAGAAACTTGACACCATACAGGACAAAGCAGCCGGCTTGATCGGCACCCCATCCACTAGTTTAAACATTCATTCCCTCCACTGCAGCGGCGTACTGCAGCCTATCTACAGTAACTCGTTAAGGCATCTTCAATAGCCGAAGAACCTCCAAGAAGGGCAGCAGGCAAATGGGAACACTACCACTGCCAAGTAACACACCATCGTGACTTGGAAATATATCCCCATTCCTTCATTGTCACTACGTCAAAAACCTGAAGCTCCCTCCCAGCAGCACTTCACCATATGGACTGCAGCGGTTCCAGCAGATGGCTCACCACCACCTCCCACGGGCAACTAGGAATTGGCAATAAATGCTGGTCTTGCCAATGATGCCCACATTTAGAGAACTAATTTTTTTTTTAAATGTGAAGAAGGCACAGCTAAAAATATTATGAAAATTTCACACAGCTACCACAAAACCTTAGCTGGATCCTATGTCAAAGATCAAGTGTCTAGAGCGTTTGCAAAATTCCAAGCTCTGTTTTTATGATGCATAACATCAGAACCCCTCAACTGAAATACAGACTTTCAACTCAAAATTACCTATCATTTATACAAAACATCAATAAACTCAATAAGGGCCCAAATAACCGACTGAAAAAAGTATTTTTTTTTAAACGAAACGCAATTTTGCTGATATTTGTCCAAATTATTTCCTCCTACCTCCAGAGCTGTTACTCAATTGAACAATTAGCAATGTACTTTATTCATCAAGGCAGGTCTATTAACAACCCACAGGCTTCTGTGTGACTCGTTGACATCATGCGAAAACAGTTTAGGTTCCACATGTACAGAGATGACACCCAGCTCTACCTCATCACCTCTCTCAACATCTCTGATTTATCATGCTGCTTGTCCAATCTCCAGATGCACAGAAATTTCCTCCAACTAAAGTGATTGTCGTTGGTCCCCCGCACATATTCCGTTCCCTATCCATCGACTCCATCTTTCTTCCCAACCACTATCTGAGGTCCAGCCAGACTGTTCGCAACCTTGGCGTCGTACTTGATCCCGAGATGAGTGTCTGACTGCATATCGGCTCCATCACCAAAACAGCCTACTTCCACCTCTGTAATATTGCTGTTTCCGACCCTACCTCAGCTCATCTGCTGCTGTACCCCAAGACTCGACTATTCCAAAACTCTCCTGGCCAGCCTCGTATTTTTTACCCTCCATAAAACTGAGCTCATCCAAAACTGTGCTGGTCATATCCCAACTCGCATCAAGTCCCATTCACCCATCATCCTGTACTCACTGACCTATACTGGCTCCCAGTCTGGCAATGCCTCAATTTTAAAGTCCTCATGCCTGTTTTTAAACCCTTCCATTGCCTCAACAGTCCCGATCTCTGTAACCTCTTCCAGCCTTGCAATTCTTAGGAATCTCTGTGCTGCTCCAATTCTGGCCTCCTGCACGTCGCCATTTTCCGTTACCCGGCCCTGATGGCTGTGCCTTGAGCTGCTTAGGTCCTAAGCTCTGGAATTCCCTTCCCAAACCATTCCATCTCTTCAGCTCTCTCTCCTCCTTAATATTCTCTTACCTCTTTGACCAACCTTTTGGCCAACAGTCCCCTAATATCTCCTGATGTTACCCGGTGTCAAATTTTCTTTAATAAAGCTCCTGTGAAGTGACTTGGGATGTTTTAGTCCTGTAAAGGCACTATATAAATGCAGGTTATTGCTTTGTCTACGCAACTTGTAGTTCACAAGAAATCCCTGCTCATTAATTTCCAGATGTTAAGATCATCAAATATTGATAAAGTTACAATCTTGTTGGTAAAATGGACTAAAATAACAACTATTAATTGCAGGACCACTGGAAATTCAGGTAAGCGACCTGTGGAAGTGGGACTCGGACAACTCCTGGTAATTCAAAGTTGTTCTTCGGTCATTAAAAAAAAAATTATTTAATCCATATCAATGGATAATTTAATGTAAATAACAGAGCAAAGTGGGAATTTAATGCCAAAATAGTGTTGAATGATCAGATCATTTGAATTAACTTTGAATTAAAATCGAACTATACAGGTGACGAAGGTCTAGGACCCTGACCCGTTGCCCTTCAATTCTCTACATGTCAAGGTAGTCATGGAATTTTCTGAAAATGGGCAACTGATTAATCTTTGTGAATTCTCTTGAGGCTTCCAATGGTAGGCACACTGTCCAAGCTCAAATTAAAACAGGAAGCTGCCTAGTTCGATGCCAGGTTTATGCTGATCTGTCAATTCCAAACAGAGTGCCAACAGGACCACTGCATTTGGCTTGTGCACGCCTGGGCTGATGAGGGACAAAATCAATGAGGGGATCACACTCACAATCTACTAACTTGCACAGAACATACTGCGCAGAAACAGGCCATTCAGCCCAAGTGGTCGATGCCAGTGTTTATGCTCCACATACAAGCCTCCACCCATCCTACTTCATCTAATCCTGTCAACATATTCTTCTATTCTTTTCTCCCTCGTGTGTTTGACTAGCTTCCCCTTAAATGCATCTGTGCTATTCTCCTCAACTGCTCCTTGTGGTAGCGAGTTCCGCATTCTCACCACTCTCTGGGTAAACAGATTTCGCTTGCATTCCTGAGTGAATTTATTAGTGACTCCCATATTTATGGTTGCTAGTTTTGGTTTCCGTCATAAATGGAAACATTTTATCTATGTCTGCCCTGTCAAACACTTGCATAATCTTAAGGACACCTACAAACAATTTTGAGAGAATGTACATATGAAGTGGCAGTTTACTTCAATCATGAACTCTATATGTTGCCCCTGAGAATTCATGGTGAGCATCTAAGTGACCAAAGCTTGGAAACCCCTGAACTGATTGATTCCAAGTACAGAAGTTAAGTTGGTTTCATCTTGTCAGTAAAAAAAAAGTGATGGTGGCAAGATCTTATTTTGCAGGCTCACAATGGAAGAACACTGAATTTACTGTAGTAATAGACATTCAATAGGGACAGTGAGCAGATTAAAGCATGAGGAATAGCCAATATCTTCAATCTGCTCAAGGTCTCTCACTCTGCAATAATATATCCCAGAAAGGCTACGTTTTATCATTAGTAAATGATGGCCAAGCCAGGAATGCTGGCTTTTACTGTGCAATGGCCGCAGACAACCAGATCGATCATTTTGTTTAACCCATCAGTCAGAAGACAACACAAGTCTATTTGCACTGATATTTCTCAGCCACTGCTCTGTCCTATAGGCCTAGAGGTTTGGAGAGAGCTGGTTTCAGTGCCATCTGCGAGGGGAAAATCCTCAATCTGAACATCACGACCCATTAGTACCCCCGACCCGAGGTAATTTCAAATGAACATGGATTTAAACTTTCTCGGGTAAAGTCACTGATAGCAGGCTCCCAGATGACAGAGGCACCCACAAGGAATGTGGCTGTGAACATTTGCGTGGCGCTGCAGCCATGTCTCTATCCAGTTCTCCCTTCAAGCATGACGGACAGGATCAGGGAACTGATCTGGTAGGTTGCCCTGAGATTCTGTGGTATAAACCCAAGCCATCAATAAAGGCAAAGCTCAATGTCTTACTCCAGCAGGCTCTATGTTGCATTCTAGTTGGTTTCATGTTGCAGAAAAACTATTAAGCTGTAAGTTTGAAGAGAGTCACTTACCTTCTTTATTGTCAGTATTTTCCAATGGCTTCATCACTGTAAAAGCCAAAAATAGGCATGTTTATTCAAGAATTCTTCTCATCAAAGAACACAATCACATTATTTCGCTAAGCTTCACTCCATTGAATGTATTACTCAGTTCATATTTTAAGGTTATGAGTTTCTCATGCACCATTTCTCTTTAATTGCCTCTTATACTTTAACTGTGCCTCTACTTTTGTCCCACCCTGTAATCATTTCTGTTGCTCTCGCTGCAGTTTTACTGTCTGTATGCCTCTTGCACACTTTTTGATGTTGACTATGTTTATCTCGGACTCTTTTTGTCTCCCTCTTTCAATCAGTTTTGCCTTAATGCTGTCTCCTCTCTTTTTAGTATTGAATCATAGAGTGGTTACAGCACAGGAAGAGGCCATTTGGCCTATTGAGCCTGTGTTGGCTCTCTGCTAGTCTCACTCCACTGCCCTTGCCTGTAGCCCTGAAAATTCTTGTCCTTCAAGTGCTTATCCAATTCCCTTTTAAAAGCCATGATTGAATCTGTCTCCACCACCCTTTCAGTCAGTGCATTCCAGATCGTAACCACTCACCGCGTAAAAAAGTCTTTCCTCAGGCCGCCTTTGATTCTTTTGCCAATCGCTTCAAATCTGCTTCCTCTGGTTCTCGACTCTTCCACCAATGGGAACAATTTCTCTATCTACTCTGTCTAAACCCCCCATGATTTTGAGCATGTCTATCATATCTCTTCTCAATCTTCTCTAGGGAGAAAACCCCCCAGCTTCACCCAATCTCTCACATGCTCTGTGCATGTCCACTGCGTGATCTTTTGCAGACTAATTCAATTTGCATCTTTGATCTTTTACATGCAGGAAAACGTAGGAGGCAGCCAACATGTCAGAGGTTGGTACTTGTGGTAAGTGAGCCCTTGGCCTGGACCTGAAATGGAGAGGTTACCAGGCGCTACTGAAACAAGCACAGGTAGGAGAAAAGCTGGGAGTAAATGTTTGGGCTGTGGGTGGAAAAAATGAGTGGGCAATAGAAATTTGGAGGATATAAGGATTGAAGCCCATGTTGGGAGGAAGCTGGTGGCTGAGGTACATCTATTATGAGTAGGTAGTCTACCTGCTGCGTTTGGGAACGATCTGGAACCACAGCCCCAAATAGAAAGGGCAAGTCTAGAAGCCAATACAATGTGCACGATTGGGTAAGTGGAGGGACCAGATTGGAGGAGTGAAAGGGACAGCGGTAGTTCAGTTGGATAGGACTGAGGAATAGCAGTGAAGGCTGTGAGGGAGCGGAGGAGGAGAGGAAGTCTCAACACTAAGAAAAGTTGACAAACCAGCATCGCCGAAAGCAGTGGTTCTGAAAAAATGTAAGAGTCTGGGCCTGGGACTTGTGAATGGGGAGAATGTGGGCTATGATCTATGAAGTACATACTGAAGCACATATCAACTGACATTGAACCAAAAAAAAAGTACATGAAAACAATTTCTGCCATTATTTACATTAATATTTATGCTAGTAATAAGAAAATTAATATTGGAGAAACTTGAGGGACTAAAATCTGGCAAGTCCCCGGGACCAGATGGCCTATATCCTAGGATTCTAAAAGAGATAGCTGCCGAGATAGTGGATGCGCTCGCTATGATTTTCCAGAATTCCTTAGATTCAGGAATGGTCCCGTCAGATCGGAAATTGGCAAATGTTACATTGCTTTTCAAGAAAGGAGGTAGAGAGAAAACAGGGATCTACAGGCCAGTTAGCCTAACATCAGACTTTGGGAAGATGCTGGAAACGATTATTAAAGAAGTCTTAACATTACACTTGGAAAAGCATAACATGATTAGAACAAGTGAGCATGGTTTTACTAAAGGGAGATCCTGTTTGACAAATAAAGGGGAACCAGAAGATGTAGTATACCTGGATTTTCAAAAAGCATTTGATAAGGTTCCACATAAAAGATTCATAGGGAAGATAAGGACTCTTGGTGTTGGGGGTAATATATTAGCATGGATAGAGGATTGGTTAACAGACAGGAAGCAGAGAGTAGGTATAAATGGGCATTTTCAAGTTGTCAGGCAGTGAATAGTGGAGTGCTGCAAGGATCAGTGATGGGGCCTCAGCTATTTACACTCTATATTACTGACTTAGATGAAGAGACAGAGAGTTATGTATCTAAGTTTGCTGATAATACAAAGCTCGGTGGAAAGGTAAGCTGCAGGGAGGATGTAGAAAGGCTGCAAAGAGATATAGACAGGTTTAAATGAGTGGGCAACAAGCTGACAAATGGAGTGTAATGTAGGGAAGTGTCAAGTTGTTCACTTTGGTCGCAAAAATAGCAAAGGAGAATTTTTTTTTTAAAAAAAAGATTTGAAACTGCTAAGTGTTGATGTTGAGAGAGACTTGAGGGTCCTTGTACAAGGAACGCACAAAGTTAACATACAGGTGCAGTAGGCTATTAGGAAGGCAAATAGCATGTTGGCCTTTATTGCAAGGGGATTGGAGTACAGGAATAAAGAAGTCTTACTAAAATTGTACAGGGCTTTGGTGAGACTGCACCTGGAATACTGTGTGCAGTTTTGGTCTCCACATTTAAGAAAGGATATACTTGCACTGGAGGCAGTGCAGCGAAGATTTACTAAATTGATCCCTGGGATGAGGGGGTTATCTATGATGAGAGACTGAGTAAACTGGGCCTATATTCTCTGGAGTTTAGAAGAATGAGAGGTGATCTAATTGAGACATACAAGATTCTGAAAGGGCTGTAGGATAGAAGCTGAGAGATTGTTCCCACTGGTCAGGGAATCTAGAACACGGGGACAGTCTCAGGATAAAGGGCCAATCATTCAGGACTGAGATGCGGAAAAATTACTACACTCAAAGGGTTGTGAATCTTTGGAATTCTCTACCCCAGAGGGTTGTGGCTGCTCCATCGATGAATACATTTAAGGCTGGGTGGACAGATTTTTGGTCTCGCAGAGAATCAAGGGGTATGGGGAACGGGCGGGAAAGTGGAGTTGAAGCCCAAGATCAGCCACGATCATATTGAATGATGGAGCAGGCTCGATGGGGTCGTATGGTCTACTTCTGCTCCTATTTCATGTGTTCTTGATCGCTGAGACTGGATTACATAGCATAGCTAAATCTCAGCCTTTCCCATCAATTGCAGAGTGAAGACACTTTAGATGGCCGTGCTGGGTTCAGGGCAGCAATTCTGTATCAATCTCCCAGCCCTTCTCTGCAGGTTTACAATGCGACCTGATCTTCAGCAGGCACTAGATACCAGAGGCAGGGCACCTGCCATCAGCTCACAGTGCCCGGGTAAAAGTCAGTATTAGGAACAGGCGCATGTCATTTAACACCTGCAGCTTGTTCTACTATTCAATTAGATCATGACTGATCTGGACCTCAACTCCATTTTCTTGCCTTTGCTCCATACTCCTTAATAACCATACCCAACAAAAATCTACTGATTTGTCTTGAAAGCTTTCAGTGACACACCCACATCTTCCCACCCCGTGCCCCCGAGCATCCATAGACGAGGGAAGAGAGTTCCAGATTTCTACTATCCTTTGTGTGGAAAAAAGTGATTCCTGGTTTCATCCCTGAATGGTCTAGCTCTAATTTTAAGATTATGCCCCCTTGTTCTGGAATCCCACACCAGAGCAAATAATTTCCCTCTATCTCCCTTAACGAATCATTTTAAACACTTCGATTAGATCATCATTCAATCTTCTGTACTCACGAGAATGCACAGCAATTTTATGCAACCTTTTCTCATAATTGAACCCTCTATGATTTTGTATTCCGGTCAGTCTGGGCCGTTTCCCCCTACAAAGCCAATCTATCCTCCCAGAGGTGCAGTGCCCAAAACTGAACGCAACACTGCAGACGGGGCCTGGCCAAGGCTCTGTACAACTGAAGCATCACTTCCTCCCCTTTGTAAACCATCCTTCTTAATTTGACCCTTTAATCATTCTGGCGGCAGCTGCCACCAAAACAATGCAAGTCGGGCAGTTTATTCGCAAGTATAGCTGAAAGTGAGAGCGCAGCATGTTTGGAGTTAACTGCAGCCGTGTAAAATAGTGTCTCACAACATGAGAAAATGGTCACTCTTGTTCACCGCAAAGCATGTTGGTAATTAGCAAAAACTTTGTGCATTTTGAACTCGAGACCTTCATTTGATAATCATTGCATTCACGTAGAGTTTGCTCTGGAAAGTTTTTTTTTTAAATAATCACCAGCTGCCAAAGATGAAATAAAGCAAATTACTCCAGAAAACAGTAGGTGCTGGACATTTATCGACATATGGCAGGAAGTCAATAGGAATCCAGCAGAGAAGCACCTGAATGCCTGGAAGGATGCGTCTTAATTCTGTAATTTCATCCCATTGATTTTACTTTCCACCTGACTACATGCCAGAAAATGGAGAGGGGCTTGTCATGTTTGTCAACATGATAACAGATCTAGATAGGCAATAAGGATGGATCACAGCAGCTTGGGGCTAAAGCTGGGGTAGATTATTCATTCCGCAAAGCTGGCAAAACTATTTAAATGGAAGGAAAGCCAGGCGGGCTCCTTTACCGCCATGAACTCTGACCTGCCCGATTTTCTGATATCCACTGCCTTAAACCTCTTCTCCTTTAAAACCCATCACTTTGACTCAGTTTCTGATCATTCCCCCTAATTTCTTCTTTCCAGCCTCATCCTCTGTACCCATATGCCTTCCTGATAGTCTTTATATTAAAGGCACGATATAAATAGGAGTACATTCTCCAGGGCAATTAGGGATGGGCAATAAATGCTGGCCTAGCCAGTGACGCCCACACCCCGTGAATGAATAAAAATAAAAGTAGTTGGTGTTCTCTGTAGATGACATGGTTTAGGGAAAGAGGGAAAAGTAATCAGCGCTTGATCTAATGACCCCTGCTTGGAGTGTAGATGCTGGAAGATATAGGATTGAAATAGGCTGTCATGGCTCACTCACAAGTTATTTGGAGAAGTTCTACAGAAGAATCATGCTTAGCAAACTGTACATCAACGTGGAACTCAGTTTGCTCAGGAGAGGAGGATAGGGGAGATCATTTGAGCGGAGATCATGATATGGGTCCCAGTAAAATAACGGAAGTTTCTTAAGCCAATGTCTACTTTGCACTACAGAGAAACATCACCTGTCAGTCAAACCATTGGGTTAAGAGTCCATCTGGAGCATATAGAAAAAAAATTTGACTCTGGCCAATAAAACTGAAAAGAAGCTGAATTCTGATGAAAATCTTTGCTTTTCACTGAAGCCGTGCTCCCATAGATGAACAGAGGGGTCGTCTAAGTTCAAAACTGACCATTTCTGCCACTGGCGGGGCGAAGAAAACGGAGCAGTTATCTCAGTTTCCACTCACTGCGTCGCTAATTGGCAAAGAGCCAACACGTGGGGGCACCCATGCAACATAAACCTTCACGCTGCAGTACTATCATTGTATTTATATAATCAGAGTGTGTCATTAGAACTCCCATCTGCCTTGCTTTATTTTACCATCTGGCTTCTTCACATCATAGTGAGGGGGATCATTAAACAGCCATCAATTGTACTTGAAGTACACCTCATATTCATATTTCATAACACAATTTGGCCTACCAGTGTCCAACAGGTGAGCACCAGCTGAGTTGAGAATGGATCTCTCCTCCCCAGTTTTACACCCGCTGACTTAACCGGATGCAATGCGATCCACACAATCTCAAAAGGCCAAGCAACATAGGAACAGGAGGAGGCCACTCAGCCCCTCGAGCTTCTTCCGCCATTCAATTAGGTCATGGCTGATCTGTATCTCAACACCATCTGTATCCCATAACTGTAAACACCCTTGCCAAACAATCTCAATTTTTCAATTGACCTCCAGACGCAGCTGCTATCTGGGGGAGTGTGTTTTAGATTTCCACTGCCTTTGTGTGGGGAAAATTGCTTCCTGCCATCACCCCTGAAAGGCCTCGCTCAAATTTTAAGCTTACGTCCCCTTGTTCTGGACTCCCCACACCAGTGGAAATAATTCCTCTCTATGCCATCAATACCTTTGATCATTCAAACAGATTGCTTCAGATTCCAAGCAGTTTCCTGATAAAGTGGAACCTCTGTTTGCCGGATACCAACTAATAGATTTTATTTCATAAATAAAATCTCCGGAAAACGTGTACTTAAGGTCACAATGCTCATCTCATTTAATTGATGCACGCTGACATTCAGATTTCGCAACAAATCTATCCCTCTCCTCCCCAGGCAATTGCACATCTCAAGAACATAGAAACACTACAAAAGGCAGTGTTGAGAAAAGGGCTGCTAAGAATACACAAGATTGTACTGTTATAGTTACATATGTTGTTAAGGGCTCAATCAAAATGGATGTCATACTAGGTTTTGGAATCACAAGAAAGCTGCAATTCCTTCACTATCTGCTGGATTACCAGAGTCAGCTTCTAATAATTTGAACTGAGGGTTAATTAATGTCATGGGTGTAAAATGTCACTATGTATGTGGTGGGCACTGGCTTTGTTTGTTGAAATGAATTAAGGTGAATGGCAAAAGAACCAAAGGTGACATGAGGAAAAGCTTTTTTAAGCAGCGTGTGGTTAGGATCTGGAATGTGCTGCCTGAGAGTGTGGTGGAGGCAGGTTCAATCGAGGCCTTCAAAAGAGAATTGGATAAGCACCTGAAGAGAAAATAATTTGTACAGGGAAAGGGCGGGGGAGTGGGACTAGCTGAATTGTTCTTGCAGGCAGCCAGCACGGACATGACAGGCTGAATGGCCTCCTTTTATGCTGGAACTCCATTCTAGGATTCTATGAAAGGAAAAGAGAGGAGAAAGAACTTGCATTTATATAGGTCCTTTCATGACCACAGGACTTTCCAAAGCACCTTACAGCCAATGAAGTATTTGTCATCACTGTTGTAATGTAGGAACATGGGAGCCAATTTGCACACAGCAAAAAGTCCACAAACAGCAATGTGATAATGATCAGATCTTGCGTTTTACTGAGATTGTTGATGGATAAGTATTAGCCAGGACACAGAGTAGATGTCCCCCTGGTCTCCTTTGAAATAGTGTTATAGTTTCTTCTACTTTCACCTGAGCGGGCATTTGGGGGCTTCATTTTCTCATCAAATAGAACCAAGAGGAGAAAAAAAATTGTTCCCATCTCCCCTCCTGGTTCCAATTGTCTAAAATTAGAGTTGCAGGATATAAACTAACTCCCCATTTAATCAATCCCTAGTGTTATCAATACAACTAGACAAAGTCCCATCATGCAGGAAAACACCAGGGTTGAGAAAAGTGGGTGCAGAAGATAAACCAAGAAGTCATGGTTATGTGACACCATGCTTGGGTTTTAAAAGCCTGTAAATTACAAGAGGAAGATGAAGGGATACCACTGAATCACTGGTGATAATAATATAGGTGGCCAGGCTGTTTGACTTCTGTCCAAACCAGTCAACATTAGGGCCGACGTGTCATTTGTCCACAGTTTAATTTGCACCTCCTCTCCCCACTGATAGACTATTGTTAGTGAGAATAGGGAGGATTATATAAACATTAAGATTTTAAAAGCGTATATCAATTAATTATACTTACTCGTACACATATTACAGAGTTCAAAGACTTCCATTAACTGAATTTCAATTCTGTTCTGAAGCCTTTGAAAGGTATGTCAGATTTGCTCAGATGACTTAATGACAAATAAAAGCGAATAAATAAGCAAGTTCAAGCTCACTGTTGATAAAGTGGCAGTGAAAATGTTATTTGCCACTCATGCTAGCTAACGGACTTACCCAATTAGCCTTGGGGCTCTCTGTTTCGTCCGCACAAGATGTTGTCATAATTCCTTCAAAAGATCCAATTTTGCACACAGGGCAAGTATTTGTTGCTGGTTAAAAATGGATTATTCAGTCACATCTCATTGGCACGCTAAGATCCAATTGACTAAAAGGACAGTTGTGCACTCTTGTGAATATATCGATGGCCTCAAGGGATGCTGCTGTACAAACAAGTAAATGTTTGACTTTCTTCACCAACAAAGTGTCAGCTGTGATAGCACTCTCGACTCTGAGTCACAAGGTTTCGTTTTCAAGTCCTGCTCCAGGGCTAGAGCACAAAAATCAACACTGACACTCCAATGTAGTACTGAGGGAGTGTTGCTCTGTCAGAGGTGCCATCTTTTGGATTAGACATTAAACCAAGGGTCCCATCTGCCTGCTTGGGTGGATGTAAAAGATCCCAAGGCACTATTTCGAAGAGCAGGGGAACTATCCCCAGCGTCCCGGCCAATATTTAATCCCTCAATCAATATCCCCCCCCAAAAAAATTATCTGGTCATTATCACATTGTGATTTGTGGGAGCTTGCTCTGTGCAAATGGGCTGCTGTGTTGCCTACATTTCAAAAGCACTTTAGGAAGGATGTGAGGGCCCTTGAGAGGGTACAGAGGAGTTTTACCAGAATGGTTCCAGGGATGAGGGATTTTAGTTAGAAGGTTAGGTTGGAAAAGCTGGGGTTGTTCTCCTTGGAGCAAAGGAGATGGAGGAGAGAGTTAATAGAGGTATACAAGATTATGACAGGCAAGTTAGACAAGGAAACATGGTTCCCATGAACTGATGGTACAAGGTTCACTAATGTCCTTTAGGGAAAGAAACAGGAAATCTGCCATCCTTACCTGGTCTGGCGTACTGGTATTGTCACTGGACTAGTAACCCAGAGACCCAGGTATTGCTCTGGGGACATGGGTTCAAATCCCACCACAGCAGAAGGTGGAATTTGAATTCAATTAATAAAATCTGGAATTTAAAACTAGTCTAATGGCCATGAAACCATTGTCGATTGTTGTAAAAACCCATCTGGTTCACTAATGTCCTTTAGGCAAGGAAATCTGCTGTCCTTACCTGTTCTGGCCTACATGTGACTCCAGACCCACAGCAATGTGGTTGACTCTTACATGTCCCAAAATGGCCTAGCAAGCCACTCAGTTCAAGGGCAATTAGGGATGGGCAATAAATGTTGGCCTGGCCTGCGACGCCAACATCCCATGAAAGAGTAAAAAAAAAATGTGACTCCAGATCCACAGCAATGTGGTTGACTCTTAAATGCCCTCTGAGATGGCCACTCAGGTCAAGGGCAACTAGGGATGGACAATAAATGCTGGCCTAGGCAGCAACGCCCACATCCCATGAACGAATTTTTTTTAAAAAGGACTAGATTGAAGGCTTTGGGCAAGAGATGCAAGTGGAATGTGAGGAAGAACTTTTTGATGCAGTGAGTGCTCATGACCTGGAACTCGCTGGCCATGACGGTGGTGGAAGCAGAGCCAATCAATGACTTCAAAAGGAAACTGGATGTACTCTTGAAGGAAATAAACTTGCAGGGTTACGGACAGCGAGTGGGGGGGCGGGGAGGAGGGGTAGTGGGAATGACTGGATTGCTTTGCTCAGCGGAGAACTGGCATGGACTCGATGGGCTGAATGGCCTCCTTCTGTGCCGTAAATGATTGTATGACTGTACTTCATTGACTGTAAAGCACTGTAAAGCACTCCAGTGGTCGTGGAATGTGCTGTATAAGTGCAAGTCTTCCTTTGTTTGTTTCTTTCGTTGTTAACCAACTAAATAAAAGTGGACCCGTATAAAGATTTGTTTTTCTTGTTCATGTGGCTGATTCAGCGTAGACCCATGTTTAACTTTCTCATTGATTGGTTCATTGTTTCAGCTCTTTGATTGTTTCAATGATTCATTTGTTTCCGATTGGTTCGAGGTGCACAAAAACAACTTGTATTTATGTAGCGCCTTTAATGTAGCACAAAACGTCTCAAGACACTTAACAGGACTACTGCTCCCTTGGCGCTGCACACACCTGCAGTGGGATGAGAAGACCTCATCACATGCTGATAAGTTGCACACAGTGCCTAATTTACTGGCAACATGTCGGGGATTAGCGGCAGATAGATTGGCACCAGCAGCTCTTAAAGAGCTGTAGCAGGTCAGGCTTCACGAGGAAATACTTCTAAAACAGCAGAGGCAAAACGCAAAGGCAGAAAGGCACATTCCAATATGTTACTATGGGGGCGCTATTTCAGGAGGTGCTACCTAGAAGGAAGGAGCACCTTCCGGTCAAGAGTAGCAAAAGCACCGTGGAGGGATAACTGAATGGGTTAACGCTGTTTCACCTGCTCCCTCATAAATGATAGTTTAAAGAAGAAATCTGGGGGATTTGCAAGGTTGCCAAAGTGTGCTCACACTTTTTCTAATTTAACAATGTTGTTTAACAAGACATCTCAATAGTAATGCACTGTAAGCTTAGTACAGTACCAGAGACTGAACAGCACTCTAGCAAGTGTTTATCTACTTTTTGTATGCACAGGCATGGGTGTTTTACGAGCACATGTCATACTGACGCCATCACATTTAGTCCAAGGCGCAGGAAATGTGACAAGCATCAGATGCCAAGGGGTGGTGGGGGGAAGGATTTTATGTAGACGATGAGGGTCTCGCCACTGGCTGAAGAGCCAGCGAGAGCCCCGCCTCACCACCTCTGGAGAAGGCCCGCTGCATTAAGCACCAATTAGGCAGTTAAGTGGACAGCAGCAGACCTTACCTGGAATCAAGCACCCAGGCAAAGGGTTTGCTTGGCGTGCTCCCTGTGAGCGACAGGTCTGCCGTTGGTGGGCCAATTCCTGCGGCAGCGGGATGAGCTCCATAATAGGGCATTATTTGCCCACTTAAGGGCCTCAACTGGCGGCAGGGCTGGAAAGTGGTTCACAGGCCTTCCCGCCCCCGGACTTAATTTGGGTGGAGGCGGGAAGGTGGCAGGGTCCACCCCCGTCCGATGAGATGCTCTCCCCGCCTCCAACGTCACCTCAGGGGACAGCATAAAGAGAAGGCCACACCCAAGCAGCTTCAATACATGCAACTGTAATCCTTTACTCCTTATAAGGAGAGAATCTGGACATAATAGATGCAGCGGGAGATGAAGAAGTTAGTGGTCTCTCCAGGCTCACAGCTAATATGGTCCTTTTGTTCTTTTTCTCCTCATCACTGTCAGCCGTGGCTTGGAGAGTAGCACTCTCGCCTTTAAGGTTGCAGGTTCAAATCCCACTGAGAGACCTGAGCGCATAATCTCTAGTGACACTTCAGTGCAGCACTGAAGGAGTGCTATGCTGTTGGGGGGCGGGTGGGGGGGTGCCGTCTTTCCAAGGCATCATCTGCCTTCATAGGTGGCACTATTTGACGTTTTCCTCAGCATCCTGACCAATATTTACCCCTCAAGCAACATCACTGAATAATAGTTGATTTGGTCATTATCTCATTGCTGTTTGTGGAAGCTTGCTGTGTACCTAACAGCACTGTGGGTGTATTTGCCCCACAAGAAGTGCCTCGGTTCAAGAAGGCAGCTCACCACAATCTTCTCAAGGGCAATTAGGGATGGGCAGTAAATGCTGGCCGAGCCAGCGACGCCCACATCCCGTAAATAAATAAAAAGTGAGGAGGAGGAGGAGGAAGTGCAGGTGCAATTGGAAGTGTTGCAAACTGCTGGCTAAAGTGTCAGTTCAGGGGCTCTGTCAACTGCTGAGCCCAGAGATTTAGACCTCACGTCTTGCAGACGAACACAATTCGATAGCTCAGCATCAGCATTTCAAGCAAGCGGAGTATGCAGCAAGCAGCTCGTCATTCAAGAGCATCTATGGACAATTCTACAAACCGCGGTGCTGCCTGACCAAGCTGCAGAAAACCACTGTGCAGGACCTTCTACAGTGGAATCCCCTGAGCCAAGGTCCTAGCAAACCAGTAGCTTCCACCATAAGAACTAGAAGCAGGAGAAGACCGTACAGCCCATCGGGCCTGCTCCACCATTCAATACGATCACGGCTGATGTTCAGCTTCAACTCTTCTTTCCTGCCCACTCCCCACATCCCTCGAATCCCCGAGACCCCAAAAATCTGTCTTTACCAGCCGTAAATATACTCAACGACGAAGCATCCATAATCCTCTGGGGTAGAGAATTCCAAAGATTTACAACTCAGTGAAGGAATTCCTACTTATCTCAATCCTAAATGATCGGCCCCTTATCCTGAGACTGTGCCCCTCTGTTCTAGATTCCCCAGCCAGAGGGAATGACCTCTATGTCTACTCTGTCAAGCTCCTTCAGAATCTTGTATGTTTCAATGAGATTACCTCGCATTCTAAACTCCAGTACGGACCCTCATCATCGGAAGACTCTCTCATCACAGGGACCAATCTAGTGAGCCTTTGCTGTACAGCCTCCAGTGCAAGTATATCCTTCTTTAAATATGGAGGCCAAAACTGCACACAATAGCCCAGGTGCGGTCTCACCAATGAGTGCCATAACTGGGGCTCTCACCTTAGGCTCCAATCTGAAGCAGTTGGTCTTGTCTGGATTCACCATGTTGGGCCAGCAAAGAATGCAAGGCTTCAACAGCTCATTGCTCCCTAATTGTCTGCCTCCCACAGATTCTTGACCATGTTGAGAATGTGCCTAACAGCAAGGGAATGGTAAGAGTGGGAACAGATGACAGAGATCTGTCTTAGCAGGGAAATCACATCTGGATTATCTAGCCATTCCACTGAAATCACTACAAATATATTCCACAGCACACAGGCAACCATCATAAATGTGGCAACTGTAGTTGCTCTAGCAAGTATCTGGATGGCTCCAGCAAACAGCTAGCGTTATGGAAGTGATTCTGTTGTTTTTTTGTGAAAATATTTTTTTGAGGAATTCATAGTCAAACTGAATAAATGTTGGACCAGTTCTTTTTCAAGAGGGCACTGAATGAACTAAGTTTGGCAACAATGTTTATTGATTGTCACATGACTCAAGTTAAAAATAGAACAGAAACCCTGGTAACAGGGGAGAATGTGGGCAGAGAAGTCAGTCGCGCCCCTTGATTGGGCAAGCCAGGGAGCAGCGGCGTGCAACTGAGAGAGAAAACTCGCAGGCTTTTGGTTGAAGTGTCAGTGTGTTTTACCTTCCACAATGAGACAAAGTTAGCCTGCTGCTGAAGAAGTATCAAGGAAGGAGAGAAGACCACAACCCAGCTCGCTTTCCAGCACCTCTCCAAAAGACCCTGAGAAGTCCACTGTGTCAAATCCTGCTAGACTGGTTCTCAACACCACCAGAAAAGAACTGTTCTAAAAGATCTCAGTGGCCCGTCTACATGTACTCAGAAGTTAAAGTTGTATGCCAGTTTTGGAACACAATGTATCTCATCTGCTGTTTTCTTCATGTCACGGCGGCCCCCACCAGCCAAGAATGAGGCACATTAATTTCACCATGTGAACATTAAATTTCAAATTGTTGCTGAGAAGAAGAGAAGGCCTGTTACAAGGAATTGCCAGGCCCTGGCCGGAAAGACATGTTTGCGTATTAACGGACAGTGTTGGAACAAAGGAGCTATCCCCTGCTCCCATACATTACACAGAACAGACCCGGTCAAACTTGTCGCTCAGACGACCACCCTGCTGGCCAACTTGGGGAGTTTTAAATTGTAGGGACAGTGGCAGAAAGCTCTTGGCTCCTGGATTGAAAAGAGCCTCTCCTGTCTGCTCCCATCTCTTTCTCACGGAACTCCAAAACCCACTCATGACACGCGAACCCCAAGAGAAAGAAAAGTCTCGTACAGTGAAGAATCTTTAAGAAGAATACTGGGCCCCACCGCAAAGCAAGACCATATCTTGAATCAAGGACTCTACAGCGAGCTTGAAGCACAGTTACAAAAAACCCTCCTCAGAGATTGCCTCAAACTTTTCCAGTTTATTTTTTCTTCTGCTCTTTTCGGTCCCTATCTGCATGTATGTATCGTGTATGCATGCTTGCGTGGGCGTGGCATGTATCCGTAGGTGTTAACCAAATTAGAGTTTAAGTTTAATAAATTTCACTTTTCTTCTTTAAACCTAAGAAAGCCTGTTTGTGCTCATTTCTTTACCATATAATTGGAAAATGGTGAACAAGAATTCACCAAGCACCAACAGTGTGTTTAAAAAAAAAACCCTGTTACAGTAAGACCAGGTGAAGGCTGAAAGGGAACCCTAGATCTCTTTCTCACCTGGTTGTAACATTCAGGAATAAGCAAGTATTCAGCCCAAGTGGGGTTTTTTGTCTGTAACAGAGCTTTGAACCAAAATCCCTTTTATTTTCTTCCGGTTAACCGGTGTGTATGTGTGTGTTTGTGTGGGACTAAGGTAAAAAGGGGATTATAATATTTTAATCTGTGTGCTTATGCTATACTTCATGACTAGTTAAAACTTGTTTTACAATAAATTATTAATTTTGTTGTTCATTAAAGAAACCTGGTTAGTGTGTTTTATTCTGGGAAAAATCAGTAAGTGGGAAAATTTAAATATGCGTTGCGGCCTGTGGAGAAGTGGGACTAGAACAGTGCACTCCTCCAACCTTGGTCATAACACCAGAAATAGACACAATGGCCTGAGTGGTCTCCTTTGGCGTTGTAAACATCTATGGTGTTACTGACCCAGGTTATGGCATTACTGGGCCACATCAACAACCAGAAGGCAACACCAAGACCCAGCAACCACATAAGGATGTATTGGGACAGGCGATCAAAGGCTTGGACAAAGAGGTAGGTTTTAAGGAGAATTTGAAGGAGGAGAGAGAGAGGTAGGCTAGTTGTATGAAGGGAATTTCAGAGCTTAGAGCCCAGGCAGATGACAGCGCAGCCACCATTGGTACAGTAATGGTGATCAGGGATGTGCAAGATGCCAGAATTGGATGTGAAGGAGGGATGTAAAGCTGAAGAAGATTACAGAGATAGGACGTGGCAGAAGCAGGAAAGCCATGGAGGGATTTGAAAACAGCAATGAGAGTTTCTTGATTATGCCTTAGTCAACACCATGGGACGTTCTTTTACATTAAAGGCATGTATATGTTGCTGCTTGCTTATTAAAGTTGAATGATCCTACTGACTTCTCAATGAGCAGCAATCTATGGTAGTCCTTCGTTCTTTTCTGGGCAGGAGTTCCCTTTGAGCTCTGACAATCTATTTACCATTCAAACAATAATGGATGGGTTTTAACCTAACTGCATCTGGTAATGCTGTTTGTAGGTTTGTGAGTTGGAAGCTTAAAGTGATTAAAGCACTCAGCCAGTTGACTTTTACTTTAATGAGCTCTATGTCCACCTGTGGTTTTGGACACCATGTAGCTTTAGTGACATCCCTGAAATCAATGTTAACACTGCAAATGATCTATCTGCACAGTTTCCCAAAAAGGAACCTACATTAAGTGCCTCATGTTGCCAGGAACAAAGTGGAACAAATATTTCATTCTCCTATCCTGTCAACCTTTGGCTTAATGAAGATCAAAAATCTAACAGGGTGAAGGGATGGGGATACATTTTGCATCGCTTGTCTACTCCCATATGGAATTGTCACTTATTAGCCACTGCAAGTCATTAGATCACTAGGACTGTTGGAGACGACTGCTGTAGCTGCCAGTTTTCCTTTAACAAGAGGCTCACCTTTTAGTTTACAGGAAAGCATATCAGTTACTAAGACCCTACATTACAAAAATTGGCAGAGTCAAGATAAATATTTCATGAGAAATGCTGAGGGCCTTTATGAGGCAATGATCAGCTGGGGACTACAGTTTTATGGCAAGTATCGACGAAGATATTTTCCAGTAATTTACTCTAAGTCAGCATTCAAGAAACTGTCAGGTTTTGTTTTAAGCTAAAAGCATGTGTCTTTTACATTTTTTTTTCAATTCATTCAGAGAATGTGGGCATTGCTGGTAAGGCCAGCATTTATTCCCTTCCTTATACAACTGAGTGGTTGCTAGGTCTTTTCACAGAGTAGATCAGAGTCAACCACATTGTTGTGGATCTGGAGTCACATATAGGCCAAACCAGGTAAGGGCAGCAGATTTCCTTCCTTAAAAAATGACTTTAGTGAACCAGGTAGATTTATGCGATAATCTTTTGGTTCCATGGTCACCATTGCTAATATTAGCTTTTTATTCCAGATTTAATCAGCTGGATTAAAATTCTTCAGCTGCCATGGTAAGATTTGAATTCATCTCTTTGCATCATTAGTCCAAGCCTCTGGATTACTAGTGCAGTAGCATTACCATTATGCTATCAATAGATTATAAAATGCCAAGTTTTCTGTGTTCTGTTAAATTGTCTGTACCGTCTACACAAAGACAGTTTTATAGCATATTTTAATATATGGCTTTAAACAAGTTACATGGGGAGGCAGTGGCGTAGTGGTAATGTCACTGCATGAGTATTCCAGAGGCCCAAGCTAATGCTCTGGGGACATGGGTTCGAATCCCACCATGGCAGATGGTGAAATTTGAATTCAATTAATAAAAATCTGGAATTAAAAGCTAGTCTAATGGTGACCATGAAACCATTGTCGATTGCTGTAATAACCCATCTGGTTCACAAATGTCCTTTTGGGAAGGAAATCTGCCATCCTTACCTGGTCTGGCCTACATGTGACTCCAGACCCACAGCAATGTGGCTGACTCTTAAATGCCCTCTGAAATGGCCTAGCAAGTCACTCAGTTCAAGGGCAAATCAGGGATGGGCAATAAATGCAGGCCCACACAGCAATGCCCACATCCCACAAACAAATTAAAAAAAAAGGCTCAGCTGCTTTTCCAACCATTGCATCATTTGTCTTTAGCTTCCTTTTGCTTTGATTTTCTCTGGTCACTAACAGCACTAGAAACATAGCTAGAATACAAGGAATCGAGGTTTAGGAAAGTGCCAATGTTACAGCAACTGGAGGAAATCGCTCCGTCACATTTATGATGCTAAACATAGTAATAAGCAAAAACACTTCCCCTCTTACATAATTAGCATCATTAAAGTAATCAGTTTCAAATTGTTGGAGGCATAAGGGACAATTTGTTGGGGATCTCAGTGGCTATTCATATTGGGAAATCACACAGGGAATGGACCAAGATTTCCCAACCACAGTTTCCCCATATTGGAAAAAAAAAATCATCTCTAACCTACAGGCTCACAAATTGCATGATAGATATTGCTAAATGGATAAGTTTGGGAATATAACCTCACTCGAATACAGTGGATGTGAAATGCTTTCACATACCTCAAAGACATGATCAGGTGGCAAATAAATGCAAGTTCTCTCCATTTTCTGAGCAGTCGATGTGCCCCATTTATGCCTAGCCCAACTTCCCTGAATATTTGTGTTCTTTCATTTTTTGGAATTCCAATATTAGACATCGTCCAACATCACTGAAAACTGGTCATTATCTGGTCATGAGCACACTGCTGTTTGTGGAGCTTGCTGTGTGCCAATTGGCTGCTGCATTTCCTACATTACAACCATAATTTACACTTTAAAGAAAAAAGTACTTTATTGGCTGAAAATAATTCAAGTCTTACCATCGCTAGGCCTTTTCACTTCCATTACCTGTGGAACTGATCAGAACCTTCTGACCTAAAATAGCAATTGGGGTCCTATTTACACCACAGGTAACTCTTCCATCTTGAAAAGGCGCCAATCGCCTGAATCATGTGGCTTTGGACACCCAACGAAGGCGCCACCTGCGACGCTGGTGTTAATGCCGACCCCATTATCATCCCTTTAAATTCAAACGAGGACATTCAAAATTGAACCCACTGTCTATCGTTACACATGAAAAAATGGTCACTTGGGTGAGTTGCCTCAGGAATGTTGACACCATGGAGCAGTCGCACTATCATACAACATAATACATTGCTCACACAATGACTATTGTTACTCATCAGCATACCTGTTCTTGCTTCCGTCTCCTCCTCTTCACCATCTTCTGCAATTAAACAGATAAGTTTTATTTACTCAGTGCAAATAAATATGGATGAACAAATGTACTGGCTAGCTTAGTGCATGCGCACCAAACTATGTCAAGCTGGTTGCTAGTCCACGGGCACTAAATCGTAAGTGACTGAGCTATACTTCACATGTTTAAAGACCAAAAGGATTACAGAGTGTTGTAGGTCCTGTTTGTGTTGCTTAATGGTAAATATTCCACTGTTACTTCCAAACCATTTGCCACTCTTTTGTCGATCATCATTGTAGATCTGGATTGTTCACTCACAGCTGTTTTCCCCTAATTGAAGTAGGCATTT
Organism: Heterodontus francisci; assembly: GCF_036365525.1. Classification (NCBI taxonomy): domain Eukaryota; kingdom Metazoa; phylum Chordata; class Chondrichthyes; order Heterodontiformes; family Heterodontidae; genus Heterodontus; species Heterodontus francisci. The sequence goes on along the minus strand of NC_090405.1, from coordinate 41,496,005 downwards.
TCAGTAGCACCAAAACTGGTGCGGTTTACATGCAAATGCACACAATAGCCACTTTTGCGATCATGGGTCATCACCCTGGTCCCAATGTCCACCAAACGCCCTCCAGGGGCAGTTTAGGGCTATGCTCCTTATTGTGGGTTTCTCAGAACGGGTTTAGATACTTCAACAAGTGAATGTCACACAAGGGTGGAAGAAACACCAAAAGGTTAGGCTTATAATAACTGATTTCAGTAGCTAAACATTACGTCAGATTCAGTTTTCACCATCAAGCCATCTTCCTCTCCCTTCCTTATAAGCAACGCAAGGCCAGACTTTCCTGCTGTGCCACTTGCAGCATCGCTTTGTTCCCCATCAAGTTCACAATGGCAACAGGCAAAAGTGTACTAATCCTAACCCACTACAGTGAACACTCAATGCTTTCTTCGGAGATAAAGTTGAGAAGATAGCTCCCATCATCCTTCTTACTTAAATGTACTAAGATGCCAAAAAAAAGTATTTCCTCTGTTCATACAATACTTCTCTAACTTCTCTTCCCTCAGCTCCTGAAGGTGATGACTCAAGCTAGTGTAGAAGGCTATCTCCCACTTTCCGGTACCTTATGTTCCTTCCCACTTCATGGCTCAGTTCATAGCCCTCTCACCTCAGAGTCAGAAGGTTGCGGGTTCAAGTCCCAACTCCAGAGACTTGAGCACATAAATCAAGGCGGACAATCCAGTGCCGTACTTAGGGAGCGCTGCACTTTCGGGAGGTGCAGTCTGTTAGAGGACAGGTTAAACCAAGGCCCTGTCTGCCCCTTTCAGGTGGGCATAAAAGATCCCAGGACACTATTTCGAAGAAGTGAAGGGGAGTTATTTCTGATGTCTGGGTCAATATTTATCCCTCAAATCAACATCACAAAATAAATTAATCTGGTCATTATCACATTGCTTTTGTGGGAGCTTGCTGTGCACAAATTGGCTGCCGTGTTTCCTACATTACAACAGTGACGACACTTCAAAAAGTACTTCATTGGCTGTAAAATACTTTGAGGCGTCCAGTGGTCATGAAAGGCACTATATAGAGGCAAGTCTTTCTTGTTATTTTCCTTTTGCACCAAGAGGAGTACAACAGCGAACCCTGAACCTGCCTTCACATTCACGTACCTTACAGCCGGGATCATGGGATAGGGCTCAGGAGAGTGAGCAGTGCACAATTTAATTTCCTTCTCCATCTCTAGATTGCAAAGACCATATTTTCTACTGCCTCAGCAGACACAGGCTAACTAAGTAAATAATGGAGCCCAATCATGGATTTTTCCCCATCTGCATCATTCGGTTTGACTCTGGGCAGTGGAGTTCCCAAATGGGCCACTTCTACCAAGGTATTTTAAAGATTTCCACACAATTACATAAGAAGATATCAGTCACATGCTCCTTTTACCCAATTATATTCGATCAAAGATTCAGTCAAAAATTATTGGAACCTTAATCTTAAATATTTACAATTGTATGTTTCATCAGTTAGAAAGAATGTGCTTTTATGTAGCACCTTTCATCATCTGCATGTCCTAAAGCACTTTACAGCCAATGAAGTACTTTCCAAGTTCCCAAAAACAGCAATTATCTGTTTCAATGATTTTTGTCGAAGGATAAATATTGGCCAGGACACCAGGAGGAACTCCCCGTGCTCTACTCTGACCAAATGTCACTGGATCTTTTATTGCCCATGAGAGGACAGACAGGACGCTACATGGGATAGGTGGTTTAATGTCTCATCGAAAAGATGGCACCTCCGACAGTGAAGTACTCCCTCACTGCTCCACTAGAGTACCAGCCTGGATCTTTGTGCTCAAGTCTCTGGGGTGGGACTCGAAGCAACAACCTACTGACTCACAGCTGAGTGTGTTACCCACAGAGCAGAGGCTGACCCAAAATAATTTTTCCATCATTTTGCAGAAAACTCACCACCTACACCCCAGTGCAAAACGAGTCTGACAGCAGGGCTTACCGTGGAAGTAGAACCCTGGGTGGGGTTAATTGTTACTTCTACTTGATTATTTATCCACTCAAGAATTGTAAAAGTAATATTTGAAGAGAAAATGTCAATTAATGCTGGTTTATTAGGAAGCCATATGTCGCTGGAAAAGGCAAGATAAGACAATCAATTGGATTCAATGATTCAATTGTAAATTTCTTCACCATTAGTCTTCATGTCCTCATTATTACCAAGCTTTAATTGTGGATTGCATTTTCAGTAAATAAAGCTGGGGCTATATGAGCAATTCTACTGAAATATAGTGACTGTTGTATTGTTCTATAAATGGAGGCAAAGACCATCTCAAGCGCCGCTGGCTCAGTAGGGTGTGGATGCTGGGGATGTTGGCCGCCTCGAGGACTTCTGTGTTGGAGAAACGGGTCCTGCCACCTGATGCCAAGGATTCTCCGGAGGCAGCGTAGTTGGAATGAATTGAGACGTCGCTCTTGGCTGACGTACGTTATCCAGGCCTCGCTGCCGTAGAGCAAGGTACTGAGGACACAGGCTTGACACACTTGGACTTTTCTGTTCTGTGTTAGTGTGCCATTTTCCCACACTCTCTTGGCCAGTCTGGACATAGCAAAGGAGGACTTGCACCAGACACCCCAAAGTGCTTAACAGCTAACAAAGTATTTTTGAAATGCAGTCAACATCGTAATGTAGGAAAACGCGGCAGCCAATTCTGCACGGCAAGCTGCCACAAACAGCAATGTGGTAATGACCAGACCATTTGTTTTTGTGATGTTTATTGAGTGATAAATATTGGTCAGGACACCAGAGAGAGAACTCCCCTGTTCTTCTCCGACTGAGGTTAAAGGAAGAGTTAAAGCAAGACTTGCAAAATGGTGAAATGTTTTGATTATAACTTTCAAAAGGGAATTGGATAAATACTTGAAGGGGAGAAAACTGCAAGGCAATGTGGAAAGAGCAGTGGAGTGGGACTAATTGGATAGCTCAAAGAGTGGAACAGCTTCTGCGCTATGAGACTCTATGTTTCTGGAAATGTTGCCCACTTATCCACTTTTTGAATAAGCTCACTGAGAGACAGCTAGACCATTTAGAAACATAATAAATGTTTGTCGCTAAATCAATAATCAAATGGATATGATTCAAACCAATAGACATTGGTTGTCCTTATGAGGTTAAAATTCTGATCCATTTAAGGGACTCATTTAGCAGCAACTGACCGAATTACATTACTGACCTTTCCTTTTTAATGCTCCATTCTTTTCAAAAAAGAACCTTTGAGAATTGCATAGCTTCTGTAATGGTCAAAAATATGCCCATATTTTTGGTAGAAAATGCCATCTTATCGTCAGAGGACTGAATTATGAGAAGAGACTGGAGAAACCTCAGTTTTTCATCCTTCAAAAAGAGATGATGGGGATAGGACCCAGATAAATGGGATTGTAAACAGTAAGGAAAAGGAAAATCGGTAAACTACTTCAAATTGGACGCAGTATATGACAAGGGGGAAACAAGATCAAACTAGCAAAAATAAAGTTTCGGACTGATGCCAGTAATTTCTTCTACACACGAAGACTGATCAATGCTTGGAAGACACTTTGTAATTTGGCAATAGAAGGGAGAAGCCTGGGATCATTCAAGGAATAATCGGATGTGTTGATGAAAGGACTGGTGTTTCTCTAGAAGGGTGAGCAAAGATGGCGAAGTTATATTGCAAATCATCGAGAACATGCAGAATTCCCCTGAGGGGCCAGTGAGTTCAGGCAGGGAATTTCTAAGTCATAACAACCAAATGAGCCCAGATTCGATCCCTGGCCCATGCTGTGTTAGCTGAGCTCAGTTGGAGCAATGGTAGGGATTAAATAGCAGCCAGGATTTCTGCACCAGGCTGCGACCCTTGCTGGAAGTAGACATTCATGGAAGGCTCAAGCAAACAGCCAATGTTTACATCGTCTGCCAGCGAACGCCCTTTGGATATGAATCATGCTCATCTGAGCGCTGTGCTGGCAGGTGACGAACAGTTTTGCAGCAAGGAGTCAATGCCTTCAGAAAAGGAGAACAAGGCGGAAAGGTGGACAGAAACAAACATCCATTACAAATCTTTCAAATACCTCAGTAATGCTTACTGATCAAGCACTGCACAGAATCACAGAAACATGCTCCTCGCTTACATCAAATCAAAGATCTCAACGAACGGGAAGTAAATACAAGCAAAGCTCACTTTTGTGAATTCATGTGTTAGGTGGGATAATAAAAATAACGCTATTCCAGCTCTTGCACCTTTATGTTCCTCTTTGGGACTCTACAGGTGTTTAAAACCACTGCTTATGGAGAATGGACCTCCATTCCACTGGCACTAACCACTCTGAAGTTGATTGATGAGAATATTATGTAAATTTGTAGCGTGCAAAAGAACTTGCATTTATATAGAACCTTTCACAACCTCAGAATGTCCCAAAGAGCTTTACAGCCAATTAAGTACTTTTGAAGTATAGCCACTGTTGTAACGTAGGAAATGCAGGCATCAAATAGCGCACAGCAAGCTCCCACAAGCAGCAATGTGATAATGACCTGATAATCTGGTTTAGTAAGACTGGGTGAGGGAGAACCATAAAAATAGAATTATATTAAAGTGCCAACTAGCGGAGAGGAGCTGGGAAACCACAATTAGAAACAATTTTGATTTAAGGCAACGCAAAAAGAGATCAATGCAAAATGGTTTTCCTCATAAAATATATTTCGGAGTAGCTATGAAACCCAACACATGGCAAAAGAGGCTGATGTACAAACTCACTAAGAAAGATAACTGTGCATGACAGAAATGAAGCATTTATTCCCATAATGCGTTTTTTTTATTGGCTTCATTTCTTCTTGTTACAGTTGATATGAGGTTAAAATCAGATCCATGAAATGGCCGAGTCAGGCTGATACACATTAATGCAGGAACAGAACGGTTATCTCTGCAGACTACCGTAACGTAACAGGAGTAGCATTATAAAACTACCTTTTAAGTGGTTTGCCCAGAAGGGTCCCTGATATCTATCTGTGGAGGCTTGTGTTACAGATGAGTTCAAAGGGGCTTTTAACCATAATGCGGCACTTGGATTGGGTACCTATTAGCTGAGTCGTGATCCATAATGAGTCTTCGGTTTGGTATATTGCATAGATTTCTGACGAGACTACAGAATTTTCCGGAAATTGCTGAGGTGATTCTCGGCGTGCTGTGGCTGTTGGAGAGCCTGATGCATTCAACTTTCCTTCAGTGAACTTCAAAGTTGGAAGGGATCACCATAAACAGTCACTGGGGAGGATAAAACTAAGGATGAAATGAAATTGCAGAGGACAGCCTTGAGATAGTGGGGGGAGGTGGTGCTGCTGGAGAGAGTGTCGAGTGTGCACATCTGGCGGCGCATGGCACTGAGCGTGGATTTCAGGATATGGTGAGAACAGCAGTCTGAGGAACGTTGTAGGTCTCGGAGATACCTGTAATCCTGGGTGGATTCGAAACACTATGAAAGGTCATCGAGCTGAAACGTTAACTGTTTCTCTCTCTCCACAGATGCTGCCAGACCGGCAGAGTATTTTCTGCACTTTTTTGTTTTTATTTCACCATAAGCAGACCTGCTACAATTTAACAGTCCTTCATGAGAGAGAGAGAGAGAGAGAGAGAGAGAGAGAGAGAGAGAGAGTGAGAGAGAGAGAGAGAGAGAGAGAGAAAGTGAGGAGGAGAGTGAAAGAACAAGAGCAAAGTGGAGACTGAGCATTGAACTGTCATATAGGATTATTGCCAGGGGCCTTGCTGCAGATCCAGTTTATTCTTCTGCTTTGAGATCAAGGAAATCCAATGAGGCAGAAATCCCATGAGGCATATGATCTATTCCTATTTATATGGCGTCTTTCACATCTTCAGAACATCCAGTGTCATCTGTGGCTTTGTTGATAGCTTGTTTATTTCTGAGTCAGGAAGTTGTGGGTTCAAGTCCCAATACAGATACTTGAGCACAAAATCGCAGCTGACATTTCACTGTAACACTGAAGGAATGCTGCACTGTTGGAGGCGATTCCTTTCACATAAAACATCAGACCAAGGTCCAGACTGCCTTTTCAGGTGGACATTAAAGATCCTACAGCACTATCTTTAAGCGATCAGGAGAGGTGGCCTGGACAACATTTATCTCTCAACCATCACTAAAGCAGGTCATTTGGTCATGATCACATTCCTTACTGTGGGACCTTGCTGTGTGCAAATTCCAACAGGGACTACACTTCCAAAGGGCTTAATTGGCTGTAAAGTGCTTTGAGACAGTCCAGAGGTCAAGAAAGGCACTAGACAAATGCAAGCCTTTCTTCTGTTAACCTAAAGTGGCTCACAGCAATGGATTGTGTTTTGAAGTGTAAAATGGAGGAGAAATATTTTTCTTCCACGCTTGCTGTGATCACTTTGATCATAAGCTGGCTCATAAAACAGTGAAGGCTTACCTAAAAAAAAACTGGTCTTCGACACAAGGAACGCTTCTGAGATAGAGGACCAAAGGCTGTAGCCATGGAAACTCACTCAAAGGTTTGGTTCAAATCCAGTTTTGTATGCTCAAGTTATGAAGACAGAAGTTAATGTCCACTGACTATTTGACTCTGGCACGGCGTCAATCATCTTCTATTTAATGGGATAGCAAAGCAAAGGAGATAATGATAACAAAATAAACTGGATATTGGTTTTGTGACTTACTGTTCTTATTTTCTCCCCTGCTGCCCTTATTCCATGAGTGACATTTAAAACAATATAGCTGGGGTGGGGAGGGGGGGTGGTTTCTGGGAAATGCTGTCAAATACTGTGATTATTTTAATAAATTGTAGCCACAGACTTTCAAAGCAGCTATTCAACAAACAAGTTTCAATAACGGTTATACATTTAAAAAAATGGCAGGCAAAGGAATTTTAAGAAAAACTGTATATAATAGTCGGTGAATGGTTCACTTTTAGTCGAAGAAATTAGTTGTCGAGTCTGGGGAGCCACAATCCTTATTTGAAAAAGTGGCCCTGAGAAGTCTTTGAAATGTTCAACAACGCCACAGTTTCTGGTCTGCATTAGCGTGCATCTCACTTTTGGGAATCCAACCAGAACATAGCTTATAGCAAGCTTTAGCATCACAAGAAACAGGAATTGACCCCGATATGACAATGTGGCAAAACATCCCAAGGTGCTTCACAGGAGCGTTATCAAAGGCAATCTGACACTGAGCTACATAAGGAGATTATTAGGGCAGGTGACCAAAGTTTGGTCAGAGGTAGGTTTCACTGGACAGCTTAAAAGGAGGAAAGGGAGGTAGAGAGGCAGAGCACTTTAGGGAGGGAATTCCAGAGCTCAGAGCGCAGGCAGCTGAAGGCAAAGCCACCAATGGTAGAGTGATGAAAATCAGGAATACTTGACAGGCCAGAATTGAAGGAGGGCAGAGATCTCGGAGGGTTGTAGGGCTACAGGAGATGACAGAAATTGAGAGAAGTGATGGTTGCAGATATATTGACCAGAAACTCAGCAGCAATGGCTGCACCAAACAAGACCAGCACATTGTAGAGATGTAAATAGATATTTCAGTAACCAGGTCATATTCAGGAGGGTGGATGATGTTCAACATGGCAATGCAAACCTCCAAATCCACACTCCAGGAAACATGCCTTGCATGAAATAAGAAGCTCATTTAATATTATCTCCACTCTCTGGGCAATCTCATGGGAATGCTAAAACAGTTCCTTGATGTTAACACGAACAAACCACCAAACATAAACTTGTCCTTGTCTACCAAACTGTAAACTTTACCAGTGGAGAGTCACAGGGACTTAAAAAATACAAACCACTTGTAACACAATAGCCAGAATTCCTCACCATCTTTTATAGTCTTAGACAATATGCGATTTACAACAGATAAAAGGTGATTATATTAAAACAAAGTCTTGTTTTTCATTATTATTTTTAATGGGATTAAACAGGGAGGAGAATGACAGCCAGGCAACGACCATCTCCAACAAGAGAGAATCTAACCATCTCCCCTTGACATTCAATGGCATTACCATCGCTGAATCCCCTACTATCAACATACTTGCGGCTACCATTGACCAGAAACTGAACTGGAATAGCCATATAAATACCGTGGCTACAAGAGCAGGTCAGAGGCCAGGAACCCTGCGGTGAGTAACTCACCTCCTGACTCCCCAAAGCCTGTCCATCATCTACAAGGCAACAAGTCAGGAGTGTGATGGAATACTCTCCACTTGCCTGGATGGGTGCAGCTCCAACAACACTCAAGAAGCTCGACACCATCCAGGACAAAGCAGCCCGCGTGATTGGCACCCCATCCACAAACATTCACTCCCTCCACCACCGAGGTACAGTGCGTACCATCTATAAGATGCACTGCAGCAATGCACCAAGGCTCCTTAGACAGCACCTTCCCAACCTGTGACCTCTACCAACTAGAAGGACAAGGGCAGCAAATGCATCGGAACACCACCACCTGCAAGTCCCCCTCCAAGTCACACACCATCCTGACTTGCAACTATATTGCCATTCCTTTACTGTCACTGGGTCAAAATCCTGGAAATCCCTTCCTAACAGCACTGTAGGTGTCCCTACCTCACATGGACTGCAGCGGTTCAAGAAGGCAGCTCACCACCACCTTCTAAGGGGAATTAGGGATGGGCAATAAATGCTGGCCTTACCAGTGACGCCCGCATCCCATGAATGAATAAAAAAAATCATTTAAATATCCTTGAATGATGACTTGAAGTGATATTTTGACTTCAGCAATAGTGGCAACCAATCATTTGTGAGCAAGTTGTTAGCACATGAGTTCGCTGAGCGCCTTCACTGTTCCAGGATCTTTTCATAAAAAATTGCAGTAAATTCGGCTACGCAAAGTCGCTTTAGTAATTCTAGAATTTCTCTCAGTGCCTGAGATTACATATCCTGACAAGATAAAAAATAATTCGGAATGTTTTCTTCATGTGTATAAACTGAAGAAAAACCCTGAATTGATCACATTTATGAATGATATAGCATCCACACACAAGGAGTCATATCGAAAAGTAGTCAATGGACTTGAGAGTGTGGGGGACAACTGGACTAGTGTGTAGAAACCTAATTCAGTCTGCATTTTTGAAGCCATACATTCCGTCCCTAATACTTTGATTTTACACCATTATTTGAAGTTGAAGCTTGCAGCAATTTGGGAAGCCTGGAAGTAGAGTTGGATGGAGCACAGGATTTTATCTGCAGCGCAGGTTTAGCAGCTGGGAAGTTCAAAGCTGAAGTACAGCGCCACCGCTAACCGGTGTGACATGTTTACACAGGTAGTTTCCATTATAACTGTGAACATACGAATTTACAGTAGAAATGCTGCCAGAAAAGTGTGCCAAAAGCTTGGCAAGAATAAAGCTTCTTCAGACATGAAGTTTGTGCAATGAATATACTGTAGATTTTTCAAGGTAACAATATAAACAGCCAGATTATTGAGTTGTTTCAAGAGCCACCTTGTACTCCGTTTGACCATTGCCATTGTAGACCTAAGTGTTCCTTATTGCAAAGTGGAAGCCTCCCATTTCCCACTATTAAAATCTTTCATCTGAAAGCAAGATCGTACTGTAAGTACGCTTTGAAGATGTAAGATTAAAAAATGATTGCTTTTTTCTAACTGTTTATTTTTGGCTTCCTGGTGATTCTTGTTTAAACAGTGAAGGCTAATATCATTAGAACAATTACTTGTGAGCATTACTGAGCCAGACAATATAAAGTCATTAAGAGGAGTAGTCAACATGAGAAAATGGCACACTACCTTGAACTGTAAGAAGTTTTCTTCAAATCCTTATCCTTCCACGTTGTATTATGATGTTTGATAAGTCCTCCCTGGAGATCAATGACACCCACCACTCAAACATAAATAACTCAAAGAGTAACAGATGTGCTGTGTGACAGAAAGGGTTATTTTTGCAGTGTTCCTTGGCTCAGTGGGTACTACTCTCTCCTCCGAGTCAGAAGTTCAAGCCCCACTCCAGGCCACAAGTACACAACCTTCACACTTGACTGCAGTATTGCAGGGGGTGGGTGCAGCATTGTTGGAGGTGCTATCTTTCAGATGAGACACTGAACTGAAGCCCTGCCTACTGTGATAGACTCAAAAGTAATCACAGCACTAATCAAAGATGAGCAAGGTGGTCAAAATTTATTCCAACACCACCAAAAAAACAGAGTAACTGGTCTTTTATATCAATGCTGTTTGTGAGGCCTTGCAGTGAGAATTGGCTGCTGTCTTTACTTACAAAAACAACAGGACTACACTTCAAAAGTATTTCATTTGGGGAGTCCCGAGCAGATAAAAAGTGCTATAGAAATGCAAGTTCTTTTCAAGGCATTAATGTGATGACAATTTCAATACAACAATGATACAATGTAGGGAGGGGGAAGGTGACTGTTTAGTCTTATTGCAAGAGTGACTACAGTTCAAAAAGTACTTCATTGGCTGCAAAAGCACTTTGGGATATACTGAGGTAGTGAAATGTGTGATAGAAATGTAATTAATTTCTCACACACAAGCAATCGAATATATACAAGAAGAAAACAAATGAATGTGAAAAGGCCACTGGAAATCATTTATTGACTTGATAATCTCCATATACACACCATCTGATGACAGGTGACAACCATGATGGACTTAGAGACCAGGAGATTATTAAAAATTGTCATAGCACTAGTGCGGAAGTGATCCTTGAGTGACTGGTTTATTGGTGTTATTCTACCTTTCATTGATTTTCCTCGATGTGCTACTGTTTTAAATCAAAAGTATTAAGCGCAGAAAAAAGTTGAATGTCTGCAGTGTTGTAGGGAAGGCCATCTTGATTTATTGGAGGGAGTTGGAGGAATTTAAATCGAGGACTGTTGCTGGTTGTCTCAGGCACAAGCCTTGCCTAGCCACAGCTGGCTAATACTGAACTGTGATATACTGAGTTTTATATCTCAAATAAGTTACATCTCAGAACAAATAAGCAGAGAAACGAACCACTGCTGGGAATGGTAGTGTTGCCACGACTGCTGAGGTAAGGCCAAGCAAGGCTATAGGGTAGCACCATGCAAAGGAATAATTGGATCATTTTCTAGGGACCATCAAGCCTTTATATTATACTGTTACTCAATTGCCCAAGGCATTACATAGAAGTGCAGTTTTCAAATGAAGTGGGGTTTGATGACAGGGGATCATGGCATGTGGGCATGATTCAACCCTCACTTTAAAGCCATACATTGTACCCTTACTTTCATACTTCCATTATTAATGTCCATCTCCACAGTTTGAATAGAAACAACCTAGACACCCTTATCAGGCTGCAATTATATCACCCTGACAGCCACGGCAGTGCAGTTTCCATTATAAATATGGACAGAGGATTATGGGTGTGAAAAAAGTTCCCAGGAAGTGCGCACAGCCACAACATTTTTAAACACTGATGTATCATGTGATACTGACACAAATGCACTGCCCCGCCTCCTCCTCCCCACCCCCCCCCCCCCCCCACCTCCCCCTGAAGACCAACTCTGGCTTTGCAACCTCAGTGAATCTGAAACCACTTTGACCACCGTACATGCATGAAATAATGATGCGGCAACGTGTCACGGCTGACGTCATCACACCCATTACACCCAGGGATTTTTTTTTTTTTTAATCATATGAGGCAACAGGTGGACTGAGCCTGACTTGGCATGTTTAGTAGCCATTCTCAGACGTTCCAGGAACTAGCAAAATCCCAGATTTTGAATGCTGAAAATGCCCCCCCCCCCACTATATTTGGGAAGATGGCTTCAAATTGCAAGTTAAGGAAAAATTGTGTCCAGTGTATTTGCCTTTGCTAGCATTGGTTTCCAACACATTCTGCTGTTGGAAGTTTTTTCAAGATCGGCAACATGGGTCATTCCCCTTGTTTAACCAAAAAGAACGTCCTGCCATCGCTGGAAGTCCAGCCAAGCTCTTGCCCATTAATATCTTACTTAGTTGACCCAGAGAAATTGCACGAGGATCAGCGTCGAGAACCAGCAGTGGGCATCATCTGAATCATACCATATTTCTGATAATTTTCCTCTTCGACAGAAAGCCGAAGTTCGGAGACTTAGCAAAGTCTGGCCAATTTATCTTCACCACTGGCACCAGACGGGAGGCAGCACCACGTTTAGCGGCGGCAGCACTAATACCTTTTGAGTGTGACATAAACCAACATGTCTACTTAACTCAAAACCTTCCCCTTTATCCTCCAAACACAAAGCCTGAGAAATCAGATGTTTGCGATCCAATTTAAAATTTGAGAGGGGAGAAGAAAAACTGAAGGCATCTTTAATTGATGTAAAAAAAAAGTGTGCTTGCTGCTAAAGCTATAGGACCCAGCCATCCAATTTGTACAACCTTTCGGGGGGGGGGATTGGGGAGGGTAACCCCAATGCAGCAATCTCTGGTTGCCAAGAGCTGAAAATATGCCACAAGCCATTCAAATACACAGTGGACCTTAAGAAGCTGCAGTCTGGGGAGGCTTGTGTGATGTTTTTTCAATTGGCAGCTCCAACTGAGAACATGGAGAGATCAAGACTTGATCATGTGGAGCGAAAGAAAAATGACTAATATGTTAAGAGTAGCAACACTATTCAGCAATGGGGCACTCTACTGCTGTCTCAAAGTGTTTTTACTACACCTCCACGTTTCTGTTTCTCTACTACCATGCCAACTAGTCAGTAAGAAAAGAACTTGCATTTATATAGCGCCTTTCACGACCTTAGGGCCAAAGCGCTTTACAGCCAATGAAGCACTTTTTTTTTGAAGTCACTGTTGTGAAAGTAGGAAACGTGACAGCCAATTTTCACTGAGCAAAGTCCCACAACAGCAATGTAATAATGACCAGATAATCTGGTCTTTCGGTGTTGGTTGCTGGATAACTATTGGCTAGAACATGTGGGAGAATCCCCTGCTCTTCTTCAAAATAGCGCCCTGGGACGTCGACCAGAGAAGGCAGACGGGGACTCGGTTTAACGCTGCATCCAAAACATGGCACCTCCGCTAGTGCAGCACTCCCTCAGTACTGCACTGTCAGCCTTGATTTTGTGTTCAAGTCTCTGCAGTGGGACACAACCTTCTGATTCAGAAGCGAGAGGTATGGTTAGGGTTGCCTTGCACAGCAACCTGGTGCCCTCTCTGTTTCTGCATATATGCCAGATCATAGTGTCTTTATTTTATTTATTTTATTTATCGATACAGCATTGAAACAGGCCCTTTGGCCCACCGAGTCTGTGCTGACCAACAACCACCCATTTAAACTAATCCTACATTAATCCCAAATTCTCTACCACATCCCCACCATTCTCCTACCACTTACCTACACTAGGGGCAATTTACAATGGCCAATTTACAATGGCCAATTTACCTATCAACCTGCAAGTCTTTTGGAGGTGGGAGGAAACCGGAGCACCCGGCGGAAACCCACGCAAACACAGGGAGAACTTGCAAACTCCGCACAGACAGTACCCAGAACTCAACCCAGGTCGCTGGAGCGGTGAGGCTGCGGTGCTAACCACTGCGCCGCCCGTCTTGTGGAATGGATTCAGTTCACTGGTCTCAATGTTGGTTATCTTACTGTAAAGTGCTTCTGAATATGCACTAGGGGCATCTAATGGTAATTAGGGGTCCGTGATTAACTACAGCTCATTGGCCTACAGAAATTACCAAAGATGATGCAGGCTGGTTCTGAAAAGAATGCACTGAGTGCAGATTTACATACCAGCTTTGGAACTCTGCACTTTATGAAAGATTTTCAACACGCATCCCCAGATAATGAAAGGCCCTTCACTGACAATCGCCTCCAATCACACAACATCCTGACTTAATGATATATCACCATTCCCTCACTGTCCCTGGGTCAAAATCCTGTAGTAGCCTATCGAATACTGCTGTGGAAGCACCTTCAGAACAAGGAGTGCAGTGTGTCAGGCAAACCCCCCCATCTGCCAAGGTTGAGGCACACATGATTTCACCACATGAACATTAAAACTTAAAATTGCAAGACCCTGATTGGAAGGACATTTGCGTAGTACTAGCAGTGTTGGAACAAAAGCGACCCAGTCGTTGCTTCCCAATACACAGAAGAAGTGGTCAGACCAGTTTTAGTCACATGACTAGCTGACTGTTGAGATTTGAACTTCCAACAAAGGATTCGAACTCAAAGCTCCTGGCTCCTGGTTTGATAAGACCCATCTCCTGTCTGCCCTCATCCCACTTTCACCAGCTTCGGAAACCATTGAAGACGGGAAAACCCAAAGAGAGAAAAAGTCTCCTACGTGAACAAGGTTTAAAAGGAACACTGGGCCCCAATGAGACGCAAGACCATATCTTCAATCAAGGACTACAGCGAGCTCGAAGCACAGTAACAAGATATTGCCTCAAACTGTTCCACTTATCTTTTCTTCTGCTCTTCTCTGTCCCTATTTGCATGTGTGCATCGCATGTGCATGCTAGCGAGAGCACGTCGTATATCCGTAGGTGTTATTTGTTAAGTTTAAGATTTAATAAATTTCATCTTGCTTCTTTAAACCAAAGAAAGCCTGTTTGTGCTCATTTCTTTGCCTTATAATTGGAAAGTTGTGAACAAGGATTCACAAAGTGGGAGCTCAAAACACACTGTTTAAAATTAAAACCTGTTACGGGGGAGGCGGTGGCGTACTGGTATTATCACTGGACTAGTAACCCAGAGACCCAGGTATTGCTCTGGGGACATGGGTTCGAATCCCACCACAGCAGAAGGTGGAATTTGAATTCAATTAATAAATCTGGAATTTAAAGCTAGTCTAATGATGGCCATGAAACCATTGTCGATTGTTGTAAAAACCCATCTGGGTTCACTAATGTCCTTTAGGGAAGGAAAATCTGCTGTCCTTACCTGGTCTGGCCTACATGTGACTCCAGATCCACAGCAATGTGATTGACTCTTACATGCCCTCGAAATGGCCTAGCAAGCCACTCAGTTCAAGGGCAATAAATGCTGGCCTGGCCTGCGACGACCACATCCCATGAAAGAATAAAAAACAATGAAGATAGTAACAGACCCCTAGACATCTTTCTCACCTGGTCGTAACAAGTGGTTCAAGGAGGAAGTCCAACATCACCTTCTTAGGCATGGAAAATAAATATTAGAACCATAGACATCCCAAGAACAACTAAATATTGCCACTGTATCTATACACCATTGATCACTTTTTCAGGCAACAAAGACAAGCACCGTGCGATTCAAGACACCAAGCAAGATGCACTAACCAGAAGCAATCCTACAATCTGTGGATTATCCTCTAAATAATACATTCTACCACTCTCGTTCATGGTTTTCCAATACGTGGGTTATCATTCAGACTTTATGTTTAAATACTTGTGATATACTCCAGCCTGTGGATTATCCTGTATTTAACACACTCTAGTGACTGAAACATCCAAGAAAATACATCAGTATCCCACAATCACTGCCCAGCTAAATCTTCAGGGAAGATGAAGATAATATCCCTCTGCATCTCAGAGCTCTGCAATCTCTCGCCATTTTGACAATATGCTTCTTTTTTATTCTTCCTGTCAAAATGGACAATTTCCCATTATTTCTTCCTTTATACCCTGTCCTACTGTGTGGATACTGTTAGGAGGCCTGTACACCACTCCCACAAGTGACTTCTTGCCTTTATCATTTCTCACCTCTACCCAAACCGCTTCTACATCCCAGAATATCCCTCTCTATAGTGCTAATACCATCATTAATTAACAGAGCTGCCCCTCTACTTTTTCCAAGCTTTCTGTCCTTCCTAAATGTCATGTACCCTTCAATATTCAGGTCCCAATCTATGTCATCCTGCAGCCATGTCTCTGTAATGGCTATTAGACCGTACTTATTTGTTTCTATTTGTGCTCAGTTCATCTGCTTTGTTTCGAATGTTACGTGCATTCAGATACAGAGCCTTTAGTTTTGTCATTTTATCAATTTGTAACCTCTAGCCTTATCTGCTGACTTAATCTTAGATTTGTACTCTCTGTCCCTTCCTGTCATGGTCTGTTTGTCATTTCCCATAATAATACATTTCTCTCTTACCTTGTCTCTACTCTTTGATTTACCATATCTTACCAAATTTGATCCCTTTCCCCACTATTTAGTTTGAAACCCTCTCTAATTCCCTAGTTATGCGGGTCGCTAGAACACTGGTCCCAGCACAGTTCAGGTGTAGACCGTCCCAGCTCCCACTATCTCCAATATTGGTGCCAGTGCCCCACCAACCGGAACCCACTTCTACCATTCCAGTCTTTGAGCCATGCATTCATTTCTCCAGTCTTATTTGCCCAATGCCAACTTGCACATGGCTCAGGTAATAATCCAGAGATATTTTCTTTGAGGTTCTGCTTCGGAGTTTGGTGCCTAGCTCCTCACACTGACTATGCAGAACCTTTTTCCTTGCCCTGCCTATGTCGTTGGCACCTACATGGACCACGATGACTGGATCCTCCCCTGCCCACAGTAATTTCCTCTCCAGGCCTGAGCAGATGTTCTGAACCCTGGCACCGGGCAGACAACACAGCCTTCTGGACTCTCGCTCTTTGCTGCAGAGAACAGTGCCAATCCCCCTCACTATACTGTCCCCAACTACCAACTATTTTCCTTTTTGCTCCAACCGCGTGAACGGCTTCCTGTCCCATGGTGCCATTGCCAGTCTGCTCATCCACCCTGCAGACCTCACTCTTGTCCACACAGGTTGCAAGCACCTCAAACCTGGTTGACAAATGCAAAGGCTGTGGCTCCTCCACTATGTCTGTTCCTTTACCTGCTTCACTCATGGTCACACCCTCCTGTCCCTCACTGCTGACCAAAACAGATGACCCTGTTCTAAGAGGTGTGACTGTCTTCTGGTACAAAGTGTCCAGGTATCTCTCCCCCTCCCTAATGTTGCACAGTGTTTGCAGTTTGATGCACCTTATCATGTCAACAGAGGAAGGACTCAGCACTGCCTAGAGTCCAGACTGCACAGAGAACGAAGAGAATGTTGGACTCATTAAGTCCAACAAGGCAAAGAACATTCAACAGTCAACATGGCGTCATGTCCATCATGACCACTGATAAATGCAAAGGAAGGAAAGTATAAATGGAAATTTCTGCTTGGGCATTCCCTATACTTTCCAAGAGAACATGTTGGTAAACAACAACAATTTTCCTTTATACGGCGCCTTTAACATAGTAAAATATCCCAATGTGCTTCATAGGATTGTTTTCAAACAAGATTTCCTACATAAGGAGATACTAGGACAGGTGACCAAAAGCTTGGCCAAGGAAGTAGGTTTATAGATCAACTTAAATGAGATAGAGGGAGACAGGTTTCAGGAGAGAATTCCAGGGCTTGGAGCTTCTGCAGCTTAAAGGAAGGCCAAGGAAGGAAATCAAGGGATGGGGATGAAGTGAGAATTCGAGGATCGCGGAGTTCATTCACAAAAAGCAGCAACCCCAGCAGTGCTCCCAGCATTATCAATATTTCTCACTTATAAATGACCAAGCACCTTCGAAAATATTGTAAACCTCAATTTCCATGGGTTCTGAGAAGTCACTGAAGGCAATGTAAAAACATTGACCTCAAGCTTGCTTACAATTAGGAATGGCAACACACTACAGATTAACACTGGGCTGGGGGTACAATGAAATTTTCAATTACGGTTCTCCAATTTAGCATTGCTATTCTGCATCCAGACAAAGAATGCAGTAGGTAATAGTTATTCCTGGCTCACCCAATAGTCCCAGATGGTAGATAATTTGTGATACCAATCCATCCAATTTAATTTGTAATAATTAACTTGCAGAATTGTTTACAAGAGTGCCATCTTTATGCAAAACTATTTGGTTTGTATATCAAATGCTTGACATAGATTTATCCATTATTATTAAGTTCCCAGAATTCACCTAACATACCTCACTCCACAGTCTAATGTACACAACCATTCTTTGAAATGGATGAGGGATTTTTAATGATTTTTATGGGGAAAGGTGCTGGCGTAGTGGTAATGTCACTGAACTAGTAATCCAGAGTCCAGGCTAATGCTCTGGGAATAAGGGTTCGAATCCCACCATCCCAGATGGCGGAATTTGAATTCAATTAATAAATATGGAATTAAAATCTAGTTTAATGGTGACCAGGAAACCATAGTAAAAACCTATCTGGTTCACGAACGCCCTTTAGGGAAGGAAATCTGCTGTCCTTACCTGGTCTGGCCTACATGCGACTCCAGACCCACAGCAATGTGCTTGACTCTTAAATGCCCTCTGAAATGGCCTAGGCAATTAGGGATGGAGAAGAAATGCTGTCCTAGTCAATGATGCCTACATCCCATAAACGAATAAAAATAAAGATTGACAGCAAGACAAACCATTAACAGAGCACTCCAGGCCTTGCTGGTTATCAGCCCCATGCCCTCTTCCACAGGAAGTAACTGAGGACAAAAGGCCACATAGTTTTCAAGAGCAGTGAAAGATGAAGAATTTTTTTGGTATAAAACATCAAAACAAGCTAATGTATGAAAACTCCAAATACAACATACATTAATTACTATATTCAAGAAGAGGCTACATGAGGGCGGCACAGTGGCGCAGTGGTTAGCACCACAGCCTCACAGCTCCAGCGGCCCGGGTTCAATTCTGGGTACTGCCTGTGTGGAGTTTGCAAGTTCTCCCTGTGTCTGCGTGGGTTTCCTCCGGGTGCTCCGGTTTCCTCCCACATGCCAAAAGACTTGCAGGTTGATAGGTAAATTGGCCATTATAAATTTCCCCTAGTATAGGTAGGTGGTAGGGAAATATAGGGACAGGTGGGGATGTGGTAGGAATATGGAATTAGTGTAGGATTAGTATAAATGGGTGGTTGATGGTCAGCACAGACTCAGTGGGCCGAAGGGCCTGTTTCAGTGCTGTATCTCTAAACTAAACTAAACATAGCAAATTACATAAATGTCAAATTAAATTTTGGAGATTATTAAATCCTGGACTCCAATCTGCATTTTCAAAACCTTCCTAATTCCGTAACCACTTCCAACCAGACAACCCTCCAAGAACTCTGCAATCCTCCAATTCCGGTTGCTTGTGCACCCCAGACTTCCTTTGCCCCACAGTTGGCAGCCGAGCCTCTAGCTGCCTAGGCCCGAAGCTCTGAAATTCTCTCCGCCACTCTCTCTCCTCCTAGATGATGCTCCTTAAAATCTACCTCTTTGAACAAGCTTTTTGTCACCTGTCCTAATGTCTCCTTCTTCAACTCTGTGTCAGTATTCATGATAGCACTCCCGTGAAGCGCGTTGGGAAGTTTTAATGCACACAAGGCTGCTGTTGATCATGCTTAGCTGTGGCAGGTCCTCTGAACAAAATTTTGCTGGCATTGATATATAAATGCAAGCTGTTGCTGTTACATTTTGCAATGCAATCTAAACAGTTGCCATGTACAATTCCTGTATTTATGGCCATCTCAGAGAGTAAGAACTCAAAAAGCAACCAGCAAACAAAATGAGTAATGTAGCAGTAAATCTTGAGATGTCTCATCTACTATTCAGACTTGGAAGAAGAATTAGAGTAAAAGTTGCAAATTTGAACATATTGCTTAAGCAGACCCTATTAATACTAAGTATGGTGGCCTAGATAGTTGGTAAAGATAAAAATTAGCTTATCTCATTCTTAGGCATATACACACACACACACTCATATAATATGTATGTTTTGCTTATTGCTACAGAAATGTTTCACAAACATATGGGCTTTCCCATGTTACATGCAGGAATTTATTTGGCTCTGTAACTGTTGTAATTATTTATCACCTTGCAGTATTTCCTTTTTTCTTTTCTAGGATGCAATCATAACAGTGCACTTTTCCAAGATGTCTCACAAATTGTGTTAGTGAAGATGTACATCTCTCCCCCTACTTCCACAGACCAGCTCTCCTGTTAATCATACTAAAATGTGTCAGGGCATTGTGTAAAGAACAATATACCAAAACAATATAAATAACTGGAGTCAACGATGAATAAATCTGTCCAATTGAGAGTCTTGTATACAATATATCACACATTAAATGTTCATTTCTAGAGGAAGAGAACTGAAAACCAGAAACGTTATGTGAAACTTGTACAGAGCCTTGGTTAAACTACACGTGGAGGACTGCAGAGTTCTGGTCTCAATATTATAAAAAAGACATCGAGGCACTGAAGGTGTAAAAAGGATTCACAAGGACGATACCGGAACTGACAAGTTATATCGCTCAAGAAGATTTAACAAGCTGGGTCTCTTTTCTCTAGAAACGTGGAGGCTGAGGAGTGACCTAGTAAAGGTCTTTAAGATTATGGCTGGGATTTTAGGCCCCCCCCCAAAAAAGAGTAGGCTGATTGCTGGGGTGGGGGGAGGGCGTAAAATGGAGTGGGAGGCTTGGGGCGGCGGCCCTTCCTGACCCACTCCCGCCTCCGCTCTAAATTTATGCAGGGCGGTGGCAAGAAATGGCCCGCCCGCCCCAGGCCAATCAAGGCCCTTAAGTGGTCAATTAACTGCCACGTAAGGGCCTTGGCCCACCACAAGTATTTTACGCTTGGCGGGCCTCAGAAAGCCCGCCTTATGAAACAAGGCGGCCTTCATGTGGGCTGGGTGGGGGCCCTCCTGATTAGGCACACTGTGCGCCACAGAAGATTGTCGCCAAAGCCCCAGCCAGCCGCAATGCCCCACATGCCACCCACCCCCCTAACCGTCCCTCCTTGCCTCGCCGGGGCCCGACCGATTGTCCACAGCGAGGCCCTAAAAACTTACATGTTTTCCGAGGCCGTCCTTCATCTTCAACCTGAAGCTGGGTGTACTCCCAGCAGTGGCCACCGCTCCTGGTGGCACTGCTGGAACTGAGAGCTGCCGGCCCGCTGATTGGCCGACAGTTCCATTAGGTGGGAGTTGCTGCCTCAATGAGGTGAAAGACCTGCCCAAGACCAATTAAGGGCCTGGGGAATGTAAAATCCAGTCTGGCTCCCCCCGGCCTGGCGGAGGTGGGATTGCCACTGACTTTCCGGCCGGTGAACGGGGCTCTCCCACCCAACAAAAAATCCCAGCCTATGAAAGGATTTGATAGAATAGGTGTAAAAGTAATGTTTCCAGTTGTGTGGGGGAGACCAAACCTAGTGGCCGTAAATATAAGATAGTCACTAATAAATCCAATAGGAGAAACTTCTTTACCCAGAGCACGTTAGAATGTAGAACCTGGGTACCACAGGGAGTAGCTGAGGCGAATAGCATAGGTGCATTTAAAGGAAAGCCAGATCAGCACGAGGGAGAAAGGAATAGAGGATATGCTGACTGAGTTAGATGAAGGATGGAAGGCGGCTATTGTGGAGCATAAACACTGACATAGGCCAGATGGGGCAAATGGCCTGTTTCTGTACTGTGCTTTCTATGTCATTCTATGTAAATCTGTCTGTAACACAAAAGGACCAATTGACACTCATTTGCTGATTAAATCGTAGAGATTTTCTCAAATATGGATCAGCAAATCTAGCAATCATGAATAGGATCAAGCGCAAAACCAGACAATTGAATCAGTAATTTTTTTCCAAAGGCTACCAATCTGCTAACAGCTAAATTACAAAGATGTCTCAATTCATTTTTTTTTTTATCAGACTGAGTTCCCAGTTTAGCATATCGTCAGATAATTGCTGTTAAAGGTCTGGTAGTTTACATTTTAAAATTATCTATCCAGTCCCCATTCCTCACCACTGTTACCAGCCAGCAACAGAAGAAAAAACGTGCAGAAATAAGATTTTCAATCAGCATCAGTTCTGTTCATTACATAACAAGCTTTGCATCTAACCTATTCAAGATAAATTTAAGCTTTCATCTGGGTTACAAATTAGAAAGGGACCAGCAATCAGATGGCACTTGGTATTCAGCATTTTGAAATTTAGTGATTAAGATGACATTAACACATCTAAGTTTGATGTTGTACACTCCCAACATCTAGGCACAAGTTATTCTGTCTATGTTACTTTGAAATGCACCAAAATGAACAGCTAAAATGTTGGTATAGTTCGCAATTGAAGGGACAGATGGGCTCTCGGTTTAATAACTTACCTAAAAGGCGGCACCTCCTGCAGTGTGGCACTCCCTCAGTGGAGCATCAGCCTAGATTATCTATTCAGGTTTCGTAGTGTTTGAACTGTCAACCTTGTGACCCAGAGGCAAGAGTGCTATCAACTGAGCAAAGCTGATGCCCCATGTGTGAAATAAATAAGGATGAACATTTCAGCATGCTGAAGCAATTGCACGCTTACCCTAATGCTACTTTTTAATTACTCAGCAGAAGTGTACACAAAATTGCCCCTTTTCAGTGCCATCTGCTCCACTTCACTGTCAATTTAACTGTTTAATCCATTTAGATTTATAGTTTTTGTTTTTAAAAAAAGCCACAATATATCTCCACTCGTGTTGCTATTTGTTTAATAAAGCTAATTTTAATTTAAGTATAGATTGATGCAGTTAATTACAAATGCTTAAACTTCAGATTAATGACCCCCATTCACACCTTTGCAAATACTGATGTTAATTAGCCAACTAAATGGACCACTTGAACATCTCATTTCTCATTATCTACTAGTTAAATCACATTTCTCTAAGACTCTCTTTTAAAAAATACTTCCCACCCCCCACTCCGCCACAAGGTAAGGGCACTCAGCTCTGGGGAACGGACAGCCAAGAGTGCATTTCAATTCCCGAGCGGGAAGCTCGACGGAAACCAACGGCCTTCCTACCCAGGAGTCTTCGTGCGAGACTGGGGCCCATTTTAGCAGTTGTGCTTCATTTACATGCTGCAGGCCAGCTGGGTCTTTCCGCCCATTTTGTGCAGGTGAAAGGGCCAGCTTAGGGCAGGTAAAAAAAATAAAAGCATGTGACTAAGTGCCCCATTTACCCATCACCTTGTACTCACTAACCTACACTGGCTCCCTGCCCGGCAACGTGTTGAATTTAACATTCAAATCTTTGTTTTCAAATCGCTCCATGGGTGTCGCCCCTCTCGATGTATGTAACCTCCTCCAACCCCCTGAGATCTCTGCGCTCCTCCAACTTTGGTTTCTTGCACATCCCCTATTTCCTTCACTCCACCACTGGCAGCCGTGCCTTAAGCTGTCTTGGCCCTGGACTCTAGAATTCCCTCCCTTAGCCTCTCCACATCGCTCTCCTCTAAGTCATTCCTTCAAACCTATCTCTTTGGCCCTGGGTTTGGTCACCTACCCTAATATTTCTTGATGTGGCTCAGCGTTAAAGTTTGTCTGCTGATGCTCCTGAAGACATTTTACTACATTAAAACACTGTACAAATGCAGGTTGTTGTTTTGTAGATGGTTAGATAGAGTTGATCTGGGAGGACGGGACAGGTTTGTTTGGACCTGTATGGGGGGAGTTTTATACTCTCCTCCGTGGCATGCTTGGCGGCAAGGAGAGCACAAAATCGGGTGGGATGGTGGCTGGGAGTCAGGGAACCCCGCCACCAATGCGCCTCTACCAAAATTAAGTCCACTGCCGATTGATGCCCTTCACTGGGCAATTAATACCCAATTAAGTGCCTCATCACGCTGCCGTGGAAATTACCCAAGCAGCAGGTGGGCCCGTCACCGCACGGCAAGAAAAACCGTGCCTGCTGCTTTCCGGCTCCAGGGTAACGGTGAGGCGGGTCCCTTGTTAAAAGGCACAGTGCTGCCCTCGCTACCGACTCCAATACACCACCCCCCCCCACCCCCCTCCCTTGTGACCCCCACTCAGTGAGATCCCTCTCCCATCCTGACCTACCTGTAGCCTGGGTCCAGCGCCACTTCTGGGCTTCAGGCGGATGCTCCATCAGCAGTGGTGTCGCTGCTCAGTGAAAGAGCTGCTGGTATCTGATTGGCCGGCAGCTTTCTGAGGGCGGGACTTCCATCGCCAGGATCCTTCATCCTGTAGAAGGCCCACCGCTGTCCACTCAAGTGCCTAATTGGCACTAGATTCAACAGGCCTCTCAGAAAAGGCTACGCGGGGTTCTGAGTCGTTTTTCTCTGGACATCAAGACCCCCGTCGTCAGGATAAAATCCCAGCCCATGGTTCTCTCCTGTTCTGGAAAAAAAAAAAGAACCTTGTGCTCCTATAAAATATGGAATTATGGTAAGTTGGCTCACTCTCTGACGTTACCTCCCTTCACGTGTAAGATCCAGTCTGGAGTCCCAGCCAGACATGGAATGGGACCCCAAAGTCAGGTTATGATTAGGAGATCTCAGCATTTGGGAAACCACATGCACAGACCTGTCCCTGACCAGCCCGAAGCACCGCTCTTGGCAACATCTGTGGCACCTCAAGAAGGGCATACATGTGTAATAAGACTCAAATATAGTCACATCAGGCAAGTTTACCCATTGCTAAGTGGTTTGGGCTGTTGGTGGCCCAGGAAGTGAGAACATATGACTATCCTTGTCCACAATTATTATTCAGCATTATTTATTCCATTATCTCTTGTACTCGAGAGACTACAAGTACATTCTGGTGATCAGTGAACTGTTCCAATTCCTCTTCCACCTTTAACGAGCAAGCCCTTTGATGTGGCGTTTTTGATCATTTTACTTTTAACTTGTGAGGAGCCCCAATTTCTGAGAAAACAGGAGAGCCCGTGGGATTGTCAAAGGATTTGTTTGTTCTCAAGTATACATTATGTATGTACATTTATAATTATATATATATATGTGTGTGTGTAATATATGTATCCAATTTTTAAGCTAATATACTATTTAATTAGTCAAATTAAACAACGTAAATAATACAGAAAGATGAGACTTTAGATCTTAAAGAATTGGGCCTCAAAATTCAGCTCCATAGCACCTTTTTTTGGTGCCAGAGGAAACATTTTGACTCCAAAATGGCCTCCACAATGGGTCGCACCAAATGCCGTTGTGTTGAGTTTATTTGCGTGTGTGCAAGGAGCGTAGGCCGGAAGTATGCAGATCGTGACATCAATTAGCTTGCAGCTCTGATTTAATGCCAGCGGTGCGGCTTTGGAGCTCAACGTGCTCCAGCTAATGCTACCTCAATCTCACGTGGCTGAACATGGGTTCAGCAGCAGGAAGGACACCCTCCTGCCCCCCTCCCCCGGCACCAGTGCTACTTAAAGGGATCGTCATCTACTTTCAGTTAAGTTGCTGATTGATTCCGACTGGTTCTTGCTGCAACCGTAAAAGTCTTTGGCGGCTTTCAGAGTTGTTTAAAAGATGTTGGCGTCTACAGGGAGTGATGTGGCAGTCTCTCTGCCATGTTAAGTCATCAGTATTTTTCTTGCTCACGCACTCTTCTGCAACCAGTTCCAGCCCCTGGTCAGAATGCGCCTCCCTTTTAAGAGGTGCAGGCTGCCTTTAAGTGGTTCTAGACTTTCTCAAATTTGGGGCCCCCCCCTGCTGAGACTTGCAGCCACTCAGCAGCTCATTTAAAACTGGATGCGGTCTACAATCATTTAAAAGAGCAGAGAGCATGAAGTTTTCAGGTAGCCTATATCAGGAACAACGGGCGAGGGTTAATTATACAGTGTAATACCCACACCCATTTTCAGGCCCTGTCCAATTTTGTGGACTTGCATCTTTTTTTTTTAAAGATAATGTGAGTTAAACAGCCTCTGATTAAGAGCGGATATAGGAAAGTGACTTTCAGGAACTGCACAGCCAGTCTGACATATTTAGTTTCAAAGTATTATTATTTAAAGCTACACCTTCTCCCATATCATCTGATGTAGACACAGAAATGTCCGTCTTCAGGCTTCCTCTGGTGGCCGAATTGTTAAATGTAATGCAACCTCCTCCAGCTCTGGAACCCTCCAAGATATCTGCGTTACTCAAATTCTGACCTCTTGCCCATCTCCGCTTTTCATTGCTCCACCAGGGCGGGCCATGCCCTCAGCTGGATAGGCCTTAAGCTGTGGAATTCCCTCCATAAGCTTCGCTACCACTCTACCTCCTATATGTCTCGGCTTCAAATATTGATTGAACAGGCTCCTGTGAAGCACCTTGGGATGTTTCACTTTGGTAAAGGTGCTACATAAATGCAAGTTGCTGCTGTTGAATGATAGGTAATAAAGTCACACAGATGCCAGATGGTGCCAGACTTAACTCTTCATCTGGGATGAGGAAAGCGAGCTGGAACTCCTGCATCCAGTCACTTCTGCTGGATTGTGAACATGTGATAAGATCACAAGTTAGGTTTGGTTGAAAACTACCCTTTCATTAATAGCATCCTTCCCAAAGTGTCAACTTTACCAATCAAGGTGCGTCACTGGCTGAGAGTACGACTGGCTTGGCCGTGATGCCAGGCACTCAACGTCTAAGCAAATGGATGAATAATGATCACTTGGGACAAATCTCAGCGTGATTCTGACGTGATTCACCAATCACAGGAGAAATTTGGGTAAATATTCAGATTAGAATTTCAAAAGACAGGTGCAGCAGGCATCAACTTGCCAATATAGTCCTTAAATTTCTGTTGTATAAGTGCAGATGTACCTACATAAATAAATATTAGCTTTTAAGACAAGTTCGCAGGACCATAGGCCCGAGTCTAAATCTAGACCCAAGTGCATTATTTTCCTGGACCGCATTACTTTCTGATCCACACAGCACAGATTCATCCCAGCCGTTTACTTAACACAGCTTCAAGTTCCAAGGAAAGACTTTGATCAATCTTAATGAGTAACTCTTACTGAACTAATTGTGCTTGGCACTTGAGAAACTCAATACTAACTGCCAGTGCAATATTACCATGTGCATTGTTTGTGAATCTTAGATTTTCAATCCAATGGGCCTCACGAAAATGTAATATATCTCTGTGCAAGTGGACAAGATTTAATGTGAGTTTATTAATTCAGCGTCACGTTGTCGTCAGTTTTATGCTGCAGATCATCGTCACTAAGAATGGCTTGAACCTGTCCAAAATCAATTCATTCTTGGCCAAAAGCGAGTAGACGCGGGAATGATCATTTCACCCAGTCTAGGCTGGATTTCAATCCAGGTCTCTCAGGCAAAGGGACATTGTTGAAATTTTGCACACCACTAAAATGTTGTGTTTTTCAAGTGTCTTTAAATTAAAACTTCTTCACAATTGTAATATATATTACAATTAGGGCGGCACAGTGGCGCAGTGGTTAGCACTGCAGCCTCACAGCTCCAGCGACCCGGGTTCAATTCTGGGTACTGCCTGTGTGGAGTTTGCAAGTTCTCCCCGTGTCTGCGTGGGTTTCCTCCGGGCGCTCCGGTTTCCTCCCACATGCCAAAGACTTGCAGGTTGATAGTTAAATTTGCCATTATAAATTGCCCCTAGTATAGGTAGGTGATAGGGAAATATAGGGACAGGTGGGGATGTGATAGAAATATGGAATTAGTGTAGGATTAGTATAAATGGGTGGTTGATGGTCGGCGCAGACTCAGTGGGCCGAAGGGCCTGTTTCAGTGCTGTATCTCTAAATAAATAAAAATAAATAACAACACAAAATTAGCATGTTTACTGTGGCTCAGCTGGTGGGACTCTCTCCTCTGAGTCACAAGGTTTCAGGGTCAAGTCCCACTCCAGGGCTTGAGCTCAAAATTAAAGGCCGACATTTCAGTGTGCCTCCACTGTTGGAGGTGCTGTCTTCTGGAATGAAACATTAAACCGAGGCCCCTTTTGCCCCCTCAGGTGGATGTAAAAGCACGCATGGCACTGAAAGTGGCAACGCAGGTGGATAAGATAGTCAAGAAGGCATAAAGCATGCTTGCCTTCATCGGTCGGGGCATAGAGTATAAAAATTGGCAAGTCATGCTGCAGCTGTACAGAACTTTAGTTAGGCCACACTTAGAATATTGCGCGCAATTCTGGTCGCCACACTACCAGAAGGACGTGGAGGCTTTGGAGAGGGTACAGAAGAGGTTTACCAGGATGTTGCCTGGTCTGAAGGGCATTAGCTATGAGGAGAGCTTGGATAAACTCATTGTTTTCACTGGAACGATGGAGGTGGAGGGGCGACATGATAGAGGTTTACAAAGTTATGAGCGGCATGGACAGAGTGGATAGTCAGAAGCTTTTTCCCAGGGTGGAAGAGTCAGTTACTAGGGGACATAGGTTTAAGGTGAGAGGGGCAAAGTTTAGAGGGGATGTGCGAGGCAAGTTCTTTACACAGAGGGTGGCGAGCGCCTGGAATTTGCTGCTGGGGGAGGTGGTGGAAGCAGGTACGATAGCGACGTTTAAGAGGCATCTTGACAAATACATGAATAGGATGGATACGGTGTCCGGAAGTGCAGAAGGTTTTAGTTTAGGCAGGCATTAAGATCGGCGCAGGTTTAGAGGGCCGAATGGCCTGTTCCTGTGCTGTACTGTTCTTTGTTCTATGTTCTTTGTTGATCAAAGAGGAGCATGGGAGTTCTCTCCGGTGTTCTGCTCAATATCCCTCCATCAACCTCACAAAAACTAGTCATTACCACTTTGCTATTCGTGGGATCTTGCTGTGTGCAATTTGCCATGTTTCCTACATTATAGCAGTGACTACACTTCAAAAAGTACTTCACTGGCTGTAAAGCACTTTGAGATGTCCAGTGGCCATGAAAGGTGCTATATAGTTGCAAGTCTTTCTTTTAAAAGATTTTTTTTTTATGCCCCTGACCTTAAAGATGCAACTTCTAATGTGATCGATATGATGGATTTTACAGTATAGGAACATGGGTACACACACGTACATAGAACATGGGTGCACACACACACACATACATACATTTCAGTGCACAAACTTACATACAAACATATAAAATCGGTGGGACAGGAAAAAAAACAGCTGGTCCATCAAGCCTTTCTACAGTCCCATGGTATCTGAGGCCTGGATACTTCTCACTCCTTCCAGTCCCCACTGCCATATAATCTCCTGGGAGAGGGGTAAAAAAACAGTGTCAGTAAGGGGGAAAAAAAATCCCTAGAAAATCCTCCCTCCCACCCCCAACACTCTAAATTGGCTGAGTCTGGTTAATATTAAGATGCCCCCAAATGGAACACGAGGCTGATCGTGCAAATCAATCAGCACTAATAACACGCCCAATGTGGTTTTGCGTCAGTCCTATTTACCTCAGCTGAGGAAAGATAATTGGGTTTCTTTGTTCTGTTGCTACAACTGTAGCTTGTTTGAATAATGGGTTAGGAGACTGAAAAAGCAGCAATTCAGCACAAGCTTATAATGTGTTTTTTAAAGTTCCATTTACATTAGTCAAGATATATTGTGTGTCTCAACATTGATTGCACAGCAGGCATTAAATGCAGTTGTTTAGTTTTCCAATGGATTTTTCACTTGCTCACCTGCTACAATGCCCATCTCTACACCCTCACCGTGAGGACGATTTACCTCAGTAAGATATTAACTGGGACCTTTTGCAATTTGAAAACATATCACAGAAGCCTACCGAAGGCCTCCTGCTGTGTGGGTGTGGGATTCGCGAATAAGCATTGCAGATCTATCCCAATAAGTGCAGCCTTGATTACTCTTCAGAGATCTGGGGATTTCTTCAATTTTACCTCCATCGCAAAACGACCCAGCCTTCCTTCTCAAGATGACAGATCTTGTGCTAAGTACTGAGATTTACTGCAAATCATGGGTCTTTGCTTTATAATTACATCTCCCAAGAGGAGGAAACAAGGAGAAGGCATACTTCAATGTCAGCAAACTCTTAACTTCAAAAGAATCCGGAGCTAAGCAGTGAATTCAATGATGCTCAATGGTGTAGTCATTAAAGAAACAATATTCACAAAACAGGACGTATCCAATCTGGCCAATTACCACCACATCAGTCTACTCTCGATCATCAGCAAAGTGATGGAAGATGTCGTCGACAGTGCTATCAGGTGCCACTTAAACAGCAATAACCTACTCGCTGATGCTCAGTTTGGGTTCCGCCAGGGACACTCAGCTCCTGACCTCATAACAGCCTTGGTCCAAACATGGACAAAAGATTTCAACTCAAGAGGTGAGGTGAGAGTGATTGCCCTTGGATATCAAGGCAGCATTTAACCGAGTGTGGCATCAAGGAGCTCAAGCAGAACTGAAGTCAATGGGAATCAGGGGTGCAACTCTGCTTGGAGTCAGATCTAGCACAAAAGTATATGGTTGTGGTTGTTGGAGGCCAATCATCTTAGCTCCAGGACATTTCTGCAGGAGTTCCTCAGGGTAGTGTCCTAGGCCCAATCATCTTCAGCTGCTTCATCAATAACTTTCCCTTGATCATAAGGTCAGAAGTGGGGATGTTCACTGATGATTACTCAATGTTCAGCACCATTCGCAACTCCAGATACTGAAGCAGTCCGTGTCCAAATGCAGCAAGACCTGGACAACTTTCAGGCTTGGGCTGATAAGTGGCAAGTAACAGTCGTACCACATAAGTGCCAGGCAATGACCACCTTTAACAAGACAGAATCTAATCATTTCCCCTTGACATTCCATGGCATTACGATCGCTGAATCCCCACTATCAACGTCCTGGAAGTCACCATTGACCAGAAACTGAACTGGAGCAGCCATATGAATACTGTGGCTACATGAGCAGGTCACAGGCTGGGAATTCTGTGGCAGGTAACTCACCTCCTGACTCCCCAAAGCCTGCCTACCATCAATAGGACACAAGTCAGGAGTGTGATGGAATACTCTCCACCTGTCCAGATGGGTGCAACTCCAACAACACGCAAGAAGCTCGACACTATCCAGGACAAAGCAGTCCACTTGATTGGCACCCTATCCAACACCTACAATATTCACTGCCTCCACTACCGACGCACAGTGGCAGCAGTGTGTACCATCTACAAGATGCACTACAGCAACTCACCAAGGCTCCTTTGACAGCACCTTCCAAACCCACGACTTCTTCCACCTAGGACAGCAGCAGCAAGCAGACGCATGGAAACACCACCATCTGAAAGTTCTCCTCCAAGTCACACACCATCCTGACTTGGAAATACATCGCCATTCTTTCACTGTCACTGGGTCAAAATCCTGGAACTCCCTCCCTAACAGCATTGTGAGTGTACCTACACCCCAAGGATTGCAGCGGTTTAAGGCAGCTCACCACTACCTTCTCAAGGGCAAGTAGGGATGGCCAATAAATGCTGGCCTTGCCAGCGATGCTCAAATCCCATGAAACAACTAAAACAATTGTTCTGTCCCAAATGATGATGAATGCAAAGCAAATGTAAAGACATCACCAGAATTGCATTGGGGCTAAAAATGTTAAACTATGAAGACAGGTTGTATAAAATGGGCTTGTATTCCCCTGATTACATACAAGTTTGGGGATGATATTGAGGTGTTTAAGATGATTAAAGGATTTGATAGGATAGAGAGTCCACAATTAAAGTTGGAGTCCAGTGGCAATGTCAGGAAATATGTCTTCACATTAAACGATTGTGGAAATCTGGAAGATTCATCCCCCTTCCCCAAAAAAAGTTGTTGAGGCTGGGAGCAAACTGAAAGTGACAAAACAGCGATCGATAGATTTTCGTTATGAGAGGGTATTAAGAGTTACAGAATCATTCATGGTGGTTAAGACACAGCTCTAGATGCATGGCGGAACAGGCTCGAAGGGCTCATGAATCTCTATGAATATAAAGCTAGAGCATGAATCGGAAACTACTTCTGTAGGCCTGACTGAGACAGCCATTGACAGGTTCAGGATGGGCATGGCCCACAGGGTGTTTACGGGGTGGGAGAGCATCACTCTGGCTGCCTGCATCTCTGCCACGGTCTTCTCCAAGCCCGGGAGGCCCTGAAGAGGGTGCATGTGGTGCCCATCGTTGCATTCACATCGGGCATCAGAGGGGATAGAACTACAGGCAAGGACAATAACATCGTGAAATCATTTTGTAGGTGCTCTTAAGGTTTTGGTAAAATTAGACTTTATGTTCAAATAGTTTTATTAACTGTGCCTCCTTAAAATAAAGAACAATGTACAAATCTGGCAAACCCTGTCTCATGCTAATGGATTAGTTTTTTTTTTAATTCGTTCATGGGAAATGGGCATCTCTGGCTTGGACAGCATTAATTGCCCATCCCCAATTGCTCTTCAGAAGGTGGCGGTGAGCCACCTTATTGAACCGCTGCAATTCATGTGGGGTAGGTACACCCACAGTGCTGTTAGGAAGGGAGTTTTCAACTGAGTGGTTTGCTAGGCCATTTCAGAGGGTATTAATGTTGCTATGGCTCTGGAGTCACATGTAGGCCAGACCAGGTAAGGACAGCAGATTTCCTTCCCTAAAGGACATTAGTGAAGCAGCTGGGTTTTTACGACAATGGTTTCATGGCCATCATTACACTAGCTTTTAATTGCAGATTTATCAAAGAACAAAGAACAGTACAGCACAGGAACAGGCCATTCGGCCCTCCAAGCCTGCGCCGATATTAATGCCCATCTAAACTAAAACCTTCTGCACATCCGGGGACCGTATCCCTCTATTCCCTTCCTATTCATGTGTTTGTCAAGATGCCTCTTAAACGTTGCTATCGTATCTGCTTCCACCACCTCCCCCGGCAGCAAATTCCAGTCACTCACCACCTTGTGTGTAAAGAACTTGCCTCGCACATCCCCGCTAAACTTATTTCCTCGCACCTTAACCCTATGTCCCCTAGTAACTGACTCTTCCACCCTGGAAAAAGCTTCTGACTATCCACTCTGTCCATGCCACTCATAACTTTGTAAACCTCTATCATGTCGCCCCTCCACCTCCGTCGTTCCAGTGAAAACAATCCGTGTTTATCCAGCTTGCCCTCCAGACCAGGCAACATCCTGGTAAACCTCCTCTGTACCCTCTCCAAAGCCTCCACGTCCTTCTGGGAGTGTGGCGACCAGAATTGCACGCAATATTCTAAGTGTGGCCTAACTAAAGTTCTGTACAGCTGCAGCATGACTTGCCAATTTTTATACTCTATGCCCCGACCGATGAAGGCAAGCATGCCGTATGCCTTTTTGACCACCTTATCCACCTGCGTTGCCACTTTCAGTGACCTGTGGACCTGTACGCCCAGATCTCTCTGCCTGTCAATACTCCTAACGGTTCTGCCATTTACTGTATACTTCCCACCTGCATTAGATCTTCCAAAATGCATTACCTCACATTTGTCCGGATTAAACTCCATCTGCCATTTCTCCGCCCAAGTCTCCAACCGATCTATATCCTGCTGTATCCTCTGACAATCCTCATCACTATCCGCAACTCCACCAACCTTTGTATCGTCCGCAAACTTACTAATCAGACCAGCTACATTTTCCTCCAAATCATTTCTATATACTACAAACAGCAAAGGTCCCAGCACTGATCCCTGCAGAAAACTATTGGTCACAACCCTCCATTCAGAAAAGCACCCTTCCACTGATACCCTCTGTCTTCTATAACCGAGCCAGTTCTGTATCCATCTTGCCAGCTCACCTCTGATCTCGTGTGACTTCACCTTTTGTACCAGTCTGCCATGAGGGACCTTGTCAAAGGCTTTACTGAAGTCCATATCGACAACATCCACTGCCCTTCCTTCATCAATCGTCTTCGTCGCTTCCTCAAAAAACTCAATCAAATTAGTGAGACACGACCTCCCCTTCACAAAACCATGCTGCCTCTCGCTAATAAGTTCATTTGTTTCCAAATTGGAGTAAATCCTGTCCCGAAGAATCCTCTCTAATAATTTCCCTACCACTGACGTAAGGCTCACCTGCCTATAATTTCCTGGATTATCCTTGCTATCCTTCTTAAACAAAGGAATAAAATTGGCTATTCACCAGACCTCTGGGACTTCACCTGTAGCCAATGAGGATGCAAAGATTTCTGTCAAGGCCCCAGCAGTTTCTTCCCTTGCCTCCCTCAGTATTCTGGGGTAGATCCCATCAAGCCCTGGGGACTTATCTACCTTTAATGCTTTGCAAGACGCCCAACACCTCCTCCTTTTTGATAACGACATGACCCAGACTATCTACACTCCCTTCCCTATATCAATTGAATTCAAATTCCACCTTCTGCTGTGGTGGACTACCCATAGCAATACCCTGGGTCTCTGGGTTACTAGTCCAGTGACAATACCACTGTGCCACTGCCTCCCCAGTTAAAAAAGGCACAACTCTCAGCATCAATTGATCAGAGCATCCTATATAAACAACACAAAACAGGATAACAGTTAATTCAGCAGAAAAGAAAAAAGACCAACACAAGCTCATCATGCAGCAGCTAGTGTCTGCTGCAGTGTGTACAGATTCACCCTGGGGCTCCAACATAATGAAAACTCGGGTTAATTTATTATAACAGACTTTGCCTACTCCGAACTGGAGTGACAGCGAATGAATTGAAGAGCCTGATCAGTTGTCCCACCGATTCTGCATTCTTCAACAGAATATCCAGTACAAGCCATCAGGTCTTGTTACTTAGATATTATCTCGCACCCTTTCCAAAGCAATTAGAGCAGTGGTTCTCAAACTTTTATAGAGGAAGTTGTTGTTTTTGAGTTGAATCCCTTTTCAAATGGATTAGTGATTACAGACCCCGATTTAAATTATAACATAAAATACACATAATATGAAAGTGCTGCATGTAAAGAGTGTTTTAATAATGCTTTTAAGTAAACAGGGTATTTATGTGTATATATCAGTGAGATGGGTGCTTTTCTCTGCAGAGTATGTCCCTCCTTGGGGTGATGTGTGATCTATTTTAAAAGAACTCCCCTCTCTTGAACTTACCTGGCACCCAGCACCAGTCTTGGTAACTGTGGGTCTATCTGGCAAGTTCTGTGCCACTCTCAGTGCTTCTCCTAGGTGAGACAGGCAGCCCAGTCCGCAATGCACATGTAGCAGCCACACTCCGCTCTCTCAACACCCACCCCTCCCCGCACCGGTTCACACCAAGTCCCCCCCCCATTATTTTCTGGACTCTCTGTGGATCTCCAAGGGTCTGCGGATCTCAGTGCGAGAATCATTAGAGGGAGAGCCCAGTTTCAGGGTAGGAGTGACACAACTCCTGCAGGAAGAAAACGTAAACTGCGTACCCTTCATGTGCACCCAGGGAGGTGCCCAATCTGAGCTCAAAGCAAATACACAGTACAGGAGTTAGGACACAGGAGGAAAGTATTACAAGACAACTTATACTGGGGTCTGAGTGTTGCTGCAGGGCCTAGGGTACTGAGGGGGTGAATTACTGGTGGGAGAGATGTACTTGGGAACACTATCAGTGAGCTGAAATGTCTTTTACTGTTCTGGATTTGTCCGTTACTGTCCTGCGAAGTCTGTGGGTTTCTTCTTAAGGTAAGATTCAAAAACATGTTCACAAGAAGGGACAAGGATTGATCAGCTGCCTGCTTCCAACCAGGACAGTGCTATGAGTCCTACATCTGTACACCAGGGCTAGGGAGCGATAAAGTCAGTCAGGGCTGCTGCTCCTGACTGCTGTCTAGAGAAGCCTGCAGTAGAAGGTACAAGAGATGGTATTAGACAAAGACGTCAAGGGTGGATGCGAGAAAGGCTGCCCAAACCAGTCATCTCGGCCAAACCCATGAAGGAGGACCAATCGGGAAAGGTTTGGGGTGTTGCCAGCACCCATGCAATGTACCTCATTAGGGAGCCACCTCAAGGCAAGAGGGGAGAAAACTGGAAGGGACCGGGAGTCAATGAAAAGTGTCTAACTGGGGTAGTGGAACAGGTACACAAATCAATAAGAGTAGTACCACAGGCTAATCAGACCACAGCAGAGGAAAAGAAAGCACTATGGTCCATTTCTAGAGGGGTAAGAAGTACAGAAGTTATATTAAACTTGTACGGAATCTTGGCTAGACCATACCTGGAGTACTGTGAACAATTCAGTCCCCATGTTATATAAAAGATAGACACACTGGAGAAGGTACAAGGAAGATTTACTGGATTTATGCCGGAGCTGAGAGGTCATGCCGATCAGGAAAGATTGAACAGGCTGGGGCTCTTATCTCTGGAGAAGAAAAGGCTGAGGGCGGACCTGATAGAGGTCGTCAACATTATGAAAGGGTTTGACCGGGTAAACACAGAGAAGATGCTTCCACTTGCAGGCGAGACGAGAACTAGGAGCCGTAAATATAAAACAGTCATGAAGAAAACAAACTGGGAATTCAGGAGCAACTTCTTTACCCAGAGAGTGGTGTGAATGCCAACTCACCAACACAAGGAGTAGTTGAGGCGAATGGGATAAATGCATTTAAAGGGGAAGCTAGACACATGGGGGAGAAATGAATAGAGGATATGTTGGTACGGTAAGATGAAGAGTGATGGGAGGAGGCTCATGTACAGCATAAACACTGGCATGGACCAGTTGTGCTGAATGACCCCTGTTTCTGCGCTATGAAGGCTTTGCAATGGCTGTGCCACTATATTACGTACAATTTACATGCTACGATTTGATATTTTTCTTTCGTGCTGTTAACAGGCTGATATTGCAGCCTACATCACACTGCACCAGCCCTCATGGAAGTCCCATGCATCTGCACGCCTGCAAGATCAGTCAATCACATCACCCCGGCAACTGCCAGTCAGAAAAAGTTCCAGAAGAAAATGGCCCTTTGCTCAAACTCAACATGCTGAGAAGCCTTCCCCCCCTCAGGTGAAAGTTTCAATTGCTCCATTATTTTTGAAACATACTCCAGCCCCCCAACTAATGTACATTTAATCATTCGATCTCCTTAAGTGCATTTATCTCACATACTGCCTTCACATCAGAGAAATTTGGATGAATGCATTATCCGACAGGCTTAAAGAAAACCCCATCAGATCTTGAGTGTTTCCCCGCCACTGAAGAGCAGCCATTGCTATTTGTACATGGAAGCTGCTCGTTACATTACATGAGGTTAATCTGTTGACCACTCGTGTGCCCTCAGCTGATTAATGTCAGTGCTAGTGGCATGAGGGAGGCCAAGGAAATTACCAATCTAATTTTAAGCCCTGGTGCTGTTGTTGTCTGGCTCTACCTTGCAGAGGCTGAGCACCAACTCTCAGATACTTCTTCCTACCTCCCCCTGGACCATGACCCCACCACCAAACATCAAGCCACCGTCTCCAGGACTGTCACTGACCTCATCTCCTCTGGAGATCTTCCCTCTACAGCTTCCAACCTCATAGTCCAACAGCCCGCTTCTAACTCCTTCCCAAAATCCACAAACAGGACTGTCCTAGCAGACCCATCATTCCACTCTGTTCCTGCCCCCCTAAACTTATTTCTTCCTATTTTGACTCTATCTTGTCTCCCCTGGTCCAGTCTCTTCCCACCTACATCCGTGACTCTTCTGATGCCCTACATTATTTTGACAATTTCCAGTTTCCTGGTCCCAACCGCCTCCTCTTCACTATGGACATCCAATCTCTCTACACCTCCATCCCCCACCAGGACGGTCTGAGGGCTCTCCACTTCTTCCTTGAGGAGAGGCCCAACCAGTCCCCATCCACCACCACCCTCCTTCGCCTGGCTACACTTATTCTTACATTGAACAACTTCTCCTTCAGTTCCACTCACTTCCTCTATATAAAAGGTGCTGCTATGGGTACCCGCATGGGTCCTAGTTATGCCTGTCTGTTTGTGGGATACGTTGAACATTCCTTGTTCCAGTCCTACTCAGGCTCCCTCCACCAACTCTTTTTCCAGTACACTGATGACTGTATTGGTACCGCTTGCTGCTCTCGCCAAGAAATGGAAAACTATCAACTTTGCTTCTATTTTCTATCCTTCTCTCACCTTTACATGGTCTATCGTCGACACTTTCCTTCCTCAACTTCTCTGGCTCCAACTTTGGATAGGGTGTCCACTAATATTCATTATAAGCCCACCGACTCCCATAGCTACCTTGACTACACTTCCTCACACTGTTTCCTGTAAGGACTCCATCCCATTCTCCCAGTTTCTCCATCTCCGATGCATCTGTTCTGATGATGCAACCTTCCACAACAGCCCTTCTTCCATGTCTTCCTTTTTCCTCAACCGAAGATTCCCCCGCACGGTGGTTGACAGACCCCTCAACCATGTAGGGCCCATTTCCCGCACTTCTGCCCTCACCCCTTCCCCTTTCTCCCAGAACCGTGACAGGGTTTCCCTTGTCCTCACTTTCCACCCCACCAGCCTACACATCCAAAAGATCGTCCTCCGTCAACTCCGCCAGCTCCAGCGTAGTGCCACCAGCAAACGCATCTTCTCTTCCCTTCCCCCGTCAGCATTCCGAAGGGATTGTTCCCTCCCTGACATCCTGGTCCACTCCTCCATTACCCCCGACACTCATGTCCTTCCCACAGCAACTTCCCATGCAAATTCA
Source organism: Heterodontus francisci (assembly GCF_036365525.1). Classification (NCBI taxonomy): domain Eukaryota; kingdom Metazoa; phylum Chordata; class Chondrichthyes; order Heterodontiformes; family Heterodontidae; genus Heterodontus; species Heterodontus francisci. The sequence goes on along the minus strand of NC_090405.1, from coordinate 41,457,642 downwards.
GGAGGTGTAACACATGCCCTTTTGCCTCCTCTTTCTTCACCATTTAACACCCCAAACACTCCTTCCAGGTGAAACACTGATTTACTTGTACTTCCTTCAATTTAGTAAACTGTATTCACTGCACACAACAGGGTCTCCTCTACATTGTGGAGACCAAATGTAGATTGGGTGATCGCTTTGTGGAACACCTCCACTCAGTCCGAATGCATGATCCCGAGCTTCCAGTCGCTTGCCATTTCAACACACCATCCTGCTCTCATGCCCACATGCCTTGGCCTGCTGCAGTGTTCTAGTGAACATCAATGCAAGCTAGAGGAGCAGCAGCTCATTGTTCGATTAGGCACTCTACAGCCTTGTGGACTCAACATGGAGTTCAATAATTTCAGAGCATGACTGGCCTTTTTTACACTTTTCTTTATCAATTTATTTTATTTTTTAACTATGCGCCTGTTTTTCACGTACTTTTGGACACATCTGTTCATTACTCTGCCATTAACATTCTCTGGACTAATGCTTTGTCTTTCACCACAAGCATTAACACTCCCTTTGCCTTTGTCCCAGCATATCTTTGTCATTTAATCTCTCCTGCCCTCTGCCTATCACACACCTTCCCCACCAAACCACCCACCTCCCCTCACTTCACTTGCTTAAAACCTGATTCGTTTCTCACCTTTGCCAGTTCTGATGAAAGGTCACAGACCTGAAACATTAACTCTGCTTCTCTCTCCACAGATGCTGCCAGACCTGCTGAGTATTTCCAGCACTTTGTTTTTATTTCAGATTTCCAGCATCTGTGGCATTTTGTTTTTAATTTTACGGCCAGTCTGGATCACTCGGCACAAGCTTTATGGGCACCCAAGTGCTGAACTCACCTGCCTCGTTCTCCTCGCAGCTCTGCCGGATCTTCCGTCTGCACACGCACCCCAGGGCGGCCAGCAGTCCGAGCAGACAGACGGAGAGCCCGACCGTCAACCATAAGGCAACCGCGGGGAACTTTCGATGCTGCCCTGGAGGGAGAAAGATACAGGAAGAAAATCAGTGAGTGCCATAGCTGAGATGAGATGGAAAAGCTTAATGACAGCTTCCTTGCTGAGCTAGTGCATCTGACAAGCCACGTTTGATTCCTTGTTAAAGCGCTCCTGTAACTTGAATAGAAGGTTATGCTGGTAGGGTTCATTGAAGAGCAGTGGAGATTCATGTGGAGCATAAACGCCAACATAGACTAGTTGAACGTCATAGTTCTGTGCTGTACAGTTTATTTAAGCTGAGCCCTGTCCCCACTGAGGTCCTTTGGAGTAAATACTCTTTCTTTTTAATTCATCACGCATCTGAGGAATGCTGCATGAATCCGCCACAGCTTTCACTAATACAAATTACCTTGCTCTAACTTTTCACCTTTGTTAATTAATATTTGGAGCATTAGAACAAACAAACGTGCATTTGTAATCGGATCTTATCCCACAGCAAAGAGGATTATGTTTCAAATGCAGGCACAGTTATGTGTGGTTAAACGTGGCAGCCACTTTTGCACACTGCAAGACCTCATAAACAACAAATAAATGGATGATCGGATCATCCGTTTTGGGGCACGTTGGCTGAAGGAGGAATGTTCGACAAGAGCTCTCTCTTCTTCAAATAGTGCCGTGGGATTTTCCATGTCTGCGGAATCAGACAAGAGCCTCTGTTCAACCAGAAGGCAGCACCTTCAACAATGCAGCACTCCCTCAGCGTTGTAGTGAACTATCACTCTTCCAGCTTCAGAAAGGTGTTAAACGCAGACAAACAGCACCTTGGGGCATTTCACTATGTTAAATGAACCAAATAAATGTATGTTGTTGTTGAAAGTACAAGAAAACAGACATAAAACAAATCGAAAACTTGCTGAGAAGCACCTGAACAATTTAAGACAGAAATATTGAAAAATGTATGGAAAATGCCTCCTTCACATGCCACACTCAAGCCCACTACTTATAATCACTAACCCACAAATGTGCATAATCGCCAGTTGTAACTGCTATATTATCCCTTCGAAGATGCACATCAGCACAAGGCAGGCCCTACATTCCTTCATTTTGTTTCACCAAGCAAATCTTTCAAACATTAACAACTGTGCCTTTCACTGGGCTCAGAGGCACTGGGTGTTAAGACTTGGAGCTTGCTTCAGCATCCGCACAGAGGCAGGTAAACAATAGCAGATTGTGTGTGGGTGTCTGCTGCTCTGTATTAATTAAGCCAGGGTTCTCCCTAAGCAAATCATGGCACAATGCCATCATGTACAACTGCCCGAGCATTCCATTTAAAATCTCAATGTCAAACCTTTTAAAAGCAAATCGGTCCCTCTCGTGGGCAACTTTGAAAGGTGAAGGACATCGGCGTTGGAAATTGGGATTTTTTTTTTTCTTTTTGCCTGCCTGCATCAAACCTGTGCTGAAATTGGAGATAACAATTGCAAAAAGATCTTGCAAAAAAAAAAGGCATCCCAATTTACAACATCAGCATGCTTCATCTTCAGAAGTTACGCAAAGAGCTGAACAATTGTTTTGCGATAGGAATGAAAATTGCTATTGATGTTGGAATCGGTGAGCAGTTTACTTCAGAAGTATATGCCTGCTGAAGGAATCCCCGCACATTGGATTGTTTGGCACGAAAAAGAAACTAAATTAGCTGCCTGGTTTGACTTTCTCAACATCTGAAGGACACAGGCACAGGAGGAGGCCATTCAGCCCCTTGAGGCTGTGCCACCATAGAATCATTTATGGCACAGAAGGAGGCCATTTGGCCCATTGAGTCCAGGCCAGCCCTCCGTGGATCAATCCAGTCAGTCCTATTCCCTTGCTCGATCCCCATAGCCCTGCAATTTTAACTCAATAAGATCATGGCTGATCTGAGACCTAACTCCATATATCTGTCTTTGCCCATTTCCCCTAATGCCTTTGGTTAACAAAAAAAACTATCACGCTCAGATTTAAAATTATTTGATCTAGCATCAATTGTTATTTGAGGACGAGAATTCGAAACTTCTACCACCCTTGGTGTGCAGAAGTGTTTCCTAATTTGACTCCAGAAAGGCCTGGCTCTAATTTTTAGGCGATGCCCTCAAGTTCTAGACTCTCCAACCAGTGGAAATAATTTCTCCCAATCTACCTCATCTGTTCCCCTTAATATCTTAAAAACTTTGATCAAATCACCCCGTTACCTTCTGACTGCCACCATGAGGTTAGATTCAGTCGTAGGTGACCGGGTCAAGGAACACTTGACCATGTGCTGAATGTCCCCCAACAGAGAGAAAAATTGTAACTCTAATTGCCAGTCCAGTCATACTGATGGGCAATTGAAAAATCATTTAAAGAACACCAAATATTATAAATAAGGAAACTCAAGATAAAGCTGTTCTGGAGCTTTATTCTGAAGTGCACCTTTTCTCATGTTGGTTTTATGAGGCCACTCGGCCCATCGAGTCCATGTCAGCTCTCCCTGGAGAGGGAGTCAGTCCCACTCCCCTGTTCGATCCACGTAGCCCTAAAGTCTATTTCCTTCAAGTCTACTTCCTCTTGAAGTCATCGATTGCCTCTGCTTCCACCACACTTGTGGGCGGTGAGTTCCAGTACCACCCACTGCATAAAAAAGTGCTTCCCCATATTCCCCCTGCATCTCTTGCCCAAAACCTTCAATCTGTGTCCCCTAGTCCTTGTACCATTAGTTAATGGGATCAGTTTTGCCTTGTCTAACTTATCTAAGCCTGTTATAATCTTGTGCACTTCGATCAATCTCCCCTCAATCTCCTTTGTTCCAAGAACAACCACCCCAGCTTTTCCAATCTAATCTTGTAACTAAATCCTCCATCCCTGGAACCATTCTGGTAAATCTCCTCAGCACCCTCTCAAGGACCCTCACATCCTTCCTAAAGTGTGGTGACCAGAACTGGATGCAATTCTCCAGTCGGGGCCTAACCAGAGCTTTATGAAGGTTCAGAATAACTTCCCTGCTTTTGTACTCAATGCCTTTTTTTATTCATTCATGGGACGTGGGAGTCGCTAGCCAGACCAGCATTTATTGCCCATCCCTAATTGCCCTTGAGTGGTAAGCTGCCTTCTTGAACTACTGCAGTCAATAGGAGGTAGGTACATCCACAGTGCTGTTAGGAAGAGAGTTCCAGGATTTTGACCCAGCGACAGTGACGGAATGGCGATATAGTTCCAAGTCAGGATGGTGTGTGACTTGGAGGGGAACTTGTAGGTGGTGATGTTCCCATGCATGTGCTGCCCTTGTCCTTCTAGTTGGTTGAGGTCACGGGTTTGGAAGGTGCTGTCAAAGGAGCCTTGGTGCGTTGCTGCAGTGCATCTTGTAGATGGTACACACTGCTGCCACTGTGCCTCGGCGGTGGAGGGAGTGAATGTTTGTGGATGGGGTGCCAATCATGTGGGTTGCTTTGTCCTGGATGGTGTCGGGTTTCTTGAGTGCTGTTGGAGCTGCACCCATCCAGGCAAGTGGAGAGTATTCCATCACACTCCTGACTTGTACCTTGTAGATGATGGACAGGCTTTGGGGAGCCAGGAGGGGCGTTACTCACTGTAAGATTCCTAGCTTCTAAACTGCTCTTGTAGCCACGGTATTTATATGGTTACTCCAGTTCAGTTTCTGGTCAATGGTAGCCCCTAGGATGTTGATAGTGGGGGATTCAGCGATGGTAATGCCATTGAATGTCAAGGGGAGATGGTTAGATTCTCGCTTGTTGGAGATGGTCATTGCCTGGTACTTGTGTGGTGCAAATGTTATTTGCCACTTATCAGCCCAAACCGGGATATTGTCCAGGTCTTGCTGCATTTCTACACGGACTGCTTCAGGATCTGAGGAGTCGCGAATAGTGCTGAACATTGTGCAATCATCAGTGAACATCCCCACTTCTGACCTTATGATTGAAGGAAGGTCATTGATGAAGCAGCTGAAGATGGTTGGGCCGAGGATACTACCCTGAGGAACTCCCTGCTGTGATATCCTGGAGCGCAGATGATTGGCCTCCAACAACCACAGCCATCTTTCTTTTCGCTAGATATGACTCCAACCAGCAGAGAGTTTTCCCCCTGATTCCCATTGACTTCAGTTTTGCTGGGGCTCCTTAATGCCACACTCGGTCAAATGCTACCTTGATGTCAAGGGCAGTCACGCTCACCTCAGCTCTTGAGTTCAGCTCTTTTGTCCATGTTTGAACTAAGGCTGTAATGTGGTCAGGAGCTGAGTGGCCCTGGCAGAACCCAAACTGAGCGTCACTGAGCAGGTTATTGCTAAGCAAGTGCCGCTTGATGGTACTGTTGATGACACCTTCCATCACTTTACTAATGATAGAGAGTAGGCTGATGGGGTGGTAATTGGCCGGGTTGGACTTGTCCTGCTTTGTGTGTACAGGACATACCTGAGCAATTTTCCACATTGCCGGGTAGATGCCAGTGTTGTAGCTGTACTGGAACAGCTTGTCTAGGGGCGCGGCAAGTTCTGGAGCACAGGTCTTCAGTACTATTGCCAGAATATTGTCAGAGCCCATAGCCTTTGCAGTATCCAGTGCCTTCAGTCGTTGTTTGATATCACACGGAGTGAATCGAATTGGCTGAAGTCTGGCATCTGTGATGCTGGGAACTTCAGGAGGAGGCCAAGATGGATCATCAACACGGCACTTCTGGCTGAAGATTGTTGCAATTGCTTCTGCCTTCTCTTTCGCACAGATGTGCTGGGCTCCCCCATCATTAAGGATGAGGATATTTGTGGAGCCACCTCCTCCAGTTAGTCGTTTAATTGTCCACTACCATTCACGGCTGGATGTGGCAGGACTGCAGAGCTTGGATCTGATCTGTTGCTTATGGGATCGCTCAGCTCTGTCTATCGCATGCTGCTTACGCAGTTTGGCATGCAAATAGTCCTGTGTTGCAGCTTCACCAGGTTGACACTTCATTTTGAGATATGCCTGGTGTTGCTCCTGGCATGCCCTCTGCACTCTTCATTGAACCAGGGTTGGTCCCATGGCTTGATGGTAATGGTAGAGTGGGGGATATGCTGGGCCAAGAGGTTACAGATTGTGTTTGAGTACAATTCTGCTGCTGCTGATGCCCCACAGCGCCTCATGGATGCCCAGTTTTGTGTTGCTAGATCTGTTCGAAATCTATCCCATTTAGCATGGTGGTAGCGTCACACAACACAATGGAGGGTATTCTCAATGTGAAGGCGAGACTTCGTCTCCACAAGGACTGTGGGGCGGTCACTCCTACCAATACTGTCATGGACAGATGCATCTGCGGCAGGCAGATTGGTGAGGACAAGGTCAACTATGTTTTTCCCTCTTGTTGGTTCCCTCACCACCTGCCGTATACCCAGTCTAGCAGCTATGTCCTTTAGTACTCAGCCAGCTCGGTCAGTAGTGGTGCTACCAAGCCACTCTTGGTGATGGGCATTGAAGTCCCCCACCCAGAGTACATTCTGCGCCTTTGCCACCCTCAGTGCTTCCTCCAAGTGCTGTTCAACATGGGGGAGTACTGACTCATCAGCTGAGGGAGGGCGGTTGGTGGTAATCAGCAGGAGGCATCTATTTATAAAGCCCAAGATCCCATATGCTTTACTAATCTCTCTCTCAATATGTCCTGCCACCTTCAACGATTGATGCATATGCACCCCCAGGTCCCTCTGTTCCTGCACACTCTTTTGAACTGTGCCATTAACTATATATTGCCTCTCCCTATTCCTTCTGTCAAAATGCAGCACCTCACATTTGTCAGTATTAAATTCCATCTGCCACTGGTCTGTCCATTCTGCTAGCCCATCTATGCCCTGTTGCAAGTGGCTCATGTCATCCTCACTACTTGGCACACCTCCAAGTTTGGTGCCATCGGTAAATTTTGAGATTCTACTCTGCATTCCAAGATCCAAGTCATTTCTATACAGCAACAAAAGCAGTGGGCCTAACAATGACCTTTAGGGAACACCACTGTCTACTACCCTCCAGTCTGAGAAACAACCATTTACTACAACTTTGTGACTAACAATTATTTTGTTCTTTGGCTATCAGTACACTGCCAAGGCTATATTGATCGCCTGCCACTCGATGCCCCAAGAAAGTGGCAGCAGCTCTTTCTATAAGTGAGTGGTTGGCTGGGCCCACTTCAGAGGGTGTTAAAAGTCAGCCTGCGTTATGTGGGACTGGAGGCCAGGCTGTGTAAGGGTGGAAGAGCACATCCCTGAAGGACGTTAGCGAGCCATTTGGGTTTTAGTAACAATTCAACACAGCGGCACAGTGGCGCAGTGGTTAGCACCGCAGCCTCACAGCTCCAGGGACCCGGGTTCGATTCTGGGCACTGCCTGTGTGGAGTTTGCAAGTTCTCCCTGTGTCTGCGTGGGTTTTCTCCGGGTGCTCTGGTTTCCTCCCACAAGCCAAAAGACTTGCAGGTTGATAGGTAAATTGGCCATTATAAATTGTCACTAGTATAGGTAGTTGGTAGGGAAATATAGGGACAGGTGGGGATGTGGTCGGAATATGGGATTAGTGTAGGATTAGTATAAATGGGTGGTTGATGTTCGGCACAGACTCGGTGGGCCGAAGGGCCTGTTTCAGTGCTGTATCTCTAATCTAAACAGCTTTCATAGGTATTTAGTCCTGGTGCTCGCTCAGGAATGACCAGACTTACTGAAATCAATTTCATAAACACTTGCTACGGCAAGACTACAGTTCACAACATCTCAACTGCTCATTCAGTGCCATAATTAATAAGTTATTATAACTCTTAATTGCTGCTTGTGGAAGCTGCTGGATTTCCAATGTTACAACAGTGACTACGCTCCAAAAATACTTCATTGGCTGTGGTGCTTTGGGATGTCCTGAGGTCGTGAAAGGCACTATACAAATGCACGTTCTTTCTTTAATTGCAGTTCATAGCTGACAATTGGTTAAAGATTGTTCAATATTGGCACTTCATTGATATTCACTTTTTAAGGGCACTGAGAGCTCTCGGGGAGTAGGAGATTTCACTTTGGCTTTCAAATGTTGAGGAGAAAAGCTTTCCGTTTCGTACTCTGTCGAACCAAATGCTCCAAGCAAACTGAAGCTCTGGCTCAGACTGAAATCGTCTTAGTTAAAATTCAAATGAGGTTTCTCCAAAATCTGCTTTTGGACGGATTCCCACCTCCCAAAATGCCAGCTTCTGCTCCTTTGCCCTGCGATAAATCAGAATATCTGATCCTATGCCTGAAGTTAAAGCATATGATCAGGAGTCTATCAGATCAGTGGGAAAGCAGCAGTATTCCAGTTAGCTGGTGGAACCTGTGATGTACATAAGCCCCCAGGATGCTGACGTACCACATTGTCGGTCGTGCACCAGGGATTTAGCAAATTTAAACCATCTGAATGAGAATCGGCTTGCTTTTATTATCTTAATGCTCAATGACAGCATTGTGCACCTGGCTTGACTTGAGTGCGCTGTGTTCCCGCAGCAATGCCCACTAACCCTCAAACCTGGCAAGGCCTCAAAAAGTGAATACAAGTCTTGCTCTGAAGCCCACATAAACAAAACGGTCCAGGACCTCCTCTCAGAGCTACAAGGGCATCATGCCAAGGTCACGTTCACTTTGCCAAGAAGCTGCTATGACCAGTGTTCACCGTCCCATTGTTAATGACCAACTGCGCAGATCAGATGGTGTAAAATAAAGAAACCTACAAAAGGTCCAAGGATCCCTCGCTGTGCTCAGAGGAACACTGCAGCTCTTTCTGACCCACAAGGACTGCACAGCAAACGATGCACAAATCTGAAAGCCAACATTTACATCATGGACCGGTACTGTCATGGAAAGTGGTGGGCATCCCATGGCATTGCTCTTGGGCAAAGTAGCAGAGGCTCAGGTGAGTAAGAAGAAGGTACGAGCTGAGACCCAGCAGCGAACCAGAAGAAGCAACGCAAGCACTGGGCCTGCAAAACAGCAGTGGGCTGAGAACAGAAGATAGAGGGGGCATAGGATATGCTTATTTTAATATAGTAAGAACTTGCATTGTTGTAGCACCTTTCCTGACCTGAGAACGTACCAAAATGCTTTTATAGCCAATGCAGTACTGATAACCTACTGTTTTACCCAAGTAGGTCACCAGGGTTTTGGCTCCATTGATTGCTCCTCTGCGTTGGTTGAATATTTTAAACATTGAGTCTAAGGTTCCGAGAGAAAAAAAATGACTTGCATTTATCTAGTGCCTTTCACAATCTCAGGACCTCCCAAGGCACGTTACAGCCAATGAAGTACTTTACTTGCAGTTTAGTCACTGCTGTAAAATTGGAAATGCGGCAGCCAATTTGCACACAGAAAGCTCCCACAAACAGCATTGAGGTAATGGCCAGATATTCTGCTTTAGTGATGTTAATTGCTAAGACACTGGGGAAACTCCTTGCACTTCAAGTAGTGCCGCAGGATCTTTTACATCCACCTGAAAGGGCAGATGGGCCCTTGGTTTAATAACTCATCCACAAGATGGCAGCTCCAACAGTACAGCACTCCCTCAGTACGGCACTGGAAGGGATGGTGGTAGTCAGTCTAGATTATGTGCTCAATTCTCTTGAAATGGGACTTGAAAACACACAGCCATCTAAAATCAGAAGCGAGTGTGCTCCCAATAAGCCAGAGCTGACCCTTAGTGCATCCTTGTCAATCAGAAACACTTTGGGAATCACAACACTGACCCCAAGGCAATCCACTCAATACTACGACCTCCAAAGCAGAGATTGTCCTCCCAACAAATACCCTGCCATTCCCTTTCCTTCAGCTAGTTTCTTGCCCTCAAGCTTATGTAACTGGCTTTCCACAAGGAACTTCGTCAAAACGTAGTTGGAGCAGTGGGGGTAATTTATGCTTCAATGAACACAGCCACTTACTGTCAGATACAGAGATTAAATACATTTATTATTGAATATTTAATTACATCCTTGAATGAATGTTACGTACAGAAATCTCTTTTTTGACAAAATTGCGATTTATCTTCCCTGGCCGAGTGGAATACTTTGCACTCCATTCCCAGGCCAGTCGCTCTTATTGCTCCTTAGGGTGTGATTAGACGATTAAAGTCAAATTAGAGCCAGTATTTATTGCGCAGGGGACTCTCATTTATTTGAAATTGAGTAAGAGACTGCCTGAAATTTATTGAAATAGCATTTTTGCGTTACAACAAATTCAGATAAAGAGAAGTGGAATCCAAAGCTGGAGGGAAGCAGAAAAGCATCGTTGATGAGGGAAAGAATCTGTAAACAAAGCTAAAAGGGTTAGGTTCAGGCTTATTCAGTTCTTTTTTTTAAAAAAAAACAGCACCAAGAGTGATAATTCAACCTCGACCAAGCACATAAGGAGATATTAGGTGAGGTGATCAAACGCATGGTCAAAGAGGTAGATTTGAAGTAGGATCTTAAAAGGAGGAGATGGAGGTGGAGAGAGGTTTAAGGGGGAAATTCCAGACTTTACAGAATGGTTACACAGCCCAGCAGGAGACCATTCAGTCCATTATGTCAGTGCCTGCCCAACGCAAGATCAACTCATCGAGTCCCACTCGCTCGCCTTTGCTCCGCAGCCCTGCAAATTTTTTCACTTCAGATAATTATCCAATTGTGGCCCGTGCAGAAGGTGGCACAGCCAACAACGATGTAAAATAAGGAGATGTGCAAAACTGCTCTCTACCTCACTCTTAAGCGACAATGAGGATAATAGGCTTGCGGAGGACATGAACATACTGGGTGAAATGGGCAGACACGTGGCTGATGTAATTTAGCACTGAGTAGTGAGAGTTGATTCATTTTGGTAGGAAGAATGGGGAGAGGCAATATAAAATAAATGGTACAATTTGGAAGGGGATGCAGCAACAGAGAGACAGGGTGGATGTACACAAATCTTTGAAGGTGGCAGGACACATTGACAAGACTGGTTAAAAAAAAACATATGGGACCCTTGGCTTTATTAATAGAGGAACCGAGTATAAAAGCAAGAAAGTTATCTTCAACCTTTATAAAATACCGGTTAGGTCTCAGCTGGAGGATTGTCTTCAATTCTGGGCACTGCACTTTGGAAAGGAATGTCAAGGCCTTAGAGAGGTTGCAAAGGAGATTTATTGGAATGGTCCCTGAATGAGGGATTTCAGTTACAGGGAGAAACTGCAGATGCTGAGGCTGTTCTCTTTAGAGGAAAGAAGATTAAGAAGAGATTTGATAGAGGGGCACAAAAAGATGAAGATTTTTGATAGAGTACATAAGGAGAAACTATATCCAATGACTGAAGGATCAGGAATGAGAGGACACAGATTTAAGGTGATTGGTAACAAACCAGAGGGAACCATGAGAAAAAAATTACGCAGTGAATTGCTGTGACTGAAAGACAGATTTAATCGTAACTTTCAAAAGGAAATTGGATAAGTACTTGGAGATCATAAAGCCAGCACAGGCACGATGGGCCAAACGGTCTCGTTCTGTGCCATATCATTCGACGATGATTCTCCTTTAAAACCAACCGAGCATTTGGTTACCTGGCCTGATATCTCCTTGTGTGACTGTCAAATTTTGTTTGATAATGCTTGTGCGAACTGCCCTGGGATGTGAACATCAAAGGCGCTATATAAATGCAAGTTGTTGTTTTTGTACTCACTAAAAAGGTTAAGGCATTTTCGTTTTCACTGATAATACTAACAGAAATGTGTGGAGGTGTTTGTTTGTAAGCTGCCAGGAGCATCCTCTACTCAAATGGCTAAAATTACTTAAAAAAAAGACACAGGCCTTCTAAACTACCAACTTCAGCCTGTCAGTAGCTCCAAGCAAATCTCCACGGCAACCATACACTTAAAAGCGGTGCGAAGACAATGGAGCCCTTGTCAAAGCAAGGGGTTGACAATTCCACAAGCGCTCCTTCTATTTGAATTAGTAAACAAATTGATGCAAGGTCAGAGACAAACGGGTTAAGTGAATAATTGTACAGAAAATGCCCAGCAACAGTGCAAGTCGGAGACACGCATCGGTTTAGAAAATGATTTGTGCTGAACTTTGCTATTGTCGTGTCAGTTTGCCTCATCAGCTCCAGCATTTTATGATTCTTACCGCAATCTCTCTCACCAATTTTGTCATCAGCTCCTTGTCCAGTGAATTGCTTCAGCCAGCAACATGGAATCATCACCTTACTCCTAAAATAAATTTCACTTTTCATTTCTACCTTCAAATTCCAATGTTACACCCTCATGCCTTCTGGAACTCTTCTCCTACACCACCTTGCCTCACTGAATCTCCTTCCACCTTCAAAGGCCTCCTCAAAACACCAGCTCTTCCGCATCTGTTCTCACCACTCCTCAAACTCTTTTGTTTCCCGCTAGTGTCAGTGCATTGCACTCTTGCCGCTGACTCAGAAGATTTGTGGGTTCAAGTCCACTCCAGAAATGTCAGGACAAAATCTTGGCTGACACTTGAGTGCAGTATTCAGGGAGTGCTGCACTGTTGGAGGTGCCATGGACTGGGGCCTAGACCTGTAGTAGTAGGCACAGGCCTAGTACTTACCTGCAAATGGGGCAGTTGGAGCCTCTGCCATAGTCCCAGGACTGCTCCAAAGTTCCACAGTGGCTGCAGGACAGTGAATATTATGATCCAGAAAGCCAGGCGAAGGATAAAGCTGGAGCCAATCTATACACACTTTTATAAGCATTTATTTACTGAGATATCCATTACAAACATGCACCTCCTAACCCAACAAGCACAGTTTCCTACTTATAGGAGTAGAAGTGAACCAAGTTAATACCCAGCACCTGTATAAAATTAAATACAATCAATAGACAAAACAAGTGTTCCCCACCTTCAGCATCAGCTGGAGACATTCAGGCTGCTATTCTCCATCTGCAGCCAGTTCAAAAGGTTGTCAACTCTGCTTGGACATATTCCTGGAGGTTTTATCACATGACCTCCTGCCTCTAGCTACCTCGTCCTGCAAAACAGCCTTTTCCCCATCCCCAATAATAACTAATAATTAATATTAATAACTCAAAAGAAATGAAACAAACACACCAATTTATTTATGCCCCAATGAATTTTTCCCTCACATCGCTCACAGCAAGAAATTCATCTTCTAATACTGGAGACTATCTTAAATTTTTTCTAACAAATACGCTCTTCATTCTAGGAATTAGAGCCAGGCCATTCATGAGCATTTTTTGCACACAAAACATAGTAGACATCTGAACTCTCTCCCCCCAAAATGCTGAGGGAAAATTGAGTCTTTCAAGAAAAAGATTGATAAAATTTTGTTAAGTCACAGTATCTTTTATTTTATTTATTTTTTTATTTAGAGAAGCAGTACTGAAACAGGCCCTTCGGCCCACCGAGTCTGTGCCGACCAACAACCACCCATTTATACTAACCCTACAGTAATCCCATATTCCCTACCACCTACCTACACTAGGGGCAATTTACAATGGCCAATTTACCTATCACCTGCAAGTCTTTGGCTGTGGGAGGAAACCGGAGCACCCGGCGAAAACCCACGTGGTCACAGGGAGAACTTGCAAACTTCGCACAGGCAGTACCCAGAATTGAACCCGGGTCCCTGGCGCTGTGAGGCTGCAGTGCTAACCACTGCGCCACTGTGCCGCCCCAAGGGACATGGAGCAAAGGCCAGGAAATGGAGTTGAGATACAGACAAGCCATGACCTGATTTGAAAGATGGAGCAGGCTTTAATGGCCTACTCCTGTTTCTATGTACCTTTTTCAAACAGTCATCGCCATTTGAGTTAAAAAAAACATTTTCTCCAATTGGTTTTCAATTCACTGTACAGCGGATGTGTCCTGTACACTAACCTGGAACAGCAAATCACCAACAAACTGAAAAACTAATGTCCTTTAGGGAAGGAAATCTGCCGTCCTTACGTCACCTGGCCTATGAGACACTCCGGACCCTCAGCGATATTCACAAAAACATCCGCTATCCAGCGAGACTCGCATGATAGATGCCAATAGCAGGCAGAGCCAAGGCTGAGTCTTTAATCCACCCCCCCACTAGCACAGAGACACCAAGGTTCACTGCTGTCCGCCAACCACAGCCCAAACCGAGATGTAGCACATCACAGACCAGGAAGCGTGACCCTTCACTTCCCAATCTGTGCGCATTTATTGCCATAGGAGGTCATTGGGAAGCGGGCCTCACTTTGAAAACACACTTTTCCCTCCTGCCAAAATTCAGATTCAATTTACTGCGATCGTGATTTATCTTTCAGAGTTCGATTTTCTGAGCTGTGATAGATTTGAAAACGGTCACCATGGGCCTACCTAATTTGTTTTATTCTTTCATGGGATATGGATATTGCTGGCAAGACCGCCATTTGTTGCCCATCCCTAACTGCCCTTAATAACTGCGTGACTTGCTGGACTATTTCAGAGGACAGGTTAGAGTCAACCAAAGTCTGGAGACACATGTCATGACACCATTACTGAGACTAGCTTTCAATTCCAGATTTATTAATTAATTGAATTTAAATTCCATGAGCTGCCATTGTGGGATTTGAACCCACATATGCAGTGCATTAGCCCAGGCCTCTGGATTACTAGTCTAGTGACATTACTACTGTGCCACCGTCTCCTCTTGTTGCATCCATGTTTTTCCCCTACTATCCACGAGCTAAGTATAAGCCTTACTTCATTATTTTGTAACCAGCACTGAACTGGGCCAACTATATAAATTCAGAAATGCAATACAAAATAAGAACACAGTTAATTGTTAATTGACTGCTGGAAATCGGCAGCACTATATATTTTGCTTTCCCTCGTTCACTCTCTTCCCTGGCTGAACTAGCTTACATCTGGAAATGTGCTTCATTAAAAAGCCTTCAGCCCCGCTGGCCAACAGTTTAATTACTGCACCATGACATCTCTCAAAGAAAAAGACGCGTTAAATAAAAGGGTGACATCCTAATAGAGCTAATTGGTACATTCGCAAAATGCATTCCTGCTTTTTCTAATCATTACACACACACTAACAAGTCAGCAGCATGCTGCGTGCTGTTCCAGTATACTGCAGCTTACATAGTCCCTGCACATCCATTGGGTATTAATTCAAAAACCATACATTTTAATTAAATTCCCTCAGACTGCAATGGTACACAAGCAATGTTACCCTCTAATTACCATGCAGCTTAAGTGTGTTGATAGTGAGTTGATTTAGACAGTGAGAAATTATAGTTTGTTCAGCGCCTGAGGGGACCAGGTTTCATGGTGCGAGGCAAAGAAAAGATAATTCTGACAAGTTTGACACCACCTTTTGTTCACTTTTACTTAAGACATCATTCCCTCCTCAAGGTGTCAACTCACGAGGATATGCATCACCGTTCCTTCAGCTGACGGGGTACCGCACTGTCGGAGGTGCTGCCTTTCAAATGAGAGGTTAAACTGAGACCCCATCTGCCCTGTTAGATGGATGCAAAAGATTCCCATGGAACTATTTCCATGAAGAGCAGGGGAGTTTTTCCCGGTGTCCTGGCCGAAAATGATCCCTTAACATGCATCACCAAAATACTTTATCCATGAATGATCTCATTGCAGTTGGTGGGAGCTTGCTGTGCGCAGATTAGCTGCCACGCTTCCCACATCACAACAGTAAGTACATTTCAAAAGGACTTAACTGGTCGTAAAGTGCCCTGAGGTCACAAAGGCGCTATATAAGTGCAACTGTTTCTTATCGCTTGTTCTACAATAATATGTGGCAGCTCTGAGAGTATCAGGAATAGCAGACAGCTTTCAGCAGCAACTTTTGCAAGCACAGTCTATAAAATAATGTATGTCTGGCAAAATCTGACAAGAGTAATAATGCTGGTCAGACACCAATATTCCACAAAGATTATGTTGGCGTCTTTCTAACTGTCAAGTCCATGCTATATATTCTCCGGATAAAATTGTGCTGTTCAGGACAAAACATGCACTGCTTGTGAACTACATGTCAGCATCTCTTAATCAGGACATGGGAACTCTTTCAGAGTACAATCAGACAGAGGGCCTTGATGTGTCACAGGGAACACTCACCCCATCCAAACATCATCAAGAGTTTTGTTATCTATTCTTCCAGATCGGTGACCACGGTCAACAGGCCTGTCGAACAGAATGAAGGTGCTGGCTTGAAATGAGGCAGTCACACCTCCGTGGGGTAATACAGGAGGAACTGGGCAGGTTGCGCAGTGACCATGACGGAAGGTGGCTACAGTGACTGATAATATGGTTAGAGAAGTAACTCGAACAGTACTTTTTTTAATGAAGGTAAAGGATGTTGTAGCACGGCGATGGGGGGGGGCAACGGAGCACGGTGAGGGGGGTGGGGGGCGACAGCACAGTGGGGGAGGGACGGAAGATGAGTGAGGGAGAGGAATGTAATATAGAACAGTGATGGAGGGGAGAGTTGTCCAGGGAGAGTTCTAGAGTGCAGAGATGTAGGGCAAGATTTTGCTCCTGAACAGCCTCGCTCTAACTCTTAAGATTATGTCCACCTGTTCTCAACTTTCCCAGAGTTTCTCCATACAAGATTAAGCAACCTGGACAGATATCACTGTTGCTTCATTATCGCTGGATAAATATCCTGGAATTCCCTACCCAGCACCATCGTGAGAACACAGTCAACCTGGTGATCGCAACGGTTCATGGAGAAGCCTCAAAGACGACCCCACCTTCACGAGGCAATAAATGTGGTCTTAACATCGTCAGGAATACAAGTCAAATATTCGCAGTTGTTTTGATTTAAAGAAAGCATTTGCAATATCAGCAGATGCTACAGGCTATAAAATGATAAAGCACTGCAGTGCTTGTTTCATATAATCTCATTGCACTGTCAGGGAACAGAGTTCACTGTTGAGTGCTCCCTTTGTGAATTTGAACATGTTAGAAAGTGTCAATATAAATAACAAGGCTTCTCCATATTGTCAATAGGACAGTGTACTGGAATGTAAATAACTGATTAACAGGCTTACCGATTCTCAATGTTGGCTCAACATTCTGCAGATGAGTTGGATAGCAATCTCGCCCAACAACTTGCATCTACGTAGAATTACTTACTAATACAAAAACAGGTTATTCATCCTAGTAAGTCTATCCTAGCATTTATTCTCCACATGAGCGTCCTCTCCACATAATTTTATCTCACCCCAAAAACAACACATTTATATTTCACCTTTGAACGTAGTAAAGCAGATCCCAAGGCACTTCACGGGGGCATTATCAAAGAAAATTAGTGACTGAAGGAGCTATTACTGGTGACCAAAAGCTTGGACAAAGAGGTAGGGTTTTGAGGCGCTCCTTAAAAGAGGAGAGAGGTAGAGAGAGGCATAGAGATTGAGGAAGGCAATTTTGCATAGGCCCAGGAAGCTGAAGGCAGTACTGCCAATGGTGGAGATTAAAATTGGGGATGTCCAAGGGGCCGGACAGAATATCCTTCTATTCCTTTCTCCCTCAGGTACTTATCCAGCTTCCCCTTAAAATGCATCCATGCTATTCACCTCAACCACTCCATGTTGTAGCAGAGTTCCACATTCTCACCACTCATGAGTAAAGAACTACAGAGCAAAATGTCTCAGGATACTTCACAGTTGGGGAAGGAGATGTGTACAGCAGTAGTTGGCCTTAGCCAAGTGACAGCATTTTCACCTCTGAATCAGCAGATTGTGGGTTCAAGTCCCACTCCAGAGATTTGAGCTCATAATCTAAGCTGACACTTCAGTGCAGTACTGCACTGTTCGAGGTGTTGGCTTCAGGAAGCCTGCACCATTCAAAGAACAGGGTTACACACGGTGCACAGAGGACATCTTCTCCTGCGGTGCCTCTAAAATAAAATCTTCAGCACACGCTGAGGGACTGATGCTTGCTGACTGTAACCCAAGGATGGGGTGATACCCCTTTAAGAATGAGTCAATCCTGTGAACAGACTAATTAGGTAAAATAAAGAGGACATGAAATGATTCAGTTGATAGAAAAGAAAATCCATTTCAATAGCAGGGAACCAAAGTTATTTTTGTCTGAAAATACTACAGATAAATCATTTATTAGCACTGCAGATACAGAACCTATATCTGCCTGGAATGAACAGATCCACTCTCAGCTTCCTGGCTTTGATAATTAACTTGTGTTACCATGGTTACTGCAAAATCTGAAGGCTTGTAAATC